>NC_090021.1:80934952-83334952 GCF_037176765.1 Anolis sagrei
CTCCATAAATCTCCACTTTGCTGCTTAATGGTATCTGCACACAGATAGACAACTGTTGAGGACGAGAGATGATAGTATTCATTGCCAGTGAGTTACATGCATTTTGCACGAGCAAAGTGCATGTAAGCCTGAAATCTAAGCATTTCTAGTAATGTGGAAGCCAGTGTCATTAAGATAAATGGCAAATGATTATGCTAGGAGCAGTAATAGACATGCAGAAAGTAGATATGTGCAGAGCTTAGAGAGGTAACTTTGGATTGCAATGCCTGACTAAGGAAGTATCTGAATTGTATTGAAAAAGCTCTGGAGATATCAGGATACTGACATAGCATTTATTATAATGGCATTTCTTTTAAAATCTTATATTGCATTCTTATAATAGCTCCCATTTCTACAGCAGTATGAAGAACTTTCAGTACTCACTCAAACTTATATAAAGGGAGTCCATGTGACAGTTTAAATTACTGTAAATATAAATAGGAAAGGATTGGGTTTCACTTTGGCCAAGGAGATGTGAGCGCTGATTTGCTTCCCTACAAGTCAGTGGCAACTTCATTAACATTGGACGGAGACCAATACTTCTCCATTACCTTTCCAGTTCTATCCGGTTTTGTTATGCTAGCTTTGAAAAACCAAGGAGACTTTCTGATTGGCTGCTTTTTCTGGGAGTAACAGCATGACGCAGTTAAGAGACATAAGTAAGGGTGACATTCAATCACAGCTGTGTCTAGGGGCTGCAGTGCTAATTGTGCTGAAATGTCATGTCTGCAGGTCAAAGCATGGAAACGTTACTTTTAGGGAATAACTCCAACAAGCCTACTGTCAGATGGTCACTGGCCATACTGACTGGGTGATTTTGAGAATCATGGCCAAATAAATATTGTTTATAATCTAGAGAAAATCCACTTGTGGGTGAGGATGCATATGTTTTGCTTGGTACACAAATATATTTTAATTTTATTTTTATAATATATTCATTTCTTGCATTTTCATACTATCAGTTAATGATACTAATAATTTTGTTTCTTCCCTACCTCAGCTTGTGGCTTGAGGTATAATTAAAGCACATAAACATTGTAAAAATACCACAATACACATATTAAAATGTCAGTATCACCATTTTTGTACACAGGTGAAATTTTGTGTACATTTGTAGATATGCAAACTTTCTCTATTTTGTCCTTGCATGCAAGGAGAAACCATTTCTTTAGTTTTTTCCTTCCATATGGGAGAAAAGGTGTCTTTTTGAGTAGAATTCTCCAATTCATGCAAGACAACATTCTGGGGGGGGGGGTATTCTGTTCAGAAATACTTGTGGTTTTTCTGTGCTGAAAACACAGTTTTTAAGGCTGGCTTTAAGCCCACCTTTGAATCTATTTTCCTGTCCACCAACCTTCCATTTACCATTCTTCAGTTGGGAGTAGAGTAACTGCTTTGGGAGACAGTGGTCGAGCATTCAGACAACGTGGCCAGTCCAGAGTTGATGGCATACAATCATCACTTCAGTCCTGGTGGTCTTTGCTTCTTCCAAAGCAGACTATTTGTCCACCTGTCTTCCCAAGAGATTTGCAAGGTTTTTCTGAGGCAAGGCTAATGGAATTGTTCCAAGAGCTGAGTGTGATATCGGTAGATGGTCCATGTTTCACAGGCGTATAGCAGGGTTGGGAGGACAATCGCTTTCTAAACAAGCTTCTTGGTCTCGCTACGAATGTCCTGATCCTCTATCTGCTTCATTTGGAAGAATACTGTTACCATAACTCTGAACTATGGCAGTTAAGGTGGTGTCACACTGCATTAATTCTACAATGTAGATCCACCCCAGTTGGCTTTTGCCTAAACTTATTGGTAAGGGTGAGATTTTGCTCCCTTTCTCCTCTCCCACTTGCCGAGCTGACTGAATACAAACTACTTTTTCACTTTGAACTTTTTGTCATGTCAGGAGCAACTTGAGAAACTGCAAGTTGCTTCTGGTGTGAGAAAATTGGCCGTCTGCAAGAATGTTGCCCAGGGGATGCCCGGATATTTTGATATTTTATCATCCTTGTGGGAGGCTTCTCTCATGCTCCCACATGGGAAGCTGGAGCTGACAGAGGGAACGCATCTGCACTCTCCTTGGATTTGAACCTCTGATCTGTCACTCTTCAGTCCTGCCGACACAAGGGTTTAACCCACTGCACCATCGGAGGCTCCTTACTTCCAACTCAGTTTGCATTAGTTGCAGTAAGCAACGGACTACATAGAAAAGTCTGAGGTGGAAAAAGAAGCCAGTATATGTTAAAAGCAGCTGAAAATTTGCAACGATGGAGGATTAATTGAGACTGTCCCTGCCAAACTGGGAGCTGAAGAATAGGGAGTTCTTGGTTCATTCCATGTAAAGCCACCCCCAACCCCCAAGATTGGAAAATGGAGGACATTTTGTGAGAGACAGGACTGTATCAACCTATTGAGAATGTGTTAACTAAAATTTGCACAGCATTACAGAGCTGTAAAACACTATTATTTAGTTCATATACTATAGCCTGAAAAAACTTAGGCAGACACCTTCCAGAAGACCAGCCTGCATATTTCTGACAATGATGGTGAAAAAAATCCTCCCCTTCCAATCATATTTTCCAAATTATATACATCTACCCTCCAAAGTACTGCAAAAGCAGCCCATTTTGACCTTTTCTCTCCCCATTCTCTTCTATATGGTAGAATGCTGATGTCCAGCCCTGTAACTGCAAACACATGCTAGTTCTGGCAGGATTTCAGTGGACCAGACATCTTCTTTACTATGATTGTAGATATCTTGTAGCACCAAGAGCTATTTTAGTTCCGTTCTGGGTGGAAGGAGAGACCACACATTTCATTTGTGGTAAGCTATCATCGGTATCTCCTCCCAATCATTTTAATGTGTTTATTTCAGACCCCCAGGAGCAAACAAAGGAAAGCAATCTCCCTCTTTCTCTCCCCGCGCCCCCTCTCTATTTATCTCCATTAGTGAGAGGTACTTTTAAAAACATAGCTACTGTATTTGCACAGCAGAGGCTCCTGAGGCTTAGCTAATTTGTTGCTTTTTATCCAGTTGCAGAGGGCACATATCCATAAACTTTTCAGGAGTAAATGAAGATTCCTCCCAACCCCAAATTGACTTGTGGGAGTTTACTTCTTAACAGTTGGCTGCTATTGTAAGGTGGGTGATAATAAGCCATCTTTCAAAAACCCTATTACTTCTGTTATTTTTCTTTGCTTTTCTGTGTTAATTCCAGAATGCACTGTGCAACCAGAAAGCAAGGTTATTTTGTTTTCCAGTGTATATGTACATGCATTAAACACATACAACTAAGTCAAAAGGATACCCACATATTAAAAAGTTTGTATTTAGATCTCATTCCAAACTCAACTTCTCACACTTCCTTTTTTCTCTTTTTAACCTCCTTTACACAGTTGTTTGGTTCATTATACACGGAAAATATACTTGAGAGATCCAGATTCAAGTCCCCACTAGTATGTATAATTCATCAGGTGGACCTTGGGCTGAGCACTCCGGTTTGGTCTTGTTAGAGAGATAACAGCTGTAGTGTGTTGGGCCTCTGCAACCAGACAGATGTCCAATGGCATGAAAGCATTCATTTGTATTAATTACCTTGCAGATAATATATTTTCACATTTGCTCTGCATTTTGAGGCTGCAAAAAAGAAAAAGGAAACTGATAATGGATTGTGGGAATATTTGTTTCCATTGCTAACCTGCTTACACAGTTCTCATAGCTTTTGGGGTAAGGATAGGTCATGTTTCCGCATCTTTGTTTTCTTTCTTTGCTTCTGCTGCCCTGGAGACTAGGACTTGGAGCATTGGGTTCAAATTATAGGAAATGAGAGTCTACCTGAACATTACTAAGAACTTCCTGACCATAAGAGCTACTCAACAGTGGAACTCTCTGCCTATGAATGTGGTGGAAGCTCCTTCCTTGGATGTTTTTAAACAGAGGCTAGATGGCCATTTGTCAGGGGTGTTTTGATTGTGCTTGCCGGCATGGCAGGGGGTTGGACTAGATGGTCCATGTGGTCTTTTCCAACTCTATTATTCTATGATTCTATGCGCTATAAAATACATGTTACATCAGATTTTGCCTGGAATTGTGGGAGAGAGTCCCCATATGTGCAGCTATGGGAACTAAATTTGATTGTCAACCAAGGGATAATCTGGGTAAAATTTGTTTGAATCCGAATTCTGTCATTGACTGTGAAGGGTGCTGGACTCCATCAGTGAAAGAACTGGAATGCCTTTCTCCTTAATACCATCTGCTGCCTCATTTACCACCAGTAAAGCATATGCTATAACAGTAATATGAGTTAGTGTTTTGCACTAAAATAATTCCCGGGGAAGCCTGGAACTACACCCAGTTCCTGACTAAGACAGCAGTGTATCTCACAAGCAGAGTCATTCATATTTACAAGCAGAGGGAAGCAACAACCACTCCTTCACCATTGCCACTCCTACAAAGGTTTTTGCGAAAACAATGAAGCAGACATAGTCTTCTTTATAAACACATATGAACTAGGTTTATTTAGAAATACTAAAGATTATACAACATCTCATTGTAAGAGGTGCAGTAACACGTGCTTTTCAAATTTGGAGCAAACACAGAGAATGGCAGACTATTGAAATGGAAGACAAACAGACTCCGACTAACTGCAAGCTAACTGATGTGGGCGGAGAGAGGCAATGGCCAAAATCTACAAAACAGGAAATGACACGAATATTTGCTATGCCTAAACTTGCAGAGAGAGAAACATGCACACTAGCAACTGCTGAGTATACACATGCTAAAATTTCTACCTGACCCCAATAAACCTGATCTCTCATAAAGAATTATTGTGAAGTCAAGTTTAGGAGGAATAGAGTTATGTATGTTACTTGGAATTGATTGGAGGAAAGGTAAGAAATGTGTCTCCATCTACACCAGTCATGAGCAAGCCCAGGCCGCACCGGAATGATCTGCAGCAATGTAGAGCAAGACAGCCTTATTGTGGTCTTTCCCCATATTATAGAAAATCTTGAGAAAGCCTGAATTCTGATCCAGAATTTGGGCTTTCCCCAGACTTGGGGGCCGTGGGGACAGTTGGGTCAGTCCTCAATCAGAATTGGCTGCAAATATTCTCTGTTGTTCCTGCATGTCAGAGCACAATTCATTTTTGTTCAAGGAGGAATCTAAGAAGTCTAGAGAGTAAGTGACAAAGAGAAGCCTTTAGGAAATTCCCAAGATCAGCAAAAGAGGTGATATCCCATGTTATTTTTTTTACATCACATGGAGTACCTATACAATGCATATCTGAATCCTGTTGGTCAGCTCCACAGTAAACTTGTTGAATACCTTGTGGAATGCTCACGATCCTACCTGCTTCACAGGCGCAATTGGTGGGAATGAGGGACATGGCCTTCTCGGTGGTGGCCCCGCAACTCTGGAACTCCCTCCCCAAAGACATCAGGCAAGTCCCAACATTGGCAGTCTTTAGAAGGAGCTTGAAAATGTGGATGTTCTGGTGTGCCTTCCCAGAATAAGGAATCCTAAGCAATATGTCCTCAATGCACTTTATGAGAGATTTAGAACTGTCTGCACGTTCACCTTTCCCAAAACATTCCTCCTATCCCCTTTAAACTTCCCAGCTTTTAACTTTTAAAACTAAAACTAAAATAAAAATAAATTAACCAATGTATAAATCCCACTGGATTATTCTAGTTGGGACTCATGTGTAGATTCAAGCACAGTGCAAAGGAATTCTCATTTTACGTACTCTGTCTCTTCAAGCATAAAATGTACAACACGAAAATGCCTTGCTCGATCCTATGTAATGGCAGCATTACTGTCTTTTAATAGTAGAAAATAGTCGCAAGGGTGGTCTTTGAGGAATGATTATGCCAATGGTGGTGAGAGCTGGACCTTAGACAGGAGGCTTTTTATCAGTAATGAAACTGGAAGTAGCTTTTCTTGAATGAGATTAAATAAATGTGAACCAGGTGAATTCTTGTTGGATACTACTGAATTAATAATACTGAATTAATTGTGATAGCACTGAATTAATTGCTCTGTGCAAATTGTGTTTACACTCCCAGCTTTTGATCTATTAAGACTCCAAGATCCCTTTCACATGTACTGTTTTCAAGACAGGTATCAGCCATCCTATATCTCTGCATTTGATTACCTAATAAATGTAGTACCATGCATTTTCCCTCTTGAAAGTCATCTTGTTAGTTTCAGCCCTGCTCTCTGTTAAGGTCATTTTGGATTCTGATGCTGTCAAATCAACCACTGAACCACAGCAATGTCATTAAAATGTGTTAATTTTTGTCAATTCATGAAGAATGGATGGCATACAGCATCTGCCCCAAATGGTGGTGGTCCCTGGGGTAAGTTAAATAAAGGGAATATAATACTGAGTTATGGGCTGAGGCTGCTTTCCATCCCTTAGTGTCTGTTTCAGATGAGGTGTATATTTCAAATCTGACTTACATCTAAGCATCCGTGAACCATACGTGCCCCATAATACTGATTTTTGAGACCCTCAAACCCTCCAGACTCCCCAGAATGTCCTTCTCCTGTCCACAAAAAAGCAAGTGAACTGTTGCTCCTGGAAACAGAAATTGTTTCCAGAAGCAGAAACTGTCCTTTGAATTGTGGTGGTGGTGGTGGTGGTGGTGGTGGTGGTGGTGGGGTGGGGGTGGGCGGGTGTTGTCTTCCATTGTTTAAAAAACTCAAAACCCAAAGTAGTCTTACAGTCATTTTTCACTTCCCCTACCCTTTCTGACATTTTCGATATTCTGTGCAGGCACTGAAGAATTCAGGGGGAAGTAAATTGGCTCTGTGACCTACAATTGCCCACCCCTATATAATAAAAGGAATGTGTGCGCATTAAGAGGGAAAGTGTCTCTGTGTGTGTTCCATTTTAAAATCAGATTCAGTGGCACTGTTGTGGAGTTAATATTTGCATTGCATACATTGGCATGAATGAATATATTTAAAGTGGAAAGTACTTCTTTGTCTTGGGCGAAGATAATAATGAATACTTATACATGCACAGGTTTTCCCTGCTGTGTGACATTCTCCATTCTTTCCTTCATATTAGGCATTCATTATTGTATCCTTGCCGAGATTTGTTTCAGTGAAGCTATAAATCCTCCTTTCGCTATGTCACAATATTATTATTTATGATGTCTGTCATCTATTGATGCTACAAGAAACGTCACACACGAAAGTATTGCAAAAGTATTTTTTTCTATTCTTAGGTAAAAGCCTGTTCTATCCTATTTGAGCAATAACATAAAACAAACCCAATTTTGGAAATGTTTGTTACTGTTAAGAAATTGGAGCCTTAAAATGTGTTATGTAATGTTATAAAACAAAAGGCACAGGCTAAAAAACTTGCTGCTAATTTACAGAGACTCAGAATTCTTTAGATCAGCTTTTTAAATTTTTAACAATACCTTTTCAGATGCTTTTTTTTCCTCCTCAGTAATAAATTGACTTCTTATGAAATTCCAGGACAAGGAATTCCTCTTTCAAAAAAGACACAAATTCTCCCTACAATATTTCACATTAAAAATACCCAGGCTCCTGACCTCATATGATTTAGTTTAGTTTAATTTAGTTTTCTTTTGGCAGTTTCTGTGGTCTCACAAGGCGGAAACTTGTACCTCTGAAATCCACCAAAACTGCCTACTACTACCCTAGTACAATTTAAGACCTTATGTACCTCTGGAAAACTCCAACTAGTCCTTCTTAGTAATCAGTGTAGTTTGATCCACAGTCCTGCTCTGCTTACAGCATGAGGCTCTAGAGCTGTAGGCCTGTCCTAGTGAAATAGTAGTTTTATTTATTTATTTATTTATTTATTACTGTGCTTGTATACCGCCGTTTCTCAGCCTAAATTGGCGACTCAACGCGGTTTACAACAGTACAACAACCAACAATATTCAGTTTAAAACCATAAAAAACAACATACACAATACACAATATTGGCCCGTCAATAATAATCCAATGCATCTCTTAACTAAAATCATAATCCAATTTCATCGTCCATATTATCAATCCTTTAGTCATCAGTTCATTGTACCGAATTAACCGAATGCCTGTTCGAACATCCAGGTCTTCAATCTTTTTCGAAACACCATCAGCGAGGGGGCTGATCTTACCTCCATGGGAAGGGCGTTCCAAAGCCGAGGGGCCACCACAGAAAAGGCCCTGTCTCTCGTCCCCGCCACCAGAGAATGTGTATTTGACCTTGTGCTGGTTATTAGTTGCAATAAAGTAAAAGCTGTAAGTCAGTTGTGAAGGGTTAGGTCTACCTTAAGGTTAAAGAAACTTTACAAGTTGTCTCCACTAGATTCCCAAGAGGTGCCTCTTTTCCTAGATATCTCTTCATACTGTTTATGTATACCTCACTTTTCCTTTCCACAAGGAGACTCAAAGTTACATCTGTATGCTCCTTCCCATTTCAGTCACTTCAACAGTCCTGTGAGGTCATGCAAGCAGAGGGATAGTCTCTGCTCATTGAGCTTTGGGGCTGAGTGGGGATTTGAAAATGTGTCTCCAGAGCCCTAGGACATTGCTCTAATCACCTCTGCCATCTTGGTGGAAAATTTTGTTCTTTTGCTCTACCAACCACCCTTTGAATCAATCACCCCGGTTATCAACTTGAATGGCTGATGGTTCTCCCATGTCTTTCAGAAGCACATCAAGTTAAAGTGATTATCTGTTTGTCCCTGAGTTACCAAAGGGACAGGAGCTTTTACCAGAGGAAGTTCGAAGTGTTTTCCAAAATTGCCATGACTATATAGCAAGTCTATACAGGGAAACAAACGACTAAAAGCAGGATCCCAAATATTATGTTGGCATTAATAATTCAATGAAAAGGATATACAAGTAGATATACAAGTTACAAACATCTGACTTATGAACGACTCACAGTTAAAGGTGAAACAACAGGAAGTGAGAGAACTCTTATCCCTAGGAAGGAAAATTCAACCCTAGAAGAGTTCTCATGGGGAAAAGGTGTCTCAACTGAAGCTTTATCACCATCCTTGTTCCACAACAAGCCAGTTTTTTCAAAATCCAATTATCACAGGGGACAGAACATGAGGTGAGACCTTCTGAATAGCAGGTTAACCGCCGGTGGTGAACAGGTTAACCGCTGAGCTGTTGAACTTGCTGACTGAAAGGTTGGCAGTTCGAATCTGGGAAGAGGGGTGAGCTCCTGCTGCTAGGCCCAGCTTCTGCCAATCTAGGAGTTTGAAAACATGCAAATGTGAGTAGATCAATAGGTACCGCTTCTGCAAGAAGGTAATGGCACTCCTTGCAGTCATGACTTTGGAGGTGTCTACAGATAATGCTGGCTCTTTGGTTTAGAAATGGAGATGAGCACCACCCCCCCAGAGTCGGACACAACTAGACTTAATGTCAAGGGAAACCTTTACCTTTACTTTTACTATGCTATCCAAAGCAGGCATATATATATGGCTGGAGTTACACTTTTAAAAGTACCTGTAATTACTAACAACTCGGGTGTTAACCTCTCCCTATGCTATCCAAAGCACACACACACATGGCTAGAGTTACACTTAAAAATGTGCCTGTTCCAACTTACATACAAATTCAACTTAAGAACAAACTTACAGAACCTATCTTGTTCATAACTTGGGGACTGCTTATAGTTCTAGTTTCCAAATTATGGCATACATTCCCATTGTCTAATACCAGCTTGTTTGATAGTCCCATTCTACAAGCTTTTATTTTCTTTGCTTCTGGCAGATGACTTTTTTAAGAAGGGTGGTAACCCCTTTAGAACTATACAGGGACCTTGACCCCAGAAGTTCTTCACAGCAGTTCTTTTACACTGAATAGTAACAATGAAGACTTATGCCTTGGCATCTATAATATAAACATCCTTGCCTGACATGTCCTCATGCTGCACGTTTACATGTACTAAAAACCTAAGAGGAAGGACCAGCCTGCTGATGGAACTTGATTTGCAGTGTTATCTATTTCTGCTACATATCTTTTGTGTTAATGTAAACCAAGGAAAATGCTACTGGTCTTTTTTTCTTTGTACTAGTTTACAGAATCACCCAGTGCAGGCTCATAGCAAGGATTTTGATTCCCGGGGGGGGGGGGGGGGGCTGAGTTTGATTCGGGGGGGGGGGGATGATTCTGAGTGAAAGAGGGTTTATCCTAGCAAACCTTTTGTATTGTTACCCCAATACCCCCATGCATATGGGATATATTGAGTATGGTGATCAGATCATGATATGAATAAACATAACAGTTTAAATAATGCACCAGTAAGGCCTTCTCACAGGCCACCATGAGAATTTGGGGGGGGGGGGGGTGAAGCCCCTCAAGCCCCCCCCCCCCCCCCCGGCTACATGCCTGACCCAGTGTATCTACTGATTGATTCAGCCAGAACATTGTATTTGCTAGAGATGAGCAATAACTCTTTCTTGGAACATTTTGGCTAAGATTCTACCATGATATGCATGTTATTTTTCAATGTTAGCATAGATTAAAAAAAAAAACAAGTTAAGAAAAACAGATGTGAGAGTAATCAAAACTGATAGATTCATCCATTTAGGTCCTGGGGCTCAAGTGTTTTTGTGTTGGTAATGAATTAGGGCTAATTTTTTTTCAGAAAGGCTTTTAATCTTTTAACACCTTATGACAAGCAGGTACAAAATGGCCCTCTCTGTGATGGAAATACCTGGGCATATTGAATCTGACCAGTGCAGATAAGAGAGAAATTTGCTGTTATTAAAGAATTTATTTAAATTCACAAATTGTATTCAGTGTAGAAAGTTGGTTTGAAATGTGGCATTGGAAGATAGTTCAGCAAATACTATGGGCTGCCAAAATGACCAGTCAATGGATCCTAGGGCAAATCAAGCCTTGAAATCTCCTTAGAAGTCAAAATAACCAAACTGAGGTCATATGGTGAGACAACATGACTCCTTAGAAATAGTGATAGGAAGGAATTGATTAAATGAGAAAGAAGAAGAAAAGAGAAAGATTACATTACAAGTAAATAGATTCAATCAGTGATGCCACAGCTTTGAGTTTTCAGTTGATGGCAGGGTGTACTGATAGGATCACCATCACTTTTGCACTTTAAGACCTGGGAGGTTGAGACTGCTAACATCTACCACCCATGCTAGTCCCGATCTCCTGGTATCTTGTAACACTGCTGTTAGCTGCCTGCGGGAGAGGTAAGGAGGGGAGTGAATTGGAGATCCCAGTGCGAGTTAAACCGGTGATAAATCATATAACCAGCAGTGAAGCATGGGGTGAAAATAGGAAGGTAGACTGCGTCATGGAGGAGGGAGGGTGTTCCATTGGTCGGGGAGCCCCCATAGAAGTCGTGGTGGGGATGGGGAGATACGGGAAAAGGAGACCTCGAATTCGGCCTAGGGATCGTACAACAACATTAGTAACTCCAACTCGGTCTCCTGATATGGTGAATTGGTGTAACCAGGTCGGCGGTCCCCCCGGATTGAAGGTGGTGCTGTTGAACGCCAGATCTGTCAATGGCAAAACAGCTTTCATCCAGGATTTAATCCTGGATGAACGGGCAGATCTGGCGTGCATCACGGAGACCTGGCTGGACGAAGCTGGAGGTGTGAATTTGACCCAGCTTTGCCCGCCAGGTTTCTCCGTGCAGCACCAACCAAGATCCGGGGGGCGGGGAGGCGGGGTTGCAGTGATCTATAGAGACTCCATTCTTCTGACCAGGGCCCCCATCCCGCAGTCAACAAATTTTGAATGCGTCCACCTGAGGGTGGGTGACCGGGACAGATTAGGGATTCTGTTAGTGTACCGTCCACCTCGCTGCACTACAGACTCCCTGACTGAGCTAGCGGGGGTGATCTCGGACCTGGCATTGGAGTCCCAGCGGCTGCTTGTGCTGGGGGACTTCAATGTCCACGCCGAGACCACCCTATCGGGAGCGGCTCAGGACTTCATGTCTACCATGGCAACCATGGGGCTGTCCCAACAGGTATCTGGCCCCACCCACAGTGCTGGACATACATTGGACTTGGTTTTCTGCCAGGGATGGGAGGAAGGTGGCGGTGTTGAGGAGTTATCCATCTCTCCGTTGCCATGGACCGACCACCACCTGGTCAGCTTTAGATTAACTGCACCCCCTAACCTCTGCAGAGGTGGAGGACCCATTAAGTTGGTCCGCCCCAGGAGGCTTATGGATCCGGATGGATTCCTGACGGCTCTTGGGGAATTTCCCGCTGCCTCGGTTGGTGATCCTGTTGATGCCCTGGTCGCTCTCTGGAATGGGGAGATGACTAGGGCAATAAACACGATCGCTCCAGAACGTCCCCTCTCAAGTAGCCGAGCTAAACCAGCTCCTTGGTTCACTGAGGAGCTGGCAGCGTTGAAGCGAAAGAAGAGGGAACTAGAGAGCGTGTGGCGTTCGAATCCGAGCGAGCCAAATCGAACACGGTTTATGTCCTTCTTAAGGGCATATGCCGCGGCAATAAAAGCCGCAAAGAAGACCTTCTTTGCGGCCACTATTGCGTCTGCAAAGAACCGTCCGGCCGAACTGTTCCGAGTTGTCAGAGGCCTGTTAAAACCCACCATTCAGGATGGGTGCCCTGATGACTCGGCAGCTCGCTGTGAAGCCTTTGCTCAGTTCTTTGCAGACAAAGTCGCTTTGATCCGCTCTGGTCTGGACACCATATTAACGGCAGTCTCTGAGGATGTAACACGAGCATCTGCTTGTCCGGTTTTGATGGATTCATTTCAATTGGTTCAATCCGAGGATGTGGACAAGGTGCTTGGAGGAATGAGAGCTACCACATGCATCCTAGACCCCTGCCCATCCTGGCTTCTGAAGGAGGCCAGAGGGGGATTGGCCGAGTGGGTGAAGGTGGTGGTTAATGCCTCCCTCCGGGAAGGCATCTTTCCAGCCAGCTTAAAGCAAGCTGTAATAAAACCGCTGTTGAAAAAACCATCACTGGACCCCACTCAATTCGTCAACTTCCGGCCTGTTTCCAATCTCCCCTTTTTGGGCAAAGTCCTGGAACGTGTGGTGGCCTCACAACTCCAGGCATTCTTGGTAGACACGGATTATCTGGATCCGGCACAGTCTGGCTTCAGGCCGGGGCATGGTACTGAGACAGCCTTGGTCGCCTTAGTGGATGATCTGCGCCGGGAGCTCGACAGGGGGAGTGTGTCCCTGTTGGTGCTTCTGGACCTCTCAGCGGCCTTCGATACTGTCGACCACGGTATCCTTCTGAGACGCCTCGCGGGAATGGGTCTTGGAGGAACTGTTTTACAGTGGCTCCGCTCATTCCTCGAGGGTCGGTCTCAGAAGGTGTTACTGGGAGACTCCTGTTCAACCCCACAACCTTTGTCTTGTGGGGTTCCTCAGGGCTCAATATTGTCTCCCATGTTGTTTAACATCTACATGAAGCCGCTGGGTGAGATCATCCGGAGTTTCGGAGTGCGATGTCATCTGTACGCGGATGATGTCCAACTCTGTCACTCCTTTCCACCTGCTACTAAGGAGGCTGTCGAAGTCCTGAACCGGTGCTTGGCCGCTGTGACGGTCTGGATGGGGGCGAACAAATTGAAATTGAATCCAGACAAGACAGAGGTACTCCTGGTCAGTCGCAAGGCCGAACAGGGTATAGGGTTACAGCCTGTGTTGGATGGGGTCGCACTCCCCCTGAAGACGCAGGTTCGCAGTTTGGGTGTGATCCTGGACTCATCGCTGAGCCTGGAGCCCCAGGTTTCGGCGGTGACCAGGGGAGCATTCGCACAGTTAAAACTCGTGCGCCAACTGCGCCCGTACCTTGGGAAGTCTGACTTGGCCACGGTAGTCCACGCTCTGGTTACATCCCGTTTGGACTACTGCAACGCTCTCTACGTGGGGTTGCCTTTGAAGACGGCCCGGAAGCTCCAACTAGTCCAACGTTCGGCAGCCATGATACTAACGGGAGCGGAGCGCAGGGAGCATACAACTCCTCTGCTGCACCAGCTCCACTGGCTGCCGATCTGCTACCGGGCTCAATTCAAAGTGCTGGCGTTGGCCTTTAAAGCCCTAAACGGTTCTGGCCCAACTTACCTATCCGAACGTATCTCGGCCTATCAGCCCGCCAGGACCCTAAGATCTTCTGGGGAGGCCCTGCTCTCTATCCCGCCTGCTTCACAGGTGCGGCTGGCGGGTACGAGAGACAGGGCCTTTTCTGTGGTGGCCCCGCGGCTATGGAACGCCCTGCCCTTGGAGGTAAGATCAGCCCCTTCATTGATGATATTCCGAAGAAGATTGAAGACCTGGATGTTTAAGCAGGCATTTGGCTAACCCAATGCAACGAATGGTAACTGACTAAAGGACTGGCAACATGGATGACGAACTGGATCACGTTTTTAGTTAAGAGTCGAACTGGATTGGTATTGATGTATGAATTGTGCTTTTATGTTTTTTATGTTTTTTATGCTTTTAACTGTATACTGTTGATTGTTATATTATGTTGTAAACCGCGTTGAGTCGCCGGCTAGGCTGAGAAACGGCGGTATATAAATATAGCAAATAAATAAATAAATAAATAAATCAAACTCGATGACAATTAGCAATACAGATATTGCACATGACATCCAATGAACATTGCTTGTCCATCATTATTGGATTATTATTATTATTACTACTACTATTACTATTATTGACAGGAACAACGTGTCAATGGCTACAATATATCTGCTGTTCAACTATTGTTTCGGGTGCAATTGCTTTATTCCACTACAGTTCTGATATTGGGTTGCTGTAGGTTTTTCCGGGCTATATGGCTATGTTCTAGAGGCATTTTCTCCTGACGTTTCGCCTGCATGTATGGCAAGTTCTGATATTCTAATAGTCTTGTGGTGTGACTGGGTACAATTCGCCTTTTCTCCCCATCCTGGCCCAGATTAGGTGAAGTCACATTGTTGTACTCCATTTCCCAGGTTTTATTTTTGCCGTAGTTGTGCTGCTATGTGTGTTGGCAGTGAGGGGGTCACCAGTGTGCTGCAATTATGCCATTTTGCAATTACAACAGTGATTTCTATTTGTGAAAAGCATTGAAACTGTGCAGCAGACAAGTGTGATGAAGCCCTTGACCTTGGGGAATCTCCAGGGAAAAGGAATTCCAGAATTGATAATACTTCTCTGTATACCCTGTGCATCTAAGTGCATAGCTGACAAGTTTAGGGTCTGTTTCCAAAAGTCCTTGTAAAGTTCATAATAAAATATGGGGCAAATAATGTGTGAATTAAAGCATGAATAAATCTAGAATATTCTAGAAGATCATAAATGTATCCTGAATTTACCCCAGAACTTTCATATGCTATGCTAAAATAGGAAACAATGGAGTAATCTTTTTATCTTCTACCAAAAACTGTTTTTATATATGATTACTAGACTTATTAATTTAGAATATGTTCCCAATGGCAGTCAGCTCAAGAATCTAATTTTCATATCATATCAATTAATGTCTCTTCAAAACTATATCATGATACTTATATGTTTATGTGCCTTGGATTTCAGAACCTGTTATCCTAATTTCCCCATCTAATGTAATATTTCATGCAATATTACAAGGAACTGGGACAGGCTCAAAGTCAGTTCTTTGGCAACATTCTGAATGCTTCAGACAGAATGTTCCATGAATAAAAGTTGCACAAGAAGATTTTTTCATAGTTATAATGTGGCTTTTTGAAAAATAAAATTTCTGAATGTGAATGAAAAACAACCCTGGGGCGTTGTTTAGATAAGCAACCTAAGAGTATCCAAAAGGGCCAATGATACCAGACTTTATCACTTAATTTTCTTCTTCAGTTCACACATCTCACCTTCAAATACTGATTAATTTAACCCCAGGTTTTAATCTTGCAGTACTCCTGAGGTATCATTAGATCATTTTGAATTTTATTAAGGCGGTGCACACCTTGTATCTCATTCTCACCTTCCTAGATTCTCAGAGCAGCTTACAACAAAGGCCTGAAATTACAAACTGAAACATATAACCAAATGCCTTCACAAACAGGAAGGTTTTTTAACTCCTTCCAAAGGTCAAGAGATAGTTAAGGAATATATCAAAACATTTTTGTTCAGTAATTAAATCCTGTGATCCATATTTAATGTATTGTATCTACTAGCTAAAGTGTCCCTGGTGGTAACCAGGTCTTCAGGTAATTTCCCAAACTGGGAGAATCTATGGAGCCTCCTGTTTCTCCCCACTTCCTGCCCTTATAGTTCCGGCATGGACAAACTTCAGCCTTCGAAATCTTTTGGACTTCAACACCCACAATTGTCAGCAACTTACCAACTGTTAGAAATTATGGGAGTTGAAGTGCAAAACACCTGGAGGGCCAAAGTTTGCCCATGCCTGCCTTATATTCTGTAAAATGTTGGTGCCAGTACATCAGAGAACCATTTCCTATTTCTGGTTATTTTTAAAAAATCTCAGAAATATAACAGCAATAACTTAATTTCATCAGATGGGCAAAATTGCTCATCCTGCACTGCTTTCACCCATTTTCAGTCACAGGGCCAGCCAGCGAACTTCCATCCCATGATGTAGATCTACTTCTAACAGATCTCTGTGGTGCAAATGGAAAGGAACTGGTGTACGATGATGATGCAGCAACATGGAAGACTTCCTGTGTTGCATAAGGATCAATGGGGGAAGCTGGGCAGGAGACCCTTCCCCTGTGGGATGAGGTAAGGGGTTAGCTGGGTGTGTGGTGATGGATTCTCCCTGCACCTGCCAGGCCTCAATGGATTTGCCATGATCCATGGTGAATCCACGATTTAATGTGAAGAGATCCTTAGCCCTCTCCTGTTCATCATTCCATTGCCTGATGCCCTGGGAATGTTAGCAACAGTGCCTCTGAGAGGTGTCCTCTTCTTCTGCATTTTTTCAGGTTCCTGAGAGTCATGGAGGGCTTGCTTTTTGATTCCAGGAAGCCTCCCATTTGGAAATTTGATTTTAAAATTGTCAATTGAAATTTGAATGTCAAGCAAAAACTCTCTGATATGTCTACCACAATGAATTATGGTTAGTCCTGCATTTGCCTCTTGTTAGCTTTCTGCTTGAAATTTCAACTTGAAATTTAGCACTTAAACAATAATCACAACACTGGCAAATTTAGGGTGACTAATAGGATACCCTGATGAATTAATGGCTACCCAAGTATTAAACTATTTTTTTATTGTTATAGATTACAAGTTAAGTATCTCTTAGCTATTCAAAAATAATTAGACCTATCTCTTCTGAATGACCTGCACAGTCGATTTTAACCTATACATCTAAATTGACATTTTATTGATTTAAATGATTTTAATGTGCATTTTGATCTTATGTGTTTCAAATGTTTATATGTTTTTGTCTAATGCATTTTAAATATGTTGTAATATCACCACCACCATCACCATCATCATCATTATCATCATCATCAAGAATCTCAAAATTTGAAATACTCCAATTTGCTTTCTGATGGTTCAATGTACACAAACGTCATTTCACTTATTAAAAAAAACTTATAAAAATTGTTTATAAAATTACCTTCAGGTTATGTCTATAAGGAGTATATGAAGCATAATGAATTTTGTATTTAGACTTGGATCCCGTCTCAATGATATCTCATTATATACATATATGAACATAGAGGTATTTCAAAATCTAAGAATCCACAATTCAGAATGCTTCTGGTCCCAAGCATTTTGGATAAGGGATATTCAACATGTATATAGAAATATTTGCTGTTCTATATTATGCCAGTAGGATATTTTTATATCAAATACTGAGGTTAAAGTTCAAACAAGCAAACTTTTAACTGCCATGCTCATTACTAGTTGAATTTTATGATCGTCTGTATTGCTAAATATATCAACTGAACTGGTTCATTATCTGTATTTCAAACCAATCAAAATGCCATAGCTGTTCCCTTAAAGAAACAATGCACCAGCGTAGCAGCTGAACATTCATAGAGGACTCTCACAAATGAGCATTTCTCCCCAGAGACCTGTCTTGTATTTTTAAGTATTGCCAAATATAGGTCATGTAGATGAAGAAGTCAACAGAGTTACCATGGTAACTTATGTCAAAGCCATCTACTGAATTGTGATTGATAAATGTTGAAATTAGAGTTGTAATTATTAGTATTTGTACCATTGTTTTTGGAATAAATTTCCAAATCCTTTCATAGAGCCAAGGAAAGTGTGAACTAGAAATTAGAAGAACATAGAAACAAATTGCTAATAGACTCAATGAACATAATGGTGCATTGACTAGAGTGTTGGGTTGAATGTGAAAATCCTACGTCAAAATTGTTCTTATTCAAAGCCATCATAAGATTATCAGTGCTCTAAGTAGTATATTATGGGTTGAGATCAAGCCTGGCCCTACCATTCACTTTGGGAAGATTGAAGCAGCTTCTTGAAATAGTTCAACCTGGCAAAAGCAGAAAATTATTAATATCATTGGTGGTAGTTATATCTTTACTAGCAGAGTAAAGCTTTGGCTTTGGTTGCTGTCTCCTTCACTTGTGTGGACAAGAGGCGTTACGCTTGTTCTGCCTCAGGCAGCAAAATGTCACTGAGCCTAGCTGAATATCTCTTTTTCTTCTGCTTCAGACACTGGTTATATTAAGATAAAATGTTGCTCTGACTCCTTGGGAAGAACAGAGACACAGACACATGCACCCCTAATGATAGATAAGACCCTCTCGTGGTGCAAATATATCAAGCTTAATTACTAGGGCCTTCATGTTTATGTGCTTTTAATCACAAATGCGGCAAGACTTACATGCACAGAGGGCCTAATTAGAAAATCAAAGAGATATCTGCCATGATACTCCATTGAAAGACAGGCTGATAAACTGTCATGGGTACAAAAAGGAAGGAAGGAAGGAAGGAAGGAAGGAAGGAAGGAAGGAAGGAAGGAGGGAGGGAGGGAGGGAGGGAGGGAGGGAGGGAGGGAGGGAAGGAAGGAAGGAAGGAAAGAAGAAAGAAAGAGTGGAAACTGACCCGTACGTATCATAGAGCCAATCTTTGAAATCAAAGGCTATGGTCCCTGAGTGAATAGCTTCCCAAAGAATCCTTTTGGAACCTCTGAATGCAAAGCCCTTGTAAAAGTCAAAGGTGAGGAATTTCTTGCCACCTGACAGACAAATTTCATTCCAAGAAAACACTATTCCATCTGTTTTTTGTTGTTGGTGGTTTTTAGGCCTCTTCCTGAAATTATTTGGGGTGCTGACACACACAAAAATGGCTGGAATTAAAAAAAATGGCTGGAATTTGTGGTTATAATTATTATTTATTCAGTTCATATTCCTGACTCCCACATATTCAATAATGTAGGAAATACATAGGAATCATAAAACATCTCCAGAGCTGACATTGACAGCTGCTGCTGCAAGTGATAGGGATCTGTTCTTCTGTTGCCTGGATCATAGCAGACTGATTTTCCTGCCCCATTCCTGTTAGTAATCTCTGGATCAAGGATGAATTTTGACAAGGATCCTTCTTCTGGCCGGCGCAGGTGGATGGGAATCTGGTCAAAAGGAGAGCATCCACTTGTTGCTCGCAGCAGCAGCAGTACTCTGCAGGATAGGGTCAGGGCAGGAGATGCTCCTTAGCTACGTAACTAATGTAGTTACATAACTAAGTAGGTGATCTAACTTTGCATATATGTCAGGCCTTGTTCATCTCTTCCCAAAGCTAAGTCTAATGCTAGATTTAGCACAGTTGTGCAATAGCAATTTAGACTGATCATCATTGTACTTATTTGTGCTTTGTCACATTTACGTGGCTTTCTATCAGTTTGTGCCATAACACTGACGTTTTCAAAGTACAGGACAATCCTCTTGCGCAGCTCAGCAACAGCCCTGAGCTATAGTGGCTGTGTCCTTGGCTTAGCTAAAAGCTCCCAATATGAATAGAAAAATGAAATTTCTCAAAGCAGCCACATATTCAGAATATATACCTTGTGGTATTAACTTTATACACTTGAAAGCTGACAGCTCTTCCTTAATCCAGAATGATTTCTACTATTCTCTTAATTCTGTGTTGAAAGACGGGACTTTGCTTCATTCCATAGTAAAAATGCGATCAGCAATCTTTTGACGAATTCACAAACTTTTAGCATCCTTATTGTTCAGTCATAACACAGTCATAACACAGATACTGGCCAAAGGACATTTAATCAACTACCAAACTCACACATTTTGTATTTTCTCTGTTTGTTTGCTTTGTTCTGTTTGAAATGTAATATAATTGACTGGCTGCCCTGACACGAGAAATAAATAAAATAAAAAAATAGTCATAACACATTTTTAATATTCATATTCTAGTGTTACTTTATAATAATAATAATAATAATAATAATAATAATAATAATAATAATGACTTTATTTCTAACCTGCCCCCCTCTCTCCAAAGGGACTCAGGGCAGTTTCCAAACGAAGGCAAACATTCAATGCTCATACTATATAAAGCAACATCTTAAATTAACATTTAAATAAAGTTTAAAAAAACAGATAAAAACAACCATCAACAAGCAAACAAACTATGGTCTCATCAAATGCATTGAGCAGTTTGTTGTTTATTCATTCAGTCGCTTCCAACTTTTTGTGACCTCATGGACCAGCCCACAACATAGCTCCCTGTTGGCCATCACCACCCCAGCTCCTTCAGAGTCAAGCCAGTCATTTCAAGGATACGATCCATCCATCTTGCTCCTGGTTGGTCCTTCTTCCTTTTTCCTTCCATTTCCCCCAGCACCATTGTCTTCTCTGACCAGTTAAGTACTGTTTAAAATAAGAGCATGAAATTTAAGGATATAAAATGAAAGGTGGCACTACAAATAAGTGAATACTAGCAGAATAATTAGTTGGGTAGGGGTAATCAGTCAGGTAATTGACCTCACCTTTCACTGTGTTAAAGAAAAGGCAAATTTTAGGGTCAGTAAAGGCATAAGTAGGATTGATTTCTCTCTCTCCCCTCTCTCTCTGTACTGTACAAAGAAAAACGGTTGTACAAAAAATTCTTTTTGTGTTGACCATCACTTTTTTTGCAAGTTTATCAGAAATCCAAACATGCCACACATTATTTTATTGTGCAGATCAGAATATCACCTCCAACGTTCCCTGGAATCCCATGGTTCTGTGAGAATTTGCTAGGAATTCTGCAAGATATGGGAAAATATTCTGTAGAGGTCTATACAATTTGAAGCATGGCCACCTATAGAAAGGACTGCACAAGGTAAGAGCACATGTATCTCTAATTCTTTTGGCAGAAGAATCAAAATATGTCGCATAAACTTCAGCTGTCAACTTGAGACAGAAATGGCTTCTTATGGCTTTTATGCTGATTTAAAATGTTTTCCATTATCCCATTTTCATTCTAGGGCTTAATGACTTAGAATCATAGAATCATAGAATCAAAGAGTTGGATGAGACCTCATGGGCCATCCAGTCCAACCCCCTGCCAAGAAGCAGGAATATTGCATTCAAGTCACCCCTGACAGATGGCCATCCAGCCTCTTTTTAAAAGCTTCCAAAGAAGGAGCCTCCACCACCCTCCAAGGCAGAGAGTTCCACAGTCCATACTCCAGGAAATAAAGCCTGACTGCTCACTGGAGGGAAGGATATTAGAAGCAAAGATGAAGTACTTTGGCCACATAAAGAGAAGACAGCAAAGCTTGGAGAAGATAATGATGCTGGGGAAAATGGAAGGAAAAAGAAAGAGGGGGTGACCAAGGGCAAGATGGATGGATGGTATCCTTGAAGTGACTGGCTTGACCTTGAAGGGGATGGGGGTGATGACGGCTGACAGGGAGCTCTGGCATGGCCTGGTCCATGAGGTCATGAAGAGCCAGAAGCGACAGAACGAATAAACAACAATAACAACCAGGTGAGGAGGAATAATTTGTTCATTTCATCTAGATCTGGGAACAGCACTAGAATACTGGCTTAATTTCCCAACAGGAAAATATGGGGAGGGAGTGATGGACAATCTGTAGACAATGGGTCTCTGCACATAACATGTCTGCACCATCACTGCCATGGACAGAGGAAGTGGCAGTAGTGGCAACAATTGTAATGGAAGAACTCCCTCTCTTTCAGCACTTGAGGGCGAGAAGAGCCACCCTAAGGGCAACTGATCCTGTTTGATCTTGGAAGCAGGTCTTCTCTGGTTATTACTTGGAAGGGAGATCTGCAATGAATGCCACACACCTATTTCTCAGAAAGGGACTGGCAAACCTACCTCTGAGTATTCCTTGCCTAAGAAAGCCCTATCAGATTCACGAGATCGTAAGGTGACAGGTGACTTGTAGGCACATGGATACACAAGCTGCATTCCTTGTTCTTCTACTTTGCTCCTTACATTTTAGGAACTGGGAAGTAAGGCAAGAAGCTTTCAAAGGCTCTGATTGGCTAGTGACTCACCCCTCCTCCCCCAAGATCTGCCTTGATATATGTTTTGGTACTTGTTGCTGTTGTATGATTTCAAGTCCTCTCCAATATATGGTGGCCTTACAGCAAAACTATCATAGGATTTTCTTGGAAAAAGTTATTCAGAGGAGATTTACCATTGCCTTCCTCAGAGACTGAGAGAAAAGACTTGCCCAAAAGTCACTCAGGGGATTTCAGTGACTGAGTTACAAACCCCAGTCTCCAAAGTCATAGTCCAATGCTCAAATTATTACACCACTCTGGTTCTCAGATACAAATGTGCAGTGCTGTAATAAAGGAAAATACCTAGGAACAAAGGCAGGGTAATCACCACATTCTGCTATACATTTAAATTAAGGAACAGGTTTGCCAAGAAGCAGCTGGCAAGACTTCCAGTCAGGTTTGAACCTTGACATATCTTATTTATAGATCAAGCACTAGCTGTTCAGAAAGTTCTGGTGGTTTCCTGGAATTCTTAGGTGCAACATTCCTACCAGATGCATTGCTTCTCATCCTCAGCTGTATTGTACAAACAACAGTGATATTAGTAAAGATATTTGGTATGCAAACTAAAGAGATAACAGCAAACTGGATAGGAAATCTTGAATTGGGTTACTTTTACAATGGTTACAGTAAGGTGCACTTTCTAAACTGCCAAAAAGCTTATAGCCAGCAAATGGTGACAAGAACTCTGGTTACATCCTGTATAGACTACTGCAACGCTCTCTACGTGGGGTTGCCTTTAAAGACTGCTCGGAAGCTTCAAATGGTCCAGCGCTTGGCAGCCAAGTTGCTAACAGGAGCGGCACTCAGGAAGCATACTACTCCTCTGTTGCACCAGTTCCACTGGCTACCAGTTTGCTACCGGGCACAATTCAAAGTGCTGGCTTTAGCCTATAAAGCCCTAAACGGTTCTGGCCCTACTTACCTCTCCGAACGCATCTCCTCCTATGAACCGACCAGGACATTAAGATCATCTGGGGAGGCCCTGCTCTCCGTCCCACCTGCATCACAGGTACACTTGGCGGGGACGAGAGACAGGGCCTTCTCAGTGGTGGCCCCTCGGCTGTGGAACGCCCTGCCTGTAGATATCAGATTGCCCCCCTCCCTGCTGGCATTTCAGAGGAAAGTGAAGACCTGGCTATTCGAACAAGCATTTGATTGAACAGTGTAATTGAACATAGGAATACGGAATAATGGATGACGAGACTGAATTCTGATTTTACTGTTGAGGCGCTATTGATTGTTATACTGAAGTTAGTGATTTATGTTAAAATTGTTTTAATTGCCTGATACTGTTTTGTAATGCTTTGTATTGATGTTGTTCACCGCTTTGAGTTGCCTGAGGGCTGAGAAAAGCAGTATAGAAATAAAGTAAGTAAGTAAATAAATAAATAAATAAGTACTAGGGAACATTCCTTTTTTTAAAAAAGACTTTGGCTCCCTGGAGCCTGGCCAACATGCACTTTGGACTTATATGGCTTAGGCTGAGACTTTCTGAAAGGCTATATCTGCCTAGATGTCTTAAGATCCCGGGGGATTAGATTTTTCTCAGCCATACCTCCATCACAGTCCTATCTGGAGAAGGCACAGGAGAGAGCCTCTCACTGGCTGCTCCCAGGCTGTGGAACTCCCTTCTATGGGAGGCTAGACCAACCCCATTTCTGGCCTTTTTTTTTTTTACTAGCAGCAGATAAATGCCATTTTAAAAATTAAATGAATATTTGATTGTTCATTAATTGCACAGAATATTCTTCTTACCTTCCTGCGAAAGCAGTACCTATTGATTTCACATTTGCATGTTTTTGAACTGCTCAACTGAACGAATGAACAACAACAACAGGTTAGCAGAAGCTGGGGTTAACTACAGGAGCTCACCCCATCCTACAGATTCAACTGCTGATCTTTAAGTCAGCAAGTTCTGCAGCTTTGTGGTCTAACCTGCTGTGCTACCATGGCCCCCAGAAACCATCTACACTTCAGAATTATAGCAGCTGAGCCTTGACAATTAATGTGGTGTCAAACTGCTATAATTCTCCAGTGTGGACACAGCTCTAGGATTTACTTGTCTTGGCCTTACTAGGATCCTTAGACTTGCTCAGTGTTATCCAGTGAGTTTCTATAATAGAACATGGATTCAAAACCCAGTTTCTTGGAGTCCTAGGCTACAGAATTAATGTAATGTGAAACTACTTTAACTGCCATGGCTCAATACTACAGAATCCTAAGGTTTGTAGTTTTGTGAGACACCTCTCATGATTTTTTAACCTTAATCCATAGTAGTTAAAATGCTGTCAAGCTGCGTTAATTCTACAATGTAGATGTGGTCCTAGTCAAACAACTGCACCCAACTGACTCATTTAACATCTTTTAACTTTTTGTCATCTGTAGTCCAAATCAGTAGCGTTCCTAAATTCTGGGTTCAGGTAGGCATGTGTGGAGCATCCTGTTGGGAATGATGATATGTCTACCATCTTTCCATTGCAGCCAAAGGGCTGCAGTGGAGAGATGGTTTGTCTAAAGGTCTGTCTGTGTCAGGCAGTAAGAGAGTGAATAAGTGCCAGCTGACAATTTTGTACAATTATTTTGTTTATCTCAGTTTAAAATGGAAAAGTTATTATGTTGCTCATGTAGCATCTGATAGAAACGATTCAGAAGATTGCTGTTTTGGCTACTCAGGAAGGTCAGGGAGTTTTTTTAAAGGCTTTAGAAAGCCAGACATCTTTTTGTAATGTCTCATATCTATTGACATTCTTTCTGACACATTAAAAATATTTCTCAAGTGTTACTTTCCTTTACAGAAGCAACATTAACTCACCCACACCCTGGCATATATTCATATACTTTGAGGTGAAAAACCTGGGGATCTTTTGCATATAGAACAACTAGTCCTCTGAAGGTGTTTTCCCCCGGAAAACTGCTTGTCACACACATCACTGAGCCTGTTGCCTTTGGCTTGCCTATTCTTGCATCCCAATTGTGGTGTTTTACTGTGCCATGAGCCACCAATTGAAATAAAAGGATGATCCATTGTATGTATTCAAGACTGTGAAGTGTGTTGCCAGTAAATGTAGAATACATACCTGAATATCAAATGTCATTGTTGATGGAAATAAATTTAACTGATTAATTTAAATGATATCTCAATCTTTTTTATTATTAGACTTCCTTGCTGTCTCTTCACCATTAATAAGAAGGAATTAGTCACAATGCAAACAAGTACTTGCTGAACCTGCATGGCCTAAATAACTGTGGTAGACTGTAAAACTCCATACAACATTGCAAAACAAAGAGCTAACACAATGGAGAAAAGAATTCAAGCTACCAGTGGTTTTATTATGATCTTACATAGTCTCTCTCTCTCTCTCTCTCTCTCTCTCTCTCTATCTATCTATCTATCTACACACTAGCCATTTTAAGCTCTTGTTAGATTCCTTGCTATGCAGACTGAGTGCAAATTTTAGAGCCAAAGTATGTGAATCTGTGTTATCACAGATGCTGTCCAATGACACTCTGCTTTAGTATTCAGGGCACCACATTCCTGACACCACGTCAAAACACAATGGCTGGAGAAACAATTACATTTTTTTCTAGCTGCACAACTTATTGCAATTGGGACCTGGAGAAAAGGCAAGAGTCCATCAAGCCAAACATCTTAATTACATGCAAAAATATTACTGGTATTATTAAATAGATTGCTTGGAAATATCTTGAATGATAAAAGACTTCTAAGCCTTATTAAGACCCTGTATAGTGACAGTAAGCTGCAGATCCGATGTGGCAACCTGGGACAACTTTCTGGAGAAATATTCTTGTCAGAGGAGTCAGACAGGGGTGCATCCTTGCCCCTACCTTGTGAAACAAACCTTATTGGACCTCAATGGACATTTGCCCAACCTCAGAATAGGGAAAATCCCCTTATTGCTCTATGTTTCTGCTATCATCTCATGCCCAAGAGCAAGATTAAATTACTTATTAAGGAAATTCCTAAATTATTGTTTACAGAATGACCAAAAATACAATCACAGGAAGTGTAAAATTATGGTTTATGAGAAAAAAAAATTCCACATCGATAGTCCCTCGATGGGCATACTTTAGAACAGGCTAGAAGCTTTCAATATCTGGGGCTGCTTTTTCATCACATTCTGTCCTGGTCCACTCAAATATCTTCATTTCTCTGAAAGCACAAGTAAGAAAATCAGCCATTATACATTTGAGCTTTACCAAAGAGGTACAATGTTTTGGCATGGCACTTCCATTGGCTATTAAAGTTTTTAATGCCAAGACAGCTACCCAGTTGCTGTATGCATTCAGCATCTGGATTGGTGGCTTAAAACCTAAGATAGACAAACAGCAATCATAGTTCTTGAGGGCCCTCTTACAGTTCCCCAGATGTGTGCCATCCTGTCTCTTGCTGCTAGAATGCAGGCAAACCCTGCTGTCAACAAGATCTTAGTGGTAGGCTCTTAAATATTTGCTTAGGGCCAGTGTTTTCAGACTAGGCTCAGGTTTGATTCACCATCTAGCCCAGGATGATTACATTAGCAACTGGTTCAAGCTGAACTCTAAACCTCTTTTATCAGCCTTTCTTCATCGCTCTTATCTTATCTAGGTTTTGGCATGACACATGGTATATTAAACAAAGATTGTAGGACATTGCCTTCATAAGTTTCTTGTTCTCCAAGCATCCTGAGTATACACTATGCCGAGTGTCTTCATGAAGCAAATTATCTTAAGAACTTGACTGTGCCCAAATATAGCTTCCTTTTCTCCAAGGCAAGGTGCAGCGTGTTTTTATTTGAAGTGCTTTGAGGCAGATCTGTGGAAGTCCCATACAATCATTCTGTTTACTCTCTTCCTCTTCTACAGCATGCGGACAGATGTCCCTGGAGGTCATTCCAATGCTTATTTTTCATAGCCTTCCATATTTTCAAATAATACATTCAGGATATGCCTCATGACTTCACTTTCTTACACTGTAATTCCTAATGCCTACTTATACATTTCTGTGCCATTATTAACAAATTAATTTCAGAAACTTTGGTTAATACCTAAATGCGAAATCATCCAAACATACCAGGGATCTACAGGTAGGACTGGACAGGAATTATGCCTAAAATCTTGTAGAGACATTGCTGCCCGTCAGGTTTGACAATTCTGGGCTGAATGAACCAAGCTTTGATTCAGCGCAAGGCATCTTCCTATGTTTCTCTCACCACTGCTGCTCATGATTTTTGTATAACCAAACCTATGCCCTATCCAATCTAAAGTATATTTTCTTCTTTGTAGGGTGTTGGTGTTACATGATTGACTATGTATAATATGTATCTGATTTCTTTCTCTAAACAAACTACTGAAAAATAGGCATATATTATTCTTACCTGTGGTGTTCCTATGTATTTTTATGTATGTTAAGAGAACAATAGGCATACTGAGCTAATGCAATCCATTAGATCACTCTGTGCTCGTGGACAATTGGAAGATGGTGCTTTCTTGCAGTTCTTAATAGAACACCCCCACCCCCACCCCGACACACACCCCCACCCTCTTAGATATCACTGTGGTTACTTCCTTCTTTTTACAAGGTGACTGGGCCACTTCTGCCTATTGCTCTTGTAAACATTCTTCAGTTTATTGTGAGAACAAAGGAATTCATTTGTTCTATTACACAGGTATTTAGATTGAAGGAGTTGAATAGCACACAGATCTTGAGGTCAACAGAAATGCAAGGTTCACTGAATTATCATGGTAGACATAGGAAAAGCACAGAGTGAAGTACTCTTATTGATCAACTACATGTCTGTTGTGATGTAAAAGGATTCAGATTTAGAAACCCTTCTTGAAAATGGCGATAAAAACATGGAGGGGAGACATTTCAAGCCAACAGAATATTTTGCTTTGTTTTCCCACTTTCCTTTTGTAAAATTTATTTTCAAATATAAAATAACATAATACATAATTTCAAATGTATGCTTTACATCAAATATATAGATAATGACCCATTCTAATTGTTTTGTATAGTTGTTGCTTTTAGATTATGGCTTGTTCCAAGTTTTGAAATGCTTCTTCATTCTAGGTGTTTGTTTAGAAAATCTTTCTTCAAAGGTGGGCATAGCTATTGGTGGAGAAAAAGAGCCACCCTTGTTTATGAAGAACATACATGTATACCCATTGTTAAAATGTGCACTGTCTTCCAGTTTTCCCTTTGAGGGTTTTAGTTTGCATGTTACTTTCTCTATTAGGTCTAGACATCAGGCTTAGGACTTACAAAATTTTCAGTTTTGATGATATTCCTGAACCTGGCTTTTTATCATTGTTGTAATGAGCTAAGGGCATGCAACTCGAGTATGATTTTCTTTTGGTGAGAGAATGAGAAAACATTAGAGACGTGACTTTTTTTAGTGTGACCTTTATTTACAGATATACACAGAGAACACAACTGGAATCAACAAGCATGAGGCAGAGGTCCTCAAAAGCCAACTTGGGCAAACCTCCCAGTTTCCACAGCCAGTTTGAGCCACCTTCATCAAGAAACTTTAACCTTCCCCAAGCTGTGATAGATATACCATTCTAAGTAGCTTGATGCCACGTATATCAAAAATCAATTTTCTATCCCAAACAGGAAGCATCAAAAACTAAAACAGCCTACAAATAAATAATCATTGTGAATTTTCCAGTGTTTCACTTGCATTACACAGCTGTGTATTACTTGCATGCCCAGAGGAGAGTCTGCTTCACATGACAAACCACCAGCATCCACATATTTATTGGAAAAGAAAGTCACAACTTAACAGCTGTGAATAGACTCAAACACAGGGACTCAGATCAACTTGCCTCTTGATTAATGAAACTTTTGGTCTGGCCATAATCCCCACACATAGTCCTCTCCTGCCACTCTCTCTCTCTGTGTGCGTGTGTGCATGCGCATGCACGTGTGCATCATAGAGGTGTCTGCCTCTGAGCCAGGTCATACCCACCTCTCCTCCCACAACCCTGAGTACCATACAGGGACCCCAACCCATTACCAATGCCTGAATGACACTGATAATCACATACCCCATGCCAACCATCCACAAAGTTGTGGCAATAGAGAAGTAACATATAGTCAAAGCTGCACCTAATGCCCCACCCACTAACCATAGTGAAGTCCACATCCAGTCCATTCTGAACCCATCCACCCTATCCTATTACTTAGAGAAGCCCTCTCCCAAAATGCAGCATCATATTCATCCTTGACATATGCTACTCCTCCTTTTCTGTTTGGTCAATTTCTCTGAAATAGGTTATACCCTTTTATTGGAATTTTTAAAATAAATTTAGCTAGTTTGAACCATGATTTAAAATAATATCAATAAAGAAAACAGTACATAAAATTAATTGTAGATTTATGTTCAGATGTCAGAGTTGGAAGGCCTGCATATAGGACAACTCAATCTTACAATGATTCTAGAAGCTGTTATATTGCAAAATGCATGCTTTCCTCCAGAAAGTGGCTTTAAACATATTTCTTGGGCTTCCTCTTTCAGTTTAAAAGTGTTCTGTACAGAAATGTTAATAATGTCTAACCTGCAATTCTATATTCCTGGATTCTATATTCATGTTGATTTTATACAAAACAAGCAAGCATTTTTTACATTCTGCATGACCTCAAAAGTGGCTCATAATAGCAAGTGTCAATCACACACATTAATGTGTAGTTCTATATAACAAACTCACAGAATACTAACAGTCACAAAAGCTAAATACACTGACCCAACATCTTTTCCATTTTATCACCGGGATTGCGGCGCAGCTGGCTGAGTGTCAGCTGCATTAAGATCACTCTGACCAAAAGGTCATGAGTTCAAAGCCAGCCCGGGTTAGAGTGGGGTCCCCAACCAATTGTGTGTAGCCTGTTGTTGACCTTTGCAACCCGAAAGATAGGTACATCTGTCAAGTAGGAAAATTAGGTACCACCTTAAAGTGTGGGGAGGCTAAATTAACTGATTTATGAGGCCATAAAGAAGACTCCAGCAAAGCATTCCAGCAGGGAAGCATGCGGGGAATGCGGAAGTGCTTCATCAGCGTCGCAGATGGACAATGAAAGCGACAGCTCCCCTGGCAGCCAGAAAAAGTTAAATAGCCTCTGTGTATGTCTGTATATGTTTGTATGTCAAAAATTGGCATTGAATGTTTGCCATATATGTGTACACTGTAATCTGCCCTGAGTCCCCTTCAGGGTGAGAAGGGCGGAATATGAAAGCTGTAAATAAATAAATAAATAAATAAATAAATAGCCCTCCTAGCTGTTCAAAACCCAAATAATTTTCCATCTTGCATAATATTTTACTATCTCTTACTACAATTGATTACTTCTGTGTTACTTTCAACCTCATCATATGGGTTAATTTGCCCATCACATGCCAGTTCCTCTCCCCTTTTGTTATGGAGCCCATTACACAGCGTACATCTACTTCTGGCGGGGCTCTGTGATGAAAGGGGAGAGGAAGTGGTGTATGACGCCACAGCAGCAACTCTGGGGGAAGCCAGGCAGTAAACACTTCCCCTCGTGGGATGGAGCTAAAGGTAAATCAGGTGATGTGGGGTGTGGAGCGACAGGTTCTCTATACCCCCCGCCAGGACCCCACATATTTGCCACAACCCGTAGCAAATCCCAATGTTAATGTGAAAAGCTATGTTACCCTGACATCTGAGATCTAACTAGGACAGTGAGCAGAAACAATCTGATTTCTCTGCAGCGATGGCAAGTTTCCCTGGCATCTCCAGTGCTCTCAGCCAGACGTGGGTGCTTATCTGGCATGTCGGGCTAGGAAACAACTTTCTGACTGTACACTCAGGCTTCCGGGAGCTTTGAGTTCTTCCCAGTTGGCTCTTTGTCTCTATTGTGATCTGGGGATTTTCCATGTGTTGATGAAATCTAGGTCATGGTATAATTCCTTTTTAGTGCAATGTGTTTATGGATCTCATTTGCCTTCATTACACCCTTAGTGAGTATCACCTTCCTTAACCCCAATTAGTGCTGAAAATTAAGTTCAAAAATTCACAGAAGAAGACACAGAGTTCAGTGTTTTTTTCCTTCTTCCTCTGGATAAGAAGAAACACTTCTGCCATGATTCCATGAAATAATCCATCCATTTCCAACTGAGCAAAGACAAGGGAACATGTTGACATCTTTTATACAGCAGATGAACCAAGTCGCCAGATACTTTCTTTTTGCAGGATCTTAGAGACAACCTTGTGAAACAGCTATGGAATCATAAAATTACTTTATTGAGTAATAGCAAACTTCTTTTTCTCATTTTTTTATTATTCTGTTTTTAATAGTCTGCAACATGCATCTTTATACATGTCTCTGATTAAAAACAGTCCTACCCAAAGGGTAGCATATATGTTCCTCTGTGGGATCTGTTATATCTTTTTGATAAATCTGGGCTTACAAGTCATGCAAATGGTTCAAGATGTGTCTACAGTTTAACAGGTCCCACAAAACCTTTGAAAAACATTTTTAGTCTCCCTCTCCCCTGAAATGTTCTGCCCACACAGTGTTTCCCACAGCAGTTAAACCAGTCTACCTTATGCTCTCAATTGAATACAGCTTGCACTGCTCACAAGCCCAATTGAATACAGATTGAACATCCCTTATCCAAAATTCCAAAGTCCAAAATGCTCCAAGGTCTGACATTGTCCACATGGGTGGCTGAGGTGCAACACCTTTGCTTTCAGTGTACACAAACTTTCTTTTATGCACAAAATAATTAAAACATTGTTTACATTACATTCAGGCTATGTATATAATAAGGTGTACATGATACATACATGAATTTCAAGTTTAGACTAAGGTATCTCATTATGTACATATATACAAATAGAGGTATTCCAAAATCCAAAAAGACTCCTGGTCCCAAGCATCTTGGAGAAGAAATACTGAAGTTGTATTTGGAATCTATTGTCAATTTATGTAAATTCCATTGGACTTTCCAACCCAGAGATCAGGAGTAAAGGAAGTGTGGTTGACAATCTGTCCAGAGACATGCACAATGTATGGTAGAAGACCCACTGCATTGAAATGTAGCCTCATTACAATAATTCTTACTACTCTTGAGTTGGTGAGAATTAGCTGATTTTCGAGTAATAAGATTTTGAATTTGAACATTCATGAAAATGCACATGAGATGCTCTCAGGTCCAGAGATTTTCCTCAAAATAGGGTCAATATCTCATAGAAGTATTCCTGGATTTCAAAACACTTTTCTATTATCTTCTAGTCTGATTTTTGTTTGTTTATGAAATTTGCATGTATCTGATATTTTAAGGATTAGTAATATTGGCTTTCTTCCTCCTACCTCCTTCCTTTTGATGTATTAATCCTCTGTGTGTTACAGGGTTACAGGATAAATAATAATAATAATAATATTTATTTATTTGATCAGTCATATGACCATTTCAAAATAGAACACGAGTAAAAAAACAAGGCAACAAGGTGATAAGTCAGAATCTTATTTTCCTGGTTCTTCTTTCAGGAAATCTGCTCTTTTCTTAATAGCTTTCAGAATAAAAACTTGTATAGTTTGAACACTGGGAGAGATTTTAGTATCTACTTCCTCAAAGAGAGGAATGTTTTGCTCCCTTGTGAACAATGTTCCCTGTATAGTAACAATGCAACTATATACATATATAATAAAATATAAGTTCCAGTAAGGTCAGTGAGATGAACTCTTTAAAAAGCGTGCTCACAGAATTGTAGCCTGAAACATCTAAATAGTCACTGGAATGCTTTCATTTTCTTACTGCAATTATGGTTTTTAGTTGTATCTTTCTCAACTAATAATATTACAGTTATGTCCTGGAACTAAAAAAAAATTCTACATTATTTTTACCACTTCCATTCAGTCTCATTATTATCCGGCCAACAAGCAGGGCTGAGAGTCTATGACTGGTTATGTTATGTTATGTTATGTTATGTTATGTTATGTTATGTTATGTTATGCCATGCCATGCCATTCCATGCCATGCCATACCTTGCCATGCTATGCTATGTTATGTTATGTTATGTTGAAGCTGGGATTTGACCCGATTTCTAACACACACTAGGAAGAGAGGGTGGGTATGAACACTATACAATGGATCTGAGAGAAAGCTATGATTTTGAGTAGGTGTGATAAAGGCATTTTCATTCTGGAATAAAGTTTATGTAACATTATACACATATTTATAGTATGATTGATTGTGTTGATGGATTTGGACTTTTTCACTTTTTTGAAACCCTGCTTTCCTAACTCAGTCACAGTTGGCCCTCTGTGTCCACAGGTGTGACTAGCCACAGCTTGAAAAGTCCCACCCACAATTCCAAAATCTAAAAAGCATACTTTAATTTTGCATTTTATATAAGAGGCATCATTTTATTACTCTGTTATAAATAGTGGAATGAGAGCATCCAATTTGGATATATCCATGAGGGGTCCTGAAACCAAGCCCTAGCAAATACCAAAGGCATGCTATATATAAATTCCAGCAATTCCTGGTTGTTTTGTGTGTTCTTCATTAATAACATTTGCCCTCTTGTTGCCTGGCTTTTTGGCCACACTGTGATGTTGCTCAGCCACACATGTCTCAATCTTCATCTGTGAACTGTTGGAAGGGACTCACTTGGTGCAGAATATCCCACCAGCACCTCTTTTCATTTCCTTTGCAATGCATGTGCAATAAAAACAAATGAACAATTCTGCTGCCTAAGGTAATTTCCTCACTCTGCCTAATAGGCCAGCTCTGTAGGGCTCTTCCTAAGCAGTAAGACCATAAAACCTGGGATTCGTCCCGAGTCCCACTTCTTTCCTCTGTAATTCACTTCCTTAAAAATCAGTGCCCAAGGCATGCATTAATCAGAAGAGGGTAAGTGCAAGACCCACGTGAATTTTCCAGCTGCATCACTGATGCTGAAATGCTTTTCAACACACCCAGCTCATCTTGTGCATTTTGGGTTCACTGTTGGGTTCACATTTTCAGCCCTCTATGCAGTAGGTTCTAGAAGAGTATTGCAGACATTCCTGCATGTAATTCTAAACACTCACAAGGCCATCTAAATGTAAGCAATGTGCTTACATTTAGGAATTTTGCAGACATCTGAGAGTTTCACAGCCCAGCTGGCATGCTGTAGCCTTCTAGCCTCAGAAAACCTACTTCGTAATGATGATTTATTACTTGGAAATTTGAAGTACACTTACTGAATTCTCCCAGCTGTGGACAGAGATGTGATGTGGTCTTCCCTCCTTATTGATCTTAATGGGGTTGACACTAGATTTAGAGGGAACAAACCTTTGAAGGAAGTCTTGTCCCAGTGCATCCCCGCAGCTCCACATGTACCCAGTATTGATACCACATTGATACCAGATGTAGAGAATAAAATTTGCTACAAATTTTCAGCAGTGCTTTACAAATTTGGGAGAAAATCACTCAAATCACATAGAGGAGGAATGATCACAACATTCCTAAAATTGTTCTATGTCCTTATATACAGTATAAGTGTTGGTTTGATGTAAACAATGCCTTTGATTTGTGTGTTCTTATTGTTTTTAAATTGCAAAATACCTTGTTTTTTTTCATTTGATCAAGAGTTGTACCAGACAATCTCTTCAATGATGAATTATAAGAAGTACTGGGTGACAATCTGGAAGTAAAATTAAGCTGCAGCAGTTGAAATGTTGACTGTTGACAGTTGCCACTCATTTCACAATGGGAGTTCTGCATACATTGCAACCATAGCAGAACACACTGTTCTCGGGTTACAGGGTAACAAGTAATGACACAGCAACCTAATGAGGTTCAAACAGTACAGTAAATAAGTTTTGAAGCAAACATTATGAAAAATAATTAAAACACAATATACCACAATATCTTGATATGAGAAATTTTATTTCTAGCAATTCTGCTGCTCTTTTTGTTTCAGAGATGAGAACCTTGCCATACTCAGCACAGTGATCTGTGCTCTGGCAACCTCCAGATTAGATTATTATAATCTCTTATCTGTGGTGCTGCCCTTGAAGATGATCTAGAAATGTGAATCACTGCAAAATGTATTTGCCAGAAGTAATCATTCTAGTGCATAAGCCACAGTTCCTTGGGACAGCCCGCAGGCTGCTGAACTGGGTGAATACTGCCAAACTGTTCACCTGCATCATACTCTGTAGCCTTTAGAGCCTGGTGTACACAAAAAATGTGATAAGGGGGGAAAGTGTGCTTATATACATGATGAAACACCACTCAGAGAAACCCAGTGACAGTAGCCCCACTGGAAGCATACACCTTTGGGTGGACACATGCTGAAGGTGCTTTCTGTGCCCCTTGTGCTGGTTACCAATTTGCTTCTGGGCATAATTTAGTTCTGACGTTTAAAGTTTAAATGGCTTGAAAGCCATAGATCTGAAGAAGGATTATTCTTATACTAATTTCCCTGTGCCTTAAAATTGTCCATGTATCATAATTACAGGAGATCTGTTATGGGAGCAGGACTGCATCTACACCTATTTAAATAATCTGGAGCACTGGGACCCAGCAATATCATTAGGCCAAGGAACAACATTGGGGGTTCTTTCTAAACAGCAACACAGCAATAGATCTGTTTTGATATCTAAACGTTAGATCCAGCTGTATATACGCAAATTTTGGAGCTTCCTGGGGCCCTTCCACACAGACCTATATCCCAGAATATCAAGGCAGAAAATTCCACATTATCTGTTTTGAACTGGATTAAGAGTCCACACTGCCAACATCTGGACTTATCATCTGTCCTCTACTAGGCAGAGAGCCTTCTTGATTGTAGCCCCTTATTTATGGAATGCCTTGACAGTTGAAACCCGAACTATCCGAGACCTACTTGCTTTTTGGAAAGCCTGTAAAACCTTTCTCTTCCAACAAGCTTTTGATGGGTGAATAGCTCGGGACTATGTCTGTTCATGTTTTATTGTATTTTAAAGTTAATTGTGTTGTTTTAATCTAGTGCTGTAAACCACTCCGAGCCAAATTGGGAGTAGCGGTATACAAGCCAAATAAATAAATAAATAAATAAATAAAACACAGAGAAGCCATTGAAATCCACAAGCATGTGGACAATTTCAACAGAAAGGAAGAGACCATGAAAATGAACAAAATCTGGCTACCAGTATTAAAAAACTCTAAAATTATAACAGCTAAACAACAGAGAGGAAAAAACCAGGCACAGATTAACACCTCCCAGCAACAGATTTTCCCAGGCTCAGGCAGGCCTTCAAATGCTAATGAAGGTGATCAGCTAAACATTCACACCTAACTGCAGCAGGGAAGAGCTCCTTGCCCCACCCCAGCCATTCCACAGATATATAAACCCATTTTTCCTACTTCCAACAGACCTCACAACCTCTGAGGATGCTTGCCATAGATGCAGGCGAAACGTCAGGAGAAATGCCTCTAGAACATGGCTCTATAGCCCAAAAAACCCCACAAGAACCTAATAAATAAAATATATTCCAGTGTATAGAAGAGCCCCTAGAAGCTCCAGGTTAAATTATAGTTCCCTCTGCACCAGATTAATGGGTGGAAGCAGTGTTTCTGCATCAAAACCCGCTATACATTGTGTGGACTGGCAGCAGTTGCAAGGCTGTTCTATTTCTTTCACCCTAGATTCTTCCACTTTCCCCCCATCAGAATGTTCTGCTCATTTGCTGAACCTGTAGGTCATGATTATTTTATTATGTTCATACCCCAATTTTTCTCTCCACAAAGGAGATTCAAAGTTAAACAGACACCAAGCATCAGATAAACTGGATAACTAACTGTCAGGACCCTTCCACATAGCGCTATATCCCAGAATATCAAAATAGAAAATCCCACATTATCTGAGTGTGGACTCAGATAGCCCAGTTCAAAACAGATATTGTGGGATTTTCTGCGTTGATATTCTGGGATACAGGGCTGTGTGGAAGGGCCCTCAGTGAAACAGCAGACAGCCTGTATACTCTTGGGAAGCATTGTTTAGTTTGCTTGGGAAGCAGCATCTATCTGTGTTTTCTGTGATTTACACCTCCACAGTAATGGCAGAAGAGGACATTGTCCTAAGACTCAGCATTTGCTTCGAAGCAGGACTGGGCAAAGGGTGATTCACAAGCTTCATGTGTCCCACATCTGCTTTTTATGTTTCCATGGAGGCCCAACCAGTGCTGAAGACAGATAGATTCCAAACTCGTCCCCAAATTAGTTATTTCCCATTTTGATTCCCACCCCACCTACCATTTTAAGCTACTTTCAAGTCACATGTAACCTTTGGCCAGTGTTAAAATAAATCACAGTTCTAGTTTTCAAGGCTGCAAAGGTAAGAACACGTGAGATTGCAGTGTTCTGTCCATGAGTGACAGCATGGCTTTGTTTCACTGAGCAAAATGCCAGTGGAATTTTGAGGCTGAAAACCAAGACAGATCATAAATGCCTCACCCAGTTTCACCCTTCACCTAGATATACACCTTTACCCATTCAAGATAGATACTACCGAGTTGCCAATTTCCTCATACGGCTCACTGCCACTTTAGGTTTAATAAGAAACTACAGGGAACGAAGTGCAGCTTCAATTATCCTTTTTATTGTCTTCATGGTCTAGTGGTCTAGTGTGAAAGTCTTTCAAAAGGCCGATGTGCATAAAGCAATCATTTGGATACCATAGTCTTTCCTGGCTTTTCATGATCAATAAAACTGACTAAAATTGGAGGCATAATTTAGTGTGTGTATATGCCACATACCTTCATTTTGCCTATCAATGTATGGCAACACCATGATTTCATTGGGTATCTTAGGCAAGGAATTCTCTGAGGTGGTTTGCCATTTCCTTCTTCTAAAAATATAGCCTTGAGCACCTGGTATTTATTGGTGGTCTCCAAGTCTGGCCATGCTTAGCTTTTAAGATCAGGTATGATCCAGTACCTTTAATCTTGGGTCCAGATTTAGAAGTTGTACCCATTACTTAAAATTTGCACAAAGTGTGTTAACTAACTTATCCCTCTGACTGCTATCCATATTTCATAGATATGAAAATGGAGTCTTTGAAAGCCACTTACAATGCCTTCCTTTATTGGTTTTTTCCCCAAAGCAAATTATTTGTGCATCTGATAGGCTCTCTCAGTGAAATACTGATACAGTCTAATCTGAAAGTTTGTTGATACCACAGCAATAATGTCCAAATAAGAAAGATGCCAAGGGTCAAATTCAACAAAGAACATTGAGTTTCCTTGTGGAAAGAAAAAGTAGGATATAAATAAACATAATAATCATCATCACCATCATCATAATCATCAAAATCACCATCATCATCTTGAAAAGTCTGTATATTTGATTTTTCACTGTTGAAGAGATGGAAAAACTATGCATGTGTCTAGGCTATATGATTCTGAACAGGACATGTATTCAGGCAAACTGGGACCAATTTCTGGTGTCTCATGAGATGTGGCAATAATTCCTCATAACGTACTGCAATAATTACTCATTACTTACTGCAATTACTTACTGCAAGAGTTCCTAGCCTATTTTATCAATTTTACTTAATTACAATTTCCACTATTCCTAGACAACAAGTGTGTTGATGGGATTTGAAGTCCAACACATCCAAAGAGTACCACAATTAGGAAGTCTTATCTATCTATATATCAGGTCATACTGTTGCCTTCATGAGAACATTCTAATGACCCAAGTGAAAGCTGCGAATCACTCAGGTATAATGGTGATAAGTTCAATTTAAACGGGGAATAACTTCCACAATGAGCACAACCTTTGCAAACAAGGGCGCTTATGTTATTAAGAGTTGGAACATGCCTGAACAAAAAGAGGAACTTTAGCTCCCCATTATGTTGATTTGACATCTCTCCAGTGTGTTGAGTACATCTAATGTTCAACTGGGGTGATGCTTAACCAGAAAATAATTCTATTCAGACAAATACATGAGTAGTTAATGAGTGTGCATGTATGTCAAGGGTGAGAATTTTGTGTTCTGTGGGACACACGTAGTGATTGTGGGACTGCAGACCCTTGCATCCAAAGCACCCTTAAAAGCCAAGAAAAATTGACAGCCCAAAATCCCCCTTTCCAGACAAAACATACCTCCAAGAGCGGCTTTTATGCAATTAAATCCTGAAACAGTAATGAATCCAGTGTGCAAGTGACAGAAGTGATTTTTTTCCATGTCAGGAGTGACTTGAAAAACTGCAGATTGCTTCTGGTGTGAGAGAATTGGCCATCTGCAAGGACGTTGCCCAGGGGATGCCTGGATGTTTTTGATATTTTATCATCCTTGTGGGAGGCTTCTCTCATGTCCCTGCATTGGGAGCTGGGGCTCACAGAGGGATCTCACCCATGCTCTCACCGGATTCAAACATCCAACCTGTCGGTCTTCAATCCTGCCGGCACAAGGGTTTAACCCACTGTGCCACTGGTGATTGGAAGATTGTTCCTAGTCCATGGCTGCTGCTGCAGTGCCCTGTGTGGGGATTGGAGGTGCCAACGATGGACCTCATCACCTTCAGCATGTGTCCACCCAAAGGTGTATGCTGCTCATGGGGCTCTGCGACTGGGTTTCTCTGTGCAGTGTTGCATCATGTATATGAGCACACTTTTTTCTCCTTATCACATTTTGGTGTGTACACCAGGCTCTAAATGTAGCCTTTAGAGTATGATGCAGTTGAACAGTTTGGAAGTATTCACCCAGCTCAGCAGCCTGCAGGCTATCTCAAGGAACTGTGGCTTATGCACTAGAATGAACTTTTAATTGGGAGTGCTATGAGGGCACAGCGCCCGTGGCCCTGCCCTTTGTAACAGCTGTTGCAGAAGAATGGCCACACCTACTAGAACATGGTGTGCCCACGGTGTGATCACAGCAATTGGAACAATGCCTCTGCTTGCAGGAAAATACTGTTACTTGGTGTTCATTGCTGACCTCTAGCATGAGAATAAAACAAGGGAAGATGGAATAAAGGTGAGATTGAATAATCAAGCCTCACTCGTGTTCTCTTTTAAGACACTGCTTTCCCTTTCAAACTTTCCACTCCTACCCTCCAGCAACTGGCAGTAAAAATCTAGGACTACTGAACATGTTTAGCCCCTCAACTTGGAAAAGTTAATTTTTGACTATAGTGCACAGAATCCCCTACTAAGTTGCAGTTCAGTGACAAATGGAGGGCCAAAGAACCCTACTTCTTATTTAAATAGTTTTAAATAGTTTATTTAAATAGCTTTATATTGTTTTTATTGCAGTGTTTGTTTTTGTGTTATACTCTGTTTAATTGAGTTTTCATCTCATAATTTATTGCATCTTTAACAGTATCTTTTACATCATTTTGGATGGATATCCAGTATTGGGATGAATAAGTGAATGAAATTGAGATGAATAAGTGAACGAAATTTTCCTGCTTCTTGGCAGGGGGTTGGACTGGATGGCCCATGAGGTCTCTTTCAACTCTATGATTCTAGGATTCTAAGTAATAAAAATAACATCTATCATAAAACATTATTTAAAATGGAAATATAATATGACCGGAATATCTACAGGGGATTCATTATTGGACTTTTTGTGGATACACAAAACAGCAAGCAAAAGCAAAGCCTATGGAAATTCAAGACCTTGGGTCCAAGAATACGATACAGTCATACTGGAGGACCTAGAAAATGCCTAGACACAAGACACATTTTATCAGATATGGATAAATGAAACTGCAGATTCGGATCCTACTGATATGGGAATTGTACTGTATCTATTTGTGCTCCTAAAAGTAAACCATCCTTTTACTAGTAAGAAGAAACAGAGAGAGCCCTTGCGTTCAGAACCCCTGACCCCAATTTGCTCTGAATGTAAATGAGCCATTTACAGACAATGGGATTGTCATTTTCTTTCATACTGCATGACAAGTGTTTATATGTCTTGCCCTTTTCTGCAGTGAAGGCAGCCTGGGAGGTCATTGTATTGGCTTGGTTCCATTTATCATCGAACATCACACAGACTGATCTCTGTCCGGATCAGAACCTCTTGGGAAATGGTGAAGATAAGGTGAGCTGACATGGGCTGTTGTTTGCACTTTACTAATTGCAGTTGATATCCATTTGCTGTGCCATGAAGTTATGAAAGGTAGGCCACAGCTGAGGAGCATGATGTAAAAAGCAGATAACCTTTCTTTCCAGATGTGGAAGAGATGGTTAGGAAGTAGGCCTGGGTAACAACGCAAAACTTTGTTTCTAAAATCGATTCGTTTTTTGGAGTTTTTTGCGTTTCGATATTTAAAATAATTACAAAATTTTCCTTTTTAAAAGTTCGGTATTTACGAAATTTCCTTATTATTAACGAATCAATTCGTTAAAATGGCGGACGCGGTTGTGCAACATGAAAATATTAGTTTTAAATAATAGTTTTAATAATAATAGTTTTTAATAATAGTTTAGACATGCCTAGCTCTTTCAGCTGCTCCTCATAGGGCTTAAATCTCATAGGGCTTAAATCATAGGGCTAATAGTTTTAGTCCGCCCCCTCTCTATCCCTCCCTCCCACCTGCGCGGTCGCCTCCGTCTCGTGCACGCAGCGCGCGCACAGCCAGAGATAGAGGCGGCACACATACCACTTTAGAGAGAGGGAGAGAGAAGAATCGGGTGGTTGCTCCGCTGCTGTTGCTGCGCCTCCTCCTGCGTTTCCTTTTCCCGGCGGGGGAGGCAATCGGGGGAGTCAGCGACCTTGCCACTGCTGCTGGGCGGGGGTCTTTCTCTTTTCCAGGGCGGCGGATGCCAGGGCCCCGCCGAGCGGGCACGCTGGACCACCCCTGCGCCGGGCCGGGCATGTGTGGGGTGTGCGCATGCCCAGGTGAGCCGGGAAAAGGGGGAAGAAGGGGGCGGGGGGAGCCAGGGGAGCGAGGGGAGGAAGCCAGGCCGGGAAGGGAGCTTGCTCGCTCAGTCTCTCTCTCTCGCCTGCCTTCCCTTCTCCTTGCCCCTGCTCAGGCCCCTTTGCAGCCAGGAGCTGAAATAATAACAAAACAATTACAAAACAATTACAAAATAGCTTTAAAAATTCGTTTTTTAAAAAAATTGCTCCAGACTGATTCGTTATCGTTTTGTAATTCAAAAATTAACGAATTTTTTAACGAATTACAAATTAACGAAACGAATTGCCCAGCCCTATTAGGAAGATATGCTGTATTCAGTAAAATTGGCAGAAAAAAGCTCTGAATCGAAGGAAGAAGTGGGGATGAGCTGGGGAAAGAAGCACAAATGCAGAGAAGTCAGGAAGGTTTTATTAATTTATGTTCCTATATCTCCACAACATATACAATTTTTTCCACACATTGCCTTGCATGTTTTAACAATCTGTGTAAATCCCTTTTTAGTCATGGCATCAGTGCTCTTCTTTGGCTCTTGTGCACCATCCAAAAACCTCCCACCACCTGGCAGCTGTCATGTCCCATGAGGAGCCCTGGCCGCTGTCACCGGGGGGGGGGGGATGGAGGGAGTGGAAGGTGATTCAGACCACGAAGATGCAGTTGCACCTGGCTCATGGGGAAGGAAGCCAGGGGAACTCCATTTGAGAGCATATCTTCATTTCTCCTCTTCCAAACTGAGATCAGCTGCTTCACTGTGGTCTTTCCACCCCAGCATTAGAGGCCCCAAAATATTGTCTCACTCTGAATCATGGTATGGCTAACCCTACACACATTATTCTAAAAGGTTCTAGAATACCTTGGGCCCACCCTGTTCTCTATTTACACATCCCCACAACATGCTTCATATGATTAACTATCTAATGTTCATGGACCAGAGTTGACATGATAGATCTATCTACATTCCTGTGCTGTTTATATGAAGCACAGTAGGAACAAAAGCGAGGAGGAGCTGAGGAGCCTTCTAATCAAGGTGAAAGAAGAAAGTGCAAAAGCTGGGTTGCAGCTAAACGTAAAAAAAAAAAAACCAAGATTATGGCAACAAGAATGATTGACAACTGGAAAATAGAGGGAGAAAATGTGGAGGCCGTGACAGACTTTGTATTTATAGGTGCAAAGATTACTGCAGATGCAGACTGTGGCCAGGAAATCAGAAGACGCTTACTTCTTGGGAGGAGAGCAATGTCCAATCTCGATAAAATAGTAAAGAGTAGAGACATCACACTGGCAACAAAGATCCGCCTAGTCAAAGCCATGGTATTCCCTGTAGTAACCTACGGATGTGAGAGCTGGACCTTAGGGAAGGCTGAGCGAAGGAAGATCGATGCTTTTGAACTGTGGTGTTGGAGGAAAGTTCTGAGAGTGCCTTGGACTGCGAGAAGATCCAACCAGTCCATCCTCCAGGAAATAAAGCCTGACTGCTCATTGGAGGGAAGGATACTAGAGACAAAGTTGAAGTACTTTGGTCACATCATGAGGAGACAGCAAAGCCTAGAGAAGACAATTATGCTGGGGAAAGTGGAAGGTAAAAGGAAGAGGGGCTGACCAAGGGCAAGATGGATGGATGGCATCCTTGAAGAGACTGGACTGACCTTGAAGGAGCTGGGGGTGGTGACGGCCGACAGGGAGCTCTGGCGTGGGCTGGTCCATGAGGTCACAAAGAGTTGGAGACGACTGAACGAATGAACAACAAAAAGGAACATTGCGATTTCTCACCTTCTGAATTAATGTGGAATGCACTTACTTCTCTAATTCAAAATCAATGAAATTTAAAAATTTGATAGGATTGCACCTGGAAGTGGCATTTGACTGAATGAGGGAAAGGACAAGATGGCTCCAGATCCCTATCAAGTGAGAGTCTACAATCTCACTTGAACAGCATCAATGGGGTGGTGGAGACTACACAGCAAACTACATTGGGGTGTAGGACAGACCATGCTGCTGCTGCTCACACAGTTCTTTTATCCACATGATAAACACAGCTGGGGAGGCACAGGAGGCATTTCTGGGGAACAGTAGCTGTACTTCCCATGTCCGTGCTATCTGCTACCTAAGGAATTTATCTCATTCTGCCTAATGACAGTACCTACCCTGACTGCACCTGTTGTTATTTTAATGTTATGTTATTATACTGCTATTATTATACCTTTTAAAAACGGAAAATATACTTAGCAAAGTCAGACACGTCCAATTAACAAATGCAAATATGGGGGAAATATCAACAATAAAAATAAAAAGGCAAAAGGCAAAACACATTAATAATAATAATAATAATAATATAACATATAGCTTGGGTTCGGGCCCAAGCTACCTATCCGACCGCATCTCTGCCTATGAACCCACCAGGACTTTGAGATCTTCCGGGGAGACCCTGCTCTCGATCCCGCCTGCTTCTCAAGCTCAGCTGGCGGGGACGAGAGATAGGGCCTTCTCGGTGGTGGCTCCTCGGCTGTGGAATGCCCTTCCTACGGACATTAGACTAGCACCATCTCTAATGGTATTCCACAAAAAAGTGAAGACCTGCCTGTTTGAGCAGGCGTTCCAATAATTAGTGCAATGATTGGTTAATGAACACTGGAATGGAACAATGGATGACGAATCTGGAACATGTTTTTGATGACGAGACGACAGTGAATGGGTATTGTAGTAACTGTTTACTAATTGTGTAATGTGTTAGGTTGTTAACTGTTTCTATACTGTAGCACTGAATTTTTGCTGTTCGTATTTGTTGTGAACCGCTGTGAGTCGCCTTCGGGCTGAGAACAGCGGTATATAAGTAAGGTAAATAAATAAATAAATATATTGTTTATCATGTTCTTTTATGAAGCTAAGATCATACATTAATAGACTTCAAGCATAATTATCTTTGTCCTTTTTAAATATATATATTATTTATTCCATTGCTTCATATGTCAGTGAAAAACTTATTTTATACATTTGACTAATCACCTTCCTCTAACAAAAATGAATCAAGATACCATAGCTTCCTGAAGGTTTGTTCCATTTTGTGATTCTTTTGTTTTATAGCAGCGGTTCTCAACTTGTGGGTCCCCAGATGTTTTGGCCTTCAACTCCTAGGAATCTTTACAACTGGTAAATTAGCTGGGATTTCTGGACGTTTTAGGGCAGTTTTTTTTAATTTATTTACTGTATTTGTATACCGCCCTTCTCAGCCTATCGGTGACTCAAGGAGGTTTGCAACAAATAAGTACACATAATATCAAAATACAAATTAAAATGTAAAAACAGTATAAGACCACAACAATATAATAAAACCAAAAGCCAAAACACCTGGTGACCCACACAGGTTGAGAACCACTGTTTTAAAGTAACTTAAGTGATATTTTAGAAAACATCTTTGATCGAATTAATCGAATCTTTGATCGAATTAATTGGGAGTTCTTTATAGCCCTAGCGAAAGAATTGGACATGGGATATCATTTCATCAACTCAATAGAATCAATTTATAACAAACAAGAAGCCAAAATCAGTATAAATGGATGCACCACAGATAACATACAAATTTTAAAAGGCACGCGTCAAGGCTGCCCGCTCTCACCACTGCTGTTTATAATGTCCTTGGAAATATTATTGAATAATACAAGAAACGACAACAGGCTTAAAGGAGCTAAAATTAGGAAATATTCGTACAAATTGAGAGCCTACGCAGACAACATAATATGCATAATTGAAGATCCCGTAGAAAACTGGGAATTATGGCTAAACAAGATTGAAGAATTTGGAGCACTCGCCGGGCTAATCATAAATAAAAAGAAAACAAAATGGCTAACAAAAAACGTCTCTAAACAACGACAAAAAATACTAGAAGAGAAAAGCGGAATACAAATTACAGAAAAAATAAAGTACCTCGGAGTAACCCTAACGGCAAAGAACTCACATTTGTTAAAAAATAACTATGAAATTAAATGGAAAGAAATCATGAAGAAACTATCGAATTGGAAGCATCTCAATCTTTCCATGCTCGGCAGAATCTCCGCTATAAAAATGGTTACATTACCAAAACTTCTATTTCTATTCCAAGTTATCCCAATAATCAGGAATACACAAATTATTAAAAATTGGAACAAAGAGATTTTTAAATTTATATGGCGCGGGGAAAAACCAAGAATAAAACACATAAGTCTGATAGAAAACAAGGAACAAGGTGGTTTAGGACTCCCAGACCTCCAACTATACCACGACGCCTGTGGACTAATATGGATAAAAGATTGGGCAAACATTGACAAGCCAAAAAGCCTAGCTTTGGAAGGTCACGATTTACGCAGTGGTTGGCATGCGTACCTATGGTACAACAAAAAGAAAATAGAAAAAAAATTGGCAACCACTTCATTAGATCATCGCTTATTAAAATATGGGAAAAATATAAAAATAAATTTTGCCAAAAGACCCCCCTCTAGATCTCCCCACTGGAGGCAATACAAAGAAGGGAACTAGGATGGGAAAAATGGCCCAGATATAAAGATATCTTAAAAAAAGAAAGAGACGGTTATACGCTCAAAACATTAGAAGAAATAAGGACATCCTATGGTGAAGTTACGTGGTTCCAACATAGACAAATAACAGACGTATTCAATAAAGATAAAAAGGAAGGCTTCGATGACAACGAAAAACAATGGGAAAGAATTCTGAAGATGGAGAAAAAGGGAATCACAAAATTGTATAAGATTCTACTAAACTGGAAAACAGAGGGAAAAAGCATGGAAAGCTATATATCAAAATGGACAAGTATCCTAGGCCATACAATTGAAAGAACGGAATGGGAAAAAGTTTGGAAGACCAAATTAAAATGGACCAACTCTTTTAGTCTAAGGGAAAACTGGATTAAGATGCAATTTCAATGGTACCTAACGCCGAACAAATTAGCTAAGTACTACCAGAATGTTGACGAAAAATGCTGGAAGTGTAAAGAGAAGAAGGGCACATTTCTACACCAATGGTGGACGTGCGAGAAGACCAAAAAGTTCTGGGCGGAGGTACATAGAGAAACAATTAAGATACTAGACCTACAAATTGAAAAGAAAGCGGAATATTATTTACTTGGAATTTTGGACTTTGAAATAGATAAGAACAAAGACAAACTCTTATTCCACATAGCTACCGCAGCAAGATTAGTCTTAGCAACTAAGTGGAAAAACGAGGAAATCCCGAAGCTAGACGATTGGAGACTAAAGCTAATGGATATAATGAACATGGACACCTTGACACAACATATAAGAACAAGACATTCTGTTAGAGGGGAAAGAACAGACTGGTCTCCAATCAAAAACTATCTTGGAGGAAACTAAGATCATAACCGGCATCAGAGTAAACAAGTGAATGAAAATAGCAGAAAAGTAAAGAAGACAATACTAGTAACAACTAACTATGAGGGAAATAATGAGTAAATAATATATACTAACCAATACTAACACACTCCACGTCTCACATCCCACTCCACATGCACCCCCTTCCCCTCCCCCACTCTCCATTAGCTAAGGGCCACCCCCCATATTCCCCAACCCCCATACCCCTCCCTTCCCCCGTTATTAGGTATTAGGTTGCTATCCCTCCCCCCTCCCTATTACCCCCCCCCCGGGTTTTTTAAGTTTTTCCGATTATGTCAATGATTAACACCGAGTTGATGTATAACTACTAAAAACCACAATAAAAATGATTAGGAAAAAAAAGAAAATACCCCACATCTTCTCTAACCACTTTTCTGTAGGCATTGTTGTCAGCTTCAGTTTTTCATGAAAAGTAGCCCCTCTGCACCCATTGTTTAAGAAAATATGCATTCCTTAAAAATTCAGGCAGCAAGTTATACATAAAGTGAGCAATAAATGTTTGCCTGACTTCCTTATCTTTGTTTACCATGCCAATCTGAAACATGATTATGTTCTTCCTGTAAATATTATACGGGGTTAGCGTGAGGACATTTAACTGTATTCTGAATGTCCTTTTCTCAGCTGTGCCACAGAAAACAACATTACATAACAAGTATCTGGATGTGTCAGTCTTGTGCTGAACTACAGTGATCCTATTTGCAGCTGTGCAGTCATTTTCCTTTTCTTGTCCTGTAGTGGAAGCAACGAACACTGTCTCTATGTATAGCTGGAATCACAAGGTTATTTACACGGCCAATGCAAAGCCAACTTCTCTGTAGCTTACCAGAAGTTTTGAGGATGCAAAGAATTAAAATATGGAAAGGGGAGGGTGGCCATGGTAAAATTAATTCCTCTGTTCTGTCTGAGGATGTGGAATCAATTATAAGCATGTCTAAAAAGGATTAGCTATTTCAGCAGACTATGAGTCAGTGGTTCTATTTTTGTTCCTCTGGAAAGGTTGATTTTTTAAATCACTGTCTATGTATGCTTGTGGGACAAATGGGTCAAATATTTATTGAAATATGAACAAAACAATTCTAGGAATCTGTAATTTGAGATTGACGAGTTACTTGGAATTAATTAATTTCTTTTTGCCTTAACAAAATTTGTATAAATTTCATTTGGAACTGCAGTTTAAGGGGAGATAACTTCACTCTTTTGGGTGTAAATGATGGAGGAGAAATATCACATGGTTGTTAAAGCAACAGCTTGTGCTCTGTTGTGAATGCTGGGGTGACAATGAGGCAGGTGAGAAGAGATCTTATGTGGCCTCCTGTTATGTTATGTATCTTATGATAATAGCTACATAGCAAAGGTGTTAAGAAACTCCTGGTTCCAAATGCTCATTAGGACCAATGGCATGGGCATCAGCACCAATCCAGTGTGCATCAGGATCAATGCAATGCACATCAGAACCAAATCAGTGTTAATGAGGACCAATACATGTCAGTACCATTATGCGGCAGTGCAGCTGTGCACTGGGTACCTTGCTGGGTCTGCCACATAGCCTGGATTATGATCTTACACAATTCTGATTCCCACAAACTGAGTGCACTTGTGACTATGTAAATCCGCGATAGGATTCTAGCCATGTTTAGTCCAACAGCTTGTGGCATTTAGACTATTTTAAGTTAATTTTTAAAAATATATCTGTTTTAATTACTTTTGAGAAATGAGAAAGATGAAGCACAATAAATGGGGAGGGGGCTTTTAGAACATCAAGTCCAATCTTCTGCCTGATGGAGGGAATCCAATGATGCTAACATAAGTCATGACAAGATGTCATTCTCTTTCCACACAGAACTCAGCCAGTTCAAAGAATATTAGCTTTTTATGAGTCTTGATGAAGGTTGGTAGTCTACTGAGATACGGAGGTACAGGCAACATGTGGGAATTGCCTCGCAGTAAGAATTCTGCTCCCCAATGGATTTTTTCTTCAGTCCCCAATTTTCTAGTATCATAGAGAGTGACGTATGAGACATGCTTACATTTCCCATGTATCAATTCCCTCAGTAACTTTGCTTGACCTTTTTTTTCTTTGGATGCCTAAATTCTGTCTCTAAAAGTTTGACTGCCATGGTAGAGAATTGAGAACTGAAGGAAAATCACATATGAAGCAGAATTCTTATGGAGGCATGTTCTCATTTCGTGCCTTACCTGTTGCTGATACACCACATGTTCTTACACTATACTAGACCACATTTCTTACTTCATTGTTGAAGAAGGAAAATATTTGAGCTGTGGGGAGTTTTCTAAAAGGTCCACAATATATACAGTGCCTGCCCCAGTGCAATTTGGCTTCCTAAGGTACAGACTGTTTAGCATATAGTTGATCTAATTTGACGTGAAATGCTTTCTCCTCCTCTGTTTGATCTGGCAAGCTGCATAGAACAGCCTTGCTCATAAATTTTTTAAAAGGTGTTGCTTGGTTTTAAGGGGCAACTACTTAGATGAGGATTTTTGCTTATGTAAGCCCTGTGTACACTGCACAGGCTTGGCTGTTGTGTTCTCTATTCTGTTTGCTCTTTGTACATTAATTTTTAAAAATACATATGTGTAAGATCAAAGGTTATGTTGGGATCTACAGTGTTTGCTGTGTGAAATCTATATATAGAAAAAGTCAAAGGTGAATGACAAATCTTTATAGGATATGATGATCCCATTGTTTGATGTACTAGGGGTCATTGTTTGCTGTACTAGGGATCCACTTATGTCAGAAAAAAAACCTGTGTGTTTCCACTTGTGTCAAACTAAAATATAGTAACTTCCATTTTTTTAAATTATTTAGTAAGTTGGGGAAGAGCAACTAAGAGGTCTGAAAGGGGCATTTTTCCTCCATGGGCCTGCCACTTTATTTCTCATGTCAGGGCAGCCAGTCAATTATATTACATTTCTAACAGAACAAAGCAAACAAACAGAGAAAATACAAAATGTGTGAGTTTGGTAGTTGATTAAATGTCCTTTGACCAGTATCTGGCCACTTGGAGTGCTTCTGGTGTTGCTGCAAGAAGGTCCTCCATTGTGCATGTGGCTGGGCTCAGGTTGTATTGCAGCAAGTGGTCAGTGGTTTGCTCCTCTCCGCACTCGCTTGTCGGGGATTCCACTTTGTAGCCCCATTTCTGAAGGTTGGCTCTGCATCTCGTGGTGCCAGAGCGCAGTCTGTTCAGCGCCTTCCAAGTCGCCCAGTCCTCTGTGTGCCCAGGGGAGAGTCTCTCATTTGGTATCAGCCATTGGTTGAGGTTCTGGATTTGAGCCTGCCACTTTTGGACTCTCGCTTGCTGAGGCATTCCAGCGAGTGTCTCTGTAGATCTAAGAAAACTATGGATTTAAGTCGTTGATGTGCTGGCTGATACCCAAACAGGGGATGAGCTGGAGATGTCTCTTCCTTGGTCCTTTCACTATTGGCTGCCACTTCCCGGCGGATACCGGCTAGACAGTGTAATTTCTCCAGTGGTGTAGGGCGCAGACACCCCGTGATAATGTGGCATGTCTCATTCATAGCCACATCCACTGTTTTCGTGTGGTGAGATGTGTTCCACACTGGGCATGCATACTCAGCAGCGGAGTAGCACAGTGCAAGGGCAGATGTCTTCACTGTATCTGGTTGTGATCCCCAGGTTGTGCCAGTCAGCTTTCGTATGATATTGTTTCTAGCACCCACTTTTTGCTTGAGGCCTGCCACTAATTCTTTGCCACTGATTATGCCAGATAGGGGATACCAGAAATAGGAGGTTAAAAATTCCAAGCCCATATTTTCCTAACTGGGACATGTGTAGCCAAGTACGATCAAGGTGTGGTCAAAACTGTAAAAAAAAAGATTTTTCAGAGATGAGTGATGGGATTTCATTGTGTACATTATCTGAAGACATAATGAAAACAATGATGTTCAAATTTGTAATGTCTGATCTACAATCGTTTTTACACAAACATGCATACAAACACCACACACAGTTGTGATTCAATGATGTTATCAAGAAGTAATGCATATGTATGGGGGAGGCAGATGATGACGACGATGATGATGATGATGATTTTATTTGTACCCCACCACCATCTCCCCGAAGGGACTCGGGGCGGCTCACAGAAGCACTTTGAAGTGCCGTACATAAACCAACAATACTTAAGCATATAAAACAATCAGTTCTTGTGGGTTTTTTCGGGCTATATGGCCATGTTCTAGAGGCATTTTTCCTGACGTTTCGCCTGCATCTATGGCAGGCTTCCTCAGAGGTCTGCTGGAGCTGGGGAAAAAGGGGTTTATATATCTGTGGACTGACCAGGGTGAGACAAAAGGCTTTTGTAAGTTGGGCTAGGTGTGAATCTTTTCAACTGACCACCTTGATTAGCATACAATGGGCTGACAGCCCATTGTATGCTAACACACATAAGATCACATGTAATAAAATGGTAAAATTCATAAAATGCAGTAGAACCTGCAAAAATAACTGGCTATCTATAATTAACAAACCACAGTGCCAGAGTGAAAAGAATTGCTGAGTTCTCAATATGACCATAATTTTCACAAGGTCAAAAGCCTATCTAAAAAGCCATATTTTTAAACTAGTCCGAAAGGCTTGAAGAGTGGGGGCTAACCTAATCTCTCTAGGAAGGATATTCCAGAGTCAGGGGGCCACCACTGAGGAGGCCCAGTTGTTCATAAAAAATGTGATGCTCCACATGTTGTTGAACTGCCACTTCTAACATCTCTTGCCATTGGCTAGGTTGGCTAGAAGTCCTGGGGTTTGCAATCTAGCATCTGGAGATTCGCCCATGGCTCATTGCTGCTCTAGCTGCCATGTTTAAGGTATGTATCTGATGCTATATCAGCACAATATCCAACAAAATTAAGGGGAGATTCTATAACCATGTCAATCTTTTTGTGGGTTTATTGAAAGTTAGCTTTTCACTGTAATCTGGTGAACAAAATTGGACAAGGAAAGAAAAGAAAACATTTTGTTAATATATTGTGAGCTGGGACCTCAATTTCCTTGTATTACATGTTATTATGTTTTCCAATTTTCTGAGCATTCAAAACCCCATTTCCTGACTATCATAGTAGCAATATTCTTAGCAATGGAAGATATTCCAGTCAGGCAATATGAATCCTGGCCTCCACAACTGGCAGTTTGAGATCTTACCAGCAATTTGTAATAAAAATTCATGTCAGGCTCTGAAACATATTGAACAGTTAAAATCAAGAGAATGCTGACAGAGGATGTACTCCAGGGTTATTTTTAGATGGAATCAGCTTAGACTTCTGACACCTATTCAGCTACAGTCCTAAGCATGCAACAAACAATATTATCCCCAAAGCAAAAAAACATTGTTGCAGAAACTGGCTTATTCTCAAGGGAAAAATATGCACTTCTGTTGTTGAACTCCTTCTACCATTTCATATTACTTTTAAAAAGCCATTACTGCTAAGCCACAGTCATAAGAAGGGTACAGTGTCCTTGAAAGAAATCAGGGTCTAGGAGCAAAAAAAAATTGTGATCCAAAACTGAGTTCATCTATGCCCTGGATACGCAAAATGATATGCAGATTAAACCTTTCCTGGAGTGATTTTTTTCCCTTTCAAAACAAACAGGAATGATTAGCATATAATTAGATGTTATTATTTTGTACACATGACTTCCTTCAGCTTAGCAGATCTGCTGTAAATTTTTAATGCTCTTTAACCCCTCTGTGGCTCAGTCTGAAAAACTATTCAGTCCTACTTTGGAGACCAAAGCAACCAGAGTAACCCATTTTCCCATCCCCTAAATTTTGTTTGTTAGTCACTGACAGCTGTGAAAGTCAGCTAGAAAAGCAAGAGATGTCAATGAGTACCAAAAGGTAATCTTTGTTGTGATTAGCATGTGGCGTCCACATCCACATGAACTATTCAGTGCATGACAGTCGGTTCAATGTCAGCACCAGCTGTGATGAACCAGTCCTCACACATGGTCTCACTGGGATTGTTTCTGGGCTTTATTTATAGTTTTCCTAAATACTAAATTAACAGTTCTTACAAATCAGGTGTGGGGAAAGCTCATATGGGTCCCAAGTGCCTTTACCCTGAATTGTCAATTATCAGCCTGCTTTTACTCCAGATTTCTGATTTGGCATATTGCTGCTGATGTAGGGCTCCTGTAAAGCTGTCATTTGTTGTTCCTTGTATGCTTTCAAGTCATTTTTTTATTTATGGTGACCCTAAGGTTATCCTATATCAGGGTTTTCTGGGGTGAGAGTGTGTGATCTATTGAAAATCACCCATGAGAGCTTCCATGGCCAAGCAGGGAATTGAATCATGGCTTCCAAAGCCATAGTCGAGGACTCAAAACACTACAACACACTGGCTCTTGCTGTGAGTCACATTGCAGCAAAAGGCAGTAGTTTTCTGGTGCATATCTTGCACTGTGGAGCTCCCAAGTTCAATCTCCAACATCTACAGGAACAGCGTGGCTAAAACTCTGGAGAGGGGCTGCCAATGAGTTAGATCAAACAATGTTGTGACTCCCACTCCACCTTATCAGTTGTCCAGCGGCAGAAGGAGGCTGGGGCTACAGAGGATTAATCAGGGCTGCTTCTGCCAAATCAGGAAAGTTGGGGGGTATGAAATCAGGAGGCCAATTTGAGGAATAAGCTGGAAGTTGAGACCATATAGCAAGGTGAGAATGATGGTACCAAGCAAGAGGATGGAAAAGGACCAAACCAGAAGGGTATTCTTGGATAACCCAAGGAACTTGCTAGGGTTCTGCGAGTCGTTGTTGCTCAAATATGTGTCATATTAAAGATTTTTTCTGGCCCACAAAAGAGTAATATTTGATAACTATGACAATAAATTTCAATGACATTCCAGATGAACATACATAGAGATCTCAACTCCTGATACATCATAACAACAGGAATGAATCCATTCTCAGGCCTACATAAAACCTAAGTAAAGCTTAGTACTGAATACTACTGAATAGCCTATGGCCATTATGCCATGTGTGCTGGAGCATGTGGTGGTGTCAGGAAGACTACAAAGGAAATAAGGCACTGCAGAAATAGTCAGCTTGTAGTAGGCAGGTAGTTTTTGCCAATGCTGAATGAAACATGGACTATAGGGGATGCAGACCAAGGGTGCATCCAGGCAGCACCTAAAGTTCGTGCCCTCTCGCATTTTTCTCTGGGGCATCCTGATGACATCTCAGGGAAAAACAAATGGTTTCGGCACAAAGCAGGAAAACGCTGCTTTGTGCCAAATTAATTAGATACTTAAATCCAGTATGGCGGCTGTCTAGACGGCCCCCTCAGAAGTTATGTGACTTCTGAGGGAGTTGTCTGCACAGTCCTCTCATGTTTTCCATGCTGAATCAGCCCAGAAAATGTGAGAAGGCTCTAACCCCCTCCCCAACCTCACAAACGCTTTTAAAAAATAAAAGAACTTACCCAGCCGCAGTTGCTGTTCAGCCCATGGTTGTGGCTGATACCGATGTAAATGGAGAAGTGGATCATGGGCATTCTGGGCCTGCAAGCCAACATGAGATTTTAAGTCCTGAAAAGTCTATGTCTCCAGCAGTTAGTGAAGGTCACATTCCAGAGAGGTGCAGAAGAGTCATTTTCAAGAGAAATGAGTTCAGAGGCTGAAATCCCAGGTGGAGAGAATAATCAGTTGCAAGATAATGAGCTGGTTGATAGGAGACTTAGTTATTGTAAACTTTGTGCTACTCAACAGAATCTCTGAAGATCGTGGCACTTGTTAGGGAAGAGACCTATATCAGGAAGTAATGGGAGAAGGCATGATTTCATGTGTATATCAGAGAGGCCAGGGGGATTTTCTAGCCAGTCTGGTCAACATTGGTAATTGAGGCAACAGCTCTCGCCAATTCCTAGTCAAGTTTTCTGAGGGAATTCTAGTTCCATGTTTTTGCTTCTGTTTCATCCTTCCAAGTTTGAAGTATTGCTCCTGTGTTTTTGTATTGGATTCTATGCTGCCTTATACTTCCTGGTTTTCTTATATTCTTGTATTGGATGTCCTGTGCTTTGGAATTTTAGATTATCATTTTACCTTGAACCTTGTGACTATATTTATACGTATTGATTTTGAAGTTTTTACTATTTTTGCTACAGTGATTTTTAAATAATCTTTAATAAACTGCTTTGCTTATTTAACTTGGGCTGGAGTGTGGCTGTTTCACTCTAGGCTAGGAAACACTTCTGTACATACAGAAGTGTTTCCTAGCCTAGAGTGAAACAGCCAGCATGAAAGTGTTGCCGGCCCTCTCCTCGCATATAGGAATGATGTGCCAGAAGACGGGAGGAGGAAAACCGCTCCGGGCCCCCTCTTCTCGTGGTGTATGATTCCTATGTACCAGGAGAGAGCTGGCAGCACTTTAATGGTGGCCAGGTAAGTTATTTTATTTTAAAAGGTTTTTGGAGTGGTTGGGGAGAAGGTCTGAGTGTCTCACTGTCCTCCCAGAAGGTTCCAGGGGGGCATCTAGGCACATATTTTCCAGGCTGGTGTGTGGACTATAGTCCACCCTGGCTCAGGTTTTTAAACCCGGGTCAGTGTGGACTTTACTGTTGTCTGGAACCGCCTCAAGTAACAGGCTCATGGGGACATATTTGATATACTATTCTCTGTTTCTAATCATGTTTCTAAGACAAAAGACAAGTGGGGGTAATAAGTAAGACCCGTCCCCTTCATATCTTGTTGGGACACCTTCAAGTTATACTTTTCTCTTCTGAAAGGAGAATTAACATACACAGCACCTTCCTCAATTGGCTTCTTGCCAGTTTTACATTGTTAAGTACTTGAGGCAGGGACCTGTCTATTCTTTCACCCCTTTAAAAGAGAAAAAACGGTGAAAAGTTACTGGTGCTATATCAAGAACAATAAATAAACAACAGCCACAGCCATAATGCTTCTCACTGCTGCCGTTAATATTCTCAGAATTTCAAGTGACAGACTCCTTATTTTGGAAAAGACAACTGCTGGTGATCCCTGTTAACGAAGTAGTTAACATAATGAAAAGACTTTAAAACAGCAAATATACCATTTCACACATTGTTATTTCTCCATGTGTATGTAAGAAACGGTGGGAATATAATTAAATTTTGTTTATTTTGACGATACACCACTCTTGGGTGTGGAGTAGAAAGTGTTTTATTTAATCATCTAGTGCAATAATGAAGAGTTTTGCTTGGAACATTGAGTTTTCCTTTGGTCAGGGGCAGCACATGTTCATTGAAGCACATGGCAAAGCAGCTGCTATAAACAAGGCATGTCCAAAGTCTGACCCATGGGCCAATTGCAGCCCCTCCTCAAATTTACACCAGCCCTCTTCATGCCTCCCTCCCTCACTCCCTTGCTTCTTTTCTTCTTCCCTTTGGTGACTTTCTCCCTCCCTCGGGAGAAATCCGCCTTGTGGTCTCTTTCATTTTTTCAACCTGATTAAGCATTGCCTTGTTCTCGTGTGGCTCTGGCCTTGTGTCCATTGGCCCCTTGTCTTTCTCTCAATTTCCACACATTTTTTCTTTATTTATTTGCAAAGTAAGGCTCCTCAATTGCCTTGCTTGTCCCAGGTGCTTGCTGCTGTTGAATGTCCGGGAAGGGTGGGCCCTGGTGGCCAAGAGCCTGCCTGGCTTCCCTACCTTCCTCCCTCCCTTCTTTGCCCTGCCTTCATCCTGGACCACCACCCCGCTTTTTCTGAAAAGGCTGTCCTTCACTGTGGCTCCTCCTTTGGAAAGAAAAGGGGAGAGCCAGGTGGCTTCTATAAGCTCTGCTGCCAGAATCAAAGCCCCCTCAACAGATGCCCTCACCTTTGCTGAAAAACCTTCAGAAAAGGAGACTCCACCAGACTCTGAGGCATCATCTGCCACTGTCTGAAAGGACTTGAAGGCAGCCTATGGCCATACCACCCCAACTTGAAGGCACACAACAACAATCCTAATTAACTTGACCCATCATCCAAAAGCAAAACCATCCTTCCCACTGAAAAACTGATATGTTTACATTGGTTAGAAATGTTCTTCATTTTATATAGTGTATTATTCTTTAATGGGTTTTCATGGTTTTTTGCACTACAAACGAGACATATGCAATGTGCATAGGAATGCATTCATGTTTATTTTTTCAAATGATAACCTGGCCCTCCAACAGGCTGGGGGACCTCAAAGTGGCCCTTCAGCTTCCTGCTGTAAACTGTAGAAACCATAAAAACCATAAAGACAATATATTTTAGCTAATATGTCATGAATATCTTAAAATGAAAATACACTATAGCATGGGTCTAGTCTATACAGATAACCAAACAGGATTCCTATTGTTCTTGGTGTAATTCCCTCCTGCACTAGAGGATGATCTTCTGTGTCCAATACTTCACCCCAACTGTTTTTAACCTTTATTTATTTCGGAGCTCTGATGTTGGAAAAATATGTGATGTAGGTCTTTCTGTAGTGGCTAGATGGTAGGGTATCTGTGGGGGATTAAGGAGGAGATCCACAGTTGGACCACCCCTCCTGAGGGCAGTTATTTATTCCCATTGGCTAATGTATAAAAGGCATATTCAGCACATATTTGTGAAAACTGAGTATCACAAAATGTAACCATTTCACATGGGCCTATTGTTAGACTCAATTAGACTAGGCACATTTAATCTTAGGGATTTTCCTACATGTTGACTCACAATTCATCAATTGTTGCATTGAATCTATTGCAGTTGGGACTGACCACCTAGGATTCCAATCATGAAGTTGTACATTCCCAGATAGTGAATACCTATCTATGCCTTCAATGTACCGCTTTATTTCTTGGGCTTGAAGAAATAGTTACTATTCATTTCTTATTGTACAATAGGCCAACAAGCAAGCACTGTGGAAGCTGAGTGGGGTCAGCCTTGGTCAGTGCTTGGATGAGAAACCACCAATGCATACCTTGTTCTGTAGGTTATATATAACACTGCTTATTTATTTATTTATTTATTTATTTCTCCCTTGATGGACTGTCACCTTGTCGTGGTCAAGGGGCTTGCGTGTTCCAATGAACCTGCAGGCACAATGACTGGAGTCGTGCACTCCCAGGAGTGACCGCAGGGGAGGTCCCAGACAAAGCACAGTCTGAAGACCCAAAGACCTCAATGGCGGAGCAGGCGGAGGATAACATGGTACATGTTACAACAGCTGTGAAGGTGAAAGAAGGCTGCAACAGATTGAGAAGCCACAGTCGTTGTGTTAACTATGACACTAGATGGAACCTCACTCTGTGAAGACTGTGTGTTGATCAGCTGTGGACTGACCACACATTTTTTAAAAACTCACACACAGGTGTCTTCCAAGAAAAATAAAAAGAAACCAACAAAAATCCCAAGGCAATTAGTGAGTGGCGATGGGAGCAGGACTGTGAAATCTGGAAGCCCCTAGTCACAGACTGGCACATGGGCGGTGGATATGGACTCAGTTGTTCTACCTCAAGGTCTGAGGCAGTTGAGTCGTTCGGCAGCTGTATCCATGACTGAGCAGCCCTTTTTAGGATCCACATGAGGAAGGGGCTAGAAAAGGTTCCCTAAACATAGTCTGCCTCTCTTATCCCTGACTGGACTGCCGCATCCAGTGGGGTCACCACCCTGTGGCCAAAAAAGGAAAAATGAACTTTAAGTCCACAGTCACCTACATACCCACCGCCAATGCACCGACCTTGGAGGACAATCTTACTCGGACAACGAGGGATTGATTAAGTAAGTAAGTAAGTAAGTAAGTATTTTGTATTTACTTCATTTGTATACCACTTTCCTCACCCCAGGGGGCACTCAAAGCAGTTTCCAACATATTCATGGCAAAATTCAATGCCTCACAAACTTATGAAAACCTAACATAAAAACAACAATAACATAAAACTATCAATTAAATCATAAAACATATTAATATTAAAACATTAAAACATTGAGTTAAAAACATATTAATATAAACATTAAAATCACATGATCCAAAAGCATAGTCTAGGCCGTTCCAATATCAAATAACAATTGTGCATATCCCTGCTTACTACCCAAATGCTTGGTTCCACAGCTATGTTTTTGCTTTTTTTCTGTAGTTCAAGAGGGAGGGCACAGATCTAATTTTGTTGGGGAGGGAGTGCCATAGACAAGGGGCCACCACTAAGAAGGCCCAGTCTTTTGTCCTTACCAGTTGTTCCTACAAAGGAGGCAGGACCGAGAGCAGGGCCTTCCCGGACAATCTTAACCTCTGAGATGGTTCATAGAGTGAGATATGTTCGGACAGGTAAACTGGGCTGGATCCGTTTAGGTCTTTATAGGCTAAAGCCAACACTTTGAATTGTGCCCGATAGAAGACTAGCAGACTCCTTCTTCTTAAACTGTGGATCCTGACCACAAATGTGATTCCCTTCACTTAGTGTTGGTGCCATGAAAAATTTGACAACAGTAAAGTGTTTCTGAATACCATCCATTTAAACAAATCTGTTAGCAACAATGTGTAGTGTTTACAGTGGGCTATGCAAAAATATTCAACTATACTCCACAAAAAGGAAAATCAGCCTACTTAGCAGGCCCTGCAAATGTTGGTCTATTATTAGTAAATGATTTATTTAAAAACCTATTTTATATACCTAAATACAAAAAAGGAGCCCTCGGTGGCGCAGCCGGTTAAAGCACTGAGCTGCTGAACTTGCTGACCAAAAGTCTGGGGAGCAGGGTGAGCTCCTGCTGTTAGCCCCAGCTTCTGCCAACCTAGCAGTTTGAAAACATGCAAATGTGAGTAGATCAATAGGTACCACTCCAGCAGGAAGGTAACGGTGCTCCATGCAGTAATGCCAGCCACACGACCTTGGAGGTCTCTACAGACAATGCCAACACTTCGGCTTAGAAATGGAGATGAGCACCAACCCCCAGAGTCGGACATGACTGGACTTAATGTCAGGGGAAAACCTTAACCTTTACATAAAAACCTTTACTTTTACATAAATAAAAAATTCTCATTTGGAAAGGAGTCATGAGTGGAAAATGTTTAAGAAACCCTGATATATAAGAATTAAGTAACAAAATCATCTCTGAGTCTTTCTTAGCCATGTTTTAAATTTAAGACTAAATGATTGCTTGGACTAGTCTGGACCTACCTTCAGGCAGAGTAAGGCAATCCCCACAGGCAGGAGATGTTTGGAGCTCTTCAGACATTCTTCTCTATAGGAAATCAGAACAATATGTACAACAGGGTGAATCCTTCTAAACTTGACTGCTATTTTTGGTAGGATGGAGGGTGCCATTCCATCAACTGCAGACCTCAACTTATATGCCTCAAGCAGCATAATGTTTTGGGCTGGCCCTGAACCTTGACAGATTTTTGCCTTGCAGGCTCTTTCCTTTTCTGCCACCAGAGAAAGATAGAACAGTGACAGCCTGCTGTCTTCATGCCCTTAATTTGTTCCTGAGAATCAGGTAGTAAGGATATCGAGAAAGAAAAAATGAAAATGCAAGGAAAGGTGCAGAGGTGTTTAACGTGTCATATTTTTCATTTCCTGGAGTCTTGCCATCTTACATTTTTTCATCTCTTCCAAGAGAGGCTCCTTTGACGCTGAAGCCAACTATATTACTATTCTCTGCTTCCTCTGCTTTGATTGACAGCTGCATCCATAGTCAGGTCTAGTTTGTCACTCAAGAAAACAGCCAGGCAGTAAATCAGTCCTTTGCAGAGCTTCAGAATATAAATTGCATTCCTCCAATAATAATGAATTTTGGCTTACTTACTCTCACTTTGTTAATTTTTTGTATTGTGGCCCAATTATCAATAGTGTGTGACTAGGTCCATAAAGAAAGGGACTGTTTAGTAGGTTTTTTTTTGTTTAAATTATTTTAAATCTGAGACAGTGTGTGTCTATAGTAATCAATCTATTCCATTTCCTCTCATGGCTAGGTGAAGGGAAGGATGAAGGGGGAACATCTATAACAGGGATGAGTAAACTGTAGATCATGGGAAGCATGCAGTCCTTGAACTCCTTTTTTGTATCCCTAGAGGCAACCATAGCACTCTCCCAAAGCCTCACCTAGTTTTTAAAAGGTTTTTGTGTAATTTGAGGGTGGTGGCAGCATTTTTCCTCCAAAACCACGCAGAAAGATACCCAAATGTATGAAAATACATGAAAAGATCCAAACATCTGGCAGAAATTGATCATAAAGTATTGCTGGGAGACCTCAGGATACCTAGATAATTAAAAATCAGTATTTATCATTTTTCCATTTTCACAGAGATCCTGAACCCCTAACTCTCATAAAAGTGGAGAGTCTGCCGCATACTGTGGGGAAAGCTATTCATAAACTCAGTTACAAATTTCATGCATTTTAAGAAGTTTATCTAATAATATTGTCGAATAGGGTGGATGAAAATCTTTAGTGTGAGACAGCCTAAGCTGCTACCATATCAACATCAGAGCTTCCAACATTTCACAAGTGAAAACCAGGGCATGCCACATGGGGACATAGTCAATAACGAAAAAGTTACCAATGAGGAAGAACTTCCTGACTGTGAGAGCCGTTCAGCAGTGGAACTCTCTGTCCCGGAGTGTGGTGGAGGCTCCTTCTTTGGAAGCTTTTTAACAGAGGCTGGATGGCCATCTGTCAGGGGTGCTTTGAATACAATATTCCTGCTTCTTGGCAGGGGGTTGGACTGGATGGCCCATGAGGTCTCTTCCAACTCTATGATTCTAGGAAAAATACTGCTTCTGTTTGCTCTTGCCTGAGCATAATCCCCCTAGTTAACTCAGCATAACTACTCTAATACTTCAGTTTGCAGCAATAGATGTATGCTGCAGACAAAAGAGGAATATGGGAGTAGAAGAGAGACACAATTTGGGCACATCCAGATAGGCTCCAAACATGGAACCTGTCTGGAATTTTACCAGGGGCATCCAAACTCTGCCCCCAGTAAAAACAAATTAATTCAGGAAAACCTCGGGTATGCAGAATTAATTAAATATCCCATTAGATCCATGCCTTCCTGAAAGGCCTGGGTATTGGGCCTGTGGAGACTCACTTCTAGGTAGTCTTGGGGCTACCTGGGGGTGAGTCCCCATTTGCCATCTAGAACCTTTTGGGCTCATGAGTCCAAAGGTCCAGAATGTTGCCCACCCCTAAAAAGTTAAAAACTTACCCTGCCATCATTACAGTCCTCCTCACACCCTCCTGGCTTGAGGAAATGACACACCAGGATGTGTGTGATGGGAGAGGGGGGTTCTGATCACAAATTTTAGGGGTTATTTTGGTGGGTTTCAGGGTGGCTGCATGCCATCCTGATTGTTATTGAGATGGCATGTAGCTTCCCTCTCCGGGAAAGCCAGGGTTTTGGGTGGGCTGTAGGGGCTTAAACCCATGTTGAAGCAAGCTTTTAAAATCCACTTCAGCAGGAGTTTGAACTCTGTGTGAAAGCACCCGGTGACATTTCAAAAGTAGCTGAAAAAAATGGAGGGGCAAAGGATTAATTGTGACTCCTCCAGCCAAACTGGGATAGCTGCAGAGAGCATGCAACATACTGGAGTGGCAGAAGTGGAAATGGGCTATGCTAAATCATAACCCATTAAAAAGGCTTAGAACCATGACAGCTTTGCTCTAGGGTCACCAGAAATTGGAAATAACTTAAAAGTAACAAAATAACAAGATTGTGTTTTCACAGTGAACCTTTTTAAAGGAAAGGCAGGGTAGGAACGGGATGTATATAAATAAACCAATAAATGCTGTATGCCGGGAGGCTTGCTACTACTGCAATTTCCGTTCCCTAATTCACAGGTGAAATGAACCATATCATTAAGTGCTCAGAGAGTTAATGTGCCTTTCACACTTACCCATATTTACTTAAGTATGGCAGGTAATCTACTATATATTGCTGACCTTGCAAGTGTGTCATACAATATATAATGCAAGACACTATAAAACCAATGAATGATCTTCTGCTGTTCAGCAGCTCAGAAACCTGTAGAAATGATGCCAGGATCAAAGTAATAACTTTAGGAAATCATAAATGCTTTCCCCTGAAATAACACTGAGGTGCCCAAGTTAGGGGTGCCTCTATTTCTCTTTCTCCCCTATTTTCTCTCTTGCACACACACAGAAAACACATCACAATTAACAACCGCAAAAAAAACTTAGACTAGGTTATTGCATTGCTCTCAGACTGATTCTGAATTTTTTGAATCTGTATTTACAAACCTTGTGCAGCTGGAGCCCAGGGATATAGCTACTGTAGAGGAGCAGAAGAGAGGTGGGGAGTTGCCCTATTAACAACAATTCTGGCTCCCCAATGAAATGTTCCATTATTTCCCACATTTCTAGAACTGCTGTAGCTCAAACCTTCCCAAGAACATTTAGAAATATAGATTAGAGAGCCAAAGAAAGAGGCAGGCAAAGTTATCAAGGGAATATGAAACAGCAAATCTCAGTGTGAATTATTTTCAGTTTCTCAGGCTCTACAATTCTAGCAATTTAGGCACTGAATGATTATTTCATTAGGGGTGATGGTCTTATTTGGAGGGACAGTACCTTCATTTTGCCTCCCTGCACCACACCTGGTGAAGTCCCTCTCTAGATTGTTGTTGTTATGTGTCTTCAAGCTGTTTCTGACTTATGGTTACTCTAAGGCAAACCTATGCCTGGCTGAGAGTGCATAATTCTCCCAAGGTCATCTAGTGGGTTTCCATGGCTGATGCTCTAACAACTATATCATGCTGATTCCTCTCTCTCTGTTTTTTGTTGTTTATTCATTCAGTCACTTCCGAGTCTTCGTGACTTCATGGACCAGCCCACGCCAGAGCTCCCTGTTGGCCGTGGCCACCCCCAGCTCCTTCAAGGTCAAGCTAGTCACTTCAAGGATTCCATCCATCCATCTTGCCCTTGGTCAGCCCCTCTTCCTTTTTCCTTCCATTTTCCCCAGCATAATTGTCTTCTCTAAGCTTTCCTGTCTTCTCATTATGTGGCTAAAGTACTTCATCTTTGCCTCTAATATCCTTCCCTCCAATGTCTCTCTCTATAGTAGTGTGTATAATTTTTCAGGGGTTATTGCCATGTAGACAGTGTATCTGCTTCTGCTCAACACCATGATCATACAAATTGTGATGGATAAGGCACTATGAAGACTGCAAGATCTGTACATTGTGACCATGTGTGAGGATTGAAATCAACTCCTCCATTTCCTCTTTTACCTCCTCCTTTTTTCTCCTCCTCCTCCTCCGCCACATATAGAAGTTATTATGATAAGAAAACCCATCAAAAGCATTAGAACAAAAACTGAAGCAGGCATGATATAAATATAAATATAAATAAACTTTATTTCTACCCTGGGACTCGGAGCGGCTGACATAGGTCCAAACCCGGACAACAAAATACAGCAATAGAATCAAAGCATATACATCAGACAACAACATTATCAAAATGACATTAAAATAATAATAAAATTAAAATAGTAATAATAAAATTAAAATAAAAAATTCCAATAGACACAATTACGATAGAGATGACAATGGGCGGGCCACATATTCCGAATAAAAAACAATTAACAGACTATGATGAGATAAAATAGGAGCAGGAAGTTTAAATGGAACTCATAAAACACACAGAGTTGTGGGACAGAACATCCTATTTGGATATACATCCTATATGATACCAGTGAGGTGGCTAGTCCATCCAGGGTTTTGCTATCTTCAAAGATGTGGTCCAAAGTGAGGCATTTCTTGCCATTATAGCAGTATGCAGAAATACCCTAATGGCATGAGATCCTGTTTAATCTAGGAAGCTAAGTAGGGTTAACCCTGGTTAGTACTTGGGTGGGAAACAGCAGCTTGGTTGGTATTGAGATGGAAAACAGCAATTAACATTTCTATAAGGCTATATATAATACGGAGGAGCTAACAAACCATCTCTTGAGTATTCCTTACCCAAGAAAACCGTATGAAATTAATGAGCTGCCCTAAGTCAACAAGAAACTTGAAAACATTTACACATTAATGGAACTCAACATTTTGCATATTTCCTTTACAGTTGGAACTGAAAACAGCAGATTCACTACCTCACTGATTTTGGATCCACTGGCTGCTGCTGTGAAAAACTACTACATAAAGAGCTAAACCAAAGCTGTCCAAATAATTAAAACAATAACTCTTGAGCACAGGTACAGAGGAACGTACAGAGATTTCTTTTAAAGTCTGGGGAAATTAATAACAAAGGTCAAGATCTTATAGGACCTCTTCACACAAGCCCAAATTCAGCAGTGGTGAGTTTTTTTTTCTACTTTAGCAATGGCACCTGCCAGTTCCCATCAGACATGAGAAAAGTATTTCTGGGGTGGATCTGTGGCTGAACTGCCAAAAAAGCCCTGCTGCCACTAAAAATACCAAGGAGCTTGTTTATAAAGCTATTGTCCTCCCAACCCTGCTATATGCCTGTGAAACATGGACTGTCTACAGACGTCACATGCAACTTCTGGAACAATTCCATCAGTGCTGCCTCTAGAAAATCCTGCAAATCTCTTGGGAAGACAAGCGGACAAATGTCAGTGTTCTGGAAGAAGTGAAGACCACCAGCATTGAAGTGATGGTCCTCCGCCATCAACTCCGCTGGACCGACCACGTTGTCCAGATGCCTGACCACCATCTCCCAAAGCAATTGCTCTACTCTGAACTCAAGAATGGAAAATGGAATCTTGGTGGACAGGAAAGAGATTTAAAGATGGGCTCAAAGCCAACCTTAAAAACTCTGGCATAGACACTGAGAACTGGGAAGCTCTGGCCTGTGAGCGCTCCAGTTGGAAGTCAGCTGTGACCAGCAGTGCTGCAGAATTTGAAGAGGCACGGATGGAGAGTGAAAGAGAGAAATGTGCCAAGAGGAAGGTGCATCAAGCCAACCTCGACTAGGACTGCCTTCCACCTGAAAACCAATGCCCTCACTGCGAGAGATGGTGCAGATCAAGAATAGGGCTCCATAGTCACCTACAGACCCACCCTGGAGGATTATCCTACTCGGACAATGAGGGATTGCCTAAATCAAATCAAATAGCAAATAATTATGACTGTGTAACTCTGGCATGTGCATTCATAATTGCTTAACGGCATGATAACCATACTTCTGCCATAATGATGTCAAGATAAGTATCGGTTGAGCACTGCCTAGCATCCAAATTAGACCACAGGGTATGGGCAGACACATATGGAGAGAAGAGGTCCATATGGAGAGAAGAGGTCCTTTAGGTCCCACAGTTCTAAACAATTACACAACCAGCTTTTTCTTTACTGTCTGGAAATGAACTGGGAAACTTTTTTTTTGTTGTGTCAGGAGCGACCTGAGAAACTGCAAGTCGCCTCTGGTGTGAGAGAATTGGCTGTCTGCAAGGATGTTGCCCAGAGGACACCCAGATGATTTGATGTTTTACCATCCTTTTGGGAGGCTTCTCTCATGTCCCCGCATGAGGAGCTGGAGCTGATAGAGGGAGCCCATCCGCCTCTCCCCGGATTCGAACTTGCCACCTGTTGGTCTTCAGTCCTGCCGGCACAGGGGTTTAACCCGCTGCACCACCAGGGGCTCTGGGGGCACTGGGAATCATGGAAGGACTAGATACAAATGCACTGTGTTAATAATGTGTTAATAATGCTCATTGCAGTAAGATTTGCAAGCTCTGTTCATTCCAGTTTCTGAATTATCTTCCTTGGCAGCCCCATGCACAGTGCATTATATTGGTCTATTCTGGAAGTTGGCAGTAGGATCACATCATCCTAAATGGGGAATAATTTCTTTGTATCTAAAAAGTGCATAAACTAGAGAGAAGATGAGTTTTGTTCATCTGACAACCATACAATTTTCCTGTTCTGCTAGTTTCTAGTAAACACAATGAGAGTAAACTGATTTTGCATCTCTGTTCTGAGCCCGATACGTGCTGATGGAGAAGGCAAATCTGACTGGTGTCTTTGCATAAAATGAAATCTACAGGCTTCGGAGGAGTCCCTCCCTCTCTTTTCTCTTTATTTTTTATGAGCCCGAGCTTCTCTCTCAGGTCTTTGGTGGCTGGCTGGCAAAAGTGCTTTGCGTGAAGTAAGAGGCCCTTCCTCCTCCACCACTTGGCCCACTGCCAGCCATCTTGGAGTGCTGCCTCAGCACAACGGGTGGACCAGCTGCGAGGAATATGCTGACATGGAGTGCTTCGTGGGTAGTGTGTTGTGATAGCAAAACAGACCAGCTAGCCCCAACAGGCTCTGAGCACAAGACATCCCCTTTCAATAGGGCTGCTTTGCAGTCTAATGAAGGAACCAATTACAGAGTCACTTACCTGTTTTCAGGAATTAGGGGAGGGGAGTGTGAAACTTGATAAACAGGTCTGTACTATACTTCCCTCTGTCTCTGCGTGTTCTTGGGCTGCTCTTCTTCCTCTGAACATATTATTTACCCATGATGGGATAAAGTGGATGAAAGGAAAATCAACACCTACAAGGGCCTTTACTCTGCTCATGGGCACCTGAAGATATAAACAGAGAAAAGCCATCTGTGTGCTTGCTCAGCAAGGATAGCAGTTATAGGGAGTCACAGTTCAGCAAAATTACCAAGCCTTTGGCAGCAGCTCCTGTTCATAGCACACCGATTAGAAATGGCATTATGAAATCCTTCCCCAGCCTTGCAGCATGGTGCCCAAACCCGAGGCTGATATACCGCCGTGCTGCATTGCCTACCTGCCAGATTTGCTTGTGTAGCAGAAGCACAGGTTTTATTTTCAAGCTGTTCAGAGTTCATTCTGGGCAGAGCGGACATAAACTGTGTGTGTGGAGGGAGGGGAGAGTAGAAGGGATCCCATCTGTATCTTCAGGTTGCAATATTTTGTCTGTCTGTATGATTTGGAAACCCTCACTAACTTCTGTCCTTTTCCCAAATTAATTGTACACCTTGAATATTGAATATTTGGATAAAGGCATTGGTGAGTTTATCTTCACATGAGAAAGAAAGGTTGGGGGAAATGCTCAAAATATTAGTTGGCATGGCTTTTCTGCTTCCTAAAGGCACCAGACTGGGAACTGTTGGAAGGCAACAGAATGGTCACCAGACGGACTTTAGGTCTGGCCCAGCAGAGGCAGCTCCAGTGTGGTCTTGGATTAGCTTTAGGAGAGGTATGGGTTTGATTCTGATGATGCAAGACCATATAATACTACCTTTGCTTGGTTCAGGTCACAGTATTGTAGTGTTCTGTAGCATTCTTTCATTACAAAGTGGTGAAACAAGAGGAAAAAATTTGGAAGAATTAGCTAACTCTTCTTTCCCCGAAATCTGAATAACAGATCCCATCTACTACCAGCCTCCTTGCATAGGCAGCAAACAATGTTCCTGAATAGGAATGGAAGCCACAGGGAGATGTTCCAGAGGTATGAACTGGTATAAGTGACTCACTAATCCTTTAATGCTTCCGCTCATAATGAGTCTCACATCTAACAGGCAGTGACATGATCCTTTTCAGTCCCAGGGTGGCTGAATCCTTCGATCTGTTTTCTTTCTTTTTTGGCTGTTGTTCCTTCTGTTGTGTTTACTGACTATCTGTCTGTACTTATGTGTGATAGTTTGCTGATGTTGTTTAAAAATAAAAGATAATCCTTTACAAAAGTGATTTTAAAAACTACCTAGTTTAGCACATCAGAGCAAAACAAAAAAAGCTGATTAAAAACTACTTTTTTACACAGTGATGCAACATAATGAACTAAGGAAACATTGATCAGTTTGATAAGGACAGAGGTAGCTTTCAAGTTGCTAGTAATTAAGGAAAAATTACATCTGGTTTTACACTGTGAATGAGCAGATCAAATTCATATTTCACATACACAAAATGAATCCAAGAAGTATTCCTAATGGCACTTAGAAGATGGTGATATTTGTTCTGTTGTTGTAATGTGCCTTCAAGTAGTTTCTGGCTTATGATGATCATGGAGTTCTGTATATCCTGTGTTTGCTTGTGTGTGTTTTAACATAAATTACCACTTGCCAAGCACACAATGGGTTCATGCTATTTGCTCAGTTTTTGTTGCCTGCTCTAAATCTCTCTGATATAAGTGTTATGGAAGTGCCCAATTTTAATTCCTGCATATGTAAGTCCACTTCCAAAGCCATCACTCTCCAACAGGATTCCATCTTTATTTGCAACACTGAAATATTTAGCAAAGTTCAAATACTTGTTTCAAGTCTATTGTCTGTCATAGCCTTGAAAGTAGATACCTAAAATGGAATGCCACTAATGAGGTGATACAGAATTTTTCTGGTGGAAGCATACTAGTAGCAATGATTTTTAAAACTGCAGAATTCTGTGACCATTTCCCGCATCTTATGAATGTGGGTTAGTGCTGGAAATGTAACAGTGCTTAGCACTGAAAGTGAGGAATGTCTCACAATGGGCAGTAGTAATAGGGTTAGATAGTTGGAGTGACCTCTCTAAGGACCTCATCACATTAGGAAATTTACCTGTCATAGAAAACTTTGCCAATGTAGCCAGCACGGAGCCCATCGGATCACATGATGCACAGCTACTTCCAGTGGGGCTCTGTGTTTGCTGTGTCAGTGAAGTGTTCTATGACAGGGAAATCTGAACATGGGAGACTACCCAAGTTCAGATTGGAAATGCTGGAGACAGTGCAGAAGCAAGACAGAAAGATACACTTTGTGGTGTGTGATAGGCAAGTGGGTGATGTGGGTGAGGCGGGGGGCTGGATGATGGATTCGCCCTGCTGCCCTATGGATTCCTCTGCTGTCCCCAATATCAAGGACCTCCATGTGATGATGTCCTATGTCTACCTATCCTGACCCCTTTGTGATGTAAACTAATAGGGATGTTTCTCCACCTTTTCTTTTTCCCATGAGACCTTTCCCAACCTCCCATATGGAGCTAGCTTACATCAGAACCCTGAGTAACTTGCCTATCTTAGAATGGAGTGCCTACAGTAAAGCTTAGTTTCTTATCCAAACCATTAGTGTGTTTGCTCCTTAAATCAATATCTCTTAACTTATGGACTCTTAACAGTTAGAAAGGAAGATGCGAGTCTTTTTCTTCCAAAACTAAGTATTATTGCAGTTATATTAGGTGGAATGTTGGAGTTGTATAAACATGGATGGGCACAATTTGGTGGAATTTACTTTCCATTCTATGGAAATGTTTTGAATTGATAAGCATAAAATTATCAAAGGTTAGCGGAATTGCCTACTTATTCAGAGAATTGTCTGGCCAAAGGTTAGCTGAATTGCCTGCTTATCCAGAGAATTATACCTAGCCCTCTGATACATGTTTATGTTACTTTCTAAATATACCAGGCAAATCCCATCTCTACTAGGCTACATGTCCTAGCTTGAAGCTGAAATGCCAACTTAATTTATAGTGGAAGATACCATTATTTTATTTTAGAAGTAGAGAAAAATATCCTGCAATATTCATTCAGTGTGACAAGAAAATATATTTGTAAAGACAACTGGGACTATCAAATAACATTTAAGCCTATACTGAAAACTCCCAGAGCTGTTAGGATGTGCTCTACTAGAGTCCTTTCTATGCCAGTGAGATAGAAAGATATAGATTTTTAATAACATAGAATAATATTACTTTGCCCTTTGGACAAATTTTCAAACCAAGTTCAAGATTGTTTTACCCAGTTTCCTTTCTGTTTTGGGGCAGGCAAGAAGAGGGAAAGGTCTGTTATCTTATATAAAATATTCAAGTCTTTGAGTGTTTAAGTGCATTTTATTCATGTGAGGTATCCAGCAAAGTGCTAAAAGTGCTAAAAGTGTGTGTGTATTTCAAAATTATGCAGATATACATTCAGAGGTACACATGGCAATTCACTGCAGGAACCACAAACTGTATTGTAAGAAGAGAGAGAAGTGAAAGCCAATAAAACATATGGTGAATAATGTGAAAAGTTAGGGTTATCCCTAATGAGATTATTCATTAGACCAGTGGTTCTCAACCTGTGGGTCCCCAGATGTTTTGGCCTTCAGCTCCCAGAAATCCTAACAGCTGGTAACTGGCTGGGATTTCTGGGAATTGTAGGCTAAAACACCTGGGGACCCACAGGTTGAGAACCACTGCATTAGACAATTTAAGAAGTGTTGACTCTTTTCTGAGTCCACAATGTTAAGCAGTAAGTATAAATACATAAACCATAATTAAGGATTGTGATAAACACACATAAAACATGAATGTGAAATGAGTTTGTAGACTACAGTCTGCATTAACTATGTCTAAGCCAATTTGAAGAAAGCAGCAGCTATGTTAACTCCCTCAGTTTTAAGCTTCTCTGCATGCAAACTAATAAAATGTCATCTCCTTGAAGGACACTTATCTCTGTATGGTAGAGCATGTCTCGAATCTACATAAATCTTAAACTAGACATACTCATGGGGCATGTTGGTGGCAGGTGAAGGCCAAAGTGTCCCATAATAATCACCAGACTAGAAGTTAGGGAGGTAGACTTCTACAGACTTCAATGTCAAATGATGGCACAGTAATTTCCTCCTATTGCAGCCATCCTTCATGCCATGGAATTCACTCATGATGGCTTCACCATCTGTGTTAAATTGGTTCTCTCAGATGAAACCTGCTTATTTGGTACCATCTGCATATGCTTCAGGAACATGAATATTGCAGTCTGAGGAGCCATGCTAGCGAAGTTTCTGCCTCAGCATACTTCTCACAAGTCAGACCCTTCTTCCTCTTTCTTCTGCTCCAGTCATTCTTCCTACAGTTTAGCGTTTGGCAACCTGCTGCATATTAGAAATGAAGGTAATTGAGATGGGGATCAATTACCTCATCTATTGCAGTATGGTTAATTCTGACAAGCCATGTTTCTCCACGGTTGGTTGATGAAAAAAATGTATGAGGTACTTTCCATGGCTTTAGATAAGATTGTTTGCTAGTTCTACCAGGGCACTACAAAAATATAGTTCTGTATTCCATTTTAACAGCAATGGTTGCATTGTATAAGATCCTCGTCTGGTAAAGCCCAATAACTCTCTAACTGAGAATGCAAATGCCCATCCTAAATTGCCATTCTCAGGATCCCATGGATGTTGCCATGACACTTAGTAGAATATAAATCTATAATGGTGTAGTCTGAATGGGCCCCTGGTGATCTCACAGATTCTATATACAGTACTTTAATCCAAATGCTAACCTGGTCCAACTCTGGTCAGCTTCCGAAATCAGATGAGATCAAGTGTATCTGTGATGTTATGGTATTAAGGATCTTCCTTTCACAAACCCCTAGTGAGCCAGAAGAATATAACACAGGAATGTGGTATTTGACAACCACATAAATATCTTTGGAGATCATCTTCCACGCTTTACATTCTTGTGCTCATTGCAGACTTGAATCTTGCAAAAGCTTTTCAAGTCTTCTTATGATTGCACAGTTTCATGTTTATCTCTGCTATGCAAAATGCAGTGTTGACTTCTTTCTGAGTCCACATAGTGGCTTTAAATAGCCATCTTGTAATGTGATATCTCACAGCCCACACTCAAATCAATACATTGATCCAATTCATTTGTTAAATCAGCCAGGTCACTGGACTGCAATGGCTTGGGACTAGCTCTTGGCTTGATTAATTGCACCGCTTGCCCATTTCACGTGTTCTCTTGTGAAAAGTAAATTGGCAATGTTTTAATGGCCTGACCTATATAATGCTATTGTAGCTGGCAGACTGAAACCTTTCAAAATAAACTCTCAGTGCCAAAATATGCCTGTACCTGACTGCATCTTGCAGGTAAAATCCTGGAAAGGAGGTGGTGAAGCAAGAAAGCAGATCATTATTTATTCAACTGTTCCCATGGACTAATTAATGGTAACCTAAGCTTGAGCATTCAAGTCATTTTCTGCAGAGGAAGACAAACACACCAGTTCCATTTTTAGCCAAAGAGATTCTGTAGGACTCTTTCTTGGAAGGACATAAAGCTGTAAAGTCATTTGCTTAGTAGCAAAGCTCGATTGCTGCAGAGGGAACTACTAATCTTTACTTGTTGGTTTCCAAAAATAACCTAGATCTGATGTCACATAAAGACTTTTACATTTACCAAAGGAGAAACTGAACTCTCCTCCCATCCCCGCTGAGACAAGGGGATACCTTCTGACATATCATGTTTTCTCTCAACATATTGCAGTGAGGAGATCCTGTTGGCTGTAATATAATGCACACATAAATACAGTGCTGCTATGATAGATATACACACAGACAGGCAGACAGATGGTGATATGGCTGCATAATGTGCATATCATGGTTGGTGTACCATCACCACAGTTTTTGAAATTCTATCTCAGCCTCTAAAGATTCATGACTCTGGCCATCTGTCGGGGGTGCTTTGATTGTGCTTTTCCTGCATGCAGGGGGTTGGACTGCATGGTCCATGTGGTCTCTTCCAATTCTATGATTCTATGAAATCTTGGAGGATTGTGAAATTATGTCCCCAGTAATCACACAGATGACTCATTTCTCCCCTCTTCTATCTTTAATATGAACATCAAAAACATCCTCTTACTTTCTCCAGACAATTATGCCATCTAGTTCAGCTCTATCAACTCTAGTTTCCAAGGTTTTGGTCAGCATTTGATAACATTTTACCAGACATAGTTCAAATATAATTTACCAAAACCTGTGACTGTCATACGCAGTATGGAAAGAACTTGGGCTACAGTATCTGAGAGTGAAAATCTAAGTGAAAATGCCATGTGGGTTCATCCTGACAATAGTATGCAGACTCAGAGACAATTTCCAGCTTCTCTCCTATTATTTCTTATTTTGCTGTTACATGATGCGGCATGTTTAGGTCCATCTTGTTATGTACTTTCAAGTAATTTCTGGCTGACTAATGTGACCCTGTTCTGGGGTTTTCTGAGGCTAAGAGTGTGTGGCGTAGCCTAACATAACCCAGTGGGTTTTCATGGCTGAGCAGGAATTCCAAATGGCTTTTCTTTTCACACTATTGCCTTAGGTTACCTCTCCCTCTTTCTGTCTTTTCCCTCACCTTGTGTGTGTGTGTGTGTTTGAGTGTGAATATAGGAAGATTTATTTGCCTGTTGACTTTATTTACATGCCACCTTTCTCCACAAAGGGACTTAAGGTGCCTAAGAATTTAAATCAATTTAAATCAAAGTGAATACAAAAATTAATAAGATTAATATTCCTCTTTCTGTATACATAGTGAAATGGAAGATCTCTGTGCAAACTGCCTCATGTTGAGGCTCTTCCTTTGCCTTTTTTCTATAGTACCAATGAGAAATAAAACTATTTATATAGGCTGCTGGGCCCAGTTTTATATGTTCATACAATTATGCCTTCCTTGATCTCTAAACTGCAGCACAGCTCTAATACAAAGAGATTGCAGGGCTAATGCCAATGTCTTTTTATACAAGATGCTGTGTGCACATATTGGATTGGCAATAACGCATTTGCGCTTTAAAAGCATGCAAAATTATTCACATTCATTATTCCATTTAGGTGTACACAAATTACATTTCCAGGGATTTCTCGTTATTATCTGACATTCCTGAAAAGTCACCACATCAACTATGGTTGAAAGACAAACAGATGCTGCTATTGAATAGGAGTTGAGAGGATGGAAATATTGCATCTCCTGAAAGCACATTAAATGGGAACAAGGACCATCTTGTGTGTGTCCTTTAAGGCACATGGGAGATAAATAGCCAGCAGTGAACTGTGTGGATTTGAGCTGAATTATGAAGATTTGCACTTGCTGAAACCATTTTGGGTGGGCATGCCTGCTGGGTTGATAACACACCTGCATAGTGTTGCATGATCTATTTAATTCATCCTCATAATAAGATATGGGCCATTTTAATGAAAATTTCTCAGAGGTATGTCAAGAAGTCACCGCATAAGTTTGAAAATCATCAATAATAAGAGATTCAAAAAAATCAGCACAATATTCACACTGTGCTAGCTGCAAAGCAGAAGGAAAACTTCCAAAAATGGAAGTTTTAGGCATCAGTCCAGCAGATGGCTTTTGTTGTCCTGCATAAACAGGAAGCCAATTTAGTTTACCCACTGAATAATTCATAGAAAGGTATGTTATCCTCACTGCAACTTGTACAAAGATAATTTTATGCTTTACCATGCTCTTGGGATGAGGGGAAAGAAGGAAAATAAACAGGGAGTAAAAAGCAGACAACTCTCCATAAAATTCCAGGAGAGTTCTCCTTTTTTTAATGTCAAAAATAGACAAGCAATATAAACACGTCTCTGGCATAGAAAATACACATCAATTCACTACTTGCTATCTGTATCTAGAAGGCAAAAGTCCATACCTTCTAAGAGCACCCTAGGAATGGTTCTTGATCATTTTTAGCGCAAACTGAATAGGCTGATCTGCCAAGAAAATTGCTCCATGGGAAAAAGGCAGCGGTTTGTTATTGGCTGCCATTCTGGTATCAGAAGGAATGAGCCATCTCTGATACGCAAAGACCACCTCAGCAATTGCTGTGAATAGTCTTTATGCCACTTGCTATCTAAACATCACAAAGAAAGACTACTTCAGAATCTGAAAGAATGAGAAAGGGGAGCTTTATAAAATCTCTCCCTCCACCTCAATAGTTGCTGGTAAAAACTTTGATAATCAATATCTTGTTTGTAATCTATGTTTACATACTTTTGTTTGTTTGTGTTCCCATTTCACAGAAAGTGAACCGAGGATGCAAGAAAGTGACTTTTTTTCAAGACAAACCAGGGATTGCATGACATCCTCCTGCCTGGATCAGGACCTGGTTGTGCGCATATGTTTTGCTGCACCAGTGGCGCAGTGGGTTAAACCCTTGTCCCGGCAGGACAGAAGACTGACAGGTCAGAGGTTCAAATCCAGGGAGAACATGGATGAGCTCCCTCTATCAGCTCCAGCTCTCCATGCAGGGACATGAGAGAAGCCTCCCACAAGTGTGGTAAAACATCAAAAAACTGGGTGCCCCCTGGGCAACGTCCTTACAAACAGCCAATTCTCTCACACCAGAAGCAACTTGGAGTTTATCAAGTCACTTCTGACATGACAAAACAAAACAAAACATCAAAGGAAGCAGAAAATAAAGTTAGAAACTCAGCCACCACTATTTCTTAACAGTGATGGCTTAACAGCCACCATTAATTAAACCATGACTGCAAAAATCAATAAGAAACTACTGGAAACACACCAAACAGCACAGAATGCAGGACTCTTTTGTTCAAATGGAAAGAAAAATAATTCTTCCATTTATTCCCATATGCCCTGGGTCTGGAAAATGGGCTCTTTGAGTCAACACATGTACCATTGTCTCAAAAAGCATCAAAAATAAACAGGTAGTGATTTCCAGGATTTTTTCCCAGAATGTTATAATAAGTAGCAGTAGTAGAAATAGTAGTATGCATTTATTTTAGCCCTTCTTTTATCTCTATAATTGAAACTAAAAGTGACATGTTGTGCCCTTGAGAACATAAGTTCAATTGTTCCCTTGAAAACCATCCTTTTATAAGAGAGAGTGATGAAAAGCTTAAACTAAGCCACCTAATTACAGGTGTATCTTTTATAACTTCTATAAGTTATTGTCAAAAGTCTGCAAAGGGGAAAAAAACATTTTCTGATCACAGTGGATAGCCCTGTTTCCTCCAAGACAGCTCCTGATTTAACCCGAATGTCCAAAATAGGGCCCACAGTTTTATCAGTGGGTCAGAAAATTCTGAAGAAGATCTCTACCTTCATCCAGAAAGATAGGACATTTATACATTTCATATTGAAGAATTAAAACAGATCTAGGCCTAAAGGGTAAGGTTTTTTTAAATAACATTGCCACACAAACATTGTTCCTGGGTTTCAACCAGGTTCATTTCATTAAAAAATTATATCAAGTCATGGAACCATTTTCCTGTTTGGGTAGCATGAAGTCCCCTTGATTCTGCACCCAGAATTTGTTTTGTAGATATGGATTTTTTCTATGCCTCACAATGCAATGAGGCTTAGGCCCTTTCCACATATATAAAACCCACATATAACCCACGTATAAAATCCACATTGAATTGGATCATATGGCAGTGTGGACTCAGATAACCCAGTGCAAAACAGATATTGTGGATTATCTGCCTTGATATTCTGGGTTATATGGCTATGTGGAGGGATCCAATGAAACACTCTGTGTCTACAAGGCTAAATGGCACAATCTGAGTTTATTTTATGAGGCTAGAGAAATGGAGGTGGCACTTGCCTTACTTGTCCCCACCCCATGTCCAGAAATGGTTAGTGGCGAATAGAAGGGTGTATTTATATTATTCCTAACAAGAAGGTCAGAAGAAATCAGAAGACTCCAACTCATGCCAGTGTCATAATATATCATCTGCACAGGCCCCAAGCCTCCTTGGCCTCAGATCAACCTGAGGTTATCACAGGGTAAGAGACCCTGTTATGCAACTGCCAACAGCTGACTAAGGGTGGAGACAGAACAGAAAACTGGAGAGTGAAACCTCTCCAGACCAGCTGCTATGGCTGTTCTGGAGAGGTTTCTATGCCTGAAGGACAGCCTTACAAGTGTAACCCTACACTGTTGGCGTAATTTTCAGCACTAAAATACCAGGGCTAGCTCTGAAGCAGAGCACAAATGGTGTCCCCTGTTCATGGTGTATAATGCAGTTTGAGTGGGCCCTTGGTATCTACTGGGCTTTGGTTTCAGGACTGCTCATGAATATGAAAAACCTGTGGATGTTCAATTCCCATTATAGACAATGGCCTAGGAAAATGGTGCCCCTTATACAAAATGGCAAAAGCAAGGGGGTTTGCCCCAAATTTTGGGTAATATTTTTGAACCAAAGATGGGTGAATTAGTGGATACGGAAAGCTGACTGTATTTTGATACATGGAGACAGGCCCGTAGCCAGGATTTTGATTCAGGGGGTGCTCAGTTTGATTCGGCGGGGGGATGAGGATCTACCCTAGCAAACCTTTTGTATTGTTACCCCAATACCCCCATGCATATGGGATATATTGAGTATGGTGATCAGATCATGATATGAATAAACATAACAATTTAAATGATGTACCAGGAAGGCCTTCTCGCGAACCACCCTGAGAATTTCGGGGGGGGGGGGGGCTGAAGCCCCTCAAACCCCCCCCCCCCCCCCCCCGCTACATGCCTGCATCATGGAGAGTCTCACCATGCCCTGCATTGCTGTTGCCAGGGCTTGTAAAACAAGACTGCTCAATAATGTTGCTAGTATTGCATTCCCTGCCTTGCTCCCACAGCACAATAGACACAAGATTATGTATCAATTTCCCCTAAATCTTTAAAATGACTCCTGGCTTTTTGAAGCAAATATCTTAATACCTTCACACCGAGCCAAAGAACCTTGTTGCCACAAAGGGATGGGAGATGGCTGCCCAGACCTTAAAGCCACATAATAAATGCAAACTTTCTCCCTGAAATTTGTTTCCCTTTGCAGGCTGGAGATAAAACAGCAATCCCTCAGACTATAGCCAGGGCCCAAAGACTATGGCCTTTTTCACACTGCAGATATATAATACTATTTAATATTAATTGCCATTGCAACTTTTTATATAATCTTAAAATTTGCAGTTTAGGGAGGGGTATTTGGAGTCATCAGCCAGAGAGCCCCTCTAAATGCCTTGTTGTTGTTATTGCTGTGTGCCTTCAAATCATTTCCAATTTATGGTGGCTCTAAACTGAACCTGTCATGGGGTTTCTTGGCGAAATTTGTTCAGAGCCTTTGCATTCCTCTGAGGCTGAGAGTGTGTGACTTGCCAAAGGTCATGACTGAGCATTAGAACCCTGATCTCCAGAGTCATAATCCACAATTCAAAGCACTATACAATGCTAGAAATCCCAGCATTCCATAGGATGTAGTCACAGTGGTTAAAGTGGAATTGTGGTGCTCTATTTGTGTAATGTGAAAGGGTTCTGGTAGTCTTAGGAGAAAGGGAATATCACCAGGGAAAACATATGGGAGAGATGCTCTAGTTATCTATCCACTGCACCAGGAAGCAGAATTTGCAGCACAGATCTCTAGGCCGAACACTAGCACCTCAACAACCTCATCAGACAGGCAAAATTAGCCATCCTATGACACTTCAACTTCATTCGAGGCATGGAGCCTGCCAGCTCCCATCACACGGCATTGATCTGCTTCTGGTGGAGCTCTATGCCTCAGTGAAGTAGAAGTGTTGCATGTTGCATAGGAAACAATGGAGGGAAGCTGGGCAGCAACCCCTCCCTCCACTCCCCAGTGGGATGAAGTGAGGGGTAAGGGAAGCCCCACTGGATTTGCCACAAATCCCAGCGTCAATGTGATGAGGTCCCTAGAAATCTGCAATCCAACTATGGTAAATCTGTCTCCCCAGCTATACAGGTATCTCTTCTCCTGCCACATGACGCAGGCACAGAGTGTAACAGTTCACAACTGGTGCTGCTTTACCAACAACTGTAAAATCAGCTTTGAAAGAATGGAAAGAGTCTCTAGAGGACCAAACTTTCATACCCTGGTACGGTATACTTTTTCCCTTGAAATTTCTAAGCAGTTGTTGCCACAAGCAGGGATCTTATTAAAGAGTTCAGATGACTGAATCTTCATGAAAAGCTTCTTGTTGTGTCTGGCAAGAGGTTTATGTAAGAGGCTTCAGAAACACGCTTTTAACAGAGATTGGGAATTTTATGTAGGGCATCTGAATGAATGCTTGCAAATGATGTTTGTCAGTTTCTGCACTGGACAAGTCAGTGGATGGCTGGCAGGGAGCCACTGGGATGTCCAGAACAAAAATAGATGAGGGGAAGGTGCTTGAAAAGACAAGGGTGGCTGTATGGAGTCAATTTCCCATTGCTCAATAAAAATATGGACAGAGTAACATAAGAAATTTAGTCTGACCCCTGTCCCATCACATAAGTCTTTAAATCTACCCAATTTTTGCTAACATTCACATTCAAACTGAGAGATGTTAATACAGAATTGAAATATTTACAGTCAGCCCTCCAAGGTCAATTTTACTTGCTTACTAATCAGATTTTTGAAAACCGTGTTCTGTTCTGTCTTGAATATGAAGAAACTTGCATATTTTGTCCTTCAACAAATCAGCTAAAACTAAACCTTTCATCATTTGCATTTTGCACTGGCAACATTCAAATACTACCCACAACAATAAGAGTAATGTTATGTATGTGCTAAGGTCCAGCTCCTCTCAGAAAAAAGGGATGATAACTATAATTTGTCATTTAACTTAGTTGAATATGTAGAAATTAGAATGCAGAATAAGGCACTCAAAGTAGATGGGGTTGGACAGTAAATTTACCCTTTCTGGCATATTTCAGGACAGTAAATCTACCCTTTCTGGCATCTTCTGCATTCTGATTGGAAAAAAAACCCAATAAACCAAGATAGAATGAACACCCATCTCTTCTTGACATAAACCAAATTTACTCCCTGGCAACTAAAACGAGCACATTTGAATCGACTCTGCAGGAGAATAGCTATTATATATGTTTGTTGTGTCCTGTCAAGTCGTTTGTGAGTTATATATTCATGTCAGGAGCCAGAAGTGAAATTGCTTTGACTACTGGTGGACTTTATTCTGAAATGTGAGCATAAGATCAATTTTCTCTAGAAAGAGTTCTGTAATGGCTTTGAGCACAGCTGCCAGCTCTGTTGTATCTTAGAGCATCCATTAAAATTAAGGTAATCATTATAGCTTTTAATAATGTGCACTATGATAAAACTTCCAACAATGCCTCTGCCTGTGGAGAAGCAAAATTACTAAAATAGCTGTACATTGTGCTTGTTTCTTAGTGTGTTTCCTTTCTTTTCCTGGAAGTTGAGTTCTTTTTTTGTGGCTAATTTGAGGTTTAGGCAGGTGGTGAAAGACATCTAGATAAATAGAGACAACATTTTACTGTTTGCTGAAAACCATATTGTTTAGACAGACACTTGCTGCTATGATATTTTATTAGTTTCTTCAGTTTGTTTCTTTATGTTCTTGTTGTTTTGGAAATGCATTGTATTTTATTGTTTTTTTCACCTGCTGTTACCCACCCAGAGCAAAGGAATAAAGATGTGGAAATGCATATAATTATAAGAAGAATTGAAGTAAACATATTTTGCTGTTCTGGCTGAAGCAAAACAGCAACACGGCAAAGATCAAGGATCAAGAAACATAATCCAGCATCTGTCCAAACAGTTCATAAGTAATATTACTTATGGTATCAGTCAGGAATACTTTGATTGTACTTTCCCTGCATGGCAGGGGGTTGGACTAGATGGCCCATGTGGTCTCTTCCAACTCTATGATTCTATGATTCCATTATGGAAAAGTTAGCATTACTTAAGATAGCACTGACTTTTATCCATTGAAACTAAGAACGGATACATTAAACATGATGATGAGCATCTTCCATAATTTATTTGCAGTCCATTCAAGGGCAGAACTTTTTAATGACTCATGATATGTTCTCTTATTTGCTATCCAGTACGAGGGGATCAACAAAAGTGATAATACTTAAAACATATCTTCCAGTTTATTTAAAGCGATGTAATAAACATATTGGATGTCTGCCACATTCAAGAGAATATGCAAGTCCTTGGTCTTCACAATCAATAGGGTATTAAATCCTCCATTGCAGCATTACATGGAGAATTATGATGAGGAAAAGCTGTGGCAACCTTTGTATGCAGAGGACTTCTAGCATAGCTTGTAGAAATGCCTTTAGGAGAATAAAACTTCCAGAATTCCCAGCATGGACACAGACTGGGGATGCTCTCATGTGGAATCCAAAAAGTAAAATTTCCCGCATTTTGATTACTAACATTTTTAGAAAGGCGTGGGAAAGGACTCTGCTTGAAACCCAGGCTTGCTGCTGAAGAACTTTCTAAACAAGATAGACCAATGGTTTTATTCCGTATCCTATGTGATTATTACAACTAGAAATTTGGGGAAATAAATGCTCTAACAAGGAAACTATACTAAATTTCTGATAGTAAGTGCTTCTTGGCAATGTAATAACTGTCCTAGAGCATGGTGGGGTTTCCTTCTCCGGAGGTTTTAAAACAGAGGCTGGATAATTGTCTATCAGGGGTGCTTTGATTGTGACCTATTGCATGGTAGAGGATTGGGCTGTAAAGCTCTTGGGATATCTTTCAGTCCATGATTCTGTGATTCTACAATTGTGTTTTCTAATGTGTAATACTTTCTCATAATATAGCCATTGTAATTCTTTACTATTGGGGAACTGAATATAATCAGCTTTTAATTTTATTTTATAGAATCTAGAAATGTTTAAATTTCTTAGAAAGCTTTTCTACAGATGGTCTTTCAAAAGATTAAGTGGAACTTACATACATACCATACCATGGGGAACAACTGACATTCTTTAGAACCTTAAAAATCTCAGAAAAAGGGGCAAGGGACCTTTGGGAAACAGAGCTCTTCCTGCACAGGGTGTGAATCATCTCATTAAATTGCTTTTAGCTATTCTGTCTCTTAAGAATCCATTCAGTGCACCAACATTTTCATGAGATAGAAGAATTCCTACACAGCTGCCCTTGCCATTAGGAAAAGTCAAGAACAGCAGAGGCGGGACTCAAGCAGAAAAATAGACAGCATCTAGCCTCTCATTCATTACATAAGACTAGCTCTTGCAGGATCCCCACTCCTGACTTCTATTGAGCATGGCAAATAAGAACACAGAACCATATGGAACAAGAACATAAACTAAAAATTTTCCTTAATATAAAATACGCAGCTCCATCAGTACTCTTGTCTTAGGGTGCAACTACATTGTAGAATTAATGCAGTTCCATACCACTTTAATAGTTCTATGCTTTGGATCATGGAAGCTGTAGTTTAACAAGGTATTAGCCCTCTGCTAAAAGGTATTGGTGCCTCACCAAACTACAACTTCCATGATTCTGCAGGTACATTCCTAATCAAATGAAAGAAGGCTAGCTGATCCAGATCATGCGGGACAAGATATTTGATCTGATAGGTACCCTGTTTGGATCAGGTCCACTCCACCTGCAACTTGACAGGGGGGAAAACTCTCATTGCAGCCAAGGACCCTTTGAACTTAGTATCCCAGCTTCCTTCTGCACTGCCTCCTTCCTTCCTGCCTGCCTTGCAGAAAAAGCCGTAGCAGAAATGCACTCAAAGAACTAGTGACAGTCCTTTGGGCCCCCTATTGCAGCAGCTAAATTGATAGCCGTGATGCTGAAGACTCATTATCTGAGAAAGAAGTTAGAAGACGTGTAAAATTATGGATGGATGCTCAGTGTTAGAAAGTAATTCAGTACCTAGGGACATTTTCACACATTGCAATGGAAAGACTTTCACTTCTCTCTACCTCCCAGCCTCCCTGACTCCCTGCCTCCCTCTTTACTATATCTGGAATATCATGTGGGCTTGATTTGAATATTTATTTATTTAAATATTTTATCCTGCCTTTTATCCAAAGATCCCAGGGTGGTGTACCATAAAATCAATTTAAAAGAATAAATAATTACAAAAGTTTAAAAGACATTAGCATAGACATATCTAGAAGGCATAGGTTCTTCACAGATTTATATATGTAAAACATCAACTGTTGGCCATGTAAAGCATAGGTACAAAACACTGTTTGAAGCATTTCTCAAGATTAATCTGATTTACCAAATGATAGCCTCAGGCCCCATCTATACTGCCATATAATCCGGTTTCTGAATCCAGATTATCTGCTTTGAACTGAATTATATGGCAGTGCAGACTCCTATAATCCAGTTCAAAACAGAAGATCTGGATTCAGAAACTGGATTATATGGCAATGTAGATGGGGCCTCAAACATATATTACATAATTCCTAACGCTCATCATCTAGCATTGGCTACTGCCAGTGCTGTGCAGAAGAGAATTCCATTTTTATTCCCATTTGAGGAAAGTAATTGTAACTTTTACCCCTAAAGGTAAAAAAGGAATAATCAAGATCATGTCTGCACAGTTAAAATAAAGAGAACTCATTGCTCAGCTGCTAAGGAGAGTCAACAACACACAACTGGATTGGCAGCAGAAGAACTGCATCTAGCCATTTATGTAAGTCAAGAGGTTATAGGATTTTCAGAAATTTCCAGAGTGATCCCAGATTTTTGGACATGTACACAGCTGAATTGGGCTGAATCTACTCTTTCATTCAACCAACAGCTATTTTGCCATCAAGAAGCAGCTATCTCTGGGTGCTTCCAGACAGCATCAAAATGTGGGTTTAAAAAGTAGGGTTAAAAAAATCCTGCAACCGGGCAGCAAGTCCATACAGAGACCTGTCAGTCCTGGGTAATACGCCCCACCATCCTCATACCTTCATCTACAAGTCTGCAAGTTGGGGGGGGGGGGGGGGGTGGCATCTGGCATTTTTTAAAAAGTCTTTCCAAGATGCACTGGACCTCATATGTGCACATGCGGAGACCCCAATGTAAACACAAGTAGATTTATTATCTCTTCATACAATTATAAATTCAAGCTCTGTTTAATATTACAAACATTTGAACAAAGGAATGGTTTCGGAGAGTTGTAATTGTAATTGCTTTCCAAGTCTGCTTCCATTTAGCCACCTGTTTGTCTGTGGCTCCATTTTTTGACAGCCCAATCAGCTGTTTCGGGCTTTTAAAATACGCACATGCACTGGAGCAGTTCACACAGGTGAACTGGAAGGAAGTCACGTGTTTTCCATGCCTGCAGGGATATACAGTCATGTGAAGATAATCATTATTTTTAGCAGAATCGGGTTTTAAGTACATCTTTTAAACACATGCTTTTTGGCTATTAACCTGATTCTGCCTACACTTTCCCCAAATGTCATTTAGCCACTACATCTTTTACCCTGGTTTCTTCTGGGGTTTTAACCATATGTAGAAGGGCAGAGGCTATTGGATTTCTCAAGAAATCTCTGTACTGCTACTTCTGGGAAAACATTTAGGTCAGAATTTTCAAAACATTTCATATTGGTAACACACTTTTTATATGTGCATTTTGCAACACAGTAATTCAGTTTTATTAGCATACTGGATGTTGAACAGAGATACGGACCATCCATACATTGTAATAACAAAATGTACAGGGACACAACATAAATACCAAGTTCTGTAGGCTATATTTCAGAGGAAGGAACTGGTAAAACCACCTTGTTTTTTTTTTTTTAAGAAATTAATGGGATTGCCATAAACTGACAATTACCTTGGAGGCACATATACACAAAGGTAAAATTCAGCCCATATAGTCCCACATAAAAGTGTGCTTTGTCTATCTAACTCAGAATTGTTGAAAAAAAATGCTTTTAATGTCAAAATGCATAAACCAAACAGTCTAGTTGTTACCTCAGTTTCTCTGTCTTCTCTATAAAACAGGAAAAAGAAATACATAGCTATATTGTGAAAAAAATCTTTATTGTGAAGCCAACAACTACTTTAAATATTGGGAATAGCATAAACAGTTGGAATAAGAGAAAACCGAAGACTCAATATTATTTGTAAACAAATATCAGCTTCATAAATACTTTTGTCTGACTTTTGTGGCCAAAAGGCTGCTGCTTTGAATTGTCCACTTGAAGCATTAGAACAAACCTTGAGAAACGGTGGAATTTAATTCCTATTTATTGACCTCAATTGTAAAATCTCATTATAGCAGAAAATGGAAACATGCTGTGTACAGATCTTAACAGAAGTTCATTTGCTTTTAAATGACATTTACAGCCACATCGTTAAGAGATGCACAGATTTAAAAACCTAAGCATGACCCTCTTTTGGCAAATTTGATACAGGAAAACAAAATCCATGGTAAGTATTTCATATGCAATTACCACACAGCAATTATTTTTAAATGGTGGGGGGACGTGGACAAAGGGTGAAAAAAAACATTTTGGCACATTCGACAGCCCAGCTGACAAGCTAGGAATGCCCTTCATTTATTAATTTGGAAACCTAACATTGTCGGTTTATTTGTAATTCTTGTCTTACAACAAGTGTCATTACAAATAATTACTGCATAGGGGAGTATTTTTGAACAAAATTAAAGAAGAAATGTGCACTGTTACAGATAGGCAGTATGATACACTCAAACCCATCATCAGGGACATAATTTAGCACCACAATTCTTATTTTTAAAAAAGATTTCTAGTCTTTATACTGTGAGAGTGTGCTCTTAAAATAAGTTCTTTGTGTGGAAAAGGATCAGAAACCAAGGAAGCCTTGGATGTTTTATAAGCATTCTTTGAAACCCCAAATATTTTTAAATTAGATCTATTGCACCTCTGTTTCACTAGAGTGTCTCTTCTGGTTGCTGGTTGTGTTGGGTTTTCTGTTTTTAAAATTGTAGTTAAGTTGCACTAAGAACAAAAGAAGAACCACAATGGATTAAATTGCATTCTATTTAGTCCTGTATTCTGTTCTCACCATGCCCAGTGAGGTGTCCATGAAAAGATCATTGGCCAGAAATGAGCACAACAGTCCTTTCCTGCTATTGTGTCCCAGCAACTAGCAATATATAGTCAGTATCTATCAACAATCTAATTTAAAATGTTTACAAAAAACATTGCCCAGGGGATGCCCAACTGCATTTACTCGGTCTTCAAGGAGGCTCTTTCTGTGTCCCCCTGCTAACTGTGAAAGAAATAAGGTTGATCACTGTGAAAGCCATCCAATTCATGGATATCAACCTCCTCCCAGTAAACTCAAATCTAGGGAAAGCTTCATGAGAATCACCACTCCTCTTAATGTTCCCCAAGCAACAGCAAGAGTTGCTGGGTAGCTAAACCAGGCAATTCCAACTGGATGGCTGCCCATGAGGGTCTTCCTCCAGGAGCAAACCAAGAATGGGCAGTGTGGAAGTCCTGGACAGACTGAGAAGTGGAGTGGGCAGATCAAAAAACAACCTGGCAAAATGGTACTACCTAGAAGAATCCTCCACCTTGTGTGACTGTGGAGCAGAACAAAAAACTCTACACCTGTATGCTTGCCCATTTTGCCCTGCCTCATGCACAGAGGAAGAATTGTTTAATGCTACAGACAATGTGGCTGCAGCCACAATGTGCCCACCCCTGTATTACAATTATAGAAGTTTGTAGCCATCAATACATCCTACAGTGGCAGATTTCAGCACTGAACCCTGACAATGTTATTGGAAATTGCAACTTTTATATCCTTGAATAATTTTTTACATGTCCTCTCCAAAGGTTTGGGCAAAGCATGTTTATCATAACTTCTTGGTTTTGTGTGCTTGTTAAGCCCTCTCTCTTCCTAAGTAAAACTACTCTACACACTATACTCATGTCTGTTTCTAGAAAATTTAGCCAAAAAATAATTCCTAAAAAACTGGGCCGACTTATAAAAAAACTCTTAACCCTAACTCTTTATTAAAAAGAAAAGAAAAAGAAAAGCAATCATCTCCTTCTGTGCATGGCAAGAGCTGAGTCAATTCTGGGAAAACCTCCCCTTGACATATACATGAGTAAATATAGTACTATTTATATACAGTGGGTCCATTGTATCCATGGAGAATTGGTTCTAGGATTAAAACGCAGGGATACCTTTCTGAATGACCACAGCCAGGAACTGGCATTTTCCTTTTTCTGAAGAATGACCCTCAACTTACCCATAGGTCATTTCAAAATCCATGATTTTGGTCTCAAAATACTTATACCTGAGTATATATGGTAAATATAAATAAACCTGGGAAGTTGAGCACCTGGTATAGATTTAGGAGGTAGAACAGCTGAGACATCATGCTTTCTTGGTTAACACTCCTAAGCCATGAAATTCCCTTCTAAAGGAGGCATGTCTGGCTCTCCACCTGTGGTCTGTCTGCCAGCAAAGCCCTTTCAATTACACCTTCTTTCTTTTTATTCATGCATTTTCAAATTGCCGTGTTCAGTTAGTTTAATTGTTTAATTGAATTTGTTTTTCCTTAATCCTGTCATTGTTACCTCCCTCAAGTGTGTTTCAGTGCCAATGAACAAATAAACACAAGTATGCTGACTGAGAAGAAATAAACAGCAAGTGTTCCAACTAAAGAGAACACACTGAGACCTCACATGAGTGTCACATCATTCTTTCTCCAACATTTCATAGATGAAACTTGGAACATTTCTGTCTAAGAAACATCAGAATGCAAGGCAGGGATTTGGACTGGATGGTCCCTGGGTTCTCTTTCAACTCTATGATTCTAGTCAAGATGGCAAAAATTATCAATAAGGAAATGCACACAAGCTAGTACAGACTGCAGCTATTTGCTTTTGTCTGAGCATATTGGGAAGGGAGGCAAGCTTCCATCCCCTCCTTTTTTTTCTTTCTCTCCTCAGTTACTTGAGCATAAAATACTTTTGTGCTTTGAATACAGTTGGTATCAACTGAAGAATGCCAGGGATGAAGAGGGAAAGTGGGAGGAAATTGGCACATTTTTAATAAGTACTGAAAAAAATGGGGTGGCAGAGCATTAATTGAGACTACCTTTGCTAAACTGGATCAGATGGAGGATGTGTGCTCATGTTACCAAAGGTAAATTTGAATCACAAGGCATGGACAGTATGGCTTCTATATAATAGTCTGGAAATGATATGCACTAATGTAGCATACGAAATACGCAGATGCTGTGCATCAAGCATTGAAAGCTGAATAGCAAATGCACATTATTACCTGAGGCATGCAGAGTAGCTGCTGGGCATGGAGTTTATAGCCAACCTGCTGAGTGAGCACTGAAAACAGTAAGAGGCCAATTCTGCTTGATGGCCTGTGTCTCTCCTTTTTATTTTGAAGTAATGAGAATTCTGTGAAGTAGATGCGGCTCACTTCTAAAAGTGGCCACTTGCAAAGGAGTAGCTATAGCAATGATAGCTGTTTCAGCACATAGATGAATTGTGAGTGGTATTTCCTGAAACTAATTAGTTAAGTACTGCAAGGGCTATGGATATTATACTTTCTTGTGGGGACTGAAAAAATAAGCTCTGTTTTATTAAAATGGCTGCAAGACCCAATCATCAAAGGCGGTGTGATCATCAAGGGAGGCAGGATGAACTTGTAACACAAGCTCACTAAACACATTGTACCACAGTCCTATCTGACATGTCCAATGTCATGAATTATGAAAGAAATGCTTATATTTTAATCTTGTACATTGCACCATGGTTCATTCTACTAATGCCTGGAACAGTTGCTAGTTTTATTTAATATAACATTTGGATGACAGAATAGTCTCACAAAGCTTTCTGACTGTTTTGTAACTTTCTGGTGATTTTAGTTAGTACATCACATGAACCAAAGATCTTTTTTTGGTGCCGGGGAGTAGGAATGGAGTACAGTGAAGACTACCACTTTTACTTCTTTGTGTCTTCTTGATTTAATCTTTCATGCCGCAAGTTGCTTCTGGAGCGACACCAGAAACACTCCAAGTGGTCAGCTTCTGGCCAAAGGACATTTAGCATAATGCCAAGTTTTTAACTTTGTGTTTTTAAATACATTATAACTGTACCTTCAATTTGCTTCTGACATGATAAATAAATAACTCTTTCATGATTTGGGTTATATATTTGTAGTTCAGTGTAATCTAAATAACTTGGGGACCCACCACCAAGACTCTTCCCCTGGAAAACAATGATATTTGAAAACAAGTGGTAGCCTATGATGACTCTGAATAATGTTAGCTGTAATAGATGCTTTGTGCAATGAAGTCTATTGTGGCCAATGTGACCAGCTTCAGAAAAGGCAAAGACTAATACCCTTTCCAAGTGTTCTTTAAAACTATTTTAGAATGATATGCACCCTTTTTATGGAAGGAAATTCTCTAAGTCTGTGGTCAAAGCAAATATTCAAAGCTGTCGGTTCTAGCAAAATAAAGGCAAACATCTTTAGACCGGATTTTTAAAAAAAACCTTTATGTAATGGGTTTTGATATCAAAGCTGTGAGCTCTTAATCATGCTGGTGATTAATGAAATTTCTTATGCTTACAATTATCATCTTTAGAATCTGCCTTTGTGAGTCACACAGTAAATAGAAAGGATGAGATTTTAAAGATGATAATTGTAATCGAGTCTTAAGAATGAGGTAAGATATTTTATTAATCACTAGAGTTGGATATCTGTTAGATTAACCAGTTACTTCAAACTTTCATGGGGCAGGAGATTATAGGCTATCTGGTTTAATTAATACAAACAAGTTTTATATCTACATGGATGATATTGCTTGTTTGGTTTTTTTACTTTTTAAACAAGAGTTTTTGTTGTTGTTTATTTGTTCAGTTGCTTCCAACTCTTTGTTATGTCATAGACCAGCCCATGCCAGAGCTCCCTGTTGGCAGTCAGCACCCCCATCTCCTTCAAGGTCAAGCCAGTCACTTCAAGGATAACTTCCATCAATCCATCCTGCCCTTGGTCAGCCCCTCTCCTTTTTCCTTCCCTTTCCCCCAGCATCAGTATCTTCTCCAAGCTTTCCTGCCTTCCTATTATGCGGCAAAGTACTTCATCTTTGCCTCTAATATCCTTCCCTTCATTGAGCAGTTGGGCATCATTTCCTGGAGTTTGGACTGGTTTGATGTTCTTGCAGTTCAAGGCACCCTCAGAACTTTCCTCCAACACCACAGTTCAAAAGCATCTATCTTCCTTCGCTCAGCTTTCCTTATGGTCCAGCTCTCACGTGCATAGGTTACTACAGGGAATACCATTGCTTTCACTATGCAAACTTTTGGTTTCTTTCAATGATGGGAGAATGAAACCAGAAAAAGATTTCGAACAAATGCGAAAAGTACCAGTTTCACTATATATATAATATTTCTTTTATATATTTTAGGGGCCAGATAGATAAAATTAGAATTGTTGCAAACATTTAAAGCTTTGCTCACTTTGATAACCTTGATAATTTTGATTGCATCTTTAGATCCCTGTTTGTGGTAATGTCTACTCTGCCATTACAAATGTAACATAGCAGAATATCACAGCCAATAAAAATAGGCCAGGTCTAACTTCTTTGATTTGAAATAAGTATCAAGGGTAGCAGTTATTTTTGGTATTCTGGGGGTCTTTGTGTTGCTGTAAAATCAGTGCAGCATTTAACTATGATGGTAAACAGCCAAATTGTTGGAGTCAGTTTGCATCACTGCAAGCAGACTGTGGCATCTAAATTCTAGAACCACACCATCATTCTGTCTTGTCCTGCATGACACCTGAAATGGTACCATTTGTACCCCACATCTCCTGCAATTGCACACACACCAAAATCTGAGCTTGCTTTCTTCTTTGCAACTGGTGGTGCAGACAGTCGAACCAAACTTTGAAAGAGGTGACTAATATCATCCATATGCCTCATTATCACAGCCTATCATCCACCACTATTTGGTTTTCTTCCTCTGCAGTCTTTTGTGCCTTGTGCATTACAGGCTTCTTGTTGCAATCCTTGAAGAATTGCTTTATCCTAAAATGTAATAGGCTGGAGCCCCACATAAGGTATGTATGCAGTTACTTAGAATTGTTATTTACTTCTCAACAGAAAGATACTGTAAATTGCACAAGTATTTTGCAGTGGTATGAAAATTTGGTGGCCATTGTCTGACTATAACCTTTACCTATACCCAATACAAATACTACTGTAATACATAGACATTCTACTGGTATATGATCTCCTTTTACACAGCTGAGCTCTCCCATGCCTGTCCAAATTATTCTCACATTTTGAGCTGTACTGTCTGTGAGCTTCCACCAACCCACCATGGGAGCAACAGCTTATTACTGTAAGGCTCATGTATATGTGTTAATAATCAGGCCTGCTACATCCATCTGGACATGCTGAAAGTCACAGCTGGCAAAGCAACATTCGCAGCGTGGCTGCTTCACTCTGCTCTTGTATTCATGTGCCCCAACCTCTGCTACAGCATTTATAAGCAATTCAGTATATTCTGTTAGAATAGTTATATCATTGTGCTGTTAACACTGCTGAAAGAGTTGTGCTCTTTAAAAGGATACACATTTATGTCCCATCTCTGGAAAAGAGCTTTAGATTCAAGCTAGAGGGATTTTTTTAAAAAAATGATTTTGTCATAAATTGTATAACAATATCCTAAACTTCAGCCAAACTTTTTCTGTGAACCATTTCCACTTGTACTTCTTTGTAATCATATGCAAGCAATGTATTGTTGGAAAACGCATAATCTGGTGAAGATTGGAAAGAACTTGTTACTTCAACCTACAGATTTTTTAAACCTAAAGTTGCACCTAGATATTTCACCTGAAGTTATTTCTAAAGGCTTCACCTTTGTGTGTCGGGGGGGGGGGGGGGTAAGGGGGGAACTGTAACTTTTAAATTTTTCTTTTAGTAGATGTGTACAACCAATTCTGTTTTCCTTTCTTTCCAATATCCTTCCTTTGTGTTTGAAGAAACCAAAACTAAAAGAAAACTCTACTGGCACCAACGAAGGGTTTTTCCTGTAGAGAATACAGGGAGATATATAAATATGACATCTTCTCAAGTTATTTGCTGATTTCCTTATGTGTTTCCAGACTGTCATGTGGCAACTGGCTTGCTAGGGGAGAAGGCATTTAATTTCAGCTTCTAGGAACATACTGTATGCATAGCTCAGCAGACTAACCAGTCTGGCACGACCACCCATCTTATTCTGATGACTGGGGAGATTCCTCATACAGGTGATTCCTCATACAGATGGCTACGGGCTGGGAAGGTCACTAACCCCTTCATGTCAATCTACATTAGAGATCCCAGAAATCTCTTTGACTCTGTTGCTGAAAGAAAATAAGACAACACAATACAATTGATTCATCTATGCTTTAGCTTTCTCTGTGTTATGATTACTTGTGAAAATGCTTAAAATTTTTCACAGCTTGAGCCTTTTTTAGGCCAATCAAAACATTACATTTTTTCCATTTCTTTCTTTCAATAAGAAAAAGTGAATGGATTGTTGAACATAAGGAGGGCACAGATGGTCCACATCCCAACTTATAGGGGACACAGGACGGCAGGGAGCCTGCATTCTCTGCCTTTTAGTCAGAGGTCTAGGGCAAAGGAGAGATCAAACTGGTCTCATCTATCAGCTTGAGAATGAACAGCTGCACTTGCTTCCATCCCAAAAGAGCACACAGCTCCTGCAATGGCCTGGATTGTCATAGTCCGGAATCATCTGATGTTAGCATAGTAAATCCTGCCATTAGGAAGTAACAACAGCTACCCACTTCCTAACTGTTTCTCTGTCCTAGAGGATGGATGGAGTTGCTTCTTGACCATAGCCTGTCCTTCATCCCAGTAAAGTAGTCTGCTGGAAGAGCACTACTGAAAGAGGATTCAATTTTCATTCTTGCAAGATCAGCCCCTCCGTTAATGGTGTTTCAAAGAAAACTAAAAACCTGGCTGTTCGAACAGGCGTTCGGTTAAACAATTGTAATGTACACGATGAATATAGGAAACGGAATTATGGAAGACGAATTGGATCACGATTCTAGTTACGAGACGTTAAGGTGTTCTTATTGATGTGTCATTTTGTATATTATGCTGTTAATGGTTTTTAAATTTTGTATGCTGTTGGATTGACTTTTGCTCTTGTTTTAAACCGCGTTGAGTCACCTACAATGCTGAGAAATTGCAGTATACAAGCAAAGTAAATAAATAAATAAATAAATTTTGCACTTGAGAAGAAGGAGAGCACCATGTTGCCCTTTGCATAGTCGACAATGTGCTGGTTTAGCTCTGGATCTCAACCACTGACTGAAACATACATATGTGTACTATTAATAATCTAGTGTAAGTCACCTGGAAGCGTATTTAGTAATACATCTTTTAATAGTAAAATTCAATATAGTATCAGGACCGGTATCCGCAGTTTCAACAATCGTCATCTGACAAAATATGCCCTCTCTAGGAATTGTAGATCCTTCAGGCAGTTCTATGGTAGATCAGCTTTGATGAGGTGTCTCTATTTACCATGGTCCTGGTAACAGACACCATCACACTAATCAACCAGAAGTTCACAGACAACATTACAGCTCTGTTTCATCATTGCCTCATCACAAGCTACTTCCAGTAGAACAATGAATTCTATGAATGGAAAGATGGAGTAGCTATGGGGAGCCCTCTCAGCCCAGTCATAGTAAATTTCTACATGGAACACTTTGAAAAACAAGCCCTGGAAACAGCAACAAAAAAGTCTATATGTTTCAGATATGTGGATGACACCTTCACCATTTGGAGCCATGGAGAAGAAGAAATAAACAGGTTCCTGGACCACCTTAACAGCATCCACCCAAACATCCAATTCACTATGGAAAAAGAAATTGAAGGAAAATTGCCATTTCTAAATATCCTAGTCATCCACAAACTAGATCAACAATTGGGTAATACAGTTTACATAAAACCCACACACACAGATAGATACTTACATAAAAACTCCAGCCATCATCTAAGTAAAAAAAGAAGCACCATTAAAGACCTGGCAGACATGCAAAAAAGAATCTGCAAATCCCACCTCCTCCAAGATGAACTGAACCACCTAAACTGGGCTCTACAGGCCAATGGATACTCCACCTCAGACATCAGAAGAGCTGCAAGACCAAGTAAAAGCCACAGGAGTAAAAACAAAGATCCGCCCAGAGGAAAAGTGTTCTTGCCATACATTAAGGGAACCACTGACCACATAAGGAAGCTGATGAGGAAACAAAACATGCAAACAATATACAGACCCACTAAGAAAATCCAACAAATGCTATGTTCAGCAAAAGACAAGAGAGATCCTCTCACTTCTACAGGAGTCTACTGTGTTCCATGCAGCTGTGGACAAGTCTACATAGGGACCACCAAATGCAGCATTGCCCAAACATGAATCAAGTAACATGAAAGGTACAGCAGACTACTTCAGCCAGAGAAGTCAGCCATAGCACAGTACCTGATGAACCAACCTGGACACAGCATATTATTTGAGAACACAGAAATACTGGACCATTCTAACAACTACCATGCCAGCTAGGCTACACAGAGAAGCCACTGAAATCCACAAGCATGTGTACAATTTCAACAGAAAGGATGAAACAATGATAATGAACAAAATCTGGCTACCAGTATTAAAAACCCTAAAATCATAACAGTAAATAAAGACAGGAACTTCAGACAAGAAACAATCAGGGACAGCTAATCACTTCTCAACAAAGGATGCCCCTACACAGTACGAAGCCACAACTTGAAAACTGCTGGGCCATTAAATGTTAATCAAGGTAGCCAATTGAAACATCCACACCTACCGCCAACAGACATGAGTTCTTTCTCCCACCCTAGACATTCCACAGTTTCCTAGTTTCCAACAGACCTCACAACCTCTGAGGATGCCTGCCATAGATGCAGGTGAATCGTCAGGAGAGAATGCTTCTGGAACATGGCCATACAGCCCAAAATACTTATAGAAACCCAGTGATTCCCACCATGAAGGCCTTCAACAACACAATTCTATGGTATGCTTCCTCCAAGTTGAAGGAAACAGAAAAGGATATTTTTTTCTAGGAATTTTGGCAGAAGTAAGGCATTTCAAGGGCTCACTATGATCCACACTTTTCTGTTTCCATTGTAAATTCAGTAAAATATTTCTACTGATAGAGTCATACTGTACTCAAATTGACAGTTTGTGTGATACCTGAATATACTTCTATATATTTCATTCACCCAAATTAACCAAATAACAATGTCAAAAATTTTATTGTTCTAGTTTTCATAAATATGTACACATTTTTTTCAGTTGTCTATGCTGCTATACCGCTATGCTGCTATACTGAAAAAAGCAACTTTTCCTACTGATATTTTCCAGCTGTGTAACATTTGTGCTTCCTATCATCCTAACAAGTCTTTATTTAATTTGCATCAGTGATTCACCAACATAAAAGGAGAGTTTTATAGTATTCCACTTTAGAACTTACATCTGAGTGGTATTAATAAACAACTGATCAGCCACACTGACTAGACTTATAAATAAGCCTCTTTTCAAGTTTTGGAGACTAAAAATACATGAGAAAATAAAACACTACAGTGCTTTATGAGTGTATTCCTTTTATACTGTTTATGTATTGTAGCACTCATTTGTCATTGAGGCTAAAGTCCCCAAACCACACAAAAAATCCTTTAAGAACCAAGTGATTTTGATTCAAATACACTACAGGATTATTATTATTTTTTTAGTTTGGCAAAAATGTTGATAGGGGATTGTGAAATACTTTCCCCAAATGAAAAATATTTGAAGAACAATTTGGTGGCAAGAGTTAAAAGAAATAAACACGGGTAAGTGTCAGGAATCTGTAGTAATAGCCAAGCATTTTAAAAAGTTATCAGAGAAGGAGACAGAGCTGTGCAGTGCAAAGATTGTCCAGTCCAAGCCAGAAATCTTTGGGTTGTTGTTTTGTGATTTCAAAGTTATTTCTGACCTATGGCAACCTATCATGGAATTTTCTTGACAAGATTCAGAAGGGGTTGGCCTTCATCTGAAGCTAGAAGAGCGTGGCTTGCCCAAGGCCACCCAATGGGTTTCCATAGTCAAGCTGGGATTCAACCTCCAACATTTCTCAGACTCTGCTCTCCAGAGTCAAAGTGCAATGCCCAAACCACCCCCAACCAAACATTCTCAAATGAGAAAATCTGTAAAAATGATTTCCCCCTTTTTAACCTCCACGAAGTAGGGTGTAAGTACCCTAAAGTCACCAGATCCTGTCTGACCTTGAAAGCTAAGTAGGGTGACTTGAATGGGTGACTACCAAGAAATACCAGGTGGTGTAGTCTATATTTGAGAAGAAGGAACTAGCAGGAATTCTCTGAGTATTCTTTTCTTGAGAAAACCATAGGAAATTCATGGTGTGACCACGGAAACTAGGACGCAAAACAATTACTTCAAACTACAGGAAAGGAGATTCCACCAGAACATAAGGAAGAACTTCCTGACTGTGAGAGCTGTTCAGCAGTGGAACTTTCTGCCCCAGACTGTGGTAGAGGCTCCTTCTTTGGAGGCTTTTAAACAGAGGCTGGATGGCCATCTATTGGGGGTGCTTTGAACGCAACTGTCTTGCTTCTTGGCAGGGGGTTGGACTGGATGGCCCATTAGGTCTCTTCCAATTCTATGATTCTAAGATTCTAAGTCAACAGGTGACTTGGAGTTTCACACACATTTTTAATCATGTCAGAGGTGAATTAAGAATACTGCAAGTCACTTCTGGTATGAGAGAATTGGCTGCCTGCAAGGATGTTGGCCAGGGGACACCCAGATGTGTAAGCTCACAGCAGCCGCTCCCAGAAAAGACACAGGACGCCAATCCGTAATCAATCAGGAAACTTTTACTACTGGATGCATATACACAATGAAAGCCAGGATTGGCGCACCGACACAAGTCAACCCTTATATACCCTCCCCCACATTCGAATCCCCTCTTCCCGCCTGACAAATATCCCGCGCAATATTCCCCGCCAAACCACCAACGGCCCCTCCCAAGGCCACCAGCTGCAATCCCTTATCAGTTCTCCATGTCAGGGATCCGGTTTTGTGCGCCAACATCCAAGGCCAGGAAACCGAGTCCTGACATAATGTCCCCCTCCACCTCTTCTTCTTCCTGGAAGGGAAATATACGTCACCATTATGTTCCTTCTTCATCTAGCGGACCTTGGTATTTTTTCAACAAACTACAATGAAACGTTGGGTGTATTTTCCCCAATACCTTAGGTAGTTTCAGGGTATATGTCACTTCATTCACCTTGTTAGAAATCCTAAAAGGACCGATGTATTTGGGAGACAACTTCCGAGAGGGGGTATTTAACTTAAGGTTTTTTGTGCTCAGCCACACTAAATCCCCTTCTTCCAATTTGTCACCTTCCCTCCTTTTCCGATCTGCAAACAACTTATATTTTCGTTGTGCCTCTCGTAGTGATTTTGCCACTCCCTCCCAGTTCGCCTTCATCTTGTCTGACCATCCTTCCTTTCCCTCCAGTTCTTCCCCCCAACTCGGCAGTTTGGGAAAAGGGGTTACTTCCATGCCGTATACTACCTCAAAGGGGGACTTCCCTGTGGATGCGTGACAGGCTCCATTGTACGCAATTTCTGCAAACGGGAGTAGATCGGCCCAGTCAGTTTGGCATTGGTTTGTGTATGTTCTTAGGAACATTCCCAAGGTCTGTTGTGTGCGTTCGACCCCCCCATTTGTCATGGGATGGAACGCTGAGCTCAAGGTCCTTTCCACCCCCATCAATTGCATGAAACCTTCCCAGAACCTGGCTGTAAATTGTACCCCTCGATCACTAATTACCTGGTCCGGACAACCATGCAACCGGTAGATATGTTTGATAAACAACTCAGCCAATTTCTCTGCAGATGGCAATTTAGGCAGCGCTATGAAATGTGCTTGTTTTGAGAATATGCTCCCCTTTGGGCCTCGTCCCCTCCCTCCATCCTCCGGCATTCTTGACAACGCGTCTGCGACCACATTTTGGTTCCCCTTTTGGAAACGCAGCTTGAAATCAAATCTGCTGAAATACTGCCCCCATCTTATTTGCTTCGCTGACAATTGCCTGGGTGAAGTGAGGTATTGTAAGTTTTTATGGTCGGTCCACACTTCAAAGGGGATGCCGCTTCCTTCTAATAAGTGCCTCCATGTCTCTAGGGCCCTCACTACTGACAGAGCCTCTTTTTCCCACACCGGCCAGTTTCGTTCAGTTTCGCTGAACTTTTTTGAGATGAACCCGCATGGCTTCAACCTCCCTTCTGGGTCCCTTTGCATCAGGGCCGCCCCGTACGCCCAATCTGATGCGTCACAATGGATCACGAATGGTTTGGTTAAATCGGGGTGGATTAATACCGGTTCTTCAGTGAATCTGCGCTTCAGTTCCTCAAAAGCCCTTTGGCATTCAATTGACCAATCTAACTTTGCTCCCGGGGATCGTACCTTTACTGTTTCCCCCCTTCCCTTTGTCTTTAGCAGTTCAGTTAAGGGCACCGTTATCTGAGCAAATTCCTTTATGAAACCCCGGTAGAAATTTGCAAACCCGAGGAATGATTGCAACTGTTTGCGCGTTTGGGGAGGGCTCCACCCCCTGACATCCTCCACTTTTGCTGGATCCATTGCTATCCCTCCCTTGGATATTCGGTATCCCAGGAAGTCTATCTGTTCTTTATTGAACTCACATTTTGGCAGTTTTGCAAACAGTTTTGCCTCCCTCAATTTCTGGAGCACCTCTCTCACCAATTTGACATGAGATCGTCTATCACGGGTAAACACAATTACATCATCCACAAAGCAAAACACCCCGCGATACAATAGTGGGTGTAACACCTCATTAATCATCTGCATAAATGCTGATCCAGAGCCCTTTAACCCGAAGGGGCAGACGGAGAATTCAAAATGGCCGAACGCGCAGGTGAACGCAGTTTTCCACCTGTCCTCGGGCCTTATGCGCAGTTTATGATAAGCTTCGATTAAGTCAATTTTCGTGAACACCCTTGCTTCCGACAATCTCGATAGTAAGTCCTTAGTCAGTGGCATGGGGTAGTTGTTGGTGGTGCTCACTGCGTTCAGCCCCCTATAGTCCACGCACAGTCTCAATGAGCCATCCTTTTTGTGCCTAAACAACACTGGGGCTCCCAAGGGTGATTCGGAGGGCCTTATAAACCCTCGGGCCAAGTTTTTATCAATATATTTCCTCAGTTCCTCCATCTCCTTGACTGACATGGGGTACAATCTACTCCTGGGCAACTTAGCGTCCTCATTGAGTTCAATCTTTACTTCGACCCTCCTAGGAGGGGGAAGCTGGTCTGCCTCCTTCTCGTCAAACACATCCTCAAAGTCTCTGTATTCAGGGGGAATTTCCTGCACCCCACCTGCCGTGTTTTCTTCCCCCTTGCAACAATTTCCTCTTTCTCCGCTCTGGAATGTTATGCTGCCTTCCCTCCAATTGATCTGTGGGTTGGCTTCTCTTAACCATGGCATCCCCAGTATCACATTGTAAGTAGCCATAGGGGATACAACGAAGGTTATGCTGCCTTCCCAGCTCCCCACTTTACACCTCACTTCTCCCACTTCAAACCGTGCCGGGGCCCCAGCCGCCACTGACCCATCTAGCTGCGAAAACGCTATGGGGCTCTGCAAGGGGGTTTTCTCACATTTCAGCTCGTCTGCTAGCTCTGGGGCCATAATGTTTCTTGAGCAGCCGCAATCCATGAGAGCCTTGCAGCTGGCCCACTTCCCCTCCCCTTCTAGCCTGATCGGGAATACTAGCATTCCTGGGCTGTGACTCACCAGATCACCCACCGGGGCCCTAGAAGGGGGGCTCTCCTCCGCTCTCTTCCCTGCAGCCGGTTTGAACTTTGGGAAATGGGATTCTCCCCCTTTCCTTTGTCTGCATTCGGCAGCCCGATGGCCCAGGCGACCGCATACATAACAAGGGCCCCTCTGCTCCTTGGGCCCTCGGGCCGGGGCTTTTCCGACCGTGCTTCTCTCCGTTCTCCGACTCTCCTCCTTCGCCCTCGTCTGCTGCGGCGCTGCTCCTTGATGCCTCTTGACCTGTGCCAAGGTCGTCTCGATGCGGCCGGCCAGCTCGATCCATCCACCTATCTCCTCCGGGTCGTCGCGATGAAGCGCCCAGGTCAGGATTTCCTTCCGCAAGCCCTCCTTGAAGATCTGGACCTTGGTGGTGTTGGACCACTCTGGGACCTTCTCCGCCCTCAACCGGAATTCCTCCACGTACTCAGATACGGAACGATGTCCTTGGGTTATCGTTTGCAGCCTTTCCCTCGCCCGGACCCTCTCGAGCGGATCCCTGAAGCGCGCCTCCATCGCAGCCAGGAATCGCCTTGTAGATCCCAAACATGGGTCGTGCCTGGCGTGGAGCTGGACATACCATTCCGCTGCTCCCCCTCTCAGTGCTGCGCCCACTGCTCGCACTCTGCTTGCTTCCGATCCGAAGGTAAGGGCGTTATCTTCTAGATATCCCCTCACCATAGTCAGGAAGTATGCGAGGTTCCCGGCTTCTCCTCCGAATTCGATCCTCAGCTCCTCCCTCCTAGGTTGGTATGGAAGGAGCTGCCTTCCCCGGTTCTCCGCTCGCGGTGGCCCTCCCTGGAGCCCTCTCTGCTCCGGGGGCAATTCCTGACGCCCTGTGCCGCGCCCGGCTCCGGCCGGGGGCACCAGGAACGTCTGCTGGGGCGCCAGTCCCCGGGGTCGCTCCTCCTCCTCATCGCTCTCCGCAGCAGCCCTCCAGCTCGTCTGTGTTTTAGGACGTGCCCCGGGTTCCCGGTCACTCCTCTCCCCTGCGCTCCACATCGATTCCCCTCGGGGTGGTGGTTCCTCCAACAGGGGGGCCAGCCTCTCCATCACCTTTGACATCATCGCGAGGGTTGTCTCCATTGATGCCATCTTTTCCTCCAGGCACTCCAATCTCTGCGGGGAGGGAAACTCTAGCCCACTGCTTTCTCTCGCTGCCGCCCCTGCCCCCTTCACTCGCCTCTGTGTGACTCCGTTGGGCTGGGCATATGCAGTCGATGAAGCCAAGGCATTCACTCTCTCCAGCTCCTCTTCTGCATTTCCGAAAGGGGAGGCTGGTTCTCCCCCCTCCGTTGGATCTTCTTCCCGTTGCATAGGGGTACCTCACCACAGCCGTGGGATGGCACCGATAAATCCTGGCTTAATGTAAGCTCACAGCAGCCGCTCCCAGAAAAGACACAGGACGCCAATCCGTAATCAATCAGGAAACTTTTACTACTGGATGCATATACACAATGAAAGCCAGGATTGGCGCACTGACACAAGTCAACCCTTATATACCCTCCCCCACATTCGAATCCCCTCTTCCCGCCTGACAAATATCCCGCGCAATATTCCCCGCCAAACCACCAACGGCCCCTCCCAAGGCCACCAGCTGCAATCCCTTATCAGTTCTCCATGTCAGGGATCCGGTTTTGTGCGCCAACATCCAAGGCCAGGAAACCGAGTCCTGACACAGATGTGTTACCATCCTGTGGGAGGCTTCTCTCATGTCCCTGCATGGGAAGCTGGGGCTGACAGATGGGAGCTCACCCCATCTCACAGATTTGAACTGCCGACCTTTAGGTCTTCAGGTCAGCAGTTCAGCTGACACTAGGATTTAACCCATTGCACCACTGCAGCTCCCTCACACACATGAAAGAAGCAACTATATACAGAGAGATGCCAACTCATTTCATCCTGCCTTTCCAACTATGTGGGTGTAGCACATTGAGGGAGTGTTGAGAGAGACGATATAGTCAAATGGAAGATGGTTTCCATATGAACTGGCAAGAGTCTGCATCGATGTGTGTGACTTTACAATGATGGAGTAATGTCACTGACATGGTGCATGACCGTGCCAATTAATTGTGATCGTGCTCCTTGAGACCCTGTCCAATGAGAGAGGACATTATTTCTTTCTTTAGGGCATTTATATCCCACTCTTTAGCCTAAGAGGCTCTCAGAGCTGCTTATAAATTAATTTGACAACTCACTGCCCTCAGGCTTACAACATAAGAAACATCAGGCAAAGGGTATTGCAATATGAGATGGCACTGGCTCTAGCATAATGCTGGCTGCTGGGACATGATGTGCATTAGCGCACATTGAATTTAGGCGTATTGTGGAATGGGACATGTTGTACATTGGAGCATGTTGTGCCTCAGTATTGTTGTGCAACTGCCACATTCTGAGCTCTGCTTGGGCAATGGTCCCTATGGCATAGCTATGTCTGCATTCTCTGCAGAGAATACGAACATTGCACAACTTTATCAGTCAGTTTGCAATAATATAACTGTCAGACAAGATGGCAGCCTTTGTTTTTTAACAGTTTCTCCTAAGCCTAAGCCAGCCTCGGGACCCAAAAACATGGTTGAAATTTTGAGGCACAACATTTTTTAAAAGATTTTTCAAAATCAGAGGGTCTAGCAGCTCTCAAAATTCCCACGTAAGCTCGGTGCTCCTAACTACCGGAGGCTGCTTATCCCCAAAGTGGAGCTCAGTCAGGGATTGGGCAACATTGGCCTTCCATTTCTTGTTGAACTATAACTTCCATTAGTCCTGGTCAGCATAGCCAATAAGGGATCACAGGAATTGCTGTCTCACAACATCATTCCCTCCAACACTTCCAAGACACATGTGGCAGAAAATATCAGTGTCTGGTCAACAGAATATGATCAGCCAACAAGGGAACAAACATTATTAATGAGAAAGAACTCACAAAACTGCTATTTTAAACTGAGAACACCTGGAATTCATGCAGTGAGTGTAGGAAAGCTTTAGAAACCCAAAGAAGTCAACCGGGAACAATAAGACTGGGCTGCCTCCTCTTTTCTCTTTCCTGTTGTTAAGTGCAAAATGTTTGCTCTTTGAAATCAGTTTAAATCAATTGAACTAGGACAAAGGAAGAAAGTGGAAGGAAAAACTAAACTACATTTTCAGAGCAGGTGAGAAAGTGGGATAACAGGACAATTGTTGCCAAACCAGGACAGTTGGAGGATATGTACCTTGTAACATCTAGGGAACTACACATTTCTGGTCCCCATGCAGGTTTTTGTGACTTAAATTCTCTCCCTATTCTAAAAGCTGCTACTTCCTGCCAGTTTGTTTTCAATATGAAGTGGTTCAATTCACTCCCATCCTGCTGTCAATTCTCATATAGCACAATGGCAGTGAATCATCTGTGTTGTATTTGAAATGCAAATTCTAACCTGGCTTTGCTGCAACTTGCTCAGTGAATCCACTTATCTCATAATTATCGAATGCAAATGTAAATGCAGGGCACTGCTTTCCCATCCTGCTTGAGGTGGAGAGGACCGCATCCTTTGGGATACTTGATGTAAATGAGGCCTAAATTTAAACATCCCAAAGGGAGCTGCATTACCATCTATACAGTGGATCCTGCTCTCTCCACTCTTCTAGTTATTTACTGAGCATAGATTGTTCTTAGTGTTACTTTCTGTTTAATGTTGGACAGAGGCACTAGGAATCCTTATCACCAAGTTTCTAAGCCTTAGATGTCTGAAAAACAGAACAAGTGAGATGATGTACTTCTTGACCTTTCATGACTAGCATTTCAATTAATGGAACGGACTTTTGAGTCATGCAGGATTGGATGTTAAAGTTGCCACTGGGGCATTCAGGGAGGAGCTAAGGGAGTGGCAATGTGTAAAGCCAAAAATGATCGGGTTCATTTTACCACATGTTGCAAAAATCATACTTCCCATGCATTCTAAATCTCCATGTATTACATTATGGTCATTGGTACTGTAAAACTGCATTAATTGTAAAGCTAGTCATATAATGAGGATGCAGTCTCTTCCTACCTATGAAACTGCCCATAATTATGACAACTCACTAAGAATGGGTGGAATTATTTTCCAGATTATCAAGGGCTACATGGTATTCTTCATTTAGCTTTGGATAAGAAACAGGTTTTTTTATATAAAAAAATCTCTTTGTGTGTGAGAGAGACAGACAAAGAGAGAGATTCAGGCGCAATCTCTACACAGATATATCAGAAATTATTACTTTGTTTCAAATTTTGTCCTTCCAGTTACAGTTACTTCATTTTCCCAATAAACTGAAACATTATGTGATTTTTTTTAATGTGCTATAATTGAGATTATATTGCTCCATGCCTTGACAGGTAACAGACCAATAAACACATGTAATAGCCATACTGATTAAGTGAGCATCACATGTCAGTCATGCTCTGTCCCCCTTTATGCTAAATCCCTTAATCCCCAGGTTTCACGGGTAAATATGACTTAGCAGGATAGGTAAGCTCAAACACCACTACTTTTTGCAGTCAACAGGGACTTCTGAGGTGGTCTGGGCAGGATCCCACATTTAGTCTGCACTGTGGATTTCATTTTCCTACATTCTGCCAAAGAGACAGCTGTCGCATATGCCATAGCTTGGGGGATGGCTTGCAGAGCTGGCTCACAACCATTTAAATCTTGTCCCTCCGCCCATTACTAGTAAGACATATGTCTCTTCTTTTCCTTCAGACCTAAACTAAGATTTACAAATTAAGGAAGGGTGTTTGCTTACACATCCCGATTTTTCAAGGCTGATTGTGAGGACTTGTGATTGAGGGATGTTATAGATATCAGGCAGAGAAATGGAAGCGCCATGTAAACTTTTTGCAACTTTGGATTTCAGCTTGATCTCTATTAGACGTAAAAACTCTTTACCACTATTAAAAATTCCCTTTCCAGCTACATCTAATTTCCAAGATGTAGACATCGAGGGCTATAACCTCTTTCACAGAAACCGAACAAAGGGGAGAGGAGGCGGAGTAGCCTTATATGTCAAAAACTCTTATGCTGCAGAAGAAATGCATGACAGCAATCTGGGAAACCAGCTTGAAAGCATCTGGATAAGAATCAAGGGAACTGGGACTCAAAAAGATCTTGTTGTAGGAGTCTACTACAGACCTCCAAGCCAGGAGGAAGAACTTGATGAAGTCTTCTGCCAACAGTTGACCAAACAGGCACAGAAAAGAGATGTAGTAGTCATGGGCGATTTCAACTATCCCGATATTTGCTGGAAAACAAACTCGGCCAAGAGTACAAAGTCCAACAAATTCCTTGCTTGCCTTGCAGACAATTTCATGGTCCAGAAGGGGATTGGCTACTCTTGATCTCATCCTAACAAATGTGGAGGACCTGATGAATGCGGTTGAAGTGGTAGGATCCTTAGGGGCAAGAGACCATGTGCTCCTGCAATTTGAGGTACAAAGAAAGGCCGAAACTAAGACAAGTCAAACCCGCATTTTGGACTTTAGGAGAGCTGATTTCCAAAAAATGAAGGAAACACTGAGCAGCATTCCGTGGACACAGATACTAAAAGACAAGGGAGTTACGGATGGATGGGAGTTTCTCAAGAGTGAAATACTCAAGGCACAGTTGCAAACCGTGCCAACAAAAAGAAAAAATAGGACAAGTGCAAAGAAGCCAGAATGGATGTCCAAAGAACTTCTAACTGTGCTGAGACACAAAAGAGACATGCACAAGAACTGGAAAAAGGGAGAAATCACCAAAGAAGAATTCAAACAAATAGCCAACAGCTGTAGGGAAAAGGTCCGCAAGGCTAAAGCACAAAACGAGCTCAGGCTTGCCAGGGACATTAAAAACAATAAAAAGGGATTCTTTTCCTATGTCAGTAGAAAAAGGAAAAACAAGGAGGCGATAGGGCCTCTTCGAGGAGAAGATGGGGCAATGCTGACAGGGGATAGGGAAAAGGCGGAACTACTTAATACCTCTTTGCCTCGGTCTTCTCACAAAAAGAAAGTCATCTTCAACCTCAGCAAGACGGAGTGGATGAGGGATTTGAGGACATCCAAATTGGGAAACAAGTCGTACAGGAATACCTGGCCGCTCTAAATGAGTTCAAGTCCCCAGGGCCAGATCAACTACACCCAAGAGTATTGAAGGAACTAGCGGAAGTCATTTCGGAACCATTGGCAACCATCTTTGAGAGTTCTTGGAGAATGGGAGAAGTTCCAGCAGATTGGAGGAGGGCCAATGTGGTCCCAATCTTCAAGAAGGGAAAAAAGGATGGCCCAAACAACTACCGTCCGGTCAGCCTCACGTCAATACCAGGCAAGATTCTGGAAAAGATTGTTAAGGAAGTGGTCTGCAAACACTTAGAAACAAATGCGGTCATTGCTAATAGTCAACATGGATTTATCAAAAACAAGTCATACCAGACTAATCTGATCTCTTTTTTTGATAGAGTTACAAGCTGGGTAGATGCGGGGAATGCCGTGGATGTAGCGTACCTGGATTTCAGTAAGGCCTTTGACAAGGTCCCCCATGACCTTCTGGCAAGGAAACTAGTCCAGTGTGGGCTAGGCAAAACTACGGTGAGGTGGATCTGTAATTGGTTAAATGGACGAACCCAGAGGGTGTTCACCAATGCTTCCTCTTCATCCTGGAAAGAAGTGACGAGCGGAGTGCCGCAGGGTTCCGTCCTGGGCCCGGTCCCTTTCAACATCTTTATTAATGACTTAGATGAAGGGCTAGAAGGCAGGATCATCAAGTTTGCAGACGACACCAAATTGGGAGGGATAGCCAATACTCCAGAGGACAGGAGCAGGATTCAAAACTATCTTGACAGATTAGAGAGATGGGCCAAAACTAACAAAATGAAGTTCAACAGTGACAAATGCAAGATACTCCACTTTGGCAGGAAAAACAAAATGCAAAGATAAAGAATGGGGGACGCCTGGCTCGAGAGCAGTACGTGTGAAAAAGATCTTGGAGTCCTCGTGGACAACAAGTTAAACATGAGCCAACAATGTGATGTGGCGGCAAAAAAAGCCAATGGGATTTTGGCCTGCATCAATAGGAGCATAGTGTCTAGATCTAGGGAAGTAATGCTACCTCTCTATTCTGTTTTTGGTTAGACCACACCTGGAATATTGCGTCCAATTCTGGGCACCACAATTCAAGAGAGATATTGACAAGCTGGAATGTGTCCAGAGCAGAGCGACTAAAATGATAAAAGGTCTGGAGAACAAGCCCTATGAGGAGCGGCTTAAGGAGCTGGGCATGTTTAGCCTGAAGAAGAGAAGGCTGAGAGGGGATATGATAGCCATGTATAAATATGTGAGAGGAAGCCACAGGGAGGAGGGAGCAAGCTTGTTTTCTGCTTCCCTGGAGACTAGGACGCGGAACAATGGCTTCAAACTACAAGAGAGGAGATTCCATCTGAACATGAGGAAGAACTTCCTGACTGTGAGAGCCGTTCAGCAGTGGAAAGAGTTCCACTGCTGAACGGCTCTCACAGTCAGGAAGTTCTTCCTCATGTTCAGATGTTCACACTCTGCCCTGGAGTGTGGTGGAGGCTCCTTCTTTGGAAGCTTTTAAACAGAGGCTGGATGACCATCTGTCAGGGGTGATTTGAATACAATATTCCTGCTTCTTGGCAGGGGGTTGGACTGGATGGCCCATGAGGTCTCTTCCAACTCTTTGATTCTATGATTCTATGAAAGACAAGCAACCTGGTCCCATATAATTTTTGGGAATTAGTAGAAAAGTTAGCTGTTGCAACATCGATGACAGACGGGGGCGGGGGGGAACTACATTAAGACCTTGAATATCCCACCCCTGTCTACACAAAACATATATGTATGTACACGTGAGGTGATATGGGGAAAGTGAGGAATCAAACCTCACAAACTCAGTGACCTGTAGTTCATGCTTGGAACACACTTTCTCTGTGACACCTTTATTAATATGTGTTTTTTACAGGGTGCAATCTTTATATGTCTGTGTATTGTGCACATAGTACAAAACTTAGGAAGTATGATATTCTTCATCTTGAAAGCATTAAAATACATTAAAAAGGAATAATGCCTTTATTTTGAGTAGTGTGGGAGACATGTCAAGTCCAGGTGCAAAAGGCATTTGGAGCATGTCTGGCTTCTTGATTCCTTAGCAAAATGTAAGAAATTATTGAGGTCAATAGGAAATCGAAGTCAATTGGAGACTTCTTTTTATCTGATGTCTAACGTTTCCTTTGATTTAGATGTCAAGAGCAACTGAAAAATTTTCAAGCTCTGGCACATTTTGGTGTCTGGCCCAGTGGCATGGTTATCCAAGCTATAAAGAAGTTCACATCCTCAGTTTAATGATGAAATCACACACACACACATGCACACACACACCCCTTACAGGATCTGACTCCAAACCTGGAGTCAATATGTAGCTTCCAATTCTCCTCACAGGTTACCTCAGTGTAATCACAGACTGACTTCCAACCGTATAACTTTAGTTGTGTCACTTGACACAAGACTCCAATATATAGGTTGAAACAAAAAATGTTTATTCATGAATTCTTTGGCACATAAGTTTATCTGTTACAAAGTACTTTACTTCAGTTCCACTTGGATATTACTGCAACTGTCTTTTACTCCTTTGAATACTTTAAATTGTTATTACATAACTTTCAAATAGTTAACTTGTTTCTAATCTGTTAGGCCACTTTCTTCTCCTTCAAAATTATTTTTATCCTCAGCCTCCTGGCTGGCTAACTTAAGACTTTTAGTCACTCTCTTCTGTCAATATTGTGATCAAAAACTTATTTCCAAAGGAATCTCTGTCTCTCAGTTCTACTCAACTGATAATTTAGACTTGGAAGCTTCAAACTTAAATACTGATCTTCTTCCCTTTAGCTCCTGGCTAGAGACTCTACTTTTCAAAATGTTCCCCTCTATTTTTATCTAGCTCTGTCCCTTTTCTTGCTAGCCACTCTCAAATAGATACATTTCTACTGCAAAGGCTACATATCCATGGTAACCCAACAACCAATCAGATGTAACCAACTCCTGACTGCCCTTGCCATACTATCAACACTAATAAACACAGACAATAAAACTCCACTACAATTAACTTTTCCGTTACAGCAGCACAAACAGTATGGGTAATCAATTGTCTTGTTTTATTTGTAATTATTTTGCTCACTCACATTTTAGTTACCTGATATTTAGCAGAGCAGATTTTAAAAATGCCTGCATGTGAATACATTTGTTGCTCCTCTGGCAATAGTCAACATAAAGATATACTTGAAGACATTTCGTCCCATGTGCTCAGATCCTGTAAGGGGTGTGTGTGTGCATGTGTGTGTGTGTGATTTCATCATTAAACTGAGGATGTGAACTTCTTTATAGCTTGGATAACCATGCCACTGGGCCAGACACCAAAATGTGCCAGAGCTTGAAAATTCTTCAGTTGCTCTTGACATCTAAATCAAAGGAAACGTTAGACATCATACTGTCCTTTTGACATAATCATGGACAATGATCTGTTTGCCTCTGAATTTCAGGAAGTGTTTGCCTGTGGCATTTCAGAGAGATAAAAAGAAGTCTCCAATTGACTTCGATTTCCTATTGACCTCAATAATTTCTTACATTTTGCTAAGGAATCAAGAAGCCAGACATGCTCCAAATGCCTTTTGCACCTGGACTTGACATGTCTCCCACACTACTCAAAATAAAGGCATTATTCCTTTTTAATGTATTTTAATGCTTTCTAGATGAAGAATATCATACTTCCTAAGTTTTGTACTATGTGCACAATAAGACATGTGCATTTTACTTAATCTTGCATCCAAAGAAATGGATTGTAATCTGCAAATGTTAAAATAAATATGTTGGCTTGAAAGTTGCCACAGGACTCTTCCCTCACTTTTAAAAAATGGGTTTCCTAAAATAGTTTAAGATGGCTAACTCTTTGAAAAATACAAAGTGGAGGCCTTTAAAACATTAAAGAAAAGCACAATATATCAGAAAAATTTGGCTGAAGGTCAAAAGGGATTGGGAAATATATGTCAGGATCGAAACAAATGCACACAGAGCAACTGGAAAGTGTGAAGAAAGCTCACAGAATAATAGTATATTAAAATGCTCTTTGTTCCACTCTTTTTCTTTTATATGAGATGATTTCCTTCATTGGCAATAAGCATGAAGAAATGATGACATTTTTAGGCTGGAGGATCTTTGCTTGTCTACTTTTCTAGCACATCATTTCACCCACCTTGGCAGCTTCAAATGCTTTCACATCAGTCAGTGCTTGGCTGATGGAAATTTGACAGACTGATTTGATAACCATGTAAAAAACAGATTTTCATAATAAAGAGCAAGCAACAAAAAAGGGTCATGTCCAAGGGGATCCTGGTGCTCAATATTTGAAACGTAAGGGACGGATTAATGAGAACCTACTATCCATAAACTGTAGATCAGCAGATGGTGTAGCTCTAGGCTAGAATGCTTCATTCATATACAGAGTTCTTAAGTACTCCATGTTCCTTTTTTATTCAGTGACTTGATTGTCTACCATAGCAGCAATGACATATAGGACTGCAATGATATAAAGTTCACCCATAACAGCACAGGCAAATGTGTGGTCTTCCAAATACTAAGGGACTACAGTTCCTCTTAGACCTCATTTGAGAAGGATGATGAGAGTTGCAATCCAACAACACCAAGATTATCATATATTTCTTCCTTGCCACTGAACAAATTTTCATATTCTGAACCATCACCAGAATCCTGCACAACCATTGTATACTACTATAATACTACAAATATTTGAAATGATGTCATATTGAGGAGGTGCAAGCTTGTTTTCTGCTGCTCTAGAGAAGAGGACATGGAGTAATATGTTAAAGCTGCCAGAAAAGAAATTCCACCTAAATATTAGGAAGAACTTCCTGATGGTAAGAGCTGTTTGACAGTGGAGTCTCCTTCTGTGGAGGTTTTAAAATAGAGGCAGGGTGGCTATCTGTCAGGAGTTCTTTCCCTCTACTGCTACTGTAAGGAGATAGTCCTTTGAACAGTTTTATTACACCCCACTTCCGCAAGGCTTGCACTGTTTCCTGGGGACAACTGGGAAGCAAGATCTTGCACGAGACTACTTCACTTTAGCAAGGGATCCTCTCATATTTTTTTCACTATCAGTCCACATCTCTTTCTACATGTTCATTTTTCCTCTTGTGACATTCTGATTAAAGTGCTGACCTCCCTGTTCTTGGTAAGGAAACTGCAAGAGTGTTTATAGTATTAGCTGCAGAAAGCCAGCCTTTTTGTACCATGTTCCTAGACAGAGAAGTGGGTAAATTAATTGCCAGCTCATTACAAAGAAGAAAACTGGGTCTCTGTAATCAAGGCAGACAAACATCTAACCATTCTCTGTTTGAAATCAAGCATACAGGCATCAATTTGCTGCCCAAGACAATATGTGTTCCTTAAAATACAAGTGGATGGAAACTTGGTGAATTATCAATGCTAGCTGCAAGTTTTTAATGTTTTATGATATTTTCAGCACTCCCTGGTCAGCCAACTCTTTGTCTTTGGAAGGTGACTTGAAGGTGTCTGCAATGAAATCAGTGCAGTTATATATGCCAAATGTTGGCAGAAATCTGTTCAAGTTGCCCAGAGCTCCAAAGTGCCATCTGCATTTGGAAGATATGCTACAAGCCAAGTTCCATGACTTATCTTTGGCACTGATGTAATTCCTGTTTGTATTTGCAAGGAGAAGCTCACGGCAACTCTAATGTGAAGAAAACCATGTTTTGCCATTTTACACTGATACTTCCAGTGACATCCCCCCCCCCCCTTGTACAAAGGTTTGTTTATTTCTCTGTCTCTCTATGAGTTCTCCCTTACAAACAGTTCTGCCCCTTTATCTCACCCTGAGTTTTTAAATCATTTTATGTACATGCGGCCCACTCTCTGTCATTATGTTTGGTTTCTATGTTTTGTGTATATTGTTTATATGCTTTGATGTTTTATACTTTATTGTTATGTTTTGTTTATTTTACTGCAATTTGTATTTTTGTATTGTAATTTGTTGTTTGGGCTTGGCCCCATGTAAGCCGCTCCGAGTCCCCATTGGGGGAGATGGTGGTGGGGTATAAATAAAGATGATGATGATGATGATGATTATTATTATTATTATTATTATTATTTCACAGGTCTCCAAAGCTTACATTAAATTTAATGCAAGGATGATTTAAGAGGCCTGTCCTGGGAAATTATGAATACCATTTCTGCATTTGGATGCACCTATGAGCTGTTGCTGCTCCAATTATCCTCTGTGCAGGTGTATTTTTATCAGAGCTTGGAAATGTTACTTTTTTGAGACTACAACTTCCAGTGATAATTCTGGTTGAGGGGATTCAGGGAATTCTGGCCCTGAAAAGAACTTTCAAGGGTCTGATTTTATGAGGGTAAAACTCTGAATATTGCATGCTTTATTTTTCTATTCCTTGACAATCCAATAATATTGAAATAGAGCAGTGTTTCTCAGATGGTGCTCCTCCAAGTGTTTTGGACTTCAGCTCCCAGAAATCCCAGTTTAGGTGAAAGGTAACGGTTTGACATTAAATCCAGTTGTATCCGACTCTGGAGGTTGGTGCTCATCTCCATTTCTAAGCCGAAGAGCCGGCATTGTCTGTAGACATCTCCAAGATCATGTGGCTGGCATGACTAAATGGGGCACTGTTACCTTCCTGCCGGGGCGGTACCTATTGGTCTACTCACATTTGCATGTTTTCGAACTGCTAGGTTGGCATAAGCTGGAGCTAACAGCGGGAGCTCACGCCACTCCCCAAATTCGAACCTGTGACCAAGTTCAGCAGCTCAGTGCTTTAACCCACTGCACCATCAGGGGCTCCAGTCAGCCAGTTTACCAGCTGTTAAGAATTGTAGAAGCTGAAGTCCCAAACATCTGGAGGAGCACTGTTTGAAAAAAAATACTCTGATATAGACTATAGAGTTTGATTAGGCTTTCTGCAGCTGTATCTTGAATGATATAAAAGTGTATCTTTGTTACTGGGACAGGGTTAAGGTTTTGTTGGTAAGATATAAGCCCCTACCAATTTGTGGCCTGGTTAGAGACCATTTTCTGTTGTACAAGCCAATTTGCTCTTTATCCTAAGAGACTTCTCTGGTGGTGTCATATTTGCAGTTGTTCAAAGCAGGGCAATTAGTGTGGTGGCATTCTTTGCATGACATACCTTTCTTCCGATAAGAGGCTTGTTCCAAAGTGTCTTCTTTGCAAAAGTCTGCATTTCTCTCTTATGAATAATGTAGCTGTTGTATATTGTCTTTATGCATAGTTTTATGTTGAATGGTTTATGATTGCTGTAAAATGCTTTGAAATCTGTAGATTATGAAAAATTGTCAATAAATAAAAGCAATCAAAATAAACATTAATACCTTTTGAGACATATTTCAGTTGCAATCCTATTACAGAAGCTTCCTGCAATACAACTGATGTCAATCAGTAGTAAATAATATCTACGTAGCACTTCTGATGTTGTCTGTGGGTCTCTTAAGTGTTGTTTATTTCAGCTTGAATCATAAAATCCCTCCTACATACAGTACCTTATCTTAAATAGAGGTTTCAATTGGCCTTGGAGACTTAATGGAGCAAGAGTGCCTTAAGCAATAGACAAACCTATTGATTCCCTCCTGCATCCTCGTAATGATCCTCTGTCATAAGCCATCAATATAATGAGCCCCTACATGCCCTTCCTTTGACTTTGCTGTCACAGGTCACCAAAGTTTACAGCTGACCTTTCACAAATGAGGCACCATGAAAGATTGTTCAATGGTTCTGTCTAAAGTTACTGGCTTCCCCTAAAAATGTAGATGTGTCAGTGTTCCACTCTGAATTTACAGATGAGGAAAGTAAGTTACCACTGTTTAGAAAAGAATGAAGACATAAGGATGATTCATCTATAATCCACACTAGTTTTACATCAACAGATGTCCATGTGGATTTGGGTTCCTAGATCAGAAGAAACATTCCTGAACTTTTAAAAATGGAAGGGTTTCCCCCCATCTCACATCTGTAGTGGGGAAAGGGGGCCTATACAGTCTTCATATATTTGACCTTTCTCTAACAGAAACATTTAAAAAATTTCTATTTCATTCATTGATTAGGTGGCTGATTAATTAGTTCAATTTGTAAGCAAATTTCAAAAAACAAAAACAAGCTAATACTACAATCTACCTACATTTACATCTACATATGTCTATATGGAACTATGGAAATACCACAACTGTTGAAGTCAGTTCACATAGTAGGAAGTCAGATACATAACCACAGCTCAGTGATTTGAAAAACCTCCAGATAGGACAATGAAACTCTGCATGGGTGCTCAGCCAATAAAGAATTCAGTGTTCCTTCAGATAAAAGCTTTAAAAGGTCTAAAAGCATAAACACAACTGTGCTTCCACCCATAATATGCACTACTTTCTTTCAAAAGTAAGTGTTTTACTATTCCTGCTTCAGATGACATTGTACGTGTACATACCTGTATGCGTCTTTGAGAATGCGTGGGCCATCAAATTGCTTGTCGCGTTATGGTGAGCTCATGAATTTCACAGAATTTCTTAAGCAAGGAATACTCAGAGGGCTGTCATGATAGAAACAATACCAGTTGAGTCTCCCTTATCTGAAATCCTTATTTTAAAAATTCGAACTTGATGATAACCTTACTTCTTTAAAATGCAATTTCTGGTGTATAATATTTCTTATTATTGAAATGTTGCTTCTGAAGAAGGCTCGGGCCCCCTCCACACAGCTGAATAAAATCTATTATCTGCTTTCAACTGGAATATATGGCAGTATGGACTGAGATGTCCCAGTTCAAAGCAGATATTGTAGGGTTTTCTGCATGATATTCTGTGTTATATGGCTGTGTGGAAGTGCCCTGATTTAGGGGACAGAGAGCTATTTTAGTATTTCAAGATGTATTTTTTAAAAGACTTTCAAGAGGATTAGTGTCATTCATAGAATCATAGAATCATAGAATCAAAGAGTTGGAAGAGACCTCATGGGCCATCCAGTCCAACCCCCTGCCAAGAAGCAGGAATATTGCATTCAAATCACCCCTGACAAATGGCCATCCAGCCTCTGCTTAAAAGCTTCCAAAGAAGGAGCCTCCACCACACTCCGGGGCAGAGTGTGGTGGAGGCTCCTTCTTTGGAAGCTTTTAAGCAATAGGTAAATTTATTAAGCTAGTTTAAAAAAAACCAACAAGTAATGAACAATGAACTACTTTTAAAAACCCAAATACCTTCCACTTTCAACACACACACACACACACGTGTGTATTCTTGTCTCAAATCTCACACTAATTATATTCTTCTTTGATGTGTGGACCATCAAATCTCAACGCCAGGAAAGGTAGTGCTCTAAAATGACTCACTATGCCTGGAGACAAACAATAATTTTCAAGAAAGGTGAGAGCAATTTGAGTGAGGCATGCCCAGGATGTGCACTTTTTTTTGGTCCCATAACTTGTTTACTAGAAGCAAAAGTGCAATGAATGTGCAAGCTATAGAAAATGAATACTCATTCAACTTTCCATGGTTTCTGAAAAGCTATCAGCACTCTCTGGCCTTATTCCTAACAGTGCTCATAACCAGTTCTTCTCATAGCTTTTTTTCTGAGATATTCTCTAGTTAGAAAAACATTTCATGGTAGTAATATTACTACAGAGAATATTAGCTTGAAAGAGACAAGTAAAAAGCCATGACACTGAAATGCAAATGTTTAAAAACATATCCCTTTTCACAAGGATTTGACAAAGGCAGTTAGTATTAAAAACATCCAATGTCTACCTATCATTTATTCTTCTGCCTCCAGCTCCTGCACATTAAAGAACGTCCACTTCATTTTGGATTGTAAGAGTCACAGAGTACAAATGCCAATTCTGCAAAGGTTTGCAGAGACTCTACTGGGAAATATCCAGTAATTAACATGGAAAGATATATAGCACCAAAGATGAGCACAGTATGAATACACCCCAGAAGCCTTTGATAATAAAGTCATTTTTTTCTGCTGGCACAATTATGCCGTAATCAAAGCTTCACTACAAATGGCGCTGCAATTCCCTAACTGCAAATTTGAAACAATTAGTGATTTTCACTTTACTACAAGAAAAATGGACTTTTACAGAAGCATAATGCAACCTAGGCAGGAAACCTGAATAACCCATTGAGAAATGGAATAACAAGGCTGAATTTTGCATATCCATTTCACCTCAGCCTAAGTAATGTGATCCCTTTGCTTGTTAACCTCGGCCATTCGGATTGCAGACTCTGGGCATGAGCCAGTCACACAGTTCCAAGTGAATAGGCGAGGCTCTTCCACTGTTGTCTATGGCAGGACAAAATCCTCTGGGATGTTTGCCGAGTTTTATTTTCCTCAGGCAATGACTGGAACATCATGTGCACCAAGGCTTTGGATAAGAGCTGCCTCTTTCTTCCTTCCTTTGAGAAGTCAACAGGTTAGTCTTGCCAGGTCCCATTTTCAGATAAGAGCAAGCAATCCTTTTCACATGCGCAAGTGAGCCATCAAAGTTGAAGCATGCCAAACATATGACATATCACATCAAATACAAGGATTTTCAGTGCAGTCATTTCATGCATTTGATCATGATCTCTTCAAGGGTGGCTGCCTCATCAAGTGATGAGATCTTAAGTGATGTAGAGGCATGACCTGTTATTGTGGATCTCTTCGAAGCAGTATATCTACATGCCCTCCAATGGGAAAAGATATGAAAACTGGAAACCTCTATTTTCCTTCTTTCTCCTAAATTTCACACTTTCAGCCAAATGCAACTTAAATTCTTTGATTGTATTTATTTATTTTATTTATTTTTATCCTGCCTTTCTCCCAATATAGAAACTCAAGGCAGCTGACAGCAAGCATGATACAATCCAAATTAAAAATAGAGCAAATGCATGAAAATATGAAAAAATATCAAAACTTCAACTGGGAGCAACTGGAAAAATAAACTATTATTATTTAGTAACTTATCAGATCTACTTGTGTTTCTGCATTTAACTGCTTTTCTAGTATCTGATGGTTGTAAATGGGATAACCAATATCAAGCTCACATTAATCCAATGCCTCCTTATTTCATCTAATTCTCCAGTTACTCCTTCATTCATTCTGCTTCTTGTCATTTGGCATGAAATGTTTTACAAAACTTTTAAAAATTATATTTAATAAAAAGAAATGAGCAAGGATTAAGTTGTTTTCAAGATAATGCCAGAAATTTTAACAATAATACAACCAATGGGGAAGCCATTGATATGGGTGTGCTTCTGAGTAAATAAAGTCAATGCCCTTGTGATGATGTGAAAGCACTATTGAACAGAATTAAAACCTGCAGGTCTGAGTAATCTAGACAGCCTTGTATATAATTATATATAATTCATCAGTTTATTAAATTAAGCAGGTTCCAATGTCATGTTTCAGCCATTGTATTGCAGGTTGTTCCATCAGGCTATATACTGAGCTATAATAAAGAACCATTTTTTTGGTGGCCTGAAGGACTCAGTATGACTTAAGATATTTTATTGCATATGAGAGTTCCATAGATTTTGTGATCTAGCCATAATTAACTGTGTCTGTGCATCATGGGTGGAAATCACTGTGTATGAATAAATCTGGGGTCTAAAGTTTGATAGATTTGCTCCCATCTGGAATCACTCCTCAGTTTATACAATGTTCAGAGTAGATGCCAAGTTGCTTATGGTTTGCACGTACTTCATCACTTCATAATTTCCACACCTCTTTGATTATGACTCTTCATTCCCACTTGTGTTACACTTCCAGTCTCGCTTCTCATCTTTTGAGATAACTTTCTTTCAACATTGTTGCTATCCTTTGGAGCAGATTTGTAGTTGACCCCCCCCCCCCCCCCCAGCTATGGTGTGAAACACAATGACAAGGAGCAATTATCCATAACTGACAAGATTGGGGGGGGGGGGGGGTTGTGGGTTCAACCCTGCTGCCCATTTTTCAGGTCTAAAAAACCTAGTTTACTCATGAATTTTATCTGGTTAACAAATCCCCATGCTAAGTCTATGAGAAGCAAATGTTAGAGTTCCCCCAGAACTGCAAGCACAAGATGGAAGACCCTGGCAGTTTTTATTCTGTTTCCCCGCTGAGGTCTTAGAATCAGTTCTTCCTAGTAATTCTATCCTGCGTCCACAAATTTCTGATGTGTGTAAAATCTCTGTAAGAGGAAAATGTGTTCTACCCATTCGCAGGAAAACTAGCATATGTACTGCATATGTTCAAGGATTAACCTCTGAATTTGAAAACAGATGCCAAAGTTGATTCCTTCAGAGTATTGCCACAAATTAAACCCTAAGAGATATGCATTCATCTTGGAATGAGAACTGCAGCAATGCTAGTTTCCCTCATTCCAACTATCTGTAGTAAGGCTGTTAAGCGTGTCAGTTCTCAGTTCTGGGGTTTCCTACCTCTTATGTGGAAGATTGTCAGCATTATACGTAAAGACTTTATCACACCAATCTGCTATTCCACTATAGTCGCATTGATGTAAATAATGGATACATACCACAGTTAGCACCTTTGATACCCATCTTCAGTGGCACAATTGTGCAGTTTTGCCAATCCATGGCCCCATGATCATACTTCTACACACTCTCATAACCCCCACCTTACTGTACTACTGTAATTCCTTTATTTTTATTTTAGTGACATTGTACAATTTTAGCACTGAAAACAAAGAAAAGCAAGGCTACAAATAAAATAAAAAGAAAACAACAAGCCTGGGGATAGCAGAGAGGAGAGGAAAAAAGGAGGATTCTATTGCCTAATGTCAAGGTACTGCTGACATACCAGCAGAAAAGCAAAACAAACAAACAAACAAAGAAAACATTGTACCAAGGTAGATTATGGAACTATAGCAGGATTGGTACCTATTGGCGGCTTATACCCAGCAATAGTTAGGAACAGGAGAATCATGAAGGTAGGGGCAAAATGACAGCTCATGGAGTCATAAGATAATGACTGTCACCAAAGGTGATGGTCCAGGGCAATGCCTCCTGTGATAAAGCCCAAAGTAACAATTATGCTCTCAGAACAGTAATATGTTTTTGCCTTTCCCTGCAATGCATTGTTTCCTATCTCCTCAGTTACAACCAACTCTTCTATTGTGCTTTTTGTGCAAATGTGTGATTTGTTAGCAACAGTGAAAGTCTCACTGATGCCTAAATGCAGACTGATGGTGCACTCACAACAGTAAATGAATGAAGCTGAACTGGAAAACAGCTGCACTGAAAGAGAATTCATTTTATTTCAGAATTGGTTGTCAAAGTCTCTTATGAGAAAGGATCTAGTCAGCAGGCAGAGCTCCTGCTGAATGAATCTCTTTGTGTATGGAGTTCAAAAACGGTACAAGTGGTTTGGGGAGGGCAGGGGATTAAGACGGATAAACTTTCTAAATAAATATCTTCTCTTGCTTTTAAATGTATCCTTGGCTGATTAAGTCTAGATACAGCAAGGAAATGTAATTAGCCATGTGCGATAATAATGACCTTCTCTTATCCTACATCTCTAGACGAGGCCATACAGAACAAATTCAAACATAATTAGAAAAGCACTGTTTCCTTAGCTAAGATGGCATTTAATCTGTTCTTCCCATGATACACATGGCATGCTGTGTATCCGCATAAAACCCACATCTCATGACAAAGTAAGCCAAATGCATATAGCTGGCAGAGTAGATAAAATTATGGAAGGACTTGCTTAAATCTTTTATCCTGGTGACAGACAATAACATCATTCCAAATGGACTGTTCTGTAGTACGTAAATTATAACACTGTGGGACTACATTGACAGTAAAAATACTGTTTTGCTTTAGAAAAGTGTGTGTGTGTGTGGGGGGGGGGGGGTCATCTGCTCAAGAAGTACAAATGAATTTCAGAGAATCACCAATGATTGTTACAAATATTCAAGGACTGCTTTCACCCCGGCCCATGAAATGAGTGAAAAGGTCTAACCTAAACACTCCAGTCTTGTTTTGCTCTTCACTCTCCTATTGGAATCAGTGGAAGGGCAAACATTTCAAAAACAAACCAGTGGGGCCTAAATACCCTAAATGCATCAAATCCCATCTGACTTTGGAAGCTAAGCAGAGTAAGCTACATGGAAGGAAGACCATCAATAAATACCAGGTGTTGCGGGTTACATTTCATAGAATCATACAGTTGGAAGAGACCTTGTGGGCCATCCAGTCAAACCCCCTTGCAAGAAGCAGGAAAATCACATTTAAAGCACCCCTGACAGATAGCCATCCACCCTCTATTTAAAAGCCTCCAAGGAAGGGCCCTCCACCACACTCTGGGGCAAAGAGTTCCACTGCTGAACAGCTCTCACAGTTAGGAAGTTCTTAAAGTTCAAGTGGAATCTCCTTTCCTGTACTTTGAAGCCATTGTTCCATGTTACTGACTCCAGGGCAGTGGAAAGGATGAGACCAGCAAAATCACCTCTAAATATTCCTTCCTCAAGAGCCACCATAAGTCAACAGGCAACATGAAGGCACATACATACATAAGCCAGAAAGTATGGGAGAGTTAAACACTACTTGCTCACCTTTCACTATGTACACAGCATACAGTGGAACTACACTATCCTACCATCCTAGATCTTTACAGAATTATTCAGCTTAATATTGTTTATTTTAACTGTTAAAGTTTCAGTGCTGACAGTACCAATGCAAATATATCAATAGAGATAGACAGATGAAAGATAGAAGCAGGCAGATATTTCTTTTCCTACTCCTTAAATTGTGTGATATTGTGAATGACAAAATACACAAATTTCATTTACAGACTGCAACATATCTAAATTGTTCATTGCTCAGTACTACAGACCCACCATTTCTCAAAATGAGCAGATGAGCAAATGTTGCAATCCTGACTTCAAAATAGCATTCATTTTGTCTTACAGGAAATGAAAAGTAAATGTTTCATACCGCACTCAAGCCCTTAGCACATTAGTTAAGACTGTATTTCGTCACCAATCCAAAATCAGGAAGAACAAGAGCTTTATGACAACTTGTTATTTCCCACATGGCACCACTTTCCCCTCTCATCTCCACTGGCTTCTTCAAAGAGGAAAGGTTCCACGTCTGGAAATTCCCTTGTACGTCTCTTCCTCTTTGTGAGGACATAGGAGAGTAGGTTAATTGTTTCTTCAAGATAGCATGACATGTTTACTTCTATATCTGATCTTTAAAATGACAGCTAAATTTGTCTTCCATGAACTTGTCTTATTTATTTTAAGGTGAAAGATATTGAAGGAGGTAATACTTTCAAAACTCTAGGGACTCCACCTGTAAAATTAGGCCTGAATGTCAATAGGACACTACAGACTGTCGTAATACTGATTTTTAGATGTTTACCAATGGTGAAGTTGAATAGCTTCTGGGTATACTAAACTGCACTGCAAGCATAATATCACTTCAGCTTTACAGCAGTTTTTTTTTTTGGAGTAGTTCATTAAGTTACGTTGAGATGGTACATACAAATACAACACATCCCTAATTAGCACATTTAAACCAGTTCGGAGCAATCTCTAGTCAGTCATCTCTACATTGTTGGATTCCAGCTTCCATTATTGTTAACTGCTTTCTGTATTACCTGTATCTGATGGAAGCTGCAGTCAAACAACAGATGGATGTGGGGAGGGGTCAGAGACCCGGTTCATATGTTCATAGGGCCACAACATGCCATGTGGAACCAATATCCGTGATTTCATTTATTCATGTCCATCAACCATGTCCTATCTTGGACTTCTCTAGATCCTTCAGAATGGCTCTAGTATTCTTGGGACAGACATCCTTCATTTCAGTAGGATTTGCTATTACCCAAAGTTTTGTGTATTTATACAATGTCTAGGAAAATATCCACGAAGAATAAGGGAATTGTACTGGACGTTTATCTATGCAAATAAATAAATTATCAATTGACTTGAATGGCAGGGAGGGAAGCCCACCCTGAAAACGCCTAAACTTTTTAAATATTGGAAGCTGAGCAGGATCAGGTTTTGTTAATACTTGAATGAGAGAAAATGAATCCTATGGATCTCTGTGCTCATAGCTCTGAAAATGGTTTTTCAAGCTTTCAGAGGCTCAAAATAGTAACAACCCTCAGTCACATACACTGACTTCCTGTATAGATATGCAGCATACCTCAACTGTAGAAACTATTTCCGTAAAAGTGATGGCAGGGAAGAAGGGGGCTTTCTGGCCTGCCTTCTTTATAGGAAATTCAAGACCTTAGTGAAGTATGCTCAAACGCTATAAGATTATCATTTACACTCTTCCGATTTTCTATAACACCCTTGAGAGCAAACAGAGAAGAATAGTCTAGACCTCTTTGTAACAATGTACTTGTACATGAGCAATTATGAAGAATGCACCTAAATGATCAAGTTGTTCACCACCAACTTGAAAACCAAAACTATCTCTCCAGCCACCACCAAAGTCTTCTGTTTTTAACTTCTCTCCATATGTCACCAGCAAGACTGACACTACTGCCCCAGCTACAGTGTCTTCACGCAATTTCCAAAATGGAAAATATTTTGCTATTTTTAAGAACTATTCCAAAAACATATCAAAAGGTGGCTGTGCCTTGAAAGAAAAGGAAGTGGGAGAAAGATGAAATATTAAGACAATGTGGGTATATTTTCTGATGACCTGACTTAGCAGAAAATGTTTCTGCTTATGTAGAAGGACACAACATTCTTGGAAATATTTGTTCCCTTTCACCTTTGCCCATTGATACCATATAGGAAGCCTTGTAAAGCCCAAATTCAATTTCATAGAAGTTACTGGCAGGGAAATGAAGTCTGTAATGCAGTGGTGGGTAGATTACAAAACAAAAGGATAGGAATAATAGTTGGTTTCCTGTTCATGACATATGCCTACATAAGTGTGGCTTCTGTGTGCATATGTACCATATTTACTTGAGTCCAGTGCTCATTTTTTTTAGATAAAATACATTGCCAAAATTGAGGTGCACATTTTATTTGATGGCACATTAGAATCACACACATAAAGCTACCTGTGTGAAAAGGCACCTGAAGAAACCTGAAGCGCTAGAGGTTGGACAGGGAAGCATGGGGAGGGGGGCTAGGCGGTTGTTCCCAGTGGTGGCAATGGTCTCAGCGCTTTGTGGCTCCTGGAGAAGGAGAGCCTGGCTGGTGGCCTAGTTATTCCCGCCACTTAGCTGATGATCCTGCCTCCCAGGTAGCCCTCAGGGTCTCTGCCCACTGCCCAGGTTCAGTCTTATGAAGTTTCCAACTGGCCTCATTCATGAAGCCTTCAAAACCTCCCCCTCAGTATTGAAAGCCTTGTGAATAAGGGAAGTTGGGAATCATGCAAGGTTGGCGTTTTCACCAGCCTCGACCTGAGGGAATGGCTTGGCTTCCTAAATGACCTCATTCATGCTGTTTGCCTCCCTGACGTGCTATGCCTGTGCTGTATTACATGAAAGAGCAAATCCATTTTTAATTGCACCTTCAGGAATGAGTTGTGCATTACATTTGATGGTGCATATAGATATAGATATATATTCAGGCAGCTATTTTCAAACCCTTGTGCTCCATCTGACACTTCATTGAAGCAATTGTCAGGCTCTAGGATGGGCCACTGCTGCAGGTGCTTACAGGTGTGGAAGAATGCAATTCAGATGATGAAGAAGCTGATGATCTGGGTTCAAAGGGGAAGGAAAAGAAAGGTTCATTCCATTTCTACCCTCCCAAGAGTGAATCAGATGCTTCCTTCTCCTCTAGACTGCCTTCCCTCCTGCAAAACAAAATGTAAAAGGCTGCACTCAATATGAAAGGTCAGAGAAACAACACAAGAAGAATCCAAAATACAAGGAAGAGGATATACTGAAGAATAAAATGGTACTTGTTTAATGAGGTGTTCATTTTCTCACAAGATTGAAGTGAGACTCCATTATAACCCTTAATCTCGTCACCTGTCAAAACAACACTTATAATGCAGGTGAATAAACAAGGAAGAGTGTGCAAAGAGGAAGAAAGCAACTTCCAAGAAATCTGTGTATTTGTCATCTAGGACATGTGAACAGACAAGCTTGTAAACATCATAGCATGTTAGTAATCCAGGTGGAATTGTTTGCTAGGCCAGATTTCGTAAACAGGTTACTTCACTTGTCTTTCATGTTATTTCCATATCATATTAGGCACGCAAAAGCTGTGCCTAATATGGTATCTGAAATCCACTTCACCCTTTTGGCAGAAGTTGACCATAGAGTCATGCTGGAGAACCTAGAGATTCCCAGAGAGAACATGGTAATCAAATTTGTGAATAATCTGCAAAGTCTAAACCTGTAAATGTCTGTACTAGATAATTCCTTTTGCAGCATCAAAATGTGATTTGGTATATAACCAAGATGATCCTGCCCTGCTGTGTCTGTGAAATCTGGTGCAAAATTTGGCTTACATCAGATTTCATTAATTTTGTTAAAGCTGCACAGAGGCTGAAACAGATTTGTTTCAAGGCATAGTCTGCCTCAGCAGTATGTCTAGCTAAAGTATAAAAGCTTGTTGTGAAGCAGTGGGTGTTGAGTTGAACTGACAATGTGATTCTCCTCCCAGACTTTGCCCAGAACCAATTAGGTTTGCAACACAGGTTAGAAATCAATTGCTGGTCATTTCTGGTGATGTTTCTGACTTTATTCAATAACTACCCATGATACTTGTATAAGTGTATTGCAGACAAATTGCAGTGCTATACTAACTTCTAAGAAAATCACATTCTGTAAGAAGGGGAAATGTCTCAGACACGAGCATCTTTGTCCTTCGAATGAAGATGCATTTGCAAAATGAAAGCGATTCTCTGAAAAGGCCCCAGACTGTGTAGAAACAGGCTGTGCTTTCATGGTGAGAAAGGGGAAATGATTTCTACCGGATGAGACATTTTTAATTTCTTTATCCATATTAAATATATTCTGGGACTAGGCCATGATACTGAAGACAATATCTGGGCTATGCAGAAATTATGTTTATATGTGTACCTTCAAATCACTTGTCAACTTGTGGAGAATTTTTCATAGGGCTTTCTTAAGCAAGGGATCCTCAGAGGTGGTTTTGCCAATTCTTTCCTCTGAAATATAACTTACAGCACTTGGAATTTTGTTGGTGGTCTCTCATCCAAGTACTAGCCAGGGCTGACTCTCCTTAGCTTTCAGGATCAGGCAGGATCTGGTGTCTTTAGAACAGGGGTCCTCAAACTATGGCCCGCAGGCCACTTCTGGCCCACCAAGGACACTTATCCGGCCGGCGGAGGAGTGTCCCCCCACACAGTGCTCCTCCCTTGGCTGGCTCACGCTATCCGTCAGGCCTGATGGGCAGCGTGAGCCAACCAAGGGCAGCTGCTCCGCGTGGCCTGCTTGCACGTAAGGCACCTCGCGAGGTGCTTTATGTGCGAGTAGGCTGCGCGGGGCTGCTCTTCCCTTGGCAGGCTCACGCTGCCCATCGGGCCCGATGGGCAGCATGAGCCAGCCAAGGGAGGCTGCCCCGGCACTCCATGCAGTCATACCAGCCACATGACCTTGGAGGTGTCTACAGACAACGCCGGCTCTTCGACTTAGAAATGCAGATGAGCACCACACCCCAGAGTCAGACACGACTGGACTTCATGTCAGAGGAAAACCTTTAACTAGGAAAATTGTGGAAGATCCAAGGTGGGAGAAAGAACTTTTGTCTGTTGGAGGTAGGTATGAATGTTTCAATTGGCCACTTTGATTACCATTTCATAACCTGACAGTTTTTAGGGAGAATCCTTTGTTGAGAGGTGATTAGCTGGCCCTGATTGTTTCTTGTCTGGAGTTCCCCTGTGTTTGAGTGTTGTTCTTTATTTACAGTTATAATTTTAGAGGGTTTTTTTAATACTGGTAGCCAGATTTTGTTCAGACTAGAAATAGGAAGATTTCCCATTCTCTGCTCCTGGAATTACTGCCTAAAGAGGGCTAGAAAGAACCCCCTCTAAGGGCCCTTCCACACAGCAAAAGAAGATATGTGCAATGTGCATAGGGATTTTTTAATTGATTTTTTTAAAAAAACAAAAAACTATAGTCCGGCCCTCCAACGGTCTGAGGGACAGTGAACTGGCCCCCGGTTTTAAAAGTTTGAGGCCCCCTGCTTTAGAGTATTTAGGCACATGTGTGGAAATTAAACCCTGCAGAAATATGTCAGTTGTCTCTATCTACTCTGTCAGTACTGAAAACACAATAATTTTATAATCTTTATAATCTTTTACTTGATAGGTTCCTTGTATCTCCAGAAATGTTTCAGCTACTGAATTTTATCTTGTCACAAGATAACTCCTCCACTTCTTGAATAATTAGATATTCTTGTTACACTCTTGCCATATCCTGGGCGTATAAAGAGCATGAATGAATGGCACATTCTTGGACCTCATCACAAAGGCCCATGGATTTACTACACATTGTGGCAAATCCATGGGGTCCCAGCGGGGGGTGGGGGGTGTGGAGAACCCACTGCTTCACACTCTGCATCACCTGCCTTACCTTGGCCTCAATCCCACAGGGGGAAGTGTTGCCAGCCGGTTTCTTCCCATTGCTCCTAAGGCAACACAAGAAGCCTCCCGTGTTGCCGCAGTGGCAACATACGCTACTTGCTCTCCTCTTTTGACACGGAGTCCAGCCAGAAGTCCCTGTGTGTTGTATAATGGGTTCTATCTTGAAAGTGGAGAGCAAATGGTGTATGATGGGCAAATCAGCCCATCTGATGAGATTGCTTGTGTTTGAGACACATTCTTGTCTGTGCACCATAAATATAGATTCTTGCCTGCAAATAGCAGGAATGTTCCAGAACTAACCTGTTATAAACGCTTTCACTAAGGGAATCAGTTGTCACTACCATCCTCCCTGCCAATGGGTGGCTTGCTTTACCTGGTCAAAGACCACAGAACAAGGCTTTATTAAATAGGTATGTCTGTAATGTAACTCAGCCTTTGTGCAATTCTGGGGGTGAGTGATATTTTAAGTCATAGATGCTTGCAGGGTGGGGGGATATTCATGATCCACAACCTTCCTAATCTGCTGTCTACTTTTCAAAGTCCTGTTTCTACCAGGACTAGGGCCCACAGTCCAGTAGCAGACAATTCTGCTATTCCAATGATAGATCTTTCAGTTGACTTTGGTGTCACAGTATTAGGCTCAGTATTGGGACCATAGTATCAATTCACATATGGCTTGTTCCTACAAACAAATTATATGGCCAAATCACTTTCATCAGTATGGGGTGATCCTCCTTGGAAAATGTTACCTATTTAAGAAAAGGAAGTCTAAAAGCCATTTCACACCAGACAATTATAGCACTTTTCTTCCTTCTTAACTGTCATGGAATCCTGGAATTGGTATGTTCTTACATTTCACCAAATTGCAAATGTTAGAATCCTATAGGATGGAACTGTGGTAGTTAAAGTGGAATAATAGCATTATACTTGTGTAGTGTAAAAGGGCTTTAAGAGCAGTTCCTTCCTGAATAGAAGACATAAAAAGGGGGAAATGAAAGGGCCAACCCCACAGTTCATGACAGGACTGTTATTCCAAGTGATGTGGGTACCACATTAGCCACATATACACACATGTGGCATTTCATTTTGTGACAAAAACCCACCTCCTTCTTTGAAAAAAAAATGGTGTTATATTTCCCGATTGATTTTTTGACCCATGACAATCTCAGAGTAGGCTCATAAAGAGTATTTATGAATCGCTTATTCTTATGCACTCACTTTGCGCCACCCTCTATCCTCTTTCATTTTCCCTCTTTTGTCTGAACTGAGATGGCTCTGTCGTAATACAAGACTTGCCAGTATTATTTCCCCTTGGGAAGCATATTGCCTTGCACTCCTTCTGTGCCCTGAGCTTTCCCTTCATCCTTGCACTTATTTCTGCTTGGCTGCTTTTTCTTATGCATCCTTTTCTCTGTCTCACTCTCTCACTCTCTCACTCTCTCTCTCTCTCTCTCTCTCTCTCTCTCTCTCTGCGTGTGTGTTGCCGCTCCTGCTGCTGTTGAACTGCATCTCTCTGTGGTACTTGCAGAGCCAAACCATCTCTCATTGCAAACACCAATGAATCACTCCATCACCTGAAGAAGAGCAAAGAGAATCCACAGAGCAGTAAAAGCAGCTGCAGAAGAATAAGAAGCAGAGGCTGAGCTATCAGGAAAGAAGACAGCTCACACCTGAGCAAGATCTGTCTCACCCCCATTCTCCCACCCCTCTAAACAGAGATTTCCCAACTGTCTCTGGGTTTTCATAGCTGTTCCGTTGATGTGTGTAAGGCATGTTTTTAAAATATCACTGAAACAGAGAGAGAGAGAGACAGGAGCCAGCAACAGCTTTTCCTGCTGCAGCTGCAGTAGCCGGTGCAGCAGAATGAGGGTGTGAAAGAGGGCAAAGTGGCTTCTCGCTTACACCTCTCCTCCTCTTCCTTCATTAATCGTTTCCAGAAGGGACACTGAGGAAAGCAGGTATACTACCAACTAAACAAGCTCTGCCCTGGATTTATCACTGTTGGCGCCTCCCTCGAGGAAGATGGTCAACAAAGACATGAATGGATTCCCAGTAAAGAAGTGTTCTGCTTTCCAGTTTTTTAAGAAGAGGGTAAGACTCTCTTGGGAATTATTTATATTTATTGCATGTCTCAAAAAGGTGTGTATATGTTCAAGAATTTATTATCAGTGTGAGTAACATGAAATAGTGTAATTCTTTCCAGAGTGTGCAAAAGGACATTGGAACTGGACTGATTTCAAGGGAAAGTGAGTTGAGGGATGTATGACATTACGTAATCATTGCTTGGTGAGGAATGCATTTATACCATTTAATGTTATAGCACAGTGCTGGATTTAGTTGTCAGACTGTCTGCAGACAGGTGTCTGGAAAAGACGTGTGGACAATTGTCATGAAATATGCAGAATTTGGAGGGGGGGGGATGTAAATTATGTTTTCAGTATCTATATTTCATTATACCTAAATGGAGCTCCAATACTCAGTGGCAGTGTATCTTAAAATGCCAAATTCAATGGGTATAAATGGCAATTTCTGCCATTGTGCACTGCTTGGGTGCTTTCTAGAGGCACCTATTTCCAAGACATCCTGGAAACAGATCTCCAAGTTAGATAAACCACTGGTCCAATCTAGCAGGACTTTTCTGATATTCTGGTGTTCTTCACTTAGCCAGTAACTCTGTTTGGTAAGGCTCCCCATTTTTCTCTCCTCCGTCTTCATTTCCTGTCAGAACAATGGGAATGCTCAGTGACCTACTTTGGTTCTCCTTTCTGTAAAATCGGAACTTGACTCCTCAGGCAAATGAGACAAAATGGGCCAATATTTTCAAAAGGTCTGTGCAAAGTAACATTATGCAGAATATTGATGTAACCATGGCAAGTGAGCACCTGTAGGCTCATCATTCTCCAGAGTGATTATAACCTCTTTTATTCTTTGTATCCTGCTCTTTTGCCTACCATATTGTCTGGTCAGTTCTTTACCCCATTCATTCACACCTACAAAAGTGCTGCATTATATCACCTCAGTTCATTCCCTTGTGCTAAGCTATTTGCAGGTTCAGCAAAACTATGGCACAGCTTATAATCTACCCAGTAACCACAGCTTCTATCCAATAGCAATCCCAGCTGTTGAGGCAGAAAAGAAGAACCAGAGAGACAGACCTTTGCTTTGCAAGACAATGACGGAATCTTGAGAATCACTAAAAATCTTTGGTTTCTTCTCAGCTTGTTTGCCCCAATTTTGTGTGTCAGAGTAATTGCTGTTAGTTATTGATGAGAGGGAAGGGTGTCCTAAGGAAGGTTTGCCAACTATACTTTCTTGGATGTCATCAATGTATCTGTGCCTATCTATAGTTCTTTATTGGAACTTTACCAGATTTTCCTATCATTCTGGGTTGGGATGTTCCAATTACAGTTGGAACATCCCAACCCAGCATTGTTCCCCTTCGGAATAGCAATAGAGAGACTTAAAACAAGTGTAAGAACCAGGTGTTTTCATCCAAGGCAGGTGGAGCAGTTTCCACCTAGTCCTTTCCTGCTCAAATTTTCTGAATGATTAGGACTAGACATTCCATTTCAGCAATAATAGTAAAACTGAACAGTCTGTTCCAGTCATTCATTCATCCACTCCCATTCACCTTCTATCTACTCTGTACGGAGAAGAGTGATACTTCATTGAACACAGCAGCAGTCGGTTATACGCACCCTGTGGTTCATAGAACCCACTGATATGAATTAGAATTGCATGATTTGCCATTAAATGTGATCATTGAAATGCATCAAATGGAAAACTGTAGACAGTTTCCCATCTGCAAAGGTTGGGGGAGAGGACTTGTTCCTTCCCTTTTCTTCTCATGGTCTCTCATATATTAAGGTTGCAATCCAAAGCCTATTTTCAGTGCCATCTTCTGTATGTCTGCTCAGAAGTAAGCCCACTGAGTTCAATGTTTACTCCTGGTTAAGTCTTAGGACCTGATTATATTAACGTTGGGATTCGCCACACATTGTGGTGAATCCGTGGGATTCTGGCAGGGGATCCCCACACCCCACGTCGGCCAACTTATGTTTAACCGCATCCCATGGGGGGAAGCATCCACCACCTGGCTTCCCCCCACTGTTGCAAATGCAACATGGGAAACCTCCCATGTTGCAGTGACAGAGCTGTACATTGCTTCCTCTCCTCTTTTGCCACAAAGCCCTGACAGAAGTAGATGCACATCGTGTAATGGGCTCTGTGGCAAAAGGGGAGAAGAACCAGCCTACAACAGGCAAATTAGTCTGTTTGATGAGGTCATAAGACTGCAGCTCTCATTAAGAGGAACACTACAATTGCTGAACTCAGTATGGCTTATGTTTGAGTGGACATATCTAGGATTATACTGTATATTCAATCAAAAACAATAATAATTTCTGGGTAAATATTCATAGAATTTTGTTGCATATGTTTGTAAGAGTTTAAAACAGACATTGGATTATATTGCTTGCATGTAGAAATGCTTTGCCTTATACTGAATCATAGGCTTCAATTTATACTTTTCTATTCCCTGCGGTCTTCCTGTGATCCAAAACTGTAAATTGGTTGCCACAGAGGCCCCAAAGTTTCATATCCCCTGCAACTGTTGTTATTAACAATTGTCAGATGGGCTTATTTACTTTGTATGATTTGAAAAAAGTGCAACACTCTGTGCATGAAAGGAGAGCTGACTGACTATCTTGTGTGGGTGGTATTTTTGTGGCAAAAATGGCAAAAAAAAAAGATTTTAAAATGCACCACTTTGGGTAATTTCATTTTAAATACATATAGAAGTGGGTATTTGAATGCCATTAAACAGCACTGGAGTCTTTTTAACCTTCCTGGTGATATCTGAAATCATACCCCTGGCTAGCAATTGTCTTAGAAATAAAATTGTAGTTGCACTATGATTTTAACTTTTGCAGTACATGATGAATCTTTCCTATCCCTTCTTCACAGGGCTATTTCCTGCAAATTCTATATATCAATGTCTTAAAAATACATCTCTGCTAGGCATTTTCTATGTCCCCCAGCATAACACTATGATATTTTTGGGTCAGAATTCCTTCGTTTCAATAGGATTCACTATTAACCATTTAGCATGGTTGCATATCCTGGACTTTCTGCTTTAATTGTTTTGAACTCTTATTTTTAATGTTTTTAAAACATTAAAATCTTTAAACATCTGATCTGTGACCGTAATAATAAAATTCATTCATTCACTATTATTAATGGTTTTGCATATTTATGCGCATTCCAGGAACATACCCCCTATGGATATGGGGGTCATGCTGTATAACAATGCTAGTGAACATAGAAAGGTTATGGAGAAAGTTATTCCATTAAGACAGTCTCCAAGAAAAACACACAGCTGCTTTCCATGCCAAAATACAGAGACAGGAAATCATCCCCTGCTGATTTTGCCCATTCTGCCTAAGATTATGCATGATTTTGTCATGATGGATAAGACCAGAAGCTGGAAAAACTTGAGTTTGGAGGCAACAGCTCTTGAAAACTTCCACCCAGCATGTCAAAACATGTAACATTTCTGACCTCCATACAACAAAGGGAAAAATCTGGAGTACACTTAGAATTTTCAGACTTTAAGGGACTGTTGATAAGTTGGATCCAGTCAGGTTTTTCCATTTGGACTAAGGTGTCTGGGGAGAGGTATGTGGCTTTTTTTTCAAATCGAGATTATGAAATGATATGAAATGATTAATCCAAATGCTTTCCTCCATCTATCATCTGCATACTACTACTAAAGAATATGTCATTTAGGGAGGGATATTTAGAATTTTTAACCAAAGAGTTCTCCTGCCTCACCATATGGCAAATACCAGGATTCTATAGGATACAGCCATGACAGTTAAAATGGAGGAATAAAATTATAATAGTGTGGTGGTGTGAAAGGACTGTGGGAAGATGAGAAATTTCTGTCAGGGACAACATGAAACCCCAAATGCTGTTTCTGTGGTCCCCAGCATTACCAGATTCCCAGAAGAACACTTTTTCTGTGGGTTTTATTAAAAGGGTGAATAATCTCTCATGCTACTTCATCACAGTAGAGAATGAATCCACGGGAGTTTGCATTTTTGTAAGCAGCAAACTATAGCTCCGTGTTTAAATAATATCACAGTATTATTGCATTAGCATTCTCTAACGGACTGGAGTACAGAACAATATTTATAATACCTTTTGAACTCTGACTCCATCCAAGAAGTACTTTACAGCAAGGGCCAAATCCAAGTAGTATCTTCAAGTGTAAGGCTGCATCATAGAATACCAAAGTCTGGATCAGTCATGCCATTAATTTCCAACCTCTGTGTATAGAAAATCAACAGGATTAATATCAACACATTTGAAATGTGGTGCAAGAGAAGAGCTCTATGGATATGCTGGACTGCCCAGTTTATCAATAAATGAATCCTAGAGCAAATCAAGCATAAATTTTACTCAGAAGGACCAAACTGAGGCTATCATACTTTGGCCACATCATGAGACAATAGGACTTGTTAGGATGAAAATGCTTAGTAAAATGGGAGGCAATAGGGGGAAAAGGAAGACTGTATTAGGTGGATTGATTCAATCAAGAAAAGCTCAGCCCTCATCTTGCAGAAACTGAACCTGATCTGTTCTTGCAGATTTTGCAGATCTCTCATTCATACAATTGCCATAAATTGAAGCTGACTTGATAGTGTATAATAACAATAATAATCCAAATCGAATTGTTAGACCCAGGTAGAACAGACCCATTGTATCACTGAGATCTACATGGATGTTACCTTGTAATTAACAATTGGACATATTATTATTATTATTATTATTATTATTATTATTATTATTATTATGAATGTTTTAACCTGTTAATTGTTTAAATTGTTTTATGTACTGCTTGTTTAATTGATTCAGGCATCAAAGTGTGCCTTTGTTTGTAAGCCGCCCTGAGTCCCCCCCCCCCGGGGGGTGAGAAGGGCGGGGTATAAGTAATTGAAATAAATAAATAAATAAGTATGCCTGAGAATGTTTACTAAATGGAGGTCACAATTTGGATTGCTTTTCTGATTTCTCTGTTGAAACTTGCTGGTGGCATGGTTGCCTCACTGTGAGTCTGGCTAATCAACTGCAGAACTGATGAAAAAGATTCCCTCCTTCCTTCTTTCCTCTCTCTCGCTTATTCTTCTTCCTCCTCCTCCTTTTAAAGATATACATGTAAATAGGGCTGGGTGGTTTCGTTTCGTTAATTCGTAATTCGTTAATAATTCGTTAATTTTTTCAATTACAAAACTATAACGAACCATTCTGGAGCAATTATTTAAAAAAACGAATTTTCAAAAACGTTTTGTAAATGCTTCGTATTTTGATATTGTATTTGTTTCGTTATTGTTTTGAGGTCGTTTCGTTATTATTTCCGCATGTCTGGGCCAGTTTTATGGTTTAATTAGTGAAAAAAAATATAATATCACACCAACAGTCAACAACAGAGGGAGAGGGAAGCTTCAGAAGGTTTTGGAGGTTTTTTAGCGTATTTCGCGGTCGCGTCCGCCATTAACGAATTGATTCGTTATTGTTTCGGAAATCGATTCGTTAATTTTTTTACCATTTACGAAATTTCGTAAATATCGAACTTTTTAAAAGGAAAATTTTGTAATTATTTTAAATATCGAAACAAAAAAAACCCCCAAATACAAATCGATTTTAGAAACAATTTTTTCCGTTGTTACCCAGGCCTACATGTAAAGGTTAAGTCAGAGAAAGATTATTTATTTTCCCAGTACAAACAGGTGCATAAAGATTAAAATTACATCCCACTCAAAATTGCAAAAGCAACCATTAATAGAAGATAGCACTGGTTGTACTACTATGCAGTACATAATTACAGACAAGAGTTTAAAAATGAATGCATCCCTTTGTAGCAGACATGGCAGTAGCACTTTCTTCTTGATTATATGAAAAAAGACTAGTGGAACAGGGAAACAATCTTAATATGCTCTTTTCTGTATTTTAAAAAAACTTCCACTCCCCTACTTTGTGGAAGTTTTTGTTTCTATCAAGCCTGATAAAGAGTCAGATCACTATTACTACAACAAACCCTTCAGAACAGCACATCCCCTGTTCACATGGGGTCACTATGAGACCTAAGTATCCAATCCAGGAAGGGACTGAGTAACAAAAAGGGAAGGGTCGAACAGCTGGAACGATGGAGGCAACCTGGAAAGAGGATTTATCATACGTCCAAAGAAGAAGATGCCATATTCTGATGCTGCGTATTCCACTGTGAAATAGTTCTTACAATACAACCACAAATGGACTTTAAGGCCCTAATCCTACTTGTAGGCCCAACTACCTAAGTGGAAATGGGATTTATATAAGTGTTTGTTTACTACTGAACAGCTGATTCAATTGATTATTGTTTGATGGGATGATCTATAGCATTCTAGTCTAAATCTCACTTAAAGGAAAACTAATAAATCCATGTAGGATCATAGAATCATAGAATCAAAGAGTTGGAAGAGACCTCATGGGCCATCCAGTCCAACCCCCTGCCAAGAAGCAGGAATATTGCATTCAAATCACCCCTGACAGATGGCCATCCAGCCTCTGTTTAAAAGCTTCCAAAGAAGGAGCCTCCACCACACTCCAGGGCAGAGAGTTCCACTGCTGAACGGCTCTCACAGTCAGGAAGTTCTTCCTCATGTTCAGATGGAATCTCCTCTCTTGTAGTTTGAAGCCATTGTTCCGCGTCCTAGTCTCCAGGGAAGCAGAAAACAAGCTTGCTCCCTCCTCCTGTGGCTTCCTCTCACATATTTATACATGGCTATCATATCCCCTCTCAGCCTTCTCTTCTTCAGGCTAAACATGCCCAGCTCCTTAAGCCGCTCCTCATAGGGCTTGTTCTCAAGACCTTTTATCATTTTAGTCACTCTCCTCTGGACACATTCCAGCTTGTCAATATCTCTCTTGAATTGTGGTGCCCAGAACTGGACACAATATTCCAGATGTGGTCTAACCAAAACAGAATAGAGGGGTAGCATTACTTCCCTAGATCTAGACACTATGCTCCTATTGATGCAGGCCAAAATCCCATTGGCTTTTTTTGCCGCCACATCACATTGTTGGCTCATGTTTAATTTGTTGTCCACGAGGACTCCAAGATCTTTTTCACACGTACTGCTCTCGAGCCAGGCATCCCCCATTCTGTATCTTTGCAATTCGTTTTTCCTGCCAAAGTGGAGTATGTGTCTTATACATCTTCCTCAACAACAGTGTATCAATGTGATTGGAAGTAAAGCTTGCTATATAGTAGGAGTGGGGAAACTGTGACCTCCAGATGTTGTTGGACTATTAATTTGTCACACCATTAGCCTGTTTGGGACTGATCGAAGTTGGAGTCCAGGACCACCCAGTGGGTGACCAAGTTCCACCCCCTGATCTACATCCAATGAAGGACTAGGCATAATTCTACTCACCAGTCAAATGAAAATGATATTAGGACTTTTACATAAGTATTTTATTACTTTTGCTATTATTTCATTTTTATGCTCTGTTTTTAAAAAGTAAACAATGTGGTTTACATAAAACATGTTAAGTGGGGAAGCAAATGGAAGATAAAAACAAATCAAGATTTTTTAATCTTTTATAAGCAAGAGACCCAAGAGACCCAAGAAGTAGATTCAAGAAACAAGTACATTTCTAGTAGTTTACCTGTGGTTTGTCGTCTGATACTCTGAAATTATTGGGTTGTCTATAGAGGCAACTGGGCTAAAGAATTTAGCCCAGTTCAAAAGAGAACCATTGTCTACCGGAAGCACTTTGTCTTACAATATAGTAGATACACGCACTCACCTGACATCTCTTACTTTGGAAAGCTTCTTATTACTGGCATGTATTCATTTAATCAATTTGTGTGATGTTTACCATATGTAACAGTATTTCCCAAAGCAGTACGTTTACCCTCTTGTTTGTTCACCAATTATAAAATTATTGTAATATTGTGGACATTTGGTTAATAGTACTGTTACTTTTAAGTATTCTTCAAAGATCTATGCAGTTATAACATGTGAGAGGAGGAGAAAGGACAATGGTTCAATCCAGTGCAAGGCACCCTCCTCCATTCTGTTAATGGTACACTAACAACCTAAGCTGCAAAGGTGTAGGAAAGAAGTCTTTGATGATGCCTGTTTGGGTTGTGTATGAACACAGCTCCATTATTTATTTATTATTATTATTTCCCATTCTCACCCCAAAGGGGGGGGGGGGGGACTCAGGGCGGCCTCACAACCAGCAGCAATTCGATGCCCAACAAACAAATCCCAAAAATAACAATAACAATTTAAACCAACAATAAAACATAAAGTATTAAGACAGCAATTAAAATCATGCAAGTTTTTAAACTTCCACTAGCTCATCACTTCCACTAGCTCACTTCCCCAATCTTCTGTGCATTTGGCAAACTTCTTAAAAGAGATCCTTATATATATTCAGCTGGAGAGGAATTTCCGAAGATGATTTTCATCAGTAAAGTTTCATACCCTACAAAAGTTTACAAATGAAAAATGGACACCTAGAGCCAAGCAACATCAGAACATGCCCAAGATGTCCAAAGTCATGAATGAGGAAGCAAACACAAGCCAGGAAAAGATGTAGCAATTTACCTTTATCTAATGGGCAAAAGGCAAGATTTCATCCTCTCCCCATCTCTCATCACTGCCAAATTTATTGATTAAAACCACTTTGCACTTTGAACACAGTTTGCAGCAACTGAAATATAATGTGGACAAAGGGGGGAGGCAGGAAGAGGAAAGAAAAATTGGAACATTTTAGAAGTTGTTGAAAAAATAGGATGGCAGAAGTTTAATCATGACTGGAGAGTATATAGTTCACCAGCAATTAGTTGCCGCTGAGATTTGGTAGATGGGTGATTTTTCACATTATATAGGATTCCCCAGTTTGTTTTGTGTTGATTCTTTTTAATGATAGCAATATAATAGAATATTTAGCAAGCAGAGTTTTCAGAAATTTTGTGATAAGTATTGACATTTTTGCCATAGTAAGATCTGATCAGAGGATTGTGGAGGAAAAGAAAACAAATTGAAATGTTTTGCCTGCTGTCTCCTGGGATTTAGAGGTTATGCCTCTTCTTATGCCTGTATGTTCATATCTCTCTAAATTGCTGCCAGATGGTTTTAAGATAAACATTTCTGAAAGTCATTGTTCTTCCCTTGTCTTTGCTTTTCATTCCTTCATAGAAAGGTTATGATTGCTTCTCAAAAAAGCCTTGCCTAGATCCCCTGAAGTTCAACAAATATAGACAAGTATGAAATCTTCCTTTTCTGAGGAAGGTGATTTAGAGAACAGTTGCCTTCCGACACCAGGCAGTCTTGAATGAGACATATATTTTAGAACCTTTTAAAACCATCTTCAGCGTAGGATATGGGATTGAGAATGCTATGATTGGGTTAGTGGATGATCTTTCCTTGAACACTGACATGGGATGTGTGTCCTTGACATGGGATGTGTGTCCTTGACATTGCTTTTGGACATTTCAGTGGCAATTAGTACCATTAAAGTACCATTAAAGGTATTTGAGAACACCTGGGGCATTTGAGAATCGGGGACATTATGCCTCAGTGGTTCCTGTCCTTTTTCTCAGATAGGTTCCAAGTAATGGTGCTTGAAGATAGCTTATCCTCAGAAAAGGAACTGTTATGTAGCACAATATATGGTGCCATATTGCACCCAAAGCTGTTTAATATCTATATAAAACCATAGGGTGATACCCTCCAGAGAAATGGGGCAAGATCTATCAGACCTCCATATACAGGCAGTCACCAAGCTACAAACAAGAAAGGTTCTGTAGATTTGTTGTTAGGTTGAATCTGCTCCATACATTCAAGTTCTCTGGAGGATATCTACTGCAATCAGCCAAAGCTAGAAGGGGAATCTGGGAAGACTACCCATGTTGGCCACTGGTCCAAAAATTTTGGTTCTTTTGGACCTGGAACAAAAAGCTAATTTGTAAAGATGCTCATTTTCGGGAGAGGCGCTTGAAAATGAAAAGGGGCCTTATGAATGAATCAAACAGAAACAGATAGCAATTCTCTACAAATGCGCAAGACTACTACCCACTATTACACAGATGACATTTTCTTTGCCCCTCCCTCTCAGATTGTGAAATGACCTGCTGGAGAAGATTGATCAGCTGGAAATGCAATATGGGTCTAAAATAGCAGCAATCAACAACCTGGCAGACCTAACCCTATTTTTAAATTTTGTATGATAAGTTTTGGTTGTTTGATTTTAACATGTTTTGGTCTCCTGTGCTGTTTTAAGTAATGTTACTTCTTTAATCTGCTCATGTTCCCTATCTTAATTTATTGTGAAAAGTGTGTAATAAATAGCAACTATTATTATTGTTGTTGTTGAAAAGGTAATTTCACTCATTCTTATGTTGGAGTAACTTCAGCTTTCATGAAACAACAAAGACTGGCATCTAATCAAGGGAGAGGAAGAAAGATAAGAGTGGGGAAAATGCCTGGAATTCTGCAGCTCCCAAAATTAATAAATCCCAAGGCAGCTAAAGCAGTGGCCTCAAACATTTGTAGTCATTAAGAGAAAACTTTGTGGCCATTTGACAAAGGCTAAAATGATAAATAAAGGACAAGAATGTAGTATTCTCCCAGTAGATAGTGAAAGAATCTTCTTTGTTTGTTTTAGCATAAATCTGGCATTCATCCACTCATTTTAGAAAATGCAGAATAATTAACAATGTTGAGGAGAAAAGATGAGAACACAGAGGACATAAGACACATCTGCATATTAATATACTTATCTCATAATGTTTTTTTTCCCAAATAGTCTACGTATTTACATAATGAGAAAAACACACCCTAAAGATGGTTCAGAGAATACAGCTTCATGTACTTAGTGTTTTTATGTGCTTTCAGGTCATTTCAGATTTATGCCGATCCTAAGATAACTCTATCATGAGGTTTTCTGGGACTGAGAATATGCAACTCACCTAAGGTCATCCAGTGGGTTCCTATGGCCAAGCGGGGATTGAAACCTGGTCTCCAGAGATTATTTATAGTATGATATATTTGCAATGCTTCTGGTCCAGATCATCAGCAAACTATTTTCACCACACCTGATCCATTTATTTGTTTCTAGCCCTTTTGCCAGGAGCCCCCGGTGGCACAATGGGTTAAATCCTTGTGTCAGCAGGATTGCTGACTGATAAGTCAGCGGTTCGAATCTGAGGAGAGTGGGTTGAGCTCCCTCTGTCAGTTCTAGCTCACCATGCGGGGAAATGAGAGAAGCCTCCCACAAGGATGGTAAAACATCAAACATCTTGGTGTCCCCTGGGCAATGTTCTTGTAGACGGTCAGTTCTCTCACCCCAGAAATGACTTGCAGTTCCTCAAGTCATTCTTCACACACACACACACACACACACACACACACACACACACGCCCTTTTGCCTTCCCTCACTTAGACTGGCTCCATTTACGTATCAGGATGATCTGATGCATTATCCTGTAAAAGTGTGTGAAATAACAAAAAGATTGGGGAATCAAAATAAAGTCCTTTGACGGGTGGTTTACTGTTTTGACCTTCTGTTCTCCAAATCCATCCCATCACATGTTTGACCAACTGTAATGCATCAAGTCATGAGTTGGATGTAAACACAATGGCAAGATTTCCTCCTCCTTTCTTTTTTGCCTCTGCCTCCTTTTTATGCTTTACATGCAAAATGTTAGAATCTATTTTTAGCAAATACCCACCCCTATGGATTCAAATCAAAAGCGGCTTTCTTTCTGTTCAAGTAGCACTTAATTTCTAAAAAGAAATGCACTTATGTTCAAGCCTCACTGAATTGTATGTTCCAAGAAATGTACTGTACTAGAGTAAGCATTGTATATTGGTTAGGACTCTAGGAGATCAGGGTTTGCAACCCACTGGATAACCTTGAACAAGTCTCAGCCAAGGAGGACAGCAATGGCAAACGTCCTCTGTAGAAATCTTCCCAAGAAAACTCTAGCATAGGGTTGCCATAAGTCAGAGTTGACACATAAAAAATAGACATTTATTGTACCCTTCCCCAAGATGTGTAGAGATTCTTGCATTGTGCCAATTCACTATGCACATGTCCAAATTCATTTTCTTGTCCTGTTGTTTTTTATTCATTCAGTCGCTTCCGACTCTTCATGGCCTCATGGACCATCCCACGCCAGAGCTCCCTGTCGGCCGTCACCACTCCCAGCTCCTTTAGAGTCAAGCCGGTCACTTCAAGGATACCATCCATCCATCTTGCCCTTGGTCGGCCCCTATTCCTTTTTTCCTTACATTTTCCCAAGCATCATTGTCTTCTCTAAACTTCCATGTCTTTTCATTATGTGGCCAAAGTACTTCATCTTTGCCTCTAATATCCTTCCCTCCAATGAGCAGTCGGGCTTTATTTCTTGAAGTATGGACTGGTTGGATCTTCTTGCAGTCCAAGGCATTCTCAGAATTTTCCTCCAACACCACAGTTCAAAAGCATCTATCTTCTTTCACTCAGCCTTCCTTGTGGTCCAGCTCTCACATCCATAGGGAATACCATTGCTTTAACTATGTGGATCTTCATTGCCAGTGTGATTTCTCTATTCTTCACTATTTTATTGAGATTGGCCATTACTCTCCTCCCAAGAAGTAAGCGTTTTCTAATTTCCTGCTTGCAGTTTGCATCTGCAGTAATCTTTGCACCTAGAAATACAAAGACTGTCACTGCCTTCATGTTTTCTCCCTCTATTTGCCAGTTATCAGTCAGTCTGGTTGCCAGAATCTTGGTTTTTTATGTTTAACTGCAACCCAGCTTTTTCACTTTCTTCTTTCACCTTGGTTAGACGGCTCCTCAACTTTCTTGTCCTCTTATTGCCATTATTGCATAACAGGAAGCTTGACATTTGTTGTCATGCTCCATCAGGCTTGCTCTTGCCTTTCTGTTTTGAACAACGGCCAGACAAATGCTTACAGGTACTCTCAAGCAAAGTGTGATTTCATACCTTTAACTGGTTTGATTTGGCCAAGACAGCCCAAATTAATCTTATGTCATCACACTTTCTCAACTGGTTTTAAAATGTCCCAGCTTCTGTCCCATTTCCTCTTTCCCCCTTTTGTCGTGAGCTCACTTCAGTTTCTGCAAACACAGTTAAATGCGCAAAAATAGTTTTAGGTAGGAGTGCGATGAGAAGAGAGGGCAGAATCCTTTCTTCCTCAGGCGGCACAGGTAAACTTCAGCAACCTCTCCCAGCTTGTGTTTTCATCCTCATTAATATATTTTACTGATTCTGCTTGTAGGAGGGTGTGAAGTTCTAGTGATAACTTTTATGTATCCTGGCCCTACCCTTCAGGGTTCAGGGGTTCATCACCTTGCATGTGGGAATTCCATTTAAGCAATTCTGTTAATAGAGCTATTCCTTATTTGTCTGTAAAACACATTTCTAGGGCTCATTACCTTCACTTCAAGTGTTTCATATTCCAGTGAGTATGCATGTCAAAAGGGATCAGCAACAGAGTTTAGAAAATCTTCTTGGATTCCAATAATCCATGATGGCTATGAGGTTCTGGTGATTGTAATCCAAACACACACATACCACCAGCTCTAGTAAATAGCCAGCAGGATATATGCAACCCGAGTCATAAACCCAAGGGTCTGTTAGACAAAGAAGGCTGTTGAGGAAGAGAGTGCAAACTTGTGTGCCTGTTTTCTAATCACATATTAAAGTCCTGTAACAGTATTTAAAGAACATTTAGAGTTGACTGTATTGTGGTTAAGCTGTATTTCCTGTATAAATCATTTGAAAGATACTCTACATTCCACTTCTTTGCAACATTACTTTTACAGAGTCAGGAACAGATCCAAGAAACCACTGCAAACTAGACTCTTTAGGATGATAATGGCCTTTCTCCTGGAGGAGGCAGAGGAAAGAGATCTTGAAAATGCCAACTAGATCTTGGACAGTTGCCTATTGAGAAAAAAAAAACAGACTTTAGAAATAAGGAGAATTATCTATTCTTTTCCTTCCTTTTCTTTTGGTTGCAATAAGCAGCATTTTAAACAGATTTTGAAAAAAAAATTTAGTGCAGAGTTTCTTAACCTGTGGGTTGGGGGGTCGTGAGGGGGTGTCAGAAGGGTCGCCAAAGACCATCAGAAAACACGGTATTTTCTGTTGGTCATGGGGGTTCTGTGTGGGAATTTTGGCCCAATTCCATCGTTGGTGGAGTTCTGAATGCTCTTTGTAGGTGAACTATCAATCCCAGCAACTACAACTCTCAAATGTCAAGGTCTATTTTTCCTAAACTCCACCAGTGTTCACATTTGGGCATATTGAGTATTTATGCCAAGTTTGGTCCGGATCCATCATTGCTTGAGTCCACAGTGCCCTCTGGATGTAGATGAACTACAACTTCAAAACTCTGAGTCAGTGCCCACCAAACCCTTCCAGTATTTTCTGATGGTCATGGTAGTTCTATATACCAAGTTTGGTCCAATTCCATCATTGGTGGAGTTCAGACTGCTCTTTGATTGTAGGTGAACTATCAATCTTAGCAACTATAACTCCCAAATGTCACGGTCTATTTTCCCCAAACTCCATCAGTTTTCACATTTGGGCATATTGAGTATTCGTGCCAAGCTTGGTCCAGATCCATCATTGTTTGAGTCCACAGTGCTTTCTGGAAGTAGGTGAACTACAACTCCAAAACTCAAGGTCAATGCCCATCAAACCCTTCCAGTATTTTCTGTTGGTCATGCGAGTTCTGTATGCCAAGTTTGGTCCAATTCCATCATTGGTGGAGTTCAGAATGCTCTTTGATTGTAAGTTAACTTTAAATCCCAGCAACTACAACTCCGAAATGACAAAATCAATCCCTCCCAACCGTACCAGTATTCAAATTTGGGAGTATCAGGTATTTGTGCCAAATTTGGTCTCGTGAATAAAAATGCATCCTGCATATCAGATATTTACATTAAAATTCATAACAGAAGCAAAATTACGGTTATGTAGTAGCTACTAAAATAATAATATGGTTGGAGGTCACCACAACATGAGGAACTGTATTAAGGGGTCACAGCATTAGGAAGATTGAGAACCACTGATCTAGTGGGTTGCAACTCAAATAAGATGTGATGTCTTTCCCACTATGCTTTATCCCAGATATTAGGCAACTTAATTAACTGGTGTTTAATGGTTTCTAGTTAAAGAAATGCATGTGTTCAGGCTGTCTTTGGCTCAGGCTTTGGGTGCTTTTATCTCCTGTCTTCAGAAGGGCAGACTTTTGGGGTATTCCATGTGTGAAGCAGATGGAGAAAGGAATAGGTGAAACAAGGCAGACTTTGGCAAAGATTACAATATGTAAAATTAGACATTTGTATTAAAATACGTTTTTAAACAGATGAATGCTAGGGCCATTTAGTGTTTTGCTTAAACAGAGCTTAAATATAGGATGGAAAAATGATTGATGTGCTCAACGCAAAAATGGAATGAGTGAAGCATTGTAGTGCAGAGACAAGTAGCTTATTCTACAATGAAGTCCATGTTGAAAATAGAAGACCATCAGTCAAAATCCATGTTAATATATATATGTTTTTATTACATTGGTTAATAGAGGTCTCAGTGTAATTGTTAATCCCACTTAAAGTAAGCACCAATCTTCAGCATCAGGCCCTCTTCCTGGTGTCCTGTTATGGATCTTCACTGCTTAGAACAGTATTTCTCAACCTTCCTAATGCCGCGACCCCTTAATACAGTTCCCCATGTTGTTGTGACCCCCAATGAGAAAATTATTTTCGTTGCTACATCATAACTATAATTTTGCTACTGTTGTGAATCGTAATGTAAATATATGATATGCAGGATGTATTTTCATTCACTGGAGCAAATTTGGCACAAATACCTAATACACTCAAATCTGAATACTGGTTAGTTTGGGGAGAAGATTGATTTTGTCATCTGGGAGTTGTAGTTGCTGGGATTTATAGTTCATCTACAATCAAAGAGAATTCTGAACTCCACCAACGATGGAATTGAACCAAACTTGGCACAAAGAACTCTCATGACCAGTATAAAATGATGGAAGGGTTTGGTGGGCACTGACCTTGCATTCTGGAGTTGTAGTTCACCTATATCCAGAGAGTACTGTGGAATCAAACAATGATGGATCTGGACCAAGCTTTGCACAAATACTCAATATGCCCAAATGTGAACACTGGTGGATCTTAGGGGAAACAGACCTTGACATTTGGGAGTTATAGTGGCTGGGATTTATAGTTCATGTACAATCAAAGAGCATGCTGAACCCCACCAGCAATAGAATTGGCCCAAACTTCCCATATAGAACCACCATGACCAACAGAAGAGACTCTGTTTTCTGATGGTCTTTGGCAACCCCTCTGACACCTGCTCATGACCCCCTCATGGGTCCCGACCCCCAGGTTGAGAAACACTGGCTTAGAAAGTAGTGTAATATAGAATCCTATACACTTGTAAAAGTCCTTAAGGGCCATCTATTCTAACCCTCTGCCATGTAGCAATACACACTGAAAGCTCTCCTGACAGATGGTAGTCTCTGCTCAAACCAGTCTCTGCTCAAACATCTCCAGAGAAGGAGATTCATTCTTCAAGGCAACATATTCCATAGCTGAACAGCTCTTACCATTAAGGGTGTTCTTCCTTATTCTTGCAACCTGAATCAATTTTTTCATGTCCTAAGGTGTATCCACACTGTGGAATTAATGCAGTTTGACATCACTTTGTCATGGCTCAATGCTCCAAAACCCTGGGATTGGTGAAGCACCAGCACTTTTTGGCAGACAAGGCTCAATGCTTTGTAAAGCTATAACTCTCATGATTTCATGGCATTGAGTCACAGCAGTCAAGGTGGTATCAGACTACATTAATTCTACTGTGTAGATGCACCCTTAGTCTTTAAAGCAGCAAAACCACGCTTGCTCACTCCTCATTATGACAATATAACAAGATGTATAAAATTCCTATGACTGGGTTTCTCATTTGCACTCATCCAGGACACTTCAAAATGATGGTTATGATAACTGAAATCCTGCCCTACTTGGAAAGAGGTGATTTATAAAGAATCCTGCATGTGTTTTAAGATTTGGAGTTGAAGAGTTGCTTTTCTCAGATCCACCATGTTTCGTGGCATACATGATTGCCAGAGAGGCCTTTCTTGATAGCCCTCTGCAGTGTTTTGCTGAGTGAGTGAGCTAGGCATTTCTGTTGGCAGGCCCAAAGCTTTTCATGCTGACAAGACTTTGGCATGTAAGCCAGTCTGTTTTTGATTGTGGCTCTGACAACAAGTTGGTTACTTTTGTTGGTGTGTAAGCAATATTGCATGCAGTGAAACTGACTTCTGAATCGGCATGTATTTGATTTGCCACCAGTGCATGAATTAAATGGCAAGAAAGATTTCTTGCCTTAAGAGGTGGAAAAACTAAAATCACAAAAAAGCATATATCCTGGAACTTAAGCTGGGTAACCCAATGAATACATGAGAACAACAAGGGAGAGCAGAAAAGAACACCTCACAAAGAAATTATGAGGGGAAAGATCTTCCTATCTCCCGTTTCCACTGTTCATTTGACCCTGTCCTATTCTCTTTTTATTCATTTGCTTTTTGGAGTTTAGGTAGTTAAGGTTATAGAATCATAGAGTTGGAAGAAACCTCGTGGGCCATTCCCTTCCAAGAAGCAGGAAAGTTGCATTCAAAACACCCTCGATAGATGGACATCCAGCCTCTGTTTAAAAGCCTCTAAAGAAGAAACCTCCACCACATTCCAGGGCAGAGAGTTCCACTGATGAACAGCTCTCAGTTAGGAAGTTCTCACTAATGTTTAGGTGGAAACATCAATACATTCTGCAGCATGTTATTCCTGCTAATTTGGGGTCCATAAATATTAGTATGTATCAGTGACGTGGTACTGGAATGAGGACTGAACTATGCAACCTGGTAGGCAAACAAGTTGCATCAGATCTTTTGGGAAAACAGAACATGAAGAAGTTTGCTCTTTTTTTTTTTTGAATTTGCAGTGCAAAAAAGGTAACTTTTCCAAACTCTGGCATGTCCTTCCAAACTTCCTAAATATAAGAGGCTATAAAGGAGCATATTGCTTCTCACCTGTGCACATTTTTAGCCCTACAAATGCCTAACTGTGTCTTTATGCACAGTGCACAAATATACAAGGGTGCGTCATCTGTACCCTGAGTGAGATTAGATACTTTTTAGCATCTTAGTATATCACCTTGCTCTCCATTCCAGTCATGTCTTCATTCCAGTCATGTCGTGTCTCCAACTGCAGAAGAATCATATGATTACTTCACCTCTCTCTGAACTTCATAATCTATATCTGTGCAAGGAAAGGCATCGAATGTGAAATGCAGTTCTTCAGGGTGGCTAATTTGTTGAGTATGATGACAGCACTGGTCACAAATCTTCTCAACAACTTCAGTATCACTTACCAGAGGTCTCCATCCTTGGAAGATCCTGGCTGGCTCTGGACCAGTGCAAAATGAGAAAGGATGAACATGTCTGGTTGCAAAAAGAGTAAAATAAGACTCTTAATGTGCACAGTAGCTAATGTGAGAAGCTGCCAAATAGGCCATTGGACTGTTCTGGCAGGCAAACAAGCTGCACCAGATCTTCTGGAAAAACAGAATCAGTGTCATTCTTTTGTCACTCTGTACAATTGATAAATGTCATCTGTGGGGACTGAGGAAAGCTGATATCTGACTGAGCCTGCATAAGCAACACCAGTGGTGATTATTTAGTTTTAGTTTTAGTTGTTTGGGGTTTTTTGTTTTTTTGACAGGGTTGATAATATTTCCGGCACATTTGCTTGGGACCCAACTGAACAATGTTAACTTGGGCCTGAGAAAAAAAATCGCTCTTCTACCATTAAACTTTGTTCCTAGCAGACAAGTTGATAATTCTGGGAGACTTGCTGTTCCTTTTTTCCTTGAAGAATGTGGAATAGCCGACATTTCTAGAGCCGCTCCATGGCGGCTCCCATATCAGTCTGGCAATTGTGCCCAAAGGAAGAAATGCAAGAATTTGAATTGTCCTTGCCCCAGTTCTAATTAAGGCCTCAAGTACGTGATTGTTTGCATACATGCTTACCTTGCCAATTGAACATTTAGATAACATTTCATCCGTCTGGAGGACTCCACAAAATCTAATGTCACATTAAATGTGTTAGTCTTTAAGGGGGAGTGAGAATCATGCAGCTTTTGTTAAACAGCAGTTCCCAGCAGCCCTGGGCCATCTAGTCAATAAGAAGGAATGCCAGGAATCCCAGCCCAACAATATCTTGAGGGCCACATGGTTCCCACTCTTGCCTTGAAGTGCCTAAGGATTTCATTTTGATGCAACAGACTAAAGCAGGCTACCAATCAAATAATTTCACCCTTGGATTGCTGTGAGTTTTCTGGGCTGTATGGTCATATTCCAGAAGCATTCTCTCCTGACATTTTGCCCACATCTATGGCAGGCATCCTCAGAGGTTGAGGGGTCTATTGAAAACTAGGCAAGTGAGGTTTATGTATCTGTGGAATGCCCAAGAGTGGAAGAAATAACTCTTGTCTGCTTGAGGCAAGTGTGAATGTTGCAAATAGCAACCTTGATTAGCATTTAATGGCCTTGCAGCTTCAAAGCCTGGCTGGTTGCTGCCTGGGTGAATCCTTTATTACAGTGATTCCCAAAGTGGGCGTTACTGCCCCCTGGTGGGCACTGAAGTGATCGGGGGGGGGGGGGGGCGATAATGGCCACAGGTGCATTTGAGGGTGATGAATAACTGTAAGGGGGCAGTGAAAGCATAAAAGAAAGAAGAGAAGATTTAGAAAAATTGATTTCCAGGGGGTAGGCCAAATAAGTTTGGGAACCACTGCTTTTATCAGGAGGTGTTCGCTGGCCCTGAGTGTTTCTTGCCTGGAATTCCCCTGTTTTCAGAGTATTGTTCTTTATTTACTGTTTTGATTTTAGAGGGTTTTTTAAAAAAAATACTGGTAGCCAGATTTTGTTCATCTTCATGGTTTCCTCCTTTCTGTTGAATTTGTCTACGTGCTTGTGGATTTCAGTGGCTTCTCTGTGTACTCTGACACGATAGTTGTTAGAGCGGTCCAGCATTTCTGTGTTCTCAAATAATATGCTGTGTCCAGGTAGGTTCATCAGATGCTCTGCTATGGCTGACTTCTTAGGTTGAATTCGTGTGCAGTGCCTTTCATGTTCCTTGATTCTTGTTTGGGCAATGCTGCGTTTGGTGGTGCCCATGTAGACTTGTCCACAGCTGCATGGTATATGGTAGACTCCTGCAGAGGTGAGAGGATCCTTCTTGTCCTTTGCTGAACGTAGCATTTGTTGGATTTTCTTGGTGGGTCGGTAGATTATTTGGAGATTGTGTTTCTTCATCAGCTTCCCTATGTTGTCAGTGGTTTCCTTGATGTATGGCAAGGACACTTTTCCTCTGGGTGGATTTTTATCTTTACTCTTGTGACATGTTCTTGGTCTTGCAGCTCTTCTGATGTCTGTGGTAGAGTATCCGTTGGCCTGGAGAGCCCAGTTTAGGTGGTTTGGTTCATCTTGGAGGAGGTGGGATTTATAGACTTTTGCACCATCTGTCAGGGCTTTAACTGTGCTTCTTTTCTTTTCTTTTTTTACCCTTGCTTCACTTTTAGGCCACATATGCTATCAAAGGGGAAAGTCAAGCTAGGCTTAGTTTCCCCATCCCTTCATCTGCCTTTCCCGACAAATGACTCATTGGCTTTCTTTAGACTTTCTAGTCAGGTTAATACATGTGGGGTGTCATCTGCTCCATAGAGGCATTTTTCTGTTGGTGGCAATGTTTATTCTATGAATGAAGAGGCCATTATTGCCATCAGGTTTTAGTAACCAGTGCTAAAGGAAGATAAACTTTTGTTGCAAGAAAATTTGAAGGAGCATACATTTGCCTTGCTTCAATTCTCATAGGCTAGTTATTTTGGCACAGCACACTACCAACCAATGTGACAGCAAGGGCCCTATTGCATTACATTGTTATGGTGCTATTATTGTACTTTAAGTACTATAGCTGCAGGCTATGGAATTCTGAGGTTTATAGTTTAGTAAGGCCTAGAAGCTCTCTGGGTTTTCTAAATCTTTATCCCTCAACTACAAATCCGAGCATTTCATACAATGTTGTCATGGAAGTTATAGTGGAATAACAGCACAATAAAGTGTAGTGTGCTGTGGCCCTTAAGTCCTATAGATGTCAACAGAAGATTTCACCACCAGCACATTACTCCCATTGAAATCATCAGTAAGCTTCTAGAGTATTTTAACTTTCTGTGTGTGAGACTGAGCTTCAGAATGAGACAGATCACATTTACTTTTATTGGAGACATCCATGAATAAATACTCTGAGAGATCTGCTTGCCTTTGATGAGGAGTCAGTTCAAAGGGAATCCATAAAGAGCATCTCATGAATGCCAAGCAGTGTCTGGAAGGCAAGTGTGGTGGAGAAAGCAGACGCCAACTCAGCTCCAAGGCAAGCATTCCCCAATGAATCCTTTCAGGAAGTTAGGCACATCTTTAACTTTGGATGCAAAAATGTTGATTTCTGTTTATATACCTTGGTATAAATGTACTAATAAGCAGGAGGTCCCACAAGGACACTCTTCCTCTTCTTTCTCTCCAAAATTCGAGCAGTGACAGGTTTTCAAAACCTATCAATACTTTTGAAAACCCTAGCGATTCCTTTCCATAAACATATTCCTTCCTAATGACACTAGCCTGAATTAATTTACACAGGTGCCCACTTTCATCTGGATCAAGTCATTTTTCACCACACCGGAGCCTAAATAAAGTGGGAAGAGAAAACAACTTATATAACTTCCCCCCTTGCTTCACTTGCTTTGAGGCATACTAAAAATGTACAATGTCGATTTGGCTTGGAGGGCTATTTCATGCATTACTGTCATAGGTGTCAAGACTCCTTCACATGTGCTTTTCTCGCTCTCTGATGATTTATACTTCAACCACAGATGGTCACTAATGGTAGGTTTCAAATGTTTATTCAGTAATCTTGTCCCCACAGAAATGTGAAAGGAATTAATAGTTTTCCCCCAGGCCCATGCACAGATTACAGTATTCTCTTTGATGCTTGTCCCTCAGCAAGAGCTCCAGTGTATCACTGCAAGGATATCTGGTTTCACCATAATTTGAAAGAATCTTGGGATGCTGGTGTTTACATTCTTCTCCAAAATGTAAGGCATTCAGCCTGTCCACTATTTATAAACACCCACAGACTTGAGTCTAGGTCAGGAGTTCTCAAACTGTGCTCCGTGGAGCTCTTTGTGGAGCCAGGGGCTCCACGGTGCCATGGTGCTTCCTGCCTCCTTCTCTTTCCTCCTCAGGAGAAATGCAGGGAAATTAAAGTTTGGAGCTGCTGGAAACAGCATCAGCAGCATCCTCTTGGGGCACAGACCCTATCACTTCTGTCTCCCTCACTATCCAGAATCTTTTCCTTGAGACCCAGACACCCCCCCCCCCCCCCACTTTCTTTGCTTCCAAAACACTACTTCCTTCCCACCACTCAGGGGTGCATTTATTGTGTTTTTCCCACATGACAGAAGGAGTGGAAGGTCCCTGGAGTTTTTTGTTGTTGTTGTTGTTGTTGTTCCTACTAGTACTACTACAAAGGCTGGATTCCTTTTTTTTTTTGTACTGTGTGAATTAGTTCACACAAACACTCTCCATCCATCTATTACTGGCCTGGTCCATGCCTGAGATATGTATGCACATGCACACACACACTCACAAACATTTCTTGGGGTTCCATGATAACCTTTTGCTCTGCGGCTGAAAATGTTTGAGAACCCCTGGTCTAGGGTATTATTTCTACCCTATCTTAGCAAAATGTTACTCTGCTTCCCTTATAACTAAAAAATTAAGGTGTACAGGTACTATCACTTGATATTTGCTATAGGAGTGGTATCATTGTTTGAACTTATATGAAGCTTCTTTAAACAGAGCCAACCACTTGATTTCTTGATTGTTGGTTCGGACTCCCTTTGGTATTCCAAGGATTCAAGCAGCAGCCTTTACTTAGTCCTTCTGCTTAAAGATACCAAAGGCTAAATCCTCTTCTGTAGGCAAAATTTGTATCCTACAAGTACTGATGATCCCCTGACTGCTGCAGTATGGTGCCTATTTTTATTATCCCTTTTGATAATACCCCTTGACAACTACAGTATGGCTCAGTATCTGTGGGATATATGTTCCCAAGTTTCATGTGGATATGTGAAACCACAAATAATAGTGAATCCTGGTTTTGGTGGAATGAATTAAGGGGGTGCTGAGAAGAGGATATAGCTTATATGGGTATAAGGAACTTATCACAGCCTCACCCTACCATTTCTCCAGCAAGTGTGGTGAAATGGCAGGCACGTGGGCCAACTCAGTCACCCCATTTATTTACTGCATTTGTTGACCGCCGTTCTCAGCCCTAGGGCGACTCACGGCGGTGTGCAACATATAAAAACACAGTTTACAATAAAGCAATAGCAACGCTCTGGTGTGGTGACACTTTCCACATCACATGGGAGAAGTGTCACCCAATAGAGGCAGATGTGTCCTGGCTCCATTGGGAGAGGGGGCTCCACAGGAAGTTGAGGGACATTGTGTGATGGGCTGTGCACCCATCTGTCCCTCAACTGTCTGGCAAGCATTCAAAGATGCTTAAATTGGTAAGTGGGATGAGGTCCTAAGTGAAAGTGTGGGCAAGTGAAACCATTTATACTGGTTTCACAGACACGAGTCTCATTGTATAAGCTAGCTAGTAACATTCTCCTCTTGGGCAAGGTGCCCAAATGTTTGCTCATTGGATTGCTCCACCCAGGTACTTATAGGTGAAATTGATTCTCTGGATCCGTTTCAGTTGGGCCTTAGGCCCATTTTAGAAATTGTCTTGATCATAACTGTGAGAAAACCTTAGCACAGAGAAAATAGTATAATCTGTATTGTCTTTGATTTGATTTTGATACCACTGGTCGTGGGATCCTTCTAGGTTGTGAGATGTAGGATTCCTATCCTACTTGGATGGTTGTTTCTAGAATGTAGTGCCAGAATCAAATTCAGTACCAGATCTCTTAAAATGACATTGCTTTACTTCCCAGTCTATTTGCTAAACACTGAGAACAGACTGAGGTACAATTACACCTCTGCTTTCATATGCATTCATTTGTTAACTAAGGCTGAAAACATGTTGCAATCAATGGGATCTCCTGCTGAGTAGACATGAATCTGCCAAAATTCATTTATGGCCAAGCAAAGTCAGTTATCAATGAGGAAAAACTCATAAACTGGAGAGATTGCAGAAGTTTGCATTTGCCTGAGTCTACTGGAAAGGACAAAATTTCACCCCATCCTCTCATCTGCTTCTGCTGAGTTTTGACCTTATCACATTGGGGGGGGGGGGGGCATTTTGCCAGCAAGCATGGTGAAACAGCAGGCACAAGGGGCTTGATTTGGTCAATGTGGTGAGGCCCTTATTTGATTCCAAACTACTTTTCCATTTTTAACTCAGTTTGCAGCAACTGAAGTAAGCTGAAGTGGTAAAGTGGGAGGAGGAGCGAGAATCTAGGACATTTTTAAAACAACAGTGGGAAAAGAGAGAATCAGTTAGGATTGTCCTTCCCAAATTGGATAGTTGGAAGGTATGATAGACATGCATGGGATTGAGCTGTATGATGCTTCAGTTAAGACGTTGACTACAATGGGTTTTAAGTGGCACTTTAGATGATGTGCCTTGCGATGTATACACTCTTCTGGGAAGGAAATGGAGATGTAAACATGCACAAGAACCCTTCTGCATCTCAAATGTGATATCTTAGGAGTAATATTTACTGTCACCTAAATACTCTAAAAGCACCAAATCCTGTATGATCTTTGAAGCTATCCAAGATCACCTCTAGTTAGTGCTTGGATGAGAGACTTCCAGCTGCTATATTTCATAAAAAGAGACTAGCAAACCTACCTCTGAGTATCCTTTGCCTTAAAAAAAAAACCCCTATGAGATTCATGGTATTTACATGTACCCTCAAGTTGACATGCAACTTGAGGGTACATGTAAACATACAGTATTTTGTGTAACATATGACCATAACATATAACCATAAATGCATAGCTCAAAACCTGGGTCACTGGTGCAGAAAAAAAGCTAGCAGCATTCTCTTGAGGAATATAGGGATCTCAGCTCATTATTATTTTGGACCTGCTGTTTATCTTGTAACTTGTAGGTTTCATCTTGACAGTGGCTCATTGGTGAATAATGTCATCAGTTATGTTCCCCCTGGGGTTTGTGTAGGATGGCTGCACTTTTAATAACTAGGTTTGCCGGTTTGATTTATTGTGTTGCTGAATACTTCCTTTAATGCTTTTAGTGCTGGTTCCTCCTTGAGTTTATACACTCCATCCTTCCTCTAATCCTCTCAGGGGGGAAATATTTCCCTGTTTGGCTTACGCTCTGGCAGTTGGATTTGCTCATCTTGTCCACCTATTACTTCAGCTCACAACCAGATTACTGAAGCAGCAAAAATGGCCTTGAGAACGCTGCTGATTGAAATTAATTTCTGAGTTGGCTACAGATTATTGGCTCTTATTATCTCTTGGCCTGGCTCTGCTTTGTGCCGCCATCCTGGGGAAAAGGAGGCAATGATCCAGGGTGCTTTACTCAGTGCACTGACAGCTGTTTCAGAAGTTTAGGTTAATCTTCAGTTTTTAAGACAACAAAATGCAACTGGGTGGACATGGATTTTATGGTTCAGTAGAAACTAGGACGTGGAATTCCAAAGTCTTAGCACTCTAACCACTCTACTATGCTATCAGCTCCAAAGTATTCAACATATGCATATGTGAGAGAACTTCTAGAGATGATATGGTCTACAGGTTTCTCTGAATATTTATGCACAGGCCAGTCATTTAAACTTTAGGCTAAAGGGCTTTAAGGAGTAAGCAGTGCTTTGTTGGCAAGACAAAGACAAGTGACCAAGCAAATTGCAAAGATCAGAACTTGGAGCACTCTACTTTTTTGAACCACCACTCTTAAAAACTCCAGCCAGCATAGGGCTCCCTGAAACTTGGTTAGTTGTCCTTAATTTCAATTGAAATCAACAAGGCTTTGGCTATTCGTGACATGAAGAAAGCATGCTTTCAGTCATCATAGCTAGTACTGAAAGCCTGTGAGCACATTGGTTTGGAAAATGTCATTTTTCTGTTTGCCTGCTGATTTTTCCATTTTGAATAACTTTCCAGCTTTCCACCATTGAAGCTTAAAACTGGAAAGAAACTACATTTTAATAAATTGCAATAAAATGAAAGATCCAAATAATGCTACCTTTCTTTGATCAATGGAGATACTGCCCATTTTTCCTGTTCTTCCCTTCTGCAAAATGTATTATTGTCTGCCTCAAACATTGAAATAATGTGGGCCATTTAGAACCCATTTAGTTGAATGAAGGCTAGTAATTAACAGCACCACCCTACAGATATATTTATTGATCAATATATTTACTCAAAGGTTCAATGCATTGGATTAAAGAGAGCGATAACAGTACAATTGACTTAGAAGCTACACATATTCCCCCCATTGTCTTATATACTTGCTACAGGTAAAATAAACAGGTATCATTATATGAATGGAGCCCCCGGTGGCACAGTACGTTAAACCCTTGTGCCAGCTGAACTACTGTCTGAAAGGTCGGTGGTTCAAATGCGGGGAGCAGGGTGAGCTCCTGTCTGTCAGCTACAGCTTCCTATATGGGGACACAAGAGAAGCATCCCACAGGATACGAAAACATCCGCACATCCCCTGGATAACATCCTTGCAGACAGCCGATTTTCTCACACTAGAAGGGACCTGAAGTTTCTCAAGTTGCTCCTGACATGAATATATATATAAGAATGTACTTCCAAGGACAACCTTTTGCTATGAGAAATGATTTTGAAAAGGTCTTCCATTATGCTTGGAAATCGTAAGGGACAAAATAGAACCTTGATGGTCTTGTGGACATGTGCCTGAAGGCACATCCTTCCTAGGCTTGTTTCTATCATTGCATTCACGGGTGCTGGAGTAACTAATTGTCGCAGGTCCAGGGGGCAGTTTTCTAATCCTAGGAGCCTTTGAGGGCTGTGCGGGCTGCTAACAACAGCAACAGTAGCAACAACTACCAGCCAAACATAATCTGAAATTTGAGTGTAGTTTGGAAAAAAATTGTGCATGCACACAAACACATAATATATTTTTGTATTTAGAAAATCAGACAGAAATCTTAGCTAAAGGGGCAGTTTCCAGATCTAGGTGAAATTATTGTTCATGCTTTGGAAAGCCAGAACAGCATACTGAATGCAGACTACTTTCTACTAGCCCAGTAGTTCTCAACCTGTGGGTCTCCAGATGTTTTGGCCTTCAAATCCCAGAAATCCAAACAGCTGGTAAACTGGCTGGGATTTCTGGGAGTTGTAGATCAAAACACATGGGGTCCCACGGGTTGAGATCCACTGTTCTAGCCTAAAGATGGATGCAGAGCAGAGTGTGAAGCACAGTGCCACAATAACTATGTGGGAAGGTAGAGGCTAAGTAAATACAATTAGACCCTAATACCTGCGGGTCTGGTACCCGTGTTTTCACTCATCCACATCCAACACAACACGGCCCTCTGGGCATTTTCTGGATCCTTCAGTGTGATTCTATTGTATTCTTGGATCAGAAGACTTTAATTTCAATAGTGTTCCATGTTTTTGCATATCCACATGAAGTCCAGGAACATTGGGGTAGGTGAGTATAGATCCCCTTGCAGTAAGAAATCCATGAAACCTTGCAAAATGTAGCTAGTTACTGTTCTCCTAGCTCCACCACCACAACCTAGAGAAATTGCACCCTTATCTCCTCCCTGGAGATAACCTATGAAAACTAGCAATTCAGGACCTGACATTTGGCAGCCCTCGGCTTCTTAAACACACTTTGCTTACTCCTGAGGAAGGCTCTGTTAAAATTGTGTGTTTTCTCCCATCTGTTATTAATTTGGATGCACTGGTTTGATACACCAGGACTCACTTGAGTTGTTTCATTCTTGTCTCGGTCACATTGACCCTAAGTAAAAGCTGTGAAATGAACACAAGGTCTTCGATGCCAAAGTGAAATCTTAGATTGCATCCTATCTACAGGCAGTGATCTTCTATTAGATCATACATATTTTTAGTCTTATTAAAGCTCTCAGCATGCTGTGAGAAGCTGTTTACTGGCAAAGACTGGAATTCCCTGATACAAAGAATAAGCTGGGCGGGAGCGTAATCTGGAAATCAAAACAAGACACCCAGACATAGACGCCCCAGTGCTAAGAGAGCAATTGAGGCTCCAAAGCTGATCTCCCACTCCAGCTGATGAGTTTGTATTGATGGTGACTAGTTCATGATCAAAAAAGTAAAACAAAAAACAAAAAACAAAACAAACATGTTTTTTTTTTAACTGTAGTAGTCCTGGAGAGTGGGTTTTGGTCCCCCCCCCCCCCCAAATCTACTTTTTTATTATAAAGAAACCTGTCTGGACAATGTTTCTTCTACTTTAAAATACAATCTGAGAAGATACTATACTATATGAATGTCTGAGTTTTAAAAAGAAATTGTTCTCCATGCATATAAAATGCTACTGTGAATTAAAGTTAGTAAATGTTGTGATTTGATGCCCCTCTATCTATTGCTATTTTTCCCCCAGTTTTTAAAAAAAATATATAGTTTTAAAAATGAGAGCATGGAATCACATAGAATTTGATGGGAATTAAGGAAATTATTCCCACACTGACACTCTTATTTCTGAGGAGATCTTACATACTATTGAGCCTTGTTTTGCCCTACCTGGTTCTTCTTTATCTGCATGTGCTGTTGGAATGATCTGAATACTGAACTCCAGAGATTAGTATTCACAAATTCTGTGAAATATAAAAGATAGTCCTTTGAGTTCTGTGTAGCAGCAGCAGAACAATCCCAGGCAAAGACTTACAATGCATAAAAAGGGAAAATTGTAAGGTAGACCATGGTCTTCTAGTTCATAATTGGACAGTTTTCAGTGCACTTCCTAATGTCCACTGTTTCCTGAGATTCTTGCACAAAAATGTGGGTCTAGGTGGACTTGGATCTCCGACCATGACTTCTCTATCCTCTTAAAAATAGTACATTTTTAGCATAATTTAATGCAGACTAGTTTTTCTTTAACTAATGAGTGCTTCATTAAATGGTGCTTCCATTAAGCTGAGTGAAGCAACCAAATCAGCATATTCTAGTGGACAACAACAGCCACACTTTGTCCTCCAGCTTTCTCTTCTAGAGGGCAGAGTGATGTGGATCAACACAGTCTCTGTGGTCTCTTAACCTGGCCAGATGGCTTCGGGTGTGGTGGAAGGTTCTACTCATCACCAGTATGAAAGTAAGATTCAATGACAGTCCAGTGAGCTTTTATAAGTGAAATGACTAATGGGGTGCAATTATGCAGACAACAAGCCCCAAGTCTTGACTTGTCTGATGGTGGAGTACAGGGATTCATACAAAAATGGAGAGGGGATCAACACTAACATTCTCCTGGGCTAAATTATGGCAGGTCTGTATCCCAAGTGTGACATGGCCTCCTTTTTTTGTGCCCATGTGTCCATATTAGCTATAGGATTCTGGAAGTCATAGTCCAAAAATGTAACTTTCCAAACTCTATTTGAGGTCTGTTTTATGTTGACTAGCTTGCATTATTTTGAAGTCTGCTCACAACTATGAGAGACTTGGTAGGCTGTTGCCATGGCAGTTAAAGTGGAATCACAGTGCTGTAACTGTTTAGTGTGAAAAGGCTGCAAGTTTTCTTCTGTCCTTCCACTGTTGACCAGATAGCTAGTGCTGGGTTGCTAAGTGGGAAAGTATATGTCAAAACAATTTGAGAAACACTGCTTTAGCTCTATCTCAAGGCTGGGGCAGATTCAGAGACCTCTGATTATTTAGTCTCAAGCTGTTTGGGGAATAACATATTCTTCCATGATTTATGAGAGTGAACAAACTCCTTTGGTCAATCATTTTCTTTCTCTAAAGTAATATGTGATTGTTACACAAAATGACATGATGTACAGTCTGGAAAGAAACAGTAGCTTGTTGTTATCTGGCAAGCTTGTTTTCTCATAGAATTGCTTTCCCAGCAAGACAAAACAGAATTAAATGTCAAAGTGAAATAGGAATAAAGAAGCAACATAAACCACTACGGAGGCAATAATCAGCCTGTTTAATTAGCCAAGCATACATAGTTTGGACAATGTACCTTTCATTCTGGCAGTCTTTGTTCATAGTAACTTAAAGTGGATTTCCTGACAGTGACCATTAAGGTGTCTAGGCGATTGTTTTCATGGACCTGAGATACAAAGTGAACCTTATATTTGCAAAAGTGGTCTGAGGTGCTATTAGATAAGGACACAGGAAGGAGTGGACGGATCAGGTGAAGTGACCTAGACTAGAAATGAGGGAGGAAATATCTGATATCACAGAGACACAGAATATCAAACAGAGAACTAAGCAGGCCAGGCATACAAATAAGATACTTGTTGCTGCAGAAAGGAAATGAGTATTCATGAAGGCTAGAGGATCGAGAGTATGATTTCAAGCTATATAAATAAATTAGGTAAGATGAACAGAAATCTGAATCATCACCACCATCATCCCACGATAATCATTCTACACTTTCCCCCAGCGGGATATTATCATGACACCTTACATAGGTTAAAACAGATACAGCTTTAAAATTCTCATCATATAAAACTTGAAAATATAATTAAAGTAACAATATAACTGAAAGCTGTTAAAAACATGACAACTAAAAAGAAAACAAATATAAGGAACAAAAAAGCACAGCAAAATGTGTAAGCCCCATTTCCCTCTGAGCAATCAACCTATAAAGGCCTGTTAATCGGCAGTAAGGGACTTCAGAACCAAAAATGCAACTTGGCATGACTCTTCCAGAAGACATCCAGAAGACATCAACGTAGTCGTTCAACAAAGTGTCATCTTTGTTAGCCAAGAAATCAGATTTGGAGGTGAAGGAGCCAAGAGTATTTGCATGTGTGTACCTGTGCCAAAGTCACTATGTTGTTTGTGGCTTTCTCAAGTGGAAAGTTCATTTTCATTATTAAATAGTATCCTCTCCAATTGTCCCGGTTTGGAAGGGATAGGCCCAATTAATTCTCTGTTGTCCCACTTTTTCAGCTCCTTTTAAAGTATCTATTTCCCTCAACTTCTCTCACCTTTCCCTTTTGTACTCAGCTTCCATCAGTTGCTTCAAACAGAGTTTAAAGTGTTAAAGTAATTTGAACCCAAATAGCAGGTGCCATGAAGGGGTGGGGGTGGATCTTGGCTGTGGTTAGCAGCAGGAGAGGGAAGGCGGTTAATCTGAACCCTCGTTGCCAATTCTGTTCACCTGTAACTTGCAGATTTTTCATAGGTTTGCCATAAGTTTCACCTGATGTAAGCACATCACACCACCACCACCACCACCACCACCAACAACAACAACAACAACAATATTTCCTATTCTCCAAGTGGGTTTTCATCCTCTGCTCTGCTTCTCTAGCAACATATCACAAATGTTGGGTCCTTACTGTAGGGGTGAAATATGAAGGAGTATTCTACATTTTAAACCCTCCTGCTTGAAGAGGGAAGGAACTTAATGCGTATCATTGTGAATTACGCAAGGACCAGCCAAGCAATGATTTTTGTTGAAATTCAGGAGAATAGGATTCTCCCAATCCTGATTCAGATGAAATGGATTCAGGAATATCTAGATTGATGTTTTTTGCACTGTAAGACTGCAGAAGCGATGTACTCCCTCACTGCAATTTTACATGGATCTGAATGAGTCAAAAGTAGAAAGCAAAAATGGATGAATCTTTGCTCTGTTCTGACTGTTGTTGTTTTGCTAATACTTTCAGGCCCAAACTATCTGTTCGACTGCATTTCCCAATATGAGCTTGCCCAAGCCCTGTGATCATCTGGAGAGGCCCTACTCTCAGTCCCACCCCTGTCTCAGGTGCAGCTGGTGGGAATGAGAGAGAGGACCTTCTCGACAGTGGCCTCTTGGCTCTGGAATGCCCTCCCAAAAGACATTAGAATGGCTCCCTCCCTGTTGTCCTTTAGAAAACAAATAAAAAAATTCTTTGGTAAGAGGGTTTTGGGGAAGGCAATGGTTAACTGGGTTTAATGACAATGGATTTGATAACAACAATAGATAACAACTATGGCAATGAGATGAAGGTGAGTTTTAATATAGTGGGTATTAATGCTGGTTTAACATGTATTGCTGTTTTAGTGAAATGTCTATGTATTTATTATGGCTCATGTATTTTGAATTTGAATGAAGTCTTCAGGACTAATCAGTGAGCCTCACAAATCAGATGAGACTTCAGCTAGGCAATGGAAACAATCTCCTCTGCATTGCACCAACACAGACCCAGTTCATGCAATCACTGATATAAGTATTAATTTGGCAATATCCAGCAAATGTGGGGAGCATCCATGTCCATAGGGCAGCAAATGTACTCTGGGTGTTAATCCAAACTTCAAAAGAACTATCCAAGGTGTTGAAGCCTACCATTCCCAGATAGGTTCAGCACTTTGGACAGCTCTCTTAACGTTCATTCTAGAACCCAGAGCAGATTAACCACCCCACAAACTTGAAAGCTATCTGTTATGCAATCTTCAGACTGTTAGAATATTTTTCTTCTTGTTTCCCTTCCACCGTCTTGCAAAAATGTAAGTGTATGGACTCCCTCCTTTTTTTAACAAACTGCTTGTACCTCCTCACAACATAGACCTGAGGAATACACTCTGTTTGTGCCCATTTGCCCCTCATCTCCTCCTTTTATCTGATTCCTCCGCTTTCATAAATATTTCTTCATACAGGGCAAAAATATTGCTTACATTATTCATTTGAAAAATACAAACAACCCGACTTGCATACACTCACAAACTATCTCACATGTATAAACTCATAGACTGTGCCTGAAGCCCTGTTGTTGTTCTAGGGTGATTTACATCCAGATCTCATGTGTGGTTGCTTGAAAATAAATCCTACAGTTTTCAGTTGTGAGGATAGTCACTCAGAACATACATAGAGAAATTACTTTGACTGGCTAATTGATTGTTTCCTCTGACAGCGGTTGGAAGTGCTGGAACATTGTTTACATGGGCAACATTGCTCTTAGTTGTTGTGAATGAGATGGGTTTATGAATTAAATCATAAAATAGCTGACAGAATTCCCTAGTGTGCTGAACTGTCAAATTACATTGACAAATACATGAGAAAACAGGTATCTGTTTACCATTATGTAATAGGAATAGCGATGAATGGATAGAGAAAAAATCCTGTGAAATCTTGTCAAATGTCCTCTAATCACACATTTGGCAATTTTCTAATCTAAAGAATGAATGTTCCTCGCTATCATGTTTTGAAGAAAAAAGTACAAAAAATACAAAAAATGTTTTCCACAGAAACTTGAGAAAAATACCATTGTTAAACAAGGAAGAACATTTATGCGTACTCAGGAGTAAGACTTACTAAGTTCAAGGGAACATTCTGTATATTAGATTAACTATATGCTACATTTTAGAAAATGAAATCTGCGCTTGAAAAACACAACCATGTTGATACTCTTGCCTTTTGGACAAATACAGTGTTGGCAATTATTACAATTCTAGCCTGAGTTAAGATTAATAATGGATGATCCTCCAACCCAGCTGCAGTAGTCTGATATATGTCTTACATGCACACCTTAGCTGAATTGTCCTTGAACTACGGGTACATGCAAACTCTGGCATAGCTACCTGAAGTGGCTCCTCTAAAGAAATGTATATTTGTATTGATTCAAGCTTACTATAACATAATGACTTTGTTATCAAACCCAAGAAGAAGATACATAATATAGGAATAAAAGAGGATCCCCCTTTAAGGTCAAGTTTTAAAAATAACTGTACAAGAACATCCCCATGTGCACATAATTTTTTTAAAAAAGAATTGCTTCATCTCTTGCTGAAAATGGAAGAGTTCATGTATTTCAGGAGTTCTGAAATAGTTTGTCAGAAGAACTTACGAGCTGAGTTCAAGTTGCATATAATATTTACCACTATGGTCAGTGTCCTTTTCCTCATGACTCATGATCAAGTCACTGTCTTCTGGATTTTGACATATTACCTTTCCATCTGCTCTTTTCTTTTCTGCTCTGCTCCATTTCATTTTGCTCAGAGGACTCTTTATCTACAACTTGATTGGCCATTAGTAGTGCCTGGAGTTGAGAAATTAAAGGATCTAAACACCAGACATAGCAGCTTAGATAGCATGCCAGGGTTGGACTTTACACAGAAAATATTATCCAACATTATATTTGCTATATATGTATCTTTTACAGAAATATATTTTAATATGTGTAATTGTGGTATTTTGAAAATGTTTGTGTGTTTTAATTATTATGCTACTCACCTCAAGCTACAAGGAGAGGTGGGTAAGAAATATATTATTATTATTATTATTATTATTATTATTATTATATAGATGAATTATGCTCACAATTGAGATATTATAAATTGATTCTTCATCCATGAAACCAGATTTGTCTAGAATATTTTTACAGGAAACTGAATTCTGTCATTCTCATGACTATCATGATGTTTTGTATTTTATTTTATTTTATTTTATTCATGTCAGGAGCGACTTGAGAAACTGCAAGTCGCTTCTGATGTGAGAGAATTGGCCATCTGCAAGGATGTTGCCCAGGGGACACCGGGATGTTTTACCATCCTTGTGGGAGGCTTCTCTCATGTCCCCACATGGGGAGTTGGAGCTGACAGAGGGAGCTCATCTGTGTTCTCTCTGGATTCGAACCTGCGATCTGTTGGTCTTCAGTCCTGCCAGCACAAGGGTTTAACCCACTGCACCACCGTGGCTCCGATGTTTCTTAGAAGAATCAACCTATTTTTTTCAATGACATAATAACTGCAAGATTATCTTCATTGACTACTCTTAACCTCGAAAGTATTCTCAAATTTAATTGACACAATCCTCTAACTCTCAGAAACCTACTCTTGCACTTCAATTGGAGAGAGCAGGTAGTAATTCTTTTCTTTCTTTTTTGAGCTTTGTTGACATTTTAAAGTCATTTTGGACAGAACTTTAAATTAGACTTCTACTGAATAATATGACAGGTACAGGTTGTGCTAAATTGTTTGCAATAACTGTAATACAAAATAGATTTTACTTCAGAAAGCTGTGACAGAGCTCTGCAGAAATATATCAAGTGGGTTTTTTTTTATCTCAGCTGTCTAAAATGTAAAAGTCTGTTCTACTTTGGGCCAAATTCACGCTTGCACGGGTTTATTGACCTTGAGATCATGTAGAGGGTTATGGGGTTCATTTGGACCTAAACCTACACTAGTTTTGCTGAACTAATAAACCACATTGGACTTGGCTGAACACATTCAAATCTTAACGTTGCCTAACCAAACACAATAAAACCAGCTTTCATTGAGTCGAGTTGAACATCAGTTGTTGTGATGAACATTTCTTCACAGTCTGGGAGCTGACAGAAAGTGTTTAAACATGTTTCCCAAGTGTATCAAATGTTCTACTCGTATTGAGCAAATCAAAGCTTGAAAAAGTTACTTTTTTAATTATAGTACTAAAGATCCAGCAGCCAAAATGGTCCAAGAGAATTGAACTCCATCTCATCTGAAGTCTGGAGGGCAAGACAGTCTATATTATACACAATGAGAGGACAATGTGTACCTTGTGAACTGCATGCAACCCCCCCCCCCCCCCCCACGGTATTGAATTATTGTCATAAATGCCTGTAGAAGGGGTATAGGAGCATTTTTGACATGTTTTTGCCTGATTGAGCAGGTCCTCCCAAAACATTTTAAGTTCCAGAGGTTTCTTTTGCTAAGAAAGCACTCCTCAGTCTAAAATGATCTGTAGACCCAAAATTGAAAATGTCCAGTGCCTCTTATAAGGCTTTGATAAGCATTTAGGGCAAACCATTTTTTTCACTGGGTTCAGTAATCTAACCCACAGTTGCCCTCCCCTGATGTACACAGACCCGTCACTCCAACAGGATATGGGGATGGCTGTGGAAATTTAGAAGGAACAGTTTAGAATGGACGGGGCATTTTGGAACCTGGTATGTGCCCAAATTCATAAGCATGTAAACCATGGTTGATCAACAGTGCTGTTACATGTACCAAAAACAATAGAAAATTGTATACTTTGCCTATTTGGCAGGCAAATATTCTTGTAGTAAAAGATAAGACATCAGTTTATATTTGATTGGTTAAAACTGTCTCATAGGGGGGTATACTGTAAACATCCTGCCAATCTATATATGGGCGGGCAGGCACCTCTTCATTTGCTACCCCTTCACACGGTCCAAAATCCGGTAGTGATGTTTTTTTGTTGTTGTTGTTTTTGTCTTCAGCCACGGAGCACAATGGCTTCCATTACACCCTGGAAAAGTACTTCTGGGGTGGCTCCATGACTGAACTGCCACAAACACCCTGCCACTGCCGCAAAATTGCTGGCGGAAGTTGATGGGTGACTCCCCATCTTTCCATGAGGAAAGATTGGTTGAGCTGGCTCAAGAAGGCATCCTCCCATGTGATGAGGCAGGGGGAAAACCACAACAGTGCAGAGGTGCAGGGTGACAGTTCTGCATGGGCACCAAGAAGTCATACGCAATTGCCTCATGAACAGTTTGTGTCTTACCAAAAAAAAAAAAAAAATCTAGTTACATTTCCATAGTTTCTTCTTTCATAACTTTCAGACATTAGTAAAAGACAGGGGTTTGTAGAAATAGATTTTATATCAAGTGGTAGACAAACTGGGATATTTGATAAAATAAATATTTTTTTCCTATAGATGCCATTTCTTGAGACAGAATCTCTTGATTTCTTGTGATTCCTAACAGTCCTTCATATCCAGTTTTACTAGATGTTTCTAGTTTCTTCTGCTCTTCTCCTGTAACACTACCATCCCTAGCAACTGGAGTAGGAGTGCAGCTGACCATGATGACACTGTTAATGACTCCAGATGGAATGATTCTTAGGGCTTTATCTGTTTGCACAGTTGTAATTACAAACATGGGAACAACAGTAACAGTAGTACATGCACACAGACCAACTGATCTCTAAATGACATTTAATAATGTACGGAAATGCAAGGGCCACAGATGTCAGTTGGGGATGGTGTACAACGTTGGCACCAGGCTTGAGTGGGTATAAAGTGCTATTGATGCCTCTGATCATTGGAACCTACTGGCATCCATGCTAAAGCCAGCACAACAATCATGTCTCCATCCATCACTACATCCACTTAAGACTGGTAGTATTGCCAGTGCTTTCTGCATATACTTGGGAAGCCTGTGGAATGACAGCTTTGCTTTAAGATGGGACTTGAACAGTTGGTAGTTTCCCTGACTAGTGCCATATGGGTGTACATGCATCTTATAATTCCTGAGGTTCAATGTATGATGGCTATATTTGTCCAAGGAACCCAAGTAGCAGCAGTTGATGGCAGTGGTTGCAACTGTGCCAGAAAAAGACAGTGAGACAGATGGCAATTTCAGTAGATGTTTGTGGTGCTTGACCTAAACCATTGTATCTAAGTATGTGTAAATAAATAAAAGTAACTATAAGAACCCCCTTCCCATAGCTGTTTCTGTTTCTCATTGGATTACTAATGCCATCCCAGCTTCCTGTACTTATTTGCTCCCTGAGTCATCCCTCTTTGGTTTCTATGTGGTTTTATAGTAAGCCAAGAACGGGGTCAGTCTAGTTGCCAGGCTTAGGAAATCAGTCATGTTGGATGAAGGAGCAAGCTCCCTCGCATATGTTTTCTTGACTTGGCTAGGCTTCTGATGGGCAAGCTTGAGAAGCACTAATTCCAAATAATTCACATCTTCAAAAAGATCCCAAAAGCCACAGTGGAAACATATGGAAATGCGGCTAGTAAATGTCATCAGCAGAAAGTTTCCATTGGGTTGTGATGCAGATTTAATAAGGTTTAGAGTTACTGCATCACTGCAAAACCAAATAGACATTGACACCCATAATTCCATGGCTTTGAAAACATGACTGAGTTGGAAAAGAAAGTGAATGTTCATCCAAGTATTTAAATTTTTTTCTTGTCAAGATAGCGGCTAACTAGGTCAAAATACACATTCATGATTCTTTCCTTAATGATATACTTAACAATCACAGTCTTAATTTTCTTTGGCACAATGTATATTATGAAATCCTGCCAAAATAAAATTAAAATCAAAGATCAAATTGCGGCTTTTGAAACAAAATGCAATTGTCTAATTTTTCAGCCAAAGAGACCAATGAAAAAAAAGGGGACTTAGCTTATTAGGGAATTGGGAATTATAAAAACAAGATAGATCCAAAACACATTTGGTTTTTTGCATCATGGAAAAATGATTTCACTTGCCATGCTGCCGTTTGTGTGTTAAAAAGAATTTTATTGGAAAAGTCTGAATATTATGTGAGTCATGCATCCATCTGCAAGGATTCAGACCTCAGAAAATCGAGGAAAGGGGACTAAAATCTCAATGAAACTTCAAAGAAGTTCAGTTTTAAACAAATCAACAGAACAGGTAGTTGTAATGGGAAGGAAATTAGAAACAGAAGCATGAAGGGGAAATGATAGGCATACCCTCTTAATGATGAGTTCCTTTGTTTTGTGTCCATAGTGTGGTTTTCTGTGATTTCCAAAAGACTAACACAATGCCATAGCTTTTGACTAAGCAACTCACTGGAGTCACCAGTGGAACCTGCGTTTCCTAATATTTGTTTACCATGCATCCTTGGCAACCAGTTGCCATGCTGTCCTCTCCCAGCACAAACAATAGGCTCAATGATTCATCAAGCAGTTAATTTCCTCTTTCAAAACACAACTCTGGCTGTACTAGATATAAACAAACCATGCCAAATCCTATGCTAAGTTGCATCGTGTCCAGCACAGGAACCAACGTGTGTTCTGCAGATACCTGAAATTTGGATCACACACCATGCATTCAGTGATGATTTTCCTAGTCCATAAATTCTTATGTGACAATTAATCTGTTAGATTTTAACATGCCACATGACTCCTCCCTGTTTCTACTGCAACATAGTAACATAACCCCCTGGGCGCAGTTGCTATAACCAAAGACCAGCTCAGCAGCCCTGTTGTAAAATAGTTTAAGACTATCCCCTATTCCATAGGCACATCCAACAATACATCTTTTTAAAAAAAAGAATCTGGAGCAGAGTTAGAATGCAGTTGGGTTTTTCAGTGGAGTGGATAAGGATCTTTTGAATCAGAGAGACAAGGAAAGCTGGGATGCTACATATATCTTGTGTACACAGACTATAGGTCATAATGGGTTCTGACATTAGCTCTCAATAGCTTTGTTCAAAATTAGCCCTATCGAACAGGAAGCTGACCAGATCCATAAACTGGAGTAGAAAGCAACTTTTGGAATTCCTGTGTTGTTGGATGGCACCTCAACTCACTTGGAATGCTGGGTTGATTTTCTAGGACTTGGAGTCCAAAAAACATCTAGAGGGACACACCATTCCCACCATACTTAGGACCATCTCAGGCCCCATCTATATTGCTATATAATCCAGTTTCTGTTCCCAGATTATCTGCTTTGAACTGGATTATATGGCACATATAGTCTTCATATAATCCAGTGCAATACAAATAATCTGGGATCAGACACTGCATTATATGGCAGCGTAGACCCAGCCTCGTGTCTTCTTTGTTTCTTCTGAATTTCTGGATAGGGCAAAATCCTCTCCTTTAACCCTAGATTATATGACAGTGTAGATCCAGTGCCAGTGAGTGAATGGTCACTCCCTTTCAAGAGTTCCTGGAGCAACTCAGAAGTGGTAAAGGGGATTTTCATCCTGACAGCATATGGAGACAGTAGAGTCGCCAGACTGAATTTATAATGGTTGCATCAGATGTTGCTTGTCATGCAAAGGATTCTGTAGTGTCTTTATTTTGAATAGGCAATCAAGACAAAATCAACAGAATGATATGCAAATTAGATGTACTATTTGTAGTATATACTATGTATTTGAAATACAGTATGATCTCTGTATCTGGTGGGGGGAGGCATTCCTAGGTTTGGCATAGATACGTGAAACCACAGACCAGGCCCGTAGCCAGGATTTCGTTTCGGGGGGCTGAGTTTCGGGGGGGAGGGCTGAGTCTGAGTGAAAGAGGGTCTACCCTAGCAAACCTTTTGTATCATTACCCCAATACCCCCATGCATATGGGATATATTGAGTATGGTGATCAGATCATGGTATGAATAAACATAACAGTTTAAATAATGCACCAGTAAGGCCTTTTCGCGAACCACCATGAGAATTTCGGGGGGGGGGGTGAAGCCCCTCGAGCCCCCCCCCCCCCCCCCGGCTACATGCCTGCCACAGACAGTAGTAACCCCATTGCAATGAAGAGCATCTGGTCCAAAAAATACCATAGAGTTATGATGGACTACCCGGTAAATGCCTAGAGTACCAGTCCCATTGATATGGGAGGCATTCTGGATTTTAATTGTTTTAATGTTAATGCTTCAAAAGTGGTGCATTGTTTAATGCTTTTTCAAACACTTGTATTCAAAGTGGGATGTAAATGATATAAATAAATTAGTCTGAATGTATAAGACTTTTGTAAAGTTAAGCATTGGTTGGACTTAGTCTATTCTCTCTTTCTTTCATTTCAGCTGGAGTTTTGGATAATTATTATACAATTTCTTCAAAGCCAAGCCCAAATGCAGCTCATTCCAACAGGCTGATTATTCATACGTGCTTCAAATGAAAGAGCTGGTATCAGAATAGGCACAATACAGATATCAGATAATGTTTTTATTTTATTTTTATTTCCACAGGTACGGAGATGGATCAAGAGCCCAATGGTGAACATGGAAAAACATCAGACAAGTAGCCTCAAATATCCGGGGCCCACTGTGATGCATATACCTCAAGGAGAGCCTGACATTGAAGCGCCTTTGTGCCAGATGTGCTTCAGTGACCACACTTTTCAGAGAGGAATTGTCCCACAGGACACAGAGTCGTGTTCCTGGGAAGGCCACAGAAGCTGCAATGTAAGTCTAGACTCATCATTGTATGAGCATGTGAGTCACACGTCCATCTCCATTCCATTACCAAAATAAACATCACACAGTACATTTCTACAAGAAAGGGGCTGTGGTTCTTATAATCTAATAATAGATACGAGCTATTGCTATTAAAGGTATCAGGGCTACCTTTACAGTTAGGAAGAGTTAGGCAACTGCCTCAGATAGAAGGTGTTGCTAGGGGCAGTAGTGTGGAAACTTCCCAACTGTGCCAAACCGTGCTCCCCCTCCAATTATCTGGATGTCCCTCTCCATTGGAGAATAGAAATTTGTTGTCACACAATGTGTTCTAAACAATTAAACTGGTCTGCTGCCTCAACATCCGAATTAAAAGAACTTTATAGGAACATTCAACATAGCTTCTGTACATGAGGTGGAACAGGAGAAACGATCTTGCTCTTTGTGAAATTTATGCTTAAAGACTATTGCTCGCTCTCGGAATTGCCCAGTTAGCTTAGTTAATAACCACTCTGGCTGGGAATTTTGGGGACATGTCATAAAAAATAACATTTCTAAACTGAGGGAACAGGAAACAAAATATCTTGGACTGGGCCTAGAAAGGGTGGGGCACTCATGAAATCTTCATCCTGGTCTTCGGCATGTCCTGACTGCAGAGAGGAATAAAACCACCCCAAGTCCCCAAAGGGAGATGGGACGGGGTATAAATAAAGTTGACTTGACTTGCTAGGTTTCAGGCAAAGGCTCTATGCTGGACCATCTCAGAGCCTGATTACTATTATGGTTTCACTTCATTAGCTTTTGTGTGTGTGTGTGTCAGAAGCAACTTGAGAAACTGCAAGTTGCTTCTGGTGTGAGAGAATTGGCCATCTGCAAGGACATTGCCCAGAGGATGCCCAGATGTTTTGATATTTTACCATCCTTATGGGAGTCTTCTCTCATGTCCCCGCATGGGGAGCTGAAGCTGACACACTCTCTGAGCTGAGGGAGCTTCATTAGCATGTAAAAGAAGTGCCCATCTTTTACATGCAGAAAATCCCAGGAGATTCAATTTCAGGTATTTCCCATTGTCCACATTACACAACTGCCATGGCTCTATCCTATGGAGTCCTGGGGTTGTATTCTGGATAGGCCCTGGACTTCTATGGCTGAGAATTCAAGGTGTCCCTCCCTAAACTGAGAGTCCTAGGATGCAATGGGATGGACCCGTGGTAGTTAAAGTGAAATAATATTGCTAAAGATGTGCGATGTATATGGATCCAAAAAGCATCAAGGAGCAGCTAGTGCGAAAGACATTTGCATAAGATCCAGAAGAATAGCTGCCAACAAGAGTAGACAAAACAGTACTGATTAAAGATAAAGAAACACTGGTTTAGGTAGCTTTCTGTGTTCTTAGAATTGCAACCAAGCTGAACAAACCTGGCCCTCCCACCTTGTTGTGGCTCATGATGTGACAATGGAGCATTATAATAGTCCTTGGAAATTGTAGGTTGTTTTGTGCTTGGTAATGAAAATAAAGTCATACTCTTTGCTTTGTTCCTTGATACGGTCTGTGCTTTTTTTAAAAAAAAAAAAAGCATAAAACAGAAACTTTGCAGGACAGGTGAGTTGTCTGGGATTACTTAAATCCCCTGGTTTGGCATCTTCCAGATGTCTTGGGCTATGAATCTCCTCTCTTGGGGTGATGACAAATATAGTGCAAATGTCTGAGAGGCAGAAAACTGGAAATGCTGGAATTACTTTTTTGAAGAAAAATCTGTATGAACTAAGAACCTCGTTTCTGTCTACCTGGGAGTTAATTTTAAAAAGACCCACACATAGATTGTGCTCTTATCTTCAGCAAAATAGAATAGTGGCATTAAAAATTCTCTCTAAACACAGGTTCCATTGTGTACATAGTTAGGCTGTAAGTATAATAAAATAAATATGGCATCTGTGTTAATAAACTGCCATATGCAATTTCTTAGTGCTTAAAAAGAGTAGACTGAACCTGTTTTTTTTTTTAAAAAAAATTCATTTGGGTTGCTGTGAGTTCTCTGGGCTGTGTGGCCATGTTCCAGAAGCATTCTCTCCTGACATTTCACCCACATCTATGGCAGGCATCCTCAGAGGTTGTGAGATCTGTTGGAAACTAAGCAAGTGGGGTTTATATATCTGTGGTCCATATATAAACCCCTGGAGATATATAAATCTCCAGGGTGGGAGAAAGAACTCTTGTCTGCTTGAGGCAAATATGAATGTTGCAATTGGCCAGCTTTATTAGCATTTAATGGCCTTGCAGCTTCAAGACTTGGCTGCTTCCTGTCTGGGGGAATCCTTTGTTAGGAGATTATTAGCTGGCTCTGATTGTTTCTTGTCTGGAATCCCCCCCCCCTTTTTTTTTAAATATTGTTCTTTCTTTACTGTCCTGATTTTAGAGTTTTTTTAATACTGGTAGTCAGATTTTGTTTATTTTCATCGTTTCCTCCTTTCTGTTGAAATTGTCTGCATGCTTGTGTATTTCAATGGCTTCTCTGTGTACGAGACATTGTAGTTGTTAGAGTGGTCCAGCATTTGTGTGTATGGCTTCTGTAACATGGCCATACAGCCCAGAAAACTCACAGCAACCCCGTGATTCCAGACATGAAAGCCTTTGAAAACCTGCTTTTGCATTTTGGAATTGAAAAAAAAAACAGGTTTTGCAAAGAACAAAGTTCATATCATGAAAAAAGCATCAAGCAAACCTGGGTAGACTAATATTCAGATTTTGTTGAGAGACTTTTATTCCCCACTTCACCCTCTGACGATTTGAAAAGTAATGAAGTAGAAGACAGAGTAAGAGGTGGATAAAAATATTGGTTAGAATGAACTCTCTGTTGCAGAAGCTGATTGTTGATTATGACTCTTACTTCACTCATGAACTTTTAAAAAATTAATTCAAGGAATAAAAGGCACTTACATAATACATGATACCAGCTGTAAGTCATGGGCATTATTGTGCAAACTAGATGAAAGGCTTCAACGACTAATTTTCATTATATTTGCAGATTCATATGGAAAAGATTTAGCTGGATGTGATTTTCTTTTCAGTCCTCCCTACTTTCTCTTTGGCTAAATGCAACAAAAGGTGATGCGTCAGCCAAAGAAGATACTGGGAAAGAATTGCATTCTTCAGGCTGGCAACAGTTTGAAAGGGCTGCTTAACAGTATGCATGCCTAGTTATATTTCAAGGTGCATAACATTTGCTGATCAAATATCAGGAGCAGGGAAGAAGGAACCATGGCATCTAGGACCCTTTCACACAGCCATATACTCCAAGAAATCAAGGCAGATAATCCTCAATATCTGCTTTGAACTAGGTTAACTGAGTCCACACTGCCATATATATATATATATATATATATATATATATATATATATATATGCATATGTTGGTGTGCATATATGTATACTTGTGAAGCAGCATGGGAGAGCTGTCCACTAGATATGAAGCGAATATGAGCTCTGGGTTGTTTAGGTTTTTTAGGCTATGTGGCCATGTTCTAAAAGAATTCTCTCCTGACGTTTTGCCTGCATCTATGGCAGGCATCGTCAGAGGTTGTGAGGTCAGACCTCACAACCTCTGAGGATGCCTGACATAGATGCAAGCAAAACGTCAGGACTTCTAGAACATGGCCACATAGCCCAAAAAACCTACAACAACCCAGTGATTCTAGCCATGAAAGCCTTCGACAATACATTGAATATGAGTTCTGCTCATGGAGTTGAAATATTCCCACACATTGCTTTCCTGTCATGAAAGAAACTATTCCTATAGTTTCCATGGTATATACCCTGAACAATCCCATCTATCCTCTGCCATTTCACATTTTCAGCTGCTCTAAAAAAGCCCTGGTTTCTCACTCCCCCCCCCCCCCCCGAATCTTTGTTCATCATTGGCATACTTCAGTTGCTTGGTTAAGTCATTTTGCAATCTTGACTACAATCTGATATTGTTAGGCCACAGATATCCCAATTTACATCTGCGAAAAGTTCGAACATACGATACTGCTATATGTGTTTGTCAAGAGGCATGTAATCCTCCCAAAATTGCCATGCCGACGAATAAAGGGACAGGATTATCAATTGCAGTTTAAATAGAAAAGACTGGTGATATGAGGTCATTCATAGAGGATTTAATGAGGATATGGTACGGATGGCCTGTTTCAGTCAGATACTTGAATCTTCATTGCTGCATGTGACTATTTCAATAAATGAGCAATAAGTGTATATTAAGTGCACATTAAGCTCCCCAGTGTATAACTGAGAACGGAATACATGAATGGCAGTGTCAGGGCAATTTTTGTATAAGCTGTATCCTGGGGATCAAGTGTGCTCTTTCAATGAATCACAGTTCTGTCACCAACCACAGAGCAGGAGCTTTTAGCTCAACTGCACTCCAGCATCTGGATACAAGGAATCATGTGATCAATGAATCACCCCATTCATTTTGGCATTCAAACACTAGAAGCAACCTAGCTTCCCATTTTTCTTGTGTGTGTGTGTGTGTGTGTGTGTGTGTTTGCTTGCATGGAGGGCAACATGATGGAGTAATGACCCTCTGTACATGGAAGCTCTCCACATGATCAACAATGCTCGTTTTCAAGCACTACCACAAAGAAAGTTTTCTTCGTATTGTCAAAGGCTTTCATGGCTGGAATCACTGGGTTGCTGTAGGTTTTTTCGGGCTATATGGCCATGTTCTAGAGGCATTCTCTCCTGATGTTTTGCCTGCATCTATGGCAAGCATCCTCAGAGGTTGTTGGAACAAGGAAAATTGGGTTTATATATCTGTGGACATTCCACAGATATATAAACCCAATTTTCCTAGTTCCAACAGACCTCACAACCTCCGAGGATGCTTGCCATAGATGCAGGCTAAACATCAGAAGAAAATGCCTCTAGAACATGGCCATATAGCCCGAAAAAACCTACAACAACAAAGTTTTCTTCTTTTAAAAGTCTGCTTCCAATTTGAAGAAGACAATGGTGGGTGAGATAGGTCTAATCTGTTTTCCATTCTCAAGTATTTGTTCCAATTCAGAAGGATTATTATGATCCTTAATGGCAGGCATGAGCAATTTGACCCACAATAGGTATTCAGTCCCTGAACATTGGGAAGAACTTCTTAACTGTAAGAGTTGTTCAGCAGTGGAACTCTCTGCCCCAGAGTGTGGTGGAGGCTCCTTCTTTGGAGGCTCTTAAACAAACGCTGGATGGCCATCTGTCAGGGGTGCTTTGAATGCAATTGTCCTGCATCTTGGCATGGGGTTGGACCAGAACTCTTCCAACTCTTTGATTCTATACACCAATTTAGGGTCTTGCTGCTTCGCCTGCTGATATTGACAGTGTTGTTGTCCTCATTGACGGAGGAACATTGCCAGGGCGCTCCCAGACACTAAAGCGGGTTTAAATAACCCGCTTCAGCATGAGTTTTCATCTCCACTCCCCCACCCAAACCCCAGGCTTTCCATAAAGGTTCTTCTTACATCCTCCTGGTGTGGGAAAATGACATGGGAGGAGAAGGGAGGGATGAGGAGGAAAATCACTCCAGCATGTATCCACACTGTATAATCAGTGCAGTTTGATACCACTTTCTCTGCCATGGCTCAGTGTTGTTGGATTATGGGTGTTGTACGATAATAATGGACTAAGCTTTCTCTGCCAAAAAATGTTGAACCATTGAGTTAAAGTGGTATCAACCCGCATTAATTCTGCAGTGTGCATGCACCTTTAGTTTCTCTATCCATTTCCCACTTGCTTCCTTTGGCACAGACAGTTAAAATTGCAAAAGTAGCTTGCATTCAACTCAAGAGAGAGAGGGGGGAGAAAATGGAGAGATCTATGTTTTTTATGGCTGGAAACCGGGCTGAGTCCCTCAATGAGGTTGAGAAGCTCGGTATAGAAAACTGTGAAATAAATAAATAAATCTTGTCCTTTCTCAGAGGCCCAGGCAAAATCAAATTGCTGTTGCCTCTCCTAGTTTGTCAGGTCTATGTCTTTAATAACATTTGGCTTCTTGCTCAACACTCTGTTGTTGCTTGGTCACATGTATTCATTTGTGAAATTTTGGTTTCATTTGTGAAATTTTGGAGGGTATGGCTTACACTGATTGTCAGCAGTTTAGAAGGATTTCAGGCAGGTGCTTTTCTAGCTCTTATTGAAGACACAAGGGATTGAATTTGGAAGCATGTGTGCAAAACACCTCTGAATAGCAGCCCTTTCCTTAGTTTAGCCCTAATTTGCTGGACTGGGAAGCTGGGAGGTTACTGCACAGATATGTCCCTAAATAGGCTAAAGGGATTGTAATTTTCCCCCCACACTAAATGTTCATTTTTATTTGAGTATTACTCCATGTGGGGATTGCTAATAAAGTATATGCTGCCTGAGTCCATGCTAGTAAGCCTACTTTCGAAACAAAGCTGATGACACATTATATAATCGGGATAACTGTAAATAGCTTAGTTTTGAAAAAAGCAAGCAAAACCAGTTTGAAGGCTACTTTGGCATTCACTGAAAATAACCTATGCAACCCTCTTGCATTAGCATGAAGATGAATAGGTACTTTGGTAAGGCTCTTTCAGGCATAGTTAACTGTCATGTTTGTGTGTTTGCTTTTTTAAAATTTATAACAGAATTAGATTTACTTAAAATATAGCCATTTTAAAGACTGTGGACAATGCAGGAGGAGAGCAGGAGCAAACTTGGAATCTATCATTCTTTTCCTTGATAATCTCTAAATATTTTCTAAAAATTCAAAACTTTCTTACCTTACAAAAAATTTAAAGAATTCTTTTCTTTTCTCTCTTTCTTTTTGTAAAAACAAACCAAAAGACAGCACAACCACAGACATGTTTGTAAGAGTCCCAAAGGAGTTACTTCCCTCATAAATTAGAGCTGAAAGCCAGCTTTGACCTCTCTGTCAGCTTCAGCCTTTTCTGAACAGGGATAACTTAGGCAGAATAGTCCATGCACTAGTACCTTCCCAATTCATTGCTATTGCAATACTGTTTCAGATGCAGGGCTCCATTTGAAGACTTGCAAGCTAGCACAAAATGCCATAGTTAGACTGATGATTCGAATAACATACAGAAATCATGTAACACCTCCCATGGACTTGGTGATAGTAATGTAGTCTGGATCTAAAATGCTGATAATAACATTTGCAGCTTTAAACACTTGAGACCTAGAAATCCGAGTAAGAACCACACTTCATATATGTGTTCCCAAAAACTGAAATCTGTTGGAGTGCCCCATCAGTGAAGGCAGGAGCTCCCTGTGGAGCAATGGGTTAAACCCTTGTGCTGGCAGGACTGCTGACTAAAAGGTTGGCAGTTCGAATCCAGGAAGCGGGGTAAACACCCATCTGTCAGCTCCATCTTCTCATACGGGGACATACAGGGTTAAATCCTTGTGCCAGCAGGACTGAAGACCGACAGGTCGGAGGTTTGAATTCGGTGAGAGCGCGGATGAGCTCCCTCTGTCATCTCCAGCTCCCCATGTGGGGACATGAGAAAAGCCTCCCACAAGGATGATAAAACATCAAAAACATCCAGGCATCTCCTGGGCAATGTCCTTGCAGATGGGCAATTCTCTCACATCAGAAGCAAGTTGCAGTTTCTCAAGTCGCTCCTGAAACGAAAAAGAAATCAGTGAAGGTAACACACTGTGGGAAGACATGGGAGAGAGGGCCTTTTCTTCTGTGGAGATGCTTGATGTAGATTACTGTCACCCAATGGCCTCTTTTTAGACTGGAAATTCTTTCCATGTGAAAATGATTAAATTATCTATTTTCCTGTTCTCAGTTGACTCGTCAGCCCAAAGAAAGGTTGTAAGCCTTTACATGTAACCTTTATTGGGATCTTGTACTTATTTTCTACCCTTCTTTTTCAATTGCTGCTCAACATTCGCCAACCACTGAGCATGTTCACTCCCACATGGGACCGTGATGTTCTTCTATCTTAGGTAACTGGCAGCTGTTGGCTTCCATGGCAATGGTGCAATGAATTCACTCTGGGTTTTATACCACATTTTAATGAGATGTCTGGGGTGCTGAAACCTATCCAATTAAAACAGTGGTTCTCAACCTGGGGTCTCCAGATGTTTTGGCCTTCAACTCCCAGAAATCCTAACAGCTGGTAAACTGGCTGGGATTTCTGGTAGTTGAAGACCAAAAACATCTGGGGACTCCAGGTTGAGAACTACTGAATTAAAAACTCCTTCAAACTTCAAAATGAAAGACCAAAAAAATTCATTGTCACACTGACATGGGTGGAGGGGGGGGGGGGGCAACAGCTGCTACTTCCTTAAGATCTAGTTTTGAAAAAAATTGGCTGGCACTTTTGCAATTTTCTGGATTTCCCTCTGCATGCCAAAGCTTCCTGCCCCCTGAATTTGGATTCCCCTCTGTATTTTTAATCGGAGTTGTGATAACACAATATAAAAAATCAGCTAACTCCCTTCTCCACTACATATACTATGGTACCACATGGGATGCCTTCTTTGGATGCACACTTTGAGGGAATGTTGAGCTAAGGATCCAAACAGAGAACAGCTGGCTGGTATGAAGAGGAGACAGGAGAAGATCAAAGGATGGCAGGATTCAGTGGTTCTCAACCTGTGGGTCACCAGGTGTTTTGGCCTACAACTCCCAGAAATCCCAGCCAGTTTTCCAGCTGTAAGGATTTCTAGGAGTTGAAGGCCAAAACATCTGGGGACCCATAGGTTGAGAACCACTGTGCTATATAAATATATGAAAAGGTGTTAAACTGCATATAGCTAACCGAGGCAAATATATGTGGAATAAATACAAATTATTAATGTAATATCAGACAACTATTCACCATTTGTCATCTACTAGAAATCTGGGAATCTTTGTCATTTCTCAAGTTCGCACATTACTCTTTCTCTTCTTTCTATCTTTTGCATTTGATCATTTTGTCCTGTGAAAATGAGTTAATTATATTTTGCTCAATCCCAAAAATTGCCATTACATTGTCAGTGGAACCCTGACTTAAAAGCATCCCAACTTAAGAGCATTTTGAGTTAAGAGCTGTCATTTCACTTTGACTTAAACACAGTTTAAGTTTTAATTCAATAGGTTGATGACAAAATCCCATTGTTCTAGTATAATTTCCATGATCTGACATAGTATCTCTTTTCCAGTCCCTGATTAGATCATGCTTTCAAGGAATAAGTCTCCTTGGAGTGCTAAGGCCAAGGGCTTTTCATGCACACCTTTATGATCCTCCAGAGAAGATGAGCAATAGCAGGTTTCATAATCTTATCTCTGCTGAGTCAAGGTTATAGTTCCACTGTGTCATAAAGAATCAGAGAGACACAGAGAAATAGAACATCAGCTGTGATGCAAGATGTTTGCTCTGGGGATTAAATCTAAATAAAGTGCCTGCTTTCCTGGTTTTGTAATAGATTGATATAGGGTTATTATGGATAATATTTATTTAGATGCATCAGACGTATTGAGTACAAAAGAGTTTTCAAATGGGGAATAGCAAGGAACAGCCTGCAAATGAGCAAGCTAAAATTATGTATAATTTCAATGAACAACGTAAAATGTGCAGCTTACAGCTGGTGCTGCTCCTCTTACCATTCCCCCACTCTATCCAACAATACCCGATAAGAATAAATGTCACATCAAGGAGAAATTAGATATAGGTTGTGTGAGTCAGATCTCAAGTGTGATTGGTCAATTGCCTGTCATGTAAATAAGAACTGATTGCAACCATGCATTTGCAAGTCAACTGCAAATCTCTTCAGGTCTTCTGAGGCATCACATATACAAGAACAAACACCACTGATATCAGTAAGATTATTATCACTATCCAAATGGAGAAGTGATAAGGGCAGGAATAATCTGGGTAGGTGATTTTAGCAAATGCAAACTAAGAATAACCCTATTCAGAGGTGTTCTTTTCCAGAGGATCTAAGAAGTGAAAATACAGATTAGGAAATTTGGAGAATTCTACTCCAAAAGGTTGGAGTCCCTGGTGGCACAGTAGTTTAAAAGTACTGAGCTGCTGAACTTGCTGACCAAAAGGCTGCAGGTTTGAGTCCGGGGAGTGGTGTGAGCTCCCACTGTTAGCCACAGCTTCTGCCAACCTAGCTGTAGATCAATGGGTACTACTCTGGCGGGAAGGTAATGGTGCTCCATGCCAGCCACATGGCCTTGGAGGTATCTACAGACAATGCTGGCTCTTCGGCTAAGAAATGGAGATGAGCACCAACCCCCAAAGTCAGACACGACTGGACTTAGTGTCAGGGGAAAACCTTGACCTTTACCTTACTCCAAAAAGTTACTTTTCCAAACCTTGAACAATAAAGGTGGTGTTGTAAAATAATGGGAAATGGTAACACAAAATGTTATCGCTCGTAGTTGTATTGTATGCTCTGTGGTATTGGAGAATATGTGCCTGGAAAAGCTTAGAAACATTACTTTATGAAACTTTCTGGTTTTGAATTAATAACTTCATCTCTCCCACACTCTTTGCTAATACACAAAATCTAAACAAATTGTATTGTATGTGTCTAAACAAATTTTATAAGAATTATGACAATTGAGATGAATGTTGCCAGGCAATATAATGACATATTAATACAACTCTATGGAACTTCAATTTTAATTCAGCTGCTGTTTGTATCAGAAAAGCAATGTCTCAGCAGTATTAACAAATCTTAGGCTGAATAAAACCTGTTATCAGGTTTTTAAAATAATTTTGAAAGCAGATGCAAGAAAATTGTGAATTGGGATAAAAGGGTTGTTTTGGTAGGGCAGTTCCTCCTCCTTACCTCTCAACAAGCCAAACTATCACTCAGTTGTTTCATGTTGACATAGAAAAATTCCCAACCAAGATTGGGAGAAAAAGAGCAGGCTGAGAAATTGTGGGAGCTGCAGTACAGCAAAGTAATTTTTTTTTCAAGTCTTGATTTTAAATAACACCATTTTAAACCAGAGTGGGCAATCTCCTCATATGTTTTGGCGGGGACTCCCCACTTCGGCCTGTGGAGGGCTGTACTGTGCTGATAACACCCGTTGACAGAAGACCCCTATGTGAGAGCACAAAAAGGGGTGCATGCACCTCATCCCTAATTTTCATTGCCCATTCCTGGTTGAGATTTCCTCACCATTTGTTTAGTCTGACCAAGTTCTTTGTGATGTCATTTCTTTATGATTTACAAATTTAACATGGTGGGTTTTCTTGCAGCTGAAACCTAGGGCTTCTTCTGGACATACTGTTTACAGTTCTCCACTTTGCATGCTGGGACACAATTAGTTAAGCCAGGCCTCTTTCATAATCTAATATATTCTGTAAATCCTATTAGGCTATTAGGTAACAGAGTACAAATGCCACAGCTCAGTCACTGTAATGCTATTCAGTCAACATGCCCCCCTCCCCGGCTGATCTGATATACTCATTGTAGATGAAATCATATTGAATAGTCAAGGAAGAACAAATAACAGATGTAAATTGTTAGGTTATTGTTAGGTTCACAGAAAGTTTGGCAAAACATCTTAGTTTCATAGTTATTTGCCGAGCAGCAAACATCATGGGATTTCATTAATGTTTTTCAGGCTGAACAAATTTATTGGTCGCATTCCTAATGCATTGTCACGTGTACTTAGGCACCCTCGAAATCCATGGGGCTTATACATGTCTTTGTACTGGACTGAACGTGTTCTATTTAGATGGAATTTATGAGATCTGTAGTCATTTCACTCTGCAGATGGTTTAACCTTCAGCATAATTTCAAAAAACGTCTTTCTTCTCAAACTGAAAATGTTGACTGTCTTTTACTGGAATTAGGATGGACTTGTCTCAGCAGTGTGGATTCATGAAATGAGTAGGCAAATAAAGCTGAGATAACTTCAGCTTTTTCCCCTATATGTATCTCCAAATAGAATTATCTATGTGTCAACACAATCAAACCTAGACAATATTTTTTCTTAGACCATTTGGTATCATCTAGATAATACCTAGGGTAGATATGGACAATTATTGCCTCTTTAATCATCACCATTTCATATATGTTAACTGTATGTTGCAAATGTTGTCTGTGGAAACCTTTGTCAGAAGGTCATCATGATCAACTCACCCAAAGCCACTCACAGTCCCAAGGAAATGTTGCCATGCTCCCTGTCCTGATTGTGAGCAAGAACCATCGCACAGAATGATCAGGGCATTCTTCTGTTTTAAGTCCAGATCTAAAGTCAGACTAAAATAGGTCCAGAAACTCAAGTTCACTCAAAAGCACGTTGACTGGCTCTGCTGTGCACCATAGATTTAAACAGAGCTTTTGAAGCACTACAAGTTGATCATCTCACTTGTTGTAAACAGAGCCAAGTGAATAAATGTCACACTAATTGAGGCCTTATAAAAAGGAAATATTGGGTTCAGACAATGGGTTTTGGGAAGGGTGTTTGATATTGAGTAAACTCCAGGAAATGACATTGATACTATTATTCTGTTGCAAGAAAAATGTTCAATTATGTGGAATCTTCCAGTTGGAAGGGGCCCTTAGAGACAGCTAGTCCAGTGGTTCTCAACCTTTGGGTCCCCAGGTGTTTTGGCCTACAACTCCCAGAAATCCCAACCAGTTTACCAGCTGTTAGGATTTTTGGGAGTTGAAGGCCAAAACATCTGGGGACAGGTTGAGAACCACTGAGCTAGTCCAACCTCATGCCAAGCAGGAATACACAGCTAAAGTGTTCCTCTACTTCACTGTAAAGACCTCAATTAAAGGAGAGTCCACCATACTCTGAAGCAGGCTATTCCGCAGTTGAACAGATTTTACAGCCAATAATTTCTTCTTAGTGTTTTCTTACAATTGGAATCTATTAGTCATGTTCAAATCTCTGGAGTTCCTAAACAACAAGTCCCTCTGAGGAGGTTGAGGTAGGACGGGATATAAAGCCCCAAATAAATAAATAAACAAATAAATAAATAAATAAATAATTTTGTATCACTGCAATGATGTTGACTTGAAATTGTTAAAGGAAGGATTAGAAGAGGCACACTGAACTTTTTGGTTTACAACTCATTCTTGGTGATCTGAAGGCACAGGCTTAAACTATTTTTCTGGAGTGAAAAGGGTCTGGGCTAAATCCAACATTGATCCTGCCTAGAGTAGCCTTGTCAAAATGAATGGGTTTTGATCATTGGCAGTTGATGGGTCCTGCATCGGTGCAGAAGTACATCCAGTCTGAGTTTTAGTTTGAAGTTTAAAGGAGCTTTCCAATGTGCCCATTTTGGGGGTATCCTGTGCCCATTTTTGGGGATAGATTTTGCATCTTGCAAAGCTCATTTAAAGTTCAGACCACATCACAGAGCAGATTCATTTCTCCATTGCCATTGAAGAAAAGTATGATATGAATTACTTCTAAATAATAAGGATAAACCCACAATGTGATTGTCATGAGTATGCACTATGAATTAAATATATTTTATTCAGAGGGCAGCAAGGATTTGTGTTATTTTTCAGCTGCCACCTAGAATGAAAAGATTGTTAGATAATGCAGAGCTTTGTTACACTGTTCACTTGCCTTGCCAAGTTATCAAAATAGCAGTCAAGGACAGCAAAAATTAATGGCATACAGGGTTGACAATCAAGAACTAGCTATTAACAAGTGCCAAATGAAGATATTAATTTCAGTTAAACTAGCCATGTATTTTCTCTGTAAAAAAGCCTATTGTCTACATGCATAAGTTACATGATGCACACAATTCTGTCCTTAAAAGAGACCTACAGACATCTTGTTCAGTCTATAGAAAAGGTAACACTTTCCAACCGTCAAAGAGGTGACATCCCTTCTATAGGTTAAGTGTTGTTTTCTGGGGCTCTCCCAGTATCAGGGCTGAGGTTTATTTCAGCAAACACATGGTAAGCCAACACTATATTTACTTATAATCAAACTAAAATATTGAATCTTTTCCCCCTTCATTTAGTTGAGTAGAAGGTGATTGCAGAAGTATCTAAGATGCCTCCTATAAGTTAAGTCTTTGCTCTTCCCTTCTTGCCTTTCCCCTATCAGGACTCCTTGAGGAAAAACTTCATGCGCATTGGATATGTGACTAGCCCCCTGTGCAGAAGTCATTGATACTATGTATGTGTTTAACTGTTAGAGTATATATTTGTGTTTGTAACAGTAGCTAAAACTAGAGTTATCTGGTTTGAATCCACAGTGAGCGTTGCCAAGGAGACCAGGCAGGCTAGCTCAGGAGAGTGAGAAGTGGGCGGAGCCAAGCAGGAAAAGTTATATGTGTCTTTGGAAAAGGGGCAGAGAGTGTGGTATGTGAGTGAGTGTGGAGGCTTAAAGAGCCTGGGAGAGAGGTGTGTGTTAGCAGCTGGAGGGTTTTCAGTCTAGAAGGGCTGAAGAGAAAAACCTGGCCAGTTTCTTTAGTCAAGGAAGACTAAAGGAAGTTTGTTAAGATCCCTAGTCAAGGAAGGGCTAGAGATCAGAGATTTGATCAAGGAAGGACCAAATTGGAAGGCTATTCATAGTAGGAAACGTTGTTCACTAAAGAGCTTCACCTCAGTAAAAGTTAGCCACGAGCTGTGTTATTTGGAAGAGTGGACTGTATTACAAACCAAGTGATATTCAAAGTTCTATAAGTTATTTAACAGCCTGCAACCATACGCTTTGTACACAATAAACTTGTTATCTTTTGTTGAAGACTGTCTCATCTCAATTAATCTGCGTCTGTAAAGCCAGATCTCATCGGTGGTACCTCAAATATCTCACGTTGGTAGCAGTTACCTTAATTTACAAGTAATAATTGGCCTCCTCTATAATATATTATTATACACAATTGAGGCCTGAGATTAATTCCCTCCATAATCATCCACACCTGTACAATTGGTTCGTGCATAACTGGACAATTGGTGACAGCGATGGGGATCTTCAAAGATAAAATCCCTATACCTTGTCCGTTGTGTTCACATCCGGACACCCCCTTTCTTCAAAGGTGGAAATGGGTGGCTGGCAGCAAAACGTTTCAGGTTTTGGAGTATTTCAGATTTTGAATGTCTGGATAAGAGAGATTCAGCCCATAATAAAATACATCTGACAACCCAAAGACTAGAGCACGTAGGGAAAGAAATATAGAAATGTTATTATAGTATGTTTTCTTCACCAGGGCTAAAGAAAAATTGAAGAAGTTTGATTGTGGAGGTGCGGTATTTTTTGAAACCACCTGACGTGTCAATTACTTCCCCTGAAATTACATTACTTAAGGTCTTCTTCTTCGTTTTATTGTTGACAGTTCATGCTGAAATGACAAAGTTAAATGAGCACATGATTCATTTTCTTTCACAAGGTGTTTAAAAATGAATAATCATTCTTAAGTTGCATAAGTATGTTTATTGTTGCTGTGGTTACTGTTAAGCATGAAAAGTAACAGAAGTCCCTTTACATGGGAAACACCACTGAGACAACACTTGTTGACATCAATGGCCTCTATATAGTGGTAGCAGTCAATGGGATTTGACTTTGCACCTCCTCTTTTTTAGTGTAAGAGATTGGCTGATATATTTTTTAATAACATGAAAGAGGAATACGTAAATAAATAAATTTGAGCAAACAGATCTTCCATGGTACAGAATTATAGCAATTTGTTATCACTTTAACTGAGATTTGCTCCATTCTATGGAATCCTGAGATTTATTGTGGCACCAGAGCTTTCTGTCAGAGAAGAGTAGATATCTCACGAAACTACAATTCCTAGAATTTCATAACATTGAGCCATGGCAGTTTATATGGTGTTGAATCATAATTTTGCAGTGAGGTGAACATTTTCCTGTTTCACCTTCTTCCTTAGCTTCATAGTAGTTGACTCTTTGAATTAAGATATGCTGTCCCCAGTGCCCATGCACAGGCTTAGAAGATAAACCAATATGTTATAAAGCACTATACAGCAAACAAAAAAACAAAAAATCTGCCATTTTTCATGCTAAAGCTGATGTGGTTAATTTCCTCACCATTGCTTATGTGAAGTAGAGATCTGGAAAGTGGGATGGAGACAGATGCAGATAAATCTCAAGGAATTAGTGATAGGCCTATGAGTGAGCAGAGATTCGAAACTTAGTCACCAGAGTCCTAGTCCAATGCTCAAAACACAACATGCTGGCCTATCAAGGGAAATGAGGCATGCCCTGTGTTTAAGTTTTAATATGATTTAGTAATAAGCATGACCAAAAGGTCTCAGGTTCGAATCTGGAGAGCGGCATGAGCTCCCGCTGTTAGTCCCAGCTTCTACTAACCTAGCAGTTCGAAAATATGGAAATCTGAGTACATCAATAGGTACTGGTCCAGCAAGGAGGATGCAGCACTCCATGCAGTCCACATGACCTTGGAGGTGTCTACGGACAATGCTGGCTCTTCGGCTTAGAAATGGAGATGAGCACCAACTCTCAGAGTCAGACATGACTAGACTTAATGTCAGGGGAAAACCTTTACCTTTACCTAGTAAGCATGAATGACATAAGAAATATGCAGTTGTCACCTTTGTACCCACTCTTTGTATCAGGTTTTTAATCCTTTAGTAAGTGGGCAGCTTATGGGTTGAATTGAACTTGAGACATATATGTAAGTCTGGATTAACTTTGAGTTGGATCTTAACTTTTCAGCTTTAATTGTTTTGAGGAATCCTTCCATAGTTTTTTAGCACGTGCAACAGCAGTGAAAACCTCATGTTCTGTATTATCAGTACACCTGCCCAAAGGTCTGAGGCCAGCTGCTTATCAGTACTATCATGGATATTGTTCTTCTCACATAGGTGATTGAAAATTGCTATCTCAGTGGAAAATCCCAGTGCAATTCTTTTTTCTTTTACTTTGGGTGCATTTACATTGTAGAATTCATTCGGTTTGACACTACTTTAACTGCCATGGCTCAATGCTATGGAATTATGGGAGTTGCAGTTTTACAAGGTCTTTAGCCTTTCTGACAAATATTGCTAGTACCTCAGTAAACTACAGTTCTCACAATTCCATAGCATTGAACCATGGCAGATAAAGATGCGTCAAACTGCATTAACTCTACAATGTAGATCCCCCCTTTAACATAGCTAATGAAGGCATTCCAACATCACCTAAATTTATGGAATGGAAAGTGAATTAAAAAAATTAAAAGCATTAATTTAAAATATAAGCATACACCCACATATGCATACATACACCATGTTGAAGAAACAGCACACTCAATTAAAGTAGCCCCTTTCAACAACCATTTAATAACAGAAGACAAGTCAAAACACCGAATGGGTCTGTCTGCAACTGGAAAGAAAAAAGAAAGATAATCCCAGGTGTTGGTCTCCAAATACTGGCTTCCCTTTGCACTTTCTGACAGTTCACCATATCTGCTACCAAGGAATTCCAAGCCCTAAAAAGCAAAATTTCGAAGTACAGAGTAGTATTATGAAGCAATATGTCTGATACACACCATGTTTTTCCGATTCTTAAAAACCAACATTTTCAACATGTTAACATTATTATACATATCTAGAACACGAAAACATTGCACCTCTGTAAATATAGAGCTCAGAATGTTAATTTATAAAAAATAAAGTGTTAGTAGTAGTCACTTCCTCCATAACACATTACACATTGCTTTTTGTCTTGAATGCTTTGCTAACGCATTACTAATGTGTTACCTTTTAGCATCATTACTCCTCTACTTCCATTTATTTGTATAGCCCCATCAATGTACATGGCACTGTGCATTATTTTCAAAAATGTTCCATATTTGGCTGAAGTACCTAAAATGTCCCCTCGTACATATTTAACATTCTGAAATGAATGTTACTCACTGCACATACAAATTTAATGATGTCAGTACTTCTTAAAGAAGAGAACATTATTATACCCACGTTTCCTCGCAAAGTAACATATTGCAGATAGCATTGAACTTGTAGCATGTTACTTCTAAGTTCTCTAAATAAGACCTATATGAATTGTTTGAAAGCAAAATAAATGCAATATGTCACTTTCCTAGGTGAGTTCAATAGTTACCATACCTTTAGACTCCAAAAACAAATATGTATGAAGGATTTCAGGATCTCAAAAGATAACTGACCAAAAATTACACTTTGAGTGTTTAGTCTTCCTTCTAATTTCATCTTTGGGTGTAAAGTTTCATAGCAAGAAGACATTTTTTGTCTTCGCATGAAGTGTGTATTATTTGATAGCAGATGTGAAAATAATTCTAGCTTTTACAATGTAGATTCTAATACTATTGTTAAGCATTTTGACAGCCACACAGAGTTTGCTTATTATGTAGAAAAGACCCACTGAAATAGTACTACAATCCACAAATGCAGTCAGAGCATAAAGTAAAAGTTCTGAAGTCTGGAAGGGGATTGACCACTAAAAGCGCTGCCTGCCCATGGTCCAGATAGGGAGAGGCACCTTATCTTGTCACTGCAGGATGAGGCATCTCCACCACCACCCCAACATGCACAGAGGTCATAAGCTCACTCTGGCTCAGGAGTTATTCCTCCTATGCCTTGAGCATTTTATCTGAAGTTGTTCTTGGACACCTTTGCTCTCCTTGTCAGTGCCCAATGACTGCAAGACTACATAGCTGACACTGTGTCTTGCAAATTGCCTGGAGGACTGCTTTATGTCACAGAGTGACTTAATATTGATGCACAAGGCATTTCTGATCCTATGGACTTTTACTCTATAGTATGACTTTCACAACTCTTTTGTCCACTTGGAAGATGCAAAACAACAATAAGTCATAGTTTTGGAGAAACAGGAAGTATTGAGACAGTCAATGCTTTTTTGTTCATTCTGTAGCATAAAGTCACTTTTGGTTATAACTGTCCAAGGGTGTGTCTACACTGTAGAAATAATGCAATTGGGCACCACTTTAACTTCATATAGATCACTGCTATGGAATTATGAAAGTTATGGGTTTACAAGATCTTTAGTCTTCTCTGCCGAAGAGTGCTGGTGCCTTATCAACTATAACTCCGAGGCAGTTAAAGTGGTATCAAACTGCATAAAATTCTACAGTGCAATGTACCCTAAGAGTGACTGAAAAAGCTAAGGATTGCTGCTGGATTGTTTTGGTTTGCCTTCTGTCAAAGAAAACAGGGTCAACCTAATTCTGATACGACTTGAAAGCACACAACAGCAACAACAATCCTATCTCAAAAGCAGGCCCACATTTCTCACTGAAATACTAATAAGTTTATATTTGTTAAAATTGTTCTTCATTTTAATTATTGTATTGTTTTTAAGTGTCTTTTGCACAACAAATAAGATATGTGCAGTGTGCATAGAAATTCATGTTTTCTTTTCAAATTATAATCTGGCCCTCCAACAGTTTGAGGGACTGTGGCCTGGCCCTCTGTTTAAAAAGTTTGAGGACTCCTGCTAAAGAGCTTTCAATCCAGAATAAATATTATCCCAATTGGATTGCTGCCATGATAACACACTGTGATTGTTCTTATGCCCATCAGAAGTGTGGTCCCTGTTTTGTTGGTTGATCTATTGATGCAATTTGCACTGGTTGACTGTGAGATTTTTTTAAAAGATGATTTCTATTATTTAATTTACTATGGTATAAATCCCAGTGGCACAATGGGTTAAACTCTTGTGCCAGCAGAACTGTTGACCGACAGGTCAGTGGTTCAAAACCAGGGGCAACGGGTAGAGCTTCCTCTGTCAGCTCCAGCTCCCCATGTGGGGACATGAGAGTAGCCTCCCACAAGGATGGTAAAACATAAATATATCTGGGTATCCCCTGGGCAACATCCTTGCAGATGGCCAATTCTCTCACACCAGAAGCCACTTGCAGTTTCTCAAGTTGCTCCTCCCACACACAAAAATTACTATTCTTCTCCTGCTTTGAATTACAAACTTGTTGCATGGTGCATTGGCAAAAAAGCTACCTACAACCACAAATGCTGTACTTTGTTATATAGAGACTGGTGTAGATCTGGCAAGAATTTTCCATGACACTATATTCCAATAAGCAGTCCACAGATTCAGGTGAGAAATGCCAAGGCAGCTCAAATAACTGCTTAAACTCCTGTGTTGTGTTTCTGTAGGTCAAAGGGGAATGCACCTGAAAAGCTAGTGACTGCATATTCAACATTTTGTGAGAGAACAATAAGGCTGTGCAGAGCTTTTGCACCTTCATTGGCCATTGTCTACTTGCATTTTAAAATATGTTATCAGTTTCAGTTATCTGTCAAAAGCTTAAGTGTTCCAGACTTTCACAAAGGAGAAAAGAACCAGCCACTCTCATTTAGTCTGCAATGTGAGAGAAGGGCTCTTGGAAATACCATTCAAATGCTCCAAGAAGCACATGCAAAATGCATGCATTCATGCCTCCTAGATCCTGAATGCGAGGAATATGGCAACATAAGGTTACTTATTCCTACTATTCTTTCCTAGATTATAGGTTTCAACTCTGTAAATATACATTACAGATAATTACAGGTGGCCTGCTTAAATGCCTTACAGGCACCATATCCCATCTGATCTTGAATCAATCCTGGTTAATATTTGGATAGGAGACCAGCAAGGAATTCTGGGGGCTGTAGGCTGTATTTCAGAGCAAGGAAGAGACAAAACTACCTCTGATTTTTCCTTGCCTAAGAAAACCCCTATGAAATCAATGGAGTCACTCAATGCCTACAGGTGATGTGAAGGCACATACACACCGTTACCTGTAATGAGATATTTCTTCGTAGTGTGAGTGTAACAAAAATACATTGCAAAACTATGAGTGGGAATGATAGTTTAACGTGTTGCAACAAGTAATGTTTTAGTTACTCCTATTAGTTACTCTTTACTTGAGCAAGTGATTTATTTATTTATTTTTATGCTATTATCTTATTAGCCCTAAAATCCAATCCCAAAGCAATGAAAAAGCAAAACAAAGAAACAAAGTAATAATTAGTTTACTTTTTAGCAAAAAGGGATAATTAAAACTCTGTAATGAATAATAATCCCTAATGCAACTGGAAGGTCCTAAATCATGGTAGTGACAGTTCCTAGCCAATTTCTCCAGGTTAACACATGCACACTAACTTCTGGCCACTAGAATGGCACTATCTCAGCTACTGAAATCAGGCTCTCCCCCATCCACACACAATACACAACTATAGCAGGTAGATACTACTTTAACTGTTGTGTGTGCGCCTTGAGACATCCTGGGATTTACCCTTTAGGAAAAGATATTGATGGTTCTGCGCCACAGAGTTCTGGTGCCTCCTGAAATTACACATCCAAGGATTCCATAGGATGCTGCCATGGCAGTAAAAATGGAATATGGCACTGTAATGGTGTAGTGTCACATTGCAACCTTTTTGAGGGAAGTTGCATTAAGAACTCCATATTCATATCTATCATGTTCCTGGTCACCAAATGATGCTTTTTGGGAAGAGCAGCAAAATGTTTTAACCTCATATGTCCCTGCGCTGCCATTGGGAATTGTTGTTTGCCAGAAGAAAGGGCAGGTATCCTGTTTGAAAAGGCTGAAATAAGATTATGTTCCAATATAGTAAATTAAAACATAACTATAACTCAGAGCATGAGGAAAAGATTTCCTTATATAGAACTGTTCACGTGCATCATTGGAAGTCTCAATAATTCCACCTGTATTTTTAAAGACTTCCTTGGAGTAGAAAAAAAATCCAGTTTAAAATATAGCAGGTTTATTTTCTTCTGTTTTGCAGATGAAAGAACTCTACAATAAAGAAGATCTGTTGGCACAACCTGACCAGAGGACTTTCTGGACCAATGATGATTCAGGTAAGAACATGAGAAGCAAAGACATATCCTTCAAAACCTGATCAAAAAGTTCACAATCTTACAGTGTGTATGCTGTGTATATCTCTTCTGACATTTAACAGATAAAAATTTAGACTAACTACAATAGAGTATGGTCAAGATGGTAAAAGTTATCAATGAGCAAGAAAACACAAGGTAGAGAGGCTAAAGCAGTCTTTTGTCTAACGACCTCATCATATGGGGTGAATTAAGCATCCTAGGATGCTTTCACCCTGTCTCATAGATGGAGCCTGTCACCAGACATCACATAACATTGTGTGACATCTGGCACTGTGTGACAACTGGGATGAAAGTGTTATTGGATGCTTTTCTCCCAACACGGGAGGCAAGGGTGACGCTTTCCTTGTGTGATAGTGAAACCATTGTGGAAAGGGAGCTGCATGTGGAGCAACAGATTTGCCCTGCTGCTCCTCTTTTCCTTGCAAAAGCCCAGCACTTTCCCTTAGCTTGCTGATGAGGTTGTGAGTTTAATGAAAGGCCAAGATTCTGCTCTTTTCCTCTTCCCTCTGCTGAATGCACATTGAACTAGTTTACAGCCATTCTAGTAAACTTAAGACCGGGGGGGGGGGGGGGGAGTGGGACAGTTAGAAGGTATCTCTGTATGAATATTTGATCCACTGGATCAGATCAAAGGTCAATCTTATACAGTATTCTTCCAGCTGTCCCACTCTTCCCGCTCCCCCGCCCCCCGCCATCAGATACCCATGGGAAACTCACAAGCTGGCCATGAAGGCCGTGTGTGTGTGTGTGTGTGTGTGTGTGTGTGTGTATCTAACCCACCCTTTCTCCCCGAAGGGACTAAGGGCGGCTTCCAAAAACAAAGGCAAACATTCATCACCTCCCCCTTGTGTTACTCTCAAATGGCTGTGATCTAGAGATATCCTGCCTGCAATCCTGGAGTTAGCCGCTAGCCATGGAAAGTCTCAGTCTCTGATAGTCAAAACTCACAGGCCCTCTGACAGCAATTGTTCCAATTCATTGGAACAATGTTAGATCAACCATAATGAAATATGGTAGAGCTTCTAGTACTAGGAATCATCTGGTAATCTGAAAACAAACACTTTCTGTCTGTCTGTTTGTGTATGTGCTTTCAAGTTGCCTGCTGGCGTATGGCTGCTCCATAAATTTCATAGGGTTTTTTTAAGGCAAAGAATACTCAAGTGGCGTTTTTGTCAGTTCCTTCCTCTAAAATATAGTCTATGGTACTTGATTTTCATTAGCTGGCTCCTATTCAAGTACTGACTCAATTTATCTTCCAACATCAAATGGAATATGGTGCCTCCAAGGTACATCCCAGGCCTCATATAAAGATACAAACATTCCTGAATTCCTGAAAGTGAAATCTTTGCAAGAACATTGTCGCTGGGATAAAAACATTTCATGGGAACTTCTCTTGAGATGATAAGGCTCAACAAGACTAATGATAACTTGCAATTTGAGAAGAGTAGCTGTGTAATTGACCATTTAGTTTACAAAAATGCATAATTGACTTGAGGGCTCCACTGTTCTGTTACTGTTCAGCTGATAGAAGCTAAAGTGTATGGCTTCTAATGACCTGTATCTAATTGAAATGTTTAAGTTCTCTTTAAGTCCTTCAGGCATTGTTCATGTGAGATAACACTAGGTCCTGAAGGAGTTTAAACACAGTATTTTTTCACTCTGTCTCCTAGGTTAGATTGTTTTACACAGGGGAGCTGAAAGGGGGAAATTCTTCAGGACTGCTCTGTTTAAAAACAACACATAAACAAGATCAAATTACAGGACACCCGTATGTCCTATGACAAGGGCACAGTCTCGATTCTTAACTTCAACTAAAAATAATTTGGCTATTCTTTGGGAAATTTTAATATATTTTTTATTCACGAGGTTACAGGGGAACCCAATTAATGAATTACAGTATGCCCATATTATCTTCTGGGGTTTATTCTAGGACCCTCCATGTACATCAGAATCCATGGATATTTAGGTCCCATTATATATGATAGCATGACAAAAGCAGAATTTGATTTTTTTAATTCATTGTAATATTTTCAAGATTTGGATGGTGGATGTTAGCATGGTGTCGTGGTTTGAATAGATACAACTATGGGAACTCATTTGGTGAACCTGGCAAAGTTACACTGTAGAAAGTTACACACCTGCCTGAGAAAAATGCAGTTCCAAATCTCTGGATAAATCTTGCCAAGAAAATCCTATGATTGTATTGCTATAGACTGTAGTCAGCTTGAAGGCACACAATAACAACAAGATGATGAGGAAAGCCATGCCAACCCTTACAAGTGGCAATGTGTCTATGTGGCCAAGGTAGCAGTGGATTATGAGTTTCAGCTTCTATTTTTCCTCACCCATTCCTGACATTGGATGAGTGTTTGCTTCTTAGGTTGCTTGATAAAAAGTTTTAGTGCTTGTAACTCAACAATGAAGATAACTGTGTGTTGAATCGTCTCGACTACACTCTTTCTCCCTAGCTGTTCATAAACAGTTTCACTCATGAATGTATCTTTTCCATTAGTATGGTTGGAATGTGCCTTTTAAGTAGAGAGTGTTTGGACTTCTGCAGAGGACAGCAAATAATTGGATAATGGCACTATGAGAGTGAGGAATTTGTCATCTCTGGTGTTGTAGTTTTCCACAGACCTATGCTGTATTTTACATGCTTCTGTCACATAAAATGACAGGACTCCTCAAACTGGTTTGCAAGTTCTGCATCTCAAAGACCATTTTGATGGCTTTTCTTTTTGGCTGCATTGCCTTTTTTCTCAACATATCTCTCAGTAGGGAAAGGTAACATTAGGACTGGCACAATTCTATGGTAGAAAACACGCTTTGCATGGGAAGCCATGATATATAGGTAGGACTATCAAAGCATGCATAGCTTGGAAAACTGCAAACTTGTGTGGCCCCCTGCAAGTGATCAGTTCTGATCTCTGTAAGACAAAGATTCCCTGTTACCAGCAACCCAAGGAAGAAAAAGGGAAAGTAAGAAGGACCAGCAAACAGAAAGAAAAAAAATGGGTGGTGGTGGAGGAATGTTCCTATCACTATACAGTACACTCTATCTACCACTGACTTCTGTTCTGCCTGTTGACAGCATGCAACCCTGAGATAAATGATGCCAAGCAAACCCCATGACTATCTTAGGGTCACCATTAGTCAAAAATGACTTGAAGGATGTATTTATAATGTCGAGTTAATGTAGCTTGACATCACTTTAAATGACATGGTTAGAAATCATGTGAGTTGTAGTTTTACAAGCTCTTAGCCTTCTCTTCCAAAGAGTGCTGGTGCCTCACAAAACTACAAACCCCAGGATTCCATAGCATTGAGCCCCCTCAGTTAAAGTGATGTCAAGCAGCATTAATTCAGCAATGTAGATGCATCCTCTGAGAAGGATGGATCATGTAGGACACACATGCAGAATGATCAATCAAGACTCTTGGATCTTTTCATAAGAGAAGTTCCTAAAGCATCTTTAGCCATAATGAAAGGAACGGGAAGGGCAATTGCATTGTGCTTCCTACTCCTGCACTTTTCTCATTTCCAAAAACAGCTGCTCCAGCTCATGAGCTAATAAAACAGACTATTTTTAGTCCTAATTGATGTAGCTTTGAGCCCAAATTCCCCAATCTTTTAGCAAGTCACACCCAACTTTTGACATTACTATCACCAATACTTTATTTGGCTATCTTAATGCCTATTTTCATTCTCTATGCAATATTTAAAGTCCAGTATTATTTTCACTAATGGGTTGACAGATCAGCAGGCACCCACATTTTAACTGGCAAATCAGTTGGAACCAAGGTTCATTTTAAAAATTGTTTTCAGTTCCCCGGATTCCTAGGTTTATTTTCAGCTTTTGTATTTCTAGGAAGAGAGAAATTATTGGCCAAAGCCTCTAGAAGGTCAGGAAACAGTTATTCTCGTGTCATGCCAGAGAATTTCCTTCACTTCTGGTGTACATAACCTCTTTAGGCTTTCTTAAATATGTTCTATATTTTAAATGTATACTCTGAAAGCTTTTCTTGTTTCCAGTTTCACCTTGTAACCTTATGAGGTAAATCTAAACGACCACAGCTCCAACTGTTCCTGCCTGGCAGGGACAGCTGTGTTTAATCCTTTTTAATCAATGTCACTTTTTTGACTTCTTATTACCCTACGAGCCTTTGTTTCCAAATACTTTTATCAATATTTTTATCCACAGTCGGGGGCACAGGGTAATAAAATTCACTTAAGCAAATAAAAATAAAATGCCAGGATTATAATGAGATCTTTAAATTAAGGAAATCAATTTACCCAACTTTTTTTTCCATTTGGATTATCACATCCTGATAACTGCATGTAATAGAGTTGCCAGATGTAGCAGCATGGATAGTACAGTGAATAACAATTACATAAAATGTAAGTAATCGTACAAGAAAAAAGTGGTCCCAAATAATTATAATAAATAAGGAATATTTGCTTGGGCTTTGTCCAGAAATAAAAGTTTTGTGTTGCCCTGTGTAAAATGTGTTTTGCTGACCTTAGCATTTATTTATGTTATATTGCTTCTTTTTTTCTACTAAGCTCAGGCAGGTGCTCATGCTTGCCTTCCAACCCATTTTGTCCAAGATCTCTTGTTCAATGCCAACCGAGGCCCATTCACACTAACCAACTGTAGCACTATGATTCCATTGTAACCACCATTTTTCCATCTTGTGAACTTCTGGAGTTTATAGTTTGATGAAGCACAAGGGGAGAATTTAACTACTCTTTATTGAATTGCAGATCTCAGTATCCCATGGAACAGGACCATGGTAGTTTAAGTAGAATAAGAGTATCATAATTCTATAGTGTGAATAGGTCCTTAGTGAACTGCATGAGCAGAATGGCAGATCTGAAATCCTGATCTCCTACCACTACACTGAATTGGCTCTGTAAACTTATCATAAAATTTGGCGGATCTCTCCCTCTTTCTTTCTCTCCCACTTTCTTTTTAGCATACTATGTGGGAACAATTGATGACCCGTCCCAAAACAGAAAGTCTTTCCCCAATGTATCCCAGTAAGAAATTCCTTCCCACAATGAAACAGCAATGAGGAAGTAGGTTTTTAAGAGAGAAAAGGTGTCATCGTCATCATCATAACTTGGTGGGTTGTTGTTTTTTATTGTTGTTTTAGACCCAACAATTTTAACTGCATTGCTGCAGAGGAGGAAAGAGTTGTAAATGATAGTAGTATATAGTCGTGTGTGTAAAGGCAAGTCCAAACTTTGTAGTTATTTAGATTTTTAAAAAAGATAGCAACTTTTAGTGACTCATTTAATTCCCAATGTGCTCTGTTGATTAAGGACATGTCTGTCATTCAAGCAATCAATTAAATATAATTTAGCAAGTAAATTACCAAACCTCAAACATGTGGCACCATAAGGAATTACTGAAGGACAACAACAGCAGTTCATTACATTAACAGTGTAATAAACAAGTGCTTGCCAGCAGCATTAAATAGTTTGTTCATCCTTTAATCATTTCCTTTGCATTACCAAATACAAAGTACAGTGTGCCAGAACCAGAACAACCTAATCACAATATGGGTAACTTTAACCCAAGGTGACAATGATCTGGCCAAAGACAGTGCAGTGATGTTGGCCACCTTTCACATTGTTTCCAAATGTTCTTGGTGTTACTGGTTGAAATACATATTAAGGATATCTCATTGTCATCTCTTTAAGATACTCTGTATGTTAAGAGAAAAATATGGGAAAGGAAGAAATTATTTTCCAACAACATCTGGAAAACCACAAGTTTCCCAGTCTTTTCTGGAGATGATTATCCAGAAGACAGTCTACATACATATAGAAGAGTATTTATTCCTTTTCCGTTGTAGGATCTCGCCACTGAATGCCTCTAGACACCAAGTTTTCATTCATTTTAATGTCACAATTCTCCTTTTGACCAGCCATTTTTAAATTATATGTTCCTTTAAACTGATTGGTTGATAGATTCAACTGTTCCTGTTTGTCTTGTTTTTATTTCTTCTCATTATTATTATATTGATTTGTCCTTTTATAATGTTAGGTAGATAATCATGAAAGGTTTGCTGTTTTTTGTTTTGTTTTTTTTTTGGGGGGGGTGGTGATGAAGAAAAGCTTATTAGTTAACGAGGGGGAAAGAAATGTAGGCAGTGGAACAAAGAAAATATATGTGCATGTTTGTCACCAGCAAACTAACTAAACTATATGTAACTGGAAATATATATATATATATATATATATTACTAATGTATGAATACTGTAAGGACAAAACAGCTAATTCAATAGATCTACACAGCTTGTTCCAGATTATGGAATGTTCTGGTTTATGAAAGTGATGAGTTGCTTGTTCCTCTGTGAAAAAAAAAATATTATTATTATTTGATAGAAGGATTTGGCCTGTAAAAACAAGCTGTGTTTGATATTGTTTTTTCTGTTTTATAAATGCTTCGTCTGGTTTTTCTCTTTCATTTTAATAACATTTGTTTATTGATTTTTCTTCTTTGTGCCTGTTTTTTAGTTGCTTGTCTGTTGGTAGATTTATTGTTGTTAGTTGCATTGGGCATGATTCATAAGCAAGCAGGATGCAATTTTGTAATTAAATCATAAATTTCTGAAAGGCACCAAAAGAACAGCACAACAACATCATGCTGGGATAGGATATCTCTGATGATTTTGCTTGTGGCAGTCTTCAAATGTTTTCCGTTCTTGATTCCTAATAATACCTTTTCATATTACAATCTCCCAGTTCCTGAGAAACAGTTACCCTATTAATAGAACTTTGGAGTTACTATTGAAATTGATTGGACCTATTTTAGGAAGAACTTGGAAAATGTTCTCTTCTTGACTACAGTATCCAGAATCCCTCGTGTAGCACTCTCTGACCAAATCCCAACTCTTTGGCTTTGAAGAATGGATGATGCCTAGTGATAACCTTATGAGTAATTGCAACTCAGATCTTATCCTGTTTGGGTTACAGGATAGGACTTCTGTAGTCACATTTCTGTAATTAGCTTGTCTTTAACGGATCTGACTGGGCTAACTGATGCATACATGGTTTTCTGCATGCATGATTATCCTTTTCTTGAACAGATACTATGGCATGAACTGAAATGCTTTTTAAAAAGTGCTCTAGGTGCAACCAAGGTCATTGGTCCAGGAAACCGTGACCACTCCAACAAGTTGGGATTGCAACATTTGAAAGGCAAACATTCCTCAAATAACTGGGTCAATGCTCTAGGTATTGTACTGCTGCAGCGCTTTCGTCAGTGTGACCTCAGTTCAGCTCTGGCACTGTAGACCTACGTCTCCTTTTCAAACAAGAGTGTTGTTTGACTTACAAGAAAGTCTGTTAACAACAAAGTGAGGATCAACCACAGTAAAGACTCATGCGAAGTGCTTACGGAGCTACTTGGAGATGGAATCTGTGTGGTTTAGGAAAAGATTAAGGCAATCTGCTCTTAGATAACACTGGAGACATTTCTTTACCTTCTCTTTAAAAACCGTCTTCAAACAGATGAAGAATGGTCTGGCTTCATAAACAAATTACTTTCTTTTAGGCTATCAAGTATTGCTTACGTTTTAAATCTGGCATCAGCCCAGAAACGTTAATTGTTGTACATCTTACCTCAGCAATGACATAGTTCAGAAAATATAAACAGTAACCAGATAGTGGGTGGCCTTTTGTTTACAATTAGCTTTTCATTAGCAGAATAAGATCTGATAAGTAGCAATTGAATTTGGTGCTGTTGCCTGAGTTTGTAATCTGCATTTTTGTATGCATTTGGAGGGAGTGTGATGGAAATTGCCATCATGATAGGAAAACGGTCTGGCTTCATAAACAAATTACTGTGCGAGGATGGCATATGCAGCAGATAGTGTCAAGGGAATGTATTTGAACTGGGCAACCAAATGAAATCTGCATTTTTGTATGCATTTGGAGGGAGTGTGATGGAAATTGCCATTTCTTTGCCTTTTCTTTAAAAACCATCTTCAAACAGATGAAGAACGGTCTGGCTTCATAACAAATTACTTTCTTTTAGGCTATCAAGTATTGCTTACAATTTAAATCTGGCTACAGCCCAGAAATGTTAAACTGTTTTACATCTTACCTCAGCAATGACATACTTCAGAAAATAAGATCTGATAAGCAGAATAAGATCTGATAAGTAGCAATTGAATTTGGTGCTATTGCATGAGTTTGTGCAGGGATGGCATATGCAGAAGATAGTTTCAAGGGAATGTATTTGAACAGGGCAACCAAATGAAATCTGCATTTTGTATGCATTAGGAAGTATGGTGGGGAAATTGCCATCATGATATGAAACAGTGGATAAATTAAAACAGTATGTGGACAGTTTTGGTCACTGTGACTCAGAAAGGATATCAGGGAACTAGAAAAGGAGGAAAAAACAACAACTGAACTTATAAATGGACTGAAACCGTATGAGGAAATATAGTATCTTGAGATGCTTTTCAACTTTGCAGAAAGGAGTGTAAATGGGATTCTGAAGCATACACCTCCATTTGCTTTCAAGTTACCTGTTAACTTATGAAGACCCCATAAATTTCATAGGAATTTATTAGGATGGACATAATCAGAGGTGGTTTTGCTAGTTCCTTCCTCTGAAATATAGCCTGAAGCACCTGGTATTAATTGATGGTCACTCACCCACCTACTAAGACCGACCCTGCTTAATTTCCAAGAGCAGACAAGATCTGTTGCCTTTAGGGTGTTTCGGCTTTCACGGGATTATGAAAGGGATATAAAATCATTCATGGTGTGTAGGAAACAGATAAGGAGCACAATCCTGAATGCCACTACGTCTTTACTGCAGAGACTTTCTATATTATTGTGTTGAGCAGGAGTGGGAAAAGTATACTCTTCCAGGAATGTTCCCATGTTATTCTGTTAATAACACACACACAAAGAGAGAGACATATGTGCACAAACAAGAGAGAAGTAAATGGCCTCTCCAATAAGCCTCCAAGAGGTTCAATGCATTTTTAAAGGGATAATAGCCCCACTCCAATATTGTCAAGTTTTTAAATATATATATTCATTTTTTTTAAAAAAAATCAGAAATAGAGCTCCTGACACTTTGAGCTGGTTTTTGTTTTCATGTCCTATCAGAATATGCTGCCCTCAAAAGCAGAAGATTGACCACTATTATTATTATTATTATTATTATTATTATTTATGTTTATTTATACCCCACCTTTTCTCTCCACAACGGAGACTCAAAGCAACTTGCATTAAAAGCATTTCAATACAATTTAAAATCTATAAATATACAAGCATTAAACCAGAATTAAATATCAATGGTGTTAAAAAATTAACAGTTAAAATCCATAAAAACTGATTAAAAATATACTCAAAGCTAAAATCACAGCACTTGATGCACACAGATGCCCACTGTGGTTGATAGGTTCCCCTGTACTGAGCACCTGGTTAGTAGGGGCATGAGCCTTCTGTGCTATATCCATCCCCTTCTGATGCCCCAGGATGGAGGGGAGCAAGAAGCAAGCCATCTGCTTCCCTCCAGCCCAGATGCATGCCCCTGCTAGTTGTGGGATCACCCCTTTTGCGGCAATGGCTGCTGTGTTTTTCTACTCACTCACAGCACCTGTGCAGCTGGTGGTCCCTTGTTTTCACAGGGCTTTTGATCCCACATGAAAGGTTCAGACGAGAGACATGGCAATTTGAAAAGATAGCCAGCAAACAGGTGGATAGATGCCGAGGTGAGATTAACTTTTAATTGTACATCATTGGATTGCGTTTCTTGAGTAATGGAATAAGGTGAAACAATAATCAGAGCATCAATATGTACAATGCATTTTGCAAACACATTATCAAAATATTTACTTAACCTTTCCATCTATAAATTTGCCACACAGCTAGCAACAACAAAGAGGCGAAACTAGAATGCACTTTTAAAAATTAATACAGTCCAAAACAAAATGCTTCCTTTCTATTGTTTTCTCTTGTATGTTGGTACTGACGTAAGAGCAACCTGGGTGTTTGTGTAGGCTGTTGGGTTTCCTGTGTCCAGCATTAGGGTGGACGCAACAGCACAAGTGCAAAGGACACTATCACTCCAGTCAATGGCAAAAATGGGACTCCCGACCATTTTAGCCTGAAAAAAACAAAAACAAATTCATAATCAATAGAGTTCTTCTTCATCTCAAGCCTAATAATTACATTACTCATGTGTACTATTGACAGTGACAAATACTGTATTGCAAATGTTTTGAGACGGATAACAACTTCCTAGAAATCCTTTCTGATACAACTTGGAGCGGACTGAGGAAATGAGTCCTTAAAATGCAACTTGTCCACAATGATCCACAGAGGAAAACTCTTTTCTGAGTCCATTTTCAAACCCTAAGGTCAATTCCAAAGTTTTGCTTCACAGTTGATCTAAGAACAACAACACAGGAAGTTCAACAGGAAGAAGTACTCAGGTTATGATAATTTGTTTGGCAATACTACAGATGTGTCACCTGTGCTGATCTTTGTAGTCCGTTTTACATAGGCATTGACAACCACAGAGATCAGCACAGTCACATATGCAAGCTCCACACCTACATGTTCTTTAAAAGCTAGCCCATAGAGAGCTGTTGAAAACTATCCAGTATGCTTGTTGGTGTGCTTACATGAAGACTCTGTATAGATTATAGAGGTTCTATATAATTGGACAAATCATAATTTACAGTTCACAGGCAGAGATGGCTGTTCATGTAACTGGTGCCTCTATATCAGTAGTTCCCAACCTTTTTTTTTTTTGACCAGGGACCACTTGACCAGGGACCACTTGAACAGGGGCCACTTTGACCAGGACCACTCTCCAACATTAGTACCAAAAGGGTTATGAATCAGTTTTTGGTCAACTTTAGATTTGGTTATTTGGGGTGCTGATTCAGAAAATTGCATTGTATAGTTTCTGATACAGAACATATGCCATCCAATAGTCACCATCTGCTCACCCACAGAAAACCATACTTGATAATCTAGAGCTGATATGGTAGTTATCATCTTTTGTGGGTAATCAGCCCCTCCCCTTCTGACATCCCATTGCTTCGGCACTATAAGAGACTTTCGTGAGACCAGTTGCTCTCATTGTTGCATGGTTTCGAGCTCACAGTGTAGTAATGGTGAAGCTGCAAACCATATTTTTGTTCTTGTGGACCACTGGTGGTCCACGGATCACAGGTTGGGTACCACTGATCTATATGATCCTGATCTGGCCCAGAAGACCTTAACTGGAAGCCACTATATAGGAATGAACTGTCATATAGCCTGAGATCAATACTGCCTGTACACAAAAATAGTATGCACTTGCTAGATGTGCCAGTTTACTACTGAAGAGTATCTTAAAGTATCTAACACAGTGCACACTTGCCTATCACATGTCCTAAGTTGGTTGTAATGGGAGGGTGTTTGCTTCTAAAAATCCAATTCATTCTATATTGAATTAATACATCCCCATTAATTGAGACCTGTGAAAACGGATGCAACTCAATATGATCTATATGTGGAAAAAGTTTGACATGTAGCAGTAAATGATTAGCAAATAAGGGTTAGTGAGTAGCTTTACATTTTACATCCATTCCTAACACATCATAAAAGCACATTCCTCCAATGCCAGACATGGAGAATGTATGCCCCCAAGGGTTGTGAACTGAAGTTCCCATCATCCTTCACCACTGCCTATGCTTATGCCAGACAAGGAGAATGTATGCCCCCAAGGGTTGTGAACTAAAGTCCCCATCATCCCTCACCACTGCCTATGCTGATGATAGTTGCAGTCTTATAACATATGGAGAGCCATACATGCCTTGCCATGATCTAAATTTTTCACTTTCAGCCAAAGGTTGCAGTCGTGAATTATCTTGTCTAGTGACTGTTTTTAGTGCTGTTGTATATAATCTATCATAAATGCACTGGGCAATATATTTTTGTACAGTGCAAGTAAATAACTGAAATAATCTAATTCGATTTTGATGGTTGGTATTTCAGAAAATTGAGTCCTCATTGCCCCCGAGAGGTTTCCTTTTTAAAAGAATCTTTTTATTACTAGAAGTGGCTGGTTTGTTGCCCAACAAAAAGAGGACATTGGAATAAAACTAGAAGTATCTAAATAAGAAACCCTGTTTGTCAGATTCATTTTAATTACAGGTCAAACCAGCTGAGAACTGCTGTAACTTTCCATGCAGGGGAATTGCTTTCTTTTAGTACTCCAGCTCATCACTTTACAATCCTACACCTGTAATCCTTAGGCATTAAAGCATCTTATTGACAGCGCCATCAGCAAGATATATGGCTAGTAGCAGAGTAAAATAAAAGTGGCAGTGAATATCTGTTTGGCAGAATAGTGGTGCTCAAATCACCAGATAAGTGGGAGCTTTTTTCAGCCCAAACTGATCTCCTTGACATGGGAGATGCCCAACTTGTCTTTTGAAGGTCTCCTTAAATCTCCTGCTATTGCTATCATTAAATCTGTTATTAAGATACTAAGTGATCCCATTTCACTACCCAGAGCTTGCACATGCACAACCTGATAGATCACCCAGTCAAGGCAAAGCAAATGGAATTTGTTGTGTGTTGTCAAAGGCTTTCATGGTCAGAATTACTGGGTTGTTGTGTGTTTTCTGGGCTGTATGGCCATGTCCCAGAAGCATTCTCTCCTGGCAGGCATGTAGCCCGAAATTCTCATGGTGGTTCGCGAAAAGGCCTTACTGGTACATAATTTAAACTGTTATGTTTATTCATATCATGATCTGATCACCATGTTCAATATATCCCATATGCATGGGGGTATTGGGGTAACGATACAAAAGGTTTGCTAGGGTAGACCCTCTTTCACTCAGACTCACCCCCCCCTGAAACAAAATTACCCCCCCCCCCCCCAAATCGAAATCCTGGCTACGGGCCTGTCTCCTGGCATTTCACCTGCACCTATCTCAGGCATCCTCAGATGCTGTGTGGTCTGTTAGAAACTAGGAAAATTGGGTTTATGTATCTGTGGAATGTCCAGGGTGGGAGAAAGAAATCTCGTCTGTTTGAGGTATGGCTTAGCAGTTTTCAAGGTCTGGCTGCTTTTTTGCCTGGGGGACTCCTTTGTTGGGAGGTAATTAGCTGGCCCTGGTTGTCTCTTTTCCACAATTCCCGTTTTTGAGTATTGTTCTTTATTTACTGTTGATTCCAGACATATAAACCCAATTTTGCTAGTTTCCAACAGACCTCACAACCTCTGAGGATGCCTGCCATAGATGCAGGCAAAATGTCAGGAGAGAATGCTTCTAGAACATGGCCATACAACCCAGAAAACACACAACAGCCCAAATGGAATTTAACAGCTTGAGACAAGGATGCCTCCTCCTTTTTGAATCTGCCCATCCTTTGAGATCACATGCAATGTCTCTTTATGTCTGCCATTTCCTTTGGGTATCAGGAAACAAAACTTTCCCAGGGGCATGTCCATGCCAGAGTAGAATCAGGGCCCGGGGGGAATGGGTTCACCAAATAGCTCTGGAATGCTTTATCTGGTAATGCTTAACTAATGCCTACATTCCTGCTCTTTTAAGCACCAGCTCAAAGAGTCCTTTCACACCACATAATTACAGTAATATGGTGACATTTTAACTGCAATTGTTCCTTCCATAGAAATCCTGGGAGTTTCAGTTCAGAGAAAACTAGGGCATCTTCAGACTACAAATCTTGGGATTCTATAGGATGTTGCCATAGCAGTTAAAATAGAATGATAGTGCTATAATTGTATCATGTTAGAGTCTTCTTTTCTGTCAGGCATTTTATGTATTTTAGCAGCTAAAAACTTTAAATAGGTCCTTACACTGTACATTTAACTCTTGTACCATGAGATGCAATTTGTTTTACCTTCTGCTCTGCATTTTATGCTGTGGCAGAACCATCTATTGGCTTTCTGCTGTTTGGGGTTTTAACAATGTGTTTTGGGGTGGTATCACACAATTAAACAGTGATTATTAATTGTGTGACAGAGAAATTTAGGAGCCAGCAAGGTGCACTGATTTGAGTGCTAGATGCAGACTATGGGAGATCAGAACTTGAGTCTTTGCTCAGCCATGGAAACTCACGGGGTAGCCTTGGCCACTTTGATTCCCTGCCAAGAAAATCCAGTGATTAGGGTTGCCGTAAGTTAGAAACGACTTGAGGGTACTATAGAACAACAGCTAGAGTTATCTGTTTGATGAAGCATTTGACAAATGTAAGAAATAAACCCATGAAATAGATTATTAAAGTATTATCAGGTTCAAACAGTCCATTCAGCAGATTCAGGGAAACTTGCATCCCATGACGTCCTTGCAGGAAACTGTTTCTCTTCTTGGAGGAGGGAAGGGCGCCTTTCCCCATCAGGGCACCAGCTGGGGAAGTATTCTTGCACAGTCAGCCTCTATTGTGGCCAAGATCACTCTGTAAGACAAAGGCCCAAGGGCTGTCATTTCAGTGCTGAGCGTGCCAACCGCGTCTGGGAACAGACACACCAGACTTTCCAAGAGCACGCTTTGATCCGTCAGCTGGAGGTTTCTAAAATGGGCATTCAGCACACCACAGGGACTCTGGTGTGCTGAAACCATAACAGAACAATGCTTTGTAAACAAAGGGCGTCCCATCAAAAACTGACACACTATGGGCGCATCTACATTCTGGAATGAATGCAGTCTGACATCACTTTAGCTGCCAGCACTCAGCACTATAGAATCCTGGGAGTTGCAGTTTTCCATGGGCTTAGACTTCTCTGCCTAGAAGTGCTGGTGTTCCACCAAAGCACAACTTCCAGGATCTCAGAGCATTGAGCCACGGTAGTTAAAGTGGTGCCAAATTGCATTAACTCTGCAGTATAGCTCAGGCATGGGCAAACTTCAGGCCTCCAGGTGTTTAGGACTTGTTTCTACTTGAACATGAAGAAGATCTCAAAGTGTGGTAGAAGCTCCTTCCTTGGAAGCTTTTAAACAGAGGATGGATGTCTCGGGGGCTTTGATTGGATGCCCCATGTGATCTCTTCCAACTCTATGACAGGCATGGGCAAATGGCATGAGCAAACGCTTAAGCAGCTAAGGGGGAAAAGGAAACGGCCTGAAGCCGTTAGGAATGGTGGGAGTTGAAGTCCAAAACACCTGAAGGGTCCAAGTTTGCCCATGCCTGGCCTACACTATTTGACACTGCTTTAATAACCCTGGCTCAATGCTATAGAATCCTGGGATTTGTAGTTCTCTTTGGCAGAGAAGGCGACAAACCTTGTAAAACTGTAACTCCACGATTCCACAGCATTGAGCCACAGCAGTCAAGCGGCATTAATTCTACTATGTAGACACCTGGAGGGCCAAAGTTTGCCCATGCCTGCTCTATGTCCTGATCATTGACCAAAGCAGCTGAGGCTTCTGAAAGGGCAAGTCCAAAACATCTGGAAGGGGAAGTTCTGGACGTCTGCACCAGCACTCTTTGGCCAATAGGCAGGAATTATGGATGCTGAAGTCTGAGACATTTGGGGGTCCAGAGAAGGCACGGAAGCGCCTTCCAGGAAGCCAAGTGAGCAGGCGCGCCCCCTGCAGGCCAGTCCCGCCCAGGCGCCGGGGACGCGCTCCGGCCGGCGCTCGAGACATATGCTGCCTGTCTAGAGCGGAAGGGAGACGACGGCAAGGAGGCTGCCAGCCAGGCTTCGGGCAGCGCATGCGCGGGAGCCCTCCCGCTGCCCCCCCCCCCCGCCTTGCCTCTCTCGCTTTCCGCTTCGGAAGGAGGGCGCCTGCCCAGCCTTCCTCCCCTCCTGCGTCTCTTTCCTCTGGGTCGGGAGCCCGGCTGTCTCCTCCGGCGGATAAAGGGAGACAAGGGGAAGCGGCGTGGGCGAGGGAAGAGCAGAGAGCCAGGAGTTGCAGCAGCAGCAACCCTCTTGACTCTGAGCTTGGCCCACACTTGTAGGCTGTTTGACATCACTTCAAAGCTGCCTTGGCTCAATGCTCTGGGGCCCTGGGAGTTGTGGTTGGATGAGGCACCAGCTCTCTTTGGCAGGCAAGGCTCAAGGCCTTGTGAAACCACAACCCCCAGGGTTTTTATAGCAGTGGGTCATTGCAGTGTCCAACTACAAGACTGTGGATCAGCCATGTGCAAACTTTGGCCCTCCAGGTGTTGTGGACTGCAACTCCCACCATTCCTAACAGCCTCAGGCCCCCTCCTTTTTCCCCGCTTAAGCGGCTGAGTGGGAAAAGGAGGGGGCCTGAGGCTGTTAGGAATGGTGGGAGTTGCAGTCCACAACTCCTGGAGGGCCAAAATTTGCACATACCTGCTCTTGATGCACTTTCAGATTGCACCTTGCATTGAGACCATTTACACTGCAGAATTATAGCAGCTTGATAGCACTTTAAAATTCCATGGTTCCCTGTTGGGCAGAACACTCTTGACACAAGAAGGGTCACTTTCTTACTAAAGTGTGGTGCCCAACGGCTCTAATTCTGCAGTGCGGATACAGTCATCTTGACCCTTTAATTCTGCCCTGCTTCTCCAGAGGATAAGCCGCTTCTGTGTGTATACCAGCTAAACCATGGTCACTCATGAAAGGTGTGAAAAGATGCCTCAAACTTTCCTTCCATCCACATCACTGAGAGTTGTAGTTTGACAAGTCTTCTGCCTTCTCTACCAAAGAGTGCTGGTACCTTAGGTAAAGGTAAAGGTTTTCCCCTTGACATTAAGTCTAGTGTCCGACTCTGGGGATGGTGCTCATCTCCAATAGGCTGCTTCTGTGTGTATACCAGCAAGTCATGTTTACTCATGGAAGGTGTGAAAAGATTCCTCAAAATCTCCTTCTATCCACATCACAGAGAGTTACAGCTTGAAAAGGTCTTCTGCCTTCTCTTCCAAAGAGCGCTGGTACCTTAGGTAAAGGTAGAGGTTTTTCCCTTGACATTGTCTAGTTGTGTCCAACTCTGGGGGTTGGTGCTCATCTGCATTTCTAAGCTGAAGAGTTGGCATTGTCCATAGACACCTCCAAGGTAATGTGGAAAGCATGACTACCTGGAGTGCTGTTACCTTCCCGCTGGATTGGTACCTATTGATTTCACATATGAATGTTTTTTAACTGCTAGGTTGGCAGAAGCTGGTACCTTACCAAACTACAAATCTCAGGATTCCATTGTCAGGAACCGGTTTCCAGGCCTTGGGTTTTGGCGCTGAAAACCAGGGTCCTGACGTAGAGCACTGATAAGGACATTGCAGCTGGTGACCTCGGGGGAAGGCAGTTGGCATTTGGCGGGAGAGTTGCGTGGGATTCACCATTTGGCGGGAAGAGTGGTTTCAAATGTGGGGGAGGGTATAAAGGAGATGACCAGCGGCCGCTGGTCAATCGGCTTTTGTTATGTCTGAGCATCCTGCAGTAAAGTTTCTGATTGATTGCAGATCGGAGTCCTGTGTCGTTATTGGGGACGGCTGCTGTGAGCTGACATCCATAGCATTGAACCATGGTAGTTCAAGTTCTGTCATACTGCAGTCATTCTACAGCACTGATGTAGCCTTCGTGGCCCCTGCTAAAATTAGCCGTACAGTAGTTGTATGGATGGCCTAAATACCTAAGGGACACATCCTACCTGATCTTGGAAGCTGAGCAGAGTCAGTCCTTGGACAAGGTACTGTGGGTTGTGTTTCAAAGGAAGGAAATGACAAACCACCTCTTAAGCATTCTCACCTTAGAAGTCCCCATGGCAGCATTACCCAATCTCCGGTATTCCAGGTGTTTTGGATTTCAGCTTCCAGACTGGCCAAGGCAGCTAAGACTTCTGGGATTCAAAGTTGAAAACAACTGGAGAAACTAGACATTGGGAATCACTGCTTTAGGAAATTGATGGAGGGCCCTTCCACACAGCCCTATATCCTAGAATATCAAGGCAGAAAATCCCACAATATCTGTTTTGAACTGGAATATATGGCAGTGTGGACTCAGTTCAAAGTAGATATTGTGGGATTTTGTGCCTTGATATGACCAGATTTGCCGTAAGTCAACAGGTAAATTGAAAGCATGCCTGTCTATATACATTCAGAGTAGTGTAGACTTCTTAAGGCTCACACAAGGCTCCATCTCCAGCCATGCCAGCACCCACACGTTTTGTTTTCCTTCTCTCCTTCCTTCCTGAATTGTGTTTTGATTCCAGGCTTCCTGGGATCCTGTTGCTGATGCACCCATTACAAGAGAGACCTGCCTTTCTAGTTGCCGCCCTCCCTGGGTGTGTGATGAGCGTGTGGGTATTCTGTGTATATATAATAAGCAAGCGGTGGTTGCAGTAAATTTCAGGGCTGTGTTGCAACAACGTGGCTAATGTTGAACTGTAGTCCTCCGGTATGTAAATCACCTTTAAATACGAGGTGCATAAACTCTGCAGCCAGATCAGCTTGTTTCTTTATTTCATTGCCCGCCTCCCTCCAAGCTGACTGGGCGACTGGCAGCCTAAAGAAAGAGATCTTTTTATTTGTGAGGAATTATAACGAACCAAAGAGCTGGAATTATAAGAAACGAAAAGAGGAACAGAGTCGCAGGACTGCTTGGGGCTCTTGTGAGAGAAAGAGGTGGAAGGCAATCATGAGGGGGAAAGAAGAGAAGTCTTCGCTGAAAGGTGGGTTAATTATTATTTTTGTGAGATTTTTCATTGAAGGTATTTGGGGCAGAGAAACTTTTGAGACAGCTTTGAACTTCAGAGCCAGAGGAAGAAGGAACACTTTTGTCCCTTTAGCGGCATAATTGCATTATCTGCTCCTTTTTTTATTCGAAGCCAGACAAAACCAGGATTGAAGACCATATAGTCTTTGGTGTAACTGGTAAGGATTAATTCAGGGAGAATGGGAAGACTGCAAATCCCAAGCAGAATGGCTTAAAAGAAAAGCTGTGCCTGATCCTAGTCCTATGCAAATTGTGAGAGAGAAGATTGATTCAGTGCACCACTAGATCAGTCCTGGGAGCTTCCAGAATTTTAAAGGTTTTGCGGAAAAGAATGAAAGAACAGGAGAGAACGCAATTGCAGGACAAAGTACATAAGTGTTGGGTTGCTGTGAGTTTTCCGGGCTGTACGGCCGTGTTCCAGATGCATTCTTTCCTGACATTTCACCCACACCTTGTCAGGCATCCACAGGTGTTTTGAGGTCTGTTGGAAACTAGGCAAGTGAGGATTATATATCTGTGGAATGTCCAGGGTGGAAGAAAGAGCTCTTGTCTGTTGAGGCGAATGTGTATGTGGCAATTGGCCACCTTGGTTAGCATTGAATGGCCTTACAGCTTTAAAGCCTGGCTGGTTGCTGCCTGGATGAATCCTTTGTTGGGAGATGTTAGCTGGCCCTGATTGTTTCCTGTCTGGAATTCTCTAGTTTTTCAAATATTGCTCTTTATTTACTCTTGATTTTAGAGGTTTTTTTAAATATGTGTTATTGAAATAGTGTGTGTGCAAGTTAAGTAAGTAGCAGTGTTTAACCTTTTACTATCAAGACCTTCAAAAGCACAGGGACCTGTTAGAACACTTCAGGAATAGTAGTCTCCCGTTTTTTAAACTTCGAAGCATTGACATATTTTACGCTGGTCTTTACTCAGCCTGGTGATACCAGTTCAAATCACTGGTCTATCTATCTCAGGGGATAATTACACCAGAAGGCTGTGACTTTCCAGAGCTTCAGGCAGGAATATTTCTTGGGGACTTGAACCTGGGGGGCATTCTGAATGCAAGTTCTACTTACTGAGCAAGTAGAATGGAGACAAAGGTGCCTGCATGCCATAATTATCAGGGGCCCTTCCACACAGCCCTATATCCCAGAATATCAAGGCAGAAAATCCCACATTATCTGAGTATGGACTCAAATATTCCAGTTCAAAGCTGATATTGTGGGATTTTCTGCCTTGATATTCTGGAAGGGCCCTGCGATTCTTTGGCATTGTTTTGAGGGTTTCCCATCACTATCTTTGGAAGTTTGTGACAGAATTCTGATAGAATCAAGTGGAAAAGAATGCCTTGGGCTCTCCTTTTCCAACAGATGTTAGGAATTATGGTTGAAGCCCAAAACATCTGGAAGGCCAAAGTTTGCCCATGCCTGGCTAACCCCAACGAGTTGATCAGGAAGCTATCTGCACGAATGGAGAATGGATTGAATAGGAAGTTATTTTTGGGAGATAGTTTCATCATCTGCTAGGCCCGTAGCCAGGATTTTGCTGAGTTTGATTTTTTTTTTTGGGGGGGGGGGGGGGGGATCTACCCTAGCAAACCTTTTGTATCATTATCCCAATACCCCCATGTATATGGGATATATTGAGCATGGTGATCAGATCATGATATGAATAATCCTAACAGTTTAAATAATGTACCAGTAAGGCCTCGCGGACCACTCTGAGAATTTCGGGGGGGGGGGGGGCTACTTGCCTGTCCTGTGCTGTACATGCTAATGTAGACACTAACCAAGGTGTGGGTGGTATCCTTGTAGCCCAGCCATGGTCGAACTTGGGCCCTCCAGGTGTTTTGGACTTCAACTCCCACCATTCAGAACAGTCTTGGGCCCTTTCCTTGAGACTGGGAAAAGGAAAGGACCTGACTCTGTTCCGAATGGCGGGAGTTGAAGTCCAAAGCACCTGGAGGGCCCAAGTTTGCCCATGCCTGCTATCCAGGCACTAGATGACCTTCAGCCAGGTCTTCTCTCTTAGCTTGATGTACTTTGGATATAGCTCAGTGCTCTAAATCCTGGGATTTGTAGTTTGGTGAGACCCCAACACTCTTTGGCACAGTGTTTCTCAACCTGTGGGTCCTTAGATGTTTTGGCCTTCAGCTCCCAGAAACTGGCTGAGATTTCTGGGAGTTGTAGGTCAAAACACCTGGGGACCCACAGGTTGAGAACCACTGGACGTTTGGCAGAAGAAGGCTAAAGACGTTGTAAAACTACAGCTCCTATGGGGTCAAATTGTATTCATTCTACAATGTAGAAAGTTTTGGCTGAGCTTTATGGCCACAGCAGCCCAGCCGAGGGAAGGCATAAGAAGCGAATGAATGAAAGCACGAGGGAAGGTTTAGGAATGAGGAGCTCGCCGGGGGCGGCTGAGTGGGAGCAGGAGGCCGAGCAGGAGAGTCACTTCCGCCACGTTTGAGTCTTGCCAAACAGCGCTGCCAACAGGCGACGGGGCGGGGCCCAAACAGTGCCGGGCGCATGCGCGGTGGGGGACAGCCGGCTCACGCTGCCCGCAATGTGCTCCTTGAAAGTTTACAAGGCTCAGGTTGTTGTTGACTGCGGCTGCAAGCTTAGCCTTTCCTGCGGAGGAGAATAACATTGGCAGCGGGAGAGGGCAGGAGCAGCTGTGTCATGAAAGCAGCCTTCTTGATGTCGCCTTTGCTATCTCTGCGGGGTTTACGGTTTAGTTTTCTTTCGGGGGGGGGGGGGGTATAGCTCCCATTATCCACTGTTGTATAAAGTTTGCCCCTGTTTTCTGTGAAAAAAGTTTTTCCTCCCACACCCCCAAAGGTTTTGGTATGCCGTCTACAGGCATGGGCAAACTTCAGCCCTCCAGGTGTTTTGGACTCCCAACTCCCACAATTCCTAATATCCTCAAGCTGAGGGGGGAAAGCTGATGCTGTTAGGAATGGTGGGAGTTGGAGTCCAAAACACCTGGAGGGTCCAAGTTTGCCCAGGCCTGATCTACACTGTAGAATTAATGCACTTTGACACCACTTTAACTGCTCAATGCTGTGTAATCCTAGAAGTTGTAGTTTGGTGAGGCAACAAACTTGTAAAGCCGTGGCAATTGAAGTGCTATCTAAAGGCATTTAAGGCTACAACGTGGATGCACTCTGGGTTGTGTAGCCAAAGAAGAGTTTCCCCTTTCTGCAGACTTTCAGTCTGGCATTGCCAAGCATTGCCGGTTTGCCCAGAGGTGCCGATTGCGAAAATGTTCTCACCCACGAGATAAATAAATCAGCACCCCAAGGGCGAGAGAGGAGAGGAAGCGCCCACAACCCAGTCATGTGCCTGGAAAGCTCCCTTGGCTGAGTGGCAGGCTGTCAGAATACATTTCTCTGAGTGGGAGCTTTCAATTTAGGAAGGAGACCCTTTAAGAGCCACAGAGGCTGAGTTCCTCCTGTGTAAACATGTTGATCAGCTGCCCTTGGAGGCTCATTGGAGGATGATAGGCTATGCAAACTGCAGCCCTCCTGGGTCCCATCATCCCCTTTGCAGTAATGGCTGAGGCTGCTGGGGTTTGCCGCACATTCCCTGCCTGCACCTTGAAGAGGAAAAGGAGAGAAAGCTGTGTTTACATTCCTAAGCGAACAACAACAACTTGTTTCTTACTTGCCTCCCTAAGGTCATAACAATCACAAGGACCAATTATTTCTTACCTGCCTCCCTAAGCTCATAACAACAACCATCACAACAAATTATTTCTTACCTGCCTTTTCTCCAAAGTACAACATCGTTTTTTTTCTGTGTCAGGAGCGACTTGAAAAACAGCATAGTTAAAACATAAAACCAATAAAAAACATATAAAGCAGAAAATACATTATAAAATAGTTCATACTAACACAGTGGGTTGTGTTTACATTTGAAACCTAGTTCAAACAACAACCATGTAACATAATACTTATTATTGTTATTATTTCTTACCCAACTCAAGGCTCCAGGCAGGGTACAATACAGTTAAAATGCATAGATAAAATGACACCATTAAATATTAAAAGGCAAAAGCTTTAAACCCATTGAAATCATTCATGCCAATACAAGGCTACTTTAAAATTAATAGTTTAAAACTGGGTAGGACGGTTAAAACCCAGCCCCAGTCAAGAAAGACAGCTTCAAGTGTGGGTTAGAAACTCAGGTGCATCTAAATTGCAGAATTAATACAGTTTGACACCATAAAAAACCACTTAAAATCTGGTTTCTGCCTCCTGCAGAAATATGGGGTTTGTAGTTTAGTGAGGTTGTTAAAGGCGCCTTCCTAAATTACAAACCTCAAAATTCTGCAAGAGGCAGAAACTTGATTTTAAGCGGATTTTTTTCTCTAGTGTGATGAGGTCTATAATAATAAATGCTTTAACTCAATGCTATGGAATCCTTGCATAGTTCTGAGCCATGGTAATTCAGGTGGTGTCAAACTGCATTTGTTCTACAGTGTAGATGCACCTGGGCCCACTCCTTGCACTTTGCTAGTTGCCCATGGGTGGCATCCTGGGCCACTCTCTTCATAAACAAACCCCACGTGCCCCACAATGAGACAAAAAAAAAAAAAAAGGAAGGCAGGCAGAAGGTGCACATCGTGTTCTTGAAAGATTGTGCAAAGAAAGGAAGAATTGTAGGCTGGGTCAACTTTCCCTCACTTCTTTTGCAAGCGTGGAGATTTCCATCTCTTCCCTCCTTTGCATCTGAGCAAGTGTGCATTAAAACAGAGAAAGTGTTATGTGTGTACACAGTCTATTCTTTCCTCGATGTTTTAAGGAGGAGGCATTTTGGTATTTAATCCAGATTGAATTCCTAGGCCCAGTTTAGGTTGGAGAGGGGGGAAGTGTGTGTTGGCTTGTTTTGTTGAGAAAGCCAGGGCAGGAAATCTAAAGTTCCTCTGAGTCACTCCCTGGACGGAAAGGACATTTTCTTATCGAGCGGCTTTTAGTGCCAAAGAGAGACCCACTGGACAGAGCAGGATTTTTCTTGGGCTCTCTTGCCTTTCAGCTCCCTTTTCTTCACTATTTACTGACAAAATTGACTGCCAGGAAAGGGGAAAGGGCTCACCAGTTCCATCTAGGATTTTGGTAAGATACTGTTTTGTTTGTGTGTTGTAGGTCTTTAGCCTTTGCTGCTAAATAATGCTGGTGCCTCACCAAACTACAACTTCAATAGCATTTAATCATGGCAGTTAAAGTGGTGTCAAACTGCGGTATTTCTTCAGTGTAGATACCTCTTGGGTCATAAAAATTCCACATGGGGGGAATCATTAACCCTCCCCGCCCCAATGACCTTCTTTTTTGGGAAAGAGATTACTTTGAATTGGTTTGCTTCCAGCTTGGATGTGGTGCTAGCAGATGCCATCAGAGGGGCAAACTCTTTGGTAGTTAATAAATATCATCTGATAAGAGGAAATCAATACAGTTTTGGAGGTTGCTGTATTTCAGGGGAAGATTTTTTTTCTTTTCTAAGGAAATAAGGGTGAAAGACATCTCACGTGGAACTCCGTTTGGGGTGAATCTACACTGTAAAACTAATGTAGTTTTCCACCACTTTAACTCTCATGCCTCAATGCTATGGAATCATAGGAGTTGTAGTTTGGTGAGGCATGAGCACTCTGGCGGAGAATACTAGAGACTTTTAAAACTACAACTCACATGATTCCATAGCATTGTAATGTTATTGTTTTCATGTTGATGTATTGTATTTTATGTATTATGTATTTTATGTATGGCATCTGTGTGTGCTATTTTGTAAGCTGCCCTGAGTCCCTATAGGGGATGGTGGTGGGATATAAATAAAATTTAATATTATTTATTATTTATACATGGCAACTATAGTGATGTTAAACTGCAATGATTCAGCAGAGTTGGACATGATGAGTTAATGTCAAGGAGAAACCTTTACCTTTTTTGTGTCAGGAGCGACTTGAGAAACTGCAAGTCACTTCTGGATTGAGAGAATTGGCCGTCTGCAAGAATGTTACCCAGGGGACACCCAGATGTTTTACCATGCTTGTGGGGGGCTTCTCTCATGTCCTTGCATGAGGAGCTGGAGCTGACAGACAGGAGCTCATCTGCACTCTCCCCGGATTCGAACTTCCAACCTGTCAGTCTTCAGTCCTGCCGGCACAAGGATTTAACCCATTGCACCACCAGGGGCTCCTGCCTTTACCTTTACAATATTCACATTGACCTGTGGATAAATTGGCCCAGGTTTTTTTTTAGTTACTTCCCAGAAATTTCTACTTATACTTAAGTATATAGGATGGTAACTAATCTCAGCAGAAAAGGTCTTTTACTTGAAATGTTGGAAGATGTGCTGATAAAGCCACATTTTGAAATAGCATGACTCTGGGAATCCCTGCACCCTAATCCGCATAGGATTAGGTTATATATTCATTTATATGCTATACTTTCTTTGACTGCTCTGCAGGAATAGTTTCCGGGACTTAGACAAATATTCACCAAGCTTGATTAGCCAGAATGGAGAAGAATAGAAACCCCATGTTCAGGGGATGTAAACCTCAGATTAGCAGATTAACAAAGCAAAGATAGTCATGGTGGTTATCGTGGCTTGCTTGTGAGTTGGTTCGGAGCCTCTGCTGGCCAAGTGGGTGTCGGGGTCGCAAGGTCATTTTGATGGCCTTTTGGGCCTAAAGCGACTGTATGCAATGTCCAGCCATAAAGTGGTGCATATCTAAAATGAGCAGAGTGGAAAGGGGCCAGCGGTTGGGCAAGTGTCATTTGGTTTGGCTTGCACCCTGTGGCCGAGCCTTCGGGCTCCACCATGTAAGGCTTCTCAGCATGTAAGGAATGACAAGAGGGCAGCATTTTCTCCTTTACCTTTAGGGCAGTGTTTCTCAACCTGGGTGTCGGGACCCCGGGGGGGTCGCAAGGGAGGTGTCAGAGGGGTCACCTTACTTACTTACTTAGGCGACCCCTCGTTGTCTGAGTAGGATAGGATAGTCTTCCAAGATCAGTGTACTGGCGGTGGGTCCGTTGGTGACTGTGGAGCCCTATTCTTGATCCGCATCTTCTCCTGCAGTGAGGGCATTGGTTTCCAGGTGGAAGGGATTGGCTTGACACACCTTCCCCTTGGCACGTTTCTTTCTTTTGTCATCTATTTGTGCTTCTTCAAATTCTACAGCACTACTGGTCACAGCTGACCTCCAGCTGGAGCGCTTAAGGGCCAGGGCTTCCCAGTTCTCAGTGTCTATGTCAGAGTTCACTTTGAGCCCATCTTTATGGTCTGATGGTCTTTGGATCACCAAAGACCATCAGAAAGCACAGTCTTTATTCATTTACTATATTTATACCTTGCTCTTCTCACCCCAAAGGGCACTTAGAGAGGCTTACAGATTATGGTAAAATTCAATGCCTCATTATACATACAAATAATTAATATAACATTGCAAATTATAAAACGGTTAATAAATAAACTATTTATTATATTTATAATTATTATATTTATTTATTAATTTTATGATAAATAAATAATAAATATACAGATTTTCTGTTGGTCATGGGGTTCTGTGTGGGAAGTTTTGTCCCAATTCTATGTTGGTAGGGCTCAAAATGCTCTTTGGTTGTAAGTGAACTATAAATCCCAGCAACTACAACTCCCAAATGTCAAGGTCTGTTTTCCCCAAACTCCACCAGTGTTCACATTTGGGCACTTTGAGTATTTGTGCAATCCTTGCTTGAGTCCACAGTGCTCTCTGGAGGTAGGTGAACCACAACTCCAAAACTCAAGGTCCACCAAATCCTTCCAGTATTATCAGTTGGCTATGGGAGTTCTGTGTGCCAAGTTTGGTTCCAATTCCATCCTTGGTGGAGTTCAGAATGTTCTGATTGTAGGTGAACTCTAAATCCCAGCAACTACAACTCCCATATGATATAACCAATCCCCCCCTCCAAACCCCACTAGTATTCAAATTTGGGCGTATTGGGTATTTGTGCCAAATTTGGTCCAGTGAATGAAAATACATCCTGCATATCAGATACTGACATTACGATTCATAACAGGAGCAAAATGACAGTAAGCAAGGAAAATAATTTTAGGGTTGGGGGGGGGGGGGTCACCACAATATGAGGAACTGTATTAAGGGGCCGTGGCATTAGGAAGGTTGAGAAATACTGCTTTAGGGCAGCCTGGAAAGAAGAGGGTGGACTTCAACTCCCACCATTCCTAACAGCCTCAGGCCCTTTGCTTTTCCCCTTAAGCGGCTTAAGCGGCTGTTAGGAATGGTGGGAGTTGAAGTCCAAAACACCTGAAGTGTGCCCATATCTGCTGTCAATTAACCCAAGGTATCTCCCCACTTCAATACAAAAAATAAAGTGGAAAAAGGAGGCAAGACGCAGGTGTCCCCTTTTCCTGCCTCTGCCCGGCTTGGAGAGCCTTTTCCTGGCGAGGGAAGGGCGGGTCGGCGCGCGGGCGCCAGGGCTCCGTCTCTGCAGGCTTTTCCGGGCGCCTGGGGAGGGAGGGGCTCCTCCTCATTGTTCCCGCGAGGCCACGCCCCTTTTCCCGCAAGCCACGCCCTCGCCGCGCGGCTATATAAACCCCTCCGGCGCTCAGCAGGAGCCGCAGAATAGAGCTGAGTTGGGGAAAGTTTGGAGCTTGTTTGCTCGTGAAGCCGCTTCGCTTGCGCTGCCTTCGAGTTTTTTTCCTTCGGTTATTTATTTCTTCGGGATTGTTATTTTTTCTCTCTCTGCTATTGCTGGTTTTGTCCTGCTTTTGCCATGACGATCAAAACAGACACGTCGGGGTCCGTTCTAACTTATTCAAAGATGCGAGGGATGGTGGCGATCCTTATTGGTGAGTTGAGATGCAGAGAACGCGGGTTGTTGCGAGTTTTTGTGTTCAAGAAGCATTCTCCCCTGACGTTTCGCCTGCTTCTATGGCAGGCATCCTCAGAGATTGGGAGCTCTGTTGGAAACTAGGAAAATAGGATGTATATACCTGTGGAATAATGTCCAGGGGTGCCTGAGGAAAGTGTGACTGTTGCAATTGGCAGAGAAAGTATTATTGCCCACCTGTTTGGTTGTCTAGTTTTCCGCCTCTTATTTTATTCCCTCCCTTTCTTAAGTGGAAAAGTTGAGCAAAAGTAAATCCTTGTGGATCTTGGCAATTGATTTCTCATCCATTCTTTTTCCCTTTCTTCTCTTTGCAGCTTTCATGAAGCAGAGGAGGATGGGGCTGAATGACTTCATCCAGAAAATCGCTACCAATTCCTATGCGTGCAAACAGTAAGTGGAGATAATTTTGAAATCAATTTGAAATTTTTGTTAAATGTAAAATAAATACAAAGGAGTATAGATATGATTTTTTTTAAAAAAAATTAAGATTGTTTTTTTCAAAGTTAATATTAGTTAAGTGGGATTGGATTGACAAACATAACGGTGGGTTGCTGTGAGTTTTTCGGGATGTCCCAGAAGAATTATCTCCTGATGTTTTGCCTGAATCTATGGCAGGCATCCTCAAAGGGTAGTGAGGTCTTGGAAACTAGGAAATGAGCTTTATATATCTGTGGAATATCCAGAGTAGGAGGAAGAACTCTTGCCTGTTTGAGGCAGGTGTGGAGGTTTCAATTGGCCACCTTGATTAGCATTTAATGGCCTAGTAGTTTCAAGTTCTGGCTTCTTACTGCCTGGGGGAATTCTTATCCATGTTGAAATTACATAGAGCTGGGTGCAGGAATTCTGCTGTGATAGCAACAACAGAATTTAGGATGTAGAACTAAGTCAACTCAATGTATTGTTGAAGGCTTTCATGGCCAGAATCACTGGGTTGTTGTAGGTTTTTTCAGGCTGTATGGCCATGTTCTAGAAGTATTCTCTCCAGATGCTTCAACTGCATCTATGGCAGGCATCCTCACAACCTCTGAGGATGCCTGCCATGGATGCAGGCGAAATGTCAGGAGAGAATGCCTAGAACATGGCCATATAGCCCAGAAAACCTACAACAACCCACTAAGTAGATTCAATTTGAATAGGTGTAGTTGCCCATATTTTGCTATTTTGAGGGAAAAGGTGGTATGTGTGTGTATATATATGCCTGCTTTGCTTTCTGTCACAGTATAGGTCTACAAGGTAGAATTAATGCAGTTTTGTTGCACTTTTAACTGCTTTGTCTCAATGCCGTGGAATCGTGGAGTTACAGTTTTACAAGGTTTTTAGCCTTCTCTGTCAAAGAGAACAACAAATCCCAGGATTCTATAGCATTGAGCCAAGGTGTAGTTTAAGTGGTGTCAAGTTGCATTAATTGTACAGTATAGGCCAGGCATGGGCAAACTTTGGTCCTCTAGGTGTTTTGGACTCCAACTCTCATCATTCCTAACAGCCTCAGGCTCCTTCCTTTTCACCCTCAGCTGCTTAAGCAGCTGAGGGGGAAAAGGAAAGGGCCTGAGGCTGTTAGGAATGGTGGGAGTTGGAATCCAAAACACCTGGAGGGGCCAAGTTTGCCCATGCCTTGATCTAGATGCACCCATCGAAAGCTCTTTTGATTAAAATGGTGCATGCAGCGGAGTTCAGCTATTGGATTGGAAAAGGATAAGCTGGCTACTTAGATACTAGATCCTCGTCTAGAAGGGTGACCTTTAAGTACAGAGGGACCTTCAGTCTCTTTGCTCAGAAAGGCTTGTTTCTGTCTCCGGTCTCGGCTTGACCCTGAAATCTAATAACTTCTTTCAGTGGCTTTATGAGTAGCTTGCCAACTTGGACCTTTTTCCAGTCCAAATGACAGCTTAGCTCGCTCGCGCCCCTAGCGGCTGTTGATATGTTTACACGCTTGTGCAACTGGTCTAATTCCCTTCCCTCTAATCTCTCTGCAGCCCTGAAGTTCAATCTATTTTGAAGATCTCCCAGCCTCAAGAGCCTGAACTTATGAATGCCAATCCATCACCTCCCGTAAGTAGCCTCTGTTGTGTACAGCCTCTCTAAAGAAGAATTTAATGACTCAGGAATAGAAAGGGCTTTCAAATACAGTTGTCTCCATTGGCAATCCATCCAGTGTTGATACTTAAGCCAGGGACATACTGTAGCCATGAAATCTAGAAAGGATTACTGTATAATAAAAGCACAGCCCTATCTGCTTGGAACAGGAGACACAGCAAAAACCTTTCATTGTAAACAAAGCAAGTTGTTTGTTGTCCCATGAATTTCTAAAAAGTTTAACACAACATTCAGGGCTTCTTAAATCTGCCCTGACAATTAATGCTATTTTAAAATAGGCACAGTCAATTAAAAAAATCAAATGTTTCCAAACAAATGATATATATATTTACGACTATTTTCCTCCTTTTTTTAAATTGCAGCCCAGTCCATCCCAGCAAATCAACCTTGGACCCTCATCCAACCCACATGCTAAACCATCTGATTTCCATTTCCTGAAGGTTATTGGAAAAGGCAGTTTTGGGAAGGTAAGTTCTATCTCCATCTTGGTCATTTGATTATGGAGTATAGGGTAAAATGTTAGGAAGTGGACATAAGGCATAGTCCATCGCTCTGTTAGCTTTGTATTGTTAACTGGCAGTTTCAGTGAAAGGGATTCATGGTCTAAAATTCAGCACTATTTAGAGTAACAGGGTTGAACAAGGAAAAGCTTGGGTACATAAGTTGGAAATAACAAATGCATTGAGGCTGTAGGGGCCAAAGGGAGTTGAGGCTCTTTTAGCTGACTCTGCCACCTCTTCATGCCTCTATCTGCTATGCTAACACAGGCATGGGTAAGCTTCGGCCCTCCAGGTGTTTTGGACTTTCAACTCCCAGAATTCCTAACAGCCAGTAGGCATTGCCAGCCCACCCATCTGTGAAAAGTAGCATTTTGGTTTAGTATTTGTAGAAAGGATACATTTGTGGGCAATTCTGTCCAATTCTCTTCCCCAAGATGTCTTGAGTAATGGATTACTTTGTTTCTTTCAGGTTCTTCTTGCAAGGCACAAGGCAGAAGAACAGTTCTATGCAGTTAAAGTCCTCCAGAAGAAAGCAATCCTGAAAAAGAAAGAGGTAACTATCGAACTGTTTTCACCCCAAAGGCCCCCACTGATATAGAGAACAATGATCACAAATGTGTTGTTACATTATTGAGTACTAACAGGTGATTTTTCCCCCCCTCCAAACCCTCAGGAGAAACACATCATGTCAGAACGCAATGTCCTGCTGAAGAATGTCAAGCATCCTTTCTTGGTTGGGCTCCACTTCTCTTTCCAGACTGCTGACAAACTGTACTTTGTTCTAGACTACATCAACGGGGGTGAGGTAAGCAAAAAGGAAGCACAACCAATAAACATGTATTTCTGCTCTGTGTGTTTGAGTTAAATGCACTGCTTAAAAGGTTTAGGGGCTTACTAACGTTCTCCTCCCTCGTCTCTTTCAGTTGTTCTACCATCTCCAAAGGGAGCGTTGTTTCCTGGAACCAAGAGCTCGTTTTTATGCTGCTGAAATAGGCAGTGCACTGGGCTACCTGCACTCTCTGAACATTGTTTATCGGTGAGTGGGTCTATGGTTATGTGTACATAGAATCTCTGCAAAGGCTCATGGAATAAGGGTCTAATGTAGAGTAAAAATTTCCTAAATTTTCTAAATGGGTGCCCAAAAGCCTTGACAGCTGGGTTTGCCAAGAAACTGATAGTAATGGGGTCTGGAACCAATGTAGCACAATAGTTGAAGTATGATTTCTTTTATGGGTTATAGTTATGATGGCACAATGGCTTAAACCCTTGTGTAGGCAGGATTGCTGACCAGGAGGTTGGCAGTTCAGACCCAGGGAGTGGGGTGAGCTCCTGTCTGTCAGATCCAGCTTCTCATGTAGAGACATGAGATAAGCCTCTCACAAGTTGGTAAAACACCTGGGCAACGTCCTTGTAGATGGCCAATTCTTTCACATCAGAAGTGACTTGCAGTTTCTCAAGTCACTCCTGAAAAGAATGGTTAGAACCAATAAGGTGTTCCACACCTTTCCTTGTAGAGTGAATTGTGTGGGATGGTGGCCTTTGGAAACATTTGGGGACAGTGTGCTGAAACTGGTTACACAAAAACATTAAAAATTGATATGCTAATGCTTTTACTTAGAATGGCAAATAATAAAGGCTGAAATGCATAGGCTGAACTTTGCATTTGTCTTCCTTTCTCACAGAGACTTGAAGCCGGAGAATATTTTGCTTGATTCTCAGGGCCACATTGTTTTGACAGACTTTGGACTCTGCAAAGAGAACATAGAGCACAATGGCACAACTTCCACATTTTGTGGCACTCCTGAGGTAAGTTTTAAATTCTGCTTTATTCATAAGAAAATGATGGTGAGAATTGGCCTAAACTGTGCAAGCAGAAAGTTTCCCCAAAAAGGGCACTTTATGGCAGTTAGGTGGACAAAGTTCACAAACTAAAACCAGATTCAAAAAATGAGGTCTTTGAGGCTTGTAAATAGCATCAGTAGTATAAGAGTGCTCTGTAGAGAAACCAGCTCTTATGTAAATGCACCATGTCTTCAGGACTTTTGGTCTAGGCCTCAAACCACCCATCCATTTCTCTGAGACACCTTGATTTTAAAGAAATGTGGATTTCTGAGCCTAGTTTCGGTCTTGTATGTTCTGGTTTTTTGGTCATGCTTCTTAATGTCAAATTGAATCTAATGTTTCCTTTTCCCCTTTTGTCTTGTTTAGTACCTTGCCCCTGAAGTCCTTCATAAGCAACCCTATGACCGAACTGTGGACTGGTGGTGCCTTGGAGCAGTCCTGTATGAAATGCTTTATGGACTGGTAAGTCTTAAATTTAAAAACAATCAATTATGTAAAAATACCAGAAGTTACACCAGAAGACAGAATGGCCCAAACCTTTGACTCCACTTAAACTTTCCTATGTTAATTTTGGTGGTTCTATTTCTTTTGGGGGGCCTTGAACCTCCAGTATCTTGAGATACAAGTTAATGCATTGACATGATAATGGGATATATACAAATATTTTTATATAAACCAATGGTATATTAGACATCTCTCACAACCCTCCAGCAAGCATGGCCACTAGCTTTTTTTACATCTTTAATGTCCATATGTGACTCAAATGGGTATTAAAATCTCATCCCAGCCCAGTGTACTTGTTATTAATAATTTTTCTGCTCTTGTTTTGTTTTTCCAGCCCCCCTTCTACAGTAGAAACACAGCAGAAATGTATGACAACATTCTGAACAAACCTCTACAGCTGAAGCCAAATATCACTAACTCCGCTAGACATCTTTTGGAAGGTCTTTTGCAGAAGGACAGGACCAAGAGGCTAGGAGCCAAGGAGGACTTTGTAAGTATAATCTTAGGAACTTTGAGGGTAGGGTGGAGGGGAGTGGGCATTTTTGGAAGTTGGCTAGACTAGGCTTGTCTCCTTCAATTACTCTTTGTCTAAGTGGATCTAATTTCCGTTTCCTGAACAGATGGAGATTAAGAATCACATCTTCTTCTCTCCAATTAACTGGGATGATCTCATTAATAAGAAGATTACACCCCCCTTTAACCCAAATGTGGTAAGTATTTCTTCTAATTATAGAATAGACAAGGAGGGTGGTGGGTTTTTTTTTCCTATTTATACAGAGGGTGTCCAGAAGGTGAAGATATTAATAACCAGCAGGGGTTTCAAAAGGATACTTAAATGTATTACCAGGGTGACCTGGAAGAGACAATTACACAGGTGTCAGATTTAAAGTGCCACTTTCAGCTTATGCATGGGAGGAAGCATGCAAGTTTAGTTTGTCCTTACATGCAACATTTATAGGTTACTTTTCTTTTTAAAGCTTAAGGGGAAGAAAGGTCTTCTGGCAAACCTCCGAAATGGGATTTCATTATTTCCAACAGGGAGGAAACAACTTTATCTTCAAAGGCTCTAGCTAGCTTCAAAATGGTAGAGCTCATGGTCTGTGTATGGGGGTTTCTTGTCATTGTGCAGTAACATCCCCCTTCTGAAATTGACCATGCTCACCCAGCTGAGTTCTATAGTACTTCAGGCTCTACTCAGGTTTAACTTACTCCCTTGGAAATGGGTTTAGGACTGTAGTCCTAGACTTAGTTTGGCCTTGTAGCTGTTCTCAAGCTGTGGGTCCCCCCAGATGCTTTGTCCTACAGCTCCCAGAAATCCCAGCCAGTTTACCAGTTGTTAGGATTTCTGGAAGTTGAAGGTCAAAACATTTGGGGACCCACAGGTTGAGAACCAGTGTCCTAAACTATGAAACATCTTTTCAGAGGAGTTGTTCTCTCAGCCTTTAAAGTCTGAGTACATTGGAGATAAATGCCACCTCTAACATTGGATGAATGTGACCTTTAGGTGATATGTAAACAACACACCTTTGAAATTAGTGTTGGTTGTGCAGAGCACTTAGAAGAGGGCTGGGGAATGTTTGGCCTTGTAGCTGTTGGACTGTAACTCCCATCAGCCCTAGACCGCATGGCTAAGCTGTAGGAATGGTGGAAGTTGTAGTCCAACAACACCTGAACAAGTTGTGTACCTTTGCTTTTAACCCAGCTGATTAGTTTTCTGCTCATTCTTCACAGTCCATCATTAACCACCACTCCCTCTCTTTGTTTTCTCAGAGTGGCCCCAGTGACCTACGGCACTTTGATCCTGAATTTACAGAGGAACCGGTCCCAAACTCCATTGGCCAGGCTTCTGACAGTATCCTCATCACTGCCAGCGTCAAGGAGGCTGCTGAAGCTTTTCTGGGCTTCTCCTATGCTCCTCCCATGGATTCTTTCCTGTGAATTTCTACAAATGACTTCATTCTTCCATTCTTTTGTTCTCCTTTTTAAAAAAAACAATGACCTTTTTGTTGGCCTTCTGGTTGAGCTGCCCGTGGTCTGGTCACCTTGAAAGATAAAATTTTGCACATCTTCCCACTGTGTGTGGCAGCTTTGCAGCCTTAATTTCAACTACTGCTGTGTTTGCTGGAAGACTTGTGTTAGTCTTTTTTGTTGCTATGGTTTGTTTGAGGAGCACATAAGACTCTTTTTAAATGAACATGCAAACATTGTACTTCCAGCTCTTCCCACTCTCCAAAGTGGTGCTATATCTTCTTTTGAAGTTTTATTTTTAAGATGAAGAAGAAGAAGGAAAAACTGACTGCTGCCATAGACTGCTGTAGCGTCTAAGCATATGAACAAGATGCTGTGTGTATTCTTATTACTGTTATCTGGAGAGGATGTTCTGAGAAGTCTAGCTTGAAGATCGTGCTGGATGTGATGAGGATTTTATGAAAATGTGCCTTTTTTCCCAATGAGATCTTGGAAGCTCCAAAGCTTTTCCTGTCACAAGAGCGTTTTCTTGATTCACAAGTGTGTGTGTGGATGGGTTTGCTATGTAGAGACAATGGTATGAATGTAGTATACATATGTGCAAGTGGACTCCACAGTTCAGAAGCATCAGTGTGCTACTTGCAGGACATTACAATGTGGGGCATTGTTTGTTCCTTCCATATTTGGAAGACAATAAATTAATAATTGTATATAATGTTTTTAATATGTAAAATAAAAACACAACCCTATATAGTGAACATCTAAAATATCAAAAGGGGCTTCAATGACTTGCATCCCAAATGCTTGAAGTAAGCATTGCTGCTATGGAAATAACTATATATAATATATATAAATATTTCTATTTTTAGAAAGGGTTTCTATGGACCAAAATGCCCCAACTGCAGTCTTGTCAAAGCTGTTGGTAAAATAATTATTTTTGTTCATCATCTGTACAACTGGGCATTATTTATGGTTTGTAAAAAAAAAGTTTGCATTCCTGGTTGTATGTATTTGTAAAAAAGACTTGTACAGCTGGTTGCAATGCTATATGTATATTTAAAAGGAAAAAAAACTTTAAAGGATTATAATGTATACCACCATTTTAATGTACTTTATGTGATTATAATATGTATCATTTTTTGTGACCAAACCTATCGGTTTGCAATAAAATCTTGGAAAATATTTCTCTGTTGTTGCTACTTCCATTATGCAATTCAGTGCATTTGCCTTTCCTCTGAATCACAGGGAGCATTTACTTTGTATTGGCTAACAGATCCTAGCTTTCTTCCCATGACCTTAATACCATTCTTCTTCTTGTATGGTAGGACAACTGAAAAAAGATGGTCTAGTCAGTTTCAGGTGTTAGTGACTTAAGCTGTAGTTCAGCACTGAGCCTTACACATATTATCCAAAACTTCTGATTACTGTTGTAAGTAAATGTATTCAATTTGGATTACTAAACTGAGATACATAACAAAAGTTGGGGAAAGATTGAGCAATAAGGCTTGCCACTAAAAAAATTCTTGTCAGCCAGTGTAGCACATGTAGAGCTGGGAGTTTGGCAGATCAGTTTGAATTCTTGCTTGGCCCATTGGGTGACCTTGGGCAAATCACATCTTTTCAGCGTCTGTAGATGGCAAAGCTTTCCAAGAAAATCTCATGATCTCCATAAGTCAGAAATGAGTTGAAGGCACACAAATCTCACTAAGTACTGCTAGTCCAGCAGCTACACATTTATTAACACATCAGTAAAGTCTTCTGACATGGAGAAACCTCACTAATGTTCCTCACTAAAGTACAAATTGCAGGATTCCATAGGTTGCATCTATAGTTAAAATAGAATCATAACATGATTGCATTGGGTGAAGGCATGTTCAATTGCTCTCTGCTTGATATGTTTCAATTTGCCACTATCTCTGGAAAAGGATGGGGAGTGGGATACAATGCTCCAATGAAGGTGACCCAGGCCCCTTCCATATAGCTGAATAAAATCCTACATTTCTGCTTTGAACTGGAATATATGGCAGTGTGGACTTGGATACCTCAGTTCAAAGTAGATATTGTGGGATTTTCTGTCTTGATATTCTGGATTATATGGCTGTGTGGAAGGGCCCTCAGACTTCAGAGAGGTTACATTTTTACTGGGGTATCCAGTACTTAGGCGAGACAATGGAAAGGCAAAATCTACCCATATATACTTTGATCAAAAATATTTAGTGCAACAGAAACTCCTATATAGCCTTGGGTACCACTGAAAACTAATTCTAGAAGATTTCTCAGCTCTCTGGAGTAACATTTGGGACGTATGTGACGACAATGAGAAGAAAAGATCTTTCTGTCCTGATTTCATGGGGGAAGCACTAGATGTCCCCCCTGAAATCGGTTGTTAAATTGGGATGAGTCATCAGCCTTGGACTATCTTTTCCAATGTTGTTTGCTCCCTATATATATCACTCTGATGCGCATTTCAGTGCACCAAATGTCCCAAGTATCAATCTGGGCCTTGGTAGGAGAGATGTATTTGAGATAAACAAATGGCATTACTGAACCAAACAAGTGAGTCAGCCCATATGTTATGGGGCAAAGGGAGTCCAAACACACCCTCCCTGCTGGTAGCACATTGACTGATCAGATCAGGGAGAAATGCACATATAAGCACAAAAACAGCAATGTCAGACCTTGACTGTGCATAGATCATCTTTATAAGTATATCTATGATGGTTTCTTGAGGTCAGAAGCAGAGATAGAAAAAGAGTTTGAAGTTTGATGGTTATTTCCTGATGGCCTTCTCTTGAAATGTGAAATCAATTCACATTTTCTCAGGATGGTGGGCTGATTGTGCATCGTGTCTGTAAACTGGTGATGATGTGAATTATGAACCATATCCATATATCATATAATACAGGCATCTTTCCTTAACATGATGCCCTTTTATGTGTTGGGCTACAACTCCCCTAATAAAGTCAGGTTATAAGATAATGGGGCATTTGCAATTTACAATAGAGTTGTAATTTCCCTAGAGGCTCCTCTCTCTCAAATATTTTGGAGAAATATTTTACATAAGAAAAAAAATCAGACCAGTTCCAATGATCCTTCCTCTTCCCTCCTGGTGTGAGAAATGGGTATGTGAATAGATTCCTCCATTACATTTTGCCAGAAGCAGGTTTTACAAATTGAGAATAATGTTTAGTAATGTCTTACACAAAGGTGTTAGGAAGGTGATAGAAAGATGTAGGCCTGAGTTTATCAGATGTTCTTTCTTAACAGCAGGGGTGGGAGAAGGATCGAGATGAATTTAAAAGGCTAAACAAGATTAAATTAGTAAAAAGAAAAGCAACACATGACATTCCTTTGTAGATGCTTCTGCAGATGTATCCCTTGAGCAAGGTCATTTGCAAATGTTAAGGTGAAAGAGATTCAGGAAACAATGGATGCCCATCAAAGGGATCTGGATGAAAATCTATCATGGGTTTTGCTTGGCAATATTTAGTTAGAGATTAGAAACTATCTTTTTTCTAATACTGAAATGGTGTGGTTTGCTGGAGACTGTGGTTTTCCATGGATGAGTGGACATATGAATCCTGGTCTCCTAATGTCCTAGTCCAGCACTTAAACAATTATGGCAATGTTACTTAAAATGATGGCCTGTGGACCACTGCTGGTCCACAAGCCATCAGTAGCAGCAAAGAAACAGTTGTAGCCAATAGACACAAAAATGACACCAGTTCCTGGTACATTAAGAAAAAAAAAATGCTGGTCTCCCTCTGAAATATCCCAAGAAGCACAATGCTACATCACATTGGGTTGAATGTTCATAATGGCATCTGTGTCTTTTAATTTAGCAGCAAAATACAGACTTTTTTTCTAGACTGTAGGCTGCCTCTTTGAGCATTGAAGTGTTTTCTGCTCAGTAAGTCTTTTACTTTCTGCTGAATTGGTTTGAAATCAAGTGAAATGTAGAGAAACAATGACACCATGTGGATTATTAGAGATGTGCAGGCCAGTTTCGTCTTACGTGATTTAATGGTTCCAGTGTTAGTCTATGGCTCTGGAAACATGGGTTCTTTCAGGCATGGAAAACCACTGGATGGCCTTGAGCAACTATAGTGTAAAATTAATGCAGTTTGATCTTCACTTTAACTGCCATGGCTCAAGGCCGCCCTGAGTCCCCCTTCGACGGGAGAAGGGCAGGGTATAAATATAATAAATAAATAAATAAATAAATAAATAAGGCTATGAGTAGACACCAGCACATTTGACAGAGAAGACCTTGTAAAACTACAAGTGCATTATTTTATAGTGCAGATGCACCCAGATTGTGACTTGTCACAGCCACCCAGTGAGTTTCCATGCTTGAGTGGCGATTTGAACTGACCTCCACTCCTTTTGTGTGATGGTCGCAGTGACATGGGAATGACCCATCCCTGATGAGCTCAGGGAATTGGTGGCAGCAGCAGTGTCTGTCTAGATAGCAGATTGGATTAAATCAGACCTAATCCTGTTGTCCAGACAGTTACAAATCCCCAAGATACTCCAGCGTTTCTAGTAAATTCCTAAGTATTCCTTGACTTTGCCCAAAGTAGAGCAAAGTCATTTTAAAGTGAGAAACCTCATGAAATCCACTGGACCAAGAAGACTGTTAGTGGTCCAGTCATGGTGAGTACAGGTTTTTGGGCCAATGTAGACAAGCCCAAACTGAATTTCCCTCAAATGTGATACACAATCCTTTTCTATTATACTGTGTATTTCAATAAATGCACTGGTAGATGATACATTGTGGAAAATGTAAGTAACTCTATCATTTAGCATGTTGTTGTTGTTCATTCGTTCAGTCGTCTCCGACTCTTCGTGACCTCATGGACCAGCCCACGCCAGAGCTCCCTGTCGGCCGTTACCACCCCCAGCTCCTTCAAGGTCAGTCCAGTCACTTCAAGGATGCCATCCATCCATCTTGCCCTTGGTCGGCCCCTCTTCCTTTATAATGCATTATACTGTGTATTTCAATAAATTCACTGGTAGATGATACATTGTGGAAAATGTAAGTAACTCTATCGTTTAGCATACAACCCAATTATATCAGAAGTGTATATCCAGGAACAAGAGTCAGTGGGGTGTAGTGGTTCAAGTGGTGGACTGGGTCTCCAGAGAAGTAGGGTTAAAATTCCCACTCAGCTATGGAACTCAGTGAACATGGCAAATCATACTCTTTCAACCCCAGAGGAAGGCAATGGCGACCCCCCCCCCCCCCCCAAACAAATACAGTCATAGGTTTGCTTAAGGGTTGCCTTAAGTTAGAAATGACTTGAAGACTTACAGCAACAATATAGCAAGTTGACTGGACTGACATCAGGAATCCAGCACTGTGCAAACAGAATTCCACTTTTGGGAAAGGATTGTTTCCTAGTTTTCTTCTCCTTGCAGCTCTACATAACGCATGTATGCTGCCAAGGGAACCCTGCTCTTAAAGAGCAGGTGTTGATGTTAATTGCATTTTTTCTTTTTGCAGATATACTTCTTACACAGAAACAGGAACAGTGATGATTTTTCTTTCCTACTTTGCTGATAGAAGCAGGAAGACTTAACTATCATCAAGTTCAATGGAACTTATGCCCAAGAAAGTATGAAAAGGAAATAAGTGCTTGGCATTGCACTGCGATAACTGAGTATAAAGTGTAGTCTTCTATTTATATAAATAGCAATTGGCACAGCTCGCTATTGAAGCAGAAAGCCAAGAAGTAATCTGTTCCCAGTTCCTGTATTTAGTACAATGCTTTCCATTATCCTTTCTAAATAAAGAGGGTCTACTTTTGCAGGTTTAAATGCTTTGCTTAGGAGCACAATCCAAATTGCCTGAGGGCCAGCAAAGGCAATGTTATCTGAAGCTGCAATGCATTCCAACCCCTCCCAACCTTGAAGGGATGGAAATTATTTAAGACTTTTCTCTGCTCAGCCTGACTCTCCCATCCTGTGGCTATGATCTTGGGTAGGAGAGATTTGGATCAACTCCCTTACATCTGTATGTTCTCTGCTCCCTTTCTCTCTCCCCCTCTCTTTCCCTTGGCAGAACATAGTCTGAAAAGTGGAATTGCCAGCAGATTGGCAGATGTCTGAGATCAGCTAGGAAAAACAATATTTCTGTTGGTTGAAGAGGCTTGGACCAAATCCTCATGTGATGCAACAAGGACATCTTTGGGTTAGGACTATACAGCCAGCCATCTTATAACAAAGTGTGTGGGGGTCCTTAAAGTGGAAGCTAAGATGATGAGAGCTGAGATATCAAAAAGGTCAACATCATCTGTATGTCAGTGTGAAATACATCCTTCATAACACTTCACATTTTCTTAAATATTTGAGTTTATTGACGGAATCAATTATTACATTTGGCCTGCAGTCCTGAATAATTTATGTTGAATAGCTCCCATTAGACTCCATAGGATTTACTTCTGAGTCAACATGTACGTAAGAGACGTATTGAAGAAACAACAGTAGTCAGCGAGTCACACAACATTTCCTCTTCTTTTCTCTTTTCAGCATTGTACCTGGTTTCTAAAGAACCGTAGTGGAAAAGAGATATTGTTGAAGCATATCTTTAAGATATTGTTGTGTGTCTACAAGTTATGGTAATGCTAACTTGTTATGCTGAAGCTAAAGTGTAGCTATCACCAAGTTTTGGGGCAAGATTTGCTCAGAGAGGACTTGTCTTCCTCTAAAGCCAAGAGAGTCCCAGGGTTCAAATTCCTGCTCAGCCATGGAAAGCCCTTGGTGACCTTGGGCAAGTCACATTTTCTCAGTAATGAAGGATCATGGAAACTCGGGTGCTGTCGATGTGTGCCTTCAAGCCATGTCTGACTAACAGTGACCTTCAGATGAACCTATTAAGTTTTTCTTAGTCCAGTGCTCAAACCACACTGGCTCTTATAAATTTACACAATGATTTTACATAAAACAACACATAAACCCTTGTTAATAAGATTTAAAATTCCATAAAACGCAGCAGTGCATGCAGATATAAAATAAGCTGTATTCAAAGAATCAGTCCAAAATGTATCGTATCAGTTCATTAATATGAGAGCTGTGCTATTGCCATCTCTACATTTAAACACAGGCTCCATCCAGTTCAAAGCTAGCTTGAAACTGTGGCAGCCAGACAACAAACTGGGTTGTTGTGAGTTTTCTGGACTGTATTCTATGTTCCAGAAGCATTCTCTCCTGAAGTTTCGCAGGCATCCTCAGAGGTTGAGGGGTCTGCTGGAAACTTGGAAAATAGGATTTATATATCTGTGGAATGTGGAACGTCCAAGTTGGGAGTAAGAACTCTTGTCTGTTTGAGGCAGGTGTGAATGTTTCAATTGGCCACCTTGATTAGCATTTAATGGCCCAGCACTCTTAACATTTACCATGTCAGACTACACAGAAAAGCCACTGAAATCCACAAACATGTGGACAATGTCAACAGAAAAGAAGAAACCATGAAAATGAACAAAATCTGGCTACCAGTATTTAAAAACTCTAAAATCATAACAGTAAATAAGGAAAAATACTCAAAAATGGGAATTCCTGACAAGAAACAACCAGGGCCAGCTAATCACCTCTCAACAAAGGATTCCCCCAGGCAGGAAGCAGCCAGACCTTGAAAACTGCTAGGCCATTAGATGCTAATCAAGGTGGCCAATTACTACATTCACATCTACCTCCAACAGACGAGAGTTCTTTCCCACACCCTGGACATTCCACAGATATACAAACCCCATTTTCCTAGTTTCCAACAGACCTCTCAATCTCTGAGGATGCCTGAGATAGATGCAGGTGAAATGCTAGGAGATAATACTTCTGGAACATGGCCCTACAGCCCGGAAAACACACAATCCAGTGATTCTGACCATGAAAGCCTTTGACAACACACCTCAAATTCCATTTGGTTTGCCTTGACTGGGTGATCTATCAGGTTGTGCATGTGCAAGCTCTGGTTAGTGAAATGGGACCATTTAGTAACAGACATAGATAGCACTTTGGTCATGGAATTGGATATGGAATTGACTGGAATGGTGATATAGCTGTTAATACTGTTTTTTGTTTTTTTACTGTTTTATGGAATGTTTTACTTATTGTTTTAATTGTTATTATATTGCTCTGTTATATGTAGTGGCATCGAATTGCTGCCAAATGTAAGCCGTCCTGAGTCCCCCTTCGGGGGTTGAGAAGGAACGGGATAGAAATACCGGAAATAAATAAATAAATACATACACATCTTAATAATAGATTGGGGAACATGAGAGAAGCCTCCACACAGGACTGCAAGACATCTGGGCATCCCCTGGGCAACGTCTTCGTAGATGGATGATTCTCTCACTCCAGAAGCGACTTGCTTCTGTTTTATTTTTAATGCAATACAACTGTTTTGGTTTGCTCCTGACATGATAAATAAATGATAACAATAGCAGGAGATTTAAGACCTTCAAAAGACAAGTTGGGCATCTCCTATGTCAAGGAGATCAGTTTAGGCTGAAAAAAGCTCCCACTTATCTGGTGATTTGAGCACTACTATTCTACCAAACAGACATTCACCGCCACTTTTATTTTACTCTGCTACTAGCCATATATCTGGTTGATGGCGCTGTCAATAAGATGCTTTAATGTCCACAACAACCGAGTGATTCCGGCTATGAAAGCCTTCGACAATACAGACAACAAACTCCCACAAAAGCCTGAGAACGAAAGCGTCAGTGCTCTGTGGTTTGTGAAATCACTCTCTGGGCCTCAGACTGGTTCCAGGATTTACTACCACATGTAGTCATCTGCACAGCAATGCCACTTTCTTCAATAGTGGTTTGAAACTGCAGATGGGGCCACAGTCACACTCTCTCCCATTTCCTTTTAGTAAACAAGAAGCGACACAATTTCCCCTCCTGGCCAGCAGGGGTCACTGTGGCATTTCAAGACCACAGCCCTGGCTTTGTGACCCTCTGCTGTATTCTTTGGCCAAGTAGGAAATGAAGACACGCAAGTCAGGGTAAGTGGCCGGGGCAGAACTGCTGGGCAACCGCTGGAAGGAGCCCTGAAATGGTGGAAATGCTGCTGGACTACATATGAGGCCTTGAGAAGTAAAGCAAATGCACAGGCAAAGCAAGACTAGCTGGGCCACAGTGCCTTGTGGAAAGTTATGTTTATCAGTATGGGCAGCTTGTTAAACATTGCTGTTATGCCCCTAGCAGCACAACTTTTGCTTTTACAGTGTTTCAAATAAATACCACATCCTGACCATGTAAAGAGTTGAATATGGGAAAATCTCATAGGCCAGGGTTTTCATCTGATGCAGGATTCCACTTCTGGGCCTTATTTTAATGCCAGGTTTTAGTCCCGGAAGATGGAAAGGGGGTGATTAGAGTACAATACACACCCCATGCCTGAAAGGGATGCATTCAAGACCTTCCCACGGACACCTGAAACTGTGGATAATAGCAAAAGCTAGATTTTGACTGTACCTGGGCTAGATTATTATTATTTGAAACACAACAAGGCGAGTCCATAACAGTGTATTTATTTTATGCTTTGTCTCAGCATTTTGTGCCACATATAAGCTGCCCCAAATCCCTTCGGGGAGATGGAGGCAGGGTACAAAAATAAAGATGATGATGATTATTATTTGATACACAACAAGATTAGTGCACAGCAAACAAGATCATTCTGCTGGCTTTTGTATTTGATCAGATGTTGAATACTTCCCTAATGTCTAGGATTGTGTGATGTATTGGCGAATAATGCATGCAGATCCCAGTAGGGTGGCCTTTTGCAGCTGACAGATAGTAATTTTGTTAGCGCCAATTGTGCTTAAGTGCAGGCCAAGGTCTTTAGGCACTGCACCCAGTGTGCCAATCACCACTGGGACCACCTTGACTGGCTTGGGGCAGAGTCTTTGCAGTTCTATCTTTAAATCCTCATATCGTGTAAGCTTTTCCACTTGCTTCTCGGAAATTCTGCTGTCACCTGGGATTGCAACATCAATGATCCATACTTTGCTATTTTCCACGATCGTGAGGTCAGGAGTATTATGTTCCAAAACTCTGTCAGTCTGAATTCGGAAGTCCCAGAGGATTTTGATGATGATGGTGATGATGATGATGGTGATATTATTATTATTATTATTATTATTATTATATTATGTTTTAATACCATAACCTTATCATATATGGAATATACTTGGTCTTTAACATAAATAATCCCGAACTGAATTCGGAAGTCCCAGAGTAATTTGAAGTGTTCATTTTCCATAACTTTTTTCAGGCTTGTGATCCCACCAGTTCTTTGTCACAGGCAGATCGTATTTGTGGCACAAGTTTCAGTGAATCATCTGAGCAACGATATTATGCCTATGCTTGTAGTCTGTCTGTGCAATCTTCTTACAGCAGCTGAGGATGTGATCTATCATTTCGTCTGCTTCCTTGCAGAGTCTACACTTGGGATCTCTTGTCGACTTTTCAATTCTGGCTTTGATGGCATTTGTTCTAATTGTCTGTTCTTGGGCTGCAAGAATCAGGCCCTTGGTCTCCTTTTTCAAAGTTCCATTTGTTGTTGTTACCATCATCACCTTCCGATGTTCATTTATTGTGTCAGAAGCAAACTGAGGGTACAGTTGTAATGTATTTAAAAACACAAGCAAAGTTAAAAAAACTTGGCATTGTACTAAATGTACTTTGACAGAAGCTGGCCACTTGGAGTGCCTCTGGTGTTGTATAAGAAGGTCCTCCATTGTGCATGTGGCAGGGCTCAGGCTGCATTGTAATAGGTGATCTATGGTTTGCTCTTCTCCACACTCACATGTCGTGGACTCCACTTTGTGGCCCCATTTATTAAGGTTGGATCTGCATCTTGTGGTTCTAGCGCACAGTCTGTTTAGTGCCTTCCAAGTTGCCCAGTCTTATGTGTACCCAGGAGAGAGTTTCTCATTCAGTATCAGCCATGGCTTGAGGCACCAGATTTTAGCCTGCCACTTTTGGCACCTCTTGATTGCTGAGGTGTTCCTGTGAATATCTCTGTAGATCTTAGAAAACTATTTCTTGATTTAAGGCATTGGCGTGCTGGTTGATATCCGAACAGGGAGTGGGCTGGAGATGCTACTGCCTTGGTCCTTTCATTATTGGCAGCTACTTGCCAGCAGATGTCAGGTGGTGCAATACTGGCTAAGCAATATAATTTCTCTAGTGGTGTAGGGCATAAACATCATGTGATAATACGACATGTCTCATTAAGAGCCACATTAAGAGCCACCGTTTTAACATGGTGAGATGTGTTCCACCTTCTAATGTGATTTGATAGTATGTTTTGATGTAAAAAGATTATTATTAGTAGTATTTATTACAAATAAATTTGCCTTATAACAATAATAATACTGTAATTTGGTACCTCAAAACATACCATCAGATCACACTGGAGGACCTGAAGAGGCTCACAAATCCTTTCAGGAAGAAATATTTTTGGAGCATGGGTAAGTTAAACCATAGATATCGAATCTGTGGGGAAGTGGATCATACTGATTGTATGATTGTGTGCCTCAAAAAGAGGGCTGGTCCAAGAGGAGGTAACTTGTGGCTCACCTGGTCTCTCAGCCCCTTGAAAGCCATTTGCAAACAGCCAATGCCAGATTTGTCCAAAAAGGGCCTGTCTCTGGGGAGGAAGAAATCACACAGAAAGGGGAAAGGGAAAGGGTCAGATCTACCTACTCTGGACAGTGGCAAAATGATGACATTCTTCCCCTGACAGCATTTTCCCAGGAGAGAAAGCTGACATGTGTGGCTGGTCACAACAAAACAAATGGATGATAGCTCATTATGTTCTGTTAAGTGTTTTGATAACTGTGTTGCCAAAGGCTTTCACTGCTGGAATCACTGGGTTGCTGTGAGTTTTCTGGGCTTATTGGCCATGTTCAAAAAGCAGGGGAATTCCAGACAAGAATCATTCAGGGCCAGCTAACACCTCTCAACAAAGGATTCCCTCAGCCAGCAGCCAGCCAGGCTTTGAAGTTGCAAGGCCATTAAATGCTAATCAAAGTGGACATTTACAACATTCACACTTGCCTCGAGCAGACAAAGAGTTCTTTCTTCCATCCTGGACATTCCACAGATATATAAACCTCACTTGCCTAGTTTCCAACAAACCCCTCAACCTCTGAGGATGCTTGCCATAGATGTAGGCGAAACATTCTGGAAAGAATACTTTTGGAACATGGCCATACAGCCCGGAAAACTCACAGCAAACAACAGTTTTGACAAAGCTGAAAAGGTAAAATAGAAAAAGGGATTGCTTCATGACTCTGTTTACTCATGTTGACTACCATACATTTCATTGGCCCTGTAAGGGCCGCTTTAATGACCATGATACATAGAGCGATAACGGCAGCCTGCATTATTATTCCTATTATTTATATGATGTTTTTCTCTCTTAATAGAGACTACCAGGCTGTTCAAAACAAAAGTAGAGCCATATCAGCAAAGGTGAGATTAGATCTTCTGCAAAACAAAATCCAGGCTCAATAGTAGCCTTGTTAGGCCTTCTCAATCAGTTAAAAGATCTGCCATGACCAAGGAGGAACTAGGGTGAGTTAAGGATTTCTTTAGCATATTTCTCAAAGATATTCAGCTCACCCCCGAGGCTGTTTTTGTCCCATGGGGGAACTTATACCCTATGGAACAAGTGAAGTTATGTATGCAGAGTGCTTTTGTGCTATATATATGCCATATTTATGTGTGTGTATGTGTGCATGTGAGAATCCAAAGTCAATGTCCAGTGAGTACAGCACACATTTGTGATAGATTTAGATATTCATATGCCTCTTTTCAGGGAAAACATTTTATCATTTTTTACTGCACCCCTCTGGTTTAAGCTGGGGTTGATGTCTCACTGAAAACAGATTGTAGTCCTGTGTCTGCTAAAATGAGTTGAATCTCCATAGATCTGGTCAGTTACACATAGGATTGAGTAGAATATGGATTGGATAGTATTGTGCTGTAAGTCACCTAGAGTTAAAAATAATTGGGTCTTCTTTCCCACTATAATTCAGCATGCATGGAAATTTGTACACAGTGTGCTCAAATTATGTACTTTATTAATAGAATAATCAGAGATTAACCTCGCAAGTCTGTTATTGAGATTCATGATTTCAAGGGGAGGAATGCATTTTGTAGATATAATGGTTTTGACACAAAAGTTTCTTTACTATGGTAAATTACAGTGATTCTGTACACCCTATCCCTCTCCGAAAATTCTATCCTAGTTATATTTCACCTGGTCACGCTCAGCATTATTTTTTAAATTTTAATTATTACATTTGGCCTAGCCATAGGTTTTTAAACGTTGTTGTGTTATTGTTAATGTTTATTGCTTATTTTCTGTTTATGAGTTTTATTTATTGTTTTGTATTACTGTTGTTATTGTTTTTACTGTTGTGTTGTGGGCTCAGCCTCATGTAAGCCGCACCGAGTCCCTTGGGGAGATGGTAGCGAGGTACAAATAAAGTTATTATTATTATTATTATTATTATTATTATTATTATTATTACAGAGCTTCACATCTGGAAAGAAGCATTAGGAATATGTAGCTAGACCTGGCCAGTCTTGATGTTAAACAGTGAAACAGTTATCTCAGGTGGCAATTGCTGAGGGGAAACAAGAGACGAGAACTGTGTGCCATATGATTTGCCCTATTACACTCCCTTTCTGCCTTTAAGTGTTGACAATGTATACTGCCCCAGTTTCCTTGTTAAATAAAAGGGCCACCTGCCTGTCAGCTTTTATGCATAGAATGGAAGGAAGCACCATTGGTTTATTCACCTCAAATAGCAAGATGTCTTGGCCTGTCCTTATGTTTAGCAGTTTTACAATGACCCATTGTGTCAAGTCCTTCCTCCAATTCATGGAACAATCCTGGTCTGCCAGTTAATTCAATGGTTGAGTGTACTGATATTATCACAAAGAAGAATAAGATGATTTTGATCGTGTCTGAAGTGAAGGCCATGTCTAGTGTTGTGATTCTTTCTCCTGATGGGAGGGGATTCCTCGCCTTCCCCTGTTCCAGAAAATCATCCTTTGAATCCTATAATCCTGAGTGCAGGAAGCATGAAGTGCTGGTATGTGGGTGCAAGTGGTTTCCAGGATGTTTGTTTCTTCAAAATTTATCTTACTCCATTTGTAGGGAAGAAAGCAGCAGGGAGGAGTGATTGTGACAGGACAAATAACAGACAAGGGAAGGGTTAACCTGATATCTCCGCTTGTCTACAAGTTTCTAGCATCTTGTAGAAATCTTTTCTTGGACAAGAAAGGAAGAAAATTAGTATAAGTGTATGTGTGGTCTGGCAAACAACTGCAGAGATTCATGTAGTATGTAATTTAGAGCTCCAGGTCCATCTATGGCAAGTTGTTGTTTTCATTGTTGTTATTGTTTGCTCTTAAGTAATTTATGATTTAGATAACCCTAAAGTGAATCTATCATGGGGTTTTCTTGGCATGTTTTGTACAGAGGGATTCTGCCTTTGCCTTCTTCTGGGGCTGAGGGACATGACTTTTGAAAGGCAACCCACTGGGCTTCTAAAGTTGGTTGGTTGGAGATTTGAGCCTGGTCTTCATAGTTCAGTGTTCAAACTACTACAATACACTGGCACTTTTCTGATGTTTATGTGTGAGTTCAATTTGCATGTCAACTGAGTGTAAAGTCCTATAGTTTAGAACAACAACAAAAAACCCCTAACAACAATAACAACTTTACAGGATATGGTTCAAAGTGCAACTAAACCCAAACGTCTTCCTTAACAGTGTGCCTAAAATGAAGTTTTGGTGACATCTACTGGAAGAAATGTGAATATATGTCACAACTTTTACTGCGGATCTAATTTTAGACTTTATTTTTCTTCTGCTTGCTGCAGAAATCAGTATTACCTGCTTACATTAGTTTTTTAACAACAAGTGCTAACTGCTGTGTTTAGAATCTTGGAGTTTTGGAAGTAAGAATGTAGACTCCTCTGATACTTCTAAAATTCAGATTTTATTGTGTTGGTAGCCGGAATCTCTGCGTTGCTGTGAGTTTTCTGGGCTGTATGGCCATATTCTAGTAGCATTCTCTCCTGACATTTCACCTGCATCTGTGGCCGGCACAGATCTCTGAAAATGACGGCCATAGATGTAGGTGAAAGGTCAGGAGAGAATGCTACTGGAACATGGCCATACAGCCTGAAAAACTCATAACATGCTGCAGATTTTATTTTTCATAGCTCCGCATCCAAGAACAACTGTTCTAATCTTCACAGTTAGAAAACCTGGGATAAACTTTCAGGTCCCATCTACACGGACCTACATTATATAGTCAATGTAGACTCATATCACCCAGTTTAGTGCAGTTAAACTGCATTAGATGAGTCAGAATGTAATTCAGTCCGCATTGTAATGGCAGTGTAGATGGGACCTTAGTCAAGCCTTTAACAAGGAATGGATCTACTGCAACGTTAAACCCACCATTGCATAGAAACGTAATTGTACCTTGAACATAATTGTTAACCGAGACCATTTCACCAACAACAAATAATAGAAACATTATATAGGACACAGATCACATAATTGGAAGAGGAACAATGACTTAGTTTAATAAAAAGTTTCCATCATATTATCATAGAGATAGTTTGGAGCTGCAGGCTATTTTATATAACATGAATTTCCCAATACTTTTGCTCAAATTTGCTCCAAACTAGTGCTGGTAGTATACAGTGATTGACACCAGTGCTTTTAAAGTAATAATAATCGTAATCATGGACGTCATAATTTGTAAGTAACCACATAATGGGGAGAAATTCACTCCAGAGCTGACCCCTGCTGTAGAGATACTACTGGGGATTGCTATCTTTTAAAGCAAGCAAGCAGATGGCCATAGTTAAGTATAGGGCTAGTTTGCTCATTGGCATTGTTAGTGGGAATCCATGACTCTGGCACAGCTAATTTTCACGCCACCCTTCATTGTTGTTGACTCACTGATATGGTACTTCACATGTGTCAAAGATAAATTTGGAGGCAAAGGACTTTAAAAAATACTCAAAACCACACTGCCTCCAAATCTTTGTGGTAGTCCCATTAATTTCATAGGGCTTTCTTAGACTTTTCATTCCTCTGAAACTGATAGAAAATAACATTTTTGAAAAAAATTAAGTAATGTTTTACTGAAAGCAAGAGAAAAGACAAGACTTGGTTGTTTTCTTGTTGTTTCAAACAGCAGAAATCTTTATTAAGACATTTTCCCCAAATGAGGAGTGAGAGACCTCTTTTTTGTCCAGAGAGCAGAATTGGTTCTAGGCAACTATGAGGTCTACATGTGGACAAGGGCTGTTTCCTTTGGTGCCAGTGGAGTATTTTAAGAATTGCATTACATGGCATAACAGTCAAAACATTAGAGACAAGTATTTAGCTGCAGCCCTTCCCTCTCCCCTCAATAGCAGTGTAGTGAGGCGTTTAAAAGCTTGTGAGGACACCAATTGAGGTTTCTTTAAAGCTTCATTTTAACATATGTGAGGACTTCATCACATTATGACAGGGAAGTGTCTGGCAGAGAAGAGCTCAGTCTTACTCCGTTTTGTTATGAAATGGATGTTTTCTCTAACTTCATCACTGTAAAATGTCTCAGTTTTCTTTCCATATTCTTTCACTGCAGTTGCCTTCAGACTGCAGAGATTTGGCCCCGCTCACCATCCCTTTTCCTTTTCATTGTTGAAAAAAAGAAAACCACCTCTTTGAAATCCCTACTAATGCGAGATTCTAGGTGAGATCTGAGAAGTTCTGTGCATGCTCAGTCTGTCCAAACACTACATGCTCCATGCATGGAGACATATAATAATAATAATAATAATAATAATAATAATAATAATGAAAAAGGAGACAGAGGGCCTGATTCTGGCAACCCAAGAACAAGTCATTAAAACAAATGCCATCAAAGCCAGAATTGAAAGGTTGGCGACAGATCCCAAATGTAGACTCTGCAAGGAAGCAGATGAAACAATAGATCACATCCTCAGCTGCTGTAAGAAGATTGCACAGACAGACTACAAGCAGAGGCATAACACAGTTGCTCAGATGATTCATTGGAACTTGTGCCACAAATACCATCTGCCTGCGACAAATATCTGGTGGGATCATAAGCCGGAAAAAGTTATAGAGAATGAACATGTTAAGCTACTCTGGGACTTCCGAACTCAGACAGAGTTTTGGAGCACAATACTCCTGACCTCACGATCGTGTTAAAAAACAAAGTGTGGATTGTCGATGTTCCAGTTCCAGGTGACATTAGGGTGGAAGAAAAACAACTGGAAAAGATGACACGATATGAGGATTTAAAGATCAAACTGCAAAGACTCTGACACAAGCCAGTAAAGGTGGTCCCAGTGATGATCGGCACACTGGGTGCAGTGCTTAAAGACCTTGACCTGCATTTAAACACAAGCAGCGCTGACAAAATTACCATCTGCCAGCTGCATAAGGCCACCTTACTGGAATCTGCACACTTTATTCACTGATACATCACACAGTCCTAGACACGTGAGAAGTGTCTAACGTGTGGTCCAGTACAACAGCCAGCAGAGTGTCTGCTGTGGACTCATCTTGTTGTGTTTCTAATAATAATAATAATAATAATAATAATAATAATAAATGCAGATGCATCCAGAGAAGGGTATGGATCTTCGGAAACTATAACTCCCAGGACTGCACAGCATGGAGACATGGCATAACAACAACAACAACAACAATCCTTCTCTCCTGGCTTTCCCATGCAACACAAGGCTCAGACCTATCACGGAAGGAAGGAAAGGACAGGGGAGGGGAAGGAAAAGACCCAGAGAGGCTATTTTTAAAAAAGAAATTGTTCTGGTAAAGTAAAAATTCAGTTAGCAAAAGGGAATGCTAACAAGGACACTTTGGGCTCCTCCCACAATTTCCCTTCTCACAAATTGGGGAAACTTTTCATTTCAAACCTGGGAGCAACAAATGCTGTCACATTAGAGAATTGGCCAAACATCCGGATCATTACCAAAAATCTACTTACCCATCACCTCCTGAAGCGTTTGAAAAGCATGCTCACCCCCCATGCTTAAAATACGCAAAGAATGCTCTATCCTACACTTGAAGCCAAACTAATGTGATGAGAACAGTGGCTTCTCGGATTTTAAGTGTAGCACTCAGTGGAATTTAGTAAATGTGTTGAAGTGTTGAGTGAGGTGTGTGTGTGTGTGTGTGTGTGTGTGTGTTGGGGGGGGGAGGTAGTTGTGGGGAGAGGAGGGTTAACCTAGGCCCCTTCTACACTGCCATATAATCCAGGTTATCAAAGCAGATACCCCACATTTTCTGCTTTGGACTGGATTATCAGAGTCTACATTGCCATATAATCCAGTTCAAAGCAGATCATTTGGATTGTATACAGCTGTCAGCTGTGTAGAAGAGAACCTAGATGAAGGGACATTGTGGGGGAGAAAGAAGGTACACATTGAAGTGTTGATAAGATCCTTTACTAACTAGAACTCTAAAAGCAATGGAATCTATTGTGTCTAAAATTCAGCTGCTTTTCTGAACTGTAGAAATGCCTTCTGGTGGCTTCAAGCTCACATTTTCCTTGATGGTTTGTTTTGATAACCTCATCTAAATACTTCTTCCTTTTCAAAATGGCATGGTGGTGTAAAACCACTGAGCTATGTTTCACACGTTTCTTATTATCATGTGTCTTATCATTTTTACATAACCAGATTGTGCCTCCTTGCGGTATAATTTAACCCTAAGATACTAGATGGTTTTCATTGCTATTTTTATTATTTTCATTATGTGAGTTGTCATATTTATTTTGGTTTTCAGAATTTCATTGTATTGTGGAATATTTAAAATGCTCCAATTTCAAGGGAGCAATTACAGTATGTGTTTCACTCAAACGCCTACAACCAGAAAATACAAGGTGGGATGAGATAAGATTGAATGAAACACAGTTCTTAGATCTCTTTCACATTACACAGTCATAACACTTTGATACCATTTTAACTGCCTTAGTTCCTGTATAATGTGTAATTCTGTATAATGCTGGGAGCTGTAGTTTAGAGAGACTTAAAATCATTCAGCAAAATACAAATCCCAGGATTTCATGGATGCAGCCACAGAACTTCAAAGTGATATGAAAGTACTGCAATTGTGTAACATGAAAGGGCTTGTCGTCCTTCTTAACCGTGACCAAATGGCAGGTTTATTGAACAGAGGGAAAGAAAGCAATGTACATTGTCTTTAGCTCACTTGGGGGGGGGGGGGGATTAGTGTAGCTATTAAATAACAGTTAAGCTGAGTTGCCATAAGGAACATGTTGCACTAGGAGGGGAGAAGATGTTCATATTTGTTAACAAGAGGCTTTACCAAGCGAGAGGGCATTGCTCTTTAGGTCATATGTTTGGCTAATTTTGAAGAAGGCAAATGGCATTTTTTATTCCAATGGAGAGAATTCCTGAGCTGGCTGGCTGCAAAAAAATGTTCAGTATGTGTTCTGGGTTTATGACTTATTTGTTCCCAAGGTTTTCTTAGCTGAACAGTGGCGGAGCCTGCTGGTGTTTCCTTTCTTTGTTCAGATTTATTTGCTACGGCCAGAGCTTTTTCCAGTTTATTCCTACATGAGGATCTCCGCTATGTATGTATAGTATTCATGCCTCAGCTTTTTCACAAAGTACAACTTGAATTATCCTCTCAAGTTACTGTACTTTGCTGCTTTTCTCTACGACACCACAAATGGTAGTAATAAACCAGCACAAAGAACTGATGTGAATCTGATAGAGCATGAAGTCATCAGTTTTAACAGAATCATACTCAGAAAGGGAAAGCATCTTGACTTTGACATCAAAAATCCCACATTTCATGCACATAACATGTGTTCGTAGAAGTAAATATTCCCGTAGAAAAAAAATCATTAAAATAATGAAACCACAAACAATCAAACTGCTCTGATTAGGTGATGATGCCATCACTTTATTTATCTACCATTTTCACTTTCCTGAGCATGTGTGGATGTTGGCAGTCCTAGCAGAACAATGACCCAAACTCACAACGTGTAGGATGAAATAAGGTCTCAACTTTATTTGGTTACAGCTTATAAGGTTGGCACATCCGCTGGGTCTTAGATCCCCTTTCTGTGTGGCATGTTTGATGTTAATGTGTTGACTTGCTCCCTGAGACAGCTGCTGGGCTGTCTCAGTCATGACCTGTCTCAGGATATATGAATTTTGATGCCCTCGCTTGGAAAACCCTGATTCCACCGCATCTAGAAACCAAGGTTACCATGTTGGAAACTCCTCCAGTTTCCAGTATCTGTATACACCGACACCTATTTCTGCATCCAGGATTCATGCTAACTTCCACAAAGTTGGGCAGAAATGACTGACTGCTGCCAACCCTAAGCTGCAACAAAGGAAAGTTTATTTATTTATTATTTATTTATTTGCTTTATTTCTATACCGCGTTTCTCAACCTATAATAGGTGACTCAATGCGGTTTACACAATATTAATTACCACAACAATAACAATTAAAACACAGCATACCCAATAACAAACACACAATCATTCATACAATGCCTCGATCGCAACCAAGATCCAGTCTCATATCCTTATACCGTTCCTATGTTCAGTTTACCGTCATTCTGTGTACAATTGCGCTGATTAGCCAAACGCTTGCTCAAAAAGCCAGGTTTTGAGCTTCTTCCTAAATGCCAGCAACGAAGGGGCCTGTCTGATGTCGCTTGGTAGGGCATTCCATAACCGAGGGGCCACCACCGAGAAGGCCCTGTCTCTCGTTCCCGCCAACCGTGCCTGTGACGCAGGCGGAACCGAGAGCAGGGCCTCCCCGGACGATCTTAATGTCCGTGTCGGTTCATAGGAGGAGATGCGTTCGGAGAGGTAGGTGGGGCCGGAACCGTTTAGGGCTTTGTAGGCTAATGCCAGCACCTTGAATTGTGCCCGGTAGGGAATTGGCAGCCAGTGGAGCTGGCTCAACAGAGGAGTGGTATGCTCCCTGAGAGCTGCTCCTGTTAGCAACCTGGCTGCCGAGCGCTGGACCATCTGGAGCTTCCGGGCAGTCTTCAAGGGCAGCCCCACGTAGAGCGCGTTACTCTTTAAGCAACCACACTACACTGGCATTTTATCTGACAGCAGTTGCTGAATTGTGACAGCAGTATTGGATTTAGGACAAATGAGGTCCTGGGCTAGTAAAGTTATGAGCTCCTTGCTTGGGTCCTGAGGGAGGTAGGACTACACTGTCTGCATTGTGGCACACTCCTATATGCGATCAACTTTATCATTATGCCTGGCATCGCTCTGAAACAGAACGCCTTCAAATTTAGAATTGAACCATGAAAGCAAAATCCATCGTAAAAAAAAATTGGCAGAAAGATGAGGCCGCTTGGTCAACGGGGCCCTGTGCTTAAGCACACCTAAGCGCAATGCTAAATACAGTACTGAGTGACATACAAATGGACACACAGGCACAGATACAGATACACACCAGGTTGAGAAACATTCCTGTTTTGTATTACAGGTTGAGTATCCTTCTGCCAAAATGCTTGGGACCAGAAATTTTTTTTGGGGGGGGGGGGGGGATCCAAAAATATTTTTGGAATTTTTTTTGGTATACCTGTATTTTTATATGAGATATCTTGGAGATGACACCGAAGTCTAAACACCAAAATCATTTATGTTCCATATACAGTTTATACATGTAGCCTAAAGGTAATTTTATACAATATTATAATAATTGTGTGCATGAAACAGAGTTTGTGTACACTGAGTCTTCGGAAAATGGAAGTGTCACTTTCTTAGCCACCCATATGGGCATTTTTGAATTTGAAGTATTTCAGATTTTGGATTTCTGGATAAGGAAATTTATATGTATTGATTGTCCATAGTCCATTCATAACTACAGGCTCCTTTGTTGCAGAATAATTCGTTGGATGCGGAAGTATTAAATTAAAAATGGTAGATTCAATCTTACACAAAAGTTGTACATTTAACAACTTTTAGAGGTCATGATTGTGTGGACAAGTGATTGATTGGCTACAGTTGCAGGGTATTATGGAGGCAGGCAGAAAATTGTTTGTAATACTTACATGTGTATTTATATATTTACTTTGAAATACGCCCTACTTTCATCTACGGTGCTATCCTCTTGCACAACTACATTTACTGCTGTGATTATAGAACATGATCTTATGCTAGGCAATATTAGAATCAAGCATCAGTAGTTCTTTTGGCTTAGATGCTGTTTACAGAGATATGGAGTAAATGCATGTGCAAACCTTACTGTTGATTTTTTTTTTAGCTCAAGGGATGTGTGTCAAGCTTGAATTCATTTCTTTGATGGCAGAGGTTAATAGGGGTGTGGTGAGATATTACTTGCTTTCTGCCATACTTAATATTAAACTAGAGATGTATTCATCTTCCCATGACCATTCATATTTATCTCGGTATATAGGAAAGATGAAAAGCATGTATGATAAGAAACATATCTTTCACTGCTCATAGGAGAACCCCTTCTAAATATGAGCTTATGATTAAAATATGTTTTATTTGATGCCTAGGTGGCATAGAAGTGGTCCTGCCCTGCAATCCTATCCGATCAACTATTTTCAACTTACCTTAGCTGAGATGTAACTGAACTACATAGCTCTTATTATAATTTTTAAATTGCCATAAAAACTTATGTATAAGTCAACCTCATGTATACATTTAAACCAGGTTTGGGGGCAAAAATAATATGTTTTCATCTGACCCATGGCAAAGTCAAGGGTCATTCTGTGAAGAGAGAGAGCATCAATGTTGCTTCAAGGAACCAGTGACCTCTGACCCCCTCCTACATTTCCCCACCTGGGAATTCAAAAAGGCCAGAAGTAATGCCACAATGGAGAAAGTAGAGGTGGTCAGTGCTTCTTTTAGATCAGTAGTTCTCAACCTGTGGGTCCCCGAATGTTTTGGCCTTCAACTCCCAGAAATTCTAACAGCTGGTAAACTGGCTGGGATTTCTGGGAGTTGTAGGCCAAAACACGTGGGGATCCACAGGTTGAGAACCACTGTTTTAGATTATCCCAGGACAGATTAAGATCTCGCCTATAACCACTCTGCCCAGAGAAAGGGATGATCCACCCCCTTTTTGGTAAGAATTAAGGTACAACACTAAACATTAAAAAAACCAAGATTATGGCAACCAGACAGATTGATAACTGGCAAATAGAGGGAGAAAATGGAGGCAGTGACAGACTTTGCATTTCTAGCCACGAAAATTACTGCAGATGTAGACTGCAGCCAAGAAATCAGAAGATGTTTACTTCTTGGGAGGAGAGCAATGACCAATCTCAATAAAATAGTGAAGAGTAGGGACATCACATTGGCAACGAAGATCCGCATGATTAAAGCAGTGGTATTCCCCGTAGTAACCTATGGATGTGAGAGCTGGACCATAAGGAAGCTGAGCGAAGGAAGATAGATGCTTTTGAAATGTGGTGTTAAAGGAAAAGTCTGAGAATGCCTTGGTCCGTGAGAAGATCAAATTGGTCCATACTCCAGGAAATAATGCTTGGCTGCTCACTGGAGGGAAGGATAAAGAGGCAAAGGTGAAGTACTGTAGCCACATAATGAGAAGACAGGAAAGCTTGGAGAAGATAATGATGCTGGGGGAAATGGAAGGAAAAAGGAAGGGGGGGGGGCGACCAAGGGCAAGATGGAAGATGGATGGTATCCTTGAAGTGACTGGCTTGACCTTGAAGGAGCTGGGGGTGGCAATGACCAACAGGGAGCTCTGGTATGGGCTGGTCCATGATTTCAAAAAGAGTTGGAAGCGACTGAACAAATAACAAAAACTTACACTGACCTGTGGATAAGTTGACCCAGGCTTTTGGGGTTGATTTTTTTTTTACTAATACTTCTAAACCTGTTCATGGGTATATAGAATATTTAGGCATCTTTGGGAGAGAGTTGGGGGATGGCAATGATTTATTATAAAATATAGATAAAGAGATAGCCACCATTGCCCCCTGTTCCTTATTTGTAGAATACGAACATGGTACTTTAGCTTTTACTAATACCATAATGTGTCTTCTATATTACTGTTTGCCACCTGTTCTATTCAACTCTTCCTTCCTTTCTTGGTGCTACAGCCTTCTTGTAATTCAAATGTAGTTTTTCCCTACAGGTTTGAAGTTCAGTAGCAGCTATTAACAAACAATCAGTCCAGGCATGAATGACCTTGCCATACTGTACTTATGCTACAGTGATACAATGCTACAGTGATACAATGTTAAAGTGTTCACCTCATTATGAGAACATTGGTCTCCCTCATGTTCCAGCTCTAGAAATTTCATCTGTAGCAAAGAAGCATGGGGATGATAAAGTATTATAATAACAGAGCACTAAGGGCCAGGTAAAACAAGATCTCATCCTTCACCTCTGATGACAAGCCTTTTTATATAGTTTCTAAGATAAATAAAGAATGTGTGTGCATTTTCTTTCCAAGAGAGACTGGTATTAAAATAATCCTGATGCTTAAAAATGACCTATGTTCTGAACCAGGACAGTTTAATCTTTTGCACAGGATATATATTTAAAGCACAACTGGTTCTTCTGTGGTACTGGCATACATCACACACATGGAAGGACAGGAGCAGCTGAAGAAGCAGCTTCCAACACACCATAATACTTCATAAATAATCATATCTAAATTCAAACCCCACTACCCTGACTAAACAGAACAAACTGCAGCTTTCCAAATGTTTCTGCATCACAACTCCCATCAGCTATAGTCATGATGTCCAATAATGAGGAATACATGACATCTATCTAGAGCAGTGGTTCCCAATCTTTGGGCCTCCAAGTGTTTCAGACTTCTGCTCTCACAGTTCCCAACAGCTGGTAAGGTGGCTGGGTTTCCGGAAGTTGAAGTCCAAAACACCTGGAGGCCCAAAGGTTGGGAACCACTGCTCTAGAGGGCCATACAAAATAACATGGTGGGCTGGATTTGGCCTGTGGGCCTTGAGTTTCACACACGTGTCCTAGGTCCTCCAGGGCAACTCTGTGGCCAACCTCTGCTGGCCCTGGTGAATCTAGATATTCCTAAAGAGATGTTCTCCCAGGTAAATGAATATAGCATTTTTAAAATTTGCATTTTCCCCACTTTTATGGGGTTCTTTTGCCTCTAACCCATGCAAAAGTGGAGAGCCTACTGTACAATAGTAAAACCAATTTAGCTCTTTATACATACACACATATACACATCCAAACAATGTGTATATCTTATTTCTGTTGGTTTGGGAAGTAGCTCCTGATGCCACATATTTGAATGAAAATGTTATTGTTAAAATAACAATCCATATTGACACAGATAACAAATCTTCAGTTCAAAAAATCAAAACATAATTCAATTTTAAAATACCCACTTGATTAAGGGTGGGGCAACTTTTGCCAGACAGCACAAAAAGTCAAGGAGAGGAGCATCCAGGAAGAGGTATTGCCCTTGAGCTATGGGTACATGCAAAAAGAAGCAGAAAAGGTTGTTTTGTGAACTTGAATATAGTGTGTAATTTAGTTTGTGCAAAGTATCTACCAGAATATGGGGTGTGCAAACAGTTCATTTAAAGTACATGTAGAAGCTGAAAATGACATCTTGGACAAAAAGCGAAGTGCTCTTATGTACTGGTGTGGAATTATCTAAATAATTCCTAACTGGTTCCCACATCCTCTTAGTTATTGTAACCTTTTCAATTTTATCTATATTATTCCATTTGCAATTTGTTATTTCCACATTCATAGAATCATAGAATCAAAGAGTTGGAAGAGACCTCATGGGCCATCCAGTCCAACCCCCTGCCAAGAAGCAGGAATATTGCATTCAAATCACCCCTGACAGATGGCCATCCAGCCTCTGTTTAAAAGCCTCTAAAGAAGGAGTCTCCACCACACTCCGGGGCAGTGAGTTCCACTGCTGAACAGCTCTCACAGTCAGGAAGTTCTTCCTCATGTTCAGATGGAATCTCCTCTCTTGTAGTTTGAAGCCATTGTTCAGCGTTCTAGTCTCCAAGGAAGCAGAAAACAAGCTTGCTCCCTCCTCCCTGTGGCTTCCTCTCACATATTTATACATGGCTATCATATCTCCTCTCAGCCTTCTCTTCTTCAGGCTAAACATGCCCAGCTCCTTAAGCCACTCCTCATAGGGCTTGTTCTCCAGACCCTTGATCATTTTAGTCGCTCTCCTCTGGACACATTCCAGCTTGTCAATATCTCTCTTGAGTTGTGGTGCCCAGAATTGGACACAATATTCCAGATGTGGTCTAACCAAAGCAGAATAGAGGGGTAGCATTACTTCCCTAGATCTAGACACTATGCTCCTATTGATGCAGGCCAAAATCCCATTGGCTTTTTTTGCCGCCACATCACATTGTTGGCTCATGTTTAACTTGTTGTCCACGAGGACTCCAAGATCTTTTTCACACGTACTGCTCTCGAGCCAGGCCTCCCCCATTTTGTATCTTTGTATTTCATTTTTCCTGCCAAAGTGGAGTATCTTGCATTTGTCACTGTTGAATTTCATTTTGTTAGTTTTGGCCCATCTCTCTAATCTGTCAAGATCATTTTGAATCCTGCTCCTGTCCTCTGGACTATTGGCTATCCTTCCCAATTTGGTGTTGTCTGCAAATTTGATGATCCTGCCTTCTAACCCTTCATCTAAATCATTAATAAAGATGTTGAACAGGACCGGGCCCAGGACGGAACCCTGCAGCACTCCGCTCATCACTTCTTTCCAAGATGAAGAGGAAACATTGGTGAGCACCCTCTGGGTTCGTCCATTTAACCAATTACAGATCCACCTCACCGTAGTTTTGCCTAGCCCACATTGGACTAGTTTCCTTGCCAGCAGGTCATGGGGGACCTTGTTGAAGGCCTTACTGAAATCCAGGTACGCCACATCCACGGCATTCCCCACATCTACCCAGCTTGTAACTCTATCGAAAAAAGAGATCAGATTAGTCTGGCATGACTTGTTTTTGATAAATCCATGTTGACTATTAGCGATGACCGCATTTGTTTCTAAGTGTTTGCAGACCACTTCCTTAACAATCTTTTCCAGAATCTTGCCTGGTATCGACGTGAAGCTGACCGGACGGTAATTGTTTGGGTCATCCTTTTTTCCCTTCCTGAAGATTGGGACCACATTGGCCCTCCTCCAGTCTGCTGGAACTTCTCCCGTTCTCCAAGAACTCTCAAAGATGATTGCCAATGGTTCTGAAATGACTTCCGTTAGTTCCTTCAGTACTCTTGGGTGTAGTTGATCTTGGCCCTGGGGACTTGAACTCATTTAGAGCGGCCAGGTATTCCTGGACGACTTGTTTCCCAATTTGGGGTTGGATGTCCTCTGATCCCTCATCCACTCCATCTTGCTGAGGTTGAAGATTACCTTCTTTTTGTGAGAAGACCAAGGCAAAGAAGGCATTAAGTAGTTCTTAACCCATGGGCAAACAGGACATTTGGGGGGGGGGGGGGAGGGAAGGGAGAGAGAGAGAGAGAGTTCTTCATCCCTGAAACTTAAGATGCACCAAACTGGATTCAATCAAAGCCAGGAATTGTATATGATCCTGAAGACATTCTTCCTGTCACATCAGCCTATCAGCAGAATTAAATAAAATGATTACAGAATCTATATAATGCAGGGAAGCAGACAGAAATGTCAGATGAAATTATGCTCAAAAGAAAGACTCTAATTGTCCTGGTTTGTCTTACACTTGGAGAAAACATTGCAGCAGTTTAAGCTGCATTCAGTCAACTGCATACTGGTGACTAGATGGAGGAGACTTTATGAATCTTTTTGGAAAGACAACCAAACAATTCTATATTAAATTGTGAAAGTCTGGTGGTAGCATTGGAGATTCACTAATGTAAGCTTTTAGGCAGAAATGTGAGCACATGCAAGACTGGTGTTGTGATATGGGGGCACCAGGAGGGGAATGTATATAATTTGTTTCTGTCAATGAAAAAGACTGCATGTTAGCAGGAAGCTGGGTGGCACAGGTGTGCACACGTCTCCCTATGTTCAAGCCAACTTTGCAAGAAAAACTTTGCATGCTGTCTAGCCACATGGATAAGAAGACTATGTCCAGAAGTCACACATAATAACACTGGGCAATTTGATTATTTAGGAACAAGTTCAAGACAGGAGAGTGAATGTGTGTACTAAACTATTGGAAAGCATGTGCTGAAAGTGACTTATACCTTTGTACAGTACCTGCCGCATGTAAATTTGCAAACAATTTATCTCAATAGTCTGTTTATGGACAGCAAGATCAGTGCCCAACTAAAAAGCACAATAGATCTTGAAAATAAGAATTTTCGAAAGGGGGGAACAACACTGATATTTTCAGTCTGATGTGCACATAGATCTGCCTATATAGTCTGAGTACTTTCTGAAGTGAGGTGAATGGAGAACTGAGAAAAGGATCTTTATCATGGTGATACGTTTATGGAACTTCCTTCATAAATATGGTGGTAATTACTGCTAGGAGGCACAAACTTTATACCCTCGCAAACTTTTCAAGTTGATAGACTCTGACTTTCAAGTTTTTATCTACTATTATTCACTATGTTTCCTTCTGCCCTGTTTGATTTTATTCTGATTTTGTGTTGGTTGAAGCTGTATGTGATGCATGATAAAACATGATTTTGTGAGACTGTGTTTCTGTATTTTAGAATAATGTCTAGGTGTTGTGATAGAATCATGGTTCATAATGTACCCAGGCATCTCTTTTTCCACTCTGGAAAACATATTTTGCAAGAGTTTGGATTTTTCCATAAACAGAGCAGAGCTTGTTTGAGTACAAGAAAGATTGGTGGTGGTGGTGAAACAGAGAGATTCAGTGTGGCTGAATACATATAGAATGGCTCAACGTATGCATAGAATTACAGCTAATGAAGTTTATAATAATCTCAATATTGCACCTTTTGCAAGAGTTTGGAAGAAATAAACCAGAACCTCTTTTGGACCAGAAGTGGTTTTAGAATACAAGAAAGATGTATTGTCAAAGGCTTTCATGGCCGGAATCACTGGGTTGTTGTAGGTTTTTTCGGGCTATATGGCCATGTTCTAGAGGAAGGCGAAATGTCAGGAGAGAATGCCTCTAGAACATGGCCATATAGCCCGAAAAAAATCTACAACAACCCAACAAGAAAGATGTTTTGTCTAATACACCATAGAAATGATTGCCTGTGTAAAACCAATGATTGTCCCTGTCTAGCTTATATATACCCATTTTTCTTTCAGACACTGTTTTTTTTCCTCTTTAAATGGGTATGTCACAGATTGCTAAGAAATAATAATAATATAAAAATAAAGACCACCAGTAGTTCTAACATGCGTAAAGAGGCTGTTTTCCTTTTGCTTTTTTCCCAATTGCTCATAGTGGCACAAGAATTAATTCCAGCTGTTATGTGCTTTTTTTGGTGCCCTATTTTTTTTCAAAAATATTTGCTGACACTGCAAACACATTAGTTGTTATTATTATTTTTTTAACAGAGGGAAGAAAAGGCGAGAGGGGAAAGTATGCTGCCTGGAGAGATGGAAAAGCTTTAAGCCAAAAGCTCTGGAGTGCCTGTTGAGCCCTGTGCAAGTCTTTGGCTGTTTGTTTAAAGGCAAAAACAATACTTCTGAGCGAAAGCCCTCCCCTCTGGCTCATGATAGGCTCACCCGGAATAGCAACAAGCTGTGTCACTTAGGAGGCAAAGCCTGCTGAAAGAGAAAGGAAAGTTGTTCATGGATCCCTTGGTAACTTTCACTGAGCAGCCAGCTCCTGTCATATGTTACCATGCTTAACGGCAGCAGGAAGTGGCGCCAGCTTTGACAGCAAAGGTCTTGGAAGGAGTCTTTCAGCTCTGAAGCACACTTGGAAAACTGTTTCCACAGCCATGATACCTGTGCCGAATACCGAGGACCTCAGCCAACAGTGCCAGAAAATAAGGGGAGAGGAGTGCAACCAGTACAGCAACCTGAATAGGCTTCCAGCTCAAACAGGTAACGCAACATAGCCTGGATGGCAATTATGCCTACAGGACAATAGGTGCAAATACGTGTGTGATTAATGTTCCAGCTTTAGAGAGTGTAATAGCCAGAGGAACCAAATAAAAGAGACCAAAGTCCCAGTCTTAACCTAATAAGCCAGACTTCTGAATCCAGATTTTCAAATAGAACTGTTTTAAATGTTATATTTTAATATGTATGCATTCATTGGCTTTGCATTTCACCTTTCCTCTGGAGAATAGAGGTAGGTGAATATGGAGAATTCTGGTTATTCCAGTTTGACCTCAAAACAAGGCCGTGAGGGGAGTGAAGCTGTGACACCAGAGCAAGGAGGTTGTGTGGCCCAGTTTTCTATCAATTCCAGTACCATTCCAGTACTCACATTTGAATGATTACTATTGAAAAACTCAGTTTAATGCTTGGTATATCTTGTGATGAACATCTGAGAGCTTTCCCCCTTTTCACCAAATCCATCATTGCCTAGAACAGATGTAGTATTTGCATCACAATGTGGAAATAACATTTGTTAACTTGTATTGAAGTTTCTAGATTTCATTAGAAGTTCGGTTTTGGTTTCTAAACCGACACAGCAAAGTACTTCTAAGGGGCACAGAATTCAATGTTGCTGTTCTTTCCTTATGATTATCCCAAGATAGCATTTTTGTTTCACCTTTTAGTTTAGAAAGTAACACATAATGGTTCTAGAACATACAGATATGAGCTGAGTGAAGATATAATGATGATGATGATGATGATGAATGATGATGATGATTTTATTTCTTACCTGTCTCTCCTCGTGTATAGGACATATTATAGTGGAACATTTTCTTTTGATAGTTGGAAATAGATCGAGTCATTTGCAGTCTATGGACACAGGTTCACTGACACAAAAAAGACAAATAAAATAGAAATATTCTTCAATAGCCTGTAAATCTGAGGTCTATTCAGCCCAAGTTCTATTATCGGTTTTCCTTCATGTTGCGACTTCTAGTGCCTCATTCCCTTTCCTTCTGTATTCGTGGTGTGCCCAAGTTAATCAACTTGTAAGATTCTTGGCTGCTGTTTTTCTTGTTTTTAAAAGGCCAAATGAAAGAAAACCTATATGTATCTGTGCAATAGGGGCCTGTGGAGTGTGTTTCATTTTGTAAAAATCCTCTATTGTTCAACTTTGGGATTTTAGTGAAATATAAGTCTGTGGTGATTCACCATATATGTTAAATAGAAGTTGGGGGTTGTTTATGTTACAAACAAGTATATTCCATATATGATAAGGTTTTGGTATTAAACATAATAATAATAATAATAATAATAATAATAATAATAATAATAACCATCATCAAAATCATCATTGTCGTCAAACTCCTTTGGGACTTCCGAATTCAGACTGAATTCAGAGCATAATACTCCTGACCTCACGCTCGTGGAAAATAACAAAGTACGGATCATCGATATTGCAATCCCAGGTGACAGCAGAATTGACGAGAAGCAAGTGGAAAAGCTTACACGATATGAAGATTTAAAGATAGAACTTCAAAGACTCTGTCCCAAGCCAGTCAAAGTGGTCACAGTGGTGATTGGCACACTGGGTGCAGTGCCTAAAGATCTTGGCCTGCACTTAAACACAATTGGTGCTGACAAAATTACTATCTGTCAGCTGCAAAAGGCCACCCTACTCGGATCTGCATGCATTATTCGCCAATACATCACACACATGGGAAGTGTTCAACGTGTGATCAAATACAAAAGCCAGCAGAGTGATCTTGTTTACTGTGTACTAAAATCGTTGTGTATCAAATAATAACAACAACAGCAACAACAACTTCATTTTTGTACCCTGCCTCCATCTCCCCGAAGGGATTTGGGGCAGCTTATATATGGCACAAAATGCTGAGACAAAGCATAAAATGAGTAGACAGTACAATATAAAGGAAAAACTATAGCATATACTAGTCTGTCACTAGTAAGTATGTGTTTTCATTATCAAGTTGACTTTGACTTATAATGACCCTATGAATGAAAGATATCCAAGTCACCCTGTCATCAACAGCCTCATTGCAGTTTGCGGACTCCAGGCTATAGCTTCCTTGTTTGAGTCTATCCATCTGGAATGTTGTCTTTCTCCTTTTTACTGCCTTGTATCTTACAAAAACCTACTGTTGTCTTCGCACGATATGGCCAAAGTTGTGGCAAACCCATTTCTTTAAGCATGATCCAAAGTTTATCATGATATCACAGTCTTTGCTATAATCTATAAAGTGCAGGCTGATTTTCTTCTAAAATTCTTTTCTGTACTTCATTAACCAAAATACATGTACAATATGAGCCCTAGTGCTCCTTTCTTTCCTGAACCCAGCTAGGACATCCGGCATTTCTCACTTCATATGTGATAAAAGTATTTGTTATAGAATTTGAGCATTATTGTAGCTGTGGCTGTTGTAATCAATGGTGTCATCTTTCTTGTGGACTGTATATTGAGTAAAGTACCACCTCTGTGCCCATAAGAGAGTACCTGAAACCCTGTATTTTGACTATATTTGGGGTGGAAACATATCACAAAATTGCACTGGAGGACCTGGTGAGGCCCACAGACATTTTTATAGAGTATGGGAAACTGAATCTGGATATCTTATTCATGGATAAGAAAATCATACGGTATTTCCAATTTGTGGGTCATTGTTTTGTCTTCCATATTTGTTGAAAGATTTTAGTTCGAACTAGAGTACATTCCATCCCAATCACATCTGTTAATGTTGATTTATTTCTCCCAAATGCCTTGAGTGAAGCTTCCAATTCATTTTTGTACAACTACATTGGCTGCAAACTCATTTCCAGACCCAATTCAGAGTGCTGTTTTTGACCTACAAAGCCCTTATACAACTTCAGTCCAGGATATATGAATGATCTTTCTACAAAACTGTCAGACATCTACGATCAACTGGGGAGGGTCTTCTCTCTATCTCACCATCTGCTCAAGTGTGTTTGGTGGGAACATAGAAGAGGGCCTATTCGGTGGCTGCTCCCAGACTCTGGAACTCCCTCCCAAGAGAGACCAGGAGGGCCTCATATCTGCTTGCCTTTCACAAGCAGGTAAACACCTCTCTGTGCTAGCAGTTATTTAGGGAAGGATGAGGGGCATGCTGCTGGGGCAGTTGTGAGTGGAATTCTGTGGGGATTTTGAGTTTTACTATAATTTTAATTGTACTTACTATGTTATAACTATATTTTAATCTAAATCCACACAATACTATTTAATGGTTTTTTTTTAAAAATGTTGTATTTGATTTGTTTTAAACTGTGACCAAATTGTGTGGTTGTTAGCCGCTTTGAGTGCCCATATAGAGAAAGGCGGGACATAAATAAAATAAACTAATAAGTAATGAATACATTGTCTAAAATTTTAGGTTCATCTGCAAATGAATGAATGATTTTATTATCCTTTCCACTTTTAAAAAATAGATCTTCTGGGTAATGGTTCTATCATTTTTAAAATTTCTTCTTTGTCCTGCCACTTGTTCTCTTGCTGGTAACCTCCATTCTTGGTTTAAATCTCCTTTTGATTTCTTTGATCTTGGAGGTGAATTGTATCTGGATTGTTGGAGGTTTTTTCAGACTATATCGCCATGTTCTAGAGGCATTCTCTCCTGACGTTTCGCCTGCATCTATGGCAAGCATCCTCACTACCTCTGAGGTCAGGAAAGAATGCCTCTAGAACATGGCCATATAGCCCAAAAAAACCTACAACAACCCAGTGATTCCGGCCATGAAAACCTTCAACAATACAGTGAATTGTCTCATGGCTAAAAATTCTCAATATCGTTCCCTAAATTTCAAATCCCAGAATTCCATAGAATGCAATCTTGGTACTTAAAGTTTAATAGTTAAAGACATCTGCATCTTCCATCATTCCCTCCATAGTGTTTCCCTTCTACTACTTTTTATGGCATTATTTTCTTTCCATAGAAAATCCTGAAATGGAATCAAGAAACAATAATTTATGGTGTGTTTTAACTGACAAAGGCAGGACGTATTTATCCTGAAAACCTTTGTAATTTCAATTGGTTTAACATCTTATTATGTTGTTGGGAAAGAGATTGCTAATGTGACATAAGAACCTAAATCCTGTTGAGGCCCCACTTAGCATAAAATGATTTAAATAGTAAGCTAATGCTTTTGTAAACCCTACTTCTCAAAAGTTTTAGTCTGTTGGGATTGTTCCATGAAATGTAGGCAAAGGTACAAAGGATAGACAGGATTGTATAGTGAAATTGATGCATACACAGTATTTCCTTAGGTCACCAAAAAAGCACAAAAAAACCCCTTAGCACCCCAGTTTTCCAAAATCAATTGCTCTATGGCAGCCTGGTGCTTCTAGGCTTTTTGTTATTAGCAAATAATTAACATGCTCAAGTCCCTTGACCCCTCCTCTTTTCAGCACTTTCTCATATATTGTCATCCAGAGAAAGTAAATGCATCCCAGATGTTGAGAGAGTCGAAAAAAAGTTAAATGCATAAACAGCTCACTTGGTGGGGAAAGGCATACTAGAAGGGAGAAAGAAGGGGGGAAAGAGAAAAAAAATCCCTCTGTAGGCATACACTAGTTCTACCATGATTCACATCATTCAGCAATATATTCATTGGCTATGTATATACATGGTAACGAAGGTCCATGTAGTCATGCTGGCCAGATGACCTTGGAGGTGTCTATGGACAACGCTGGCTCTTCAGCTTAAAAATGGAGTTGAGCACCACCCTCCAGATTTGGACTCAACTAGTCTTAATGTCAGGGAAAAACTTTACCTTTACCTCATGTATGAATATATGTGTGTGCATGTGCCTTCCTTATGTAGTGACCCCATTAAATTCATAGGAATTTGTAGTCAAGGAAGATTCAGGCAGGGTTTTGTAATTTCCTTCCTCTGAAATATAGCCCAGACCACCTGCTATTTGATGGTGGTCTCTTAAGAATACACTTTATACTTTATCTCACTGGATAAAAAACCCACTTAAAATCCGGTTTCTGCCTCCTTCTGAATTCTGGGGTTTGTAGTTTAGGGAGGAGCCTTTAACAGCCTCACTAAACTGCAAACCCCAGAATTCTGAAGAAGGCAGAAACCGAATTTTAAGTGGATTTTTTCTCCAGTGTGATGACGTAGCCAATTTGTATTCTGCACTTCTCCCCTAGGGGAATGGATTACAGTATATACATCAGACATAGGCAAATATTCAATGCCTTACAGTCACAGTGAGACACACAAACACAGACAAGGCAAAGGCTTCTTCTTTCATTTCTGGATCATCTCTGGCTCTGCTGGGGGGTGCTTTCATCCATTTCCAAGCCGAGGTGTCTGTGTTGTCCCTTCCTGGTTGTGTGGCTGGCAAGCGTCTTTTTACCTTTTCCCGCTGAAGCGGTACCTATTTACCTATCCACATTTCCAGGTTTTCAAACTGCTAGGTTGACAGGAGCGAGGGCTAACAGCAGGAGCTCATCCCATCCCGCAGATTCGAACTGCCAACCTTCAAGATACCAGTTCAGCAGCACAAGGGTTTAACCCATTGCGCCACTGCAACCCCTTGTTTAAGTACTAATCAGAGCTAGCCCTGCTTAGCATTTGCTTGTTGTTATTCATTCAGTTGCTTCCAACTCTTTGTGACCTCATGGACCAGCCCACGCCAGAGCTCTCTGTTGGCCACCCCCCCCCCCCAGTTGCTTCAAGGTCAAGCCAGTCACTTCAAGGATACCATCCATCCATCTTGCCCTTGGTCGGCACCTCCTTCCATTTTCCCCAGCCTCATTATCTTCTCCAAGCTTTCCTGTATCCTCATTATGTGCCTCATTAGCACTTGCTATCTTTTCACAATTTTAAATAATTATTTAAATACATATTTTTTATGACTGGATACAATAAACAGATTTTACACTCATCTTTTTCTTCTTCTTCCTATATTCTTCATATAAAATAGTTTTGCCAGGAGATGCAGATTTTCAGTGTGTGCTCAAGCCTATCTTCACATCACATTTATCTCAGTCAGAACCATTTGAAAAGAGGTGGGATGGCCAGAGAAGTTGCAAGAAACCACCAAAAGATAGACAGGATTGTACAGTGAAATTGATGCATACACAGTATTTCCTTAGGTCACCAAAAAAGCACAAAAAACCCCCTTAGCACCCAGCTTTGATATGACTGCTTAAACCAGTCTGGAAGCCTAGGCTGTAAAACTGCTTCCATTAAAAATAAATAAATAATGTATTGTACAAAATATGCCTACTAGAAAAAAAATACATTATGCACACAAAAATAATTGAAGAGGTCAGCAATATATTTGCAGCCAGAGGGAAGCGAGAGATTGATATATAGATTTTGCCGCATTGTGGAGAGTTCATTATAAGTTGTAAAGCAGCAAAAATTATCCAGGATTGTATTTGCAAAGAAAAATTATTTTGCCACTATAAAGTCAGCCTTGATGCACTCTGAAGATGAAACTATCTACTGTAAATAACTTGTTCCCATTTCACTACAATTAAAACTGTGTGGTGCACCTTAGAATGAGCAGTAAAGTTACAACTTACACCAGAGGTAGATATATCTAAGGAAACAGGTACATTTTAGTATCTGGATGGGTGTGGTGGTGGTGGTGGTGTGAGTTGTACTTTAGAATCCCCTTACTTGTGAAGTCTGAGTATCTTGTAGCTGCTTCTGGACTCTCTTACTGAGTCTCGAGGAGGAATAATGCCACACCCTTTCCTCTTCCCCCATTCCTTACACATCCACACCTGCATACACTTTTGCCTGTGCATGTCTTCCTGGTGGATGGGCAAAGAGGATGGTTCTTTTCCTCCAAGCCCAGTGTGGAAATGCTATCAATGGAAGCACTGAAGGTTTGGGCTAAGGATGCAAATGAACCTGTAATGAACCACACATTCCTTATCCCTGTTTTAAAGGTCAGGGTTCGATTCACCACTCGACCATGGAAACCTACTGAATGATCCTGTATGAATTACATACTTTCCGGCTTCAAAACCCCCATAGCAGGATCATTTTGGATTACCAAAGGTAAAAAAAAAATGGCAACAAACTCAAAATTAAGTGATAAGTCACTTCGGAGCACCCACATGATGCTCAGGGCATTCAAGCCCCCATCTCAGGTTTGCCCCACATTAAGAAAAGTTGGGAAACAGTCCAGAGTCAGTTCCGATTAGGAACTGGCCCCATTGTTCACACGGGCCAGTGCTGCCATCTTGCTTTCCCCGTGCTCTATGGCATGGGGGGAAAGAGAATAGCACTTAGCTGTGTTGATCTTCGTTTTGCAGCAGCAGCCGTGCAGCTCCAGAGAACTCCTGATCATTGCTCACTGCCTTTGTTGAGTGCCTACTTGACTTGGAGACGTGAGGGGAATCATTCCTCCTTTCTCCACGTCATGTAGGTATCTTTGCTGATATCAGCAAAAGTGCTGAGGAATGGCCAGAAGCTCTCCAGAATTTTTTGGCCACTGGTGGCGGCAAACAAAAGTGAAACAGACCATCTGTTGGGTCGGGGGTGCTTTGAATGTGATTTTCCTTCTTCTTGGCAGGGGGTTGGACTGGATGACTGACAAGGTCTCTTCCAACTCTGTGATTCTATGATTCTAGTAAGGGTCATGCTGTCATGCTGTCGCAGCAGGATGAAGACAGGCCGTGTAGCTGCCCCCAGGGCTGGTCCAGGGTATTGGCGCTCTGAACTAGCCTTGTGGCCTGAGTAAATGAACCTTTTATCCAGTTATTTTGCTCATGAAACAAAATAATCCTTAATGTACATCTCTCCCACGTATGCTAGTAAAATTCAATGATTACAAAGTAAACAAATACATTTTCTTTTTTTAACATTCATTTTCTTTTTTAACATTCAGAGGTGGCCATTCCACTCTGTCTTATGTTAGTGCTGGCTTTCATCCACCATCTTTCTAGATTTCAACTTACAGAAGCAGCGTGATTGCAACTGCACATGACTTGTATTTCAGAAAGGACATACTGTTTAAACATTCTTAGCACTCTGGGTTTATGTTCCATTAAATGTGCGTAAATATGGGCAGACCTGAGATTCTGCTTTGCCTGCCGCCAATGGCATGCAGGCTGCATTATTTATGTGAAGAATGTGTCAGCTTTTTCTCCAAGGAATCCACCCAAAGATCTCAGAAAGGTAGGACTGGTGGGGAGGGGGGCTTGTGTTAGAAAGAAGCAACTGAAGATTGCCATACATGATTACAGTAACAAGAGATACATGTATTAATCTCCCTTTGCTGATCAAGCAAGATAAAGGATTTGGCTTATATGTTTGTTGAATAGCTGCTGGCATAATAATTTGCAAAGATAAGTTGAAACACGAGAAAACTTCCTTCCAGAAACCAAAAACAAGAGTCATTGCTAGGTGCTTCCCAGAAACTATCAGTTTTGTACACATTTATTCAAAAGTAAGTATTAGGTTCAGTAAGTTTTACTCTCAGGTAAGATAATCTAATGTTAAATGTTTTTGTCTTATGCCTTTGGGCAGCTTGGCAGTTTCCTGACATGCTCCTCCCCTCTGGTCTCATTAAATCAGACGTGCACAGTGTTGTGTACAAGTTATCTTCAAGGCTTACGAACTGTCAAATTGCTTGAGAGGTTTGACATTTTGTGCAAAGTATGAGTTATGCTGGAATGACTGGCAAAAGTAAGTGCCATATTTACCAGATAAAGGATTTTTGTTTCTGACTTACATGTCACAAGTCACCTGACAAAAGGGGAACTCCTGGTGCAGGGATGTGAATCTTTGACTTTCCACAAATATCTGACTATAGTTACCGTCCATCACACATTTTGGTGCTTCAAATGCTAGACCTTTTTGGATATATTTGAACTGCCGATTCCAAAATGGCACCAGTTTCCTCCTTTCAGCTCTAGTTTTTGAGATACAGAATATATACCATCTACCAGTCACCATCTGCTCACCCATAGAAAACCATGATAATAATATCTAAGAAACTAAAGCTGATGCAGTCTATCCAGTGCAATTTTTTGAATCAGCACTCCAAATAAGCCCAGGAACAGGACAAAAAAACTACAACACCATTTTTTTTGTTGGACTATGTAATCATGTGTTGTTGGCCACATTAGTTGGGGCTGAATGTAACTGGCATTTTCTAGGTGGATAAACTAGTATTTGAAAGTAGCACACTAGTAAGGCAATCATCAGAATCAACCTGTGATTGAGGAAAACCAGGAGGAAAACTTAACTGAGTTATTTAATATGAACTGGTATGCACCAGTTTCTGTTTCGGGTTAGTGAACAAATAGGGACCACCAAATACAGTTTATTGCATACCGTGCAGCTGTGGACAAGTCAGCATTTGGGACCACCAAATACAGTGGCCATACACGAATCAAAGAACATGAAAGGCACTGCAGACTACTTCAGCCAGAAAAATCAGTAATAGCAGAACGTGTGATGAACCAAGCTGGGCACAGAATATTCTTTGAAAACACAGAAATTCTGGACCACTCTGGCAATCACTTTGTCAGACCACACAGAGAAGCCACTGAAATCCACAAGCACATGGATAATTTCAACAGAAAGGAAGAAACCATGAAAATGAACAAAGTCTGGCTACCTTTATTGAGAAACACCACAATCAGACAGTAACTAATGAACACCATCCAGACACAGGTAGCCCCTAGGCAGCAAGTAATCAAGGGCCAGTGAACACCACCCAAACAAAGGATGCCACCAGGCAATAAACACTCCAAGAACATGGGCCTGGCTACTTCCAGGCAGATGTCCTCACTATTGACTTTGCAGTCTCCTCAGTTACTCATATGCTAATAGGTAGATCCCACTCAACTTTCAAACCAGACTTGCTAATTGCACTCTTCACACTTGGTTAATAGACATTGGTTCTTTCTCACACCCTGGACATTCCACATGTATATATTCTCCACTTGCTTTACCACCATCAGATCCTCTGAAGATGCCAGTCACAGATGTAGGTGAAACGTCAGGAGAGAATGCTGCTAGAAGATGGCCATACAGCCCAGAAACCATACAACAGTCCTATAAGCAGAAACATTTTAAGTGTCTGAGAGAAGATAATCACTGCTAAGAAAAATCCACTTTATGTAGATTAAGATGGGGATAAGAAATGATCCAGAAAACTGGGGATTTCTCCCCAGCACCATATGAATGAAGGGGTTTCTGCTGCTAAAATACATTGTCTTTTTCTTTACATCCACAGAATAAGCATGTTTGACCACCAACACTCATGTTAATTAAAAAAGGGAACCTGATAATAGTAAACAAATATTATCCAGCAATGGTTGCCGTACAAAAGGGTGCACTGGAAGCAGAATGTGAGCAGTTGCTTCTGTGTTGTGATAATAAACAGGATGTGCAGCTATTGAAGGCAGTGTTTACTCTTTCTAATGAAAAATAAAATGGCAATATGCTCTCCACTACGTCACCATCATGGGCTGTGTTCATGTTTTCTATGCTTGATGGTGGTGTCATTACAATATTAGGTGATAGGTAATTTAATTAATAATCAGAAAGCCAGAGGTTGCTGATAAGTGAAAGCTCATAGTCCTGATTTCAAATGGAGCTTGTAAAGAAGCCAGCATTATGTAACAATGCTTGATCAACTTCGGAATTTTTCAGCACAAGACATGGCAATGGTAATTCATTGAGCAGATGTAATTAAGGATTAAGCAGATTAATATCAACAGTTGTTAATCAGATCTTAAATTTGATTGAGCTTAGTGCCCTATCAGGTCCTAGTCAAGCTCGGCTGATTCTGGTCTATCTTTCAATCCTAAATAATGAAAACCTGTGTATGCAAAATCTAAAACTAAAGACATCAAAATGGCAATGAAAAACATCTGGCAAAAAGGATTAAAACTATGATTAATATGTCTATTAAATTAGAATTGTAATTAATATACCTATGGGAGTATGGGATAAGAGTGAGGAAGGAAACATTCTTCCTTTAGAGTAGGAAGTTTCTATATTAACACAACTTGACCATCTTTCTTCTACTTTTGTTTAATTTACTTCCTAATTCAAAACTGGCACTACAGAGCAAATAAATACTAACAGAATTGTTGAATGTAGATAATGCAGATGGCAGAGACTGTCTCCATTTTTACCTAAAGTACAGCCATTTTGTTGTTGTTGTTGTTGTTGTTGTTGTTATTTTAACCTGTTAGCATTTTGAAGAGGCCTGTAGGATGTATGTTTTGTGATGATGCAGAAATAAAACAATGTTTCTCTATTTTTTAATTCCAGGCTGTGGAATGCTTACACTTCTGTCATCTGCTATTGCTGCTCTCAGTGGTTTTTTGATGGGATATGAAATAGGAGTTATCTCTGGAGCTGTTCTTCAGCTGAAAAGCATATTAGCACTTTCATGCCAACAACAGGAGATGGTTGTCAGTTCTCTTCTCATTGGTGCCTTCCTAGCTTCATTAACCGGTGGCATCCTCATAGACAAATATGGACGCCGAGTTACCATCATGTTATCATCTTGTTTACTTGTGCTGGGCAGTCTGATCTTGATACTCTTTGCCTCATATGGATTCCTTATAGTAGGACGGATTGCGATAGGGGTTTCCATTTCACTTTCTTCAACTGCAACATGTGTGTATATTGCAGAGATCGCTCCTCCACATCGAAGAGGCTTGCTTGTGTCCTTGAATGAACTGATGATCGTATTAGGTATTCTTTTTGCCTATGTTTCCAACTATGCCTTTGCCAGTGTAAACCATGGCTGGAAATACATGTTCAGCCTTGTCATTCCACTGGGGATCGTTCAGGCCATTGCTTTATATTTCCTTCTGCCCAGTCCACGGTTCCTGGTTATGAAAGGTTTTGATGAAGCTGCTAGCCAAGTACTTGGAAAGCTCAGGGCAACATCAGACACTACTGAAGAACTTGCTGTTATCAAATCTTCCTTGAAGGATGAGCGCCAGTATAGTTTCTTGGATCTGTTCCGTTCAAAAGACAACATGAGGGCTCGGATGCTGATTGGCATTACCCTAGTGTTTTTTGTACAAACTACAGGACAACCCAATATCTTATTTTATGCATCTACTGTTTTGAAATCAGTTGGGTTCCATAGCAATGAGGCAGCCACCTTGGCTTCTACTGGTGTTGGAGCAGTTAAAGTGATCAGTACAATCCCTGCCACCCTTTTTGTGGACCGTATAGGAAGCAAAACATTCCTCTGTATTGGCTCATCCCTCATGTCTGTGTCATTAGTCACCATGGGCTTCATAGTGCTTAATATACATATGAATGCAACAACTGTTTGTAAAAACCAGTCTTTGGGAAATTCCACTTTCCTGGGATTAGAAAAAGTCATATCCACAAATGAAACTCTGAAGAAGCAATTTGCTGGCATGGCTTCTTATACCAAAAGTCCACAGTGGAAGGCTGAAATGGCAAATGCAGTGGTGCAGAACAGAACAACCTTGGAAGAAACCACAGTTTATCCCACAAGCCAAGCAGAATCCCAGCTGAAAACAGAAGCTTTGAAAGTTCGATCTGCTCTGAAATGGCTGTCTTTGGCTGGATTGCTTGTTTATGTGGCTGCTTTCTCCATAGGACTTGGACCAAGTAAGTGTCTCATATTTTTCTCCTCTTTATTTCAATTTTAATTGCTAAATAACTTTGAGTGTAAGACACACAGACCGATGTCACTGAAATAAGAGAAAATCCAAAACCTTGCAAAATAAAGCTTTACTCATATGTCCTTGACAATGTGATGGGACAATTTTGTCTTGTCAGCCAACTGAGGGAAGTCTGGTCCAGTTTTATACAAATTGCAACTGATTTGCCGTATTCTTCAGAACTTGAAGGCACCTGATCTTTATCATATGAGGTACATAAAAAAAAAGAAGCTAGTGGACAGTTAAAAATGCTCTCCATTACACAAATAGCACTTCCACTTTTGCACAGAAGTACACACATTTGGTTTCAATGGACTGTAACATTTATTATTTATCATGTCAGAAGCGAGTTGAGGGTACAGTTAAAATGCATTTAAAAGCAAAGTTGTTTTTGTTTTAAAAAAAAGAACGAACCATGTACTATTAAGTAAGTGATTTGTTAGTAAGTTAGGAAGGATTTTAAAAACTGCCTTTTAATGCTGTACAGTGATGTTTTTAACATTTGTACATAGGATTGTAATACATTTTAATGTTAATGTTTAATATTGTAACTTTATAAACATTTTAAATTTTTTACACTTTATACTTTTATTAATGGTTTGTATTGTTTTGAGTTTGTTGTTTTAAATATGTTATTAGTCGTCTTGAGTCCTCCTTTTGGGAGAAGCAAGTAGAAATGAATACGCCTTTATACCCCTAGCCTGTGCGGAATTTATAGAAGAGATAAAACTGGAGATGACCCTGTTTGAAATCGGAGATTTTCAGTGGAGGTCCTATTGCATGTTCCTTTACTCTCAGAGACTGGGTTGGTGAGTTCATAAGGCATGGCATTCTCAGCCCCCTTCCACACAGCTGTATAAAATCCACATTGAACTGGATTATATATCAGTGTGGACTCAGATAACCCAGTTCAAAGCAGATATTGTGGATTATCTACCTAGATATTCTGGGTCATATGGCTGTGTGGAAGGGCCCTCCATTGTGGCACTAATTTGCGGGATAAATTCAAGGTATTATTATTTATTTATTTATTTATTAACTTTATTTGTACCTGCTAACATCTCCCAAAGGACTCGGTGCGGCTTACAAAGGTCAAGGCCCTCATAACAAGTACACAATAAAACTCAAGCAAACCAATAAACATTAAGCAATAACAATAAACATTAAACAATAACATCATGACACAGTTAAAACTAGGGCCGGGCCAAATTTAATGAATAAAAATTAAAAGTGCTGAACATGACAGGTAAATGTAAGGATTTTTGGGTAGGTGCGATGTGCCGGCAGTCTTAAATCTCTAATACAGTGCATTTGGGATATGATGCTGGGAGTTTCCTATTCTGGAAAGGCACAATGAAACAGACAGGTCTTCAAGCTCTTCCTAAAGACTTCCAACTTTGGGGCTTGTCTGATGTCCTTGGGGAGAGAGTTCCAGAGTCGGGGGGCTACCACAGAGAAGGCCCTGTCCCTCGTCCCCACCAAACGCGCTTGCAACGCAGGAGAGATCGTGAGGAGGGTCTCTCCAGATGAACGGAGTGATCGTGTGAGTTCATATACAGAGATGCGGTCACGAAGGTAGGCGGGTCCCAAACCGTTTAGGGCTTAGTAGGTAAACACCTGCACCTTGAATTGGGACCGGAAAATGAATGGCAGCCAATGGAGCTCCTTGAACAGGAGGGTTGACCTGTTGCAATCAATAAGATAGTGGAATATTCTAAAGATAAAACATCGGAGTGGATATTTATGTTGATATTATCTGAAATCACTCCTGATGAGTAGATCATGGATGAACCACTTTCATGTCTGTCCTGAGAGAAAAGTGGGATATTACATACATACATACATACATACTTAAATCCTACAAAATGTTTTGAAGGAGATAAAGTGCTTTTTTCATACCTCCATATCCTATAAAATTCCCCGTACTTTCTAATACTGTTTTGTAATTTTTGAGTTACACTGTTAAAAATTAGCTGGCAAAATGCTGTAATAAATAAATACTGTAACACCTAAATGGCTTAACAACAATCCCAAATATGACATTGCTTGTTATGTGAGTCTAAAATGTTACACAAGAGCCTATTGTTTCAATGTAGCAAGTAATATTTACTCATTGCTTATACAACATGCTTATTTTAGCAAACAGTTGGGTTCTTGGGGGCATTTTTCTGTTTTAAAATATAGCAGAAATAATTTGCAATAATTATATACTATATGTACAAATCCACTTATAGATACATTAAGTGTGACTTTTTCAAGTGAAAAGGCAACATGTTACCAATGCATTGTAATTTGAACAGATTGACACATTGTCCTAATGTATTGTTGTTGTTTTTTTTAAAAAAGCAAACAGTACAAGCCCTGATAAATCTAGATCATAGAATCATAGAGTTGGGACCTCATGGGCCATCCAGTCCAACCCCCTGCCAAGAAGCAGGAAAATTGCATTCAAAGCATCCCTGGCAGATGGCCATCCAGCCTCTGTTTAAAATTCTCCAAAGAAGGAACCTCCACCACATACTGTTCTTAATTACGCCTGTGTACAAAAAAGTAAAGCTGCTTTTACCTAGTCAGGGTAGATATGTTAGTTCCATAGGTTTCTAGGTGTCTGTGAAAACAGTATTCAGCCTATAGTAAAATATAGAGCCCCTAAGATAGGCAGTGGACAATTTGGGGGACACAAAGGGCCAAAAGTGGTTTTAGCCCTCTCAAAAATGTGAATATATTCCTCCAAGCCCCCTTTATCACTGGAAGTAACATTACCAAGCTCTGCTTCGTAGCAATGTAGCCAGTACAGGTACTGCAACAAAGGAGGCAACCATCCACTCTTGGCAACATTTCAAGAGCTGTTTATTACTCCACACACAGAAGCTTTGCTAGTTTACGTTGTTTTTTGTTTTCCTCTTTCTTTTGCTCGGAGACTTTAGGAAATCAGATGTGATCAATAATACAGTAGCACAAAGACATTCCAGTAGATTGCCTTGTGTTTACACCCGTGCTTTTGAGAGAAATGTCCTGCCCAAGATGACTTATGCCCATCGCAAGCAGAATGTTTCCCTGTGTTCAGGTGAACAATGTCTAGAAAGTACTGCAAGTACCTCAGCAAAATAATTGAGGACCAAACAAGAATAGACTTGCCTCGAGGTTATGAAAAGGAACCATTACAAACTTCACTTCTCATGTACATTATGGTGGCTGTACTGCCAGCTTCAGATGCTCAGTTACCATGAGTCAGACCCACAGAACATTAGGATTTGTCACCCCCTCCCCCCACCCACTCCAATTTCTAATCCACTTGGTCACATTCCCTTTCTTTTTTAAAACAAGCGCCACTTTCAAATTTAAAATTGTGCTTCTGCTTCTAAATGCCCAAATGCAATGTACCAAGCTGATGAATCCACTTTAAATCCAGTAGCTGCCGCCTGCAAAATTCTGGGGTTTGCAGTTTAGGGAAGAGCCCTTAACAGTCCAACTAAACTACAAACCCCAGAATTCTGCAGGAGGCAGAAACTGGATTTAAAGTGGATTAATTCTCTAGTTTGATGAAGTGTCATGTCTATATTGTCATGGCTAGCTCCAACAGTACTAACAGCATGTCTAGGAAATGGATTTGATATGCTATCTTACCTGGCTTTTAATGGTTTAAATGTTGATCATTTAATTGTTATTATTTAAATTACTTGTTTTAACTTGTGTAATGTATTTTATTGTTTGTTGTATATATATATATTACTTTTTTATAAATTTTACTTTTTTTAGGTATTGAATGTTCGCTTTTATTATGTTGGAAGCCATCCTGAGTCCCCTCAGGGAGATAGGGCGGGCTATAAATTATTATTATTATTATTATTATTATTATTATTATTATTATTGCCTTCCAGCTGTTATGATTTGACAGGGACAAAATGATCTTTCATCCCACCTTTTCAACTGTTTTCTTGTCACACTTACACCCTTTGTCGTCAGTTTATTTCAGTTCATGCAAACTATATTTTCATTCATCTCATAATTTTGGAAAGGAAAGGAGGGGGCTGAATCTTTCCCTTTTCTGTAGACTCAAGCAAGATCGATCTGCTGCAGTCTCTCCTAGGGCCTTTCCACAACCCTATATCTCAGAATATCAAGGCAGGAAATCCCACATTATTTGAGTGTGGACTCAGATAACCCAGTTCAAAGCAGATATTGTGGGATTTTCTGTGTTGATATTCTGGGATATAGGGTTGTGTGGAAGGGCCCCTTGTTATAACTTTTGCCATTTTGACTAACCTCTCATATTGCTTTGCCACATATGTCCATGATTTCATATGTGAAATGTTGGAGAGCATGTAACTGGCCATCATGGTGTGATGGTTTGAGCACTGGACCACAACTGTGGAGATCAGGGTTTGAATCCCTGTTTGACATGAGACCCACACTCTCTTAGCCTCAGGGGAAAGCAATAGCAAACATCTTCTGAATACATCTTGCCAAGAAAAGCCTCCCTTAGGGTTGTCATAGGCCAGAAATGAGTTGAAGACACATATCAACAATGTAACTGATAATATAAGTCTGCTCACATCCTTTTTCCACTCAGTTGAAATGCCATGGAGTCGTGACAGCCAATTGTTTCCCAATATACCCCACTGCTGCCTATGAATAATTAACCAAACAAACTTTGGTTGCTTTCATCTGCCATGGGCTAGAGTTTTTAATGTGGATCTGCCAACTCTAAGCCTGTTTCTTAAGTAAGGAAACACCTTTGTTTCATCATAGTCTGCTGTACACCTTTTCTGGCCCACAAAACAGGAAGCCAGAAGTCTGCTCAACCGGTCTCTTTTCTCCCATGTAGTGTATTCTAGCAACAAAAAGAGAAGTCATAGGTGAGTCTTCCTGGCAGTGTGGTTTTCCTGACACCAATGGGTGGTTCTTCCTGTCACCACTTCTTTTGACTGATGAAACAGTTCTAGGCTGCATTGATAGTGGTTGTTTAAAGGGTTGGCACTGGGGTGGGCTTTCAGGCAGTACAGATCTTTCCCATACCATTTCCATCCCATTAGATGTGTGTGTTCATCAAGCCTTGGGTTGTGACAAGGCCTTGGCCCAGTCATAATACTGCCAGAGGTAAAGGAGGAGATGACCACCCCATACATCCTTCATTTTTTTTAAACAGAAACCACCTGGAATTGGCAGCTTCTTCCTCATCGGAAATGGCTTCACCACCATATTGAAGGTAGCAGGCCATTTTAAGGGTTGCAAATCGAGCTGTGAAGCACACACAGTTCTGTTACCTAAGGGAGAGGAATGCCAGGGGCTCAAGAGAAATAATGGTGTGGGTGCCACTTCTGGCTTACAATTTCAAAGGCAATAGCCCCACCCTGCTTAATGGTAAAACCTCCTCTGTCCGTTGTGTTGAATTACACAATGGACAGGCCTTTCTGGGGCAGGATTAGTACCTCTGCCTAGTTGTTGATTGCAGTTTTTGAGCTCCTCCTTTCTAGAGCAGTTTTCCACTTTTTGATTCTATTCTTTAATCTATTGATTAATCTTCCCTTTGAAAACATATTCTATGATTGTGGCAGTCTCCCCTTTCTGCTCTTTAAAACATTCTGCCCTCATTACTTAGGGGATAATCCCCTTCCTTATCATCCCTTAGCTGGTGCCACTTCTTAATACTTCATTTCCTTCAGAGGCTTTGATATTCCTTTCCTCATTCATTTCTAAACTGTAAGTATGGCTAATCTGTTTTTGACCACAATTGTACCTTTGAAACTTCTGAAAAATAATTTCCAGTACTGTACTTTGAACTTTGGGAGAAAAAAAAACTGCCTTAAGCATGTTTTCTGCTCTAAGTACTAGGCAGAGAAGAAAAGTCAAGAAAGAATATAAATTCTTTCCTGTACTATTAATACTGCAGACTCATAGAAAACCTAGCAACATCTAATATTTTTAAATAATTTTAATGGATGCTTCAGATATATATTCAGGAAGTTACATGTATTTCCTCCTTCTCAGTGAGATAACTAACTGATAAAGGCTTTGTCAGATAAGTTTAGTCCTGGCTCTGTGGCTATTTTGGAGGTAGTCCTCCAAGGTCATAGAGAAGTACACTTTCTATAGCCCTGATTGGAAAGTATCTCAAAGGCATGTAAGACCTGAATCAAGGGAAGCAATAATACCACTATGTCCCGCTTTAGTCAGACCTCCTCTGAGTTACTGTGTCTAGTTATCAAACTAACAGCCCAAGAAACATATTGACAAGATGGAAGGTGTCCAGTGTGATGGAGTTTGACGAGGCTAGATGGCTATCTGTCAGGAGTACTTTGATTGGGTGTTCCTGCATGGCAGGGAATGTGCTGGCTGGCCATTGTGGTCTCTTGCAACTCTGGGCCCATCCACACAGCCATATAACTCAGAATATCAAGGCAGAAAATCCCACAATATCTGCTTTGAACTGGATTATCTGAGTCCACGCTGCCATATATTCCAGTTCAAAGCAGAAAATGTGGGATGTTATTCAGCTGTGTGGAAGGAGCCTCAATGATTGTGTTCTGTGATTCTTAGGCCACTTCCACATAGCTGAATAAAACCCCACATTTTCTGCTTTGAGCTGGAATGTATGGCAGTGTGGACTCTGATAACCCAGTTCAAAGCAGACATTGTTGGATTTTCTGCCTTAATATTCTGGGTTATATGGCTGTGTGGAAGGACCCTTAGATGAAAGCCAGACAGCTGCATGAAACAGCTGGAACAGAGCTAGGTTTGTTCATCAGACCAGCAAATTAAACTGTTTTATTTATTAATCACAATAACATAGTGTTCCCTCAGTGTTCTCCTGAAGATGGTATTATGATACATTTTGTCAAAGCATAGTCTTGATTCACATTTGACTGGGCAAAGTATTGATATGTTGAATATGTAATCCAGGATGAACTGCAGCACTAAATGCTGCCATTACAGTTGGATACTGGCAGTCAAACATTGGAATGTCATACATAAAGGGCAGTGAGTGGGCAGGTGTTAGCTTTATCTTCTCCAGAAATGTGTTAGTTAATGGAGATGGAAAGCTGTGTACTATGCCAGCTGTCAAAATTCAGATGGTCTTGTTGAGCAGAGAGCTGGAGAATGGAATTTTCACCTGCAAAATGTTTATTATGGAAAGCTGGTGTCTGCTTACAGGCATTGCTCAAGAGGAAAGATCCTTTTGGGTTGCTGTGGTTGCTTGCTGGAAGGGAAAAAGGCATTTTTAACAGTGGAAGAAGACACTGATAAAGAAGCTTCCACAAGTGCGGTGGTGGTGATCTATCTTCCTGTAGCTGTGTTTTTATAAAGCATATTCTGTAAGATAGTAGAGTTTTTCACTACCAAAATGTATAATTTTGTTTTTACACCTGGACACAACCTTCTCCAATCCTTCCAGCTGTTTAGCACTACAACTTTGTCCCTGGCTTGTGGTGGCCAAGAGTAATGGGAATTGTAGTCTGAAAGTGGTAAACTGCATTAGTAGCATATTCCAATGTATGTTTATTCGGAAGTATAGTAATGGAACATAATTCTAGGAAATGTACTGCAGGCAATCCCCGAGTTACAAACATCAAATTTACAAACAGTTCATAGTTAAGAACAGATAATAGGAAGTGAGAGAAATCTACCCCTCAGAAGGGAAATTCACTCATGAAAGAGTTATCATGGGGAAAATGTGTCTCAATGGAAGCTTTAGCACCCATCCTTGTTTCCACAACAAGCTAAATTTTTCAAAATCCAATAATCACAGGGACAGAAAGTGAGGGAAAATATTCTTAACAGGAGCACAAACAATAAAACAAACACCACAGGGTTATTAACCCTTCCCTATACTATTCAAAGCTAGCTAGCTAGCTAGCTAAAAAGATAGATAGATAGATAGATAGATAGATAGACAGACAGACAGACAGACAGACAGACAGACAGACTGACTGACTGACTGACTGACTGACTGACTGACTGACTGACTGGAGTTACACCTTAAAAATGTACCTGTTCTGACTTATATACAAATTCAGCTTAAGAGCAAACATACACAACCTATCTATTTCATAACTTGGAGACTATCTGTATAGGGTTGCATCTTAAATCACAAATAAAATTAGGATACATGACCAATTTTCGTGTACATTTCTAGTAAATGTAATAGTTCTCATTGGAGAGTCTTAGTTTCTGCATATAGTAGGCACTTGATAAACACTAGGGTTGGCATCCAGGTAGCTCCCTGTGAATACAAAAATATTTAAATGTCCCAATTACATTATATACAGCCCACTTATCCATAAACTCAATATCCACGATTTTGCTTATCCACACTCCACAAAAACATCTCACTGGAAGGGTTGAGGCTGGCCATGATCCCCACATCTCCTCTGTCGGTTCCAGCACCCATACTGTAGTAAGCAACTCAACAAAAGTCATGAGTTCAGTCTAGAAGCATGTGAAGCTGGACTAGACCATTTTTAATTGACATATTAAATGTTTATGCTTGAATTGCAGTGTCGTGGTTGGTATTAAGTGAAATATTTCCAGGTGGGATCAGAGGAAGAGCAATGTCTCTAACCTCCAGCATGAACTGGGGTGTTAATCTACTAATTTCATCAACGTTTTTGACTACAACAGGTAAGGATAGAAGGGCTCTGGGTGAGCATAATGTGGACCTTTTTGCTAGTTGCTTATATTCAAATTATAAGGAAGAAATAAATCCAGGTGTATGAACAGAATTCCAAGAATCTGGAAAGCGCTCAGCATGTAAGGTCCCAGTACACTCATAGCTTAGATATCTCTGCCATGTTATTTTTAGCACTCAGGTGGAATAAAAACAATAATAACCACAAAACTTGCCTCTAGGGTGCTTCCTTAGATAACAATCTGTTGGCAAGATACTTTCAGGAGAAGGAGAACCTGCTAACATTAAACTGAACCAGTCTTAATGTTATTTCAGTCATTTGTGTTTCTTAGAATCCTTTAATCTATAGGGCAGCAGTTATTGATAGCTTTTGTTTCAGTGGGAGGGTGAATCCACTCACTTGTATATGTGTATGCTCATAAATACTTTTACTTTAAGGACAAAACTTGTGGAACCTTCTGATTATTTCCAATAAACTGTAGTTGTATTGTGGCAATCGCAACCTTTTTGGCCTAGGAGCAGCAACTATCAAGCTTCTGACACTAACTGGTGTTTTGTTTTATTCCATAGACCTAATTGGCCTACCATGGATATATTTCATTTATGCCGTAATGAGCCTGGCATCCTTAGCTTTTGTCATCATGTTTATACCTGAGACAAAAGGGTGCTCCCTAGAGCAGATATCTATTAAACTGGCCAAACAGTAAGTATTAAATGCAATTCTACAAAGCTATGTTGTTAACACAATGTTAGGATATCTTTATATTCAATAATTATTCAAATGTGATAAACCTGTATTGTACAACTCTCCCTTTATAGGTTATTGATTGAAGTTAACTTGAAATGTTTCCTCAAGTCAAGCTTGTTCATGGAATGATTCCCTTAAACAGGAAAATTCTGCCATCTTGTGGACAATTCACATCTTTGCAATAATGGAAAAGGAATAAACAGCAGATACAATTCCTAGCCATTTCTTTTCTTCCTGATTTCAAAGTCCATATGAAAGAGATTATGTAATGGATCCTGTCTCTGGATTGGCCCCTCATTTCCAAACCCTTGAGCCCTTATCCTCACCCTTGACCCTTAAGATCCTCCCTCAGATTGGGAATTTGGGCCTCAAAATGTTCCTTCTATAGCAGTGGTTCTCAACCAGATGTTTTGGCCTTCAATTCCCAGAAATCCTAACAACTGGTAAACTGGATGGGATTTCTGGGAGCTGTGGGCCAAAATACCTGTGGATGCACAGGTTGAGAACCACCGTTCTATACTGACCAGTAGATTCATTGTTCAGTGGGTTCACTGTGGTAAGCACAACCAGACTTTCTATCAAAGCTTAACAGGAACAAGGAAGAGTATATTAATGCATTGTTAGATCACATTTGAATCCAGTTAACTATTTAATCATCCAGAGCTTCCCATTCAGTTATTCCCCCTGCCTGACTTTCATATGTCGATTCCAGCTATTCGCTAGACCAGATTTCCCCTTTATGCTGTATGCCTTTAAGTTGTTTTCAACTTATCATGACTTGAAGGTGAACTTATCACTGAGTTTTCCACAACTCAGGCCCCTTTACACAGCTAAATAAAATCCCATATTATCTGCTTTGAACTAGGATATTTGGCAGCGTGGACTCAAATAACCCAGCTCAAAGCAGATATTGTGGGTTATTTTGCTTTGATATTATGGGTTATAGGGCTGTGAGGAAGGACCCTAAGTGTGTGACTCATGACTTGCCAAAGGACATTCATTGGATTTCCATTGCTGAGTGGGGAATTGAATCCTGGCCTCTAGTGTCATTGCCAGAGCTCAAACTGCTGTCTCTTCTTTTAGCCTCTCTTTCTGCAAACATTTCCCTATCTCTAGGCCATCTTTTTCCCTAACCCCAATCTCGCCCCTACAATGTTTCCTCTGTTTCTAAGTCATCTTTCTCCACCCGCGTTCTCTCAGAGATAACTCTTTGTTTTGTATCTTTTCTCCCTCATGGACCTCTCTTCACAACATCCCCAGAATCATGATTTGATTGTCACAAAACAGGTTTGCCCAGTAGCAATGACATCATCATCGGGGGCCCCTGAAGAATCCCAGGTGTTCCTCAGGGATCCCCAAGGATGATGTCTATTGCTCTGCACAGCAATAGGCAAGGATGGTGGCTATTGCTATGCATTCAGATACAGGAAAATAGCCAGGTACGGTTATGTCACTCCCATCACTATCCATTGACCAGGAAATGGCCAAGGAGGGATGAGACTTTGGTTGTTTCACAGTCAGTGAAGAACTCTAACCATGAGAACAGCCAAACAAGTGCTTTACAATGTGTAATGTTTATTTATACCATTGTAACTCCCTAAGAGGATGCCAGCCATTGTCTAAAACAGCTTCTTAAATGCTTCCACTTGGGACCCCTTTTGGCCTGAGAAATTTTTACATGACTCTGGGTATATAGGTATATAAAATAAGTATAAAATCAAACATTTTCTGATTACAAACCAGCATTTACAAGACAGGCTTTCTAGACAGGCTAATTTTCCTTTTTGTGAAGTACACCTGAAGTATCTTCTGAGAGTCCACTGCAAACACTGCACAACAGATTCATGTCTAAAACAGCCAGGTTTCGGAACCCCAACATTGAACTAAGGGGACCCATAACTTAAGAAGCAGTAGTCCAAAGAGATAGAAATGCTGATTATTTTTTAAAAATAAAATAAATTATTCTCTTCTTCCAGAAAGCACACAAGGAACAATCATTGTTGGATGGGCCGCCGGCAGGATCAGTTGATAGAACCAACTATAGAACTTCCTAACAAAGAAACCCATGAAGAATTCTACTAGCCAGAAGATGGTGATTGCAAACAATGCTAGAAGGTTGTTTTTTTCTCAGAGGACAAGATGGTAGAACACTGAGAATTGTTGCCATTGGATTCACATGCACACGCACACACATATACTCTTAACCATCTTTCTTGCATTCTGTAGAGGTTCTTTTGGTTAGTGAACACTCTACAGGAAAGAAATGTTTTTGCACATTAAGATCCCCTTCTTACTAGGTTAGAGAGATTGATAATAATGGCCTTATAAACATGGTACAAAAAAATCTGACAGAACAAATATTCTACTTATTTTAAATGTAAGGAACTGAGTTATTATTAAGGCAAGTAACCAGTTCAGCATCACGTGGCCAATCTTGTTCAAGCACTTCTTTTCTAGATTTTCTTGCTAAGTACTTCAAATTGAAAATATTGAGGATCCACAATTTGGGGAAATGTATTATTTGTTTAAAGAAGTGGTTCTCAACCTGTGGGTCCCCAGGTGTTTTGGCCTACAACTCCCAGAAATCCCAGCCAGTTTACCAGTTGTTAGGATTTCTGGGAGTTGAAGGCTAAATGATTGAGAACCACTGATTTAGAGGAAATGAACACCAACATGGCAAAGTTTAAACTCAGCTGACATCTCTTCCTCATGGGCATGGAGTATCTGAGGTTCATCAACAGCAGTTCCTGTGGTATTGAACTAATATTTAGAATTGTGTCCAAAATGGATCTTTCTATTATGATTTGAAAGACTATAAAAACTTCCAATTGTAACAGTCTTTTGCTAAAGGGCTACAGCTTCTTTAGCAACAGTGAAGGAAAAAGCTATGCTTTTAAGCATATCATAAAGTCATAAAGAAAATGATTTAAGAACATTCATATCAAAGAGTTGTTTTTCAATCAATTGGACAGAATTGCTTAACCCCTTTTTTTTCTTTTTGCACTTCAAGAAGCCAAACCTGTCTCTATAGCTGCTCACAAACAATTGACCCTCATCCACCTGGGATACAGATCAACAATAAAAGGCAGCAAATACTTGAAACCTTTTGAGTTGAGGAGGTATACGGATCAGTAACATGTAACACAGCAATGAAGCCTCAGTTCATTTTTACTGCTCACTGTTTTTGTTCCATATTCTCCCAATTTGCTAGCTCATGTACACGACAGTAACACCACGAACATAATTTGATCTTGCAGTATTTATATCTGCCAGGTGGATGGGTTTCTTTGGAAAGAAAAGGAAAAAAGCATGATTAATGTGTTGTTGAAGGCTTTCATGGCCAGAATCATTGGGTTGCTGTGAGTTTTTCAGGCTGTATGGCCATATTCCAGAAGGATACTCTCCTGACATTTCACCCACATCTATGGCAGGCATCCTCAGAGGTTGTGAGGTCTGTTGGAAACTAGGCAAGTGGGGTTTATATATCTGTGGAATGTCCAGGTGGGACGAAGAACTCTAGTCTGTTTGAGGCAAGTGTGAATGTTGCAATTGGTCATCTTGATTAGCAAAGCCTGGCTGGTTACCGTCTGGGGGAATCCTTTGTTGGAGGTGATTAGCTGTCCCTGATTGTTTCTTTTCTGGAATCCCCCTGCTTTTTGAGTGTTGTTCTTTATTTACTGTTCTGATTTTGGAGGTTTTTAAAATACTGGTAGCCAGATTTTGTTCATTTTCATGCTTTCCTCCTTTCTTTTGAAATTGTCCACATGCTTATGGATTTCAAACGCTTCTCTGTGTAAACTCTAAAATAAAGAACAACTCTTAAAAAAACGGGAATTCCAGTCAGGAATCAATCAGGGCAAGCTAATACCTCCCAACAAAGGATTTTCCCAGGCAGGAAGCAGCTAGGCTTTGAAGCTGCAAGGCCATTCAATGCTAATCAAAGTGGCCTATTGCAACATTTACACTTGCCTCAAAAAGACAAGAGTTCTTTCTCTCACAGATATATACACATCACTTGCCTAGTTTCCAACAGACCTCACAATCTCTGAGGATGCCTGCCATAGATGTGGGCAAAACTTCAGGAGAGAATGCTTCTGGAACACGGCCATAGAGCCTGGAATATTCACAGCAACCCAAAGCATGATTCATTTTCAAAAACCGTTTCTGTTGCTTGCTCGACGTTTGGAACTGACGGGATGATTGGAGTTTGTATGTTTGACCCAGAGTTTGGAAACCATGTTGACTGTGAGACATTCTAGAGATGTTTTAGTTTCCCAGGCTTCTTCTTCCAAGCTCCTGGGATTGTGGCCTGGGATTACATGGCAGTTCCTTGTCAACACACAGGCAAAAGGACATCTGAACTAGGAAGAGGGCGGGGATCATCCCATAACTACAGGGCCAGTACCTCACTTTGCAGTGCTCAGGACAGATGCTCAAATTGCCTAGTGGCCAGCTATGTGGACTGCCATTTTTATTAAGAGTAATCTCTGGGTACTTTTCCAAGAGTGTGCTTACATAAACACATGTATCAGTTATGATGATATAGAGCATATTTCAGTGTCACTGTTCACGAAGTAAATATATATCCCCTTATTTTAACTTCTTGAATAGTTTCTTTTTTACTACTTTTTCTCTTTGATCACACACAGGGTTTTTTTTAAAAAAATAAGTGATCCTAATTTCTCAGGTAGACACTTATGAAGAGTAATAGGTCAAAAGACTGGGGATACACCCAATGTATGAATTTGGTGGCAATTACCCCAGTGGATATCTTTGCAGGTATTGCTAGGTGCATGAATGATCACCTAGGAGCATGTTGTTTTCCCTGTTACCATATGTCACTCTGCTGCTGGACTGCTTCCTTGGAGAAAATCTAAGTAGTGAACCTATCTCCAACAATCTCTTTTTCCCGGCACCCCTTTTAGAACATTTTTTAAAGTTAGCATTGGAATGGTCTCCCTCAGTTTGTATCTTCCCATGTATCTCAAAATGTTGATTTTTTTAGTGCCTTCCCCCATATTCTCTCCAAGATTTTCTTGTGATTTCTAGGAAATAAAAATAAATTTTTAATTTTGATTCCGTGCCTTCAGCAGGATTTTGTTTACAAAACTGAAAGTTGAATGTACATTTCCTCTAATGTTCAGGTACACTTTCTGTTCATCTGTAGAGACTTGTGTATGGCAAAACTTTGTTGTGTTGTAGATGGCCAGAGTCACTTTTATAAGTTTACTTAGAGTTTTCAACTCATCTGTTCCATTGGTAAATGAACTAAGATACCTCAGCATAATTATAATAAGCTGCCGTGTAACTAATATGATACAATACAGTTGTATACATATCTACTAAGAGCAGGCATAATTATGGGCACGGGGTAACTTTCCCTTTAAAATTTGGATCCTTGACCACCATTCCATAACAACCATGTTTTTTCCCAATTTAAAAAATAAATTTGCAAAATAACACTACATCTGAAGATGTGGATATGCAGACTGATAGTGGCTACATAACTGATCTCAAGATATAACACTTAATAAATTAAACTTAATTACCAAGCCATAGTTTGAGAGTTGAACAATGGCTCAAATTATAATTACTGTCAAAATTGTGTCTTGAGTTGGTTTGATGTAAAGGAACTTCAGTGGAGGTCTGAAGACTAATTCATCAGGCCAGAGCTGTCTGTTGACACACGTAGCAAAAAATAGATCTGTGATTTATTTGGATTGGCCACTATAAGGGTCGTGAATGACAGTTATTTATCTGATAAAATTCTTGACAAATTGGCCCAGGGTAGGGAATATGTTGAATGGGTCAGGGATGAGGTGAATGGGGCCCATCCCACTGGACACAAAGCTTTGAAGAGAACAGAAAATAATAACTTCTCATTGTTGTGATAACCAGCCTTAAGCTCATCTGAAATACCTTCACCGTATTCTGGAAATCACTAATGTGTAACTTAGCTAGGCTTCACTTCATTGGCATCCTCCAATTTCCATATCCATGTACTTCATACTAACCACACTCATGACTCCCATCCAACAGAAAAAGAAAGTTGGAAGAAAGAGTTGGATTTGCATCCTCTCCTCAGAGATAAAGACAGAACTGGGTCTATTCAGTTAACTTGAAGTTTCTTTAAAGTCAGATCTTTCTCTGTGTTCCAGGGTATTTTTAAATAAATGGCATTAGTTGAAGACGGCTGTGTGGGGTGCTGTTTCTCATATATAAGAGAATATCTGGCCCCTTCGCTTTGTTGGGAGCCCAGCTGATGTCAGTTCTCTTAAGTTCCATGTGAAATGCTTACTCTGGCTCCATCTCTCCCCCCCCCCCCCCCCCACACACACAATCCTATTAATCCACATGTTAATTCCACAAACTGTGACCTGTCTAGTTTGGCCCCTGAAATAATTGAAATGACTTGTACATTTTGTCTCATATTAGGGAAGGCTTTCCCAATGCATAGTTGCACCATTTTTTGATGAAACGTGGAATACTTTTTATTTTCAGATAAAGGGAATAAACTAAGCAATGTTGCTTATGTGAAAACTTTGAAAAAATGCAAAAAATATTTCTGACACATTGCAACCAATCCTGTACAATGCTAGAGGATGAATGGAAAGTTTGTCAGGAGGGCAGGGTTCTTATTTGAGGGCCAAGACCTTTGTGATACTCACCCACACCCCATGCCCTAAAGTCACAAAGTGTGGCTCATGGACTGCCTATGGCCCCCAGGGGCCAGTTTCCCCCTCTATTCTTACAAAACAAGTGCATGGCGGTTAATGAGGTGCAATGAGGGCATTCCCATTACTGTCCACCTCCCATCCAAGTACTAGACAGGGCTTACCTTGCTTAGCATCCAAAATCAAATGCTTTTTGAATATTGGAGCAGCTAGTCACTAAAACTTATGTATAACTATAGCACTGTTTCCACAATTATAAATGCCCCTCAGTCCGACTTAAAGCCAGCAGCTGGATTGATCAACTGCCTGTTCGGCCTTTCATTGGGTGCAAGGAGGAGGATGTTTGCAGCCAGAAAATGAGGCAGTGGCAATGAGGAGGAGGCCTGCTGCAACTCCTCATTGCTGCCTCACTCACAAGCAGGAAGCGGCTAGAAACATCCTCCTCTTTCTGTCCCAATTTCCAGCTGAGCACAGATCTTTTATAGGATGGGGCTATTGGCGATTAAGTTGGTTTGGAAGAGAGTCAAACTAGGACAATGTTACTTTGTTATGAATGTGTAACTAAGCAACTGATGTAAGATAGTTATAAACATCTTTTTTTAATGTTGCAAACTTATCCAGTCGGCTTCAAGATGTTACAAACAAGAGCCAATTAGCAGTTGGCAAATTAGCACAACAAACAACTTGCTTTTTCTACAGATTTGCAGAATATACTCTTCCCCAAGCTTGGTCCTTTTAAAAAAAGGTAATGTGACAACATAACTTAAACTTCCAGTATGGATCAAACCTGGAAATGTTTTGCTTATACATCCGTCTGCCCTTATAAGATACTTACATTTCTAAGATTGGGCTTCAAAGGACTAGATTTCTTTAGATATTAAATGTGTGGTTTAAACACTGCATGGTTCTCCCCTTCCCTTATTGACAAATGTGAAATTTCCTTCCCAATACGAATAACAACTTTGCATGCACGCAGTTTGGGAGGAAAATCAGAGTGGCACAGAAGGAAAGTGTTCTGTGTGCTTTGGGTCCAGTTCTGCTCAAGCTCTATGGTGACTTGTGACATGAAAGCGACTTACTATTCCTTGTAGTTTGGTCCTAAACATTTAAGACATTTGGCACAAATTATTTAAACAAAATATACATACTTGGGAAATGTTGGACCCTACAGAGTTTGGTAGATAGATCTGTAAGATTACTCCATGTGAACTAATTATCCCACAACACTGTTTCAGTCTGTTATGGTGTCCTTTCCCTGCATCTATTCAGTACATGGTTTTAAATGTGGATGAGGAATGTGCAGTTCTACAGCTGTCAGATTGCAGATCTGACCATTAGCTATGCTGCTGGATAGGAGCTGTAAGTCAAGAACATTTGAAAAATCACACATTTTTTCAAACCTAGTTTAAAATAAAGGATCCAAATTCGTATTCATTAACATAGAAACATGTGCATTGAGTAAAAGCATATGATCTGATATACATAATACCAGATGTATATATTCCATGTGACACATTTACACCTTCCCACTTACGGATTCGTGAATTTAAATTGTCATTGACACCACTTACAATTCCCTCTTCATAAACCATACATGTACTGTGCAACTAACTCCCAATATGAAGCTACCAAAATGGAACAATTTATCAAATCTGACATTGTGAAACTCAATCTCAACAAATCTTGGGAAGTTTCAGTTCACTCTAAAAGCTATTTGGCTCTCTTTAGGTGTTTATTTACTACTGCATATGCCTGTTACTCACTGTGTGTACATTCTGGAGTGGTTCACATGGCAACAGAAGTAAGGAAATTATTCATTTGTGTTCTGTATTCACTTGTACACTTTAACAAACTTATAGTTACAGTCGGCTCTTCATATCCATGGATTCTGTATCACATAATTCAACTATAAATTGCTTGAAAATATTTTTGGGGGGAAAAAAACCCAAAAGCAAACCTTGATTTTGTCATTTTGTATAAAGGACATCATTTTACTATGCAATTATATATAATGACATTTGAGGAACCACAGATTTTAGTATCCATGGGAGTCCTGTAACAAAACCCCAGTGGATACCAAGGTCCCTCTTGTCTAACACTGAAATGTTTTGCTTGTACATACACTGTCTTTTTGGTTTCGATTTGTAAACAGCAACAACATTTTCAGTTTCTGTTTGGAATCAAGATACATTTATTTTATAACTAGCTTTACCCACCACATGTTGCTGTGGCCAACCTTCCCTCTCTCTTTCTCTCCTTTCTTTCTCTCCTTCCTTCCCTCCCTTCTTTTCCCCCCTTTCGTTCTCTCCTTCCTCTTTCTCCCCTTTCTTCCTTTTCTCCCTATTCTTGGACTGCAACTCCCAGCAGCCCTCCTGATCAATCTACCTTCCTATCTCTATCTAATCTATCTATCTGGAGGATTGCTGGGAGTCGCAGTCCAGGAATAGGAAATTGGAAATATGCAGGGATTGGGATGCTCTCAAAGAAATCCAAGGAGAAGAAAGCTTCCATCTTGGAAGCAGTGCTTTTGAATCATCCTCCTCTCCTAAAGGGCGTGGTCTAGGGGATGCTGGGGGCTGAAGTCCGGAAGTGAGAGTGGATATACTATTGTGTGTTTTATTTGCCAGGGGGAGTCGTTTTTGCGCATGTGCTGTAGTGTTTTTTTGATTTTTGGCTTTTAAGTCCCTTCCTCTGTGTTTTTCAGTATGTTTGTGAGTGATTGTCACTCATTGGCCTGATAGGTGTATTCTGTCCAAATTTGGTGTCAATTCATCCAGTGGTTTTTGAGTTATGTTAATCCCACAAATGAACATTACATTTTTATTTATATAGATTTCAATTAGAACTGTTTATATATCCTGGCCGATGAGGGCTTTGCCACAATCGTGTTTCAGTTCTGGACACACTTATTAGGAAACATAACCACCTTGAACTCAGTGGGACTTACTTCTAAGTTAACACATACAGGGTTGTACTGTTAGTTTATTGGTTTGGAAGATGCGGATGGACAATTCTTGATGCAGCTTGAGGAATCTTAAGCATGTCTTCCTGTGCTACCATGTTTCTCTAAAACATCCTTCTGTTTTCTTACTTATCTTCTGCTGGATTTCTGTACATTTCCTAATCAGCATTTACTTTCAGCATGGATTTGTTCCTTGGGAATGTTACCACAAGCCCCTTTCTTTCCCCAAAGGAAAATGCCTCAAAACACCCAGGTATTGCATTGAATGGAATAGAAACACAGACACCCTCCCAGAAAGGCAGAGAGAGAAATAGTAAGTGAAGCGGAAATTTAAAGCCCCTCTGTTGGGAATAACAGTATAAATAACTGAAGACATCTTGTAAACAGTGCGGTCATAACCTTGAAACGTTAAACAGTTTCTCTGGGATCTGGCGCATCAGCTGCCTCTGGACTGAGCTGGTTCAAGAGAAAGAGCCAAGCACTTTCTGTTTATCTCTCAGCTTAATCTCTCACAGAGTAACAAATCAGATCAATAGAGAAAAAGATGTTTAAATTAAGAAGCCACCGTAGGGTGAACCAAGCAGGGCTATCCCTCCCTTGCAAAGAATTCCCACTTCATCAGCAGTCTATACTCCTTAAGATATTTCCGCTGGTTCCGCCACCATATAACACAGAACTGGTAACTTCCAGATGTGTTGAACTATACTGTCCTATAGACTCAAACATCACGGCCAGTTATCTGGGATTATTGGAATTATCCAAAACATCTGGAGGGCTGCAGATTGATGCAATGAGGGACTTTCTGGAAGTATCATTGCATCCAGTCTTTGTCACTGGGTAATGAGCATCCCTTGGTCCACAGCTCCAAAACTTGCTCCCAAAATCAAAGATGCCATTGAATAAAATGAAGAATGGAATTCATTTGAGCATATCATCCCACCATCCCAGAACAATCACAATTACTCTTTCTAGGTCATGGGAATATACAGACATATTGGAGTTCCCAAGCCTTTTAAGAAATTAAACAGTACTTTATACAGAAATTATTGCTGTATTGTAATTTGATCTATACAAAAATATATATAATTTAACATATGTCACACGTATGAAAACAGGGTTTCAATGATACAGTCATGCACAGAGTAGAAAGCACAAATATTGTACATACATAATCCAATCCAATCTGGAGAGAATTGTGGTAGAAAATTCTGGAAGACCTCTTGTCCAAATTCTGCCTTACAATTGTAGCCATTACACAAGGAAATAACAAAACGAGACTGCAAAATTCCCACATCATTTTTTCTGAATATAAAACTGTGTGCCAAGCCAATAGACTCTGCAAAGGTGCTACAGTTTAAAATTGAGAGCAATCACCAAACTATTTTTTCTCATACCATTGCTTTTTAAATCAGATGCCCAGATGGACAAATGTCATCATTAAGGCAACACCTTAAGTGGATGTCAGGCAATGTGTTTAGTATTTCTGTCCAAATGCTTATTGCCTCAAATAACTTGTTCATTAAAATAGTCTCACTGGACTCCAAATGACTGAATTGAGATACCATTTTAAACACATGAGACAATTCATAATTAGTTTTATAAAAACCACCCCAAACGATAGCAGGCAGATTCACAACTTAGCCAACAAGATTGCTAGGTTACACAAACGCACACAGAGTTCCTATCTTCATATGTTTTATATGCACATATAATCCCATCTCCAACAACAGAGGAGCCTCTTGATAAAATCTATCATATTTGACAAATGCAGGCTAGGACTGATGGGAGTTGTACTCCCAAAAAATGAGAGAGTACTGATTTGAATAATTTAGGCCCCTTCTACGCTGCCATATAATCCAGATTATCAAAGCAGATAACCCACATTATCTGCTTTGCATTGGATTATATGAGTTCACTGCCATATAATCCAGTTTAAAACAAATAATCTGGATTTTACATGGCAGTGTAGAAGGGCCTTAGGCCCCTTTTACTCTGCTCCTGTATCCTAGGGTCTGATCCCAGATTATCTGTCATTGGAGACTCCTATAATCCAGTGCAAAGCAGATAATCTGGGATCAGATCCTGGCATATAGGGCAGTGAAGAAGAGGCTCAAGTTGTATTTATTTACAATCAGCAGTTATGAATAACCTACTGGATTGAATGAAGCCAACACATGGTTGAAACTTCTTGGCAGTAAATCCCATTGAAATCAGTTGGTGGCATTATTATCCCCCCCCCCCCCCCCCCACCGGCCAGGCAAATAAGAATAAATTAATTTGTCCTATGAACACTCTGGGTACTTCCAGATGAGCTACTCTAACTCCTACTAGGCTAAAAGGATCATACAGCTATTCAAAGATATCGAAGGAATTGCATTAATCTATGAAATCTTATGCTACAACCTTTGTTCTCTCTCAGATGCTACAAGATCCCTTTGCAAACTTTCCTCCAGAATGGTTGTGGTCTCTTCCCACTATATGATTTTATCATTCTAATAATATTTTGCAAGGAAAAAGGATAGATTACAAAAGAACAAAGGAAACATTTCAATTTCACATAAAAACTCCAAGTTTGAGACTCGAGACAAGGCAGAATGACTGCACAAGCAACAAATGAATCTTAGATCTCCCTTCATTACAAAGTTTATCTAGTGAGACTGAAGATTGAATTACTAATTTCACAAAACAGTGAATTGCACTAACAATTCCACAATCCATCCAACTCCCCATAAAATGCATTGCATATCTTTTTCCTTCCCTTCCCTTCTTTTTTCTGTGTATAGGGGCCACTCTATGTTGTTTTTCTAGTCTGCTAAACCACCCTCCCCGAAAAGGACATGGTCTACGTCTCCTTAATTAAGAAAATAAACATTTCATAAACTGGGGTCAAATGATTTGACACTATCAGGCTCTGTGGGGCTTCAAGATGTGTAGTTGTACCAATATCATCACCCTCTCCAGCAAAATTGAAAATAAATAATCTTCATTTTGAACAAATCAAAGGAAACTCACACCATCATTATTATTTGTTGTTGTTTCTTTTCATATGAAGGGGCCTTTAAGTTATTGTTCACGTGGAAATATAAGAAACCCTGTCTGATGAAAATATATCCATAGCATTATCTTTAATGTGAATTTTTTAAAGAGAAAGGTGACTATGAGATTCTAGGAATCTGTCTTTCACAAGGCCAGTTACACAAAGGCAGATGGTGACAAATGTCTGGTTGGAGAGAAATCACAGCACTTGAACCAGCAAGGCACGGTTGTGGGACATTCAAATATGTACAAGTTAATAAAGTTAAATATACGCTCTTTGGGATGCTAGATTGTTCCTCCCGCCCTTTGGCATATGACGCATTTGGTCGTGTGTTCAGCGTTAGGGTTCTTTCGTGGGAAAGCAACCTTGTTGTTTGTTTCCTGACTGCCCCCCTTCATACATACACGCCTGTACATAGGCATGCAGAAACACCTGCACATATACACAGATGGCTGGCTTTCCTATGTTTAAAAATCCTGGGTCAGGATGCTGTGGGACCGCACAACCGGGCTGTGTTCACTGCTTCTTTCAGCTCATTCTCTGGTTTGCCAGCAACCATGAAGGGCCAAGTCTGCAAAGGGGTGGAATGGAGAAAAAAGGATGGGAAAGAGAGAGGGGGAAAAAATCAGCACTTCAAATAGTGTAGCACTTGAACGTGTGATAAATGAAGCCAACTGCCAGAATTTCATAGACTGCCCAGGTGTTCTTTTTAAACAATGCATAGAAGTGGTTCAAGCAGACAGTCTCAGCTACTGAGTGTAACCAGGTTTTTAAGATGGCTCCACCGAACTACACAGTCGCTACACAATCATAAAGTTTTTTTATCTGCATTTTCTTGCATTGTGTTAATTCTTCTCTCACTCTCTCTCTTATCATAGTTATCTGTAATATCTGGAGCAATTGATTATGCTTTCTTCATCTCCCATTGCTCCAGATACTACACATAACTATTACATATAGCCACCCTGGCTGGATATTACATATAGCCACACTGAGCCCCCCCCCCCCCAGGGCGGGGTATAAAAATTTGAAATAAATAAATAAATAAATGATACTTTCTTCATCTCTGATACTGGAGCCCTGGTGCACCAACAGGACTGCTGACTGCTAGGATCTGAATCTGGGGAGAGTGGGTTAAGCTCCCTCTCTCAGCTCCAGCTCTCCATGCAGGGACATGAGAGAAGCCTCCAACAAAGATGGTAAAACATCAAAACATCTGGGCATCCTCTGGGCAACGTCATTGCAGACAGCTAATTCTTTCACACCAGAAATGACTTGCAGTTTCTCAAGTCACTCCTGACATGGAAAAAAAATCTCTGATACTAACACAGATCACCTTTGTTCAGGGGTGTAAGTTACTAGGGTGGTGTAAAACAAAAGAATTGTTCCCTGTAATAAGAATGATACCTCCTCTGTGAAATTTCCTTTCAGTTCCCAAATTTGTAATTTAGCAGTAAATTACAACTTCATCTAGAAATATAGTTTGGCATCCACAAAAAAGGCAAAAATACCAAACCTAAGGTGTTAACCATTTTCCAAAATCTCATTCTCTGCAATCCTAGTTATTTGGAGACTGAAGAAACATTTCATGGCTCGGGTAGAATTCCTATTTGGGGGACAACGGTTTCATTTTGCCACCCCCCCCCCCCCGCCTTTGATTGAAAATATTTGCCCAAGCTAAACAACACAACTGACAAAGGCATACTGTGACACACAGACAAGGGAAGGGTGAAACCCCGACCCTATCCATTCTCCACTGGGTAATGTCAAGGCACAGCTCCCCCTCCATGTCTGCTTTGTTTTGAAAATGATAAGAGTGCTATCTCTTTCTAAAAGCATTTCAGAATTGGAGATTTAGTTTCTCATCTACGACATACTATGGCTCAGATTTGTCCAAAAGTTCCATTGAGATCAGACACATGTTAGATGATCAGAGTGAATGCATAATGTTAGAACTAAAGATTACCATTTCATTATTTTGGAAAAGAAACCAAATGATTTTTAAAACTATAGATAATTATATTTAATTTATATATTTAAACTGCCTGGACATTTTTTGGTTCTTTTTTTCTGTTCTGTGAAAACTGTCACTAATTTCCCAGATAGTCTAATAACTGTGACATTGTAAGTATGTAACAATTATTTGTTCCCTGATGGGTCTATGATAAATGTTGTTGTTGTTGTGGCGTTGCCTTTCAGAAACTCATAAAATGGTTTAAAAGTAATGTTTATAATTCTACAGTAACAATATGATCAAGATAGAGCAGCTCTGTCACAAACTATATTATGAAAATATCAATCAATTGGAATATATTTTATTTCTGTTATTTTCTATTTGCTGTCTAATCCATTTTTGTTTTGATAGCTCATTGGAATTTTCAGCAATGTCTTCAAGATTATTATTTTTTATCAATTGTTACACAATTAATTTATATTAATAATATTATTATTGTGATTATTTTAAAAAAGAAGACAACAGCTGGACTCGATGACTGAAACTTCTCATTTTTATAGAAGCAACTTAAGAGTTTCTGAAGTTGCTCCTGACATGATTTTTTAAAAATAGAGTTTCATTTATGATAACGGAAATTATGTTTCAGTCCTTACTTAGAATTAAGGGCTTTGGGCTCAAACAGCCATTCTAGAGTTTGTTTCACTAAGGACCCTTCCACACAGCCATATAACCCTGAATATCAAGGCAGAAAATCCCACAATTTTGAACTGGGTTATCTGAGTCCACACTGCCATATATTCCAGCTCAAAGCAGATATTGTGGGATTTGATTCAGCTGTGTGGAAAGGACCTAATAGGTCTAGATTCTTTTCTTTTTGTTCCCCTTGAAAAAGAATAAACCTTTTTTATTTGTTTTCGGGTCTAAAAAGGGATGCCAAACGTTTTCATCTTTATTATCCAGTCAGTGGGGGGGGGGGGGGGGGGAATCAATGAACCAAATACATAAAACTGATTTTGTTTTGTGTACAAATTCCCAACATATCAAAATCTCTTGAAAGTTCACAAACCTTCCAAGAGGGCCAAATATCAAATCGAAGGAGGGAAAGTGGCCATCAGTTTGAAGAGGTGCCTTCACTCCCATTTGGGACCCCTTTCTCCAATTCAGGTATCATTTACAGAAATGCATTTGGGTGGCTCAAAACCCAACGAAAGGAAAGGCTGCTCGTCCTTCTTTTAAACCTCGGGGTAGTTTGGTTTCTACGGCTTACATTTCAAGCATATTATTATTATTATTATTATTATTATTATTATTAGAAACAAAACAAGATGAGTCCACAGCAAACACTCTGCTGGGTGTTGTATTGGATCATTATTATTATAAATTATTATTATTATTATTATTATTATTATTATTATTATTATGCCAGTATCTCTGAATTAAAAGGCAAGCAAAACGATTAAGTCCCGTCTTTTGGGTTTTCTCTTGGGCAAACCAGATCCAGGACCTCCCTGCTCATCAGAGCTCTCCCTTCCTTCAGATCAAACATCACACTAGAGAATGAATCCACTTAAACCCGGTTTCTGCCTCCTGCAGAATTCTGGGTTTTGTAGTTTAGTGAGGCTGTTAAAGGCTCCTCCCTAAACTACAAACCCCAGAATTCTGCAGGAGGCAGAAAGAGGATTTTAAGTGGATTTTTTCCCTCTAGTGTGATGAAGTTAGACTAAGTGCATTTCATCAGAGCAATCTCCCTCCGCCCTTGGATTCATACTAAACGGGTGGCAACGCTACTTGGAAGAGTGGTGCCCAGTTTCCAAATCTTGAAAGGTATCGATTCCGTACTGGGGGGTGGTTGTTGTTTTAAACCAAAGCCTCTAATAAACAAGCTCAGATATTTAGGAATTGTGGTATGCCTTCAAGTCGTTTCCCACTTACGGCGACCTTAACATGAACCTATCATGGGGTTGTTGTTTTTTCTTTAAGACCTCATCACACTAGAGAATGAATCCATCTTAAATCTGGTTTTTTGCCATCTGCAGAATTCTGGAGTTTGTAGTTTAGGGAGGAGCCTTTAACAGCCTCACTAAACTACAAACCCCAGAATTCTGCAGGAGGCAGAAACCGGATTTAAAGTGGATTCATTCTCTACTGTGATAATAAGTCTGAGGTCACCCAATGGGTTTCCAGGCCGAGTAAGGCTCCAAACCCTGATGGTTGTCCAACGACCCTAACCATGACCTGCTTAAGGCGAATTAGTCCCCATGTTTGAAAGGTTGCGGCCGAAACAGTCCTGAAGTTCCTTTAATCAGCCTGGAAGGATCCAAAGGAGCTCTGTTTTTGAAAACAGGAAGAGAAGGAGAAGGGAGGCTGAGGGCCATTCCACACAGCCTTATATCTCAGAATACCTTTGAACTGGGTTATCTGAGGCCACACTCAAATAAGGTAGGATTTTCTGCCCTGATATTCTGGGATATAGGGCTGTGTGGAAGGGCCCTCGGAGAAGGAGAGAGACGGGGGAAATAAATCCTGCTTTCCAGGAAAGTTCACTACAGATTCCAGAGCCTTGGAGTAGGCGCCAAAGCCCTGGGCCAACATGACAAGATTTCTCCGACAAATCTCGCCTTTTCAGCGTTGGACTTACCTAATCACATTAGACAATGAATCCACTTTAAATCCGGTTTCTGCCTCTTGCAGAATTCCGGAGGCAGAAACCGGATTTAACGTGGATTCATTCTCTAGTGTGATGAGGTTCCTCTCCTAGGGCTGCATCTACACGGTGGACCTACTGCACTTTGGCACGACTCGAAGTGCCACCGCTCTATGCAGTTATGGAAGTTGCAGTTTGGTGATGCCACTCCTTCTCTGCCAAGGAGAAGGCTCAAGTACAACTTCCCAAGCTTCCATAGCATCCAGTTATAACAGGTGACGCGCTCTCAAAAGGCATTCATCCTGCAGTGTATTTGATGGTGCGTTTCCCGTAACGGCGCTCCAGGCAGTCATGCCGGCCACATGACCTTGGAGCTGTCTACGGACAACGCCGGCTCATCGGCTTAGAAATGGAGATGAGCACCAGCCCCCAGAGTCAGACACGACTAGACTTCATGTCAGGGGGAAACTTTTACCTTTACCTTTACCTTCCCGCATGGCAAGGGGAAGGACTGGATGGCCTCTGGGGTCTTTCCCAACTCTGTGTTCATGTGCAGATGCACCCCAAATGACCCCAGTTCAAATCCCCCTTCGGCCATGAGGAGGAAAACTCACGCAAGGCACACCCTCTCAACCTCAGAGGAAGGCGAAGGCAACGTCTCTGGGCAGGCCCGTAGCCAGGATTTTGATGGGGGGGGGGGCTGAGTTTGAGGGGGGGGGCTGAGTCTGAGTGAAAGAGGGTCTAGCCTAGCAAACCTTTTGTATCGTTACCCCAACACCCCCATGCATATGGGATATATTGAGCATGGTGATCAGATCACGATATGAATAAGCATAACAGTTTAAATAATGTACCAGTAAGGCCTTTTTGCAGACCACCATGAGAATTTCGGGGGGGGGGGTATATGCCTGTCTCTGGGAAGAAACCCTCCCTCATTCAGAAATGCCTCCAAAGCGCCCCACCATGACCAAGCCCCCTCTTTCTCCTTTTCCTCTTTGACGCACCGAAAGGGCTCTCAAGTGGAGAGAAATCCCGGCAGAAAGACCTTGTCAAACTACAACTCCCCACAATTCCATAGCATTGAGCCAGGGCAGTTTAAGGTAAAGGTAAAGGTTTTCCTCTGACATTAAGTCCAGTCTTGTCCGATTCTGGGTGCTGGTGCTCGATTTCTAAGCCGAAGAGCCGGCGTTGCAAGTAGACACCTCCAAGGTTATGCGGCCGGCATGACTGCATAAAGCGCCCTAAACCTTCCCGTCGGAGCGGTACCTATTGCTCTACTCGCATTTGCATGTTTTCGAACTGCTAGGTTGGCAGAAGCTGGGGCTGACAGGGGGAGCTCACGCCGCTCCAGGGATTCGAACCTGCGACCTTTCGGTTAGCAAGTTTAGCAGCTCAGGGGTTTAACCCACCGGGGGCAGTTCAAACTGCCTTCATTCTACACTAGAGATGCAATCAAGGAAGGAGACTTTGAGAAGGCCTCTTTGGACCCACGGATTGAGAGAACACGGCTTGGTTGCCCACGCCTCTCTCTCCTCTCTGAAGGAGTGGAAAGGACTGAAAGGCTCCCAATGGGCTGTGCCCACCCCGGGGTTGGCCACCACTTGCAAGTGCCCTGGCTCAACAGCCTTTGGCGTTGGGTGCTGCCTCCCCAAAGGACAAACCCCACCGCCTGGCACCAAAGGTGTCGATGCCAGGCCCTCCCCTCAGCCCAACTCACCAGGTTGACGGGGTGGCTGTACCCGTTCTCGTACTTGTCGCTGGCCAGGATCTGGCGGAGGTGGGCGATGTAGCTGGAGGCCAGGCGGAGGGTGTCCAGCTTGGAGAGCTTGGTGTCGGGGGGCACCCAGGGCAGCGTGGTCTTGAGCCGGGAGAAGGCCTTGCTCAGCACCCGCATGCGGGCCCGCTCCCGGGCGTTGGCGGCGTGCCGCTGGACCTGCTTGCCCTCCGCAGCGCCCCCCAAGTGCGCGCCGCCCCGCTTGCCGGACCCCGAGGAAGCCTTCCTCCGCGCCTTGCCCCCCGCCGCCGCCGCCGCTTTGCCGGGGAGAGCAGCCGGAGGGGGAGGCAGAGGGGCCGCAGGGGGCTGCCTGGCCTTCAGGGCCCCCTCCTCCTCCTCTTCCTCCTCCTCCTCCTCCTCTTCCTCCTCGCAGGCCAGCATCTCCCCCTCGGCATCGCTCAGGGAGCCCGTGGACATGGCCTCCCGGGAGGCGCCCCTCCTCGATGCCGCGCTCTCGCCGGGAAAGCCGACGGGGAGGGCGCCTCGGGCGTTTATCTGGGGGAGGCGGGCCCTGGGTGGGTGCGGGCAGGAGGGAGGGGAGGAGGAGGAGGAGGAGGGGCCGGCCCCCAACCCAAAGCCGCATCTCCCCTGCGCCTACAGCACGACCCTCCAGGGAGACCCCCAAAAGAGGCCCTCCAGTTGATTCCAGATCATCATCATCATCATCATCATCATCATCATCATCATCATCATCATCATCATCATGTACACCAGACACAAATATATGTCATTACCTTAAAAAACATATTTTAAAAAATATAATATTTATTTTATATTATACTGTATACAGTAGTTTTGTTTTTCCAACATAAACGGGCAGCAGAATGTTGGATAAGCGAAAATGTTGGATAATAATGAGGGATTAAGGAAAAGCCTATCAAACGTCAACGTTATGATTTTACAAATTAAGCACCAAAACATCATGTTTTACAACAAATTGTCAGGGTGGAAGGCAGACGGCATTAGATAATACAAAACTCTGGATGAGTGAAGGCTGGATAAGGGAGACTCTACTGTGTTTTAAAAATATATAATTTATAATATATATATAATTTATAATATATATTATTTATAATATATATATATATATATAATTTATAATATATATATAATTATATATATATATATATATATATATATATATATATATACTGCTGAGCTGCTGAACTTGCTGACCTAAGGGTTGACCATTTGAATCCAAGGAGCGGGTCCACCTCAGCTTCTAGCAACCTAGCAAATGAAACTTTGATAAAGGAGACGGAGGACCTGATTCTTGCAGCCCAAGAACAAGCCATTGGAACCAATGTCATCAAAGTCAGAATTGAAAAGTCCATGATAGTTTCCAAGTGTAGACTATGCAAGGAAGCAGATGGAAGGGTGAATCACATCCTCAACTGCTGCAAGGAAATCGAGCAGATGGACTACAAGCAGGTACATAATACGGTTGCTCAGGTGATCCACTGGAACTTGTGCCACAGATACCATCTGCCTGCGACAAAGAACTGGTGGGATCACAAGCCTGAAAAGGTTACGGAAAACGAACACATCAAACTACTCTGGGACTTCCAAATTCAGACTGACAGAGTTTTGGAGCACAATAGCCCTGGCTTCATGATTGTGGGAGGAAAAAAAGGATGGATCATCGATGTTGCAATCCCAGGCAACAGCAGAATTGATGAAAAGCAACTGGAATAGCTTACATGATATGAGGATTTGAAAAATCGAAGTGCAAAGACTCTGGCACAAGCCAGTCAAGGTAGTCCCAGTGGTGACTGGCACACTGGGTGCAGTGCCTAAAGACCTTGGTTTACACTTAAAAAAATGGTGCTGACAAAATTACCATCTGTCAGCTGCAAAAGGCCACCCTACTTGGATCTGCACACATTATTCACCAATACATCACACATTCCTAGACACTTCGGAAGTGTCCGATGTGCGATCCAATAAAAAACCCAGCATATATGTATCCTATCCTGCTCCATCTTCCTGAGGAGACTCGAAGCGGCTCACAACAATTAATGCAATTTGACACTATTATCCATAAGGGATATGAAATCTAAATGAAAGGTGGGGTACAAATAAAGCTTAATAATAATAATAATATTTGAATGAGATATGTTTCATTCCTATGCATTTTGTTATTGCAATTTGTGTATGTGTACATATTACCTATAAAGTGTTGGTTTAACAGTCCAGACATGGGCAAACTTCAGCCCTCCAGGTGTTTTGGACCTCAACTCCCAGGAATCCCAGTCAGTTTACTGGCTGTTAGGAATTGTGGGAGTTGAAGTTCAGGAGGGCCAATGTTCACTCATGCCTGGGAACCTCTGGATTGCTAATAAAACGTCACAAAATAATGCATGTGTAAAATGTGTGCCACCCACACAAAATGTTTGGAAAGCTCTGATCTACAGTGAATAATAATCAAAATAATAATTGTGTGCATTCCTGCATGGCAGGCAGAAAGGAGTTGAGCTGGGTGCCCCCCCCCCCCCTTCCTTTTTCTTCTTCTGTTATGGAATCCTGGAAGTCGCAGTTGGGTGAGGCAATGGCCTTTTTTTGCCAGGGAGGACTAAAGAGCTTGTAAAACTTCAACCCTTGTGATTCCATAGCATTGAGCCATGGCAGTTAAAGTGTGGTAAAACTTCATTCATTCTACAGTGTAGATGCACCAGAGAGTTCTTCAGGATCAATAAACTACAAACCCCACAATTTTATGGAATGGAATAACAAAATGGAATAATAGTGCAATACAGTACAATGTGATGATAGTTCATAAAACAGGGAGTTCAAGCTCGGGTGTTTGCAAATGCTTCCATTACCAGTCTTTTCTATCAGCCAATCAGTTATAGTAATTCAAGCTTCTAGCTTCTAACCCTTTGCAGGCCCATCTCAGTAACTCAGGAGGCCATATCTAATCTTGGGATATGGCTGGCCTCTAAGGAAGGAGGAGATCTAGTTGAGCTTGCACCAGTAGTATTCACACCAGCTTCCTTACACAGAACCCCTATCTACACATTCCCTGAAGAATTCAAGCCATCACGAAATGCAATACAAACCATTTTGTGATGGGGGGGGGGGGCGTGTAGGGTGTAATGAGGCATGTTCCATATGTCAGCAAAATTGAATCATAACGGAACATGTTGCAAAACAAGTCAGAATTTTCCTTTGTCTGGAGGAACAGCTGTTACAGGAAAAGCAGGCCAGTGTGTGTTTGGCATCTTCCTTGAGGCCAGTCTATCCAAATGATGTCCTCATATAAAGTGTGAAGACCTTTCTATGTCCTATGGGTTGGAGAAGTTGGTCAGAATTCTATTGGTATCATGTACCAACAGGGTTCTGCTTTCCAAAGTTATTATTAGTTTTAAATGTAATGTTAATTGTATTTTATTGTACCATAAATTTATTTCAACTTGTATTCATGACAAAAATATTTAATTGTTTTTCAATTTTTGTGTTTGCCATGTTTTAAAATTTTATTGCGCTGTGTCATGTTAATATTAGCTGTCTTGAGTCCCTATGGGGAGAAAGGAATAATAATAATAATAATAATAATAATAATAATAATAATAATGTATTCATGTACATTACACATAGTTTTAGATCTACCATGCAACAAACTTAGTCAATTTATGGTTGCATAAGTAAGGTCTTACAGGTGTAACTATTCTGTATAGACTTGAACTCTTAGCTAGGAGGTCCACGTTGAATTAGTTGGATTGGGTTTGGTTTTGTTCAACGATTATCTGTTTTGAGCTGTATTATATGGCAGTGTAGAAGGGGCCTGAGAAACGTCCTCTGAATAACCTTAATAAACCTTTGAGAGGATCACCATAAGTCAGAGTTGACTTGAGAACATACAAGAACAGTAGCAAAGGATGGATGAAACTTGTCAGTTTCACTTTCTCCTACATTTTTCATTTTTTTAAAAACCTACCTGAGATTATATCCTTCCAAAATATGAAGAAATTTGTAATTTTGGGTAAATTATTTTGAAATGAACTGAAACAAAATATGCCCTAATTTGTATTGGTGAAATTCAGTACCTATGGCTGTTGCCATATCTTAACTGTATTATATTTTTAATTTGCAAGTTTTGGGGGGAAGGCTGTAAAAGAAGCTAGTATCATCATCACCATCATCATCATCGTCATCACCATCATCATCATCCAATACTAATACAATACTAGGCCTGTCAGCGGCTTATGATACTTCAAACCACTGCCTCCTCCTGAGAAAAATGTATAATATTACAAAGGACTATCATCTCACCTGCCTCAACCTGCTACAAAACAGGAGCTTTTTTGTTGAGTTCCAGGGCTAGAGAAGCAAATGACGAAAACAGAAGAACGGCCTGCCTCAGGGGAGCGTGCTTGCACCTTCAATGTTTAACATTTACACAAATGACCAGCCACTGCCAGAAGGGACAGAGAGTTTCATCTATGCCGATGATCGTGCCATTACCGCTCAAGCAGGGAGCTTTGAAATGGTTGAACAGAAGCTCTCTGAAGCTCTAGGTGCTCTTACTGCCTATTACAGGGAAAACCAGCTGATCCCTAATCCATCTAAAACACAGACATGTGCTTTTCACCTTAAGAACAGACAAGCATCCCGAGCTCTGAGGATTACCTGGGAAGGAATCCCACTGGAGCATTGCAGCGCACCCAAATACCTGGGAGTCACTCTGGACTGTGCTCTAACCTACAAGAAGCTCTGCCTCAATATTAAGCAAAAAGTGGGCACTAGAAACAATATCATACAAAAGCTGACTGGCACAACCTGGGGATCACAACCAGACACAGTGAAGACATCTGCCTTTGTGTTTTGCTACTCTGCTGCTGAGTATGCATGCCCAGTGTGGAACATATCTCACCACACTAAAACAGTAGATGTGGCTCTTAATGAGACATGCTGCATTATCACAGGGTGCCTGCGCCCTACAACACTGGAGAAATTACACTGTTTAGCCGGTATTGCACCACCAGTGTCAATTTTAATGTTTTATACTGTTTTATCAATGGCATTGAATTGTTGCCAATGCTCAGGATGACTGGATATCTGCCATGTACATACAGTTCTGATTTTAGCACACTCTTCATAAGGCCGTGATACATTTACTTCAAGGTAGTCCCATTAAAATCAATTTTGGGTGAACATGCATAGGACCAGACTTTAAGGGACTACAGGCAACCTCTTTCCTTGTTTACACATACATTTCCAAGTGAGAGAATTTTGAAACACAGAAGCTTGCTTGCTTGGGTCATGATTAAGACCTATACTTGGAGCCAAGAGATCTGGATTCTATTCAGTTCTGCTGCGGACTTCCTGTATGACCTTTGGCAAGTCTGTTTAACCTCAAAGGATTTGAGTTTCCCCATCTGTGAAATGGGAATGATAGATACTATAATTTCACTTCTTCACAGCTGTGTATGAGATACAATTCATCAGTGCTTTGCTGAAAACTTAGATCCCTTCTCTTGGATGTTGCTGACTCAAATGTAGTATACAGTATTTTCTTTGGTTCTTCTTTGTCTAAAAAGAACCCCTCTACTTCTGAAATAAAGATAGTATCTACTATTTTAAAAGATTGCATAACAAATTTTGTTTAAAGCAAAATATTATAACAGCTTCCTTGTTCCAGTATCTATATTTTAGATTTATGGTTGCATTTATCCAGTTCTGTTTTGCCAGGAAAGATATATAATGATGTACAAAACCAAGTCCCTGGGAAAAAGCATTTGAGCAACCAAATAAGCCCAAATTTAGTCCACAGGACATTACAGATCTGTTTTTTTTTTCAGACTCAGCACAAGTGCTGCCATAGCACTAGTGCTTTAAAAAATGGGATGAAAGAAGCTGCTACTTCATCTATTGCAATCAAATATCCCTTTTCTATCTTTCCCAGTTATATTTTCTTCCTGAATCTTCTCTAAGCTACTCTCTTAGAGATAAAAGAGTGCATTTATATTACATAGTTATACTTGGCTGGTTAATGCCAATTACTGTAGCAGTAATTACAACTGCTGAGGTGCCATCCTATGTATTCATGGGATTTGTGGTTTGATGTGGGACTTGGAATTCTCTATTGAAGAGTTCAGGGGAATAGACTCAAGCCCTGCACCACAGAACTCTTCTATGCCTTTCCAAACTATAAATCCAGTGATGAAGCTGTGACAAACGAATTGACATCAAATTACTATAAATATGCCATGAAGATCCATTCTTACATTGTTCTTTACTTTATTTCACTTAGGTTATCTCAGTGAGAACTGATTTATTCTAACATTTGGTGAGGGATTCAAGTGGAAATGGGGTGTCAAAAGTTACAGTATATCATCCTATTAAGCTACAAAAATTTTCAGAGTCTTACTAATCCTAAAAGTACTGATGGATAGAACTAATTAACTGATATTCCATCTTTATCCTACTGCTTACAGTAGTATGCTATTCAATGTTGTGGTCCTTGGACCTGTGCCAGTCCTTGAGCCATCATCTGCTGGTCCCTAGCATATTACCAGGAAGAAAGAGACAATTGTAGCAAGTGGGCATAAAAATGGTATGCACATTGAATAGAAAGATAATTACCCATCCTTCACATCAGATAGCAAATTTTACAATTTCTCAGGCATTCTAGATTAACTATGTGCATCAGTGGCCCTCCAAATGTATTTCTGGAGTCTGTTTTTTGGGGGGGGGAACGGAACTTAAAGTCATCACCATTATCTACGCTGAGAAGGACTGGTGGGAGCTTTAAGTGAAAAGCATATGAAGGCCCATAGTAACCAATTCTTTAAACACAAGGATGAGGCATTTGTTGCACCATAAAACATGTTTTAAGTGACCAACTCAGCAACCTTGCAGATAGCCAATTAGAGCAGTAATTCCTAAACTGTGTATCTGTCATACTCCAATCTTGAGTGGCAATCAGGACACAAAGGAGGCAGAACAAGGGGAGTTAACCAGGGCATAGCCTTAGAAGTCCTGAAGCAAAGATCTGGCATTGGACATGAATCACACCAAGAGCTCCATGAACCAAATCAGAACTTCCAAAGATGATTCCTTCTAGCAAATTCCTCTGGGGAACTAACTCTCCACTACCACTTGTAGATTTCTTTGGCAGCATATGAATTAAGAGTTATCCTAGAAATGTTCTAGGTCAAAATTGCAACCCCTAAGCCTTTCAGGAAGAGGAGAGAGTATCTACAAGGAATAAAAGCCTCCACAGGTCCTCTTTACCAGAGGTTATAATCTGTAGTATTCTGACAGTCACCGGCAACTGAGGAAATGATGGTTGTGTATATCCACCTTGGTAATCTGGGTAGGAAGAGATGCCAGCAGAAAAAACACATATATAATTAAATGTAGTTTGGCAGTTTTGAGAATAAGTGCTGAAAGATGATCTGGATGTTTTTGGGTTGATTTGCATGACCGAGGAGCAATTCAGAAGTGACCTCATGTTGAGAGAAGTGTTGTGCTTCTACTTCATGATAAGCAACAGAAGTATTTAATTTCTCCACAAAAATCTGAAAGACCAGAGGAAAAAATTGTTCTTTAAGCAGAAGCTAAAAGCCTCCCTCATCCACAGGTACATTAAGAGCATTTCAATTACCATTGTGCTCCATTTTGGACATTTACTACACTTACTTTTGTGCTGTGGTAACTATGGTTTATTTCGTCATCTTTGTACTTTGTTGCCAGCATTTCAAGCTTGATCAGAGCTGTGTAACATTAGACATCCCTTCTTACAGACCACCCCTCATTACCAATCATCAGTTCTGAGATTTATGGCCTTTTTTAATTTTATGCACCTGATGGTTGTTTGTGCAAGTAGAGCCCTACATGTCCATTTTACACAGCAAAGATTTATGGTTCATGTGGCAGATACTACAAACATGTACGGGGGCCCTCTCCCAGGTGATGGATGGCAGAAAAAGCAATTTGAAGTTGGTTATCATTAGACCAAGGGCTTCCATGACAGTGGAACATTGCATTTCCCCTGGGATTTATTCCAAGGTTTAAAGGAGCTATCCAAAGTGCTGAACTCTATCCTACCACTCCTTGGATGGAACCTTTTATGCCTGGAATAAAACCAGAGCAGATTGATTGCATTACTAATATGGAAGCCCTGGCTACCTGGCATCATGTCACTGAATCTAAGCATCTGAACTGAGAAGTGCATAAAATGATCAGAAACTTAGCATACATTGCAGGAAAAAATATATTGCAAATCTATACAGAGTTTCATATGTTCAGTCAGCAAAAACAGATGCATATTAGAGTCTGTATTGGCTGTAATATTAGTAAAGGGAATGCCCCCATCCCTACATTTTTGAACATTTAAGCAGTGGAAGGTAAAGAGAACTTAAGAGACAGAGCTTCCAGACAAAGAAAGCTGAGGCACTCGAACTAGGAAAAAGCCAAGCAGAGGATCTATTAAACTCTTCCTCCTTGGAGGGCTAACTGGCACCAGCGTTGGATAATTGCTGATGACAGTCTAAAACATAGTTCTTATTCAATCATCTGGGCTTAATTTGTGTATGTGTGTGTGTATATATATGGCTTTAATCTGGAATCTATCTATCTATCTATCTATCTATCTATCTATCTATCTATTTATTTCACTTCCAGATTAAAGCCCCATATATATATATATATATATATATATATATATATATAATCACATCCAGGTTAATAGATAGATAGATAGATAGATAGATAGATAGATAGATAGCCACCCTGAGATCCCATGACAAAAGATGGGAATTAAGGATGGGTTGTGAATGTGATCATTTAGAATTCAGTAAGGATCCACCTAAGAAACTCAATATAACTTTTAAAGGAACTATCCAGGGTGCTGGGATTTTTTTAATATAAGGATCAGCACCCTGGATAGTTTCTTTAAAGTGTAGAATGAAACTTGTGTAGGTTCACTGCCCTACTGCCATAAAAGCCACCAACTGCCTTTATCAAACCATCTAAGATGCCCCCAGGGAGACTGGAGTGGATTTTAGATGGTATTGACTCAGGATAGGGATGTCCTTTACAGGAAGGTGCCCAATATAATGAAAAGGTTTAAAGTCATCACTTGAGACCCTGCATTGCTGAGTAGTTACAAATGCATGACTAAGTGTCATTCCCTGGCCCAGTCATCTAAACCAACAAAAGTAACAGGCAATCATTCTGAGCAATGGAGATATATTTAGTTGATCAGATCACAATAGAATGGTGGTTTTGAGACCCCTCCTGCCAGTTGTATGTGATATGACAAGGAATATCAACAGGGTCCTGGTTGTGATGATGGCACAATCGCTTTCTGGTGGGAGGGGATAAGAAATGTCATCTTGTGCAAATATATATTATGTCTGTCCCTTCAAGTGATCTGTTGGTTTATGGTGACCTCATGGTTTTATAAGGTTTTCTAAGGCAAGGAATATATAGAGATGGTTTTGCTAGCACCTAGTATTCATTTTGATCTCCCATTCAAGTACTAACCAGGGCTGATCCTTCTTAATTTCCAAGATCAGACAGGATCTGGTGTCTTTGGAGTATTTAATCACTACTTAGGCATCATCATGAATACAAAATATACCTGAATGTGGCTACCCATCTCTAACTCTTATGAATCTGTAACTACAGTACAGGGTGTGAGTGATCCAGTATACGAAGAATAATTGAGTCAATATCCAATATGAATAAGAAGAAAAGTAAGCAAACAGAATTTTTGCTGGGGTTCCATTCTGCAGTGTATTTAGAAAAATGTTGAATCTGGCTTCACTGATGAGAAATGCATCAAATATTTACTCTGTGTTCTACTCTGGACATAAATGTTGCAATCCTTTTCTTCCAAATATTCAGAATAAGTGTACCAGCGGGGGGGGGGTGCTGGGAACTACCACAGTGTTTCATGACAACTTATTACCAAAAGATTAAAGTGTTTTGATTTTGAAACTTTCTTTACATGCTGTTTCTATGTTGGCTAATCCTTTTACATTTTTGTGGTTTAGGAACATGATGAAATTGTTTGATAAGAAACAATCTTTCGGGGTTGCTTTCCAGTAATTAGGCTTGGATAATATACTTCAGAAAGACAGTTCCAGCTTCTTAAAAGCATAAAGACACAAACTTTCATAGTATGAATCAGTAAAGGCTGTATCTTGGGGGCATACCTACATTTCAGCTGAACACATTCATGGGAAATAGCCAAGAGTAGAATAAAAGTCTCTCTAGAGTAGAGGCTTCTGATCAAGCATCTGACTCCATGCATTGGGCTGCCAGATGCCTCTGAAAAAGCCACATGCAAGCCTTGAAGACAACTGTCCTCACCTATAAGTGGTATCAAAACATAATGCAACTATTTTGTTGAAGCTAAGCAAACCTGGAATTGTTCTGTGTCTGGATTGGAGGTCAACACTTTCATAGAATCATAGAATCATAGAGCTGGAAGAGACCATCCAGTATAACCAGGAAGCTAGAAAATCACATTCCAAGCACCCCTGACAGATGGCCATCCAGCCTCTGCTTAAAAGCCTCAAAAGAAGGAGCCTCCACCACACTCTGGGCAGAGAGTTCCACTGCTGAACTCTCACAGTCAGGAAGTTCTTCCTAATGTTCAGGTGGAGTTCCATGGTGGAAGAAAGGTAGGAAATGTACCACCTCCAACAACATCTGATTCTCAGATTGTTTGACTTCAATTTCCCTCCATCCTATCCAACAATATAAACAATATATTGAGAAGTGCTGAGACATGTAGTCTAACAAGATCTGAGAACAGCGGTATATAAATAAGTAAGTAAATAAATAAATAAATAATTCCTTCCTTTAACACCCCCCCCCCCCACACACAAACGCCCACACATGCATGCATACTCCAGAGGTACCATGTAGTTACTCTAAATTACTATTGTTAGACTTTAGTTGACCTAAATTCAAAATTAAACCATGTAAGGTTTTCACTACATCTTGTGATAGTGAATAAAAGGAAGAGAATATTCCTGTCTGTATGACCTGAACCCATTGCCAATCAATTTATTGGAATAAACTGCTGAAATCTACTCATATCTACAGACTTTCTTTCCTATTACCATTGAATGGATCCATTGTGTCTTGGGTTCTACCCCTCTGGGACTATTGTTTAAATTAAGCAAAGTTATAAAATTGTTGGAACATGCAGTTTCTTGTAGTGATCAGGACTTTTATTTCATTTGCTCTTTTCCTTCTCAGTATTGAAAATGCACATGCATTCACTTCCAAAAGAAACTTTGATGAACATTATTGCCACAATAATCTCTTTAATTATACATTTTATAGTGATGCATATGTGTTCCTATATACTGGCAAAACAACATGCAAACAGAGTCTTGATATGACAATCCTATAATCACAGCAAAATTGGTTTTTCTTGCAGAGCTGTTACTTTGTAGAGAAGACAAAAGGCTATAATGTCCAACTTGAGCCAGCATGGTGTAGTGGTTTGAGTGTTGGGCTAGGACTCTAGAGATAAGGATTCAAATCTATGTGCAGTCATGGAAAACCAGTGGGGACCATAGGCAAATCATACACTCAGCCTAAAATGAAAGCAATATAGCCGGTTCCTGAATGAATCAGACAAACCTTTCTAAATATTGCCAAGACATGATAGGTTCACCATAGGTTAGAGTCAATTTGAAAACACAGAACAACAACAAATTCAGCCTAAATCATTTAAATCAGATTTGGAGCCCACTATTCCATCTTCTTCCAGGGACATCACTATATCCGATTTGTGTCTGTAAAGGGTTCAGGTATCTAGATGCCAAACACTTATAGGAAGGCTATTTCAGGAGCATCCCTAAGTGACTGTTCATATGTCATTGAATCTTGTAAACAGTTGTTCCTCACAACCTCTGAGGATGGTTGCCTCCTCAGGTGAAATGTCAGGAGAGAATACTTCTAGAACATGGCCATATAGCCCAAAAAACCTACAACAACACAGTGATTCCAGCCATGGAAGCCTTCAAAATAGTTTGTTCCATGTCTGAATCAGAAGCCAGCATTCACTGGGGAAGTTAAAAATGAAGCAAAACAATCAAAATGTAAATATAGTCTCTAAGAAAAACACTGCTTCATGAATTAGGTAAACTAGACTAGTTGGATTTAAACTGAATGAATTTTAACTAAGGGTTCCCACTTCGTAACATTATAGCCCCAAAAGAAAATGACCTTTACCTAAATTAATCAAAGTCCCTTGGCTCCCTGCAGGAAGGAAAACAAAGTGCTACTTAAAAGTTTCCTGTAATCCTTCCCCTCGGATAACACTGAGGTCTCAGAGGAGACTTATGATAGCCTTAGAGTGTTTTCTTACATTGTCCCGTGTTTGTTGTCTACTTTACAAACTACTCATCTTGAGACTATCTCTCATGTAATTCCATGATATAATTCAGAGTGTGTGTAAGGCATCACATTTACCCCATGAGCACTGCTTTCTAAATTTAAGTTTAGGTAGGTGTAAGTTAAGGATGAACAGCAGACAGACTTCGGGGTTGTGGGATTTAATTTATTAGTGGAAGTCAGTTTTGCATAGCTTAGAAATCCATGAGGATGCATCTATACTGTAGAATTAATGCAGTTTGGCACTATTTTAGATGTCATGGTCCAATGCTGTGGAATTCTGGGTGTTGTGGATTTTCCTGCATGGCAGGGGGTTGAACTGGATGGCTCACATGGTTTCTCCCAACTCTGTGATCCTGTGATTCTAGGTCTTTAGCCTTCTCTGTCTAAGAGTGCTGCTGCCTCACCAAATGACAAATTCCATGATCCTATGGCAGTTAAGAGTAGTGTCAAACTGCATTAATTCTCAGTCCATTAGTTGGGTGGGAACAAAAGCAATTGCTTCATTACACATAATTCAAGAGTTTTCATCACCGCACATATAACAAGATGAATCTTGTAAGAGACTGTTGAAAAATCAAGAAAATCAACTTTTGGTAAGCAGATGTATTGCTTTCTCCCACCAACATGAACTGGTCATTATAAAGATCTGAAAGATCTGTGTTGCTTTGTCCAGGCATTTGAACATTCAGGACAAGGATCATTATTTACATTCTTCTTTATCCTATTACATTCCAGCCCAATCCCGTTTCCAGAAAATGTAAATATGCTTTATATCTTGAATTCTAGGGTCCTTCCACAAAGCCATATAACTCAGAATATCAAGGCAGATAATCCACAGTAACTGCCTTGAACTGGGTTATATGAGTCCACATTACCATATAATCCAATTTAATCCAGTTGTGTGGAAAGGGGCCGAGATATCATGGTCTACTGCAAGTGGATTTATAGCTATGAAAGCTCATGCTGAAGTAAAACCAGTTAGTATTAAAGATGATACTACATTCATTCCCCCCTCTCATCCTTCTCTTCATGCTGCAAGAAACATACATGCTTGAAAACTGTTTTCTAAATATGAGGTTTTTGTGGTGATCTCTGAGGGTGTTTTTGAGTGCATAGGGATACATGCAACTTGCCATAAAAGCATGCTTCCCACTACAGATGTAACATGTGATATATTTGCTAGAATAATCCATGACGCTGTGCCCTGTACACATTTTGACATGTGATCATTCCTCCCCAGTATCTCATGTAGTCTGAATTCCTGAAACTCTTTGAAAAGGATCTGTGGAGTAGCTAATTCTCTCAAGGAGGCAGGAAAACTTTACATCTTATTACTGTCTGGCTCTTTAACTGCCATAGATAGATCTTCCAGCATTTAGAATGTGATTAATGCTTTTGTCTAGTTTTTCCTCTTCTAAGCCGTCTGTAAATTAACATTATCTTCTTTCAGAAAGGGAGTAAACTGGCATTTGGGGAACAAGGTTTTTATTCAGTGACCTGCATATTTTCCCCTAGTTTATTATAGTTAAAAGAATACATGCCAAAAGGTAAAGTGGGGAGGGAGAATCTTAAACATTATGGCTTAAATCCAGTTGTTACTCCCAACCAGAGTACAGCCATTGAACCAATGAGAGGTTAGTAAGCACATGTAAATTTACTTCAACTTTAGTTGGGACTAACAAGTGAATTTATGCCAATGTTTTCTGCAATGCGGTGTTTACCAACTATTTTAAAACACCAATTGCCTTAAAAAATAGGGGTTATATTTATTCAGGGAGAGAGAACTGATTTAGACTGCCCTTGTGTTTTCCTTTCATTGAACGGGATGCAATTATTAAGCTGCTTGTGACTTGGTGACTTTACTCCCACCTATGTGTAGCTGTACTATTGGTTGTAATCTGAGAGTCAACTACTTTGACCTATAAGAATGGTAGCAGCCAGCCTGGGTGTGGAAAATTCCTGAAATTAACAGAGTCCCTCCAGTCACCTTCATGCTAAGAAAGGTGGGATAGAAATACTGTAAATAAATACATTTTCACTGCACAAAGAGGAGTAAAGATGGGCAGAGGTTTGATGGATGAAACCACATTGAGTCGCCTGTTTGGGCTGAAAAATGCGGTATAGAAATAAAGCAAATAAATAAAATGAATGCTAGACCTAACCTTGTTAAAATCTGCTAACACTGCTACTCAAAGTGGTAATCCCTGGACTGGTGCTGACCATTGGCTGCTGGTCCCCAGAGCTTCAAGGAAATAAAAACTCAGTTGTAGCCATTGGACAAAAATGGTTCTGGAAAAATGAGGAGGGAAAAATTTCCAGTTAGCCCCAGTGAAATAACCCAAGAAAACCCAGTCTACAAGACCCTCATCTCCGGAGATCATTTGGTGACTCACTCACTCAGCTTTGTTTATTTGTGTCTTCAAATCATTTTTGACTCATGTGGACCATAAAGGGAACTTATCATGAGATTTTCTTGGAAAGATTTGTTCAGAGGGAGTTTGTTGTTGCCTTTCTTTCAGTTTAAAAGTGTGTGATCCACACAATTTTTTATGGCTGAACAAGGATTAAAACTTTGGCCTTTGAAATTGCAGTCTGGTGTTCAAATCAGAACATTATAGATCTATATAAGTCTACCCACACATGTTTTAAAATCCTTGGGGGAGGGCTTTCTCTCAGTTCAACCACCCTGATACACTGCTATAAAAATCTAGATTATCCACTGTAAACTAGATTATATGGCAGTGTAAACTCATATAATCCAGTTCAAAGCAGATAATGTGGATTATCTCCTTTGATAATCTAGATGATATGGCAGTGTAGAAGAGCATTTAGCCTTCTGGATGGTTACTGCCATGCTGTGGAATTCTTTCCCACAAGAGATGATCCCCTTCCTTGCCCTCCTTCTGCCTGCAGATAAAGACTGCTTTTAAAAATCTCCTGAAAACTTGGGAAGTCAGGCTACTATTTTATTTATTTATTTATTTATCTATCATATTTATACCCCCTCTCTTCTCACCCCATAGGAGACTCAAGGCAGCTTACATATATAGTCAGAAATTTGATGCCATATGGACTTACATACTAAACTTACAAACCTCTGCAATATTGAAGGGCAAGAATATAACAAGAATCCTGACAAAGCAGGTCAATGGACATAGATATTGCTTTGAACTTGACATCATTTGAGTATTTATTTTAAATAGCTAAAATTTAGGTTCTTCATATGACTAAGCAAATGGTTCCAGGGAATCCATAAACCACCACTAATATCCTGTAATGCATTGTCATTAACAGATCTGCATTCTGTGAATCAGCTAGCAGTATGATAGATGTGAGGACTCATCTATTTGCAATTGTGTATGTATATGTTTGGTGTGAGTATGTGTAAGTGTGTGTCTGAGAGAGGGGGGGGGGAGGGAGGGAGGCAGGGAGGGAGGTGCCTGAAACCCTGTTTGCTTATATTAATAGTGCAATGGTGGATCTGGACAGGTTTTATTTACTTCTAACCTATTCCTCCTCTTTAAAGTTCAATGATGGCCCACACCAATAAAACAAATAAATAACTTTGAACCCCTTCAGTGTAATTATTGAAAGTTAGACTAAACCAGAGACTATAAATCTTCTCTGCAGTGTTTCACAGAGAATCAAAAGCCCTCTAGAAGATGTCCTCCATCCAAAAGTGTAGACCCAACACCATATTTTACATAGTATCAAAGGAGAATCATTCATTACAAATGGTTGAACAGCTGCTACATGGCACAGGGTCTGTGTGCAGAAGTAAATGATCAAAGTGTTACTTTACAAATGATGATTTAGGATGTATGTCCATCAGCACACTTAATTATGCATCCTAAGTCTCCTTCTCACCCTTCTCAGGTTCTATAGGTTTACAAAATTCACAACCATTTCATGACTGCTGCTCAAATTCCCCCAGCTCTCCAATCCACATCGTGAAGCCTTTTATACTTGCCTATAGAGAAGTAAAATAGATATTCAAATGGTGCCAAATTTAGCATAATGGTTTTGAAACAGGTTCAGCAATTTGAAACAGAATTCAGTTGGAAAGCCATTAGGTGGATGTGATTACTTTGGCTGAGTTGGGGGACAGAGGCCTGAACTGATGTAATGGAATTGTAAAGATAGAAAGTCATTTGATACAAGGAAGAGAGAAACTGGTCTAAGACTGGTTGACTTTACAAGGTGAGCATAAACAAGAAGGGGCTTCCGTATTTGAAGATCTGTTCATGTTTCATTTGTACTTTAGTGCTATTTATTTGATTTTTTCATTTGAAGCCATGAGAACAATAGCTATAAGTCAGAACAGAAATCTTTTAACAAATAAAATTAATGTACAGGCAGTCCCTGAGTTAAAGACATCCCATTTACAAATGACTCATTCTTAAGAATGGGGGTGAGAGAACAGGAAGTGAGAGAAATCTATTCCTAGGAAGGGAAAATCACTCCTGAAAGAGTTATCATGGAGAACAGGTGTCTCTACTGGAACTTTATCATCAATCCTTGTTTCTACAACTAGTTTTTTTTTCAATATCTAATTCTCATAGGGACAGAAAGTGAGGTGATATGTCCTGAAAGGGGCACAGACAGCAAAACAAACACTACAGGGGTGTTAACCCTTCTCAGTGTTATCCATGTTATCCAGGGGTGTTAACCCATCTCTATGCTATCCAAAGCATGCATGCTTTGTAAAAAGAAACAGAAGTTCAGTCTGATTGGCTGATGAAATTGGAGGGAAAAGCTTAGCAACTGGAGATGAATAGAGCCAGATGCAAAGAGAAGAAGCTGAAGTAGCCATTTTAGGGTCAGTTGGGAGTTTGGTGTGAAAGACGAAGGGTTAGGAGTTTTGGAGGGGGAAGGAAGAGATTTGAGAACTGTTCGTTATATGAAAGATACCTCTTTGAGAATAATAGTTAATAGCCTTGACTCTGAAGGAGCTGGGAGTGGTGACAGCTGACAGGGAGCTCTGACGTGGGCTGGTCCATGAGGTCATGAAGAGTCAGAAGCGACTGAACGAATAAACAACAACAACAAAGTGAATAGGCATCTATAGAGAATAGAGTGCTGTGGGAGGAAGGGAGATTCAAAAGGTTTAAAAGATCCTGTTTGGATTCCTGTGTATGGAACTTTGTTTTATGAAACTCAATATAAAAGTACCATCCTCTGTTAGAAGTAAAGCCTGACAAGTTATTTGAAGCCATTATGCATATTGACTGTTAAAAATAAACAACATTTTCCTGTATTGTTCCAACTGAAGTCTTTGTGTAGCTTTTTAAACATTTCATTAAAGGAGGTGGCCAATGAAAATAATAAATTGGTGGCAGAAAAAGAAATCTTTAATAAGTAATTGGAGGCAGCAAAGGCAAAATATAATATACAGTGGTGGCTTCCCTCTGCCTGGCCCTGAGTGTGTGTCTGATCCCCTCACGGCCTTGCCTTGGACCAGACTTGTCATTTGTCCTTTGTCCTCCATCTTGTGTGTGATGGTGCCTTTTGCAATTTCTGCCTTCCGTCCTCCCTCCATCTTTGTTGCAACCTCTAAGATGGCTTCCCAAACAATGCAAAGGAAACATCAACAATTTTTCTATAAATATATTGAAACAAATTATTTGCAATCCCTCTGTTTTGCAGGCAGTTACACTTCTTTGGAGGTCATGTAAGAAGGATTGTGCAACGCTAGTGAAAGCCATACAAACGACTGCATAAGCAGTTATGTTGCCAAAGAGCAAAAGTGTAGTCTCAAAACAGCAGGTAGCTGTATTGATTGCTGCACAATGGGAGGATGCATATAAGCATACTATCTATTACAAGAATAAAATAGATACAATGTGATCCAGTAATTCCACCATAGCTGTTTGTGAATGTCTGATGTCTTCAAGTCAACTGTTGACTTATGGCAACTCTGTGAATGTCCTTAGATTTTCTTAGACAAGAATATTCAGAGATGGTTTTGCCAGTTCTTCCCTCTGAAATATAGCCACCAATATCTGGCATTTGTTGGCAGTCTTCCATCCAGATGGAAACAAAAAAACACAAGTGAGAAGGGTTTGCACAATTGAGCACACAAATAAATTCTTAGAATACATTCCCAATATTTCCTGCTTGCAAACTATAGTACAATTCTGTGAACAATATTTAAAATTGATGCAGGATATTGAAAGAGCAAGATGTTCCCTATCCCTGGACAAGATCAAACTGAATAAACCACAATACAAAAATCACAGTGCCACCCAGTTAGAGCCATGTAAACAGTTCAAGTATTAAAACAGCAGCAACAGCCTAAAACCATCCTCAGGTCCCAAAGGTCTCCCACAATCCTTTGCCCTTTGTGCAGATTAAAGTTCATCATGACTAAATTTCCAAAGATGTCATTAATCTAACATTGTTGATTGCACCATTATTGGACCAGTGCATGTGTTTATTTGCACAAGACTTTGCTGCTGAGGTATAACTCTAACTTCAGTTTTTAGGGGTCTGATTTAAATACAGCTTTCATCTCTTCACATCTAAAATATCCATTACTTTTGTTCTATGAAAATAACAAATGTTGTGCAAAGAACTGCAGTCCTCATTACATTTCAAATGGAGAACAACTCTACATGTTCTTGAAAGCAAATGGTAAAAAAGTATTAATGGGACGGAGAATATTGCAGTGTGTTTTCCTAAAGAATAAACAAAACATTAGAGAGCGGAGAGAAGAAAAAAGCAAAATACCTCTGGGATACATTATAGAGGTGTCAGTGTGGGGAGGGGGATATACAGTGATGAATGAGCAGTCATGTGAATGTTTTCTTTCTTTCTCCAAAGTAGTGATAAAGTACAGTTTAGGTTTGCCTTGATTCTAAGAATATACACACGGCATGAAGTCGTCCCCAAGTCAAATTCATAAGGCATCAGGTTGTCTAAAATATATGGGGCCTCCCCTAAAGATCTCTAAAGAGCCCTGAAGCAGGTTTGAAGAGGAAAACACTTCAACTGGCCTGTGCTAGGGTCTGATAGATCTGAAGCAGTACACTGAATTGTATCCAGAAACTGGTCTATAGTCAGTAAAGCTGTTGTAACAAGGGAGTTGCTTGTTCTGTATAATCTGTTCTTGTAAACACTTTGGCTGCATCTGCATTTCCACACACCTATCAAAGATATCCTGCATGCTGCAGTAATCCAAATAGAATACAATGAAAGCATGCATTACAACAAGCAGAGCAGTAATTTCCAGGAGGTGATTAATTTGTCCACTGGCTGTACAAATGCACTCCTGGCCACTGAATCTGGGAATTCCTCAAAACCGAAAATCTCAATTTTCCAGGGGAACATGACCTATTCCATGATCTGCCTTTGGACTGAACAGGAGTACTGCTGTCTTGTTTGGATTTTTGTTGTTCTCAATTGCTCTCATTCAACTATCCTATGAATGAGAGACCTCTAAGTCACCCTGTTATCAATAGCCCTGCTCAGGTCTTGTAGATTCAGGATCATGGCTTCTTTGATTGATCTATCCATCTGTAGTGCAGTCTTCCCCTTTTTTTTCTATTGCCTTTGACCTTATTAAGTAATATTGTCTGGGCTTCAATTTATTTGCCCTCTTGCAATCTATTAATCATGTCAAACACTGTTTTGGAACAAAAACAAGATTTTGACATTTGATGAAAAGGAGTGGTAGAATTAGATATCATCAGTGTAGTGGTGGCACTGAAACTTAAATCTCTGAACAACTTTTCAGAGCAATTTTGCATATATTTTAAACACAATGGAAAAATGGAGGGAGAAAACACAACTCTGAAGGACTCCATAGGTCATAGGTAATGGAGTTGAACAGAAGTCTTTCAGCTTGCAGTGGCTGATACCTGGTAAATCAGGAGGGACAGGGACAAGCCAGAAAGCCCCACTAATATCTGTTAACTATACCTAATGAGGTACCTGCTCTAGAATCTTGGCCATTGTTAACCTGTATTACTGAGATGTAATAAAACTATGATAAGCACAAAGAAAACAGAAAGAAACAATGACTTGATCACATGCAGTGCGAAAGGTGAGCAATGAGCATCAACTCGATAGTAAATTCCTACAGAAAGTAACCCTTCATTGGTTGCTATGAGTTTTCTGGGTTATATGGCCATGTTCCAGAAGCATTCTCTCCTGACATTTTGCACACATCTATGGCAGGCATTCTCAGAGGTTGTGAGGTCTGTCAGAAACTAGGCAAGTTGACTGTATATATTTGTGGAATGTCCAATGTGGGAGAAAGATGTCTCATCTGTTTGAAGCAAGTGTGAATGCTGCAATTGGCCACCTTGATTAGCACTGAGAAGCCTTGCAGCTTCAAAGCCTGACTGCTTCCTGCCTGGGGGAATCATTTCTTAGGAGGTGTTAGCTGGCCCTGATTGTTTCCTGTCTGGAACTCCCCTGTTTTTGAGTATTGCTCTTTGCCCATCCAGAAAGGATGCTTTTGGGTCTTGTCTGGATGACCTTTTAGTCTCCTCCTGAGGCCCCTTCCACACAGCTGTATAAAATCCACATTGAACTGGATTATATGGCAATTCAAAGCCATATTGTGGATTATCTGCCCTGATATTCTGGGTTATGTAGCTGTGTAGAAGGGCCCTAAGAAGAACTGTGACAGAGAGCCTATAGTATTTATTTATTTACAGTAATTTATAGTTTACATGACATTATAACTAACAGATGTCAAAATCAAAGTAATGAAAAACCAATTACAAATCTGAGATAAAGCATTTTTAAGTCTTAAAATATAATTAATACTTCACATTGCACAATTGGTAATTTTGTAATTTAATTGTTTTGTGTAAGGCAATGCTGATTATAATCAAGATTTCCTTCTACTTCAGAACATACAAAATGCCAATGATCAGTGCATGGGTCATTATCTTCCTTTATCCATTTATTTTAGAATAACAGTTTAACAGAAGCTTTTGAGTATCAAACATTTAATGAGTGCTTGACCCTGGTGTGTTAAAGACCTTAATGCCTTGATCATTATAGCCCCAGAATTCAATCTTAGTTTCTTCTCCACTGGGATACATCCAGAAACTTACTCAAACATGATGACGCCAGAGATAAGGCTCTTGTAATAAATACCCTGCAATATAAATAAATAAATAAATAAATTATGTTGATTTCAAGTTTATCTTCTTTTTTGCTCAACCTCATCAACCTGCTCCTTGGCCAACAAGGCCAAAATAGCTCCATTTTGCATTTGATCACCACGTTTGCCTAAATATACAGCAGAAGGAACTGAGGCAAACAGATGCAGACATTTAACCACCCTTTACTGGAAAGTTTCAGAGTGGGAGGTGGGTACTACCTAGAATTAATGAGAAAAATGCATATGATAGAACCATGGCAACTCAAGTGGAATAATAGTGCTATACTTGTGCAGTATGCAGAGTCACCAAGGCAGAAGGAAAATTGCATGGATATATTTTTCAAAATCCAAATTTGTCCCATTTAAATTCTCTAAAGGCACCAAACCCCATTTGAAAGTTAAGCAGGGTCAACCCCTGCCTAGTACCTGAGTGGGAAACCATCAACAAATAACAGATGCTGTATGGTATATATATACCTTTTAGTATTCCTAGTAAAATGTGTGGGGTCATAAGTTCACAGGCAACATGAAGGCACACACATGTACAGTTACATTTCCTGTCAAATCCAGAGGTTTTGGGACAATATGTGGGAACCCTAAGAAGGACTCAGATTTGACATTGGGAACTCTTGAAAACACAAAGTCATAGTTGGAATGTTCTTCTCACCCCAAGCCATCTACCACTAACTGTCTTCTGGGAAAGAACATCAGATACCAGCCCATACATTCCTCATGCTATATGTAGTGGTGCCTCAATTACATGTTGTAAGCCACTTGGAAGACTCTGGTTGTAAAGTGGGATGCAAATATATTTTGTACCAAATAAATATAATTGTCCCTTAGACGAAGCTGCAAGCAACAAAAAGTAGGCTAAGGCTCCTTCCACACAGCTGTATAAAATCCACACTGGTAGTGTGGACTCAGATAATCCAGTTCAAAGCAGGTATTATGGATTATCTGCTTTAATATTCTGGGGGCCCTTCCAGACAGGCCCTATATCCCAGGATCTGATCCCAGGTTTTCTGCTTTAAACTGGATTATATGAGTCTGCACTGCTAGATATTCTGGGATAAACAGAAAACCTGGGATCAGACCGTGGGATATAGGACATGTCTGGAAGTGTCCTGGGTTATAAGGGTGTGGAAGGGCCCTCAGTGAGTTGTTTCGGTTCCGGCCCAGCTTACCTGTCTGAATGTATCTCTCCTTATGAACTATTTAGGAATTTAAGATCGTCTGGGGAGGCCCTGCTCTTGATCCCACCTTCTTCACAGGTGCACCTGGTGGGGACGAGAGACAGGGTCTTCTCAGTGGTGGCCCCTCAGCTGTGGAACTCCCTCCCTAGGGATATTAGATTGGCCCTCTTCCTCCTGACTTTCTGAAAAAAAACTAAAAACCTAGCTCTTTGAACAAGCCTTTGGAAATGCAGCATAATAAATAAACATGGAACTATGAAAGAGTGAAACATGGAACGGCTTAGATGATGCTACTGGAAAATGAGGTCAACAGCAAGACATTGATGATTATGTTTTTAATGTTTTTTTTGTATGGATTTTTATAATGTCATTTTAAATGTTTTAATTGTATTGAGTCACCTCCAGTCTGAGAAAAGCAGTACAGAAATATTGTAAATAAATAAATAAATAAATGTTTTGATCTGAAGGGGGTGAGAAAGGTGTTTTATAAATACTGCAAATAAATAAATAAATATAAATAAATTACAGGAAATGAATGACACACTTGCCCGTCAGTTATGTGGTTCTTGTTTCACAATAGATAAGATACATATTAAAATCAGGCACTTTGGGATGTATGGATGTTATACAGTTCCTTATCAAGTATAGTTACATACAACAAGAAAACAAGTAAATAAATAATGCAAATAACCTCTACTACCTTTTAAACAAAACACTAACAGAGCCCACATCTGTACAGTCAGAGAATATTACACATTTTTCTTAGATTGACTCAGCATTACTCAGTTTTTAGATATATTTACAACTTGCCCTTACCAGCAGACTTAAAATTAAGCTTGGAGAATAATTACCTCAAGAAATAAGAGCTGAGCACAAGATGTGTAATTGCTCTATTATAGCCTTATTATTTGAAAGCATTAGGGAGTTGTTTATAATAACCGTCTTAGATTACCAAAGCGATGGTTTAGTCATTCATCAGACGTTCACGTGAAAAGTGGTGAATCAGTACGATCCCCCCCCCCCCCACCTTCGTTCTTGTCTCTAAAGTGTTCTGGTGGGTGACAGAGCATAGCAGTGTGTTGGGTTTGACATTATTAGGTTATCCTGGAAATAAATCACATTGGATAGCCCTAAAGGGTAAATAATTGAACACAGATTAGTGCTGACAAGTGAGAAGGTGGAATAAAGTGAGCTGAATCTGGGAGGCCACCAATATATACAAGAGTCAATGTTGACTCAGTTTTCCCTTTGGCCAATGAGGATAACAGTTGGTCTCATAAAACATATAGCTATTTGTGGTTCCTCAAAGTTGTTTTTGACTCAATAAAGAACTGGGCATATAAATACCTTGTACTGTAATCTACACTACAAAAAGAGATATCATTTCCCAAGGCAATTACAGATCAGTAAGTTTAGACTGGGTAATAGCAACCCACCCACTCATTCTTGCCTACCCACACATTTAGATAATCTGTAGAGCTCTATGTCACAGATAATGTATTAAGATGGATTTTTTAAAAAAAGACTTGGCTTAATTTGTGACCATTAAGTGCATGTTTAAATATTAAGATTAAAAATCCATTCAGTTTGATAAAAAAAAGACTTGGTTTAATTTGTGACCATTAGGAGCATGTTTAAATATTATAAGAAAACATCCATTCAGTGTGGAAAAAACGTTTAGGTACATTTCAGATTATTACTCGATGTATTTCAGGTGACATGAAAAGTTCACGATTTTTCCTCTGGATTAATTAATCATAATATCTTCCTAGTATCTAGCATCATATTAGATGTTTAATATTAATTCAGAATAACAGGAAGTATTAGAAGAGCACTGAGAACACGGGAGGCTTCTCATTGTTCTCATTACCTACAACAGTGCGAGTGCAGATGGAAGTTGGGCAGTGATGCTTTCCCCAATGTGATGGGGAAGGTGATGGGGAAAGTGATGCTGCAGGCACTGTGGGGCGAGGGGCAATGGATTTCTCTGCTGCCCATCAGATTCACCACACTGCCTGACAAAGCCTCTCACTGTCACCCACATTGGGTGACTGTATGTGTTGAGGTCCCAGGTTGGTTTATTTTAACCCAGTAGAATATTGGAAGGAATAGGAACAAAATCTGGGATCTTTACTTCTGATTGTATTTTTTTTTAAAATACCATATAAACCGGAATTACTTACAACTACTAACAGTATAATTACATCTTATAGTGCAAGGCCTTGCAATGTGTGCTCTACAAATGTGGAGGAGAGAGAGTAACCACAGCCCACAAAATGGAGGGCAAATCGATTCAGATTAATTACAGACTAAGGTAACTGATGCAGGAAGACAGAGGGCATGTTTAAAAACAACAAACAGAAATGGCATGAACATATTCTCTGCCTGTACTCTTAGGTTGGATCTACACTGCCCTATATCCCAGGATTTAATCCCAGATTATTTGCTTATCCCATATTCTCTGGCAGTGTAGACTCATATAATCCAGTTCAAAGCATATAATCTGGGATGAGATCCTGGGATATAGGTCAGTGTAGATCCAGCCTTAGGGACACATTTGTACTGGCATTTACTGAGCATAGTAAAGGTAGTGGTTTTCCCCTGACATTAAGTGTAGTCATGTCCAACTCTGGGGGTTGGTGTTCATCTCAATTTCTAAGCCAAAGAGCCATTGTCCATAGAAACCTCCAGGTCATGTGGCGAGCATGAATGCATGGAGCACTGTTACCTTCCTGCTGGAGTGGTACCTATTGATCTACTCACATTTGCATGTTTTCAAACTGCTAGGTTGGCAGAAGCTAACCTAGTCATATAGTGAGACTATATTGAGTATAGTCATGCTAAGACTGCAAATTTGAAAAATAACTAAATTACGGTATAATTTAAAGATTGATATCTTCATTTGTTTTGTGATATACCATAACTGTGGTTTTTAGTCATTTTGGTAGTTGTTATTATCTGGTCTCACTGAATGATTGAAAAGGAGTATTGTGGTTCAAGGGCTGACTCGTGGTAATGCCTTCTCCTTTGTTGAGTCAACAATGAAGCATAGTGTAAAGAAGTGGGTTTAGTGCCACATGCTAGTGGCTGGTAATATTCAGGGGGTTTAAAAAAGAAAAACTCAAAGTAAATATTTGAGTTACTTTTGAGAACTGTAAATATATATTTTTTAAAAATTATACTTGTAACCATTATTGCCATGTGCCTTTAAGTCATTACTAGCTCATCGGTGAACTTAAAGCACATCTTATATGCATTTTTAAAAGAGATTTGTTCAGAGGCGGTTTGCTTTTGCCTTTCTCTGAAACAGAGTGTGATTTGCCTAAAGTCACCCAATAGGTGTCCATAGCCAAGCAGGGATTCAAACCAGAGTTGAAGTCTAACACTCAGACTACTACTCCAGAATAGCTCTCATATAGAAGTTTTTTTTAAAGTAACCTTTCTAGCTCTGGGAATTTCAATCATTTCCAATACTGAATTACGAAATTATTTTAATATTAATAGTGTAAAGCTTTAAAGGAAACATGCTTGAAGAGGATGTTACCAAAATATAACATTGAATGGAAAGTCAGTGCCCCAAATCCTCCATCATGGCAAGTTTATAAGAAAAAACATTGCTGGGGCAGGGTCTTAACATTAGATAAGAGAAAATGATCAATAAGCAATGAAAGCAAGACGTTTAAATCTGTGTGGGATAATCTTAAAGCCAGTCTTCTGATAGAGGATTGCATTTGCATTCATTCACTAAGCAAGACCATTACACTTATCAGGATTCCCAGTTGTTTGTTTTCTTTTTCTGCTGCCAAGGAAGCTCCAGTAAGACAAAACAGATCATTACCCAGTTTGGACACTGACAAGATGAAAACCCAAAGAGGATCCTGTGCCAGAACGAATGTGCACATGGCTTGAGAGACTTCCTTCTTTATTTCATTCAGCTTTATTGGCATTCATGTCCTATTTGTCATTCCCCACATTTTCATCTGAACCAAAGAGGGATAAAATATTTGTCATGAGTCCCAAAGAAATAGTATTAAGGTGTTAGGTCAGGGGTGGAGAGATCTTTGTCAGTTACACATGCCCTCATGGGATATGTGGATAGATTCCTTTTGATGAATTCTGCTGGTGTAAACTTCTGTTGAAGTTTACCTGGCTATGATTCAACATAAAGAGGAACTGGATACCTCTTTCTGCAATGCCTAAAAAAGTACTAGCGCTGGTATGAGTGAAGTGTACAGTTAACTGAGGGTAGCTGTACTTCTGTGTGAAACAGATTTGTTGTGCATGTGTAAAAATAATAGTTTTATCCTCTTCCTTAGTTCTCCAATCTTATGAGATTGCCATGAGATTGGAGAACTGGTGAGACAGTACTAAAAACTTCACCTTGTGGCTCCTCCATTGTGGTTTGAAATAACACAATCCAAGACATGGACTTATCGCTTCAGCACAGTCTGTGAAACTAGATCACAATTTCCTAAGAACGATGTGTATGCCTTGAGGGATAAATTCATTGGAAATTGCACATGAACAAAAATATGGCTAAGTACATTGTGGAAAGTGCAGGACTATGCCCTGCATCACAACACAAGCAGACATTCTGATATTGATACTGAACACAGAGTTCCATTTATACAAAGTTAAAAATAATAGATTTCCAAGTACACAAAAAATCATATTAAAAGTGTGATTCTGAATTGTACTTCCCTCTCTGCTTCTGAAATCATGGACCATTATTTAGGCTGGAGCTAGTATTGTGTTTACATAACTTTTAAAAAGAAATGTATATTAAAGATCTGGAAGCATTCCATTGGTTACAAAAAAAATTGTTCAGTGTAAATTCATTTTTAAAGATAGGCACTGATTCACATGCAAGAAGACTAAATGAGGAGGATTCCATTTATCTGTGGAGTGCATGGTTCAAAATGTGACTTCATGCACCGGCAGCAAAGGCACACACTCTTGCATTTCACTTGACATAATTGCCATTGCACTTTCCCCATAAGACATTTATTTATACTATGTAATTACCACTAATCAAATGGATCCTACACTATGTGAATAGTGTTTATATTTGTGAATTCATTTACAATTCTGCTACTACTCAAAACTGAGGCACTAAGTAGTTTTTTGGCTTAAGACACCTATAAGCCTCTGCTATTGGCTTTCTTCCAACAGTCATATTATTGTTTGCAAATTATTTGAGGATGCTCATCATTAAAACGAATGTGCAAGATTGTATTATTCCTTTTTTTGTTTTGTTTTGCCCAGGGGATAATGTAAAATCTTGCATTTGAGAGCCTAGTTTAAACCAGAGGAATGCAATATCACTCCAATGTTAAATATGCATTGTTTTTACTTCTTTAGATCCTCTCTTTCATTTATAAATGCATCTGCTCTGTGTGGAACCTTTGAAAAGCTCCAGTAACCTGACTGGGTCAGTTGTTTAACCTGACAGTGTAAACACTTAAGGATCCAGGACACTGAATAATTATGGACCAACTTTTACACACAAGCAAACCAAAGACATAATCTAGTATTCAGTATCACAGGTAAGGATTCATACCCTAAAATTATGGATTCATAATTTATTTGTAATTAATAAGATTAAACCAGCTTCCTGTTCATCTATGTACACAATACCCAATTCACCTTAAAAGCCAGCTGACTTATCAGATGATGAAAGTCAATTCAGCTGTCGATCAGGGTGGAAGGAGGACTTTTAATGCCTCCATCTTTATTTTACTAGCAAGCAAGGCTATGACCATCAGAATCAGGACTTTCAATGCCTTCATCTTTCTTTTGGTAGCAAATTAGGCTGTGGCCATCAGAATCAGGACCTTTAATAACTCCACATTTCTTTTAATGCTTCTACCTCTTTCTTGCCAGTAACATCTTCTTGCTAGCAAGTGGGGATGTCACCATCTTATGTCCTCATCTTTCTCTTGTCAGCAAGTGTGGCTGTGATAATCAGAATTAGACACTCTTGTTCACTGGTGGGAGGAGGATGGCGACATCAACCTCATAGTGCTCCATTTGCTAGCTGAATGAGATTTTTATGCCCAGTCTTGCAACTGGGATCTTGAAGTGTCTGAGAGCTTAGACCAGAAGATATTACTTAGATATTGTGCCTTCTTAACTAAGCAACCAGTAGGATTCTGGGGACCATATGTATTTGATGAAAATTAAGCACATGCACACTTACTATGATAAAATATGTTAGGAGTGGTTACACTTGTCAATGCAATTTGAGCAATATTTTTCTTAAAATGTGGAAGAAATGCTCCATGTTTGTGGCTCCAGGCACACAAGAAGCACTGACATAATTATTTAATTTATATGTCTGCTTCTTTAAGGACCCTGTTTGATTACCCCTATCATTTAATATCTTTTAAAGCTTTTTGTATTGTAGCAGAAGTAAATACAGGAAGGGAGAAAAGAGCTAGTCCTGCCTTATCTGTGCTGTAATGAAGGGGAGCCCTTTCTGAATAATCAGGTTACAGAGATGTCATAATATTGTTTCTGACATTATGAAGGTCCTTATTTACACTGGACAAGTGTAAATAAGTTCTCATATTTCCCATTCGGAGACCTCATAGTGCCCAATACTGCTTCTAGTAGTCACAGAGTTTGGCCTTATTTATTCTAATTCCATTTTTTGCTTGAAGACTTCTCTAGGGCCCGGGCAATAGACACAACCCATAAAATGCTCCCTCATTTAGGAGCCCAGAGATAATTTTGATTAAGATCAAGTCAAGGAGGAAGTCACAGGAAGGAACATTGGCCTTTAACAGAAGGGAGTTGACAAGTGATGAAGCCAGGAATGTGCTGATGTCCTTGAGCTGAATGAGGGGGAAAAGTGTGGGAAGCTGCAGCCACATGAAGATAAAATCACTGTTGGGCTAATTAATTCTGGTGGGATGCCTGCAATTTGTTGGGAGGCAGGAGGCTTGTATTGCTTTACATCTAAAGTAGCAGCTACAAAGAACCCTGGAAGCCCAGGAAGCCTGGAAACTGTTGGGCACAGCTTAAATTGGCTAAGATTCAAAGAAGGATGTCAAATATTCATAAAAACAGGCTGTAGCTGCTGTTTTTGAGAATGCTTCCCCAGCAGAAGGCGCCAGGGCCTTTTCTACTTACCAGCTCAGCATTTTGAGCTTTCTTAGGTGAAATTTCACTAGAGCTGACCCAAGACATACTGCTACCTCATGCAAGAGTAAGGTAACACCCTTTGCTCAATCCAGGCATAGAAGCAGATTGGGGACTCCTGTGTCAATGAGACTGAATGCGTGCTGAGTTTTAGCAGGAATTTTAAAGTTTTTTGTCAACAGGGTTCAGCACTTTGGATAGTTCCTTGATCACTGATGTTCATACTGAGGACATTATCACAAGAAGCTTTACCCTATCTGACCATGAATGAAATTGCTTACAATTGCATGTGCTATATTCATTCCAAACAAGTCTACAACTCATCTGGAACTCATGCTTCTCAAAAAAAAAATCAATTCTGAAATATAGCCAGGTTGTGGAAAGCAGCAGTTTATGTGGGAATTATTAAACTGCTGTGGATAATTATTTTAAGAGTATAAAAGGACAGTGCTTGTGAACTTGCAGAAATATTTAATTGCATGATTTTGAATATTTTGAGTAATTTCTAAAAATAAGGCAGGGAATGGATGAACAGGCAATTGGGAGGAGACAATCCCTGAAGATGGGGTAAGTTAAATGAGTTTGCTACTTTGCTAAAGCAATTATAGAACTAATCGGTATGATAAGAAGAGTTGCTATTCTGCCGTGATCTAATTAAAATCTGAGATGGATTTGCAATGCCAGACCCATCTGCTCATGTGAGAATGCCCATAATTTATTGTTTTGTCTTATTTCATGTGATTTGTCAATGTGATTAATTAAAATTAGATTCTAGAACAAATTGACTGTAGGGGCTAATGTTCTTCTGCATGCCAAGAAATTGCACTGCTGAAATATGTTACTGGGTTTGTTTAATTTGGGAGTTTGGAAGGCCACCGAAAGGATTTGAGGGCTACATAAGGACTGTACTTTCCATACTCCCTAGCCCAGTGGTTCTCAACCTGGGATCCCCAGATGTTTTTGGCCTACAACTCCCAGAAATCCTAATAGCTGGTAAACTGGCTGGGATTTCTGGGAGTTGTAGGCCAAAAACATCAGGGGACCCCAGGTTGAGAACCACTGCCCTAGCCTAAATAGATTAGTAGCTTGGGACTCTTCTCAGTTCTGCACTTATTTTTTCATGTCATATATTTCTGTCTTTGTTTTTCCTATTGTTTTGTAGTACTACGCAAGTTGGGGTTTGGAAGAAGAAGAGTGCATGTTGCTGTTCTTCCATTCCTTCATTCATACATGCACACGCATGTGTGTGCATGCACACACACATCTGGACCCACACTAGATATTGATGCAACTGCTGTCTCCTGCCTCAAGTGCAAAACACACAATCTAACCCTCTCTGCTGTGCATTCTTACATATACATTTCAGAGACTTTGGAGATAAAATAGTAATCCTCTTAAAATATTTTAAGAGCGTGGAGTAAGCTATACTATCAGCACACACAGGATGTATTAACTCGTTAAATTTTTGCAGTATTTCTTTTAACTTCCTGCATTTTGTCCTGGATTATGTATGGTGAAATGAAAAGAAAGCCAGAAATGACCTCAGGATAATAATTCCAGAAAAAAAACCTCAGAGGCTTTCTGGTCTTCCTTGATTTTCATAGTTAATACATATTCTGTTAATATTGAGTAGTGATCATAGGATCTATCAATTTAGAATGCATTGCATTAGCAACTCTAGTCACATCTCTTTCAGTTCCCCCCAAGGGTAATCCATGGACACAATATTCTGTGAATCATAGTTGTACTAATGGAGCCTACATTTTTTTAGGATTGCCTACTACATTTCATTGTTGTTCTGAAGAAAGAAAAATGCATGACAGAAATCAAGACCAGGATCTATCATCTTACATTTTGTCTTCAATTTATGTGGCAGATAGAGGTAATCTTCTGTTACATAGCAAATATCAGTGGATCATTTCACTGCCATTACATATATTTGGAAAAAATGAAGGCAGATTATCTCATTCAAATGAAGTATAAACTAACTTTGTACTTAAAAGATCCATCATGGTGTAGTGATTTGAGCATTGGGCTATGACTCTGGAGACTAGAGTTCAAATACCTGCCTGAGCATGGAAACCCACTGGCTGACTTTGGGTAAGTCATACTTTCTCAAAGGAAGGCCCATTCTGAACAAATCTTTCTAAGAAAACCAGGTAATGGGTTCATCATAATATTGCCAGAAGTCAGAAACAATGTCAAGGTATATGACAACAACAACATTTTAAAATGTACAGATTTTGTAAAAGAGAAAGTTCTAATATGTATATATCACAGAAGTAAACATAACTCATTAAAATAACAATATAAATAAAAACAGGAATACAAGTACTATGAGCACCACAATATAATTGTGGAGGACTGAAATATCAGCCCTATTGTATTTTTTCAGGTTGACACAAAGCTAGGCTGAATCCTGAAACTGAACGGGATGCAAATGGCCAACAAACAATGACTTTGGCCAAAAGATCTAACATGCTCAGCATGGCTTTTAATCCAACTTAGTACTTGTTGATACAGCTAACGTTTATTCCAAGCACCAATATGTTATAGAACAAAGTTACACAGACAAAGACCAGGAACAAGATCACATTAGCATTATAGAATGGAGGCTTTCATCTAGCTATCACCCAGTTTGCTCCTGCAGAATTCTGGGAAATGTCATTTAGGGAATCCAAGGATCTCTCTAGCTGAAAATTCCAATTTTTCCAACTAAATTTCCAAGACTTCTGAGAGAGCAATCTGAGAGACAGGGAGATGAAAGTCTCCATTCTATAATACTAATGTGATCTCATCCAAACTGCTCATGAGCAATATCTAATGCGTATGTGGTAATTCTTATCTGAAGCCTATGCAATCAGCACAGAATGAGAGGATATTCTCAGGGTCTGGCACTGTATGTAGCTTTAATATGAGGCTTGTGGCCCTGGGCACATAATGTTGCATTTTCAGCCTTTCTAGCAAAACACAGAGTTCAGCAAAAAAAAAATACAGGCCATGGGAAGATATCTGCTATTGTCAAAATAGAGTTTATTAGGCTTACAAAAACAGATCAGCATACAGGGGAATCTTTAATTTTTCTATTAAAACAACATAACAATCTCAAAGCAAATTTATAGGAAAAAAATCCAACAAAATCTGCAGGGACAGCCCCTGCAGATAAAACAGTTTCTCACCAAAGCCAACCTAGGACATGTCTGACAAATGGATGAAACCATTCAAACTACACGGGACACAGTGTTCCACAATACTGGTTAGGTCACTACAAGAGTGTTATTTATCTTTCATGTAATCATACTTTAAGCAAAGATGGAACACAGTGATGGATGTACTATAGATGATATACACCAGTCTAGTCCCTAGCTTGGGTGGCATATGTACTTCCCCAGACTCTACGAAAGGATGCATCTACTGTCTCCTTGTTCCATATCCCTGTCTCAGGTGCAACTCCAATTTGATATTGCCAGGAAAGACTCTCATAACCAATTAACTACCAATGGTTGTTACAAGCACCCAGGCTTCATTTAGGTACAGTTGTACAGACAGAAAAATAAGAGTCCTCACTCTCCTGTACCCCAGTTACATTGCATGTTTGGCCAGCCATTGACTTTGGGGAAGCTGGTACTGATGTGTCAGGTTGCAGTTGTGTGGCTGTGGTATGTAAAAGTCAAGCAGAGGTAATGCTGGCAAAAGGTTATGTTCCACTACATTGCCCTTGGATCTCGGCCTTGAAAAGGCACTAGGTGGGTAAGGAAAGAGATGGTCTTTCAAATATCATGAAGAGAGGTCATTTATGAATGTAAAGGAAAGAATCGCCATTTCAGATTTTGCTTTCAATCAAACTGTTAACCAGTCTGCATAGCAGAATACATTTTATAGGTTTCCTTGGGGTTCCCAGCAGTGTTGTGTAGCAACTGTTGCTGTACAGCAAATCCAGTGGTGGTGGGACTTCTAGAGTATGTCCAATACACTCCCCTGACTCCAAGGATGTTGTCCACCACTTCCTAAAAGATTACTACATTTCTAGCTGAATTTTGAACTTTCTTGTTGCATCAGAAATATTTAGTACAAACTGAGTCATTTCTTTAATTTTAGCACATAACTTTTATTTGAAGAGTTTTGAAACATAGAGAGGTCATTGCTCTCCCCTCCCTCTTTTAGGGTATGCAGACTATCATTGAGCCAGGTTTGCTTACTGAAAGGAAGATAACAGTTGATGAAGTTCAGAAATATAACTGGGGCCAGCAGAATAAACAAGTTAATCATACTTTCTGAGCAGGAACAGAGAAAGTCTGTAAACAACTGCCATCCGTATTTGTCATTCCTCTGCATAAAATCTTAAAATGCAAGAATAGCCTTAAAGCATCAACATCTTATTTTGCTCACTTTCCCATTTATTTTTTTAATGTTTTCTAATCAGGGGCTCTTTATTGACTTATTAGTTAATATGGCACAATCCATCAAGACTAACTGGTTTATTTCAAAATGCCAAAATGATGAAAGTATAAACAAGTTTCCAAATATATGTACCTATTTTTAATAAACCTTTTTTTTTAATGAAGATTCAAAATGTTTTCACATATCCTCTTGGTTGTCAAGTTAATGCATGGAAAAACAATGCAAATCAGTGTTTTTGCATTTTTTTTACATTTAAGCTAAGTTTCACAAAGCTGCTGTGAGCATTAATATTATCTGCTAGAACCACCCTTCAGTCAGTTTTGTGAGGTGGGTCATTCACAGTTTATTTGGGGGTGGGGGATGGGCACTTTGGAAGGGCTGGCCACGCTCCCCAGTTACTGTGAAGAGAATGTAAGGGCTTGGCAGAAAGTACAGTTGACCATCCATATACATGGATTCAACTAATCACAGTTTGAAAATATTCCCACCCACCCAAAATAATTTTCAGAAACAAGTCTTGATTATTTGCTGTTGCAGAGTACTTTGCTATTTTGTTCCAGTTTAAATATTCCAGCAGTCAAGAAGCGTGAGTAGATGTGTTTCTCCTCTTCTTTCCCTTCCTCTCTTCCAAGCCGAGTGAAATCACTTTGATTTACTCCATTCTCTTAGTTTCATATTATTTTATATTTTTTGTATTACTGTAATTCCACAATTGCATTACCATGAGTGTGGAGTGGGGAATAAATGATTGGGTTCAGGGAGTGACAGCAGAGAAAGGAGGATTGAGGAGAATCAGGGTGTGTGATGTGTTGTAGATACATCTCCAGGTGTATGGTCCTGGCCATCAGTTATCTCTACAGGTAAGTCATGAGTCACAATTTATATTACAAGTGGGGTGCTAAGACTAAATGAGAGACACTTACATAAGGCCACAGATAAAGTTCATGACTAAGCTGATATTCAGGCTGACCAAAATTGGCTCATATTCTTATGGACTAAATTTATGGAGGTTTACTCAACAACAAGTAGTATAGTGAAGGATATACCCAGGTAGGAAGGAAGAGAATCATAGTAAATATTGCTTCATTTGGACTTCCTGAACTTCTGCATTTTAGCTATGCAGTTCTCCAGTCAAAAATGTGCACAAAAATTAGGTATGTGTGCAGCATCACATTTTGCAGGGGAGGGAAAGTTGGATCTCCATTCCTATACCATGTGAACATTATATAGACAAAAATGCACTTTGCATATGAAAGACTTTTGATCTTCCAGTAGTTTAGCATGTGTACATTTTAAAAGTTCACATGGCACAAAATAGGCATTTTTCCTTATGAGTAGATTGATGTACACAAAATATAATATGACTCACATACCTGCAAGACCTGTACCTGCAGTTTCATTAGTCTGTGTAACATGAAACATGTTACTTCTCCATGCATTTTTTATGTTCTCTAGCATGACCCAATGGTATTATTGGGCCAGAATAGGCTCTATTTGTGGTTTTCTGTAGTCCCATTAAATCTGGGAACTTATGCATCATAAATACAGGGCTGATACTGTATATGATGTGAGGTTGAGAAGACCGGGATATAAAAGTTCTGAATAAATAAAATAAAATAATAAAAACATTTTACAAAATTTATTTATTTATTTATTTATTTATTTATTTTTTGCATTTATTGACCGCCCCTCTCAGCCCGAAGGCGACTCGGGGCGGTGAACAGCAACATAAAGGACAGTGTACAAAAATCAAGACAATACAAACCAGACAATACAACATGACATATACTTATACTAAAAAATCCGCTTCGTCAAGTCCTGGGGTCATAGCCAAATTTCATAATCCTAGTCCATTCCAGTGTCGTTCAAGATACTCTCAGTTGAAGGCCTGCTCGAAGAGCCATGTTTTCAGGCCCCTACGAAAGGCCAACAAGGAGGGCGCCTGTCTAACTTCAACAGGGAGGGTGTTCCACAGCCGGGGGGCCACCACCGAGAAGGCCCGCTCTCTCGTCCCCGCCAGACGTGCCTGTGAGGCAGGCGGGACCGAGAGAAGGGCCTCCCCGGAAGATCTCAAGGCCCTCGTGGGCTCATAGGCCGAGATGCGGTCTGCAAGGTATTTTGGGCCGGAACCGTTTAGGGCTTTGTAGGATAATACCAGCACCTTAAATTGGGCCCGGTAGCGAATCGGCAGCCAGTGGAGCTGGGACAGCAGGGGCGTTGTATGCTCTCTGCGTCCTGCTCCCGTTAACACCATGGCTGCCGCGCGTTGGACTAGCTGTAGCTTCCGGGCCGTCTTCAAGGGCAGCCCCACGTAGAGAGCGTTGCAGTAGTCGAGGCGGGATGTGACCAAAGCGTGTACCACCGTGGCCAAGTCAGACTTCCCAAGATACGGGCGCAGCTGGCGCACGAGCCTAAGCTGTGCAAATGCTCCCCTGGTCACCGCTGAAACCTGAGGCTCCAGGCTCAGCGATGAGTCCAGGGTCACACCCAAGCTGCGAACCTGCGCCTTCAAGGGGAGTGCGACCCCGTCCAGCACAGGCTGTAACCCTATACCCTGTTCGGCCTTGCGACTGACCAGGAGTACCTCTGTCTTGTCTGGATTTAGTTTCAGTTTGTTCGCCCTCATCCAGACCATTACAGCGGCCAGGCACCGGTTCAGGACTTCGACGGCCTCCTTAGTAGCAGGTGGGAAGGAGTGACAGAGTTGGACATCATCTGCGTACAGGTGACACCGCACCCCGAAACTCCGGATGATCTGACCCAGCGGCTTCATGTAGATGTTAAACAGCAAGGGGGACAAGATGGAACCCTGAGGAACGCCACAGATCAACGGCTGTGGCGCTGAACAGGAGTCCCCCAGCAACACCTTCTGAGTACGACCCTCCAGAAATGACCGGAGCCACTGCAAAGCAGTGCCCCCAAGCCCCATCTCTGCAAGGCGCCCCAGAAGAATACCGTGGTCGACGGTATCGAAGGCCGCTGAGAGGTCCAGGAGCACCAACAGGGACACACTCCCCCTGTCTAGCTCCCGGCGCAGATCATCCACTAAGGCGACCAAGACCGTCTCGGTACCATGTCCCGGTCTGAAACCAGACTGTGCCGGATCCAGAATATCCGTGTCTCTCAAGAATACCTGGAGTTGTGAGGCCACCACGCTTTCCATGACTTTGCCCAAGAAGGGAAGATTGGAAACAGGCCGAAAGTTGTCCAATTTAGTGGGGTCGAGTGATGGTTTCTTCAACAGCGGCTTTACAACAGCCTGTTTTAGGCTCGCTGGAATCTTGCCTTCCCGAAGGGAGGCATTAACCACCACCGTTACCCACTCGGCCAATCCCCCTCTGGCCTCTTTCAGAAGCCAGGATGGGCAGGGGTCTAGGATGGACGTGGTGGGTCTCATTCCTCCAAGTATCTTGTCCACATCCTCGGGTTTCACAAACTGAAAAGAATCCAACAAAATCGGACAAGCAGGTGCTTGTGTCACATCCACTGAGACTGCATCTAATGCGGCGTCCAGCCCATAGCGGATCGAAGCGACTTTGTCTGCAAAGAACCGAGCAAATGCTTCACAGCGTGCTGTCGAGTTGTCAGGGCTCCCACCTGAGGTAGGGGGAGTTAAAAGACCTCTGACAACCCGAAACAACTCCGCCGGACGGTTCTTTGCAGACGCAATAGTGGCCGCAAAGAAGGTTTTCTTTGCGGCTTTTATTGCCGCGGCATATGCCCTTAAAAAGGACACAAACCGTGTTCGGTTTGACTCGCTTGGGTCTGAGCGCCACACGCTCTCTAGAACCCTCTTCTTTCGCTTCATCGCTGCCAGCTCCTCAGTAAACCAAGGGGCTGGTTTAGCTCGGTTACTCGAGAGGGGACGTTCCGGAGCGATCCTGTCAATAGCCCTGGTCATCTCCCCATTCCAGAGAGCGACCAAGGCCTCGACATGATCACCTACCGCGGCGGCGGGAAACTCCCCAAGAGCCGTCAGGAATCCACTCGGATCCATTAGCCTCCTGGGGCGGACCATCTTAATGGGTCCTCCACCCTTGCGGAGGTTAGGGGGCGCAGTGAGTCTAAATCTAATCAGGAAGTGGTCGGACCATGGCAACGGAGAGCTAGACAACTCCTCCACACCGCCACCCTGCTCCCATCCCTGACAGAAAACCAAGTCCAATGTGTGTCCAGCACAGTGGGTGGGGCCAGTTATTCGTTGGGACAGCCCCATGGTTGCCATGGCGGACATGAAGTCCTGAGCCGCACCTGTGAGGGTTGCCTCGGCGTGGATGTTGAAGTCCCCCAGCACAAGGAGCCGCTGGGACTCCACCGCCAGGCTCGAGACCACCCCCGCTAGCTCAGGTAGGGAGACTGTAGTGCAGCGAGGTGGACGGTACACTAGCAGAATCCCTATTCTGTCCCGGTCACCCACCCTCAGGTGGACGCATTCAAAATTTGTGGTCTGCGGGATGGGGCTCCTGGTTAGATGGATGGAATCTCTATAGACCACTGCAACACCGCCTCCCCGTCCTCCGGCTCTTGGTTGGTGTTGCACGGAGAAACCTGGAGGACAGAGCTGGGAGAGGTTTACGCCCCCCGCTTCATCCAGCCAGGTTTCCGTGATGCACGCCAGATCTGCCCGCTCCTCCAGGATTAAATCCTGGATCCAAGTTGTTTTTCCGTTGACAGATCTGGCGTTCAACAACACCACCTTCAAGCCAGAGGGCCCGCTCACCTGGTTACACCAATTTACCTTAGGAGACCGATTGGGAATAGTCAATTTGGCTAAGCGGTCCGAATTAAGCCGAATTCGAGGTCTCCTTCTCCCGCATCTCCTCCTTCCCACCACGACCTCTATGGGGGCCCCTCGGCTAGTGGGACACCTCCCCCCCCCTATGCCGCAGTTCCGAACCATAAGATTACTTTCTCCTGCGTTTGTTGTTATACTTATAGGCTCTTGCCAACTTCCCCTCTCCCCCCCCTCCCCCCTCCCCCCCACATCTTCAATCGCAGGCTCCAGAACTCCACCCCTTTTGCCCCCTCCGCTACAGTAAAGCAACAGGAACAATACACAAAGGGGGGCAGGGGGCCACATGGGTAGCAGCAATACAGATGGTGGTTGATGTTCCGACTCTTACAACGGAGCAGTTCTTAAAGTGCATAGAGTTAGGAGCAGTTCGTCAATGATCGTAATAACCGTAGTTAGTTAGCAGCAGCACACATTCATAAAAGCACATTAACAAGGTGCAAGGTCTAAAGACACATTAATAAAGTGCAGGTCTAGATAAGGTGCTAGGTCTAAAGTGCTCTACTTAACGATAATAAAGTGCGGCACAGAGGGATAAGGAAGGGGAGTAAGTGCTGGTGCAATCTGGAGTTGATATCAGGCGCCTAAGTGATCTATTCTACAGTGATCTAATCCACACATTCATAAAGCACATACTTACCCCATTCCCATAGCTCTTGTCCATATTAATCCACATTGAAACAGGATGCTTGCTAAATAATAATAATAATAATAATAATAATAATAATAATAATAAACTTTATTTGTATTTTGCCCTATTTCCCTGAGGGGATTCAGGGCAGATTCCAACATAACAATGGCAAATATTCAATGCCTATATAAAACACATGATACTGACATAAAATACCAGAAAAACCCCACATATAAAAGTAGCATTAAAACCTAACATCAAATTACAAACCCGGCATCAGTAAATTAAACTTGACATCAATAAATTAAACTACACATTGTCAAACAAAATTCTATAATAAGATACATCTAAAAAAAAATCTATACTAGTGTATAACAGCCAGAAAGGGTTCACCGAACAGTGTGGGTTGGTAATGTGGTCGTTGGGCTGCTGTGGAGCATCAATAAAAATAATGAAGGCAAGATAACCTCATTGTAACTAGATAAACTCAGTATTGTGAATGAATATGGAACAGCTTAATGATGCAAATGGACATGGACTTAAACCTGGAAATCATTGATTTTTATAGTTTTAAATTATTTTTAATATGAATTTTATGTGATTTAACCTGTTTTAAACTATGTATTTATGTGTGTTCGGCATATAATTGTTGCCAGTCTGTATGGTGCCGTGAGTTGCCTTTGGGCTGAAAAGGGCGGGATAAAAGTGTGATAAATAAATAATAAATAAATAAGGTAAATATTAAATCAGCAAAAATAGTCCTGTGCATATTTTAGGAGAAAATATGCACAACAATTTATATGCCAATGAAAAATAATGTGCTTATTATTAAAAAGATGAGATTTGGAGAGAAATAAAGAACTGAGGGATGCAATCGCAAGCATTACATTAAATAAGCTTCAGGGGGCTTCCTATTTGCTTATGAAGGATACCAAAACTGTAGCAGTAACATAATTTGTGTAAGCATTTAAAGCATTCACCCTCTGACAGCCATTTTCTTTTTAGATCCAGATGTTACTGACATGTAAAGACAGCTAGAGGTCTCACTAGAACAAATTGAAGATTACTTCTTTTCCTGCAAAAGCAGCCAGCAAAGAGGCCAAAGCTGTACTTATTTACAGTGTTATCTGGTTCAGTTTCTTAGAGTCTAGAAATCTTCTCTCCAGGAAACTCCAAGAAAAACATCAGAGAGATAACACCGGGGGTAATGTTGAACATGTTGAAAGTTAAGTAATGCTCTTCCACTTACAAGTAAGATTTGTTCTGTCAAACTGTCAAAAAGATCTGATTGGAACATGACCCAATCTGCTGCATAATGAAACTCTCTTGGTGTGCAAATGTTCCTGGCTGCTGTGCTGCAAAGGAAAGTGGAAAATGGATGTCTCCCAACTCTTTAAGATAGATATGCCCCCACTTCAGTGTTCTTGGATAACATGGGAAGGAGCAGAAGCTGTCTTCAAAAATACAGATCACTCTCCAACTGCTGTGAGACCTTTGGACAAGTGGATATTCACCCACATATAGTTGTAGATCTATTCATATGGAGCCACAGAATCTTTTTTCATATTGACATGTCTATCAAAGTTTATTATGGAGAACATATCTAGCATACATGCTCAGAATATATGACACAGGGCCCTTTTAGACAGGTCCAAATGCAAAACCAATCTCACTTTTTGCCCAAGGTGTCTAAACGATGCCTCAGATAAAAGCGAATTAATGCAGAGTAACTGGGTTCATATTCCTAACAGCAGTATTGCCAAATGGAATGAAAGCTGTAAAAGTTTTCTTTTGATGGTTTTCACATCATGCAGTAAGGAAAGAGGGACTTTTTAAGAAGCTCCAAAGGGAATTTTGGGAAATTCAGTGTCTCTCCCATGTTCTATTCTTTTTATCTCAAAATGACTACTCTTTCCTTGGAAATAGATACTTTTGTATAAGTCATTTTCTCTGGAACTGATATCATTGCAGAGCATCCAGAGGAATCTGGGGTCAAACAATTGTTTCCCAGGATTGTTTCTTGTGGTTTGCCTGTCTGGAGTTTGCGGCCATTTGTTAGACTTCTGCAATTGCAGTACTAGCTTGCAGTGCCAGCTTGGGTATATGGGGTATCATCCAGATGTTATCTATTCTCTTAAGGAAAGATAAAAGTAGAAAGTATTCATTGGAGTGGTTTCTACATTACTTTGCATTTCTAGGGTCACCATTGTTCCATATGCAAAGACCTTTCAAACCTTTAGAATCTGGTAGTATCATGAATCAGATGGAATGTAAGTGATCAGCTTTATCCTTTTCACCATTACATTTTGATAGCCAACATTTACTTTGCTCTTTCTTAATGTTTTATTTTGCTTTTCGATTAAATCACAAGTGAGCTAATCAAACGAAAATATTGCCCATGACTGTATGTCAGCAGCTTAGTCAACTAAGCTGCTGACATACACTTTTTGCTGTATGCTCCCAGAATGTAGAAATCACTATCAAGAGAGCCTAGATTGACTCACTGTTCTTTTACCAACAGATAAATACTTTCATTTGTTCTATCAGATCTTTGTTTTCTGGAAAGGACTTTTAATAGACTGGTACCATACTGCTATTTTTATTATTTTTATTTTTGTACATTTATCTGTACTTGTTTCAATCAGTATCTGTTTTAATCTTGTGTCCAAGGGGATGGGGACAAATTTAAAAATATTGGGAAAATGATCAAAAAAGATTTCTTGAGTGTCAAAAAATGTTGATGAAAAGAAACCTGGACCAATCAGAATCTTTGCAGTTCAGGACTTAATCTATGCTAAATGTTGTGGTTTCTCACAAAAAAAAATAGCATTTGTTGCTCCCCAAAACAATGATTGATCTTGTCCTTTAGTTATAAAATCATAATTTGGAATGATGCTCTTAAAACTGCTGGGAATTCAGTTTAGAATTGTTATAAATCAAACATGACTACCTAAAATCTAGCATTTCAGCCTTGCAGCATCTACATTTCAGATACCTCATAGTTATGGAGCTACCAGGCTGAAAAATTGTGTGTGAATGTGTTGTGTGGCATTGTTAGCTGTAACCATGATACCTGTTATATCTTTTTGATATGTCTAACATGACAGAATCTTGGCCATTATTTTTTCACCAAAATACAATATTTTGCAGAATTTTTTGTGCAATGAAAAAAAGTGTTTTCTGCACAAAATCAACCATGTGCAAATTTTGCACATTGTGAATGGTTTTTTGAAAACTGCAATTTTTGAAAACTTTCTTGCAGGAGGAAAAGTTATATACTAAACTTACTCATTGCTTCCTTAGAGAAGAAAATGAGTGAGAATGACATGCTCACACACCACTAGCTTAGCCCAGATGTTCCAAATGTGAACATAAACCGCATACACTGTTATTAAGAAACGAAGCTTCCATTTTGGAACCCAGCTGGATGTTACTATCCTAAATCCCTGTATGCAAAAGTAAGTATCACTAATCTCAGTGGAACGTCTAAGTCTTTCCCATGTTTCTTGCCTTGGAGTAATATCCCCAAAGCAAAATATAAAGAACACCCTTACCCCCCCCCCCCCCGCCATCCCCAGCTTTTAGATCATAAAGTAAATGTTTTCACACAGCAATGGACTATGTCCAAACCAATGTGTATAAGATGACATTTCTGGAAGCTTTTGCATCTTTACATTATATTTGGTTTACACAATATGTTCTACAAGGGGAAGAAAGAGTCACACAAGCCAGGCCAGAGTTTGACCTTCGACAGAGCTGCTTTTGAGAAGCAGCTATTCTATACGCCTCCCCTTGCACTAGCACCTTTTACATCAGGCCATTTCAAAACAAGGAATGGCTTTGAAGTCTATGTTCATTCTTACATAGTTTACTTAAAATATTACAAATTATCCATGCACTGCTTCACCATGCCCGCTTTCTTTTTCCTCTTCAGATTTAAGCACATGAAGCATAGTTTTGAATGACATCTGCTATTTCAGGTCTTCTTCTCACCCAATCTATGTTTAATGCAGAGGTGGACAAAATGAAGCCTGTGGGCCATCTGTAGCCCTAGGGCCATTTGTGTGACACCTACAGATCATATTTCCCCTAAAATGATCCCAAATTGCTTCTTTAGGGTGTGGAGGCATATTTATTATGTTTGCACACTAAAAATAAGGGCAAACATAATAAACATATGATTTTTTTTAGTGTCATATGTTGTTTGGCCCTTAGTCAGGAAGACAAAGTTCTTTAACGTAATTGATTTCCCCATGTGGTGAAAGCAGTTCTTGTCTAGCTATGCTAGGCTGCAATTAGTTGCTGTGGATGGGATGTGCACCCATGCCTTGCATTTATCAACTATATTTAATGAACACCCAATGGGAACTGCAATGCGTGCTTCATTTCATGCAATATTTCACAGATGAAAACTAGGGCAAGTGATGAAGAAACATCAGAGTATAATCAGGACTGCTAGACTTGCTAATGAAGAAGAACAGATAAATTAGGAGAGGCTGCAGCAGCTTGCTCTAGCTCAGTGATGGGCAACCTTTTGAGCTTGGTGTGTCAAAATTCGCCAAAAAACCAAGCATAATTCAGGTGGGGTGCCACTGAGAAAAAAACCCAAAATTTTGCGATATTTAGTTTAAATAGCAAAAATGCATAATTGTAATATATAACTGTATTTAATAACCCAAAAACTAATTATTTAACTGCTTAGTGACTTCTTTGTTCATCCTTCAGTCGGTTTCTTTTGTTGGTCTTGATATTATTTAACACACACCCTTGAAAAATTGGATACAAGAAGCTAAACCAGAACATTGGGGAAAAAAAACTAGATAGAATGCAATGAAGGCTCGAATAAATGAAGAAGGACCATCTTGTCAATGTGGGGAGGGGGGAGGATTAGGGGTGGAAGAAAACATGTATTGAAACTAAAGCAATGTAAAGATAAATATTTTAAAAATTATTTAACATTGAGAATAAGGTCTCACAAAAGTACGTCGAGGGAAAAATTGTGAGAAGCCACTGAAAGCCACAAGCATGTGGACAATTTCAACAAAAAGGAGGAAACCATGAAAATGAGCATAATCTGGCTACCAATATTTAAAAAACTCTAAAATCAGGACAGTAAAGAAAGAGCAACACTCAGAAAACAGAGGAATTCCAGACATGAATCAGTCAGGCCCAGCTAACACCTCCCAACAAAGGATTTCCCTGAACAGGAAGGAGCCAGATTTTGAAGCTGCAAGGCCATTTAGTGCTAATCAATTGCAACATTCACACTTGCCTCCAACAGACAAGAGTTATTTCTCCCACCCTGGACGTTATTCCACAGGGATATAAACCCCACTTGCCTAGTTTCCAACAAACCTCTGAGGATGCCCGCCATAAGATGTGAGCAAAATGTCAGGAGAGAATGCTCCTGGAACATGGCCAGACAGCTCAGAAAACTCACAGCAACCCAGTGTGTGTAAAACTTTGGTTGATGTCTTTTAATATAGGCATTTGATTGCTTGTAATTATGTGTATTAGCTATGTTGCACCCCACCCTGAGCAGAGAGGCTGATAAGAACAGGAATATACGGTCAGAAGGATGTTGGGATGGGAGGAGAGATCTAAAAACTGCAGTGAAAATGCCAGGATCACAGGATGGAGGAAAGGAAGGGTGGGGTGAATAGGAAGGAGGAGAAAAGAAAGAAAGAAAGAAAGAAAGAAAGGAAGGAAGGAAGGAAGGAAGGAAGGAAGGAAGGGAAAATCTGGAAAAGTGAGGAAGAGAGAGGAGGGAATGCAGGAAGGGGCCAGCGGCTGCAGGAAACCCGCCCCCTCCCTAACTTGGCCCTCCTGCCTCAGGAAAGTTTGACTAGTTGCCAGCCCAGCCTGAGACAGAAGCAGCAGCGCCAGATGGGTTTAGCTGAGGAGGAGGAAAAAAAGACCCCTCCCTCCACCAAAAGTGGCCAGGTCAATGGCGCAGCCAGGTGATTGGCAGGCGAGGGGCAGGGCCGGAGGATCCTTTCTCCTGTGACGCGCTCCTGCCTTAAAGAGACAGCACACTTTTTTCCTCTCTCCCTCTGTTTCGACCGTTTGGAGGAGCGAGCAAGCAAGCAACCAGCCAGGGGCATGCCCTTCGGGATTTGGCGCTATGTCGCCACGTGTCATTGAAAAGGGCTATGCGTCTCGGTGCTGACACGTGTGTCATAGGTTCGCCATCACGGCTCTAGCTGAATCTACTGGAAAAGGCATGATCCCGACTTCTCTTCTTTTCCCTCTGCTGAGTTAATTGAGTGCAAACTACTTTGGCATTTTGAACTCAGTTTGCAGCAACGAAAATATGCTAAGAACAAATGGAGAAAGTAGGAGGAGTAGGGAGAAAATGGGACATTTTAAAAGTGGAATGAAAAATGGAGACTGGCTCTGCCAAATTGGAACAGCTGGAGGGAATGGCTTACACAGCTTGCACTAGCCTCGGCCTGGACTTTTAAAATTGTCTTAACCCCCCTTTCTTCACCCTAACAAACAGGCACGAAGAACAGGCAGGATTATTTTTTAATATGTATGTGTGTTGTGACTTTTTATGCTTATGTTGTTTTGCTAATTTTATGCTTATTGTTTACTCTATGTTTTGGTGTTGTTACTTGGAAACCGCCCTGAGTCCCCTCGGGGAGATAGAGCAGTATATAAAAAAAGTTTTATTATTTTTGCAGCTAAACATCAAAAAAACCAAGATTATGGCAACAAGAATGATTGACAACTGGAAAATAGAGGGAGAAAATGTGGAGGCCGTGACAGACTTTGCATTTCTAGGCGCAAAGATTACTGCAGATGAAGACTGTGGCCAGGAAATCAGAAGACGCTTACTTCTTGGGAGGAGAGCAATGTCCAGTCTCGATAAAATAGTAAAGAGTAGAGACATCACTCTGGCAACAAAGATCCGCATAGTCAAAGCTATGGTATTCCCTGTAGTAACCTATGGATGTAAGAGCTGGACCTTAGGGAAGGCTGAGCGAAGGAAGATCGGTGCTTTTGAGCTGTGGTGTTGGAGGAAAGTTCTGAGAGTGCCTTGGACTGCGAGAAGATCCAACCAGTCCATCCTCCAGGAAATAAAGCCCGACTGCTCACTGGAGGGAAAGATACTAGAGACAAAGTTGAAGTACTTTGGCCACATCATGAGGAGACAGGAAAGCCTAGAGAAGACAATTATGCTGGGGAAAGTAGAAGGAAAAAGGAAGAGGGGCCGACCAAGGGCAAGATGGATGGATGGCATCCTTGAAGTGACTGGACTGACCTTGAAGGAGCTGGGGGTGGTGACGGCCTACAGGGAGCTCTGGCGTGGGCTGGTCCATGAGGTCACGAAGATTCGGAGTCGACTGAACGAATGAACAACAAGGCTATGTATTCAAAGGCCTGTTTCTGAACAAAGAAGAGGAAGGGATAATATCTCAGAGAGATTTTGCAGGAGGTCTCAGGCTCAGCTCTTGACCTCTGCAGTTATATAAAAAAAAGATGGGACAACAGCTTTGGCCTGAAAATCTCAAGAATTACTGCCATTCAGTATTAGAGTAGAAGAATAAATAATCTGGCTATGTATAGAGGGCATCTTCCTGTGTCTCTTGCGAATCCTGGGTCCATGTGCTTTACCATCCAGGTAACCTTTAAAAAGTCAAAGTATTTAAGAATTTGCAAACTGAGACTCTGCCAGGGCCAGGGCATTTTACACACCATTAATTGTTCTATGTCATATTTCAGGGAACAGAGTGGGAAATGAAAAGCTTCCCATTTCAAACTGAGACAGAGCAAGTAAATGGTTAACTAGATGATAAAATAATTGACCTTATAAAACTAAAGCATTTTAAAAAACCAGCAAATTTTCAAATAAGAGCATTAAAAAAAGAAATCCTTATGGGAAATTGAGAAATATGAAGCCATCTGGCTCCTGGTCAAAATATTCCAAGCACGCCTCTCAAGCAGTGACACATTTGAAGAGAATCTGTAACCTTAAGAACACTGTGATAAATTGTAATCATGGCAGGATCCAGCTTTGTGGGAGGTGCCCAATACACAGACATCATTTATAGGTTCCCAGGATGACCTATGTCCAACAGACATTTTAATGATAACAAGGGAAAATAGATGGATTGTCTTTCGGAGAGTGTTGAATGCCCTGCTTGTTGTCATCCTCAGCTTCTATGCAGGCCAGAGATTTTCAGAGGTACTCATCCGTCTCCCTATCAGTCCACAGTACCAAAAGGACGGAACTATCAGAGATAAAACATGCCAGAGAGAGACATTCACGCCTTAGGATTTCCTGTGGGAGTCTGAACCAAACAGAGCCATATTAATAAATATAAATTCTGAGGCATTCTCGTCTCCAGAAATGACTGGGCAGTGAGGTTTTGTACTCTTGGATTCTTAACAACCTTAAGAAGTTTTCTCAGGCAGTTCATGCATCCTTCACTGTCACTGGCCGGAATATCAGAATTCCCTCACTGGGACAATTGCTTTAAATTACATTAAAACTCAAAGACTCTGATTAGACATCTCTGATGAGGAGTATATTTTGCTAAATGTTTCAGTCATTTGGGATCTAGGAGACCCACACACAAACAGACTTTGAAAATGTTCACCAAACAGAGGAAATCTGGAAACATTTTTGCCATTGTACTCCCTTCGCATATAGGAAACAAGAAGTTGATTAAAAACATGGCTGATGCTGGCCACTGCTGGTTTGATGGGCAGAATGACACAATGAAACAGTTCACACACACCTGGAGATGGGTTGAAAATTAATTTGGTTTGCGTTTTTTAATATAAAATGTGCACATTTCTCCACAAAATTGAATAAAAAGAATTCAAGATTTGAAAATGGTTTTGGCAGCATCTTTAAGCCTAACTGGTTTTTATTGTCTCACAAGGTTTCATGATATAATTGCACTTTTTCAGAGCTCTATGGCGGGGATGGGAAACCTGTAGATGTCTGTGGGCTATTTCCCTACTGAATCTTGGAGCGCTGCAATTCTCTCCACATATCCAGGTTTTTCATCCTGGATTGTGGAAAGAATTGCAGGCCTACCGAAAGAGTGCTCTGCCTTGATTCACCGTGTTTTTAATTGACCTTGATTTGTTTTAGGCCCAAGACCATTTTTCAAAATTGAATGTGGTGTTACGTCTTGGTGAGTGTGAACTAATGCCTTTCTCTAAACCAGTGGTTTTCAACCTGTGGGTCACCAAGTATTTTGGCCTACAACTCCCAGAAATCCCAGTGAGTTTACCAGCTGTTAGAATTTCTGGGAGTTGAAGGCCAAAACATCTGGGCACACACAGACTGAGAACCAGTGTACCTAGAGCGTATGAGGGATTTTTTCATTTTTTTAAGAAAGTGGCTAGGATTTCCAGATTGAAAAATTGAGGAGAATTCCTATACTATTAATGGTTGAGTGGGAGACGTAATTTCAGAAAGGGTTGTTACTTTTCACACAATAATAATATAATAATATACTTTATTTATATTCCACCTTATCTCCCCAAGGGGATTCAGAGCAGACTACAGTACACATATACAGCAAACATTCAATGTAATTATATAATTAACAAAGACAGGCGGTACATAAACAGAGGTAAAGGCTTCCCATCTTTTTCCATCTCTGGCATCTGTAGGCTGTGCTTGACTCCGGCCATGGGGTGGTGGTGGTGGTGGTGTCAATCCATCTTCCATGCTGAGATGTTTTGTTGTCTTTAGATGCTCTCCTGATTGAATTGCCGGCATATCCGCATGGGCGCCTTTTATTATTTCCTCGCCTTTTATTATCTACTCACATTACTGTTTCTGAATTGCTAGGTGAGCAGAAACTGGGCTGATGGTTGGGAGCTCACCCCAACTTTGGCTTGAACTGTTGACTTTTCAATTGGCAAGATTTTCTGCAGCTGGCAATTTAACCCACTGTGCTAAAGCCACAATCAGGTAATAAGCAGTGTCTGGGAAATATCCTCTTCTGCACAATCATTAAAAGTACGGGAATCCTCTCTACTTTTCACTCTGGCAATTCTAGGGATGCTATGCCCATGTGCCTGTATGTATGTGGCAAAGATGTAACCCCAAAGACAGACTGTAGAAGTGCACATAAGCACTAGAGAGTTAGAAAAATGGGTTCTAATTTGCCATACCATTTAATGCACTTTTAGAGTGCATTAATTTTTATTGTTTTGCATGTTTAAATTGTTTTAAATTATTTAAATTAATTTTATGGTATACCACCAGAATTCTTTGGATATAGGGCAGATTATAAATATTTAAACCAATCAATCAATCAATGCTTTAAAAGGTAACATTGAATTCTCTCTCTCTCTCTCTCTCTCTCTCTCTTTCTCTATCTATCATCCCCCCAATCTATCTATTATCCAAAATTCCTGTGAAATCTCAGACAAAGAAAGGATAAATTCTCTTCAGTGAAAAAAAAAGCACAAGTCTAGTTTCCCATTACATGATTTCAATTGAAGAGAATGGCTCTCATCCAAAGCGCAGGGTGTCCTCCAGGGTTCTCATGGAATGATTGGGATCTGGCCCTCAACATCAATCTAGTTTATTTGTGAAGAATATTTTCAATAGTTCAGTGTTAACTATAGATGTAGAATTCCAAAGAAAAAGGATTAAATATTGAGCTTTCAGATGACTTTTCAGCTTTTTGTTAAAAAAAATGAGTACTACTGAGTTGGTATTCTCAACTTATTGTAAAAACATTTTTGTATTACTACAGCCTTAACAAACTTTTCTCACTTCTTTGGGTCACATTTATTCCTTTCCCTATGGACATCATTTAATTGCTTCTTGGCTGACCCTCCACCTTGTCCTAACAACCTTGCCCCAGAGGTCATGCCACTAATCCATTATTTTCATAGTGGAAAAAAAGCACTTCCTAAGAGTAAGCTCCTGTTCCTATTAATTCTTATTAGTAGAGTCTCAGCTGGAAATGAGTCATGCGCAATAAACTTTAATTTTTCTCAATTAAAACCACTTTTTATAAAATATCAATTGATTTATATGTATATTTTACCTTAACCATTGTCAGTATTTTATGTATGCATATTTGGTTTGATATGGTCATATGAATTCTTTTTTAAAAAGAGATAATGGGTAGAATTTATGTGGGCAGTTACAAATGTGTAACAACTATATATATATGGCTTTGCAGTGATTCTCAGACCAATCTCCACTGTACAGGCAACAGCCACCATGATTGACAGCAATCTGTCCCTCTTCCAATCAGGAAGCAGGTGACACACATTGTGAATTTTGTCACAATTCCTTCTTGCACTTGAAATAATTGCTACGAAGAGGTGGGTGAGAATGTAGTCAGCTGCTTCCTGATCAGCAGAGGAACAGACCAATGTTGATCACAGTCAATACTTTATAGTATATACATTATAGTACTTTTGCAGTCCCTATATATCTTGTAAACTAGGGAATATTGAAGGATCATTAATACAAAATAGTCAAAAACACATTACTCTAAGTTATGAATTTATAATTGTCCATGCAGATTCTGGCCCATGATCACAATTCAGTCCGATGTGCTATCTATAGCTTTCCTGTATACACACATTTCCACTAAAGGGGAGAAATGTGTGGATGGGAGTATCATAGCAGGATTCCACAGAAGAGAGTATCAGGACTATTATAAACATCTTCACGTGGCCCACATGGACTGGGCCATTGCACAAGCAGTCTGATGGGGAAAAGGGTGGCAATGTGTGGCAATGTGCATTGCCCTGCTGCCCTTTCTCCCATCATATGGGACAAAGGGGAGAAAAGTGTGGGTAGTTCCTTTTGGTGCTTCCCCTCCACTTCAGGAGGAATGTGGACAGGGCTTGCTGTGCATTGTCTGATGGCACTCGGCAGGCCTTGTCCAAACCGCAGATAAAAGCAATAAAACAGGGCTATTTTTGCCCCATCTGAAAAGGTCCTAGTAACTTGGAGCAACTGCTGAGGACCCATCACTCTAGCAGGTCCCGCTGCAGTCACTTGCAATGTGTTATCCATCCTACCCCACTGCTCCCACTGCTCTAAGTAGAACCAGGACACGGAATCTGGCTGTCATTTCAAGTTTCTGCAATGCCCCTAGAGTAGAATAGCTGGGGCTTCATGAAAAATTAAAATAAAGGCCTTTAGAAACCTGGCATTTATCATCACAGTACTTTATCTTGCAGCAGTTGCAACCACCAGCAGTAGCAGTGTGAGGCAAATAAAGGCCACTGTTTCAGTTGTTTCACACTAACAAAAATAATCTAATAAAATAAAATGTGTTCAACAAATTGTGAAAATTCATATATATTAGAGAAAAGACAACAAAATTGCACCTGACATTTGTGTGTTCTGTTTTTTAGAGTTACAAAAAATGTGGAAATGAGACAAAATATATTAAAGAACAGGAAAATGTGAAATGGAGTGATAATGAAATGAACAGAAGTGCCCTGCCCTAAGTATGATGCTGTCAAATTTCAGGAAATACACCAATGATTTCAGAATGAAAATGAAGCAAGTATTTCCTTCTTCTTATATGAAATCAGTGGGAAATTACTGAGTATAATTTCAATGGGATTATGTTCTAAGTTGATAAAACAGTGTCACAATGTATTTAAGTTTGGTGGCCAATAGTGTGATCCCACACGTTTGCTTAGAAGTCAGTCTCCTCCTTTTGTTTCAGTGGGATTTAGTCTGAAGTAACCTTATCAATTCATGGGATTACCATGAGTCAACATGCAACTTGAAGGCATACGCGTTATATGACAAAGCATCAATCTACTTTATTTAATTTAAAATGACATTTTAAAACATGCATTGGGATGCCATACTGCTCATTGTCAGTGATAACCACTCTTATCCATTGAGAATAAGTGACATTTATGCAGTCACATTCCAAACTATTAATATTAGACAATCTAATTGGGGTGATTTTTTTAAAAGATCACATCCACCCAGCAAAATAATTCTATGCTGAAGGGAAGATATATAGATCAATAGTATGCTACAAAACAAATAAGTGTTGGATGTTTATTTTGCTAAAAATGTATCCTGGAAGAGTCCTGAGACAATAAAGGGGTGCAGAGGAGATCCAGTCAGAATTTGGTGGAGGAGGAAGTCTCTTTGCAATGCTTTTGTGCGAACAAGCAGATAGGCAGGACATGAGGCTAAAGCAAACAACCAAACAGGGGCCTTATGTTGTACATGCTGACAAGAGTCTAGGCACTAGACTGACAATGTTTCATCCCAAGTATCCAGTATCTCTCCCAATGGACATCTAGAAAGAGGAAGGAGGAAGCAAGAGGTTAAGAATTTAGAAAGACTGGACTAATAGTCAAAGAGCACGAATAGACAGGATGGATTGCAACTCATTACCAAAAGCAGGTCCTTGGAGGTTTCAGACAACCACCAACATTCTATAAACACCAGAAAGGAAGTAGCAGACAATTTAGAACCAAGTGATAACGGGAAGAGCATAATGCATTAGGATTTTATATATCTGGTTTGGGCTGTGTGCTTTCTTGGACAGTCTCTTGTTTCTTAAAGACTTCTGTACAGTAGCAAAACATTTTACATTTTGTACCTCTCTTCCTTAATTGAGTCAAATGATTGTTCAAGCAGAAAACAGCCTGCCTAACTGATCTTTCATATGCAACTCGAGCCCTCTGTTTAAATGAGACAAACTTCACACTATACTGCTGTGTGACATAGCCCATATGACTTGGCACTTCCAGACATACCAATATTACGCCAGGAAGTGGGGGGGGGGGGGGGGGAAGGAGTGATTCCCTCCACCTCCTAGCACAACATTGGTACACATTAGGAAGCCTCCAGAGAGGCCTAATGGCAGCCAGGTAAGTTTTTATTTTATTTCAAAGCTTTTAGGGGGGATTTGGGGAGGGGGTGGGTTTTCTCTTCACTTCTTCAGGCCCATGGGGTCCGAAGAAGCGGTAGTCTGCCCCCACAGGGCCCATACTCCATTAGACCTGGGCTTTTCAGAAAGACACAGGTCTAATAGAGTATCTAAATAATTTGTGGCAAAGCAGGAGTTCCCTGCTTTGTAGCAAATTATTCCTCTTTTACCGGAGGCGTAATTTGGATGCCTGTGGTAAAAGCATGAGAGCTCTCATATTTTGTGCCCTCTCATATTTTGGACCCTCATGTGCACACAGCTGTGACCCATAGGGATCCTGTATGGCAGGAAAGGAGAAGGGAAATATTGGTGGTTGCATTGGAGTCATGCCCCGTGCATATATTTATTTGCACATTCAGTTGTTGACATTAGTTAAAACACACTTGGTGTGGCAAGCATAAAGTTACATTCTGGATCCAGATGCAGGATTTCAGTCATGATTTTAGATTTAAAACATTCTGGTAAAAAATTCTAAACATACTTCTTCAGATTCTTTGTTAATTTCTTTTTTCTTGACCCAAGTACAAATAGACACAATTAGTCCTCAATCTTCTACAGTACACGAATGTTCTCTTACTCCCATAATAGCATGGCTCCATGGCACTCTGCTGTTTTTTTATTCCTGGGAGAGGAGGGTGTGAATGTAGGCAACCAAAGTTGCTGAATGTAGAAGTGTCTAGCAAAGACTGCTGTCAGCACAATGCGTCTTGTTGTTGCATGTTCCTCAGGAGCCATATAACAAGGCAGTGTCGAAGTGACTGCTTCCGTCTTGTGGCATTCTCTTGTGCTGAGTAGCAGAAGTCAATATCCTCTCAGCAAATTTCTTTGTGAACTGATCTGTCTTGTTTTGGTTTTGCTTAATAATTTTGATTGGTTTAAATTGTTCTAAGATCATTTTTGATTTTTATTTATTATAAACCATTTTGAGAACCTTTCATTGAGGGGAGAATATAAATACTGATAATACTTTAAAATTCAAAATCAAATAATTGTATTCTCAGCAAAATTTACCTCACTTTGTCTGTGGGAATTGGAGGGTGTAGATGCAGAGGGTGCATAATTTATTTATTTTATTTACTTACTGTGTTTATACCATGCACTTCTCACCCTGAAGGGACCTCAGAGCAGCTTACAAAAAGGAATGATTCAATGCTGCATATGCATATCATAAAACAAAACATACACATTAAAACCAAAGAGTTAAAAACATCCCAATCTTAAAAACAATTAAAACTATGCAATCCAAAGGCATCGTTCAGGTGCCATTCCAGTTGTAAATTGCACTATTCCATATTCACTTATTGAACTGAAAATTACTGTTCAAAGTCTTGGTCCTACATCCACATTTGAAATTTCTTTCTGAAGGTCAGGAGGGAGAGAGCTGGTCTAATTTCACTGGGGAGGGAGTTCCATAGCTGGGGGCACCACTGAGAAGGCCCTGTCTCTCATCCGCACCAGCCATGCCTGCAAAGGGGATGGAACCAAGAGTAGAGCCTCCATAGAAGATCTTAAACTCCGAGATGGTTCATAGAGGGGGATATGATTGGACAGGTAAACTGGGCATAAGCATAACCATCCAAACTCTTGAAGTCACCTCACCTTTGGGTGAACCAGGTTTTTCTGGAGCCTAAAGTGTGTGATTTGTCTAAAGTCACACACTGGGATTCTATAACCAAACATGAAACTGAACTTTGATCTCCAAAGTTGTAATCCCATGCTCAAAGCACTACACTATGCTCCAGCCAAGTATATTTTGATCTAAATCTGTTGTCAGCAACTGCTATTGTCCTAGCTAGACAAATAATTAGGTCTCTTTCAGGCAACATTTTGTGTGTGTGTGTATGTGCATGCCTATAAAACCTTTGAACAATATTTACACACTGTAATTTAAGAAGGTTCTTGACTTAACTGTGTTCTGTTCAAAACCCCCCAGTGTGTATCCATCACTTATTCCATCTTTTTTGGAACCACAGAAAATCAGATGAGAAAGGGAAAATGAAATTGCTACACAATGCCTTTTGAAAATTAGGTCTAGGAAGTAAAGAGCAACCTCAAATAACCACTCGTGTTTCCCAGCAGGGCAAAAAACAGCTGAGCATTAGATAATTTATAAACCTTAGATATGTGAAAGGGTTAAATATCTGTTCAGTTTCCACCACAGTGGATATGATCCAATTGATTTGTAACTTTTTTCTTGAAGGAGGTAGTAGCATGGATATTCTGTGTTTTTCTGCTTTACCCAACTATTTCTGACTTATTTTCTGCAGATGAATTTACCTGCTTAAGTCTACAAACATGCATTGGATCCAGTGCAAATATTCAGCATAACATTGTGTACAATTGGAAAAAAGTTCTACACGTTTGAATATTTGTTTGATTACTATAAAATTAAAATTTACCCAGTAAATTAAAAGATTCTAAAGCAGTTTAAACTTTCTGTTTTTGTTCTTCTTATCAGCAATTGGTTTACCCTATAGGTTTCTCTGTGGAATTGTGTCTTCTTAAGTTTCTTCTTCTTTTGAAACAGCAAGATTTAAGATCTAGATTCTAGAACTACACATGCATGTGAACTAATCAGGAAAATATGCAGTTCTGCCCATGTATTCTTTCAAAATATGTATAAATATTTACAAATGATAGAATGAAATCCAACTCGTGGAAATGAAATATACACTGCAATTGGATAAGAAACACTGAATTCCAGAATACATGAGAATGACACATCAACTCCTTTCCAGTGAACATCTTTCAAACGTCAATCATTTACAACAACTTTGGAAAGCTTTCCCTTTAATGAATAGGAGCTTTATTCATAATTTGCACACAGTGGTTCTATACTTAGACTTTCTACAGAATATATTCTCCATGTAAAATAAGCAAAGAAGTGACTTTGCCTTTAAAATCACGGCACATCTGCACCACAAGCAATACAAATCAACCATTAATTATTAAGGGCTTTCTTAATCCCAAACTTTGGCCATATTATTGATGCATGATTCATAGTTCATGATCCTTAGCATCCACTTTCCAAAAATTCAGTCACTGCCACTTTTTTCTCTTCCCTTCTTCTTGCGTTCACAGACTTTGATGAAAAGAGTTTTATGAAAGGGCTTTTTCTTGCATTGAAATAACAGAATGGCCAGATAGTTATTAGATAATGTGGTGGAACAGTTTGGATTAATGGATTATATGGTATCATACAAGCCTACCCTTCCCTGCCTTTTAATGTGTTTAGCCAGTTATTGAAATCTCACAATTCTGCTTGATATTTGTGACCAAATTCTTCTCAATTTCACTTTCCAGTTTCTTGGGTTAAAGTTACATGTTTTCAGGATTATATTTGTTTTGAGGGAAAATCTAACAGACAGACCATATTCCAAACACTACACAAAATGTGATGGAGCCACTGGGGTGAAGGAGGAAAGTAACAAAACAAAGTAAAACCTGTGATACAGTTAACAATATTTGAGATTTGATGCTGTTGTTTTTATGACCTGCTTAATGTGACACTTTTTATTCATTTTTATTAGAAATCAAGAAAAATATTAAGTTCAATGTATTGTTGGAGGCTTTCATGGCTGGAATCATTGGGTTGTTGTAGGTTTTTCGGGCTGTATGGCCATGTTCTAGAAGCATTCTCTCCTGACGTTTCACCTGCATCTATGGCAGGCATCCTCATAGGTTGTGAGGTCTGTTGGAAACTAGGAAAATTGGGTTTATATATCTGTGGAAAGTCCAGGATGAGAGAAAGAACTCTTGTCTGTTGAAGCTAGGTATGAATGTTTCAGTTGGCCACTTTGATTAGTATTTGATGTCCTAATAGTTTTTAGGTGTGACTTATTACTGCCTGGGGGGAATCCTTTGTTGATAGGTGATTAGTTGTCCCTGATTGTTTCTTGTCTATGAGTGTTCTTTATTTACTGTTATAATTTTAGAGTTTTTTAATACTGGTAGCCAGATTTTGTTCATTTTCATGGTTTCTTCCTTTCTGTTGAAATTGTCCACATGCTTGTGGATTTCAATGGCTTCTCTGTGTAGTCACTGAAATCCACAAGTATATTAAGTTCTATTAAAAAAAGGAGATAAAGTTCACTTGCTGCCTGAAGTGGGTGGAAAAGTATCCACTCTCTTGTTGCCAGATTCTTCCACTTGATCTTGCTTCTCCCTTTTACTACTGCCTCTGCTACTATGTCTCGAGTGGCAGTTTTGTGCAACCACTGCCTCTTTAGAAAGAAGGCAGACAGCAGGATGAAGTGAATCAAGAGGTAGGATGAGCTAGCTGAGTTAAACCTGGAGCTGAAATGAAAGTGAAGTTAGATGGGGAGTATGGGAGAAAGGGTAAGAGGCTGGTATGTGGATGCCATATGCAAGAAGAGGGGGGAGTCTTTTGACCTACAGTGCAAGGAAAGAGAGTGGAACAGGGGAAGGTAGAATGAGGAGATGCAATGTTAGGGTGCAAGAAGCAAGAGAAGTAAGCATAAGATGAGACATACGAGAAAAAGGGAGGGAGGCATGGCAAAGATGTGAGGTGAAGCAAGAGAAAGAGAGGGTGGCTGCAAGGGACCATAAAAGTCTGTATAAGGCCACTGAGGGAGCAAGAGGGGAAGATGTGGTAGTACAGATTAAGGGAAGGAGGGTGTGTAATGCAAGCAACAGTGCAAAAAGCAAGGAAAGGGAGCATAGTCAAGCTACAAAGCTCCCGAGGTAAGGAAGAGAGATATATACAGCTACATGGTAGGGGAAGAAGGCCGTGAAGGCACAAGATGAGTCAAGACAGGGGAAAAGGAAGGAAGAGAAAGTGAGAAATGAAGCAAAAGGATACAATGATCGAGAGAAGTATGTACTAAGTGAAGGAAGCAGGTGTGATTTCCTCTCCATTTTTCTCTTATGGAGAGAAAAGGCAGGGTATAAATAAACACAAACAATCTGAGAATCAGATAGTATGTGCAGGGCATCATGTGATAATTTCATGCACCTATGTCTTTTTGCCAAGAGGAAAAAATGGCAAAAGCAAACAAACAACTCCAGACTATAGCAATATAAAAATGACTTTGTTAGGAAAACCTGTGCATAACCACTACCATTGTACCAGGAAAGTGCATGGCAACTTTGCGTGATTCCTGTCTTTCTATTAATATCTATAACAGCATGGAAGGCAGAGTTAATAAATGGTAGAGATTGGACAAGATCGCATGGTAAATTCTGTGACCAAGCACAACTAAAATGCAGATTAATAATATGTGTAATAATAAATTCAATAATGTGCAAAATATATGCCTGGATTTGAGGGGCTGAAATATGGCAAGTTTACACATTATTTAGTTACATCATATCTGTATTATTGCAATGAACCCTAACATAGGACCATCTTACTTACTGCTACACGTTTCCTTATTTTCAATTGGAGCAAATGTTCAAATGTTTTATATTTGTTTAAACAATATTTCCACTCCTAAAAGAAAAATGCAGGGTATAAATATTTTAAAATGTGTTTTTGCAGGACACACAAGAAGTCAATCTCAAAATGTAAAAATACCTGACTGGTCCAAGATTACTGACCAAAGAAAGAATGTCGTGGGGGGATAGCTCTAACCTCCAATCCTTCAACCACAAATGACCAACTTCCAAGTCAGTTATTTTTTGAGGCTTAACTAAACCTTGACATACTCCCCTTAAGCATCGTTTTCTAGAGATTTATTTCCTCAGAGGGACTTCAGAGAAGACAAACATATTTCTCTTTCCTTTTTGTTTAGCATTGCATTATCAGATTTCCTGACATCTTCTAAATGTAACTCAGTTGCATTCTTCTATTGGAGCTTCTGGTTACATTCTTGTACCCATGCTTTCAAAATGGATATTAGGAAATAGGTTGAAAAATCCAAATATGTACTTTTTCATGATCTTGGGGAGGTCATAAATTTAAATTTTGGAAAACTTTGCTTCTCAGATTTTCATATGAACTTCTGATGTTGCTTTTTTCATGTCAGGAGAGACTTGAGAAACTGCAAGTCACTTCTGGTGTGAGAGAATTGGTCATCTGCAAGCACTTGCCTGTCATTTTACACTTTTTTACATTTTGTTTTCATTAGTTACTTTATGTCAGTACACTATTTTAATGCAGTAATGGCACATGTTGAAGGTATGATCCACATAGTAGAAACAACTCACATCTAAATTGTAATATTAAGTAATTAAGTATAATTTGAGAAGAATTTAAGAAGTCTCCCCTTCCAAAGGGATGGAAGATTCTTTCCTAAATTATGAAATTGGATGTGTATGCAGAGTCCTAGCTGCTAGAGAAATTTGACAACGCCCACAGGGCACTGCAGTAAAAAGCAACCTTTACAAGCTCTACTTGGCACCCTTGTCTTCATATTTTTGCGGGGATAATGTCCTCCAAGAAGCCACATGAATCTGCCTCATTGTGGATCAGGTGTTAATTCCTTGTTCTCAGGGAGTCTGTCTAACACAGTGGTTCTTAACTTGTGGGCCGCAGACCACCAGTGGGCCGCGAGGATGAAAATCTCTTCCGCGAGCCTCCTTCCTCTTTATTTATTTATTTATTTATTTATTTATTTATTTTCTGCTCCTTTCACACAGCCTTTGACTCCTTCCCTGCCATTGTCCATGGCATATGCTCTGTATCAGAAACTAGAACTGATACGGTCTAATCAATGCAATTTTCTGAGTCAATACCCCAAACTGAATCTAAAGTTGACCAAAAACTGATGGTACTAATGTTGGAGAGTGGTCCTGGTCAAAGTGGTCCCTGGTCAAAAAAAGACTGGGAACCACTGGTCTAACACCAAGGTCCTTGCAAGTTTTAGTAGTCCAAAATCCTAAAGCTGGAATCTGAATTTTAAGACCTGCTGCATGAAACACCACTGAATTATACCAACAAAAAGGATCTGAAATCATAATTATCCACTTGCTACTCATGTGTTGTTTATTGAAAAACTAGGCAAGACTTTTGAAGAGGAACTTAGCACTACTTGCTTAGCACCACAGAGTACAAGATGAAAAGAAAAGGACAGTTTTTGCAAAGTTTCATTTCTCAGTCATCAGTTGCTAATTCTTAAGGTTCCTTGCCATTCTGAATGGATTTCAAAACAAATCAACAGACACATGAAGGACTTGGGTTATTTTTGGCTTCAACTGGAGAAATGAATAGCCCCAATGGTTTCTGACACTGTGCCAAGTATCTATGAACATAAAGCTTAACAGTGGTGTTTGTCGAGAAATCTTGAAGTTTGCCCAAGATTTATTGTTCTGATATTGTCATCCATTACTGTAATTCAAAGGAGCTGCCTTCATAGAGGTTGATAGAGGGCAGTCAAACCTTTTGCGCTGCTCAAAATTATATCATTAGGTGTCTGCTTGCAGGCTGACTTGTTCTCAAGCCCCCAAAGCTAAACACAGCTGAGATCTAAATCCCCTGACAAATGAAGGAAATGTGCGAGGATCATGAATAACACATGGCAAATGGAATTTCTAAACATCACTCTGCCATGCGACCGTACACCTGATAAATGACTGTCTAAAATAATGCTGTTGAAAAGATACTGGAAAAAGGCCTCTTGTATGACAGAGGGAAAAGGAAAATCTTAACAGAAAATCTAAGTCTTGTAGCACTTTAAGACTTGCTACTTTACTCTGCCATAAACTTTTGTGGACTCCTGCCTGCTTCTTCAGGCGCATCTTGGACTAGAGTCTGTGAAAGCTTAGACTGAAATGCAATGCCCTCCTAAAGTACCCATTTCCATTTGACCTTTTATCTGTGTGGTTGTGTTATAATCTGGACCTGGAGTGGATGTAATTGGCATGGCTGCCACTTAAGGTTCACAAAGTATCAAAATAGTGAAGGTAGAAGCTATTAAAAGCTACATTAGCAAAATAAACTGGCAACCATAGTATCAGATGTCTGGCCAATAGGCATAACTATCTTTGACAGACTTCCTGAGGCCATCAAAACCTCCAGTTTCTTGACCTGAAAGAATAAATGAACCTCGATTTTCTTGGCAAAACTTCTTCAGAGGAAGTTTGCCTTTGCCTTCATCTAAGCCTGAAAGAGTGGGATTTACCCAAGTTCAACCAGTTGGTTTCTTTGACCTATGAGTGAGGATTTGAACCCTGGTCTCCCAAAGTCCTAGTCTGAAACTAAAATCCCTATGCCACTCCAGCTGTCTGCCAAACAATACCAATATTTTGCTGAAGGCTTTCATGGCTGGAATCACTAGGTTCTTGTGGGTTTTTTCGGGCTATAGGGCCATGTTCTAGAGGCATCTATGGTAAGCATCCTCAGAGGTAGTGAGCTACCTCTGAGGATGCTTGCCATAGATGCAGGCGAAACATCAGGAGAAATGCCTCTAGAACATGGCCCTATAGCCTGAAAAAACCCACAAGAACCTAATACCAATATTATTAATAACACTATGTAACAAAATTTGAAAAAAATCTGTTTTTTGTTTGAAAGTGTTTTTTGTTTAATTGTACAGTGCTTGCTTTGAAAGTAGCTGTTATACTCCAAAAACTTTCTTTTTGTGGCTGCCATAAACGGTTGAATTGGTTAAGACTTCATGACATGTTCAGTGAAAAATTATAGCAAAATGTGGTGCAGGATGTCCTGCAAAAACAAAGTTTTTGGAGTTTAATGGACATTTCCTATGTTTTATGATAGAAGCAATTAGGAAATGACATTTATAACCCAGGAACAAAAATTGTGCTACATAGTGTAATGTATTATTTACACGAAAGGTTCTCAGTCTGTGTTCTGCGGAGCCCTTGGAGCTCCATGAGTGATAATGAGGAGCTCTGCAGCATCATGCTGCTTCCCATCTCCTCTTTCCTGAAAAATGCAGGGAAATTAAAGTTTTGAGCTGCCGGAAACAACAGCAAAAGCATCCTCCTGGGGCACAGATTCTTTCTCCCCTGCCTCCTTCACCACCCAGACTCTTTTCCTTGCTGCCCAGACCTATTCCCCTGCCTCCCTCACTGCCCAGACTCCTTTTCTCACTGCCTGCCTACAGCCGAGTGCCTCGTCTGGAGTAAACTTGCCACCTTGCCTTGGAAAGTGTGTGTGGCATGCAGGTCCAGAAAGTGTGCACACCTGCTTTCAGCTGAGTTTGTCCTCTATAGTAAGAAACTGGTAAGATGCCTTCTGAAAGTGTGCACCTTCCTGCAGCTGAGTGCCTCTCCTCTAGAGTAGTGCTTAAATGCCTAAAATGATGGGAAAGGGAGCCTAAGAAGTCCCCCCATCCAATAATGGTCCAATAGAAAATGGATCTTTCAGCACCCCAGAGCGAAAACAGATATCCGCCCTTCCGATTTCAGGAGGCTCCCAAAAATGGATTGGGCCCTTCACTGAAAGCCGGGACATGAAATGGGTAAAGATTTATCTGGATTGGATAGTAACCATTGAATTTTCATTTGAAAATTTTCAACTTCAAAGTGTTTCCATCCCAAATATGAATTCTTGATTTTTTTTCCATGTACATATTGCTGAACTACAATCCCCATTATTCCTGACCATTGCTGTTGATCATTGTGGCAAACAGGAACAATTGGAAGGCCAGAAATTGCTCTTCCCTTGCTCTACGCATGCCTTTATCGTCTGTTGTTGGTTTTCTCCAGGAACATCCTATCTTCTTAACAGGAAGTATCTACACTAAACACAATACAGACTATTTCAAGATGAGAGCATCACTTAGATCTCACATGAAAGCTCTTTGTTTACATTGCCATGGGCTCCTTGTTGAGGATCCCACAGCTCATTCTATCTGCTTCTTCCAATGTGTAATTGCTATCAAGTAGATAAGCTTTTGGAAGTGGAATACTCCCAGCTGTTGTGGCTGTGCCTTCTCTAACAGCAGCAGCCGGAGGAGCAGGAGGCTCCCATCCACAGACAGCAGAACAATCCAGAGCACCCGCAGCCATAGCAGTGTCACGGGAGGGAACATATGTTCCCTGTAAACAGTAGCAGGGAGCCCAACCGACAGCAATTAGCACCAGCCAAATGAAGATGAACAGTCATATACATAACCTTAATAAAAATGTCACCAAAGCTGCGGGAATGGAGGAATCTCACCCCTTATGAATCTGCGTTAGGCATCTTCCTTGGTCGAAAAGTAGTAGTTGTGGTATATATTTTTCTTGCTTCTTACCAATCTGGTCAAAGAAAACAATCGTTCCTTTAAAAAAGGGAAAAGGATTCCTCATTTTCCTGTTAAGAATGTATAGTCACATGTAGGGGTCCTTTCACACTAGACAATTATAGGATTAGGATTCTACTTTTACTGGCATGGCTGCATCCTGTGGGTCCTGGACTCGTAACTGAGGGCGGGATTAGAGTTCACTGGATAAGAATTCTAAATCCTCTCCCTAAACAGCAAACCTCAAGATTTCATAGGATGCCATGATAATTCAAAGGGAATCATACAGTGGTGGTGCTTATTACATGAACTTATTGGACATGGCTTTTTTAATGCATGAAGAGCTTTGAACACCATAGAATTACTCTGGAGAACCTACCAATTTCTACAGAACTGTTCTCTTTGGGCCTTCAGCACAATTTCTTGGTCACCCTAGGGCCAGAAATTTCACAAAAAGTTGATCATCATGCTGGATGTCTTGATATTACATTTATCTAGGCATTTTCAAGGTCAATATTTTTCAAAGGTCCTCCAGAGCAATTTTTTTAGTATGCTTTGGCCAGAAATTGTGAAGACATCACTTCAGGTAAGAAAAATAGGGTGCTAAATTGTGTGAAAATCTTAGTACAGGAAAGGTCCTGAAAGGTATCCTTCACATACTAGGTAGGCCTATTGTAATTATATAATGTGAATGAGCCACATACAACTTTTAGGATGTTTTTCCTGATTTTAATTGTATTAATTGGATGTTGTCTAGTTTCAGGGAATACATGACTTGTTACAATAGCTCTGCTTCCAATTTTTCTGTTTCCAAGCACAATTCAAATAGTTATGACTTATCTAGTCATATACAACTTGGGTCCAAGTCTGTATTCTGAATAAACATATTCTTTCATGTGCACTTCCCTGGCTTTAAGATGTTAGGAGGAGATCCTTCTCTCAGTCCTGCTATCCTCAGCAAGAGGGCTTTCCTTGTGTTCATTCACAGACACAATCCTCCTAGTGCCATCTCACCTTCTTCCCAGTTTCCTTTGCTGTTGACAGATTTCAACTTACAGTATGCGCGGAACCCTGAAAGTCTTAAAAACTCACAAAGCATTTCTTCACAAAACCTTAGACCTCCTATAAAAGAAAAGGAATATCTTCCTGTAAAAATAGCATTTGACCACATCAACTTTCCTGAATAATGAATCTCTCTTGAATAGAATACAGTCAGCCAATCCTCCCCCATATCTGCCCCCACTACCTATTCCATCTATGTTTGGAATATTAACTTATAAGGACTATTGACTTAAGAAGATTAAAGGGAGCGACTGTTTTCCATCAATAGACCCCAAATCCATTCTATTATCTTTCTTATGTCAGAGTCTGATAAGAAACAAGAAAGATGAAGCCATTTGTAATTGAGGTCTGCTACCCCAAAATATTTCAACCAACTTCACTGTTAAGTCAGAATGTGACTTTAAATCAGCTGACATGAAAGTCATTTTTTTCAAGGCAGTTTCTAAAATGGACATTGCCATTTCTGGCCTTACTGTCAACTCAGCATTTTAGCACCAAAATTATATGATATTGTGTGTGTGTGAGAGAGGGGGGGGGGGGGGGCACATACGTAGTTCTTTCAAGGTCAGGTAGACATTTTCTTATTACTCCATTCACATTAGAAATGCTCTCCTCTGCCCTGCTTTATGTCCTGCCCATCCCATTCAACTATCTCAGTTTGGCAAGGATGACCTTGGTTAATCCTTTGCCATCTCTCTTTCTCAGATTCTTTTGTAATGTCCTGGTCTCCTCCTCCTTTTTCCATAATCCCCCTTTTCCCCTCTTTAATTATTGATGTGACCCACCTCGAGTCATGAGGAGAGGCAGGTAAGAAATAAAATCATTTATTTATTTATTTAGAACATGTATGTCCTCCGCTATGTAAAGTTTTGAGTAGAAGTTAGGAGGAGCTGTAGGGGACTCCACAACGCCTCAAAATCTAGGGCAGTCCTGGGCTTATTTTATCGACCAGCGTTCCTGCTGATCAATAAAGCATAAGACACCAGCCTTCTTGCTGAATATTGCTCCAGAACAATAGTTATTGGATTCCATATGAACATATGCTACTGCATTGGTTCCCTGACACCTGGGAGTGGGACAAAACCAGACTCCCTCAATGCCCCCAAGGTCTCCATAAGTGGGCTGTCCCTTTTTCTTCACCCAGTAGTACAAACCCTATCACCTTTCTCACAAATCTGTATTGGATAGTCAAAATACTAATCAATATTGTAGCCAAACCTGTGGAGATATGTGGGAATGAAGTTCCAAAGGTAAGAACTGTTCGGCAGTGAAAGATGCTGCCTTTGAGTTTTAACATTTTTGTTCATTTTACCCATGTTTTAATATATGGCATTGAATTGTTGCCTTTCTAAGGCCACCCTGAGTTCCCTTTGGGGCTGAGAAGGGTAGGATATAAATATGGTAAATAAATACATAAATAAATTTGAGTGTGGTGGAATCTCCTTCTCTGGAGATTATTAAGCAGAGGCTGGCTGACTATCTGCCAGGAGTGCTGTAATTGTGTGTTCTTGTATGGCAGTTGATTGTACTGGGTGGTCTTTATAATCTCACCCAACTCCACTACCGATTTCTCTGGCCTTCATTTTTCTGAGAAGGTATAATTTTTTTCGGTATAATTCTATGATTCTCAGAAAAATGAAGGCCAGAGAAATCAGTAGTCTCCTTTTATACCCAATCATCCAACCTGAGTGAAGCGTTCACCTAGGCTTCTGTGGTCTTATATACCAATCAAAGATTTTGAATCCTATTACCTTGTATTTCCTACACTTTTTCTCAGAATGCTGGCACTCTTTGGTGTGTTGGTACAGAAATATAAGGGATTGGAAGCTATTGCAGGACTGGAAAATATTTATGGATTTTATCTGTCAATAGCTAGTGACAGAAGAATCATGGGATGGGAGAGGCAAACCAGAAGCAAGATGCACACAGTGTCATGTGATAGATTTGCCATCCCAGTTTGCTTGATTTGTATGATAAAGTCCTAAGTCAGGGAATGTTAGTTACTATTGACAAAACCTATATGAAAAACTATATTTGTCTGTTCTTGTATTAATCTTGCTAGACAAAGGAAAGCTACAGCTTGAGAAACTGAAGATGTTAGAAGCTACTTTCTCATATTGAGGTCTAGAGAGACAAGCTTGCTGCCATTTATCGACAGACCGTATAATATAATAATCTAACAAAAAAATGGGTGCATATACATTTTAGCAAAACTGGGTTCTATAGGTGAGCTAGCAGTAATATTTGAATTGGTGTTTATTTTATAGCCTTGAAACCGCATCTTAAATGTTAGTGCAAGTTTATATGACAGTTCTATTAAATATAAAATAGACCCATTACAAAGGAAACCCTTTTTGCCTGCTTTTATCTGTGTCTAAATGGCACAGCCAGCCCTGCAATTCCTCAAACAAGACATTTTTAGAACCTTATTTATATTAGAGCCATAACAAACTCGCAACTAGAAAATTATAATGGGCACAAACAGCTCATAAAAAGGAGATTGTTGAGAAATACTTCTTAATAGTAACACACGAGCTAGCCTGATAAAACAGAGCTGAAGCTCTCTCTGCTTGGAAAAAGGCCACCACTGTAACCGGAGACTTTTGGCAACAGGTTGTCCTGTCTACCTATCAGTCTTTAAGGGTCTGCTTTTCTCTGAGACTGCTGGAGAAGAATACTTTCAGTTTTTGTCTCTCAGTTAGTTGTCTCTACATTGGTTGTCTCTCAGTTGGTTTTCCTTTAGTCTTCACTAAGATATCAGGCATGTTCCATTTTCGATAGACAATGGATTACCACAAAAGGATGTGGTGAATAGGATACACATATATGCATGTGATTGGAGTCAGAATAATTTCCTTCACTGTGTTCTATTGGGAGGGCAAAATGGGAATGAGTAGATCACCCTCATTTTTTACCTCTATGTTTTAAGCTTACGACTTCTTCACACAGACTGAAATTTGGTGACAGTGACAGGGTTTTTTCGCTTTTGCCACTGGCTCCCACCACTCACCAGAAAAATACTTCTCAACAATCTCCTTCCAGGGTGGCTCCAGGACTAAAGTGAAAAAAAAAAAAAACTTCTGCTGCCACCAAAAAATTGCTGGCGGTGGACACTGGGAGGCTTTCGGAGGAACATTTATCTCACATTGAGCATTATCTTTTTTCATGTTTTTAAGGTATGCTAATGAGAATTGCCTTTGCTTACATATTGTTGAAAGTAACTGTTGAAAGTAACTGGCCTTATTCACCCTGAACTAAAGTGCAGATTACAATTGAATATGCTCACATTTCCAAATTCAACTTTTCCCTTCCCCCATTTTTAACAAATAATGTTTATTTTCCCCAAATTATTGAAAGCAAACAAGTACATAGACCAGGCCACAGTAGTGAATATAGAATACAGAGGCAGCATAATGAAATATGGTAGAATTATAAAGACATAAAAACCAAACATCATATAAGGTAGTAGTTAAAAACCACCAACATGTAACAAGGATTAAAATAGCAAAGGCTATTTGTGGAAACAAAGCAGCCAAAGTACCATATAGTAGATAAAGCATTCCTGACAGATGGCCATCTAGTCTCTGTTTAAAAACAGCTCTTCATAGGCATGGTTTCTATTCCATACCTTTTACCATTCTGATTGCCCTCCTCTAGACATGTTCCAACTTGTTTCTAGAACTATGGGGCCCAGAAGTGGACTTTGTTTTCCACCTTCGATATGACCAAACCTAATTAAGTGGTACTATTATTTTTCATCACACTATACATTATATTCCATTATATTACAGCCCAGAAGCACATTGGGTTTTTGGGGGGTTTTTTTGCTGTTGACTCATGTTCAGCTTGTGGTTTACTAAGACTACTATATCTCTTCCATATGTACTGTTACCAAGCCAGGTTTCACTCATCCTATATCTGTACATTTCATTTTTCTGCTCAAGTGTACTACCTTTCATTTCTCTTTGTTGAAATTCACTTTGTTAGTTTTGACCCAGCTGTCAAATCAGTTAAGGTCATTTTTAATTCTAGTCCTAAGTGGCAATGGATCAAAGGCAATGCTAATAGCTGGCAAATTTTCATAGGTAGAGCATCCTTCATGGAAAAAACACAGTCAGAACTATGAAATTAGGAATTCATCCAACAAAACATATACAAAGATTGAAAAATTATTACAGTTTCTTGACCTCATTAAAAATCCAGGCAACTTTGCCAATAAAAGCTTACACAGTGATTTCATTGGTTTAAATAGTATTCCTATTCTAGGTGGAAACAAATTTAGGTTTTGATGTATTATCGAAGGCTTTCATGGCTGGAATCACTGGGTTGTTGTGGGTTTTTTCGGGCTGTATGGCCATGTTCTAGAGGCATTCTCTCCTGATGTTTCACCTGCATCTATGGCAAACATCCTCAGAGGAAGTGAGGTATTGCCCCCTTGTTCAGTTCCTTTTGTTATAGACAGGAAAATATATTAAAGTGTGATTATCTAATCTAGCATGGTCTGCAGCTAAATGGGGGAATGGACCCATTTACAAAACAAAGGATAAGTTGAATAATTAGCTCATTTTTTAAAAAAAACTTGTCCAGAATGATGTAAACATCTTTGATTGTTTCTTCTCTTCTTTATATTATTCTATAAATTGACTATCAAGAAACAGTTGTGGCAAATGACACAAAATGACACAAATCTGGCACTGGTCCCTGGAAAAAGGGGTAAATTGGCAATCTGCAATATCAGATAATTTGAGAGCTCAGTTATAAGGGAGGTGATAGTTGCCGAAGAGAAACATGAATCACATTATTCATTTAAACTGGCAATATGCTGAAGCCATGAAAAATGTTTTTAAGGTATGCTAATGAGAATTGCCTTTGCTTACATATTTGCCCTTTTTATCATGAGAGCTTTAATCGAGTTGAATGTTTATCCTGGTAGGACATCAAAGGCAGTGATTGCAGAAATGGGATTTTATATAAGGCAGGACCCCCTGAACCTTCTGCAAAGGTTCACTACATTAGTTATCACTGATCATCTGTGAGTCTGGTGTTCTACCAACAAAAACATAACATGATGAATAATGGAATCCTCCACATCTAAAGTGAACTATGAATTAGCAGTCTGCAAGCAAACCAAGGCAATGAGCTGTGGGGTGCTAGGAGTTGAACTGGCAACAGGGTGTGTTAAACAAGTTTAAATCTCTAAAGGTTTTTTTTAAAAGAAAATTGTTGCTATCAAAGTCTGCAACAATTACAGACTCAGAAACATATTTTATTGCATCACTGTACAGAAGTTTATGGTGTCTAATTAATTCTTTTCAGAGTTCAGAAGAAGAAACATAGCAAAGGGTTAAAGTTTCTTCATTTAAGTTTATTCTAGATGGTGCATTTGCTGACATAAAGGTAGTGGATCACATGGTCAAAAAATATTTTCTTTGAAGTAATGTGAAACGAGAAACGATCAAGCTAGATTTCCCCAGGGGGAAAATTGAGTGCCCCGCATTTCACTGGCTCAATATACACCCACACACTTACAGAGCAAAGGTTTTCAAAGGTGAGAGGGAAAAGACAGTGGAAGGCAGTATAGAAAAAGCTGGCAGACTCTCAGGATGAGCATGGAGTAACAGTACAGTAAAAGGGACTTGGAGAACCCATCTAAACATATTAATTCACATTGGATGCAATATAAGCGAAGCACATTGCAAAAAAAGTAACAATTTCATTGTGTAGAAATACTACAAAGTTATACCAACAAGATGACTATGACAGGAATGACAATAATTATTTTAAAAAGAAGGAAAGCGTATTATTAGTTTCAGACTTTCCACAAAAAGCTTCTAAATAAAAATCTGGATGAATATAAGCTCTTAACCTGATATATATGAATACATCTATGTAAAGACTTTGTGCATATAACTATATTTTGCAGTGTTTGGCTTTTTATAACGTCCCTCTCTTTTTGATGAGAATGATTGACTGAAATCCATAAATCTTTTTGTCATTCTATGTTTCAACACAGCATTGATGGATTTCATGTCCTCCTTCTGATCTGGAACATGAACTAGATCTACAACCTGGTGAACACATTGACTTATCAATGATTATACTTGGATTGACTTGCTTACTGTAATCATGAGGGCTGTGATGATGTCCGCTCTTTCCTTACTCATGGAAAAGAACCATAATTCAAAGGAGCACATGTTTTACATAAAGAAGGTCCAAAGTTTTGGTCCTTCCAGGTATTGTTGTAAAATATTAACTGGTGCCTAAAATTAATGAAATGAAAGACCTTTACTTGAACTGCAAGACTGTTCACTAGACTAGATGAACAAAGAGCCATCCTTCCAATATTTTACAGTTGAAAACCAGGATACATATGGCCAAGCACCATCAAAGTATAATCTAAATGGCAAATGATGTTATTGAGGAATAGAAATCTTTACCACACTTTGATGTTGCTTAGCCACACTTATCCTGGTTTTTTCCTGTGAAATGTTGGAAGGTATGTAATGGTGAAGGGTCTCCACAGAAAGCTTATGTTTATTTCTTCAGGAAAGTGAACCAGAAGGAAAGTGAACCAAAAGGAAAGTGAACCAGAAGGAATAATTTCCCCAATTTTGATATAAAAATCAAAGGACCAAATAATTTATTCTTATTTCCCATAGACATCATGCTCTCCAGGCAACTCTAAAATAATAACTAATTGTTAATGGTGATTTAATTACTAATGGTGAATGAGCTATAGCTTTTTTAAATTTAGTGTTCATCTAAGGATGACTTTCCTTTACTCCATGGATAGAGTGTAAAGCAGGGAAGTTATCGTGTTGACACTTTTAATAACTTCCTGTGGGAATCCAAATACCATCCGGAGCTGTCTCTGCAAAAGAGTTAAATCATGTAATTTCACAGATTAGACAACATAGGGTTACTAATGAGAAACTTTATTTCAGTGATAAACTTTTTTTCCCCTTCAAGAATATTTTGAGAGGCTTGTAACCTTTGGCTGACACCCAAGGAGGCTATTAGTTTAACCATGGGATGCATCAGCAAATGTTCAAGAATCAGCAGAACTTTTCTTTTTCGGAAAGCAGTTCATAACCTTCCCCACAAAGACTTTGAAAACCCAGAAGGAGTCAATAGAAGGAAGAAAGTACAGAGAAAGGGGGCTCAACTTATCAGCTTCCGATAGCTACATTGCTTCGGCTTCCAATTTCTTTTCAACAACATCAGTTCACTATAGCTGCTCCGGATCCCATTTAAAATGTCATGCTGCCCTCTGTTCTATAAACATGTATCATCCATCACTAAATATTTAGATCTGAATTGTTGGAGCTGAGTTCTGTGCCAGGGGTAGGGGGATTAATTCTTTTCAAGGTCCTCACATGATGGATTTCTCACTGAACTAAACATCCGAGATGAGTCTTACATATGCGGTGGCCATAAAAACACAGAAATGCAGTTGAAAGTTTAATGAAGACATTATTTAAAGTGCTTTGTCATATATGATGAACTGTCCATATTTATTTTGTCGGATTCTCCATAAATAGGTTCCTCCCCATTAGACAAAAGACACTGCTGGGTCAAAAGCTCCATGCTTGCTTCTGGAAGGAGTATCCCTCATCCCCCCACTGCCAGGTCTTTGGGGGTTCCTAAACACAATGCATCATGGGCTTTTTGCTATCTCACATCTGCCTAATGAACTGAGATGTTTTACAGACACAGGAAAACCATGTCAGCATTTACAAAAGAGGTGACAGTCCTTTTGAGTGGGTTTCTGACTTCTCAGTTAGAGCTTTTTTTTTCTTCCATTGGGGTGGCCATTCACAGGACTCAAAGTAAACATGCTGGTTTCTCCCAATTCTAATATTTAATAGCAGCAACAATGCATCTTCATGAATTTCAGTCATGTTTTCCATAAATTTGCCTTAATTAAAAGAAAAGGAGCAAGTGTGGTGAAAATTTAACTGAAAATGAAAAAAAAGAATACATAAGAGGCAAGCTTTCTAGAGACATTGAACCCTTAAATGAGATTAATGACACAGCCTCCTCCCACTTCTGGTGCTTTGAAGAGTAAATAAAAGAATCTGTCAGAAACGTCCTGTGCTATGAATTCCACACAAAAATCCATGGAGCATTTTATCAATAAGAATGGAGAGTGAGATGTTTTAGCAAACTCTGTCTGTGGCTCCATCATTCTATTTGGGAAGAAAGGTGAGATAGGCATTAAAATCTATTTAATTAAGTAGTTAGATTCCAAACTCAAGATTCTGTCTTGCACTTGTGGAAATACTCTCCTCCTCTCTGCCTGAGTAATTCCACAAGTGTCCTCATGCTGAGGTGGCCTTCTCGCCATGTTGTTTGGTGACATGTCGATATCAAAGTGGCAGTCAAATGCAGAAAACTACACAAACTTTGGGGGCCTTAGATGACCCTAGGTGTTCAAGTTGACAGCTTTATTGTCCATTCTCTCCATTACTCCCATTGCATACTCATAAGAAATGCTCCATCACCAGGATAACTAAGGTCAGGATTTAACAGGCCAGTGCAGGTGACAGAGCTGAATTCTGCTTTAAACATTAACCATAATAATAAATAACGAGAATGAGTTGGATTTATGCATGCATATTAGGGATGTGCATTTTGGGTAAACCTCTTTATGTTTCTGGTGTCTGGTTTTTAGGTGCCCCTGGGTTCCATTTTTTTTCAGGAGCTGCTTGAATTTGGAAGGGCAAAATGCCATTTTTTTTTATTCCGGCAGCCTGAAAATTCATTTTTACCAGGAAGATCTGGAGGGAAATAGGCTCAGACTTCTTTTGTGAGAATCAGTCACCTCCCAAATCCAGAGGTTCACCAGAGCTTTGACAGAATCACCTATCGACAGGAAAATTCCCAAGAGCAGTCTGAAATCCCCCAGGATCCATAAGTCTCCTGGGGCGGACCTTCCTAATTGGTCCTCCACTCCTGCAGAAGTTTAGAGCCCAGCAAGTCTAAACCTGACCAGGTAGTGATAAGTCCATGATAAAAGAACCATAGATAGTTCCTCCATTAAACCGTCACGGTAATCTTGTCCCGAACAGAAGACCAAGTCAAGGGTATGGCCAGCACTCCGGTGGGGCTAGAAACCACTTGAGACAGAGCCATTGTTGTCATGGTGGCCATGAAATCCTGATCTGCTCCCTCAGAGTGGTCTCAGCATGGATGTTGAAGTCCCCCAGCACTATTAGCCATTGGGACTCCAACACCAGGCCTGAGATCACTTCATGAGCTGTAATATTGATCAGCTCTCCTCCTCTGAGTGCTAAAAGATAGACACACATCACATTTAATTCAAATTAAAGTGAGTGCAATTTACATTGTGGTAGCGGACCTCCATGTCTCTTCCATTTACTTTCTACCAATTTTGCTAGCTTTTGATTGAATGACGCAAGCTGTTATCCTGGCAAAAGGAAGGAATCTCTGAACATGGTTCTGCATGAACAATTAGAAATAAAAGAAACAGAGAAAGCTTTAAAACTTACTATTGTTGTGATGTAGCATTCATTTTTTTAAGAGGGGGTAATGCTACCGGGGGGGGGGGGGGAGGGGTGTCTTAAAAGATATGTGATATAGATTAATACAGACATGCTGGAGAAGGGCTTATGCATATGCCAAAGGCTTTCCATTTCCAAACACTCTTCTGCCACCAGAATAGGGAGAGACTATACCTTCCACTGGTTCCAATGAAAGGAATGTGTCAAAGAGAGAAGGAAATCAGGTCTTTTTTGTGTGTTCCCTCTCCCTCCTTCCACCCTGTCAGTTTGGATAAAACATGTTCACACATAATACATATGTGCGCACTAAGTAGGTTTGCTTTGCAAAATGTTTAACTCAGGTTGGATTGAATCCTAATTAATAATATATTTGAGCTATAATGCTGAGTTCACAGTTCTTGCCCCTCTTGCTTATATTTTGCTTTCACCATATAATACTACTTTAGCATGAAATCTGGGTTGGAATTTACCTTTAAAAGTAGTCAAAGTAAATACAAAAAAAGAATCTAAGACACAAGGAAGGGCAATTTTCTCCATCTGGGGTACATTTCAGTAACTAGAGCCTACACTGTATGTAAATCACTGAGTTATGTTGTTGTAAGCAATGTCAGAAAAAAATAGTGCGTAAAGAGGTTCTTCCACAGTTCATTATGTAACACATTGCTGATAAAGCTTTCCCCAAATCTTTAACATTAAATAACATTAAATGCTGTGACCTCATCAGATGGGTGTTTTTTCCCATCTCTGCATGCTGTAAGGCTACTTCTGGGAGGGCTCCGCATTGGCATCATGCTGGCAGCACACAGGGATGGAGCCCTGAGAAGCTGGGGACAGCATGGAAGGAAGCTGGGGACAGTGGGGAAGTGTTGTGGGATGGCAGCCCATGACCCACGACAGTAAAGGGACAAAGTGGAACTCTGCCCAACAGTTTCTCCTGACGTACTTCTGGAGTGGATATGGCCTGTCTCGTCCAGGGTCTGTGGAGAAGATCGCTACCATTTTGGGTCTGCTGTGCTTCCTTCATTTTGTGAAACCGTGACCAACAGATTTCTCTAATTCTCCAGTTGTAAACCAATTCAGGCAGGCTTAGCCCGGCACATAGTGCCTGCAAAGTTTCGTCACCCAAGGATGGTGATAAGATCCTCAGCTGAAGGATTAATGAAAGAGTATGGAATCGAAGAAGTCACTTGCAACTGAGGATTCAAACATTAGGTCACCTAAACAAGGTTTCAGGTGTTGCTTTCCCTTATTGTGAATGCCAAAAAAGAGAGATAAGAAATAAGAGGGAGAAATGGTCTTGCTTCACTACGGAACCCTGATAAAGGTTGCATTTAGGTTCAGGATGATGGGGCTGCTGTTTAATCCAATGCTACCAGTTTCAGGAAAGTTCTCTTGGAGGCTCTGGGTGGGAGCTCTTAAAAGAGCTGCATAAATCTATCCAAAAAATCCATATAAGTTCTGCATTGCAGAATGTAGCTTAAAAAACCCGTTATGAAAACTTTGCTGAGAAAGGACAGTGAAATTCCCTGCCATAAAAAGCTAGGTTGGACCCATGCCTGCTCTCTTTCTGCCACCAAGCAAGGACTCTTCTGTTTACTCAGTTCTTTTATGTTAAAAGTGTGGTTGTGGTATTTTATGTTAACTGTGTCTTTTATGTTCCCTTGAAGGACCTAACTAGAAATCTCAGATCTTCCTGGAAAGGCTCACCCATAGCCAACTAGGCTATTTCTGGTTGGCTGACATTTGGTCAATTTTAAGTGTCCATGAAAACTATGTGATTCCTGAGAAGAAGGGACAAGTGCTTCTGAAAATTGCACCTCACTTGTGCCTTCCAACTCTCCACTGTAGTCAACAACATGGCCATCCAGGTATATTTGGGGACATTCTATAGCACTGCATCTCCAATGTGATCTTTTCTCAATGACTGTTTCCCCCCACAAATAGCAGTTGACATAAATATAAGATACTATACACAGTCCAACAAGTGTTGTCATTAGAAAATTGCTAAGATTGTAACATTTACCATTCTTGGAATTAACAAGATATGTGGTCTGAAATGAGCTGAGGAATGACCATCTCTACCATAGTAACCAGGATCAACAATCCAGCTGCATCTGAGTTCAGAGCAAAAGGAATGATCCCTGGCTCATTTTATGCACTGATTTTATATACAGGAGCTGGTTCTGCATATGGATGTTAAACAATAGGAACATGGACATTTTTAAACTGTGTGAACAGCTCTAAGGACTTCAGATTACTGAAGTTTAGAGAATGAGAGGTCTGCTTTTTATCTTTCTTTGCAAAAATAATAAACAAAAAGCTAAGGAAAAAAACACAAAGAGAACTTGAGTGCATAGATAGATATAGATATGAAATGTATAAGAGTTCTGGTAAAGATTAATATTATACAAAATTTAACAGCTGCAAGGCCATTGACATTTTTGGCAACTTCTGACAAATGAAATTGTTAAGGTTTGACTTGCAGTATGAACTCTTCAGCCTACTTCCCATTCCCCCAGGACGACCTGTGCTGGATTAAAACTAGTTAAAACTAGGTGAGGTGTTTTAGCAGTTGTATCCAATCAGATCATATTCCTCTTCCAAAGTTCCATATATCTGGGATGAATCGTATAAAAATGTTGACGATGATGGTAAGAATTTTACAAGACATCGTTGCTCATATTCCACAGTGAGTAATAAATCCTCAAGGAGATCTTAAATATAAACATTAATAGTTTCCCACATCTTTGTTTAGAGAATAGGCCAAGGATTTCTAAACTTGAAGATCTTATGCTTTCCAGAAAAATGCTTTCACATAGAAGTACCTATTCTACAATCAGGCTTAACAGAAAGTTCAACAGGAATATGCCAGTTATAGAATTTCACTACCAACAAGATGTTATTCTTATACACTTCTCAATTAGCTGAGCGTGATAGAATCACTATAAGTCAGAATATGACTTGAAGACCCACAGCAATAACAAAATTTCAAGAACTATATTTTTGTTTATGTAAATTTTTATTTTCATATATTCTCAACTCTATTTTTTCCAATTCTACCATACAATTTTTAATGAAAGATTTCATGTAAAATTCACATTTTATGTGCAGATTTTAAAATTGGAATTAAAAAACTAGACATTTTGGCAGTTTGAGATCATTTTAACTTTAGGAAACTTCTCATCACCTCTCAGAGTTTCCTCAATTAGAACAGCTGAAAAAGAATTTTCCCATGAGTGATTCCACTGAACTTCACAGTAATAGGGTTGTTAAATACTGTCAAATATCAACTGTCGGATATAAAATATGAGCAGGTATCAGTGCCAAAGAAGTAATGAATGTAGATTGGAAATATAAGAGTTCAAACCCTTATTCAGTCTTTAAATTTGCTATGCAAACCTGGAAGAATCACTCCCTCTTATTTTATCTCATATCACAGGATTGTAATGAAAATAACATTTTCTTAACCCTTAGCCCCCAAACACTAACTTCACCTTCTTGGAGAAAGGAGCAGATAATGCCAGAGGCAAAGGAATATGCAAAATACCTGAAAAATAAAAATCTATCCTAAAACAATCATCCAAAAAAGGGGTGAGGGAGCAGAGCACTAACCATTGCAATGACTTAACTATGAAAGGTAATGCTAAGTTCAGGCATTTTTTCCTTTCCTTACCAAAAGTTGCAATCAAGTTATGGATAATGGGAATGAAGAAATGCACTGTGCTGTGAACTATAATTTGTTGACTTTTAATCTCCTTTGCATTAAAAAACCCATTATCTCAATAATAATAATAATAATAATAATAATAATAATAATAATAATAATAGAACTTTAAAAAGATTATTTTTCTAAAAGGCTCAGAAAATAATACTGACACAAAAGGCTATAGACTCTAATTGCCGGTAATCCGGCAGTTTCTAATGGGACATGTGTAGTTTAATTGTGTCATGGAGCAACTATAAATTTTCTGCCAGAACTCATATCCATGTTGTTTTTATAATGAAGATAAAGTAGCATACATACCAACAGTCACTTGAAGTATGTAGGCTGCAGCTTCTTCCAAAAAGATAGGAAGAACTTATGTCCTGTTTATGGCATTTGTGTTTTATTGGGCAACTGTGCTTGCAACAGACATATGTGATGAGACTAGCAGGTCATTCTATTGATGTCCATAATTCAAACTTTAGTGATTTATCTTTGCAATCAATGTCTAATCTTTTGGAATGAGATCAATTAAAAAAAACTGTCATTAATGAAGGGGAGAGATACGGACTCCGAAGTGCTACCCATGATCTCCTTATAGAAACTTTATGAGGAGCCTGAGCTGTGTTTGATGTTTTCCCCAGAGAAGGAAATGTTCTAACCTCCTGCAACAAAAGCCACATGTGGGTGGAATTCTTACAGCCTCTTAACCAAGATGGATATGCTTTGCTATCTAAGATCACATCAGAATGAAAACCTGATTCAACAGAAAAACAAAACAAACAAAAAAGGTTGTATCTCCCTGTACTTAAGATTAAGACTTGTATAGGAAATGTACACATTCTTGAAATTGCTATGCCACAGTCTGTAAACTATACACAGTTTGGTTTAATGTCTATATCACTTATGGAAGGTATTATTAAGAAATCTCTAATGAAGAAGAATAAGTGTGGCTTCTACAAAGGGAAATCTTGCCACTACATTAAAAACTTCTCCTCCCCTCACAATGGAACAACATTCAGTGGCAAAACTAGTGTTGCAGGCAAGAGTGGGGAAGAAAAAATGAAGGATGGGTACTGTTACGGAGTTAGATGGGCCAATAGGCACAAAACCATATACTCCTAGTGTTGGAAGGGACTACAGGAGCACGTGTAGTCCAGTCCATTGTCATGCAGGAGTACAAACCTAACACACTCCTGAAATCCAGGTAATTCAATGGGGTTACTCTGGTCAAGAGTAACAACAGTATTCTGATCCCTGCTTCAATGGTTGATAATTACCCCTAAATAGAAGCTTCTCAGAATCCAACCTCTGTTGAAAGATTTACAAAGATGGAGAGTCTACCTTCTTCTGAGGCAATCTACCTCATTGTTAAATTCCACAATAAAAAGTTATTTGTAATGTTTGGGTGGAATTTGCGGTTCCTGGGATCGATTCCAATCTTCAGGCATCAGATACTTTTGCCACCATCCCAGCCTCATACTGGTTTCTGGAGCGTTTGTGTAGGCACTGCACAGTGAAACCAGATTAATTTAATCCACTTCCAAATGGGTAGAACCGCCTTCAGTCTTCTTTTCTTGTAGCTAAATATATCCTGCATGTTAAGTCATTACCTATAAGACTTGTTTTCCAGAACTTTGATTATGTTGGCCTCTCTTCTGTAGACATATTCCAGTTTGTCTATATTTCTCTTGAACTATGGTGCAAGACACAGTACAGGACACAGTATTCCAAATGAGTCCCAACCAAAGCAGAGTAGGGTGGCCTTGCAACCAGCCCTCAGCATTTGCTCAGTTTAGAGGCACAGGTCCCACGTGAAAGTAAAGAATAGAGAATTTAAAAATTCACAATTTTTACCTTAAAGAACGTCTTTTGCTGGGAATTTCTAGGCCCTCCAGCATGACTCTGTGCTCCACTTCTGCTGGAAGCTGACCTGGGGAAATTGCACTGGGGACCTAGAGATTCCTAGAGAGGTGTTTCCTCTGGGAACATCCTGTCTTCTAGTATAATTATGTGGTCACTTTCTGGCAGAAATTGATCATGGTGTAGCACTGGAGGATCTAGAGACTCCTAAAGAGACAATATTGATGAAATCTACAAAAAATAAAACTTGCAAAAGTTAAACTCATATATGTGAAGGGCCAACTGTATTTTTAATTCAAGTAACTTAATTTGAAAAGGGTATGAAATACATATATACACACATAATGAAAGTGAAAATATGTATGTGTGAATGTGACTAGGGTGTCCACTTATACAGACAAGCTCCTGCCTCCACAAACAGCTATAGCTTCCACTGCTCAGCTCCCTCCAGTGACATTGCAGGTTATAGCAAGTATCATGAATATGGTACCCTGCCAATGTCCTCCCCAAACACCAAGCTGTCCAGAATCCAAGGAATGGTTTCATTCAGGGACAATTACATCCTAGAATTTACATGTTTCCTCCACTACATGCATCCCAGTGTTTCTTACTCCCTCCATTGGTGTGGAATTTGCATGACCCCACCCACTGCATCTCCCTTAACCCTTTCCGACTCTTTTCAACTCTGCACAAAAAATAGAGCAGAACTAATTAGCAACTAAACATATTGGGGGAGTTTGGGGGATTGACTGTACATGATGGAAGCTGTAGATCACCTTGCATGAAGTCAGAGCACTGTGACCCCTCACTAACAATGGACCTGGACCACATTTGGCACACAGAACCCCCCATGACTTAAGAATAATACTGGTGAGGTTTGAGGGGAATTCATCTTGATTGATAGCCATTTTAGGTGCTGGGATTTATAGTTCACCTGCAATCAAAGAACGCTGTGGACCCCACCAACGATGGCCCTGGACCTAACTTGGCACACAGAACCCTCATGACCAACAAAAATGCAGGAGGGCTTTGGGGAAAATTTGTCTTGATTTATAGGAATTATAGTTCACCTACATCCAGAGAGCACTGTGAATGCAAAAATAAAGGTTCTGCGTCAAATTTGGCATTCATACCCAATATGCCAAAATTTGAATATTTGTGGATTTGGGGTGGAATTGGCCTTGATATTTGCTACTTGTAGGTACTGGGATTTATAGTTCCCCTACAATCAAAGAGCACTCCTGTAAAGAAGCACTAATCTCCTCTGGATGCCACCAAAATTATGTAAGGAACGTATCAATGCCACCAATAAAATGTAAAGAACGTGGTGTTAATCCCACCAAATGGGATCAACAAGAACTGTAAGGAAGTTCCTAGACTGCTGTTAAATTAAACTGCCACCAATATGTTTAGAGACGCTGGTCTTTAAGTCTCTATTTATCCCTATTTGCGTTGTGAGGTAACTTTGGTAGAGTGGAAAGCACCAAACGTAAAATCAATGGAGGAGGCAGGTTTAAAATACAAAGAGAACAAGTTTATTGTTGAACAAAGCGTAATTGTTGCAATATTGAGAGGTTGAACTTGGCATATGCTTGGTGGTTACAATATGGCTTGGTCGAGATACATTCAGGCTTTAGATGTTACAATTTTATAAACTCCTTCTTCAGTGAAGTACTTTATTATTTCAGTGTTCCTTGTTGTGAATATTCACACTGTTTGTCCTATACCGGATCAAACCACTGATCTCCAGTCTTACACTACTGGCGATCCTAAAACCTCCTCTGTTAGATTCTTTTTCCTCAAAGCAATCTAACTAGGTTTCCCTTCAGCTCCCTTGCTGAAGAAATATTCACAAACACTAAAACTAACTGAATCTATACTACTCCACACCACAGAGACCTAACTGTCTCTGCCCTCTTCTCAGGGTCTCATCCTCCTGACTGAAAATTAACTGACACTTTCCAACCTTTTTCTCCTTAAGCTCCGCCCACCTCCTCTGCCTTGTCTTGTCTTGTCACCATGGCAACCTATCCCTCACAGCTAGGCCATGGCAACAAATGTAAACCACAAATACAGTTTAAACACAGTATAATAAACACTTTATAATAAACATATCTCTACAACTCCAAACCCCATCATGGACCTGTACCTAACTTGGCACACAGAACCCCCATGAACTAACTGGGTGAATTTGATAGGACTAATCTACCATGGTGGGAGTTGCAATTCATCCTACAGCTGGAGAGAATAATGAGCCCCACTAATGATGCATCTAGAGCAAATTTGCCCAACATGACAAATTTTAAGTATTGATCAAGTTTCCGGGGTTAGTCTGGCATGATGTGAGTTGTACTTCACCCACAACCTAATGCATTTTGTAAAATACAAAAATTACTTCTAATAACCTGTGCAATGCTGGGTACCCTGATCAGGCGTCCCATCCCACAGTCATCTTCATTTGAATGTGCCGGCTTTAGGATAGGTGACCGGGACAGGATAGGGATTCTGTTAGTGTACCGACCACCCCGCTGCACTACAGTCTCCTTACGTGAGCTAGCAGGAGTGGTCTCGGACATGGCATTGAGCTCCCAACGGTTTTTAGTCCAGGGAGATTTCAATGTCCATGCCGAGGCCTCCCTTTCTGGTGCAGCTCAGGATTTCATGGCCGCCATGGCAACCATGGGCCTGTCCCAACTAATATCTGGTCCCACCCATAGTGCCGGGCACACATTGGATTTGGTATTCTCTCAGGGATGGGATGGGGGTGATGGGGTGGAGGAGCTGACCATCGCTCCATTGCCATGGATCGATCACCACTTGATCAGGTTTAGACTAACTGCGCCTCCCAACCTCCGCAGGGGTGGTGGACCCATTAGAATGGTCCGCCCTAGGAGACTTACGGATCCAAATGGCTTCCTGATGGCTCTTGGGGATTCTCCCGCCTCCTTGGATAGCAATCCTGTCGATGTTCTGGTCTCTCGCTGGAACAGTGAGTTGACCAGGGCCATTGATACAATCGCTCCGGAACGCCCCCTCTCGAGTAGCTGAGCTAAACCAGCCTCTTGGTTCACTGAGGAGCTGGCAGCGATGAAGCAAGAAAAGAGGAGGCTAGAGTGCGTGTGGTGCCGGAACCCCACCAATCCAGCTCAAACACTTCTGAATACCTTTTTAAGGTCCTACGAGGTGGCAATAGCGGCGGCACAGAAAACATTTCTGGCAGCCAATATTGCATCTGCGAAGAATTGTCCAGCTGAGCATTTCCGAGTTGTCAGAGGTCTGTTAAATCTGCCAAAAAGCGAGGCCTCGAATAACTCGGTGGCTCGCTGTGAAGCATTTGCTCGATTCTTCGTGGATAAAATTGACCAGATTCGGTCGGGTTTTGACGTCATGTTAACAGCAGTCTCTGGGGATGTAACGCGAGCATCTGCTTGTCCAGTTTTGTTGGATTCATTTCAATTGGTTCAGCTTGAGGATGTGGACAGGATCCTTGGAGAGGTGCGACCCACCACATGCATCCTAGACCCCTGTCCATCCTGGCTGATAAAAGAAGCCAGAGGGGGTTTGGCAGAGTGGGTGAAGGTGATGGTTAACGCTTCCTTACAGGAAGGAAAATTTCCAGCGAGCTTAAAACAAGCTGTTATAAAACCACTGTTGAAGAAACCATCACTGGACCCCACTCAATTCGACAACTTCCGGCCAGTTTCCAATCTCCCCTATTTGGGCAAAGTCATGGAACGTGTGGTGGCAACACAACTCCAGGGGTTTCTGGTAGACACTGATTATCTAGATCCGGCACAGTCTGGCTTTAGGCTGGGACATGGTACTGAGAAAGCTTTGGTCGCCTTGGTAGATGATCTTCGCCGGGAAATGGACAGGGGGAGTGTGTCCCTGTTGGTTTTGCTGGACCTCTCAGCGGCCTTCGATACCGTCGATCACGGTATCCTTCTGGGGCGCCTCATGGATATGGGGCTCGGGGGCACTGCTTTGCAATGGCTCTGATCCTTTCTTGAGGGATGGTCCCAGAAGGTGTTATTGGGTGACACCTGTTTGGCCCCACAACCGTTGCTGTGTGGAGTCCCACAGGGTTCAATCCTGGCCCCGATGTTATTTAACATCTACATGAAACCGCTGGGGGAGATCATTCGGAGTTTCGGAATGAGATGTTATCTCTACGCAGATGATGTCCAAATCTGTCACTCCTTTCCACCTGTCACCAAGGAGGCTGTCCAGGCCTTGAATCGGTGCTTGGCTGCTGTGTCAGACTGGATGAGAGCTAACAAATTGAAACTGAATCCAGATAAGACAGAGGTTCTACTGGTCAGTCGTAAGGCCGAACAGGGCATAGGGTTACAGCCTGTGTTAGACGGGGTTGCACTCCCCCTGAAGACTCATGTTCGCAGCTTGGGAGTGATCCTGGACTCATCGCTGAGCCTGGAAGCCCGGGTCTCGGCGGTGGCCGGGAGAGCTTTTGCACAACTAAAACTTGTGTGCCAGCTGTGCCCGTACCTTGGGAAGTCGGATCTGGCCACGGTGGTCCACGCTCTTGTTACATCCCGATTAGATTACTGCAACGCACTCTATGTGGGGTTGCCTTTGAAGACTGCTTGGAAACTCCATCTAGTCCAGCGGGAGGCAGCCAGACTACTCACCGGGGCGTCATACAGGGAGCATACCACCCCCCTGTTGTGTCTTCGTCCCACCCCGGAGCCTAAGATCCTCTGGGGAGGTCCTGCTCTCGACCCCGCCTCTATGAGATTGGTGGGGACGAGGAGCAGGGCCTTCTCGGTGGTGGCCCCCCACCTGTGGAATTCACTCCCCGGGGAAATTAGATCTGCAACATCGCTCCTTTCTTTTAAGAAAAAACTAAAAACATGGATCTGGGACCAGGCATTTGGACAAGCGGGCAGATAAAGAAAGAACTTCGATGATGACTAGGAAATGATTAACGGATTGGATCTATGGAACTCTGGAAAACGAAACGCTGATTAAAAGAATGACTTTTATATGATGTTTTATATGATATGCTATGTACTGGTTGTTGACTGTTTTAACTGTGATAACTGTTTTAATTACGTTTTTGTATATTATGTGTAATTTGTATAGGCATCAAATTATGCCTTTTCTGTAAGCCGCCCTGAGTCCCCCTTCGGGGGTTGAGAAGGACGGGGTAAAAGTACCAGAAATTAATAAATAAATAAATACCCAAGCTAGTCTATACTAAAAATAGGTTGATGGCCCATTGATGTTGAACAAGGTAGGCTTTGACTTGAGCTAGCAGATCTCTTTTTGTGTTTGTTCTTAAGATCATTGTTTAAGTTTCCATTTCAGTATTATCCTTTAAGCTTATTATTCCTTTTCAGGCAAAATGCAAGCTGAATCATAACCAATGAGGACCGACATGGTAGAAAGGCATCCTTTATAGAAGACCTGTCAATGATGCAAATGAAGACTTTATGCATAAAGTCCCATTTCAACCCACACAACGTACATGCACATGCTTAGTAAAATATACTTTTTAAAAACCTATTCTCCCATGGCAATAACAAAGCGGGTAGGCTAAAAATTGCATTTACAGCTCTACTTGGATGGAAATGTTTATACTTGGTTTCTGAAAATATACTGGGCACTTTAACAGTGTAGCATAAAGTTCAAATTGTTCAATGAGAATAAGGTTGTGTGGGATGGAGACCCTGGGGTTAGTGCAATGTGTCCTCCCTGGGAATGCTTGCAAAAGTATTTGCTACAATTGGGTGTATCCCAAGGGAAATAAATTACGTTTAATGTGAACTCAAGGTCCTCTCTGATTAAGAGTGATCTGACAGAGATATGATAACTCTCTTCACAGAGAGCACAAATTCCATCCGTGTATTCTATTAGAGGGGGACCTAAGAATTGGCCAGACAGTTTTCCAGCTTGCATCATAACTCCTTGAAAAAGTCAATTAGCAATAGCTTAAAAAGAGGTACTGTCTGGGAATGAAAATCCAGGTTTTCATACAGTACCAGGGAATGAATTTGGCTTCCTGTTTTACCCAGAAGAGCATATGTCATCATGAGGGAAGATAGATTTCACATATGAAAACTGAGACGCATCACAGAATGGGGAAAAATGCATGGCCAGCAAAAGAAGACAAATGTTATTAATGCAGAAGAAGAGTCGCCCTCGGGCTGAGAGTGGCGGTTAACAAGTGCAAATAATAAATAAATAAATAATAAATAAATAAATAAATGTACAAAACTGCTATTTTAGACAGAGAAACCATGGGATTTATTGACTGGGCAAAGGAAGGAAGGGGTGCCATCTCCTCTTCTCCTTTCCCTCTTGGTTTAATTCAATGCAAACTGCCTTTGCACTTTGAACTCAGTTTGCAGCAATTGAATTAAACAAGGATGAAGGGAAAAGTGGGAGAAGGAGAAAGAAACTGGGAAATTTAAAGGCAATTGAGAAAACGAGACAGCAAAGAATTAACAGGGATTGTCTCTGCTAAATTGGGACAGTTGGAGGATATAAGGAGGATACACATTTCTGCCACTGAGGGCAGAATACTTAAAACCTAACTCATTTGTCAACAAAGTTGTTGACTGTGACTGAAATGCTGTTGCTCTTTTTGTTTGCAGGCTATGGACTTTTTATTTAGACACGTATTTAACTGAATGTGCCATATTTTTATTTTTTAAGTTATTTTTTTTAAATAGCTTGTTTATTTCAAACAACTTTTTGTTATCAATTTCTTCATTTATGCTTGGTTGGTCCTTCTCTGCTTTATTTTCACCAGTCCTTATTCAAACAGGACTTGAGTTTTTAACTGACAGGGCTTGATGGATTTTCAGTGAATACACTACTGTTTTTTAAAAATGTGCATATGCTGACCATCCCTTATCTGGAATTCTGAAATCCAAAATGCTCCAATATCTGAAATTGTCCCACATGGACGGCTGAGATGGTGATGCTCGTGCTTTCTGATGGTTCAGTGTACATCATTGTTGTTTTGTGCATAAAATGATTTAAAATATTATGTACAAAATTATCTTTAGTCTATTTTTTTAGTATGCTGTATATGAAACAATGAATTTTGTGTTTAGATGTGGGTCCCATATCCAAGGTATCTCATTGTATATTTGCAAATACTGCATTCCAAAATCCACAGGAAAAAAAACCAACCCAAAACAAAACCCAAAACTCTGATCCCAAGTATTTTGAGTAAGGGATATTCAACTGTAATAAAGGCTTAAAGGTAAAGGTAAAGGTTTCCCCTTGACATTAAGTCTAGTTGTGTCCAATGCTAGAGAGTAGTGCTCATTGTCCGGGCATTGTCTGTAGACACCTCCAAGGTCATATGGCCAGGATGACTGCATGGAACGCTGTTACCTTCCCGCTGAAATGGCACCTATTGATCAACTCACATTTGCATGTTTTCAAAATGCTAGATCGGCAGAAGCTGGGGCTAATAACGGGAATTCACCCCGCTTTCTGGATTCGAACCACCAACCTTTGGGTCAGCAAGTTCAGCCATTCAGTGGTTTAACCCTGTGCCATCGGGGGCTCCAATAAAGGCTTATTGAGATTTAATTATTTTAAAACAATTTTCAAATTAGATTGCTTCAGATATTCAAGGGTATGTATCACTTTAGTTATTTTGTTTCTCTTGTATTGTAAGCTACTTTGAGTCTCTTATTGGGAGAAAGACAAGATATAAATCAAAGGAATAAGTGTTTATCAAAATTACATTGTTTTAATCTGCATTGTAAACTGCCATTCAATTCTTACCATCACAATAGATGAACACTAGAAAGAGGCTTTAATTCCAGTGAAATAAATATAATCTTATTGCTATATGTTTCAGTGGTACTTATGGAATGGATCATTTTTTAAAATGACAATAAAAGTTAATTTTAAAGTGTAATTTATGTTTGGATGCAGTATTCCAAAACAATAATCTCACCCTGAAAATATTAGCAGCATTTTTGTTAGCCTTCTGTTTGACATGGACAGTGGATCTTGTTGTTCTCATTTAGTTCACTAAACACTGATGAGACTAACAATAGCATTCTCCTTGTCCACAGTTTATATACATTGGATTAGAATTTTCTTTTAAATATTGTATCTACTGGTAAAATTGTAATATTTTACAATATTTTACATCAAAATAATCAAGACAAGATCATTTGTTTCCAAAAAGAGAGGAGACACAAATAAATTTCAATATACTCCCAATCAGATTTTAAAAAATAGTAATGTGATATTTGTGCATACAATCTGTTTGTGGGGTCTGAAGAACAGCTACACAAAGTGAAGAAAGTTTTTGTTGCTGTTGAAGTCACCAGTGTATGTGATTCATGAAACCAAGGTGGTGTAGCGGCTTAAGTGTTGGAGTATGACTATGGAGACCTTGCGTGAATCACACATTTTCACCTCCAAAAAGTCCACGATAGGTTCTCCTTAGGGTCACCGTAAGTCAGAAATAACTTGAAGGCACACAACAGCAAATCAAGTTCTTAATGTTGCACAATTACATGATCAACAGTGTAGAACAACTTGGATTAGGACTTCCAGAATGTCAGCAGACTGGACCAACCCGAGTGGTTTTTACAGGAAAGGAAACTGGATTCTGACTCAGAGACAAATCCCCACCCCATGATTGATCATGGTTATGCATCTCCAATTTTTGAAGACCAACCTAAAAATGAAAACTCATTTTCTTTATTGATAAACATCAGGAAACAATAGCATAATAGCAGTATGTGGTTGTTTATTGTTTAGCAGCTGCCACAGATGATAGCAGTTTAAATCCATATTACTGTTACACACCTTGGCTAGCATCCCAACTTGAATAGAACTGTTGACTCAGTTATTCAATGGCAACCCATTGACAAGTTTGAGTGATTCAATGGGGTAACTCTGGCCAAAATTAGAAATAGGACTCTGACTCCAGTCCCCATGGCTGCTTTCTGATAGCTACTCCTAAACAGGAACTTTCTCTTTGAAAATCCAATTTTAGTGATGAGGACCTCCTGCAAGAGAAATATTTCAGTGGTCTGTGCTATATTTCAGTTTAGAAACTTATGACTGGCTGAATCAAAAACTCTGTCATTAAAGGTAGGTTAACAAATACCTACTGGGGCCCCTTGGTGGTGGGGTGGGTTAAACCACTGAGCTGCTGAAGTTGCTTACCAAAAGGTTGGTGGTTCGAATCCATGTGGTAAGGTGAGCTCTCACTGTTAGGTCCAGCTTCTGCCAACCTAGCAGTTCAAAAACATGCAAATGTGAGTAGATCAATAGGTACTGCTTCTACACGAAGGTAATGTGGCAGTCAGGCTGGCAGTCATGCTGGCCACATGACCTAGGAGGCATCTATGGACAATGCTTGCTCTTTGGCTTAAAAATGGATATGAGCACCATCCCCCAGAGTTGGACACGACTAGACTTAATGTCAGGGGAAAGCTTTACCTTTACCTAACAAATACTAATGTATGTTAACCTGGATTTGATGTGGTATTTAAACTGTTACTATGGTCCTTGCTCTGACTGGCTGAACCAAAAACCTTTCAGAGGCTGCAACCTCTGTTAGACTAGATAACCTAAAAGAGAAATATTTAGGCAGCCCCAAGCTCTGCTTTGCATGGCTGTTTAAAAGCCCTAGCCATGTTTTGTGTTTTAAACCACAGTAAAAAAAAACAAAAACCACAATTAGCCACGACATCTAAACTGAGAGCCAAAGTGAAAAACATCCTGCTTGCATTTGAAGCCATAAGTACACAGTAGACCCTCAGTATTTGTTGGAGTTTGGTTCTACTTCCCCTACACTCCATGGATACCAAAAGGCTCCAGTTCCATTATATGTAATGGCATAATAAAAAGATATCCCTTACATAAAATGGTAAAATCAAGAAAATGAAGTGGTGGTGGTGGTGGTGGGGGGGGGGGGGGGATATTTTCAAGTCATTAATGATTGGATCTGGATTTACTGTATGTCTGAATGCCCTACTCTGCTCTGAAAACTAGTATGTATGAGCAAAGGATAGGCTGAACTTTTCTCTGTGTATGTGGAGAGAGCTCTCCCACATTTCAATTATGCATATGAAATCCACCCAGATCTGGTGATTGTAGCGATCAACAATAGGTTGTCTGCAATGATTTTTTTTTAAAGCGGGAACTACATATAATGATATAATGAGATATACTGGCCCTTCACCACTGACTACGTGACCAAGAAAGCATGAGTAAGGGGAGGAGTATGTTGGAGTAAGTTATGTCAGTCCTGAAATTATCACCCTCTTGGGACTGAACCAGCAGAACAGACAGTACAAGGAGAGAAGACACTAGGGAACTCTAGCCCTGTCTGCATTGGCCATTTAATGTAGTTCAAAGCTAGCTTCAGAGTGCAGTGGCCAGACAAACTCACATGAAAGTATTCAAAATAAAGCTCTTAATGGGCACCAGTGCTCTGTGGTTTGTGTAATCACCACCTTGGTTTCAAATTGGTTCCAGGATTTCCTATGTAATCCTCTGCACAGTGAAATCACTTTCTTCAATAAAGTATGAAACTGCATTCAATGGTCAGTGTAAATAACTACTTGGGCCTATTTCTGTTTTAATACTTCTGTATTAATGCAGCACTCAAAATAACCAAACCAAATCTGAAGTTGACCAAAAACTGATTCGGTACCTTTTGGTACTAATGTTGGAGAGTGGTCTCTGGTCAAAAAAAGGTTGGGAACGACCGCTCTAGATCTAGGATCATGGAAGTTGTAGTTTTACAGACGTTAGCCTTCTCTGCTAAAGAGTGCTGGTGTTTCACCAAACTACAAATCTCAGGATTTCATAGCAGCAAGCCATGGCAGTTAAAGTGGCATCAAAGTGTGTCAATTCTACACTTTAGATGCAGCCTTAATGTCACATAGTTGTGTAAATTGATTTGTTCTTTTATGCACCTCTGTCAAACCTGGTGTGATAGAGTCTAGAAAACCCTTTAAAATGTGATAATCTCTAAGACCACTCCCAGCACAAAGAGAAGCTATTAGTACTTTGTAACATGCAAGCCAGGAAATATTCCATGAATATCCTCTTGTGAATTGCATGTCTATGGCAGAGCCATTCATTAATACGACTATAGCTATGTGTCACATGAAGCAACATACTCTCCCAGGGTCCTCTGGCCCTTCAAATGCAGGAGGAGCTGCGACTTCAGTTAACAATGAAGAGCTCAGAGTCAGCAGCTGTAAACTTTCATATAACATCTAACTGAAAATGTCCTACATGCTACTTGGTTGAAACTGTCACTCCTCCAGCAACCACAAACAATGCAGAGAGAGCAGATGTGCTTTCTATTTAGAATTAAACAGTTTATCTCAACCACTGTCATTGTTGCTGAGAGAGAATAAATAAATAGCTCTGGTAATGTAAACGTCAAAAGGGACGTCCTTGCCAGAATGGCGATTTTGGAGCCCAGAATCCACTGAGAAACTATGCTTTGGCTGCAGAGGTTTCTCCCCCTGCTTCCTCCCCACCACTGGCTGCGAGTGGGGGACATTGGCAGCTCCTTCTGTACTAGAGTGGTCAGAAAGAATTTTTGGCTGCTCTCGACGTCCAATAACTCATGTCATTTGAGCGTAATGGTCCAGAAAATTTAAGTAAACATCATAAATGTCCTTTGTTATTAAACTTTCCATTCAAGCATTTCGTTGAACTCTTAATGGATAGTAAAGAAGACATATTGATGCATGTGCTCATTTGCCTGCATGTGTATCTCTGAGTCACCAGCCTTCAAATGGGACAGTGAAGCCAAAACCTCACCCAAGGTCTCAAACTGCAAAATTAAAAGAAGCCCCCAGTGTTAGCTACTTGGGAGCAGGAACTTTCCAGTTCAGGTTTTGTTTTTGTTTTTTTGTATTTTTGTGCCTTCCTTGTGCCCTCTAGATGTGTTGGACTGCAACTCCCAGAATCCAAAGGCTGAGTAGTGTACCCAAAGGCTGGATATTGTAACCCAAACACATCTGGAGGACACTAAGCAAAGGAAGAGTGCACTAGATGGTTTGTGTGCTAAGAATCTGATTGTGGTCTTCAAAGCAACTAACCATCTCATGAAAATTGCAGTGGCAGACTTACCATTGAGAAAATACCATTGACTTCTTCTTCATCTTCAGAATAAAAGCAAAGAAAAAAATTAAGTGCAAAACTAACTGATCAATGAGCCACTTGCCATGTTTTTAATCATGTGCATAACGTATGTTTGAAAGCAACACAAGATTGGTCCAGAAAAGCAGCTTTAAAACATTTACACACACACAAAAGAGATACAGAATCAACACAGACACATCTGAGTATCATAATTATATCCATTTGTTTCATTTGTAAACATAAATAAATATACACCATTTTCCAAATTCAAGACAAAAGGCAGGGAATGGACACGAAAAATTGATTTCTACCTGGTGCCTGAAATGAGCCCTGTGAAGTCCACCTGCTGGAATGTTATGTATTTTCATTCCTCCACAGCTCCACTCCATCCTGGTGGATCTCATCACATGGGCGACAGTTTATGAGAACTTATGCAAAATGAAATGTTTTAAAGTCCTTTATGTATCATACAATCTATTTTTTGTTGCAAATGTCAATGACCAGGACTTCTGCTACAGCAACAAAAGATGCAAAAACACTGTTAGGGACCAATCCCCCAACATACTATCCCCTTTCCTCCATATCACAGAGCAGAGGAAAAAAGGGACGGTGGCACTGGACCTTGTTAACAGGAGGACTGGTTCCAAAATATAACCAGCCCCACTCCTTTCACCAAACCCAAAGTATGGGGCTGCTGCAAGTTTCAGGAAAACTCCTGACAACTGCTAATGCAGGGTAAAGTGGGATTAATCTTTTTTACTCTTTGATTATAGCCTGGAAGTCCTTGGGCATAATCCAGTTACCCAGGAACAATGTCTGGTCCAAATCAGGGTCTGTGGCCTGTGTAGATTTTGTCACATTTATTTATTTATATAATATTCATTTATTTCAGTTATATTCTGCCTAACTTGGGAGCAGTCACCAAGAAGGCACTCTCTCTCTCTCTCGTGTCCTCACCATCTTCACCAGATGTGCGGGAAGGTGGGAGGTAATGATATCCTTGCTTCTCACACAAAATGTCAGCATTTGTATGAGAAAGAAGTACGGATGGAGTTCATGCTTCCTGAATCTTGGTGACAAGGAGGTGTCCCTTGCCCTCTTATGGGTACATAGGAATCAGCCAATGTCTGATATTTGCTGGAGGATATCCATTGTATTTCACACTCTTGGTTTGGTTTTAGCAATGTCCATGCAGCTTCTCATATGCCTCCCTTCATGTTCTTTAAACATTCTAGCTGTACTTTTAAAACTGCAGCTGTTTTCAAGTTTGCTTTGATTGTTTAAATAAGAGCTAATCACATCGACATATAGTTAAATGCATTTTTGGGGGAAGATAGTTTATTCCAACTGAAATGGAATAATAAAACCCTGATTTCCTGTCCAGATACTAAAGGCTCCTTTCCAAGTGCTTTCCTCATATAATTTTATTCGCACATTCTTCCTATATAGATCTCTTTGGCAACCACCCTTATATGTCTAGCTATCAGCTCCTTAGACAGATCTTCTTGGTGGCTAATCTAAGCTACCTTTCCAGGGAGGCCAAAACAGCTCTCTCCTTGCTATCCTTCAGTCAAGCTGGCAAATTATACTAATAGGCTTTTGAAACCAAGGTTTTTAAAGGAAGGACTTTAGATGGTGCTGTATTTTTGCTAAACTGTTTAAATGGCTGGTAACCTATATATATATATATGTGTGTGTGTGTGTGTGTGTATAAAATTGTTTCAGTATGGTGAATAGTTACATTCCATTTTTATGTTGACTATGGTATGGTATGAACTCATCTGAACCAGGTTAAATCAAGTAGCTATGTATAGTATGATCCCCCCCCCCCAATATCCTTGGGTTATATAACAGCTGGACCATAATTATGTGAAACCATGGATATAACTGAACACAATTAAATAACTTGACTTCCAGTTCCATTATACCATAGACTTGCATTGAAAGACCTAGAGAGTGCAACTACCTTGTCAAATGGCCAGCGGCAGGAGGCAGCAGCACTCTGCTTCTCCATGGGCATGGATAATCCAGCATCCAACTACCCAGTTCCTCCAGCTGTTGATCCCATGAGGGGAAGTGTGGTGCACATGTAGAGCATGCAGCTTTCCCCCATTAAAGTGGATTGCAACACAGAAAGCCTTCCGTGTTACTGCACCGGTGGTGGTGCACCAGTTCCATCCTTCTTCACCCAGCACATCATCATATTGGTTCCATGGGTGACTGGGGCTAAATTGGTGCATGCCATCTATTTTTGCCCTGTGGGATGAGGTTACTAGCGTGGTATCCTCTCTAGGAATTGGTTTGACCCTCCAATGCAACTCTAAGGTAACTTCCAGGGGAAGTTGTCCATAGAATCACTTGGAGGACCTAGCAAATTCCTAGAGACCATTCCCCCCCCCCCCCCGGGTATGGGTAAGTGAAACCATGGATATGGGTTCCATGAATATGGGTCTTACTGTACACCTTTGATGTAGATGCTCCCTAGACCACCCTTCCAGTGCTTTGTGCATTATGAAGACACAGGAGTTGTCTTGTCAACCTTACTCAAATGGATTGCAGAGCTAAACCCTCAAGTGGACACAAAATTGTAAGATATTGGAAATAGGAATTGGCCAAAGAGCCTGAAGTCCCACACACAATCCAAATGGCTCAAACTCCATATGAGAATAACCTCTTTCTCATGTCAACCAAGTGCCCTCGGCTATCCAAGTCAAGAATTACAATGTCTCCATCATGAAGAAATCCCTCTCAGACACAACAGTGGGCTAAGTACTGACATTCTCCTTCCATCTTGCCATGGACATGTAAAGAACACAATTATTCAATACCCCCCCCCCCCCAAACTGTACTAAATCTGAAGTCTGTGTTATTGTTTTAAAACGAGAGCAAAAAATTATGCAGCTGGTCAGTGCTAGAAAACCAGGTGGGGCACATCTGGCATTGTTTGTCATTTTTCATATTTTGAAACCAGATGTCGGGGCAGTGTTGCCGCTGGTTGCAGTCATAGGAAGCTTTGTTGGAGAAAGCAACATGCTAACCTTTGGTAAGACACTACAATGTTTTGATCCCGTTAAGATCAGCTATTAATATACAACTGGCTATTAACCACTGCTGCAAAATGTTTTAAAAATAAGAAACAGATGCTTGAGAAAAAGAAAGCCATCAGCCAAGGCATTCCTGACTTTATATAAAAATGTAAACTTCAAATATTTTATTTGCCGTTTAATGAACTAACGTGGAACAGCTTTAGTAGTCAAAACATTTCACGAGATTAGGCCCATGCAATTTGTCACTGATTAATATGTCCATCTTTCAACCATTCCTCTGGGAAAATGGGCACCAGAGTCCCCCGCAGGGCAAGATGACAAATACAAGGTCCCAGGGTGTACTTAAGTACTTGGCAAGTCTCCTCTGCCTCCTCATCTCGCTCAAAGAGACTCAGTCTGTTATTTAAAGGAAAGGACTCTAAATGTTTTGAATTTCAGCTCCCAGAAGCCCCAGCCAGCCAGTCAAGACAATAATGAAGAATGACAGTCATTACAGTCCATCTGGAGGGCCAGAGGCTCCCACCTTTACAAGTTGCATTGTTGATCAGTCAGATCATAGCTGGGGGTGTCCAATTCTAAACTGGGCACCTGTTCAAGTGTTTGGGGGAACAGACAGATTGCTGTGTCTATTGGAAAAGCTACTGATCCCAACTGAATATAAAGAAAATAAGTATGCAAAGGGATCTTGTAGCACCTTTGAGACTAAGAGAATGAAGTTGGTGCCATAAGCTTCCATGAACAAACTCTACTTCCTCAAATACATTGACTTTCTCTATGAAAACTTATGCTATCAAATTCATTCTCTCAAGTCTCTAAGGTTTCTTTCCATACTGATATTTCAGACTAATGTGATTATGTTTCTGAATAAAGAAGGAAAACAAGGGCAAAGTTCTAATAAACAAGCATTTGCTTGATAGGCCTAGTTCAGCACATTTTACTCTCTGACATAAAAGAACCATGGCATGCTTCACCCACCGAAGGTGAGGCACACAGTACCCAAAACCAGCCAAATGCAAAAATTCAAAAACTATTAAGTAAATAATAAATTTATATAATCTGGTGTCCTTTCATGAAATTCCAAATATGTTGCATGAATGAGCTGTTTCACTCTGCTTAATGTGATTTTGATTATTGTGGGCAGAGGACTCAAGAAATCATTCACCAGTCCCAAAGTCCTCACTGATGCCTGCTGACAAAATGTGTTTAAACATAGGCTTGAACAGAAGCTCACTTGCTGACGTTCCCAGAATGCTCACACAAAACATGCCCATCTGTTTGCATGTTCTATAATAATTAGAAACCAAATATTGAAGCAACTACCAACACTTCCAGGAAGACAGGTTATGGTCATAATAGAACTGTCCAATCTTCTGCTTATGAATATTTTCCCTACTCAAGAATGGGACACCATCTCTTCTAGTCAGGTTTTTCCCCAATATATCTACTAGCATTGTTCATATATAAATTGGGGAATCAATCACACAACTTCTAGACTTATCAATTGCTCTGGTTCTACATTAATCAGACACCAACTTCTAAAGTTATCAATAACTCAACTTCTAGAGTCATCAACTTCTATAGGCACCAGTTACCTAACTTCTAGGTCTTCAAATCCCCAACTTCTGGACTCCATCATCTACATTGTTGCATAATCCAGTTTCAGAATGCTTATTACCTGCACTGAATTGGATTATATGGCAGTGTAGACTCATATAATCCAGCTCAATGCAGTTCAATCTTCATTATATGATAATAATAATAAAACTTTATTTATAATTCGCCCTCTCTCCCTGAAAGGACTCAGGGTGGCTTCCAGAGCAAAAAGGAAACATTCAATGCCACATACTCAATCATAGAAACACAACAACCTAGAAATGCTTGCTTGCTTGCATGCTGCAAGTCACTTCTGGTTGCTTCTGGAGTCAGAGACTCAGCCGTCTACGAAGATGTTGCCCAGGGGATGCCCGGATGTCTTGCAATCCTGCGAGGAGGCTTCTCTCATGTCCTCAAATAAAGAACTTTGGTCCAAAAGCAAGATGCTGGCTGCTGGAGCTGATGAACAACTACACTGCATCCGGTCAGATCCCCAAAATCTGGAGGAAAGCAAGAGTCATAGCCATCTTGAAGCCAGGCAAAGACCGTAATGATCCAAAAAGTTACAGACCAATCTCCCTGTTGTGCCACCTGTACAAAGTTCTGGAGAGACTTATTTTGCATAGAATTATGGAAAAAATAGACCCATGTCTGATTACACAGCATTCTGGCTTCAGGAAAGGCAAAAGCTGCACATCGCAAGGGCTGAACCTGACTCAGCACATAGAAGATGGCTTTGAAAGGCAGCAGATCACAGGAGCTGTCTTCATAGACATGTCAGCAGCTTATGATACTGTAAACCACCGCCTCCTCCTGAGAAAAATGTATAATATCACAAAGGACTACCATCTCACCCGCCTCATAGGAAACCTGCTACAAAACAGGAGCTTTTTTGTTGAGTTCCAGGGCCAGAGAAGCAGATGGCGGAAACAGAAGAACGGCCTGCCTCAGGGGAGCGTGCTTGCTCCATCCATGTTCAACCTTTACACAAATGACCAGCCACTGCCAGAAGGGACAGAGAGCTTCATCTATGCTGATGATCGTGCCATTACTGCTCAAGCAGGGAGCTTTGAGATGGTTGAACAGAAGCTCTCTGAAGCTCTAGGTGCTCTTACCACCTACTACAGGGAAAACCAGTTGATCCCTAATCCATCTAAAACACAGACATGTGCTTTTCACCTTAAGAACAGACAAGCATCCCGAGCTCTGAGGATTACCTGGGAAGGAATCCCACTGGAGCATTGCAGCACACCCAAACACCTGGGAGTCACTCTGGACAGTGCTCTGACCTACAAGAAGCACTGCCTGAATATCAAGCAAAAAGTGGGTGCTATAAACAATATCATACGAAAGCTGACTGGCACAACCTGGAGATCACAGCCAGACACAGTGAACACATCTGCCCTTGCGCTATGCTACTCTGCTGCTGAGTATGCATGCCCTGTGTGGAACACATCTCACCATGCTAAAACAGTAGATGTGGCTCTTAATGAGACATGGCACATTTTCACGGCGTGTCTGCGCCCTACACCACTGGAGAAATTACATTGTCTAGCTGGTATTGCACCACCTGACATCTGCCGGGAAGTAGCAGTCAATAGTGAAAGGACCAAGGCAGTGACATCTCTAGCTCATCCCTTGTTTGGGTATCAGCCAGCACGACAACAACTTAAATCAAGAAATAGTTTTCTAAGATCTAGAGAGACACTTGCTGGAACACCCCAGCAAATGAGAGTCCAAAAGTGGCCGGCTCAAACCCAGAACCTCAAACAATGGCTGATACCAAATGAGAGACTCCCCCCTGGGCACACAGAAAACTGGGCGACTTGGAAGGCGCTGAACAGACTGCGCTCTGGCACCACGAGATGCAAAGCCAATCTTAAGAAATGGGGCTACAAAGTGGAATCCATGACATGCGAGTGTGGAGAAGAGCAAACCACTGACCACCTGATGCAATGCAACCTGAGCCCTGCTACATGCACAATGGAGGACCTCCTTGTGGCAACACCAGAGGCACTCCAAGTGGCCAGCTACTGGTCAAATGACTTTTAATCAACTACCAAGCTTGTAAACTTTGTGTTTTGTCTGTTCGTGTGTTTTGTTAAAAATGTAATACAAATGTCTGGTTACTCCTGACACGATAAATAAATAATAACAACCTAGAAATAATAACAAATAAATAGTATATTAAAAACACAAATAAAATAGACCACACATGGGAAATGGATGATAAGGCCTCATAAAATACATAAGAAGTAAATACTATATAAATAATACATATAAAATATAAGATATAGATATTAAAGTGGCTCTCAAAATATACAAACCCTTAACAAGGACATCAGACGGGTTGGAGAGGGATAACATTACTCATCAACCTCTCCATGAGCTATGGAGAATAAATATGTTTTTAATTGTTTTTTGAAAGAGGGGAGGGAATGGGTTATTCTAAGTTCAAAGGGGAGGGAGTTCCATAGAGAAGGAGCAACTATGGAGAAGGCCCTCTTGTGCCAAACAACCACACTTGAGATGGGGGTGGGACCAAGTGGAGGTTACCTTCCAATGAGCACAGTGGCCAGGTGGGCCTATAGACAGAGATACGGGTTCTTAAATAATCTGGGCCTGAATAATTTAGGGCTTTATAGGTAATAACCAGCACTTTGTATTTAGCCTGGAAGCAAACCGGCAGCCAGTGGAACTTCCATAGTAAGGGAGTTGTCCACTCCCTAAATGGTGCTCCAATTAGCAATCTGGCTGCCGATCTCTGGACTAGTTGAAGCTTCTTAACTATCTTCAAAGGCAGCCACACATAGAGAATGTTGCAGTAGTCCAATCGGGATGTGACTAAAGCATGGATTACCATGGCCAAGTCTGATGTTTCCAAGTATTGGCGGAGCTGGCACACAAGTTTTAATTGTGCAAAGGCACTCCTGGCCACCACTGACACCTGGGGCTCCAGGGTCAGCATTGAGTCCAGAAGAACTCCCAGACAGAGAACTTGTGTCTTCAGGGGGAATGTGACCCCGTCCAACACAAACTGTAATCCCACACCCTGATCCACCTTATGACTGACCAGGAGTACCTCTGTCTTGTCTGGATTTAGTTTCAGCTTGTTGGCCCTCATCCAGTCCATTACTGATGACAGACATCAGTTCAGGACCAGAACAGCATCCTTGGAATTAGGTAGAATGGAGTAATAGAGTTGAATGTCATCTGCATAAATATGACTCCACACTGCCCATTTTAATCCAGTTCAAATCACATTATATGGCAGCATAGATGGGCATCTGTCTCTGTCTCCTTGTCTCTCTAGGTGTATCCACACTATATAATAATAGCATACTCATACCACCTTAGAAGACATGACTGCATTCTATGGAAGGCTATATGTTGTGAGGTACTTGGAATCCTCTAGTAGAGAATGCTAATGCTACAGTTTAGAAGACTGAACTAAAAGAATTCTAAGTACTTCACCAAAGAGAAATTCCACAAGTCACAGTTCAAATGGATTCAAACTTCAGTGCAGTGCTGATTCAGTCCCCTGTTTCAATTCACTTTCTTTTCTTCTGTCTCAGTCATTTTCCAAAGAGGACTTCTCTCCCCACTCTAAAGCAACCTTTGAAGAGGTAGAAGCTATTTATCTATCTATATGACTACTTGACACACCCTTCTCCCAAACATGTGTGGTCCCTCCGACATTATAAGACGATGATACAGATATGATCATGTAGGACTAATTCAGTTACAAATCTGGAAGAGGCTTTATGATTCTGCAACTTAACCGGGCTCTTTTGGGTGCAATTTATCTCCAAGAATGTACATTTTTTATTTATTTACTGACCACTGCATCTCCAGATGTGTGGACACCTCCCAAGCAAATTCCATTTCAGCAGATTTGTGGTTCATTATGTAGAGAAAAAATGTTGCATACAAACGGTAAGCTTATTGTTGAGATGCTTCTAGTGTATCCTTCTTCTTACAAAGTTTTCTACTTGCAAGAAAAAAAATACTGCATTGAAATCAGATCGCTCAGCTACACTCAGAAGCATCGTGTTCAAGAAGAGTTGTCTTGCATCATTTTACTTAAAATGTCAGATCTATCCTGAGAGAACTGTTCTACTAGCATGCTAGAGGCTGAAAAATGCAGGATCAAAGCAAGCTATATGAGATTCTTTGGGGAATTTTAAACACAAGATACTATGGTTGAATAGCCATACAATGAAAAAGGAGGAGTGAAGAATAAAGAATGCTTTTGCTTTGCCACACCAGAGAAAGGCACTGAAAAATTAATTAAAGTGTACAGTGCCCTCCTGTGGTAGAATTCAAAGACACGTTAGGCTGGATCTACACTGCCCTATATCCCAGGATTGAATCCCAGATTATCTGCTTTGAACTGGGTTATATGAGTCTACACTGCCATATAATTCAGTTCAAAGCATATAATCTGAATTTTATATAGCAGTGTAGAAGGGATCTGACTGTACACTGCCAGATAATCTGGGATTGAATCCTACGATGTAGGGCAGTGTAGATCCAGCTGTAGGTCCCCTCTACACTGCCATATAATCCATTATAAGAGTTGTAGTCATACAGGGTATTTAGCCTTATCTGCCAAAGAGTGCTGTTGCTCCACCAAACATAGAGCCTTGTTAGTTAAAGTTTGCACATTTGTTGTGCTATTTTGTAAGCCACTGAAAGTCCCTTTTAGGAGATGATGGCAGAATATCAATAAAGGTATTATTATTATTGTTGTTATTGTTATTGTTATTATTATTATTATTATTATTATTATTATTATTATCTCAAACTGAATCTTTCTACAGTGTAGCTACAACCTCACAGCCCTTGTATACAGGCCCAAAACGCAGGACCTGTTTGCTTTTACCTGAGGCATTCAAACAAATGAATGCAGAGAAAACTAGTTTTTCCCAGTTTACTCAGCATTAATTTGATACCTAGAAAGATCTGGACCTTAAGCTAAGATCTGGATTTTTACAAGTGCTGAGCCTGTGGGGAATGACTCCCGCCCAGGGTTTTAGGGAAGTGTAGAAGGGCCCTCCATATATACCATTTATGTTAGATAGATATGGAACAACATTTCTATTCATGAAAGAAAACACTGTGTTATGAGCATGTGGTTGATTGGAGTCATGGTCACACAGGTGGCTAAATGGAAGAACAAATGGAAAGTGATTCCCATGAGAACTCTCTGTAACCATTCCTTTATTCTCATATTTATGAAATTAAACAGAGCTTGAATTAACACAGTTGCCACCAGCATGGTGGATAAGTGACCCCAAAGGGAAATGGGGTTCAAGAGGGCAAACATAAAGGCAGCAGGAGGGTGAGGAGAGATAATGACAAGAAATCTGCTTGTCTGCACATTCATACATTTGCACTAGTGCTCATAAAGTCCAGCACATCTTAAAGTGTCAATTTAAAAAAGAAAAGAAAAGAAAAGAAAACTTTCAGCAGATGTACTACGTCCATCTTGCAGATGTTTAAAGTCCGCTAAAAACAAATATTTCAGGATGCTGGGGGATTTTTTTGCTGTAACTGAAAGCTCTGAGTTTGGGCTTGCGGATTTCAAGTACTGCAATTTTTGCCCCACTTCTTTGTCCTGGATTATGAGTCTGTCTGGAAGGGCCTACATTATCTGCTTTAACTGGATTATTTGAGTTTACACTGCCATATAATCCACTTCAAAGCAGATAATCTGGATTTTATAAGTTAGTTTTACAGATGCAGCCTGAGTCTATATAGTTACCATATGCTTATTTCTTCCAATTAGACTCAGGATCCTTTTGTAATGCCTTCTTGTATTGTTAAGGGACATAACTATCTATTAGAGTTGAATGTTAAGAATACACAACTTTTTAAAAAAATCCACATTTTTAAAAGAAGCAATTCCTATATTTTAATATAAATTATAAAAACAAAAAGTGACACACACCAAACTGTAACATACCAAAGAACAGAACTTTAGTCTATCACAATGGGATGTGGGAGATGTTTCCATTATGTGTGGGGCCTTCCAAACCCCCATGGACCAATATTTTGTGTAAAAAAAAAGCCCTCTGAAAAAATATTTTTCTCCCAAAGTGTCTGGACTTCTTGGATTCAATCACTTACCATTTCTTTAAGTGAGAAATGTGCTATCTCATGTTTGAGGTTTTAAAAAAATCAGATGTACTTGACTCATCTTCCAGACTGAGCATGGAGATGGAGGGTCATTTGCTTCTGGTATTGTAACGGGTTCTGCAAAACTAATAAAACGTATTCCGTATGTGTAGATTAATTCTCTATAATTGTCCTCAGAAGCACTTTAACTACCCGTTGGGTTGGTCTCCCTACATTATCTTTTAAAACCCTCCTGCTTAGATACATCCTACCTCTATTCACTCTTAGTGTTTATTTTTTTAAAAAATTAATGTATTACATCTGGCCCAACCGTAAGGTTTTAAATTATCTGTGTTATTGTTTATATGTGATTTATATTAATTGTACTGTTTTATTTGCCTGCTTTTTTTTTTACTGATGTGTTGTTGGGCTTGGCCTCATGTAAGCCGCCCCGAGTCCCCTTGGGGAGATGGTGGCGGGGTATAAATAAAGTATTATTATTATTATTATTATTATTATTATTAGATGGAAAAATGTAAAAGACCAAATGCACACAAACATAACTGAAAACACATTGTGAAAGCTAGGTTGAGAACTGCACTTGGCCATGGAAACCTATTGCATAACCTTAGGCAAGTCACATTCTCTCAGCCTCAGAGGAAGACAAACACATTCAGAAAACGTCATGATAGGTTGGGATCACTAAAGGTTAGAGGCTAGTTCAGGCATGAGCAAACTTTGGCCCACCAGGTGTTTTGAACATCAAGTCCCACAATTCTTACAGCCTACCATCTGTTAGGAATTGTGGGAGTTGAAGTACAAAATGGCTGGTAGGCTGAAGTTTGCCCATGCCTAGGCTAGCTATTTGAAGGAACACAATTATGAAAAACATTTCCAAATAATACCAGAAGAGGGCAGCATGTCACTAGGTTGGGGTTTCCTTGGCTGAAGCCTTTCCTATATAGGCAGGAAAACCACACCATAAACATTCTTAATAAAATTGTACTGAATTTATTTTAAAACTTCCCAAAGTTTCTAACAAATAGTTGAGTTCTGTCTATTAGGGAAAAAAATAACAAGAGCATTGTCAATAATGATAGATTTACTGCTATTGGAAATCATATCAGTACATAAAAAGAGGTATTTGTTGTTACAGTACTTATATATTATTATTATTATTATTATTATTATTATTATTATTACTTTATTTGTACCCCGCTAGCATCTCCCAAGGGATTCGATGCGGCTTACAACAGGCCGGAGCCCAACACAATACAACAATACAATACATAGCAAATAAAACAGTTAAAGCAGAAAACAATAGCAATAGCAATACAACAAGACATTATTAAAAACTGAGTAGGGTACAGGATTAAAAAGTGCTGAAGTGTCGGAGGGATATGGGATTGAAATATAAGTGCAGTGTGCAGTGAGGGTGATCTTGACTCTATTAAAGTGCTTCTGGGCTTTGGTAGTGGGGTTCCTAATCTTAGAAGACACGTTGGAACAGCCAGGTTTTCAGGTTCTTTCTGAAAACTGCCAAAGTAGGGGCCTGTCTGAGATCTTTCGGGAGGGCATTCCAGAGGCGGGGGGCCACCACAGAGAAGACCCTGTCCCGCGTCCCCACCAAACGCGCCTGCGACGCGGGCGGGATCACGAGCAGGGCCTCTCCTGATGACCAGAGTGAACGTGTGGGTTTGTAGACTGTGATGCGGTCACGCAGGTAGGTGGTCCCAAACCGTTCAGGGCTTTGTAGGTAAGCACCTGCACCTTAAATTGGGCTCGGAAAATAAACGGCAGCCAGTGGAGCTCCTTAAACAGAAGGGTTGACCTCTCTCTGTAATGGGCCCCCGTTAACATCCTGGCTGCTGCCCGTTGGACCAATTGGAATTTCCGAGCCGTTTTCAAGGGCAGCTCCACATAGAGCGCATTGCAGTAATCCAGTCTAGAGGCTGGATCTACACTGCCGTATATCCCAGAATCTCATATCAGATTATGTTTATCCCAGATTATCTGGCAGACTCAGGACCCATCCAGACAGGGCCCATAACACAGGAGCTACTCTGATTTTTACCAAATGAAGTCTCCAGTAAAACTGAATTAATTCAGGACAAAGCAGGAAAACCCTGCTTTGTCCCAAATTAATTGGGTACTGGATTAGACCCAAGTATTCCTGAATGACCCAGATCTAATCCAGTATGGACCCTATAAGGACTGCCCCCTTGGTAGTCCTGGGACTACTGAAGGGCAGTTCGCCAGCCCTCTTGGATTTTCTGGGCTGAATCAGCCAGGAAAACCTAGAGGCCTGTAATCCTCTCACCAAAAACCCTTTAAAAATAAAATAACAGGCTGACAGAGTCCTCTTGGTGCGTAGAAATTATGCACCAGGAGAAGATGAGGAGGAAAATGACTACCCACCCCCTCTTCTCCTGGCACATCATTTCTATGCACAGAAGAGCTCCAGCAACATCTTAACGGTGGCCAGGTAAGTTATTTAGTTATTCTATTTTTAAGAATTTTAAAGGGTTTTGGGGAGGGGTTAGGGTTCTCCCGGAAGGTTCTGGGAGGACATCTAGGCACCAACCACCAAAAGTGCAGCCTTTGCAGCCTGGTGTGGGAAAGAAGCGCCCCCCCCCCCAACCTGGGTTTCAAACTCGGGTCAGAGCAGACTTTTTCCTTATGTGGAACCAACCTCAGCCCCTTCTACACTGCCATATAATTCAGAAAGCAGATAATTCACACTATCTGTTTTGAACTGGTTTATATGAGTACACACTGCTATATAATCCAGTTCAAACTGATAATCTGGATTTTATACGGCGGTGTAGATGGGGCAATAGTATAAATAACAGAAGTGGGAAAATTGGTCAACTATCAAGGGAAAAAAGCACTTGGTCCTACTTTGTACATTTAATCCAGGACCCTTCCCAACAGCCCTATATCCCAGAATATCAAAGCAGAAAATCCTATTATATCTGCTTTGAACTGGGTTATCAGAGTCCACACTGCCATATATTCCAGCTCAAAGCAGATAATGTGGGATTTTATTCAGATGTGTAGAAGGGGCCATACTCTTCAACTATCTCTATCTGGCAAAGGCCCCTTCTACACTGCCATATAAAATCCAGATTATCTGCTTTGAACTGGATTATATTGCAGTCACACTCTTTCAGCCTCAGAGGAAGACAAACACCTTCTGAATTAAGGGACCTCTGATTATGAAAGGGGCATCAGATTATGAAAATGGATAATCCATATTACCTGCTTTGAACTGGATTATATAAGTCTGCACTACCATATAATCCAGTTCAAAGCATATAATCTGGATTTTGTATGGCAGTGTAGAAAGGGCCTCAGAGATCCAGATTAATTGGATGGGCTTGCCTCCCCCTCCCCACTTGCCCAAAACGCGACTTATTCATATAGGATTATTCAATTCTGCCAAGCATTTCTCTTTTAAGATAGGAGGATCCTTCCGTCCCTGAGGTTTGGGGTTGTCTTACATTCTGGATTTCAACATTGCTTTATAACAAATGCTAGGAGTGTGTGTGTGTGTGGGGGGGGGGGGCAGGGGGGAAGGATCCCATTAAACAGTTTGGTGAAGACTTATGAAAGCAATTATTCATGTAGAAAGTGTGGTTGTTGAAGGAGTTTCTGGCACATACTTCAGTAGTGAATCTACTTTAACAAGCCAAACGTTTATGGGAACTTTGAAGTTGTTGAACCTCTTGTTGAAAGAAAGTTGCTGATTATTTCCAGAAATGAATAAACTACTATTAAAAAGAGAGTGCCCAGCCACATGCTTGTTTGAAGAAAAGGTTTTTATCTGGAGTAGAAGGCAAGTAAAAGAGAGTGATCTCAACTTCCCAAGGTAGGGTGGAAGTTTCAAAGTCTGAGAGCAGCTATTGAAGGTGTCCTCTTCTGTGAAGGTGGGCAGGGGTGGTGAGGGCTGGTTGCCTTCACCAGCCCCAGTCATGTGATGAAGCAGAGCAGCAGGCTATTTAAAGCTGAGCCACCCCTCATCAGTCCTCCTTTCATCTTTACAGTTATCCACCTTCCCACCCTAAGGACAGTGTGAGTATAAACTGGTAGCATAAGGGGCACATAGGATTTTCCCATACACACACACACACAAGGGTTCCTTGGGATTTTTTTTTCACCTACTCCACAATTGGGTGTAGTAATTGTCTTGGGGTGGAGTCACTTAAATAGGTTTCCTGGCATGGAAAAGGTGAAATAGTCCCAGTAGGTGGTACCCCCCTTTATTGGGTGAAGTATTGACTTTCATAACGCTTCTTATAAGTTTTGGTGGATGAGGGCCTGAAAAAGGAGGTTACCATTGGGGTTTGAATGTGGGTTCTGAATCTTGGGAAAACTCTGTGGTTTGGGAGGGAGCGCCTTCAGGTGGCCTTTCAGTGATGATCGGCCATGAGATGCAGCCAAAAATGGTTGGGGGGGGGGATCTATGGTGCTCATATGTCCTGGGAAGTGGTCATAGGGAGTGACACCTGGCCCAGGGACAGTTCTCACTAGGTGGCTAATAACCCAAGAGTTATCCCATACAGCAGTGGTTCTCAACCTGTGGGTCCCCAGATGTTTTGGCCTACAACGCCCAGAAATCCTAGCCAGTTTACCAGCTATTAGGATTTCTGGGAGTTGAAGGCCAAAACATCTGGGGACCCACAGATTGAGAACCACTGCCTTACAGGCTAATCCGCCCTGACGGTGTTTTTGTTAACAGGTTATTCCAGAAGTTCTAAACAAATAGGTCAGGTAATGGCCCCTTTAGATCAATTTTCCTGTGTCTGGTCTCTTTATTTCATGGTAGAAGTTCAAATATCTGTTCAAGCAGTTGCAGTGTCGAAGGAGGTGCCCTCCCCAAAGAACTCAGAACTATGTCAAGCTTGGAATAGGCCACATCACAGATATGGATCCTGCGGTCATAGGAGATCTAACTGGATTTGTATGTTGTATATAATTTGACCAAGAGTAAGTATGTGGTCATTCAGCCTCAAGATATTGCTTTGTTTAAGAGAATCACAACCTCCCTTAATAGATTGCATGAGTCTCCATAGAATAGTTGACTCTAAGACCTTCCACACAGCCATATAACCTAGAATATTAAGACAGATAATCCACAAAATCTGATTTGAACTGGATTATCTGAGTTCACACTGCCATATAATCCAGTTCAATGTGGATTTTATACCGCTGTGTGGAAGGGGCCTCAATTTCCCTTAGCTCCTCAGTGACTACATAACAGACCAGTTTGTGTGTTGCAGATGGCTGATCAGGGGACTCAGGTAGCAATAGTCCAGAAAATGACACACACCCCCAGGGGAAAAATAATCTAAGAAAGATACAGAACAGACAATAAGCTTCCAACAAGGTAAACAAAGTGCTTGGAGAAAATCAGCATTCATCTCTCTTTCACCTTTGCCCTTCCTGCCACCTAACCACAGACAAGGCAAAGTTGGCTGTTCTTGAAACCATCAGTTATGTCAGCTGAGATTTTCCATATGTAAAGTGATGCATTAATTGTGCCACACAATCCTTGTGCTGAATGGCAATGTTGTGTGATAAAACCAAAATGCCAAATGTTGACCAAACTTCACAATCAAATGTCTGGACCATGCTGCCAAATTTGGAAAGCACTGCTGGACGTGGCTTGGTTGCTGAGGGAAGGGAATTGGATTTGGGCTTGAATTTAAACACTGAAAAACACATCATTGTTATGGGTAGTTAAATCCAAGGATTTATCTGGAAAGGTTAATAATCCCATTGACATTACTATTTATATGCTTATGGATATCTGTACTTGTTATGCTGTGTTATTCATAAGAAAATAAAAGGGAAAAGAACCTAAAAGCAAAAGAGCTTAAGCATCAACGAGTAATATATATCTATATGCAATGACCATTTGCAGAACTGACTGTCCAACCACTTATAGAGGGGAATTTATGTGTGACACCACAGAATGTCATGTTTACTACATGAAACAGATTAAAAAAATATTTCAAAACCACACATTATGATGACCTATCCAATAATGGGGAGCAGAAATGGGCTTTCGATTTGCTCATTTTAAGATGATCTTCTCTTACTTGCAAATATTTACTTTTGCTTCCACTTGTTTCTTTTATGTGTAATTATTATGTGTCAGTTCCTTAATGTGTGATTTGGGTTCCTTTATGTGTATTTTGTATATATTTTTATTTTAATTACTTTTTCTTTACTGTTAGCACCATTCTTTCAGATGCAATAATTCTAAATACTAATGAATAAAAGTCCATCTTGCCGTGGGTTGTTTAATTCATTCAGGTCATATTGTGGAGTCTGACAAATTTGATTTTTAAATGAAAAAATATCAGCAACAGAAGCAAAATAACCGGGGTCTCTAGTTCCTCTCAATCAGCCACTGTTTTTCAATACAAAACTCAGTTTCCTACTAGAGTCCAACTTGAGTGCAAACCAACTGACTTTCTAAATGCTGGAAAGGACTGAAATTCATCAGTCTGGGTCATCAGATTGCAAGGGAAGAAACAAAATAATGCAGTCTAACCTCGACCTGAATACCAAAGTCTGACCATTCCACTTTTCAATCCAGTTGGTTTTTATTGACAGGCAAATGTCAACACATCCATTTTGTTTCTGACTCTCCATTCGGAGCATTCCCAGTGACTGATGACAGAGCCCTTTGTTTTATTTATAATATCAGGCTGAGCTTCACAATATGAGCTCGGCTCCAGAGTTAAAAATAAAAAGAGTATTTCAAAGTAAAGAAGTGCTAGTACCTGCTTTAAGTATATTCTCACTCTGGAAACATTTTGGTGCACTTCAGTTTTAAATGTATACCACAGTTTGGTTTGCTGTTTAAGCTCTTGAATCATAACCTTTTTAAAAAGCAGGTGTTTTTGCTTTGTTATGTGGTCATGTAACTGATGGCATCTGCCAGTGACATGATCACATAACAATGACAATATGTAAATGTTTTCAAGACTGCACCATTGTATCACATACATTTGTAGCCAACTTTGAAAGAGCCAGAGTTGTCCTGCTATCCTTAGTCACACTTTTCGGGAAGTCTGAGTGGTGGCACTGTGTGTAAGAACACAGTGCCACCCTATAATTGATTCTGCATCTGCTGCCACTTGCCCATTAACCATTTTCATCAAATCAAAGAGATGGAAAAGACCACAAGGGTCATCCAGTCCAACCCCCTGACATGCAGGAAAAATACAATCAAAGCTGTCTTGACAAATGGCCATCCACCCTCTGTTTAAAAACCTCCAGAGAAGGAGACTCCATCACACTCCGAGGCATATTCCACTATCAAACGTCTGGACATTCTTCCTAATAACATCAGGAAGTTCTTACCATCAGGAGGCCCTTCCTAATATTCCATACAATCTCTTTTCCTGTAGTTTAAATTCATTGATTTGCACCCTAGTCTCTGGAACAACAGAGCTATTCTCCATATTCAATAGAACATCCTTTGAAATATTTCAACATGGCTGCCATGCAACCTCTTAACCTTTTCTTCTGGGGTTTGTAGTTTATTGTGGCTGTTAAGGGCTCTTCCCTAAACTACAAACCCCAGAATTCTGCAGCAGGCAGAAACTGGATTTTAAGTGGATTTTTTCTCTAGTGTGATGAAGAAGCAGGTTAAATATACCCAGCTCCCTAAGCTGTTCCTCATAGGGCTTTCCAGGCATAAGGTACCCAGTTTGTTTGAGTTCCAGTTGGCCCCTAAGGAGAGCTGCATAACTGAGAATTAGCCCATCATAGCTTTCTGCCCTCTCCATGGACATCACTGTCAGAAAACTTATACATTCTGAATCTAGAACATGGGTCTTCAAACTTTTTAAGCAGAGGGCCAGTTCACAGTCCCTCAGACTGTTGTGAAGCCGGACTATAGTTTGAAAAAATTAATTCCTATGCACACTGCCTATATCTTATTTGTAGTGCAAAAAACAATACAATATTTAAAATGAAGAACAATTTTAACCAGCATAAACTTACCAGTATTTCTGTGGAAAGTGTGGGCCTGCTTTTGGCTGGTGAGATAGTAAAGTTAATTAGGACTGTTGTTGAGTGCCTTCAAGTTGTTTCAGACTTAGGGCAACCCTATGTCTAAAGTTCAGGTTGGGGGTCAGGTAAATGACCTTTGAGAGCTGCATCTGGCCCATGGGCCTCAGTTTGGTGACCTGTGATCTAGAACAGTCCAGAGAAGAACTGTATATGATGTGTTTACTTGAAGTCATCAATGTTTTTCACTAAAACACTATGTTTTCCTCTTAGCAAAACTTTCTGAGGTATAGATGTGTAGGTTAGCTGACAATATGCCTGCAGTATGATAATGGGTAAAGGTAAAGGTTTTCCCCTGACATTAAGTCCAGTTGTGTCTGACTCTGGGGGTTGGTGCTCATCTCCATTTCTATGCCGAAGAGCCAGTGTTGTCCATAGTTACTTCCAAGTTCATGTGGCCAGCATGACTGCATGGAGTGCCATTACCTTCTGCCAGAGCGGTGCCTATTGATCTACTCATATTTACATGTTTTTAAACTGCTAGGTTGGCAGAAGCTGGGGCTAACAGCAGGAGCTCATGCTGCTCCCCGGATTTGAACCTGCGACCTTTTGATCGGCAAGTTCAGCAGCTCAGTGGTTTAACCCACTGCGCCACCACCTCTTCCTAATTTATTATTAGACTAGTAATACCAACAACACAAATTCTGGTGGAAGGCACAGCTGTATGGGAATATATTGAATATATTGAATATTGAATATGACTACATTGGATCAAGGAAATCCCCACAGATTAGAAAAAGTGTTGTCCTCCAGATTTTGTTGGATTGCATCTCTCATCGTTGGCTATGCTTGATAAGTCTGATAGGAGTTGCATTCCAACTATTTCTGGAAGGCCATGTCTTTCCCAAAACAATATTTTGGCTTTGTAAGTGATTATGAAACAGATCCTGCCCTTTGCTTTCAGCATCTAGTACTCAGAGAGCAATAAATGTTTTATTTGGCTATTATTGTGAAGGGTACCTGAGAGTCCTTTCCAACTGGACAAAAAAAAAAGAGTATTTCTTTCCAAAGAAGGAAAAGTCACGGAGTTCTTATATAGCTCTGTGACTGCACTTCAGCAGAACTCCCATGTCAGAAACAGGCAAAACACAGGCAAAGAGGGAACCCAACAGCAATGATTACCAAGAGCACTTCATGACATGCAGACAGAATGGTTTTTCTCGGTTTCTCCTTTAACCTCATAGCAGGCACAGGAATGGGGTTTCTCCCAGCCTGTGGTTAAGCTCTAAGGGACAAGGGTCCCCCTGTGCCTTTCTTTCCTCTTAAGTATCCTGTCATTTGAGCCTGGTGTGCTGAGGACAGTCCCTCTCTGCAATGATCTTTCTATAATTAGATTGCAGCCAGTGTTCAGTCACAAGAGCAACAAAAATAGCAAACTTTTTCAAATACATCCACTGGCTCAACTATACCAAAAGAAATCAGATACCGGAAATTAGGGGCTTTTCTCTATATTTATTGGAAGTAGGCCACAAATGTATTTCAGGTGATACCACAGTGATGTTTCAGTAACAATATTGCCAAATAAGATTGCAAGTCATATAACTTGAATATATGCCATTTGATAACATTACTGCATTTGTTTAAAATATTGTTTTTAATATGTTTAAAATATTTTTTCTTTGAAAATGCTACTTTCTCATCACATAAAATGTGCCAGAAAAGGAAATTTGAACTGAATAAAATAAAATCCAGACATACTGTTTGTTAATAAAGGAACTATGCCTATAAATGTTACTCGCAAAGGTGCTGTATGTAGGAAAGAATAAGAAAGAATGACAACATGGTTGGTAAATTTAGCATATTTTCCTTGTGTTCTAGGGCCAGTATCCCAAAGGGACTGGTGAACTGCAATTTCCTGCAGCCATAGGCAGCAGACTTCTGGGAGTCATAGTCTAACAACACTTGGTTGGTGCCTGATACCCAGCTATGTTTTAGAGTAAACACAGCCATATAGAAATATATTGAAAAGTTATTCATACTGTTTGGGTTTTGCTTCAGATCTTTCTGTACCTTAGCAGAATAACTGCATATAACCTTGTCCTTGCTTCTCTGTAATTTAAGAATGGGCTCTCAGAGCAATCTTCTGTCTGCTGGAGCTCTTCCCTCTTTCTTTCAATTATTTATATAGAATTGTTGTTCACTTCTTGCAACTGAGACAGAAGGTAGCCTTTTAAAGCCATATCCAGAACACTGGCAAACATACAGAATGTAAAATGAGCTTACCAATATCCATCCATTAGGCAATAATCTAAAATACCTGTTGATAAAGCATTTAAAAAAGGAGGGAATGTCCGGATTTCAACTATTCTGTAAAGGGAATACTTGCTACATGGTGACCTAAACAAAATATATTCCTTGAATGCCATGATCCTCTAAGAGTGCCATCCTCTAATCACTGTTTGTCTTCCAAAAACACCCAAAAGCTTGCAAGATGGTAGGGTTTACCCAAATTGCAATATTCAAGGAAAATTTCAATTTAATTCCCTAAACTTCTCAATTTCCTAAAGTTCTGTTCTATCTTGCTTCCACGTGTACATTTTTAGTATCTTATTTTAAAAAGGTCAGTTTTATTTCAGTGCACATTTCTGCAAAGGTATGTACTTTTTAAACCACTCAGAGTTTTTTTTTTTGGCATTTTTGATAGTAAGGTTTTCTGTAGTATATGCATTTTTGTATACATGTCTGTGCTCAGAAATATTGATACTGGCATTTCTGTTCTGGTTTCTATACAGTTACAGTAAACTTTGCAGAAGTATGCATTTACTCCATTACCACAATCTCTTGGGAAGACAGGTGGCAATGGTGTGTTGCAGAATCCAAAGAGGCACAAATGGAGGGTGAAACGGAGAAACGTGCCAAGAGGAAGGTGCATCAAGCCAACTCTGACTGGGACCACCTTCCATGTGGAACCTGTGGAAGAACATGCGGGCCAAGGATAGGGCTCCACAGTCATCTACATATACACAGCCAAGACACTACACTTGGAAGGCCATCATACTCAGAGAATGAGAGATCACCTAAGTAAGTAAATAAGCTAAAGTTAACTTTGGACAAGGGAAACTCAGCTTAATGGCTGTAAGGGAGTGGGAGGAATCTGAGATTGTCAGGAAAAAACTAGATAAAAGGAGTAACCTCAGTGTTTAATCATCATCAACTGAAGCCATATAGATATAAATAACATCATTTGAGATGGTCTATTAATTGTAGACTCAATTTCCCCCTAACATCTGAGATGCTGTTAGTGGTTTCACAAAGCAGCCGTCATAATTAAAGTGATATAGAGATTATGAGATTACTTTCCTCTACTTAGTGCTGAACCTCAGATATGAACTACCCCCGTTTCAGAGGAGCTCTGAAAAGCATATTTATTATCTAATTGCTTTTTGGTGTCAGGATGTAGTGGTTTGGGTATTGAACTAGGCCGCTGCAAAACAAGAACTTGAATTTTTGCTCAGCTATAGAAATTCACTGGGTGATCTTCGACAAGCTACACTCTCTCAGCCTCAGAGAAGGCAATGGCAAAACCACTTCATGTTTACATGGGCCAAATAAAATATTTATCCTCTCAAACATGCTGTGGGAAGTTCAGGCAAGGCACTGCCAGTTCTGCAGCAGAAGTGCTTGTTTCCACCTTTAACCTGTCAGAAGGACCACAGGTTACTTCCAAGCTTCCAGGAAACTCCATTGACCCGTGTTTTTGATATTTGTAGCTATGGCTGAATCTGGGACAATCCAGTATCCATACGTCAAAAAGACCCTCTGCTGTTTTGCCAGAGAGGAGCAGTTCGCTGGCAGAACTTTGCTAGTATTATCACTTCTGATAACCACAAGGCTCTGCCAAAGTAGCATCAGGATGGCAAAATAGAAATGGTGGCTCACAGGACTGGGCACTGGACACAATGCACTGTTGACTGGCTGTCAGGACTGCTAAATGGCTTTGGCATGCTTCCTTGCTGGTACATGTGGACCTCCCAGGTGAATTTGAGGTAGCTCCAAAGTAGACTAGTCCAGATTAATTTGCTTGATGTAGATGCCACTCATATATGGTATTTCTCAAGAAAATCCTATGATAGGTCCATCAGAGAAAGCATGCATAAAATGTTCTATAGAAGTGATAAGCAAAGTAGACAAATCCCATCGAGGGGAGTGCTGGAAAGGCAAAATACATAAAGGTACCTTCTTCCACACTTGGTTGACTTGTAGGCTGGCACATACTTTTGGGGAAAAGATAATCAAGGAAACAAACAAAATCATTACTAAAAAGGTTAAGAAAAACCCAGAAATGTGCTGCTTATGTTTATTTGGTGGAAAAGTCAGTAAAGAACATACAGAACTTTGTGAATACAGTTTTGTAGATGCAAGATTAATAATAGTAAAGTCATGGAAGGAGGAAAAAGAGCTATTTATTAGGACTGGAGAGGAATATTATTAGACTATATCCAAATGGCCAAGCTGTCCAATGAAGACTTTGTTAGAAAGTGGAGGCTTGGATTTGAATATCTAGAAAAGATGATGAAGGTAGACTTTAAAATAGCAGCAAGAGGAAAGTCATGAGTGGTTCATGGGTGGGGGAAGGGGGATGAGTGTGGGAGACAGATGTATTAGTATTATGCATATTTTATGTATTTCCTTTATTTTATATTCTATATATCACCTTTACACAATAAATATTTATAATAAAAAAAGAAAATCCCATGATAGGTTATGGTGAGTCCCATAGGTCAGGAATAACATGAAGACCTGCAACAATTGCTCTTCTATTAGATTTGTATTGATTTTGCTGCATTTAATATTGTGTTTAGTTCTCATTTAGTTGTTTTCACACTTAATTAAGCAGATGTACATATTCCTGGGCTTCACTGCTTTAACAGACACGGTGGCAACAGATGCAGAAATAACAGAAAGAATAAAGTCCTATATTTCAGAAAATGTTTTATTCAAAATGAACATTATACACATGAATGAAACAACCAAGGTCGGGTAAACCTTACATAAGCAAGCAAAAGCATTTTGTATCTTGAATTCCTCCCAATACATCCCAGGTTGATTTTCTTTTAACAGCCTTAACTTTTTTTTAATGATTTCTGTTTTGATGACAACCTTACAGATCTATGTACGCTTTTTCAGGTAGGGATAGCTGGTGAGGCAAGCTAATCTTGTGCCACCTGTTCCTTCTGTTTTGCAATTCATACTTGCTCAATATGTGACTCTGCATGCAGTTGTTGTCCACAGCTATAGTATCACCCAGGGGAGAATCCTGTTGTCTCCCAGGATAAGTTTTATTTCATGCTGCTGGAACCCAACACTGAAAGTGCATTTCTTCAGTCCTCCTTCACCATGTTCCTAATGCAGACAGTTCCAAAAACAAACAAACCTCCAGCTAGACAGAAGACAAGGCTGTCCTCATAAAAAACTTTGTAAAATGGAGCTTCCTTGTCAGAGACTTTGTTAACAGAGGTATACCTGTACAAAGATTTCAAATAAGATACAAATAGTTTCACTGTACATATATTAGTACAGCACAAATAAAGTAACTTCTTATAAATTCAAACAGCAGCTTTGTTGACTAAGTTGTAACCTGTACTATTTGACACTGAAAAAGGATATTTATGTTTTCTAATTGTCCTAAATATTCACTGGTATTGCCATTTGTTGATTCTGCTGCTCTTCTATGGTTAAAAATAAAATAGAATATCATCGAAGCTTCTATCAAGTCATTCATCTGACATATCTAATTAAATGTGGAGGTATTCATGGAGAAAACGGAGAAATCCTTTGTTTTGCAAGTTCGGGATTTGCACTTCTCCAAATTTATAGCAGGCTGTCTTAAAACTATACACTAAAAAGTAGATATTAGCAGAAATAACACAACAATGTATTACATTCAGTAAAATTGCTTTGATCATGGTATGCAATATGAATAGCTTCCAAAATATGCAAATAAAAAGAGCATTATCAGGAGAGATGTGTGCAAAATCTTTGAATTTTCAAGCAGGTTTCTGTAACATATGGAAATGAACAAATAGGCTCAATAGACTGGAAAAGATGAAAGTAAATAGAACCAAAACTAAGAGATCTGTCTATCCTTAGAAATTATGCAGAAAATGAATTATTTTATTTCTGCTCCACTTATCTAAGGCTACTGTTAAAGGTATAAGGCTAAAAAGATTGGAATTCTGTTTTGAACTCTTTCATGGACATTTCTAATTGCTCAAAAAAATCAGTAATGACAACTAGTTTCTCTGAAAAGTGAACTACTTTTAAAATTTTACTACTTTTATTTAAACATTTGAAACAGAATACGAATGTATTTTTTCACCATCTATTCCCAGATCGACACCCCCTACTCTTCCATTACTTACACGGCATTACAAAAATACAGCACTGTCAATCCTATTACTTCCACAATTTTCTAATTTTATTCATTACATAAAATTATTGTAATGTACTCATAAATTACTCAACCACAGTATTTCTTGGATGTTTGGTGGCTTAAATTTGCCATTGCTTTTTATAGATGAAACTAAGAAACAAGAAAATACATCTTCCATCAATTGACCTTTTGCTAATCTTAATTTATAGCTTAACTTTTCCAACAGAACTACCATCCATATCCTGGTTAAGCAGGACTTGAAAGTTGAACTACTTACCATCACTATAATCCCACTTTGTAATGCAAAATTGGAGTGTTGGATATGGTTTAGGGGATATTGTAGTATTGGTTCTGTCAAATTGATTCTGGACAGTGTCTTGCCATAGTCTTTGAGAGCACCATGCAGAAGAGCCATTTCAAAACTGGCTTATTGAAAAGGAATTCTTCCATTTTGATATTTCAGTTGTCAGAGCTGCCTTACAAGTTTTCTTTCTACAAGGCAGGCCTTATGCATATGTGTAATTCTAAGTGAATTATGGGCACACTGAGTGTGCTTTCATGAAGAGATTCTTATACGGCACCATTGCTGTGCTATTTTTTTAAAATAAAGGAAACATTGTCAAGAAGCATTTTGCTGACTCAAAATGGCTAACAGGGAAAGCAGTTTGGAACCTACAAGCTTGCTTTGTTTCTTAATATCAGATCTATATTGTCCTTTTTTTTCTATCTGCCAACACCAAGGGGTCAATTGGGCTACTTTATTTATGGATCATTTTGAATTGTTATTGCACAACATTCCAGTGCTTAGTTTCCAAATAATCTTATGAAGAGTTATTAGAAATGATGAATATACTGCAAGAGGCCAAGCAAATGTTATTGTAACACTACATAAATAAGATTTTATTTGCATGCTAAACATTAACATGCCTGATTTCCTTTAACATTGTTAAACATGTCGCTTTATTAGGTACTACCAATCTAATTAATTTAAAGTCATTTTTGGAGAATAAATGTCATAAAATTAAAGTGTGTGTGCATATAGGGAACCAGAATAAAAAGCAAAGAATGAAGAGTCAGGGAATAAAGTAGTGAGGTGTCCCTCCCTTTGACTTTGAATGGAATGTGACAGGACAACAGCCACCCAAGAATTTTCAATTTTCTATCTTGGTGGAATCTAGTGTAATACAGATGGCAACACAGGATATAATCTTCCAGAGAGGTATTTGGCAAAGTCTCTGCTTGCTGAAGTTAATAAATCAAGCTTTCAAGAGAGAATTCTAATAAGTCACATTTACCAGCTTTTTTTGGGAGGGGGGGGGGGAGAGGGGGTATATTCTGTATATTAATTGTGTTCACTTTACCATCTGCTAGAACAAGGTATTTTCTGGTCGGGATAGGCTAATATATCTATAGGCACCCATAAAACAGCTGTTCAGTTTCAGGAGATAAGCTCATTTAAATACACACCTTATTATTCTTATTATTTACTGTTGAATTGGTGCCTTGCATTGATCTATAACACCAGAAGTTAGGAATTCTGTTTTTTTACTGGTATAGCTACTCAATTCAGCATGTATCAGATGAACACCAACATACCATGACTACAGCTAATGAGAGGATTCATACAATAGTGAAGGTGAGGACAGAGGAATGATGTTTGAAAAGCAATATAAATACAGAAGACATATTTTGGAATTGGCTGGGTTACACTACATTACATCTTGGGTCCAGGTTATTTATAGGACCATATCCCCCTTTATGAGCCTATTGGAATACTTAAGATCTTTTGGAGAGGTCTTTCTCTTTGTTCCACAACCTTTTTGGCCTTGTCTGGTGGAAGCAAGGAAGGCGGCCTTCTTGGTAGCTGCTTCCGTTCTTTGGAACTCTGTCCCTAGAAAGGCTAGGATGGCTAGGTCTATTTTTAAATTTGCATTATTTTAAATATGTTGTAAACCACCTTGAGTCCCATTTCTAGGAGAAAGGTGGAATAATTGATGATGATGATGGTAATAATAATAATAATTCATTTTCAAAAATAGGCACATCATTCTGGAAAATGGTAATGGACGTCTTTTAACAAGCGGAAAAGTGCCATGAACTTGGAAATGTCTTATAAATACAGCAGACTCTCTGAGCCATTTCCAACAATCTTTTCTTCTGGAGAATGCCCGGGAATGAAATACACTTCCTCTCAATTCTGTTTGCTTGCTCAACAACTGAACAATAGGATGTTCATATTTAGGAAATGATTTTGCATTTATACTTCCAATTCTAGTGGTACTCTTAAAGATCAAGGCAGATATATATATCTCACATCCAATAATCTATATTACATCCAATAAAAACAACAATTGAAAACAGAAAATCAAAGGCAGTCCAAACACGGTGATGGTGCAGAAAATGACAACGTTTTCACATGTATTTATTGAGAAATAGTAAAGATATACACATTTTTACAAGCTTTCAATATTAATTTACATTTTCTTAAATAACTTTATCCCCAAATAAATCATGACTTACATTACATAGACCCTTGGCTTCAACAGTTCCACAAGGCTGCTAATGCTGGGAGTTCAAATGTCATAATGGCTCAAGTCGGTTAAGTTTATCTCTAAAGACACTAAATATCACATGTAATCAAGCATCTAGACATGGATCCAAAATGCCCCCCCCAACCCCCCCCCTGAAATGAAACTGAAATCTAATCCTGTAATGGGTATGACATTATAGTAGCTCAATATATGGAAAGATTTAGATTAGGTTCTACTGCATCTGAAACATTTAGTTTAATATTTGACTTTAGACACCACTTCTTTAAATGCAGAGACATTTACTATAATTTGCAAATATACTGTTTGACTTCTTTCACTACGCTCAGGTTGCTTCCTGGTTTATACTGGAGAACATTGAGGGCAACCCCCCCCCCCACACACACACACACTGTGTCAGAGCATTCAGAGCATAAGCAGCTAGTTTTGTGTGGTCCTTGGAAGCAGTGGGGCCATATATGGGCTTCTCATAGTAGGCAATGGATGGTGCATTAGGATGCCTATATTTATTAGCCAAGGGCTTGATAGGACAGACGGGAGAAGTGCTCACTGAGCTCTAAGGGGATAATTGTGCTCTATATATTATGTGCACAATCAATATATTGAATTTTTTCACTTTAGTGGTTTATCAAGTCTAACCTCCCCTTATTTCCATATATTTACATCAAATCAAACTGTGCTGGATTTCCATAGCTCAAGCACAACACTCAAAAGTGCTTAATATTTATGTGCTGTTTCCATTTATATTGGTACAGCAACTACAAAGGCACACATTTTACTATCTTAATTGCACAAACTTTTAGCACATGGGATTTGTTTTGTTATTGTTGTTACTTTTCTGTGCAGTGGGATAGGAATCAAAGGAGAGAGGGTTTCAGCAATTTTCTTCCTGCTGTGAGAAGGTCTTTGAAAGCCATGTAGTTTTCAAAGGCTATCTGCAGTTCAGGATTTATTCTACACTAAATTTCTATGTATCTGTTTTGATCAGTAAACAGCATTTTCTTCATGAAAATGCAGAAATATTCATTCTTGCAGGAAGAAACCACTACTTTCTGCTGAGGAAGTGTTTTTTTATATATATAAAGCAAACCATGAACAAATTTAATGCAGAAGTAATTTTTCTGTGCAGAAAATACTATTTTAATGCAGAAATATTAATTCTCGTACTGCAAAACCTGTTGTACACACAAAAATGGTTTCTAAGCAAATCAACCATGTGTCTCTTTTATGCAGAATATACCCCAATTATAACTTTGTCTATGGTATTTCAACAGAGAAATATTAATTCCTGCACAGAAAATGCTGTCTTTTGTGCAAATCAACCATGTATTCAATTTTACGCAGAGGAAGTCCCAAACTACAGAAGTTCTCACCAGTCCAAGATTCTTCTTGCTTGTGTTTCATGCCATTGCTCTCAACTTTACTTTCAGTAATCTTATTATTTTGAATCTCCCTCCTAAAATTCCTATAGATTTTGTATTAAATTTTACTTTAGGCTAAATTCAGTAACAGTATCTTGATTTTTCATAGAGACATAGTTTTACAATTAAGTTTCTTTCTGCCTCTAGAGTTTTGTTTTCTTGATATTCTCCATGTGGTATGAAGGTTTTTTATTTTTATTTTTTTTGTGAACTGAAACTGAAATATTAATAGAACAATCTGTAGAAGGGTCAATGATAGACAATGCCTCTCTTTAGATCTCATCACTCTGTCAACCATATATTACCACCTTATATAATTGAAATAAAATGTGCCATGATGACATTACATGGTTTTATCAAAACAGGGTGAATTTTAATTCTATGTATGTAATTGGAATATTTTTTTCAAAAAAGTAAGCTCTTTTAAACAATCTACATTTACAGCCAAATTTGACAAAGTTTGAGTCTTTTATATATCATTCAAGTACTTTAAAAAAAAGAAAACTCTGAAAACAACAGTGTACAAGTATAAATAGCTGGAAGATCTCACCTAAAATATTTCATTCTTATTTAGAATACAACAGGGAGATAAGAATTGTGCGCAATGGGATTCTTTTTTAAAAACTTACCTAAAACAAAGATGTGGCAATTCCTTTTTAGTACTATGTTTAGTTGTCAACAAGGCCAATCAAATCAAATTGAAACTAGCATGCATAAAGTGAGGGACTGATCCAAAGAACAGGTTATTTTATAACTTTGTTAAAAAAAACTCTGTATTTGGAGTGTTTATTGAAGTTTTGCTGTATAAACACAATGAATTCACCCACATAAGAGGAACACAAGGATTCTCTCTTGAATTTGTGTGAATTTTATGAATGCAGAACAGAAGAGAAAGGAAAAATATAGTTTGCAGTTCTACGCAGACTTTCCTGTTAGTTACAGTGAAACTTCCTAATAAACATGCAGAGATTTCACTGTACAATATTGCAGTCAGTGTAGGTTGTACAATCACAATGAATCACAATTGAATTTAGTCACCTCCAAGCTCTTTTGCTATATCTTAGGGAAAAGGGGAAGCAATTAACACTTCAGTAATGGTAATATTTTGCGGTTTACAAACTGGGCAATGTGAAAGGTTATATTCCGCAGTACATTTTGAACTGGCTATCATGTAATACAAAATTCTACATGCACAGTTTTATCTCTGAAGAAGTGCCATTTCTTCAATTAACCACAAAAAGCATACTTGTCCACTGCATGATGGGACTGCATACATCTCAACAGATACCAGAAATAACTCTGCAGGTCTGGGACCTAATGTCTAAGCTGCTAAAAATGAGAAAGACAAACTTGTCCAATCCTAAAATGGAGATTCTAGTTTTTAAAATTGCACTTTTAATGTTAAGCATTGCAAGGATAAGGGATTGGCTGCAAACTATTTAAAAGGTGATTATCTGCTTCTAGAGGTGCCAAAGAGAAAGATAATTCAGCATTTTTGATGGAGAAAAGAGGTGGGCCAGAGCAGTCTGGGACTTAGAAACAGACTTGGACAGCTACATGTTGACTTCCTTGCACTTTGCTCTCTCCTGCAATATGCTACTGGAAATAATTACTTGTATCAGAAATTGTGGGGAAAAGCTCTCTGAACAAGGAGCCATAAAAGCAGCCTCATGCACTCCCCTAACCATCAGATCTTCAACTAAGTATGCAGAAGGAATTAGCTACTACACAGTTCTCGCATAGCTTATCTAGTCTCATTATCCTCATCGTTCTGTATTTAGCCCACAAGATGTTTTGGTCTATAAGAAAAACATGTGTGTAGAGCCCCAGAAAGGAGAAAAAGACTGGCAAGATGGATATTTACTTGCAATTTTTTAAAAAATTCTTAACTGCTTTTCCCACCAAACAACAGACACCAAAGCAGTTTATGAGACAAATTTCCATTTAAATAAATTTTAAGTAAAAGAATATCCACATCAAGGATACCACAGTCAAAACATTTGATCTCTAATTAAGTGCTAAAGCTACAAGGAATAAAACTTGTTAACTGCTCACCTAACAGGAATTAGGGATGGTGCTAGTTTCAGCCGCCCTTGGCAGAGAAATTCGTAACTGGTATGCTATCTTATATACCAGCCTCCTAAAACCATCTGTGTACATGCTATGATTATGCATACCTTGAGTAAACAAACTGGATTTCTGGCAAAATGGAAGAATAACTAAATGGTTATGTAGAGCGCACAAGTAATGCAAATAAACTGTAACACTTCGTGGCAAGCACATTGTAGTGCATGTGGGAGCAAGAGGTAGCCAGTAAGAGGGGGAAGGCAAGAAACCACTACTGATACACATATTAATCCTCCCCCTTGGCATTGCTCAAAGCCAGCTGGAAAAGGTTTAAATAAATTGGATACGGTAGTAACTCATGGATTGAAAGAACCAGAGAACCATAACTGATAGCATATAATAAAAAAATCTGAAGATTAAATTTTGGTTCCATTGGCATTTTAATTTTAAGAGCTTAGTATTCCTGTTTTAGTTTTTCACTGTGGAGTAATTATTATTCAGCTTCTCTGAGACTTTTATTTTGCTTAATCTGATACTAAATTAAATGGAAGTACTCTCCTTGCATTTTTGAATCAGCCTTCTTTGGTTTGTTAATTCTGAGAATACCTTTGGACAGTACCCAGGCAACTTTATGTGTAATTTGTTGCATGTAATTGTGTGAACTCATAATTTGAAACTAGGTCAGTTGATTCTGTTTAATAAAATCAAATCTATTGCTGTGCAAGTAATTCATAAATACATTTGTTGTTGTTTTCTTTCAAGTCAAAAATGGAGAAAAAGATCCCACATAACCAACTATTAATTTTTTTTCCCACTACCATGGTGCCTACTATAATTCCAGGTTCTTGACACTCTCTTAATTTACTTGCCTCCTACAATGGAATTATTAAGAAACTAAATAAAACACTAAATTTACATTATTGTACTGTTCTTTTTTTACTGCAACAAAATACTTGAGTGTTTTTAATGCAGCAGTGCTCTCTGATTATTAGAATTTGAAATTTGGTCATGTCAAAAATTATCACAAAGATTTATTGTTTAACTACATAATCTTAAACCAATGTTAAACCATTGTAACACACAAACAAGATCTTGTCTTTTAAGGCACAACACATCATTATGCACATTCTGTTTTCCAAACTTATAAAAGAGACAATAATTATTATTATGTAGCCCCATCCCATACACCTCCAAAACAAAGGAAATAAATTGCATCCACTTTCAAAGTCAACTGCTAATAAAGTCACAGTAAATTATTTTCACCAATAATTTACACATTTTACATATCTAGACAGGATTGTCATTGTACAGTCTGAGTGCATTCCAATTCAGATTTTCTAGGTTAGTTAGTTAGACTAAAGTTTGATTCAAACCTCAGTGCTGAGAATATATCCCATATTGAGGAATGTTGTTGAACACCACCGTTGATGATCAGAAAATACATATCACTGCTTTCCCAGTCTAAGTCCATTGCAAAAGTTATTCACTCTGGCTAGGGCTCATTTGGTGTGTACCAGCAACCTCCTTTTATGGTTCTTTAATCATCCAAAATCCTGTATATATAAGACCATATAGAGAATTCTTGTGTAGAATTAAAGCTGTAACTCCATTCAGTAATCTGAATTCTTCACATGGAATTTTCATCCCAAATATTGCTTTTCCTTCTTAAGACCATACATATGTGTAAAGCCAGAGGCATCGGATCACACATAAAAGATTCAGTGTACTTGAAATATAAAAGGAATTTGTCAGCTATGTGACAACAGTTACAAATACTCTAATTCCAGAGCTTGGTGTAGAGCCAGGAGGTCCGAGTGACTAGATATCCTCCAGAAAGGCATGTTGTGCTGTGTTAGTTGAGGGAGGAAAACACAAGAAGAAATGAACAATATATTTAATACAGCACACATGGTTGTTTCTCACACTATGAGCTTTCTAGAATTATTTGAACAGCAACAGTTCACCCTACTCCAATCCCTATTCCCATCCTAAGAAGACTTGAACTACATTTTCAGTACTTTATTGATATAATGATACTGTTGTTCATACTTTTACAATGCAATTATTAACAAAAACTGAATAAGTGTAGAAAAGAATAGACTTTTCTGATCTCTTGAAAGGCATATTCCATACAGGTTGCGCATCTTTTAGCTGGAATTCTGAAATCTGGCATACTCCAAAATTCAAAATATTTTTCATAGATGGTTGGGATAGTGAACCTTTGCCTTCTGATGGTTTAATATACACAAACTTTGTTTCATGCACAAAACAATTAAGATATTGCATATAACATCTCCAGGGTAATTATAGAAAACATAAATTTCATCTCCAAGATCTGAAATCCAAAACAATTCTGATGTCAAGCATTTTGAATAATAGATACTCAACCTGTATAACACACTCAACTATATATTTTTTTGCGGGAAGCTCAAAATCGCTGCAGACAGATTTGAATGTTAAAAAAGCCTATGATTCCGGAACCCCGGAATAGTCAAGCTTGAGATGGAGAATGACCCAGGAATGGCCGACGATGAAACGGATGAGGATTGGATTGGAAACGGATGAGGATTGAGGATATAGCTCTTTTTAAACTGTTATTGCACTGTCTTTTTTGTCTAAATGAACTTAATTGTTTTTGCTTTTGTATTGTATTGATGGCATCAAATTGTGCTGATATGTAGACCGCCCTGAGTCGCCTGCGGGCTGATATGGGTGGGATATAAGTGATGTAAATAAATAAATAAATAAATAATGATTTCTTGAAATATTATATGGCAAGCAGGTAAACACATGTTTTGTGAACTTATCTATCTGTTTAACTTTCAAAATTTTAAAATTTCTTCAAGAAAAATGCACCTTCAAACTTCCTCACAAGGAGAAGATACAAAGAACATATACTCTGGGCTGCGGTGAGTTTTCTAGATTGTATGGCCATGTTCCAGATGCATTATCTCCTGATACTCTCAGGACTCTCAACATATACTCTTTTTAATGCATAAAACAGTTCCAGAAGCCCAGTGTGAAATCTTTTCTAGTTAAGTAGAATGTCAGTTGTTGATATCACCACAATGCCCCTCAATAAAAGCTCCCTGTGACCATAATCAGCCAATGTGATACAGTTGTCAGTACCAGACTCTAGTGAGTTGGGGAAGCAAGAACTTCATAAATAAAACATTACAAAGGGCATGTGGCTTGCGTTTTAAGAGCCTTATTTACATCATCCTCAGATCTGTTTTCTGAAGAACTTGCATTGCATTCCACAACTGTTCATGCAAGCAACATATACAGTTAGAGGAAAAGCATGCTAAACATGAAGTAAAGACTCAACCACCTGGTTTTCTAAAAAGGCTACAAGACACAATCCCAGCCCCTGTACTGCATCTACTTACAGCAACCATTTGGAACCAGCATTGAATTGTTAACAAAATTGTGATAGCTAAAGACCAACACTAGGAGACACTATATAATATTAAAACTGCTATCTCATTCAGTTTTCATTAATGTAGGATAGCTGTGAATAATATCAATGTATATCAAAATACCAAACTTCTCCATATTACTGAAGACTATTCTGGAATTGGTTAAATTCTGACAGAAATAACTTCTATAATGCACATGTGAGTACTTGGTGATGTCTTTTATATACAAAAGAAACATCCCATGACACATCAATATTCCCAACTAGATATTAAGCTCCAGAAGTATCACTTTGTTCAATGATCTTCCAAATACAAACCTTATCTTGAACAATGTAATGAAGGGGACAGATCTATATATAAAAACCGGTACCCTGTGGAAATTGGTCCTCAATAGAATGAATTAAATTATAATTTCATCAGTCCCTTCAACGCATCTTATTTAAATTACAGTAACACCAGAGGCACTCGAAGTGGCCAGCTTCTGGTCAAAGGAAATCTAGTATAATGCCAAGTTTTTAATTTTGTGGTTTTTTATTCATTATAACTGTATTCTCAATTTGATTCTGACATGATAAATAAAATCTTAATTAAAATTTGTAATATTGATTTATGGTATGCTTCCCATAAACTTTTGCATGCCTTTCTTCCTATAATTATACAAAATTCATCAATATTGTGGCAAATTTATGTAGCAAGTCAGAAGTTTAAAATCTACACACTATATCAATTCATCTTAATACGAGGCAAGATGTTATAAGACATATGCTTAAATCCAAATGGTTTAACTATATAGGCCTTATGTTTCTGGTTTTCGGTATCTACCAACTTGAATCACTTGCCAATGTGCCATACTAACAGAAATGCAAACATAGTAAGCTTGCATCAATTTTTAAACATCACACCAACATTTTATGAGACAGGTTACCTTTTTTGCTGCCTGTTCTTCTTCTACACCATCCCCAATTACAACATATACTACTTTTCTGCCAAACCTTTGCATTATTCGTTCAAAGCAACTTTCTTTTCCTGGAAGATAAATGAGATACAGTTCAGAGAGAAGTTACCTGGTTAGCTGCATGCTCCTCATCTCGGCCATCTCCAATCACAACATAAGTTATGTTAGTGCCAAACCTGGACACTATACGCTCAAAACAGCTTTCTTTGCCTGTAAAACAATGCACTACTTATTTGGGCTATCAATAAGAAGGATCACAAATATACAGAAAGGGCTAGGCAAGCCACAGAGAAGACTAGGAGTTGAAAATACATGTTTTCACACCATGTAGCTCTTAGCTCCTAAATAAGGGAAAGCAATTTAATTAAACAGATTTATTTAATAACCAAATTAATATCTTTACCAAACTAGTGATCAATAATGTTTGGCATTAAGAGAAACTAAAGAATAGAAAGTTAGTTCATGTGGTGTAGCCCTACAGTTTTTCCTTGTCAACCACAAGTTCGTTGAAGTTCAAAAACCAATGACAAGAGATGACTATCAAAAGCCAGGAGCATTCAGGAGGTTTCATTAAGATATCTTGCACTAGGCAACCTCTTTTTGGCGAATCTCTTTTATGTTTACTGCTATGTGATTGGCATTTACTCTTTTTATTCTTATTAGCATTCGTTGGTGGTAGATGGCAGCTCACCTACTCAAATATCACAGCCCACAAGGCATATAACTGTCTGATGATCTAAGACTAAAGATTCAAAATGTATAAGTCCAGTGTTTTCTAAAACTGAACAAATATTATCTATTCAGTGCTGTCAATTTTTTGCTTAAGAAGTCTGAGTGAAACAGAGCCAGGCATCCCAGTACGATACACATAATGTTCATTAAACTAACATGCAAATTATGTACATTAACTATGAGTAGATATAATAATTAATGTTGGTCATCTGGCTCTTTTTATTGGTTAGCTCAATAAAAATCACATTATTAAAAGATACAGAGATGGGGAAAGGGTGGAGAGACACAAACTTATACAAAACTTAAGATGAATTCCTTACCTATTTTAGTTGCACTGTAAATATTTTCAATAGGAAAAGCACCTCCTAAACTATACAGCAGGACTTTTGCAAGGGCAGGTATAAGTTGGGTTGTTGTTACCAAGACATTTACACAATTACTCCTATAGAAAGAAACAAAGCATGAAATCTTGGTAATGATAAATATATATTTTTCTAAAATACACAGAGTGTATTCCTTTCATAATTTTAATGCAATTCTCATCCAGCAACCAAATAATTGTAATAAAAGTTAAAGTAGTTTCCTTTAAAATATTTTATTACAAACTTTCCAATGCAATAAAAGAACAAAACATAAAAACAAATAAATAACAATAAGAGAAAGAAAAACATCAAGACAATTGCATTTTGACTTTTTAAACGATGGTTATTCATCTTGATTTTTAAAGTTACTTCTCAAACTAACTTCTTTTGCTTAACCAAACTATTAATTGTCTGTTACTTTGAGTCTCTGTTAAATAACAAAAAACTACAGAAAGAATATTTTTTTCAATTTTTCTGAAAAAAAGAAATCAAGGGTTTTCATCCTTCAAACTATTACCAATTATTTTTCTCTAAGCAAAGTTAATAGTTTCTCCATTTTATCTAGGTCTGTCAATTAGAGGTGCTTTTATCACAAGTAAACTTTTATAAAACTAATCCGTTTCACTTATCTATTTGGAATGATCTTTGCACACAGCAACTATCATTGATATTCTTTCTGCTCACAGCACTCTTGTATATATGTAAAGTGGCTTATACTGAACTTTGACTAATTCAAGAATCCTGTTTCTTTCTGATTGGTCAGGATTTGGATAATATTTGTCTAAAAGGAAAAAAAATGTTTGCAAATGAATGCACATTTGCTGTTATAACTGTTTTCAATTTAATGTAACTTATTGTGACTCTACTATAGGGTCTTTTTACTCCGAAGAAATCTGTCATTGCTTTCCTCTTAGGCTTATACAGTATGACTTGTCGAAGGCCACACAGTGATTTATTCATGCCTGAGCAGGTATCCAAAGCCTGAATTGCCTGAAGAGTTAATTATACCCAAATCGATATAATTTTATTTTCAAAAAATTAAAGTTTGTCTTATGTATGCTGCAGTTTCACATAACTTACTTGCATGTGTGAAACTCACACAAAAGATAAAACATCAGAGATACAGATCTTCATGTTTCATCTAGGGATTCTGAACCTGCTTCCACACATCCATTTAATCTGAAGCAGAATGTGGATTTAAGAGATCCCATTCCTTCTAGAGTGCCTTCACAGGCACCTCAGGAAACAGATGAAAGCTCAAGGAGTCCACACATCCACTGGATTTCTTTAACCACTTTCTAATCTGGATTAAGTGCTTCCATCAAAACCCAGGATTTTATTTATTTTATTTTCTCTACCTCCTGGCAAGATGCTTTCCAAGCACTTGTTACAGCTCTGCAAAGGAAGGCAATACATTTGAGCATTCCCATGGGAATCTGGGTTTTTAGGAGGAGGTTTTGTTTACCTTCTGACTGGACTATGCAGCTACTTTCTTATTCCAACTGCCTTCCCACTGCAGTTTACATTAATATTTGGCATTTACATGTGCCTTGTTCATACAGGAAGGATGCACAGGATTTCCTGTCTGGGATTTTGATTTCTGGTGAGTCCTTTTATCCCACTGTTTCTGGTTGGATGCAAGTTGGAGCTTGTATTTGGAGAGAATGTTATCTCGATCTCGAGGTTCTTCAAGCCTGAGTCTAGTGCCTGTGCAGATGGGGTCCCACACAAATTGGCTTATGTTGAAGTCTTTTTGCATAATCACAAATAAATGTGAAACTTGAAAGGGCTACAATTCAATTGAAAAGCATATGTTTGCATTAAAAATTCCTAAACTGCATTTCTGGCATTTTAGGCAGTGGCATGAAGTGTTTCATGTCCAAAACACCAGGAAAAATAGAAAAAAAAACAAGATTGTCATCAATTAAGTAGATGGAACAATACTAAGATTTTGAACAAGACAGTTTCTATAAACCAAACTATTCTGCTTAAAAAGGATTTTTGTACTCATTTCTTTTCTTTGAAGAGTAATGCTTGCTATAAAAACTGACACTTAAACACATACTCACCTTGTACTAATAATTGATAATGATTTAAGTGCATTTGTCAGCCAGGAGTCAGTGAGAGCTTCAATCTCTGCTCTTAATTGTAGCCATGCATCTCTTTTTGCAGGACCAAGTAGTCCTGATATAGAAAAAACAAACCCACACATACACTTAACACCATATTGTATTTTAACCAATATCAATAGAATTTGCAATTATTTATTAATTTAGAAACTATTAATTCACCTCCCAATATTGCTTTATATTACAATGTAATACAGCAGCTGGCTCAAATTTTTGAATTAGACATTTTAAAGTGCCTTTTCTTCTTTCAGATAGCATGTCAAGTTAAGAGCCTGGAAGCAAGGGTTTACAGGGAGAGATTTTACTCATTTGCGACAACAGGTTCATAAAGATGTTACATTTGCAGGTAATGTTTCAGCTGATTGCACATGTTAGCTATGAGTAGTTACTATTGTGCAATACGTTTTGGGATAAAAATTGCTTTTGTAGGGTATGTTGAAATTATATTATTAAAATCTATATATGTCTAAATCTCCTTTATTTATTTAGATGGGTTTTCTGCTAAGAAAAGAATATGATCTTTTCCAAACATCCTCTCCAACCCATAAAGAATCAGGCTCCCTCATATACAGAGACTCTCAGGGAAATGAACCAGAAGGACAATTACTAGAGCACAGATGGCAGAAAATCCAACTTTTACGTAGCAAGGTATGATATAGAGGACATCTTCACTCCTATAAAGTGGCAATATATGCAGCAAAGAAAGCTTTCTTCTATGTCTGAATTGCATCCGCAGCACATCCAGCTGAACTGTTCAGAGTGGTGAGAAGCTTGATCCATGTGCGCTCCCCCCCCCCAAACCCATTGCTAGAACCTTCAGTAGCTCACTGTGATGCCGTTAATAACCATTTCACAATTAAAAATCTCTCACATAAGAGCAAATTTAGATAGTGTCATTAGAGGAGAAGTCAACAACAAGGTGTCAAGTCTGAGTGGATTACATTTTATCAGTTTCAACTAGTGAGTACTGTTGTAATGTCATAATGTTGAAGTATGCCACCTGCCCTTAAAATTGTGGCTGTATAACACTTTTACTAATAAATAACAAACTATTTATTTTCTATACAATGTATAGTTTCTATTTCCAATGATTATTTTTCCTACTTGTCAGACAGCTAAAACTAGAACATTTCTGTTTTCTCTCATCTTTCTCTTCCCCTTCCCCTGTCTCCCCCAGGACCTGGTATAACAAGAATTTTGCTTGAACACAACAAGGTAATAATAATCTAACTCTGGCTATAACCTAAATACACACTTGGATAATGGTTAATGGTTACTGGTATGGAGAAAGTACTTCAATTTGTTGCTTATATTATCTAATAATGTTTGCTGAATATTATCCCAGCATTGTTTGAGTCAGTATCTCCCCAACTTAAAAATGTAAATTAAAAAAGAATGGTAGAAGCTTCTGAGTAAGTATCTAGAATCTGAAAAACCTTAGTTTGTACTCATTTCTCTTTCATATACATAACTGCAATGTACAAGATGCATGGCAACATATATCACCTTAAATATTTCTATATCAGCACTACAAATATATAAACAGAACAACTGTTTTGACCAAGATCCAATGGCAATTCTCAATCTCCCAAAGCAGAGAAATTAGGGTTTTCTTCCTTTGCAGGTACAATTCTCTTTCACACCAATAACCTGTAAAGAGGGTATTCCAGCAGGTTTTAGGATGCACAGATAGCTGCTGCAGGAAGAAATGGAATTGCCAATTCTGGGGAAGTGATCAGTTTGAGAGGAAGTGCACTGTTGCATCGTGCCTGCTGGAGAAGTCATTTCACTACTCTTACATGTCAAGGATAGAACTAATGCATACATTCAGAATGACGCATCAAATGCAGCCAAAATGATCCTGTATTTGACATTCAAATTTCCTTGAGGCAAATAAATTTAAAACTTTGATGGTCTTTCATATCTAAATGTAAAAATATTCCTCTTTATGAAATATAACATTTTTATTCTTCTTCATTTATTCACTTTTCTGTCTTATGTTCACATAAAGGTGAATTACAATGTTGTGCAATGCTCATATTTTCAAAAGAGAAAAAAAGATGTAGCCACGTCTTTGGAACTGTTATGCAAATAGGGCTGGCAGTGTGGCAAATGAACAATGGTCCTGATTTACAACATGTACTGGTATACAGAGGAAAAGGTGGTGCATTGGGACATATCGTGCAATGGAAAGCCATGTTGCAAAACTGTGTACCATGCTGTATGGTGTATCATTCACAAGTCACAAATATGGATGCATATTGTTAAGGTTTATGTAAAGCTATGTCTGAGAGCCAGGTATGCAAGACCTTGACTTTTATTTTTTTTAAAATATATGAGGGGAAGGGGGAGAGTAAAATTTTATACACAGAATTTAGATATGTTATTGACATTTTAAAATGCTTACCTCCAATATTATTCTTATAAGTATTATATAATTCTTTTACTCTTCTGTAACGGAATGCCAGCTTCCTCATCCAGTCAACTCCTCCTCTTACACCTGTTGGCAGACAAAGGTTTGCACTACTTGCAGCTGCATGGAAGCCATCAGTTGCAAAACTGTAGGTACTGCAAACACCCAAAATATGCAAAAGTGAATACTTAGTCTTCCTGCAAAAGACATACTTATATAATTTTGCTACAATGTTTCAAAAAGAGGGTGGTGTACCTTAGGTCTTGTCCATTGTCATCTGAAGAAACATCATCTATATGCACTTGATCACATTCCTGTTGGGAAAGGATTATATTTTTCATAATCAAAATAGTTTATAGTATGGGCCCAAACCTTGACAAAAAAGCACCGCATGCACACAATAGTACCCTTGGAGCAACCAGAAGATGGCTGAATTTTCATACTTGACATTTCATTAACAAAATCATCATTATGTTAACAGAATCAACTGTAACACCTATTTGCACAATGGGATATTCCTGCATTTATTACTATATAGAGAATTCTAGTGTGCTGTAGAAGCCAGGAGCACTTTTGCCAATTCCAGACATGAAAATGCTATTATATTTCCTATCCAATTGAAATATAAAGCTCTTTAAATAAATATGTCAATATATGTACACTTATAAACAACAACCGCTTACTACAAAACAAAACAAAAGAAAAAACAACAATTGGTGAGGCTACTCCAGCAAAGGATCACCGCCTTGTCGGGGCGCTGGAGCTTGAGCACCTCAATGATGTCATGAGCGAAACCGTGAAGGGCCACCCAAGACGGGACGGTTGTGGCAGAGAGGTCAGACCAAGCGTGATCCCTGGGGAAGGCAATGGCAAACCACTCCAGTATCCTTGCCAAGAAAACTAAATGGACCAGTACAACCAGAGATATGTCGGTATGCCATTGGAAGATGGGACTCCCAGGTCGGAAGATGGCCAAAATGCTACTGGGGAGGAGCAGAGGATAAGTTCAACTAGCCCCAGATGTGATGACGCAGCTAGCTCAAAGCCGAAAGGAAGGCTAGCGGCCGACGGTACTGGAGGCGAACGACGAATCCGATGCTCTAAAGATCAACACACCATAGGAACCTGGAATGTAAGATCTATGAGCCAGGGCAAATTGGATGTTGTTATTGGTGAGATGTCAAGACTAAAGATAGACATTCTGGGGGTCAGCGAACTGAAATGGACTGGAATGGGACACTTCACATCAGATGACCACCAGATCTACTACTGCGGACAAGAGGAACATCGAAGAAATGGAGTAGCCTTCATAATTAATAAGAAATTCGCTAAAGCAGTGCTTGGATACAACCCAAAAAATGACAGAATGATCTCAATTCGAGTGCAAGGAAAGCCTTTCAACATCACAGTGATCCAAATATACGCCCCAACCACAGCTGCTGAAGAAGCAGAAGTAGATCAGTTCTATGAGGATCTGCAGGACCTACTGGATAATACACCAAAAAGAGACATTATTTTCATTACAGGAGACTGGAATGCCAAGGTGGGAAGTCAAATGACAACTGGGATCACAGGCAAGCATGGTCTGGGAGAACAAAATGAAGCGGGACGCAGGCTGATAGAATTCTGCCAGGAAAACTCGCTGTGTATAACGAATACTCTCTTCCAACAACCTAAAAGACGGCTTTATACATGGACCTCACCAGACGGTCAACACCGAAATCAGATTGACTACATCCTTTGCAGCCAAAGGTGGCGGACATCCATCCAGTCGGTGAAAACAAGACCTGGGGCTGACTGTAGCTCAGATCACGAACTTCTTATTGCCCAATTTAGAATAAAACTAAAGAGATCAGGGAAAATACACAGACCAGTTAGATAGGATCTCACTAACATTCCTAGCGAATATACAGTGGAAGTGAAGAACAGATTTGAAGGACTAGATTTAGTAAACAGAGTCCCAGAAGAACTATGGACAGAAGTCCGCGACATTGTTCAGGAGGCGGCAACAAAGTACGTTCCAAAGAAAAAGAAAACCAAGAAGGCAAAATGGTTGTCTGCTGAGACACTGGAAGTAGCCCAAGAAAGGAGGAAAGCAAAAGGAAACAGTGAAAAGGGGAGATATGCCCAGTTAAATGCGCAATTCCAGAGGTTAGCCAGAAGAGATAAGGAACTATTTTTAAATAAGCAATGCATGGAAGTGGAAGAAGACAACAGAATAGGAAGGACAAGAGACCTCTTCCAGAAAATTAGAAACATTGGAGGTAAATTTCAGGCAAAAATTGGTATGATAAGAAACAAAGATGGCAGGGACCTAACAGAAGCTGAAGAGATCAAGAGAAGGTGGCGAGACTATACAGAAGATCTGTATAGGAAGGATAACAATATCGAGGATAGCTTTGACGGTGTGGTGAATGAATTAGAACCAGACATCCTGAGGAGTGAGGTTGAATGGGCCTTAAGAAGCATTGCTAACAACAAGGCAGCAGGAGATGATGGGATCCCAGCTGAACTGTTTAAAATCTTAAAAGATGATGCTGTCAAGGTGGTGCATGCCATTTGCCAGCAAATATGGAAAACACAAGAATGGCCATCAGACTGGAAAAAATCAACTTATATCCCCATACCAAAAAAGGGAAATGCGAAAGATTGCTCAAACTTCCGTACAATTGCCCTTATTTCTCATGCCAGTAAGGTAATGCTCAAGATCCTGCAAGGAAGACTCCAGCAATACATGGAGCGAGAGTTGCCAGATGTTCAAGCTGGGTTTAGAAAAGGCAGAGGAACGAGAGACCAGATTGCCAATATCCGCTGGATAATGGAGAAAGGCAGGGAGTTTCAGAAAAACATCTACTTCTGCTTCATTGACTATTCTAAAGCCTTTGACTGTGTGGATCATAATAAATTGTGGCAAGTTCTTGGTGGGATGGGCATACCAAGCCACCTTGTCTCTCTCCTGAGGAATCTGTACAAGGACCAAGTAGCAACAGTCAGAACTGACCACGGAACAACAGACTGGTTCAAGATTGGGAAAGGCGTACGACAAGGCTGCATACTCTCACCCAACCTTTTTAACTTGTATGCAGAACACATCATGCGATGTGCGGGGCTGGATGAATGCAAAGCTGGGGTGAAAATTGCTGGAAGAAACATTAACAACCTCAGATATGCAGATGACACCACTCTGATGGCCGAAAGCGAGGAGGAGCTGAGGAGCCTTCTAATCAAGGTGAAAGAAGAAAGCGCAAAAGCCGGGTTGCAGCTAAACGTCAAAAAAACCAAGATTATGGCAACAAGAATGATTGACAACTGGAAAATAGAGGGAGAAACCGTGGAGGCTGTGACAGATTTTGTATTTCTAGGTGCAAAGATTACTGCAGATGCAGACTGTAGCCAGGAAATCAGAAGACGCTTACATCTTGGGAGGAGAGCAATGTCCAGTCTCGATAAAATAGTGAAGAGTAGAGACATCAGACTTGCAACAAAGATCCGCCTAGTCAAAGCCATGGTATTCCCTGTAGTCACCTACGGATGTGAGAGCTGGACCTTAGGGAAGGCTGAGCGAAGGAAGATCGATGCTTTTGAGCTGTGGTGTTGGAGGAAAGTTCTGAGAGTGCCTTGGACTGCGAGAAGATCCAACCAGTCCATCCTCCAGGAAATAAAGCCCGACTGCTCACTGGAGGGAAAGATACTAGAGACAAAGCTGAAGTACTTTGGCCACATCATGAGGAGACAGGAAAGCCTAGAGAAGACAATTATGCTGGGGAAAGTGGAAGGCAAAAGGAAGAGGGGCCGACCAAGGGCAAGATGGATGGATGGCATCCTTGAAGTGACTGGACTGACCTTGAGGGAGCTGGGGGTGGTAACGGCCGACAGGGAGCTCTGGCGTAGGCTGGTCCATGAGGTCACGAAGAGTCGGAGACGACTGAACGAATGAACAACAACAACAACAACTGTTTTTATTGCCCACCTTGAATTTTAAGGAAAAGATCGTGCCAATTTTACGCATTTAATGCATTCTGGAATCTTTTCCAAAATGTCCATGTTGATTCTTACTGAACAACTAAATTAACCCATTTAAAAGAAATATCCAAGTAAAAATTGACAAAATTTCGAACACAGGACTCTATTAGATTTACATTGAATTTGTGTCCATTGTGACACTAACAGTCTAGAATTGCCTTATGGGCTGGGAATACTTCAATCTGCCTGAAACTTCTGTGCTGGTACCTGTTACCCTGGCTGCCATGGCCCAACACTGATAATTTATTTTCCCATATATTCGCCTGGATACATGCTGGCCATGCAGCAAAGGATGACATTTCTACTACTGATTTGCAACAACAAAATCCCATTGTCAACACTACTTTGTTGATTCATCAACTCTATACCTTTACAATGGTGACCTAATCAAGCAATTTTTCTCATTGCCAAGGCCTACCTGACCTCTGCAAAGAAGAACTAGCACAGGCAACTGATTGATACCATTGTTTGTTAACATCTGAACCGGAGTAAGCAAAAGAGTATTGATGAATGGAATCAGAGGTATGATGTTACAATGTAGGTGAGGCTAAGAACACTATTCAAAGTTTTAGCTAGTGCCTGAAATACCATGGTGCTGGCTATGATTGAGAATGCCCTTAGGAAACTGGTGTTGTTGCACAACCTAAATCTGTTTCAATAAATTGTGATTTGCCCATGTTGTTATGCCATGTTAACTGCCATACACACACACACACACACACACACACAGAGACACGAGCACACACACACACACACACACACACACGTGTGTGTGTGTGTGTGTGTGTGTGTATGGGTATGTGTGTATCAACTTCATGTACAAGCTGAGGGTAGGTTTGGGGACCAAAATTATGGAACCAAAACCAAAATTATGGATATGATCATTAAGAAAATCAAGGGCAAAACAAGTTTTCTTTGGGGCAGTTTTTGAATCCATTCTATGCATTCATTCTGGGCTACTTTCTAAACCATTGGTGCTCACTAAATATCATTTTAGGCAATAAAGCATAAAGAAGGACTGGAAATTAAGAGGGCAAATAATTTTCCATATTGCTTTCAAAGAATTATATGAAAAACGACCTCCCTTAATGTTACTCCTTAATTCTTTCTTCAGTTCTCTGTTAGTCTTATTAGCTTCTTCTCAAGTGTTCCTGCCATCTGTATTACTTGACTTCCACTTTATCAATTGATGGCTTTGGGGAATTTCTGCAAATGTAATTCATTTCTAGGGAACTAGCATAGCACAGTGGTTAGAGCACTGGACTTGGCTCTGGAGATCAGGGTTGCAAACAATCACATGCATAGTTTGGCCAGAATAAGCACCAAAACTTATACAGGGGCCCTAGATTGTATAACTATTTGAATGAACAAATGAAATATATAAATATACTTATATTGCCACATTGGGTGTCAACATGATCATTCAAGTATTGGACTACAGCTCTGTAAATCAGGGTTTGAATCCCTGCTCAGCCATGGAAACCTAGCAGGCCTGTACTATATCATCCTGGCAAAACACACTTTTTCACTATCAGAATGAAGGAAACTCAACCCCCTTCTGAACAAATCTTGCTAAGAAAAACCGCATGAAAGATTTGCCTTAGGGTCACCACATATCAGATATTACTAGAAAAAGATTACTACAGCAACTGGAATAGGAAGCATAAGGTTTAACTATAGCAGGTTGGGTAGACAAGTTCCCTTTTCAATGTCTACTTTTCCACACCTCCTTCCTCTTCTTGGCCCCTATGAATATAATTTATTCTCTTAGTATGCTTCATCCAGTTTGTTTTCTATGAAGTTGGTATTGCCCATCTTGTATTCCTTTTGGATTTCTTTGTAATCTGTGTTCTCTTGTCTTCTTTTCCTAAATTTACTTGTCACCTTGCTCACTTAATTTCAGTACTATCAAACTATAGCCATTTTAAAATCACATCTGTACAGCGATCCTAGATCAAGCATGTGTTTTGCTTAGCATCTGACAAAATCCTCATTTTCTCAGGTTTTCCCCAGTCACTTAGCTGTGTCTCTAGAGGAGCTGTGCAGGATTCTTCTTTTTATCTAAATGTCACATGGCATTGATTTCCACATTTGAAATACTTGTGATAATTCTCAGCAGTTTCATCTTACTAGTTTGCATCTATCTCTCTTGTTTTACATCCTTGATTAAAATTTACAATATCTGGAAAAACAGCTTCTTCCTGTTCCTGGGATTTGATATAATTCTTAGGGTGCACATACTTAGTCTTCCTATGATGATACAGTACACCAAAAAAATATGTGAAAAAGATAGCATACTGAGAATGAATGTTCCTGCTCAGAATGATTTCTCCCATGTTGGCCTTGAAGCATGGCCTCCATACAGAAACATGGAATAGTATAATTTAATTTGGTTATTTTCAATCCATTAAGTGGAACATTTCTTTTTTTAAATCTCAGTGAAAAATATATATGTTAATTTAATAATGAGGCTATAAACAAGAAAACACAACAGAATATATCTTTTTTAATGAACTTGCTTTCCTTTGTTTTGAAAATTATAATAATTATCTAGACGGAGTTGAAAGGATCAAGGTAATATCTCCTGCATCTAAAAGAATGTTCTAAATCAGGCCCATTTTATGATAAAATGACTTCCCCTGGTCTGTGATTCTATAACTTATTCTTTCAATACATTACTTTAAGACTTATTTCTTGTTATTCATGATTGAACTCTAGAATGAAAACACAGGATATAGTTCTTCTTCCTTATAAGTACAATTCTCCCCAAAATACAGTTCCCTCAATTATAACAATTTTTATAACATGCTGGGGGTGGGGGATCTGCAAAATATTTTACTGTGGACATCTAATCCCAAGTTTTAGCCTTAAATTCTGAAAAAACTTGGATCTACTGTGTTAGCACCATATGCAATTAATTTAGTTTATAACTCAAGTGCTTTTGGAACATCAGTCTAAATTACATCCCTCCCATTCCCAGTGGAAACTCATGGTCTACTACCATAATACCAGGATATTGGTGTTTGATCACAATAATGATGGGATAGGAATGGGTGGAGGAACTCTCTGTTGATTTTAATGTGAGGTAAAATACCTTTCAAAACTGCTACAGAACTGGCTACACTCATGTCTCAGTGGGCCACTGGCTGTGCAAGTTCAAAACTAAGAGAGATAAAATATATTTTTCATTACTGGGTGTTTACAAATTCAGGAACAATAATTGACTGCTGCAACATTAACTTGAATCATTTCTCAGAATCACTAATTCCTTACAGGAGTGTCTCAGAATAAGGAGTGTAAACCTACCAATGACCCACAAAAGTGATCCTCTCTGGAATTGACAGTAATTTCATTATCCAATGAAAACAATGACTTCATTTCAGTAAAAATAAAAATCCTATTAAGTAGCAGCTCTTAGAAGTTACAGACTAGAAGATGGACAATAGAAAATAGTAAAATTGATATAGATTGTCTGCCAAGTTTATAAGGAATATTTCCTTGTTAGCAAAAAGTGTAAAGCTTTTGTAAGTTAAAAGGTTTTTTAAAAAAAAAAACCAATACTACAGGAAATTTGCACAAAGTTCTTGTTTAATTTTGTCTAGAAGCAATCCTTATTTTCTAACTTGTTCTTTATACAGTACTTTTCAGTCTCCTCATAAGCAGGCATTCAGCACATCTTCCTAATTATTCCACAGGTTAAAAAATGATAGGCTAACAGAGTGCAGAACCCATGAATCAAGACATCAGTTTCAAGATCTCTTAATACTCTTTTCACCATATAAGAACCTACATATTGATGACACTATCAGAATATTAATTCAAATGCAGGGAAACTAAAGCGTCCATCTTTGTTGCTGCACCCACAAAAGAAACACTTCTGGGCACACCTTCTGTGGAGAAGCATGGATCACAAAATATTAAAATCCTTTCATGAAAGGTTAGAAAACTCTTGGAGTGGGCTGTTAGTGTCAGAATAAACTGTAAAAAGGATGAGGAAGGGATAAAAATATGATGTTATTGTTCTGACTTGTGTAGAAAAACACCTTCCATGCACAGCAGAAATAAGTCCCTTCACTTTCATCCAGGAGCAATACTGAATATATTCACACATAGGGCAGGTCTTTAACAAAAGCTATCCTTCCCTGGATCACAAATCAATCAGAAAATAAAATTTGGACATTTGTTTTTCAGAAACTGCAAATGTTTTGGTAAATCTGCTACCTATAGCAGCTAATCAGTAAGTTATTGAGATGTTGGAACATGATGTTATTTTCTTCTGACATATTTTAAGCAACCAGGAAGGAGAAAAAAACAACAAAGGTTTATTAGATGTAACTAACAAAAGGAAGATGTAACTAAAAAGAACCTGGAATTATTTAAAGTCTGTTTTCTAAATTAAAAGTTCATTTGGCTTATTTCAAACAGCAATCAGTTCCAAACAATTTAACTTAATTTTTGAATTTCAAAATATTTAGGAAGGTTACAGAAAGAGTTCAACACTTAATAAATATTATATTACTAACAGTCAATGGCTTCCATTCTGTCAATGTACTGTTAGAAGAAACCCATGGAAAAAGAATTCAGGCCAGAAACCTGCTTTTCTAAGATTCTTTTAAAAAAGCAATTGATAAATAGCACAAAACAAGATATAATGTGTTCAGATGCAAGATGCTTTATATACAGTCTGAAGAGACATACCTCCAAATCATTAAAAAACAAATGCGTATCAGCAAGATTAAAAATCATTTCTTCCATCCGAAGTCCAAGAGTCACTGCAACGGGTGGATCCTTTGGGAGTAAATGAAAGAGTATAATGTAATTAGTTGAATAAACTGTTGAACCTTATAATTCAATATAGAACAGACTAAAAAAATGTACAGAACTTGGTCACAACTGCATCTTAAGTTGTGTCTCACAAAAAATATTCTTGGATATTATTATTGCCTACTCTACATCTATGCACCTTAAGGAAAGAAAGGAGGGTAGAGAAAACACAGTACAGTAAAACAAATGTTTTGCATTATGTTACTTTTCACTCCCCATGTTTGTATCAACATCTGTCTGATGTGAGGTCCAATTCATAAAAGTTCATGCTGAAATATACCTAGACATTAAATGTCACAGGAGTCTTTTCTATAATGAAACAGATCAACCTAACTATATCTCATAAAGAATCTATGGAGCCAATATATAGGATATCAAGAAACACAAATTAGCAGCTGGATACTGCTACATAGTTTATGTTAAATTGAATATACAACATTCATATTAGAGCAGATCATGTCATCAATGAAAAACTACACTTCCTCCTGGCCCAAGGCAATTTTCAGTTATACAAGAGGCAAATTACATACTACTATAACTATATGAAAACTGTGGTGCTGAACTTGTCCTGGGTTATAAAATAAATATGAAAGCAATTTAATAAGAAGTAGAGAAACAAACATTTAAGTACATTCAACTGCCAAATTACAAGAGTTCAATTTGAAGCACACAAGATAGTGCCATCCTATCACTACAAACACTTCAAAGAATTCCCCACCATTATGATGTATTACATGTACATATGCATGGATACATATACATGCATTGGGTATACACGTAGTACACAGAGACACTGGCCTCTTAGTTCATTGGCTCTTGGGAACATGGCCCTTAGCCAGAGATTGCCAGCATTGCAAGGGAGGCTAAATCAACTGTAACACTTCCCTGTCTCAAAATACAAATGCCTTTGGTTGAGTTAGCAGTGGGCATAACTTGGAGCCAGACAGTCTGCCTGCTGACTTCTGCACTACATTGGGCATGCACTAGAATGGCTCTTCGGGAACAAAGTAAAAATATCCCAGGAGAGCTAACATTTAGGTTCTGAGGAGTCAGGTTGAAGAAAAGGATCTGAATCTTGTCAAATGACTGTTTCTTCTCTTAAATGGTGAAATCAAACATTTGAAAATCAAGTACTAGCCTCAAGGAAAACGCTTTTATTAGTTTTAGTGTAAAACAACTGAATAAATGATTTTGCAGTAGGCTCTTTGTATCCGCTGGAGTTTGGTTTTAGTTAGTTTCCCTCTTAAGGGTGAAGCAGTTGCCCATCTCTACATTTACATCTAATGGAGTGCAGCATAAAAATCGACCCAAAGTCTATCCCATGAATTGTCCATAAGTTACTTTCAGGCAGCATTTCTAGGATTTTCCACTGGTGTACACATGAGTGTTACAAAGCAAATTGGAAGCCCATAGAAGTTGTGATTCAGATTCTGTGGCTATTTTGGGCAGTTCTCTCTTTCAGAGAAGGGGCTCCAGGGCATGAAGGATAATAGCACGTTTGGGATCTTCAAATAGCCCCAGAGCTAATAAGCAGCCTGCAGACCACTTTTTCTATGCTGCTGTAACTAGTAGAGAACTGTATGTTAAAACTAACACAATTTGGATTGTTTCCTTGAGGCAATTGGATATGTTTGGGATATGTATTTTATTCTTCTGTTTCAATTAGTTGGGAAGATTAAACTGTTAAAGACACAGTGAAAGTTCTCTCATTAGATGGGTTTGATCAGAGTGCTGACAAATCTTACATGTAATAATTTACTGGACTACTATAGGCCTAGTCTAGGGACTGAATATATATATATATATATATCTGTGCTATATATATATGTGTGTGTGTGTGTGTGCTTTTATAAAGTATTTTCAATTCACTCTTACTTGTATTTTTATTTTCAAAGTTGGCAGCAGCATCAGAAAAACACCATAAGATAATATAAAGAGCAACAAAAAAAATATGGGTGTTCAAAAATGTTCATTTATATATAAAAAGTATATGAATTCTATAGAAGTCTTCAAAGATTTTAAGAACAAAACTTATGGTTGAATTAATACTTTCATTAAACAAAAATGAAATAATAAATGAATATATATAAATAAATTAAAATAAGTGTTTTGAATTCACATTTCACATACCTTCCCATATTTTTGTGCATAAGAGCCTGTAAGAAGAGAATGGAAGACGATGATAGTTTCATCCAAATCCCAAACAAATACACGCTGAAACAAAAACATTTACCAAAATCAGTACGTATAAAACTGTAAGGGAACCACAGCTGAAACAAACTCTTCTTGGTAACAGATAATGATGCAGCAACAGAATGTAATTAGGAGCACACAATCTAAGCTCCAAGAATTGGGTTGATGCTTCAGCCCTGAAAGTAAGGCTACGTTGTCTTGTAAGTTGGAATGTCTCATGCTACTCTAGAGATGAGAAATATTGGTGAGCCCAACAACCAATTCCTCTTTGTAAACAGTTGAGGACTGCATCACACACAGAGGGAAGTATACTCTCATAGAATATTCCGAAGAAAAATGAACAAAGCTCAAGGCTCATCTTTATGAAATGCATTTTCAAAGCTAGAATGCCCCTTAACTACAGCTGGCAACTGCAGCGTCTGGTAGGCAATCCTCTGTCATAGGACTCTCTGGGAATAGTATGGACTGCCAAAACCAAAATAAAAACAAAAACAAACTATGGAAGTTGATTTGAATTTATTTCTGGTTTTGCATTTAATATTTTTAAACACTAAACAGTGCAGGGGGCCCCTGCAAACTTCTGAAATATGAATCTCCATGCTCATCCTCATCTGTCTTTCTCCCAAAATTAGGACATGAGTAGACTTACATTTTTTAAATGCACCTGGAAACATATAAAAAGCTGAACATTAACATATATTAAACTAGCAAAATGACTTAAAGCTATATTTAAAAAAGGAAAATATTACAAAAGAATTTAATACAAAATAATAAACACATTTAAGTCATTCTTTCATAACTTTTTTTAAAAAAACCTTCCGGAATAAAAAGATATTTGTCTGGTGATGGAAAGAAAGCAGGAAGGGGCCTTTCTGACCTCTTTGGAAAGGAGTTTTGGAGTGTAGGGCAGCTACAAAGAAGGTCCTCTCTCATGACCACACCAATCCTGCTTGTGATGATGGCTGGGCTAAGAAGGGACTCTCCTGGTGTTTCAGGGCTTAGGAGGCTCAAAGAGAGATATAGAGAGAATCTGCCAGATAGCCTGAACCTGAGCTATATGTAAATGGAGGTGTTGTAACAGGTGAGTAGCATCATTCTTGTAATCAAGACTCTCACTGCAGCTCTTTATAATATCTGAAATTTCCAACCTTTCTTCAAAGGCAGCCCCATATAGAACACTTTACAGCTGTTTAAACAGGATATCACTAAAGACCTAATCACACTAGAGAATTACTCCACTTTAAATCCGGTTTCTGCCTCCTGCAAAGTTCTGGGATTTGTAGTTTAGTGAGGCTTTTAAAGGCTCCTCCCTAAACTACAAACCCCAGAATTCTGCAGGGGGCAGCAACCAGATTTAAAGTGGATCCAGCGTGATGAGGTTCTAAGGCAGGTATGACCATGGCCAGATTCAATATCTCAAAGAATAAGTGACCCAGAAGACAGGATCCAGGTTCAGGGTTGAATCCCAGAGTACACCCAAGCTACAAACCTAGGATTTTGAGGAAGTGAAACCCCATCCAACACAGGCTGAATGCCAATACCCTGATCTGCCCTTTAACTGACCAGAAATACCTCTGTATTATCTGGATTAAGTTTAAATGTATTTGTTCTCATCCAATCCAGAATTGTTTCTCCTTGAGTATCTTAGCATAGGTAATTCACCCCCTCCCCATTCAGAGCAGAAAAAGGAAAGCCGGGGGGGGGGGGGGGGTCAAGAACTGCTCCCCACTAACAAACAAAAAAAACACCCCCAACAACCTTTGGGGGACACATATGACCCCACAGAGTCATACTTTGCCTATCCCAAATTCAACAGAAATTTAAGAAAATGAATAGTAGTTTGGATCACATTCTAACACTTGATTTTCTTCTGGAAAAGAAGACACACAAAAATATTTCTTCATCTGTGAGTTTCAATGGAGAGTGGCTTCATTTCTAAATAACCTACCTCCAAGTCACTGTCAGGAGGGGGTGATGGGTTATTTTTGCGCCCTCTACCCCTTGATTTTGTCCCAGAACTCCTACATGTCCTTTCATCAAGATCCTTGATTGGTGTTGAGGGGCTCTGGACAGTGTCAAACTCTCCTGTAAACATTAAAAGTTCTGTAGAGTTTTTAACAGCATAACACACCGGACTCTATCAATTTTCTATGTCACTGTTCAAATAAGCAATGTGAGATATGGCAATTGACTTATAGTTCTTTAAAACATACTGCAATACTAGAAGCCAGACTCTGCCTTTAAAAAACACATCATATTTGGTGGGATAACTGGCCAATTTGGGGGGGGGGGGGTAGCATTAATGCACTGCAGACTTTCAGATACTTTAAACTCATCATTTTTTGACAAACTAACTCACTCTCCCAAACTTCCTACAAGTATGTCTAGTAGAATTTCATTTTAAAATAATAATTAAATAAATACTTACTCTGACTTAAAACAGATGTGTGTGGGTGTGTGTAAAAATTGTACCCATAACCCCTAATGTATGGGAAGGACTGCTAGGAGACTTACCAAACCTGTTGTAGTAGTTGAGACAACCCTGACCACCATTAGAACAACATTTTGACACACTGAGGGATTGTTAGGGATCGGAAGTGATGGTTCATATTTTGGATGAAAATACCAGTTTTTCAATACTCTCATATGTGAAGCCTGGAACAAGGAATATCACTATCTATTGAAGATATCACACTTGAATTTGCCTTTGTAAGAAAGTGCTCGAGACTGAAGTTCATTCTATGCCTGGACTAGAGACTGCGTCCTGCCCTCTGAGATTCTGAATAAATCTCTTCATCAGAACACTAAGAATAGTTGTGTACACTGTATGTGCATAAAGATAGAAGTCGAATGGAGAAGTGCTCAGCTGAAACATGTATTCCAAGACATGCTTATGGAATGTGGGCTAAAAAGGCACTGGGGTAAATGAATTTAATGCATACTGATATGAGTGAAGATGGTTTGGCTTGCACAAAAAGCTGCTAGGATCAGATGTAGATAGATTCAAACCTCTTATGCAGAAGTCAGGCTTGCATTGAAGTTTGTATAAAATCATCTCACAAGTCTATATTTAGCACTGTATCTTTATGAAAACCCATTCTTTCCTGAGTCACATCTAAGAAAACAAGACGACCAAGAGTTGCTTCTACTGTAAAATCTAATTCACTGAAAGAAAAGAGAAGTGGAATGGCTACATTTCTGCATATTCTTTAACATATGGATCTGTTCCCACCATATAAAAGAACTTATCAGATCATTTATGAAAGATAGCCACCACTGGAGCCAATGGAAAGATTGTGGTCATTCTAATGCCACTTCGTTTGTTTCAAGATTGATTCTCAAATACAAAAATAATTTCTACAATCATATTCTTTGAATTCTAGGTGAAAAAAAATTCAATCACTAGTTTAGTATTTTAGTATGTCTCCCACCATTTCATCTGTTTGACTTTTAAAGAAAAGGAAACCACCACTATTCACTATCATCACCAAAACCCCAGTTTAAGAAGGCTTTTGGGGTACAACCAGCAGGAGAAGTAACTACAGAAATTGGATTTCAAGGCATCTTTAGAACTATATAGAAATAATCAACATTTTGACTTTGTGAATATAATTTCCAAAATGTTCGTATAACATTCAATGAATTATTAAAATCTAATTTATTGTAATTGTTTATTCTACAAACAAAACAAATAGAATTTGTTTCCAGTTCCCACTCTATAGTAATTGTTACCACATGATCCAGGCTTCATTTTTGGATCAAATATGCATACAATAGTTTACATTAACCATTAGTCAATACTATATCTAATCAGTGAATCTTGTATGTTCTGGATATTTAGAGCCAAGTTTATTTCATTAAGCTAATCTCTAAATCAGAAGAGCCAGCTGTCGCCTATTTAAAAGCAAGGTATGATTCTATTTTTGGTCAGCGGAAGCCAACGGCTCTTTGAGCAAGTCTTGGTTTAATTGCTTGATTTTACTAGTAACAACAGTTCATGTTGATTTTTTCCTTACACTTAAAATGGATATTATATCTTGATTTTAAAATTGTATGTTAGATATAAAGGAACAGAATTAGCCCTCAAGGAAGATTGCATTAGAGAATTGTAAAAGGTGTTCAGAGCCATATAATAACTACAGTTTTTTTTTAATGTGGTACATATTTAGTGTCTAATTTTCATCCAGTCTTCCAGTTCTGATTATCAGCTATGAATAGGAGGAGGAAGGGAGAGGGAGAGATGTGACGATACAACATATAACCACAGTTTCTCTTTATCTGGGTGGAATGCCAAACCTTCAAGGTTAGATCTAGTAATATTAATGCACACCTGACTTTCCAAAAGAAACAAGGTATACCAGAAGGTGGTTATAAGATAGTCTGTGGCCTCATCATAGATCCAGAGATATAGTTTTGTGGTTCAGAGCATGTCGAAGCTTTAGAAACTTTAAATCCTGGGTTTATTTAGTGCATTCCATTGCATATGACAGTATTTCAGCTTTCCAAACTATAGAGCACAAGAATGAGAATTTTTAAATTCCAGAATAACCAATCTTCTCTTCAAAGAATGATCTGATATAAACTTTCCTCATCATTGCTAGTTTATCAACCTGATTCTTTCTAGTCGCACTTATTCTTTCTCTATGTCTCTCTATGGTTTTTAATGATTTTCTCTATGAATTCAGATTGCCACAATGTAAACTTTCATTCTGTTTTTGTATAAGCAATATAATTCAAAATTTAGTTTTGCATTTTGCACATGTGTCCCAAGTACATAGTGGTTTTCTGCGCATAGTGAATGACAGTAAGCATCCAATTTTTACTTCCAAGCTGTACAGTTTTGGAAAAATGTTGATATTGCATCTGGAACAATGACAACATATATCTGAAAAGTTGGATAATTTTTGATATACTGTTTTGTTTCCACATAAGTTACTCATGGGATCAGGAACTCCACTCTAAGATCATATTGACTATATTTACAGAGGTATCATATATTTGTATGCTAAATAAGTTGCCTTATAAAATAAAGTATTATAATATATAATAATTTGCTATTCTAAATTTTATAAACCTTTCAAAACACATGTGTAACAAACAGCCCTTGTACCTGAAATTCAAGTTTGTCCACTTACATCTTGTAACAGAAGTACCATCCAACAGTACACAGTGTTACATTCACTCTGAAAATATACTACATGCCTCTATCCTTCAGTTAACACTTTAAAAATATACTCATCTTAAATGAGTGCAGTGTTTTGAATGTGCAGCCATGAAATTTTACAGCACTTTTTATCATGTAGTGCAGAATACATTGAACTCTTTTCTACCAGATTATTTGTTTCTAGTATTTTATAGTAGAATATTAAATTCTGGAAGAAAAATATGCAAGAATGCATTTTGTTATTATAACATATTTATAATAAATAATAATAAAAGTGTTTCAATGTATAACAACATAAATATTCTAGTTATATAACTTACACATATGTATTTCATATACATGGAGTAAAATGGGTTAAATTTTATACAAATACCACATCCATATGTGTACACTTAGTTAGTATTGCCTATGACTTATCAATTACCTCTCCCAGGGAGTCGCTTAGCCCCATCTTGCCTAGCTATGCCCTTGGGGCATTATTGACAGTCCCTGTATGGGATTCTTTGAGAAGCCGAAGTTGTCTTGGATCTGGAATACACTGAGATTTGCTGCATTTGGCTGAACTCAGACTTTCCTGAAACTTGTTCATTCTTAGATGCAGCACACATCGGTAGTGTGCATTTTGTGGCCACCGCAGCCTCGGGTTGGCTTGAAACTGAACTATATGGACAGTGTAGAATGGTAGTCATGTTTTTGAATAAGTGTGTTTAAACTGTCCAGTCCAGTTGAAACAAGTGAACTAAGAAAGAAACAGCTGTATACCTTGCCCTAGATTGTACTTATCAATCCAAATCAGGGTTCTGTAGTGGTTTTCTACTAAAAACGGCTCCTTACTGAAGACTTTAAAAATCTCTAACATACTGCTTACAGCAAACAGCACTATCAGGAGCAAACAGCTGTCAGATATGGAAATACTATAAGCGAAAAATCAGCACAGCACAATCAAGAAAGTAAGCATGCTATTGAATTTTTTAGCAGGTTTAAACATATACCTTGGCTGTCCGATTTAACAGCTCCAAAATATTGGCCTTTCTCTTTTGTTCCAATCTTACATCTATGTGTATGTATTTCCTCTACTGTTTTTTTAATTCTACAATTCATTATTGTTAAACAGCCGTAACAATTAAAATGCAGTTGCAAGGCCAAGTACAATTTCTCAACACATTTTTTCACCTGGATAGAGGTCTATACCTGGTTGACTAGTTAGTCCAGGGAGAGATTCCTGAAGCTGGTATGTTGATGAGGATGAAGAGGTACCATCTGTAGTGTTGTTTGAGGTCATATAAGCTCCATATGTTGATGGTGAATAATACTGTGGATATTGATTTTGGCCAAAAGTTGTATATGATGGATATTCCTGGAATGATAGAAACTAGGTTTTTTTAAAATTCATGTACACTTCTTCCCATTCTGAATATTTAGAAATGCTAAAAAGACTACTTAATAATTTGCTTGAGCTCTATAGAAAAAATTAATTATCATACCTGTTGTGAACTACTGAAGTTTGTAGAATTTGAGACTGAATTGTTTGCATAAATAGAGGATGATGGTGTAAAACTAGAACCTAGAGTTAAAAGAATAATTCCCTATAAGAACTAAGCAAATTAGCAAACGATGCAAGCAAATTAGCAGCAAAAAGGTAAGGTTTAATATTAAAATATAAAGAACATGTACATTAAACCTGCAGATATGTCAGCCCAATCTTCTATTTAAAACATCTGTAATTCATAACTATGTATAAAGAGCAATAGCATTGTCTGCTTAAAATGTAATAAGCTGCTAACAGGTCAATTCCCTTCTACCACCATTACATTCACATTCAGCAATTCAGCTTCACCAAAGTACTAATTCATCAGTTCAATGTGAGGATATGTTTGAACCTCATTCTATGAATTAATGAGCCTGCTCATGCTTATCATGCCTGCACTGATATCTGGTCCTTTCCATGCTGGGAACCTAGTTTCAGGTATAATATGGTGACTACTGTTGCTTTTAGGAAATTAGAAGCTATATGCAAATAGAGAGATACAAATTTTAATGCAAATTTCCTATGACTAAAGTTCCACTAGTCCATCTAATCATGAGTACACTTCCTTAGAATTGTCAGTTTCAACAAGTCACTGGTTTCCCAGTCTCCCTTATTTGAAATCTTTTAAATTGAAAGCTTAATAGATGAGCTGGAAATTATCAATCTTATTATTAAACTAAAATGGAAGAGAGATGAGAGAAAACCTATCTGTACCATTTTCATTTGTTAGGCATTATAAAAGTGCAAGGTAACTATTAGAAAACCAATACGGCCATTTCATATCTCTCCTCTTCATGAAAATAAGCAAGAAGGGAAAACATTTTGGAAATGACAATTTTATTAATTCTTCTAAATGTATAATTTATTTTATCTAATTCCTCACAAGGAATTCTACATTTATAATGTCACATCCTCATAAAACTTCCTTCCACTTTGATGTTAAACACGTTAAGGTAATAGACAGGAGGGGACCCACAGATTGAGAACCACGGCTCTAAAGCCATCAATATACACAACATATGGTTACTTTTGTTGTTTGCTATCAAATGTCAGCAGCATGTCAGGAAAATCCCATTAATGGAGACCTTCCTGGTTTCCTTCAGTTTACCACTGAATTTGAATGGCACGGCATTGTGTGACTCAGGGTGGGTCTCAGGGTGATATTGTTGCCAATACCCAACCAAAGTTGCCTAGTCCTGCTCTAAATTTAAAAAGTTGTCACAAAACTTGAAGTATATATGAAATACCAAATACTCAATAGAGCAAAATTATCTAGATCAAATGTCATAATATAATGAAGAAACAAAAACCTATGATACGTGTAGTGAAAGAACCTATCGGACTATAACGTATCCAAACAAATAAAGAAATAGAGACTAAAAAAGTAAAAACACATCTAGGAAAATTGATAACTGACCTGGCATTTGGTATGAGTATGGTGTTTGGCCTGGCTGTGGTGTGGAGAATCCTGGGCTATAACTAAGGCACCCAGTCTGCAAGGGTGATTGTGTTTGTGAAAGTCCGCTTTCCGTCTTGATGCCTGGCAACATTACACCCAAATCTGTGTAAGAAATTAATTTTCAACTTCTTTTTACAATTGAAAGGAAAACTCACAGGAGTCTGCTATGCCAAATATATAATTATTGCAACATAATAAAAAACAACTGGAAATACCATAAGTAGGTAAACTGTAAGGTTGCCCAGTCTGTGAATACGCTGTATATACTGCGGGCTGCTGCATTCCTGAATATTGGGTCTGACCAGCATAGCCAGACATTGTTTGAGCTGCTGGAGTAGACAGAATATGTGGATAGGGCCTAGACAGAAAGGAGGAAAATACTGTCACTTGTAACACAAAAATGGATGGAAATCCAATTCAAACAAAGAAGTCAGTAACCTCCCCCACCCCTAGAATTAATTACAGAAGTACATGACAATGATCACACATTTTAGCCCTGAACCTTCTGTCTTTATAGTAGCCGGAAACAGAAAAAATAAATAGATGAAGCATTTATTGTAGAATAGAGATAAATAATGGCAAAAAAAACCTTGATCATCGAAATTTTGGTATTTTGAAGTAAGGAAATTTTTTCTTGCCATGGTAGATCCCACTAAAATTTTCCAATATTTGGTTTTGACAGTATACAGCATAATTTCTAGAATTCTTAAGCACTAGAATGTATAGTAACAGTAAAATGGCAATAAAAAGCACACCATAGAAGGGGAAGACCCTCAAACTGGAATCCCCTAATGGACTATTTTCCATATTATGAATTAATAATAATAATAATAATAACACCCTGCTTTATCTCTCCCACAGGAGACTTAAATCAGCTCAACATCAAAACATCATTAAAATATACAAATATTAAAACAGCATTAAACATCATTAGTATTAAAACAAATCAGATTAAATTGTAAGGATTCACAAATAAATATAGCTGTCAATATAGTGATGTTTTCATAAGAATCCTCATTGTAACCATCTTTGGAACTCTATGAATGATTCTAAAGACAATATTGTATTACTACTAGAAAAAGGTGCAGAAAAGGGTGAAATGATAAAGAGGCTGGCACAATTTCCTATGAGGAAAGTTAACAGTGTTTGGGTCTTTTTAGATTGAAATAAAGATCATAAAATATTGTGAAAAACGAGAACAGGATATACAATTATATACACTGTGCCAAATAGGAATGGATGTTTCTAATTTGCATACTAACATCTGTTGTCATCGATTGAATCTGACATGGTGAGAAATTAAGGGTTGATAAAGGGAATAATTGTGTAGATGACTACTTAAATTTGGAATAAAAGATAGGTACTCATTGGTCAGTTTTAATAGGGGATTAGACAATCATGGAAGATAAATCTAACTGGGACTGCTGGTTATGATATCTACATATTACCTCAGTATCAGAGGCAGTATGTTTCTCCTGCTTGGAGGCTTCTTGCTGTCAACTATGGGAACCAAATACTGGCCTAGATTGGTGTGATCCACCATGACTCTTTTGCTGTTCGACTGACTTATCAGTCTATCATATATTATGTGCAAGTGGCCTATAGTAAAAACTTTGCCCAAAACGGGAGATCAACACTGAATGGGATAATATAAGGCATTACTGAAATATACAGGTAATTTGTATTAATATGAGCTACTTAAGCTTACTCTGTTCTATTTCTCTTAAAAAATACATTTTACACAGATTTTGGAATCTATTGGTTAAATAAGTCAAATTACATTAAGTAGGCTGAACACTAATACAGTGATCGAAATGGAACTTTCCTGTAACTCCGAATGATCTTAATTTCACTCTGAAATGAATTGCTAGTCCAAACTAGAGAAAACCCACTGAATCAATTGTTGCATGGAAATCACTGTTCATCTGAGATAAATAATATGTAATAAAACACAAAAAGATGCATGCTCACTAACTTGGAGGGATACAGCTGTGTTGAGTACTGATGTGATGATCTTGGACTGTAGCCACTACTTGTTATAACTGTAAAATACAAAGGACACAGAAGAACATATTTAATGGAATATTTGCAGACAAAACTGTACGTAGAAATAATTTGAAGTATGTTGAATCAAGGTACAATTTTCCTCAGATCAAAATCAATGCAGTACAGAAAACATTCTAATTATTGTCTGTTATTGTCTAATATATAACATGGCTTTACATTTCATCAGTTCTGCAGAACAGGACATGCAAAACTTAATACAGCCCAATATTCTTGTGAGATAGTGCACCAAGTATTTAGTAAACCTATTTTGGAGAACATATGACACACATGATAAAACATTCACCTTAAGTATATTAACTCTACCATGAATACTTAATTTGAATTATGCTAATTATTCTAATAAAGATTTATTTACAACAAGTACAGTTTAACCAACTGAATAATAGCCGGAGGAACCACTATGACCAAATATTTAACAGCTTCTGGATAAGCAATTAATTGTGAATTGGCAAACAAACCAGATGAAATGTTATCCCCAATAAGAAAAGTCTCAGATAAAACCAATTAACAGAATGACCAAAAAGGTTTAACAGGATAAGCAAAGGCAGGAATTATAAAATGTATTCTTTCAATACTGAAATGTACTTAACTACAGGAGATCTGTTTGCAGTTGTGAAAAGCAGAGACCTAAAGAGGCAGGAGAATCTCAGAAACAATTTGATATAAATGATGAAAGGTAGCAGACACAAGTCTAATATATCATATTCAGAATTTAAGCAATATGAGACACGTGAAAGGAATGATTTTGCAAGCAGAAGTACCAAGATTTCACTAGTTGTGTGTTTTGTAAATACAAAATTAAAGAGCTCACAATTTTTGAATGAGTATTAATATTTATGCCTCTCTTCCCAGAAAAAAAAATGAGTCTAAAGCCAAAGTACAAACTTTATCTTTCAAAGGGAGTACAATATCTAAAGTTGTAATCTCAGCCACACTTGACAACAGAACTCCCATCTTACCTGGATTGAACTTTAATTTATTTATCTACATCTGATCCTTATTTCCACCCTGAAAACAATGCAAAATACACACAGATTTCTTGTCATCTGTTGAAAGAAAGCTTATTGATGACTGCCAACCTGCAGACTTTGGAAGAGCTCCACCAACGGCTTCCTTTAAATGTTAAACAGAATAGCAAAGAGTACTGAGTGGTAGTACACAGGACAATGGTCAAGAGACTGAACGACATTCCACCAGAAGGGTATCTTGGGAATATTTAGCAAAGGAGGGTCAGAATTGCTGCAGAACAATACCACAAGTCCACCAAACTGCCCAGAAGAATATGAGTAATGGTAGTAAATGAGAAATCTAAGAAAACCAACAAGGATGCTTTGTCCTGTTCCCAGCAGAAGCAATTGACCCAAGTTGTTTCTGTTTAAAAACCAGGCCTGAATCCAGATTGGAATGGATCCCTGTAATCACCTTCATACAAGAAATCCTAGAGTTGTGCTTCTAACACTCACCTTAACTTTAAAACTTTAACTTTAAAAAGGAAGAATACATGGCCAATAATTATCTCAGGTGGTAGGAGTCCAATGATGGTCTCTTCACTGTCTTACAGTTGCTTCTTTTAAAGGGATTGGAATGCAGCCCTCTCTCAAGGAAGCATTTGCAACCTCCAACACCCAATTCTCCAGCCTTCCTGCCAACTGTAATCAGACAGGATGGACATAGGTCTAACAGTATAAAGTGGTTGGCCTCATTTTCTGAAACAATTTGTTCACATTATAATGTTGAACAAACTAAAACTCATCAATCAAAACTCAATAAATGTTTGCCTCAATTTATTTTCCAGTCTTTACCATCAGTATGATCTAGTCATAATATGACATGGTATCATATTTCTGATACTTCCGCCTTACCCTTTTAACTGTGGTTCCTTTGACTATGTAATATTGCTCAATAGCTTCTTGACTACAGAAAGCACTTGCATTGGTTATGCATTCTTACAGAAGCAAGAAAAGTATGTGAACATTTTAGGAAGGTCACATATTTCTAAATGTTATTATATATTCATTTAACCTCTTCATCCTGTATTAGTGTTTCCCAACTTTATTTTGACCAGGGCCAATTGACCAGGGCCCACTTTGACCAGGGACAACTCTTCAACATTAGTACCAAAAGGGGCAGGGCTAGTCAGCTCTGCAGAAAGGAGCAGAAATAAAATAAATAAAATGAAATAAATAAATAAGGAGGAAGGGGATTTGCAGACCGAATTTTCATTCTCGCGGCCCACTTTTGGACTGCGTCCTACATGCTGGGAACCACTGTCTCATATATATATATATATATATATATATATATATATATATATAATGGCACACAAATATTATATGTTTTCAACATTTATTTATTCACAATGCATTCTATAAATAATATTAGTATATGAACTAATTCAGTATCTAGTGGAACCCTTTTGATCAGCAATGACTTCTAGTATATTTCTTTAAATGCCATTTTTTCACATGGGTTTTGTCCATACTACCTATAAAATTGTTTCAACTTAATGATTTTTAAAGGGCTCTTGGCATGAACAGTTTGCACGGTTTCCTGACACATCATGTTGATTGGATATAGGTCCAGATTTTTACAAGGTCATCTTAAAACATTTTATTTATTTATTTATTTAGTACAGTTATATACCGCCCCTCTCAGCCTTCCGGTGACTCGAGGTGGTTTACAAGGCAAGAATTCAATGCCACCAAGGACACAATTACAATATACAATATAAAAAACATCAGCAACAATAAAATCAAACATTATAATGACAAATACTTCAATCGATAATCATTAAAACAATGTCCAGTTCCGCCATATAGTTATTCCATTATTATATCAATTACTCTGTATTTTCAAATGCCCGCTCAAATAGCCATGTCCTAAGATTCTTCCAGAACGATAGGAGCGAGAAAGCTGATCTAATCTCCCTAGGAAGGGTGTTCCATAGCTGAGAGGCCACCACTGAGAAGGCCCTGTCTCTCGTTCCTGCCAATCGTACTTGTGATGATGGCGGGACCGAGAGCAGGGCCTCTCCAGATGATCTTAAAGTCCTTGAAGGTTCATAAGGGGAGATTCGTTTGGAAAGGTAAGTTGGGCCAGAACCATTTAGGGCTTTATAGGCTAAAGCCAGCACTTGGAATTGTGCCCGGTAGTGAACTGGCAGCCAGTGGAGCTGGCACAACAAGGGAGTTGTATGCGCCCTGAGACCCGCTCCAGTTAGCAATCTGGCTGCTATCCGTTGGACCAGTTGAAGCTTCTGGACAGTCTTCAAAGGCAACCCCACGTAGAGAGCATTGAAGTAGTCTATACGGGATGTGACTAGAGCATGGACTACCGTGGCCAAGTCAGGCTTCCCAAGGTCCTTGCACAGCTGGCGCACTAGTTTTAACTGTGCGAATGCTCCCCTGGTCACCTCTGAAACCTGGGGTTCCAGGTTCAGTGACGAATCCAAGATCACACCCAAGCTGCAAACCTGTGTCTTCAGGGGGAGTGTGACCCCGTCCAACACAGGGTGTAACCCTATACCCTGTTCGGCCTTGCGACTGACCAGGAGTACCTCTGTCTTGTCTGGATTCAATTTCAATTTGTTCGCCCTCATCCAGACCGTCACAGCGGCCAAGCACCGGTTCAGGACCTGAACAGCCTCCTTAGTAGTAGGTGGAAAGGAGTGACAGAGTTGGACATCATCTGCGTACAGATGACATCGTACCCCGAAACTCCGGATGATCTCTCCCAGCGGCTTCATGTAGATGTTAAACAACATGGGAGACAGTATTGAGCCCTGAGGAACTCCACAAGACAATGGTTGTGGGGTTGAACAGGTGTCTCCCAGTAACACCTTCTGAGATCGACCTTCTAGGAAGGACCGGAGCCACTGCAGAACAGTTCCTCCAAGGCCCATTCCCGGAGGCATCCCAGAAGGATACCGTGGTCGACGGTATTGAAGGCCGCTGAGAGGTCCAGCAGAACTAGCAGGGACATACTCCCCCTGTCTAACTCCCGGCGTAGATCATCAACTAAAGCAACCAAGGCTGTCTTGGTTCCATGACCGGGTCTAAAGCCAGACTGTGCCGTATACAGATAATCCGTGTCTTCCAAGAATACCTGAAGTTGTGAGGCCACCACACGTTCCAGGACTTTGCCCAAAAAGGGTAGATTGGAAACAGGCCAATAGTTGACGAATTGAGTGGGGTCCAGTGATGGTTCTTCAACAGCAGTTTTATTATAGCTTGTTTTAAGCTCGCTGGAAAAATGCCTTCCCGAAGGGAGGCATTAACCACCACCTTTACCCACTCGGCCAATCCCCCTCTGGCCTCCTTTAGAAGCCAGGATGGGCAGGGGTCTAGGATGCATGTGGTGGCCCTCATCCCTCCAAGTATCTTGTCCACATCCTCGGGTTTCACCAATTGAAATGAATCTATTAAAACCGGACAAGCAGATGCTCATGTTATATCCTCATTGAATTTCTTGCTCTATGCCCACTCTTTGGTATATCTACTTGTATGGTTAGGAATGCTGTCAAATTGCATGATGCACTTGCAATTAATATCCAGCTCCCTGATGGATAACTTGACACTCTCATCTGATGCACTTCAAAATCCATGGCTGCAATCTCTCCAGCTGCAAAGGCACAAAGCAGGCCAAATCATGCTTCCATTACAATGCCTGATTATTGGCATGAAGTTCTCTTTTTTGAATTCAGTATTTTGCTTTATTTTACTGCCAAATGTAATATTTCTCACTGATACTAAAACTCCCTTTCTGGCTGGTTTCCTCCTGGCATCTTCCCACGAATATCATGCTTGTTTGGGCTTTTTAAATGCATGAGTCAAGATTTTTTATGATAGTGACATGCAGCTCTTTGGATATTCCTCTGAGGTCCTTTGAAACTTCTTGAATGCCAGTTTGTTCATAGGACAACTGCACCTGTGTAGACTGAATTTAGTCTGGAACCTTCTCAATTTTTAGACTATTTTTATGACAGTAGATTGATAGAGCCCAGGCATGTAGCCGGGGGGGGGGGGGGGGCTCGAGGGGCTTCAGCCCCCCCCCCCCCGAAATTCTCATGGCGGTTCGCGAAAAGGCTTTACTGGTGCATTATTTAAACTGTTATGTTTATTCATATCATGAACTGATCACCATACTCAATATATTCCATATGCATGGGGGTATTGGGGTAACGATACAAAAGGTTGGCTAGGGTAGACCCACTTTCACTCAGACTCAGCCCCCCCCGAACCAAACTCAGCCTCCCCCCCCCCCCGAATCGAAATCCTGGCTACAGGCCTGATAGAGCCCCATAATGCTCAGAACTGGTTTTGTAACCCTGTTTAGATTGGTGAATAATAATTAGAGCGCCATCATATATAGGGTCGGGCCTCTAAAACTCAATCCTTCACCCCTATTTAATTTAAATGGGTTCTCTATAAATTTAAATGGGTTCTCTATAAATCCTATGGGGTAGTTAGAAAAGGAATGCTTTTGATTCATGAGAGTCATTGTAAAATGATGGGATTTTCTTGATCTTTCTTATTTACAAACTTTTTCTTATCACTGGTAGTAGTGTTTATACTATTTATAATAGAAATAAATACTGTTTGAACCAATGGTTCCCAAGCTGTGGTCCATGGACCACAAGAATGAAAATATGGTCCACGGCCTCACCATTACTACACCCTTGCCTCGAAACTATTCAGCAATGAAAGCGACTGATCTTGCAAAAGCCACTTATAGTGCTGAGGCAACAGGGATGTTGGAAGGAGGGAGTCTGACTATCCACAAAAGATCACTACTACCACATCAGCTCTAGATTATTAAATATGATTTTCTCTGGGTGAGCTGATGACACACAACTAGAGCTGATGTGGTCTTATCCAATGCAATTTTCTGAATCAGCACCCCAAATAACCAAACCGAATCTAAAGTTGACCAAAAACAGATTCGTAACCCTTTTGGTACTAATGTTAGAGAGTGGTCCCTGGTCAAAGTGGTCCCTGGTCAAAAAAGGTTGGGAACCAATGGTTTAAACCCTGTCAATTGGGATTTGACAGAACCATGAGTATATTATGTCTTTACCTGATCCAGTAAATGTGTCCAGAGATCCATCTCCACTTGTTGTTGTTGATGATTCACTGGTATTCATAGGCTCTGTTTTGACTGCAAGAAGAGACACTATATAGAAGAATAAGTAAACATAGGATTTTACTTCTAAATTTACTTATGTTACAATAATAATAATAATAATAATAATAATAATACTTGTGGTTTAACAAAAAGTATGTACACATTGATCGTATGTCATAATACCGACTTTTTCACAATCAGAGCTTTAAAACCATGCTCATACTGCTTTTTACCATTTATTCAGATACAGTGTGCCCTCATGGGGGTTACGTTATAGGACCACCTGCGATAAGTGGAAAACCACGAAATAGGGATAAGGAAGAGGAGGAGGACTGTGTCTTACCCTGGGGCTTGTCTTTGGTCTGGGCCTCTGCTGCTCCCTGCTCCTTCCTCGGAGGCTCTTTGGGAGCCGAGGCCCAGCCCGGAGACTGCCAGGCTGGGCTGAGGCTTGGTCTTCCCTCTTCGATGGCGGCCTCCCGGGCTGGGCCTCGTGGCCAAGGCTGGCAGACAGGCCTCTTGCGCTTGTGCCAGGGAGGGGAGGGGGCGTGCTGCCATGTCTCCCACTGCCGACACATTGCAAGGGAACAGGAGGGAGACATGTGCCATCTCTTCCCCCCTCTCTCCCCCTGCAACACTGAGGAGCTAAACGCTGAAAAGAGCCACTCCCTCACCCGTCACTCGCTTTCACAGGTTCCTGTCCATAAGTGCCATGTTGAGGAGGGGGCGCAGAGGCTGAGGGGGAGAAAAAGACATGGCAACAGCACTGCGAATGAGAGGCAGCAAGGGAAGGGCCTGAACAAAGTGCCCCTTTAGCAGAGGCATGGCAGCAGTGCTGGTGATGATGGTAGTGGTGGTGGTGGTGGTGGGCTGAGGGTGGGATGGCGGGGGGAGCACGCGAGAGAGGGAGGGAGGGAACATGTGTATGAGTGACTGACAGGCGGGAGGAGAATGGGCATGTGCACACGCATGAGAGAGAGTGAGGGCAAGAAGAAAGGAGGGGAGGGGAGGGAAAGAGAGAAGGGAACATGCCTTCCTTCCTGTGGTGTGTAGGGCTCCTTTCCTCTGCTGCTTGGCGCCTTTGCACTAACCCCATTCCGGCCTCTGCGTCCATCACAGGCACCTCTTTGAAAAAGGAAGGGAGGGGGGAAGGGGTGGCATGGGGCCAGGTGGCATGTTGTGTTGTGGCACAGCATGTGGTTCCTAGAGTGCTGGACCAGGCGATGCATTGGAAGGAATGTGTTGCTAGTGTCTGGCTCCAGGAGCCACTGGGGCGCCCTCCTCTCCTCCTCCTTTCCTCACACCTTCTCCCTGTGCTGATTGAGCCTTTCCCTGCTTCTCTTGCCAGGAAGCAGCAGTGGTGCCATGGAGACCCTCATGCCTCCTCACTGGGGAGCCATGCCAACCACCACTGGAGCCCCTTCCCACCTCTAGAGTGCCTGGAAGACCTCTCTCACTCCCTCTCCCTCTCTCTTGCCACCCAGCCAGATGCGGATGCCATTGCTGTATTTGCTGTAACCCTCCTCCTCCCTCCCACATGGCTTGGGGCGGGGGGGAGAAGAAAAATCTGTGAAACAGCGAGCCCGCAATAAGCAAATTGCGAAGTAGCATGGGAACACTATACATCTTAATGTAACTCCAGTGCACTTTCCAGCCATGAAAGTCAGAATATATTACAAAAAAAATAGTGGAGAAAATTATTTTGGAGGAATAAAACCAATTGTAAGATAGTTTGATTTATGCTTGATAAAATCAATATGTGGTAGAAAGTCACAAATAGACTTAGAACAGCAACTATACAAAATATATCATTCAAATGTTTCACTAATAATAATGTTTGTATCCTGTTAGTTCATCTTGCCTAGAGTAAACCATTCAATCAAGATTCATGTACATTAATCCAGCAGATTCATGTACATCTTCACTAGTTTGTGTCTACAAACTAGTGAAGACTACAAGAGGATTCAGGTGATGGTAATATAGCATCTTTCTCAATGACCTTTATAAAAAGAATGTATTATATTTACTCGCTTACTATGTGGGATGCAACAACCTTTCCAAAACTTGCACATTTCTGTGATAGGGAAACTTGAAATAGGATTTTGACTAGTTAATCTATTCATGGGCAGGTGTCTATGTAATTTCCTTACACCAAATGGAAGGCCCCTATTTGAACAAGAGCAAGAGAGAATTTTCCTGATACTCCCTTGAAGTCTTATCCAGAAGCCCCATCGCACTTGAGCATTTTCCCACTTCAATCCACTTTAAAGGCTATGACTGCCTCCTGCAGAATTTTGGGGTTTCTAGTTTAGGGAGGCCCAGGGCTTCTCAGGATGAGCAGTTTAAAGTTGTTGTTTATTCATTCAGTCACTTCTGACCTCATGGACCAGCGCACACCAAAGGTCCCTGTCAGCCATCATCATTCCCAGCGCCTTCAAAGTCAAGCCAGTCACTTCAGCATACCATCCATCCATCTTAAAGGATTTCAGGATTTAAAGCAGTTTAAAGGCCCCTCCATAAACTTCAAACTCCAGAATTCCGCAGAAGGCAGTCACCACATTTAAAGAGGATAGAAGTGGAAAAGTTCGCAAGTGTGATGAGGTCCCTGGGTTTAAGGACTGTTGGAGGGAATAACAGTGATAAATTAAAAATGCAATCCAGACTCAAAGATGTCCTGGTTGCAGTGGGTAAGGAATAGGTAGATTTTTCCTATTCCACCACATATTTGTTTTTATCTTTTCCCAGCAGAACAGCCCTCATGTCAGCACAATCCCTTCTGCTCAGGAATATCTCAGCTAACAGAGCCTTTGAGAAAGAAGTTCCTTTTCAGAAAGACTTTTTAAAGTCTGCCATGACCCTTTTTTCCTGCTATCTATCTGGAATCAGCATTGGGGTTGGGAAGGTATGAAGGAGGGCTAGAAAAACACAGACTTTCAGTAATGAATTACAGCAGGGTATCTGCAGTAAACAAAGCATTAAAGCTTATACTGGTAAATAATGAGATACAATGCTAATGTTAACAGTTTTGTGGGCACCTCAAAACTGACCACTTCAGGAGGAGTAAAGCTGGCAGAGAAGGTGATTTCAACATGGAGGTGATTACATATGAAGCTCTAGAACTGGATTGAGGCTTTGGTGGTGTTTTAACACACCTCCTGCCCATCTCCAGGCTCTGCAGTACCTGTGACTTCATGGTGGTAGAGGATTTGGATTTTTTTCCCAACCCCCCCTGCTCCAATTGCAAGTGCAGATCACCAGAGGTCTCATCCCTTAATTGCTTGATGTGATCTACACCTAAACATGCTAATGCACATTATGGGCTCCTTTTTGGAGTACCCCTTATTTTGCTTATCATGGTTTAAGCCTTTTAATGTGCACTCCTGCATGCATTCACACCATGCATAATTTAAACACCAGGTTCTCAAGCTGCTTACACACTGCATATATTATTGAAAACTTACTTGACTAAATTGTTTCAATATGCATGTTCCCAAGTTTAGATAAAAATGTTCACTGGCAAATGTTGGTGTGCTCCTCTTTTTGTGGTATAAGAATCTAACCCTATTCTTACTATTTCATTTTGCTATACATAGTATAGTCCTCTAAGGAGATGAGGAAAGGCTGTATGGCTAGAAAAGGAGAGGCCAGTAAAGATATATGGTATGTGAACACAGAAATGCTGGACCACTCTAACAACCACCATGTCAGACTACACAGAGAAGCCATTGAAAACCATAAGCATGTGGACAATTTCAACAGAAAGGAGGAAACCATGAAAATGAATAAAATCTGGCTACCAGTATTAAAAAATTCTAAAATTAAAACAGCAAAACAGCAGAGGGAAAACAATCAGGGACATCTAATCACCTCTCAACAAAAGATTGCTCCAGGCACTGCCAGGCTATCAAATGCTAATCTAGGTGGTCAGTTGAAACATTCACACCTAGCTCCAGCAGACAAGAGTTTCTTGTCCCACCCTGGTCTTTCCACAGATATATAAACCCATTTTCCTAGTTCCAACAGACCTCACTACCTCTGAGAATGCTTGCCATAGATGCAGGCGAAACGTCAGGAGAGAATGCTTCTAGAACATGGCCATATAGCCTGAAAAAACCTACAACAACCCAGTCATAACATAGTTTAAGTACTGCGATTCCACACTTGTTTTTGTAAATGGGATCCACAATGATCTGACTTCTGTGGACTAAACATTCTTTGCCATGAGATGTAGACTTATGTATATAAGAATGAAAACATTAAAAGATATCTAATATAACTTATAGTAACACAGTTCCTAATGTCTTCATTATTTATAGTAGGACTTATAGTAGATTGTGTTTTTATTACAAAAGTGTTCTGAGAAGCAGAATGAGATATGAGAACTAAAAAAATACAAAGCAAAATATAAGATACTTAACACACCACTCAGAAAGTCAGCCACACACATGCACAATACCAGGATTGCTCATACTTGTTGCAGAAGAAGGAGTGCTACAACTCAGCAACCAGTCTGCAGTGTTTAAAACGGTCATGTTGTCTCCTGAGAATTGGAATGGTATACAATTGTTCATTGCCTGGATATCTATGTAACCTTATTTGTTATAATTACAGCAGAGTCTTGTTTATCCAATATAAATGGGCCAGCAGAACGTTGGATAAGCAAAAATGTTAGATAAGAAGTAGGGATTAAGGAAAAGCCTATTATACGTCAAATTACATTATGATTTTACAAATTAAGCACCAAAACATCATGTTTTACAACAAATCGACAGAAAAAAGCAGTTCAATGCACAGTAACATTATGTAGTATTTATGAATTTAGCACCAAAACATCACAATGTATTGAAACAGCTGTGGATCTGGGCGGGAGACAGACTGCGTTAGATAATACAGAATGCTGGATGAGTGAAAGTTGGATAAGCGAGACTCTACTGTATATATTTTCCTAGATCAAATGAACTCAGGACTCTGTACGATAAACTCAGCTGAACTGGTATTAAACCATTTGTAATATTAATTTAATGTACAAAAATAATTTTCAATAAGAAAAAAATGAAAAATTATCACACTATTTTAGACTAGGAAATAATCACAACTTTTGTTTATACAACGATTCTAATCACATTAAACTACACAAGTTAAATATTACTGTTTTCAAAATTATGTGTGTGGTTTGATTTGCATATTACCAACCAAGGGATTACAGAATATTCACAATTTCCCCCTATTTTTGATGGCACTTTTTCTACCGGAGAGAGCATCTAGGTCCTCCAGCAGAACTCTATAGTGAATGTCCATCTGAATTTGACCACAGAACCCCATTGGAGGGCCTTCAAATGCCCGGAGAAGTCCTTCAGCACAACTTCAGATGCAAATGGACCATAGAGTTGTATTGGCAGACTAAGATATTCCTAAACAGAAAATAGCCAAATCCACAAATAATCAAATCTGAAAATGGCAGACTGAAAATGTGGAAGGCTAATTGGGTATATATGATATGACTGTGGGTTCAGGAACCAGTTGAATTACAGCATCAATAGAAGAAAATCTTAGGTATAGTTAATAAGAGCAACATAATGATAGAAATAACGGGGTGTGTCTGCATTTATTTAATTTATAGCCCTCCTCCTATGTTACTTTGCTATCCAAAATATACAAATTTCCTTCTTCAAAAGTCGATCTGCTGCCAGCATAAACCAGGTAAACTCTCAAAGTATCAAAATCCTTTTTAAGGTCAGTTTTTACTCACCACTTGTCCCATTTGTTGTAACAGATGTACTACTAAGGTTAGATTTGTCCAGCTTAGAAGTACCCGGTGTTTCACTGTTTCCTACAAGATTGTGAGGGCTTCCTAGATCCTGCATTTCCATAGATCTATTAGAGAGAGAGAGAGAAAAGTAATGCTCTCAATTATATTACTGGCATTATGGAAGTGTGCAAACAATCCTTTGTACTAGACATTTATATAAACAATTTGATTTTATGTATACTCAGACCTATGCATACATGTTTGTATGAAGAAAAATGCATTATAATCAATTTCATACCCTTCCACTGAAATGATGTTTTTCTCTCAGTCCTAGCTGACTATTTTGAAAACTTTGCAACCCTAGTTGAACTAGATCACAGAATTCCACTGTAAATGTCAAGAGATATACATGTGTCATGAAAGGAGAGGTTGATCAAAGCCCTGAGCAAGAAAATGAACAATAAAATAATTCAACTAGGAAAGTTTTCTCTTCTGAAGTATAAGTGGAAAACTATAATGGGCAATCAATATCAAATCATCAAAAGGATTTTCATGTCATTTTAATAATCACAAACTCTTATTTACTTAGAAGTCTAAAAGGTAAGGATATGTAGTGACAGATTAAAAGGAGCAGCAATAAGAAAGTAGTAAGTTATTAGCAGTGATTAGAAGAGAAGCTCAAAATATTGGCAAGACTACAAAGACAAAGTGGGGATTTCCTAAAAGTTCCTCATCACCACAACTATTTGCTGAGAACTGAGAACTGAGCCAGTTAAAAGAAAACCAAGCACAATTTCTAATACTAGAAAATTTATGCAGAGACGGAAACACCCCTGGTGATGAGCCACTACAATGTTATGAAAACATCTAGTGGTAAAATAAATAAATAAGGAATGAAATAGATAAAACACAAAAATTGTTCAGATGACACCGAGAGAAGCATTTTTGTCAGGCAATAATGCAACTTTGAAGAAACTCTGAATGAGATTTTGAGATAACTAAACGTTATGAGGAAATATATTACCAATACTCTGTTTCCAATATAAAGCAAATATAAGTATTGGTTTTTAGTGGAGAAGTGCTCTTGTGTCTTCTCAAACTTACCAGTTATCCACTGAAAATCATCCTTTGCTATTTTTTTTATAATTCCCCACAGCCAAGCTCCAACAACCAATGCACGAAGTTAGCTTGTATGAATAATATATATATCACAAAAGAGAGGATCAGCAGATGCATGGCTGGCATAGCACCCCTTATCCTACTTGATTCTGTACATATGCCATCTCTCTTCTGCAGTGACTCACTATTACTAGGTTTGGATGGGCTAGTTAGATGACATGACATAACAATTCAGGCTTCAGGTTTCACTTGAACACTAAGTCTAAAGTTGGAGATTGGTATATGGAGGATACATATACTCATGCCCTACACACCCAGGCAGACACCTGAAGTTAGTTAAGGTAGCATTTTCAGGGATTTTTTTTCTATAAATAAAATCATTAAAACATTCCCTCTTTCCCTTCCTCTAGATCTGCTGAAAAGACCTGAAGTTAAAGGCAGGGCTTAAGATACCACTGATTCTGAGACGTTTCCCCCTGGATCTGTGTTGTACTCGAGAGCAGGATTCCCTCTGATTCTTAACACCAAACAGATGAGTTAAAATAGCCAGCAGTTTATTGAAGATAGTAGAAGCCAAAGCAATAAAAGTAATCCACAGTAAAAAGGCAAATCCAATTGATTAAGAAGTAAAAAGAGCAATAAATCCACAGAGAAACAGTCCAAGAAAGCACATTATAGCAAAGGCTTGATTTCAAAGGCAAAACAACAGCAAAGGCACTTAAACAAAAATCAAACAAAGACCAAGGTCCAGGAACATGGCATGGAGAACTATTTGTGAATCCAACATTGCTTTGTCTGAAAGTTAGACTCCATACTTGCACTATATATCTACTTTGATTCCCAAACAGCTAGGAATTGCTTTTTCCTTAGTTTTGGTTTCTCTATTAGCTTCTGCTCTAATCTGGCTGAGTGCCTTAGTTTCTGGTTTGTTTGTCTCTGTTGGCTATAAACTCTTCGTCTGTTTAAGGCTTCATTAAAATTTGCACCTGGAGATAACTGACCCTGGGACTGAGGTTTAAGGCAGGGCTTAAGATACCACTGATGGGGACTGTCTCCCCATATATAGCCTGGTGACGTCGCTGTTTTCTTGGCTCTGATTGACCCTCCTCATCCTCCTCTGAGACATGCAGAAGGCTGCATGAACGAAGCCACGCAGCCCAAAACCCAAACAAAACAATTGTAACTGTGCAACTTTCTCTGTCATTTCACCCCTTCTTCTGTACAAAAATGAGATTTTTGTTTCATGCCATCTGAATGGACAGTATGAAATGAAAACCTGAATGAAACAAATTAGACAAATACAGGGCCCATGTCTAGTTCAGGCAATCACAAAAGGGCCACCCCAATGCTTTCTAGGATGTTCACATGAATTCAGTAGGAGCCCCTGGATAAACCCTTGTGCTGACAGGGCTGCTGATCAAAAAGTTGGCAGTTCGAATCCAGAGAACGGGGTGAGTTCCCATCTTTTTTAAAAAGATGTTTCCCAAAAGACCTGTAGGGTTTTTTTAGAGACCGGGCTGTGGTGTAGCTATTTGGTAGCCAGCTGCATTAAATTACTACTGGTCATGAGTTCGAAGCCAGCCCGGATCAGAGTGAGCTCCTGGCCATTAATAGTCTAGCTTGCTGTTGACCTATGCTTTTTAAAAACATATTATGCTATAAACGCAAATCAGCAAACCATATTTGAAGTGTTACAAGTATAGATCCTGAGTAGTTCAACAAATATTAATGGCATTATGCTAATTTACACTGGTGTGTTGTTGTTGTTCATTCGTTCAGTCATCTCCGACTCTTCGTGACCTCATGGACCAGCCCACGCCAGAGCTCCCTGTCGGCCGTCACCACCCCCAGCTCCTTCAAGGTCAGTCCAGTCACTTCAAGGATGCCATCCATCCATCTTGCCCTTGGTCGGCCCCTCTTCCTTTTGCCTTCCACTTTCCCCAGCATAATTGTCTTCTCTAGGCTTTGCTGTATCCTCATGATGTGGCCAAAGTATTTCAACTTTGTCTCTAGTATCCTTCCCTCCAGTGAGCAGCCGGGCTTTATTTCCTGGAGGATGGACTGGTTGGATCTTCTACCAGTCCAAGGCACTCTCAGAACTTTCCTCCAACACCACAGATCAAAAGCATCGATCTTCCTTCGCTCAGCCTTCCCTAAGGTCCAGCTCTCACATCCGTAGGTTACTACAGGGAATACCATGGCTTTGACTAGGCGGATCTTTGTTGCCAGTCTGATGTCTCTACTCTTTACTATTTTATCGAGACTGGACAGTGCTCTCCTCCCAAGAAGTAAGCGTCTTCTGATTTCCTGGCCACAGTCTGCATCTGCAGTAATCTTTGCACCTAGAAATACAAAGTCTGTCACTGCCTCCACATTTTCTCCCTCTATTTTCCAGTTGTCAATCATTCTTGTTGCCATAATCTTGGTTTTTTTGATGTTTAGCTGCAACCCAGCTTTTGCGCTTTCTTCTTTCACCTTGATTTGGAGGCTCCTCAGCTCCTCCTCGCTTTCAGCCATCAGAGTGGTGTCATCTGCATATCTGAGGTTGTTAATGTTTCTTCCAGCAATTTTTACCCCAGCTTTGCATTCATCAAGCCCCGCACATCGCATGATGTGTTCTGCATACAGGTTAAAAAGGGTGAGAGTATGCAGCCTTGTCGTATGCCTTTCCCAATCTTGAACCAGTCTGTTGTTCCGTGGTCAGTTCTTACTGTTGCTACTTGGTCCTTGTACAGATTCCTCAGGATAGAGACAAGGTGGCTTGGTATGCCCATCCCACCAAGAACTTGCCACAATTTATTATGATCCACACAGTCAAAGGCTCTAGAATAGTCAATGAAGCAGAAATAGATGTTTTTTCTGAAACTCCCTGCCTTTCTCCATTATCCAGCGGATATTGGCAATCTGGTCTCTCGTTCCTCTGCCTTTTCTAAACCCAGCTTGAACACCTGGCAACTCTCGCTCCAAGTATTGCTGGAGTCTTCCTTGCAGGATCTTGAGCATTACCTTACTGGCATGAGAAATAAGGGGCACTGTAGGGAAGTTGGAGCAGTCTTTCGCATTTCCCTTTTTTGGTATGGGGATATAAGTTGATTTTTTCCAGTCTGATGGCCATTCTTGTGTTTTCCATATTTGCTGGCAAATGGCATGCACCACCTTGACAGCATCATCTTTTAAGATTTTAAACAGTTCAGCTGGGATCCCGTCGTCTCCTGCTGCCTTGTTGTTAGCAATGCTTCTTAAGGCCCATTCAACCTCACTCCTCAGGATGTCTGGTTCTAATTCATTCACCACACCATCAAAACTATCCTCGATATTATTATCCTTCCTATACAGATCTTCTGCATAGTCTCACCACCTTCTCTTGATCTCTTCAGCTTCTGTTAGGTCCCTGCCATCTTTGTTTCTTATCATACCAATTTTTGCCTGTAATTTACCTCCAATGTTTCTAATTTTCTGGAAGAGGTCTCTTGTCCTTCCTATTCTGTTGTTTTCTTCCACTTCCATGCATTGCTTATTTAAAAATAGTTCCTTATCTCTTCTGGCTAACCTCTGGAATTGCGCATTTAACTGGGCATATCTCCCCTTATCACTGTTTCCTTTTGCTTTCCTCCTTTCTTGGGCTACTTCCAGTGTCTCAGCAGACAACCATTTTGCCTTCTTGGTTTTCTTTTTCTTTGGGACATACTTTGTTGCCGCCTCCTGAACAATGTCGCGGACTTCTGTCCATAGTTCTTCTGGGACTCTGTTTACTAAATCTAGTCCTTCAAATCTGTTCTTCACTTCCACTGTATATTCGCTAGGAATGTTAGTGAGATCATATCTAACTGGTCTGTGTATTTTCCCTGATCTCTTTAGTTTTATTCTAAATTGAGCAATAAGAAGTTCGTGATCTGAGCTACAGTCAGCCCCAGGTCTTGTTTTCACCGACTGGATGGATGTCCGCCACCTTTGGCTGCAAAGGATGTAGTCAATCTTATTTCGGTGCTGACCATCTGGTGAAGTCCATGTATAAAGCCGTCTTTTAGGTTGTTGGAAGAGAGTGTTTGTTATACACAGTGAGTTTTCCTGGCAAAATTCTATCAGCCTGCGTCCCGCTTCATTTTGTTCTCCCAGACCATGTTTGCCTGTGATCCCAGTTGTCATTTGACTTCCCACCTTGGCATTCCAGTCTCCTGTAATGAAAATAATGTCTCTTTCTGGTGTATTATCCAGTAGGTCCTGCAGATCCTCATAGACCTGATCTACTTCTGCTTCTTCAGCAGCTGTGGTTGGGGCGTATATTTGGATCACTGTGATGTTGAAAGGCTTTCCTTGCATTCGAATTGAGATCATTCTGTCACTTTTTGGGTTGTATCCAAGCACTGCTTTAGCGAATTTCTTATTAATTATGAAGGTTACTCCATTTCTTCTATGTTCCTCTTGTCCGCAGTAGTAGATCTGGTGGTCATCTGATGTGAAGTGGCCCATTCCAGTCCATTTCAGTTCGCTGACCCCCAGAATGTCTACCTTTAGTCTTGACATCTCACCAATAACAACATCCAATTTGCCCTGGCTCATAGATCTTACATTCCAGGTTCCTATGATGTGTTGATCTTTAGAGAATCGGATTCGTCGTTCACCTCCAGTACCGTCAGCCGCTAGCCTTCCTTTCGGCTTTGAGCTAGCTGCGTCATCACATCTGGGGCTAGTTGAACTTATCCTCTGCTCCTCCCCAGTAGCATTTTGGCCATCTTCCGACCTGGGAGTCCCATCTTCCAATGGCATACCGACATATCTCTGGTTGTACTGGTCCATTTAGTTTTCTTGGCAAGAATACTGGGATGGTTTGCCATTGCCTTCCCCAGGGATCATGTTTGGTCTGACATCTCTGCCACGACCGTCCCGTCTTGGGTGGCCCTTCATGGTTTCGCTCATGATATCATTGAGGTGCTCAAGCTCCAGTGCCACAACAAGGCGGTGATCCTTTGCTGAAGTAGATTATATTTTTTCTCCTCCCTCCCTCTCCCTCCCTCCTCAACCAAAGTATATTTCTACTAATCTTGCAGATCCAGCCACTGGTAACGTCTTTGTATTTTTTTCTTTGATGTGATCATTGGCTCCTCCTTTTTTCTCCCAGTTGAAGTAGACCTCCCATCTATTTGTAATGATCTTTTGTTTGTCCGTTCTTGTTGCTTGCTTAGTCATAATTCGCATAATGTCTAACAACACATGATCATACATATAATCATTCCAATTGCTTAACATCCACTTCAATTTGTCTTTCCATCCTCTAGCGATCACTGCATGTGCAGCTCTTATTGTTACTTTAAATAACTCCCAGCAATTGATTTTTATACTCAGGTGTTCCAACACTCCCCATAGTAGCAAATCATTATTAATTTGAATTTTTATCTGCAATATCTCCTGAATTTTTCCTTGTATCATTTGTGAGAATTTGTTTATTTCAGAACACTTCCACCACATATGTGAATAAGTATTTTTCTTTACTACAATGCCAACACTTTGAATTTTTCCCATTTCCCATATAAGCCAGTTGTTCAGGACTTCTATACCATCTTAATACCATCTTTTTTTTCCAAATGTGTTATATTTTTCTGTTTTTATTCATGTTCCTAATTATTTTCTCTATTTCTTGCATCCTTAAGGACTTAACCCCATTCCATTTGTTACGTGTTGCCAAATCATAAACTCCTTATCTTCTACCATTATTTTAGATATTTTTGCCACTGTTCCTTAGTTTTTTCTCTTGCATTTAGCAATCTATCTTCCTTTAATTCTTCAGTGGGCTGTGCACCTCTTTTTTTTTACTTTCCTCCAAATTCTCTTAATTTTAACAAATTTTCTCCCCAAAATGTTCTTCCAAAAACCTCTGGCCAATTATCTCTCCATCTTGTTTCCACATATCTTTTACCCTTCTTAGTCCTTTTTCTTCTAAGTTATTTGCCAGCCTTTTGGGGAGTCCCATGCTCTTAATAGGAGTCTTTTCTGGTATTTTATATGCCCATATTTTTTGCCATTTTTGCCAACAATCGTATCCTACTTTCTTGGTCCTGTTAGTTTTTCTTCTTTTTCATTAATATCTCTGATGTATATCCTGTATATTCTCCATCCTACATTTATTTCATTCTCTACTTTTATGCATTTATCTTCTCCCTTTAAACTTATTTCTAGTAATGATCTTAATTGGAAAGCCTCATAATAATATTGTAGATTTGCAAACCCCCATCCAAGAATTCCCCTTGGGGTATATTGGATCTTTTTAATTATTCTCTTTCTCTTTTTCCCATATATCCATTCTCTCAAAGTGTTATCCCATTATTTTAATTGTTTATATTCTAATTTTATTTATAGTTTTTAGAAAAGATAAAGTAATTTGGAAATTATGCACATTTTCAGTGCTTTTATTTTTTGTAGGATACTTAATTGCTTATCCCTCCAGGCTTCCCCCCCCCCCCTGGATTTTCCATATTGTGACATAATTGGCCACTTTTAACTTGGTTATTTCTTTTGTAATAATTATGCCTAAATATTTTATTTTATTTCTTATTTTTATTTCTCCCAGTTTTGTCTGCAGGGCCTTCTGTTCCTTTTCCCCCTGCCCATATTGTATATAAGCATTTTTGATTTGCTCATATTCACTTTCAATCCTGAGTATCTTTCAAAAAAAATATATGTATTTCTGTTACTGCTTCTACTGGGTTTTCCATTATTAATAAAATGTCATCAGCATAAAGATTTATCTTCACTTCTTCCTTCTTAATCTGATATCCCTTTATCCTGCCATTGTTTCGTATTCCATCTGCCAGAGGTTCCACTGCTAACACAAATAATGGCGGAGATAGAGGGCAGCCTTGTTCTACTCCTCTTTCTATATTCCAATATTTTGTTAATCCTTCATTTACTCTTATTTTGCTCTCATGTTACTATATAACTCTTTTATTATTTTAATAAATACATTCATTTAGATGGTGAGCTCCCATCTCAGCTCTAGCTTCCCATGTGGGCACATGAGAGAAGCCTCCCACGGGATGGTAAAAACATCAAACATCTGGGCAATGTCCTCGCTGATAGCCAATTCTCTCACACCAGTAGCGACTTTCTCAAGTTTCTCAAGTCACTCCTGACACTAGAAGAAATGAATGCAGTTACACCTCCTTGTTCATGCTCTGCAAAAACTAACAGTCAGACATACATGGTGACAGAGAGAGTATATATCTATGAAGTAGACAGAGAAATTCCCATTATTCATGAATTTGTCCAAATCTTTTTTAGAAAAGCCATAGTGAATTTCACAGGTTATGTCCTTTGTAAAGAAGTATTTTTTCCTCAAAGGGGAATTACTTCAGTCACTTATTCTATCAGGAAGAAAACCACAGAATGGTACATTATTGCATTGGAGCCTATATCCTGCATAATTTCCCTGACATGGAATAGTGACTACTCATCAGCACGATGTTAGACAGTATTGGACAGGTAGTGGCACCACACAACTGCAACATTTCAGATATGTAAAGCTGCACTACCAGGTGGGCAGTGCAACTCTGTCCTTCCACCATGCCACTTCCCTTTCTTTGTTCTTTTAAAAACACTCAAAATTGTTAAAAGCTTGTTTTGTACATTTTAAAACATTTTTTATGCAGGAGAGAGGTGAAGATATTGCCACAGAAGCACAGACCTCATCATTCAAGTGTAATACTCAGGACTGTGGCTTTGCAAATCATAGCTCCTGGCAACTACATGGCAGGGAGGTGGTAGACTGGCAATGGGTATCATTGGTCATTGTGGAATAAGGACCATCACCTCTGTGTGATAAAGTCTATCAAAGATTTCATAGCAGCTGAGAAAACTTTGCTTCTTCTGCCACAGGTATATAGTATATTGCTTTTCATTCCCCAAATTACAGAAGCAGAACAATAAAAAAGTAGTTGTCAGATGCTCAGTTTTGTTGTAAGAAGAAGGTATTGCTTCAGTCCCCCAAAGACAACTCCAAAAATCAAGCTTCTTTGCATTTATCTTTTCAAAAGCAAAACTTCTAGTTTCTCTTGGTCTCAGCTCTGGCAAGTACTTGTGACCTGCACAGTTATCTGACCTTTTGCCTGAGAATCAATCATCATTCATTACTGAGTAGTCAAAATGCTAAGCAGGATAGTAGATGTCTGCCAATAACAACACTGTTCCTACTAATAGTACATATTCGTATTTCATATATTTAAAAGTTAGACCTGGAGAAAAAAACACTCCTGCATCAGGCACATCTCAACTATCCAGTATTTTAACGTGGAAAGAGGCAGGACCGCCCAGTATGCATGAGCAGTGGATGCAATTTTTTTTCAAGTGACTTGGGGATACCTATGTCTAGGTTTTCAATGGGCAACTGTAAATTTAGAGAGTGTGAATATGAAACAACCCAGTTTCTGTTCTATCTTCATTTGTTTTTCATGTCTAAATATTGGAATTGCAATGATCACATATTTCTTATATAAATATAGTCCATACGTTTCCAACTTATGGTGACCCTAAGGTCAAGATATAGCAGAGACTAAGAGTGTGTGGCTTGCTCAAGATCACCGAGTGGGTTTCCATGTCCAAGCAGGGAACTGAACCTGTGTCTCCAGAGTTGCAACTACATCATAATTATTTGTTCTTGTGTGCCTTCCAGTTACTTTCAAAATATGGCAACCCTAATGCAAATCTATCTCAGGGGTTTCTTGGCAAAATTTGTTTAGTAGGAGATGAGCCCTTGCTTTCTTCTAAGGATGAAAGGGTGTGATTTTCCCACAATAATGCGGTGAGTTTAACGGTCTCATAAAATCCTAGTCCAACACTCAAAATCACTACTCCGTGCTGGCTCTCCTGCTATGATTCAGATATATTATGTTTCTTCAGAAATAAGAGAAATTTATTTATTTAGAGTGACATTTCTGTATTGCCTCTCAGCCTACCTTTTATACAAAAGTTCTCAGGTTGAGAGAATAGTCCATATCCTGGGAAAACTCCTGGGGCAATGCTAAAATAGATTTCTTTTATGTTCCTAGATTACAACTGCCTTAGTGTTACCTTCCATTCCAAGACACAAGAGTGTGCTTTCCACCTACGTAACTGTGAAGCCAACAGGAAATTGAAAGTTATCTGGGAAGGCCAAGAGCTTGACCATTGTTTCCATCCTATATATCTTGGTGTCATCTTAGATCGAACTCTAACATTTAGGAAACTGCATGAACACCAAGCAGAAAGTATCTGCATGCAATAGCATCTTGAGGAAACTTACGGGCAGCGCATGGGGTACAGACTCAAAATTGATAAGAACATCAGCCCTGGCTTGTCTTGCTCAACTGCCGAGTATGCCTGCCCTGTTTGGCACAAGTCTGCCCATGGGAAGCAGGTGAACATGGCATTGAACGAAACATGCAGAATAATCACAGGATGTCTCAAACCTACACCTGTTGATAAACTCTACAAGCTAGTTGGCATTGCCCCCCTCTCACCGATGTGTGATGGGATGCTGCTAACTATGAGAGAAATAAGGTTGAACACTGTGAAAGCCATCCACTGCATGGCTACCAGGCTCCTCCCAGTAGACTCAAATCAAGGCAAAACTTCATGAGAACCACCACTCCTCTTAACGTTCCCTCAGCAACAGCAAGAGTATCCCTCTGGGCAGTTAAACCAGGAAATCCCTGTTGGATGCCCCCCGCCCCCAAGGACCTGCCTCCAGGGGCAAACCAAGACAGGCAACCTGGAAGTCCCTGAACAGACTCAGAAGTGGAGTGGGCAGATCAAAAGACAACCTTGCAAAATGGCAATACCTATAAGAATGTGCAACTGTGGAGTGGAACATACAACTCCACATCTGTATGCGTGTCCACAATGTCCTGCATCATGTATAGAGGAAGAATCATTCAAGGCTGCAGACAATATGGTTTTTGCCCATTTTTGGTCAAAAGATATTGAGCTGCTTATGTTCCTTCTATTTTTATCAGTTTTATACTAATTTATGCAATGCTTTTAATACAAAATCATATAATTCCTTTGCTTGAGGGGAAGTAAGAAACTCAATTCTGGTTGTCATTTGGAGACAGTGGTTTTCTTTTCTGGATTAGAAAATTGGGGTGAGAGGAGGAAGAAGTTGGAATCTTGCGTTAAAGAAAGAAGTTCCCTTTAGAAGGAAGGAAGGGCTAAGTGGGGAAAAGAAAGCTTGAATCCTGGGGTTTAAGTGTGCCCTGAAGGGGTTTCCTTTCTTTAAGGTGGGAGTGAGCAACTGGGGCCCTATCAAGTATATTTCCTCTTTCTACCTAGTCAAGGGTGTCATGACCAGGGGAGAAAGCAATGGAAAATGCTGAAAAGAACATAGCGCAGCAAAAATAGCAAAATTATCTTATTGTCAACTATGTTGGAAGAGATAAATCAGCGGGACATTTTGAGGAAAGTTTCAATTTTTAGGTTTTTTTATACAGCTAGTACCAGAATAGTACTTTACACTCAAAAGTGACTAGAAGGTACAACAGACACTTCTATTTAAACCTGGTGGCAGGTTGAGTAAAATGCTACTTTTATGGGAACTTTGTCAGAACACATTTTTTCTCATCTCCAATGAAACTGCCTCCCCATGACATCAGTTTCAATTTACACTGCGAGCCACAACATGAATTGATACCCACTTATATATATGGCCACCCTAAAACAATGCCAGCTCTATGTAACAGTTTTCCAAATAGAAATAGGAATACACACTATGTACATGAACACATAATACCATGCTAGGTGGAACTCTGTACTCTTCTTTAAAACTGGCAGTTGTGGTAGAATGTTAGAGATACCTGGATTGAACCCAAAGTTGCCCAATTATTCCACTTATGCTTCTCCAGAATTAGAACACGAATCAATAGAATTAAATTACAATAAAAGTTAACCCATCAAAATGGTAGAAAGAACTTTTTGTTTACTGTCAAGCTGCTCAGCATTGAAATAGATGCCTTGGAGGACAGTAGACTCTCCATCTTTGGAGGTCCAAATGGCGACCTTAGCTTAAAAGGCCACCAGTTGTGTATTCCTGAATAGCAATGTGTTGGGTCCCTTCCAACTCTAAGATTCTAAGGGCTCTTCTCCAAAAAACTTTCTAAATCTCCTTTCCTTGGCGGTTCTTCAATTCAGAATCTCTTTATATCACCACCTTTTGTGATCCTCAGAGGCATATTTCAGGGGTTTATGAGTAAGAGCAAATAGTAAAAGAAAACAAAATCAGTTGATACTCTCTGAAAATGTTTGTCGTGTATTAAATATATGCAAAATACATCTGACCAGAAAGGCCATTGGAAAGAGGAAAGTATTTTGTGCTTTATGTGCCAAGGATGTTTCACTACACTAGTATTTAATGATCATAAAATGATTACCTGTTTCTTGTCTAAAATTATCTCTGTATTGTTAATTGGTCTATATATTATATACTATTTTGAACATAACCATACAAACAATACAAAATAATACTAAAAATGAAGATCTTTAAGAATCCATGGTTAACATATATATTACAATATCGTATTTTAAAATATTGCAGATTGACTTCCATTGGACCAGTTGCCCTATTAACCCTGGAACATTTTTTATGGTATTCCTCATGTACCATAGCCCTCCAATATTCTTGATTATAGTCTGTACTATTCTCAGGAGTCTGGAGGTACCGGGGTGGGGGGCAGTCTAGTTGCACACACTTAAATCTACTTATGCACAATCGGCATCTGTTATTTATTTATTTGTTTGGTATGTTTGTTTTGGTGACAACCCTTCTCTATAGTTATCATAGTGGTTCACTAGAAATTAGTAATAGTAATGTAAGATTGTATGTGTGTGCATTCACAATAACTTAAAATCTCAATGTATATTCAATGTTATGTTTCAAACACATCTCACAAATTTCAAGAATTGTACTATGTGTTTTATACTGTTACCAATAATTTAAAGAAATGAAAAATGGTTGTATAATACAACTGCTGATTTTACAATAGGTCCCCGATAACCAATTAAAGGCCATAATGAGGGAGATTAAAGTTCGAGAAAAATATAGAAAACATCATAACTTCTTTTCCTTATTAATTGCACTGAGAGTTATACTACTTACAACTATATACCTAACAAGCCCCAAAAAGAATACTGAGCATGCAAGTAAAATAATATCTGGCTGCAGCATTTATATGTCAATAAGAATAAAACTCAGAATTCATGGTTTTGGCTTACTGCCTTCTTCAGTGCTCTGAATGTGAAACCATTCAGCTGAATAACATGTCTGCAGAGATTTCCCAACTGCTGTGTGCACTTTTCTAACATAACTTTACCAATATACCTTAATTGTGACCTGCAACAACCTCACAATTCCGGTTCTGGGCCTCTTCTGAACAGCAGACAAGAAACCCCTAAGGACTACATTGAGACCACCATACTCATTTTCACTTCTAACCAAATCCAGATTTGAACTTTGAAAGCTGAAGGTGGAGAACTGATTGTGGAAAGGCAAATCCATTTTATGCTTAAAAGGCTGGGTAGAGTTACTGTACTTTGGGAATTGACCTTACATTTGGTCACTTTCAAAGAAAGTTAACATTACAGACACAAAACACACTGAAATATAACAGTTAGATTGTAAAACTAATTCACTACAGTGACTAGAATTTAGGGTCCATGGTTGGATGTATGAGATCTTTCAGGATTACTATTACGAAATATCATAATACAGTAAAAAGAATATATTGAGACTAATAAAGAATAATGTAAAAAGAATGCATGAGTCAAAGAGTGAATGAAGTTTTAGGGATGAAAAAATCCAGCAGAGTAGCTGTGTTGTGCAAAAAGCCCATCTGCACTGCAACCACATAAAAGGCCCATGGGCAAATCCAAATGCATTAAGAGAAGTGCTTCAGGAATCTGCCATGGAGCCAGATGCTGCTGATTGCAGAATTTCTTCTATTGCTGTCATGTATATCCCCCAACTGCCATCCAAAATATGGACAATGAAAAACAGTGACCTAATAACGCAAAATGCACAGAGTACTTCTTTAATATAAATATTCATATTTGTGAACATTTTTAAAGAATGACTATCTGAAAAATAGTGAATTAAAAAAAGAGAAAAATTATGTAGACCATTTCTATAGTACTTGTTTTGCTTTTTTATGTCTGTACATAAACTATGTAAATACTGTCACAGCTAGACAAGAATCCTGAAGTCGATACCAACAAATTCTAGATTAATAAAACTATGTAAGAACAGAACAATTCCTGCAGATTACAAGGCTATGCAAGTCAAGGCTTGAAAGAGAGAGTACAGGGGAACAATGCTTCTTTTAAATTTTCCTGGAATGGGCTAGGTTCTTGCATTTTGCCATTATATTTAGAGAAGTGCATGGTTCCTTTTTTGATTAGATTTAAGATCTACTACTACTACTACTACTACTAATAATAATAATAATAATAATAATAAAAATAAAACTTTATTTATATACCGCTCTATCTCCCCGAGGGGGACTCAGGGTGGTTTCCAAGTAACATCACCAAAACATACAGAGTAAACAGCATGACATAAAATTAACAAAACAAAATAAGCATAACATTATCACAATAACACATATATATTAAAAAATTAATCCTGCCTGTTCAGAGCTATTAATCTTGATCCATGGACAAGTCAACCCAGGTTTTAGGTTGATTTTTTTGACTAACATACATGGTATAAAACTTCTAGGCAAACAAACCACAAACGTAATGGAAAAAATGGGCTGCATTTAGTATTGGACTTTGACTTCTGCTAAGGCATGAACTACGGTAAGTGTGTGAGAGTCAGAGGGCTCATTTCCCCTAAACTTCTATCTCCCAAGAATCCCAAATGCCTATTCAAGTTAATATTTCTGGCACCACAGGGAGGTAAGGAGAATGAAGAAATGAAAATACCATCACTCTCATAAACATACAAAATAAATAATGAAAACCATACAACGTAAGAAAGAAACGAACGAACGAAAGAAAGAAAGAAAGAAAGAAAGACAGACAGAAAAGCTCCATTAAGTTTTCTAAAGCAGAATATTAAAAAAAGGGTTGTGGGTGGCTCAGAATTTTGTTCACATCATATTTCAAAACAAACCACAAATACAAAACAAACACATTTATACCTTCTCAATTGACAGTTCCTCTGTGACACCGTTCTCTGCCAAAAAAAAAAAAAAGACTGGAAATGCTCAATATGCAGTCCAATTCCCAAGAAAGGGGACACCAGGGATTGCTGTAAACACAAGACCATTGAATTGCATCTCCCATGTAAGAAAAATGATGCTCAAAATTCTAAGCAACATTTTTATGATGTTTGGAATGAGAAATTCCAGATATCCTAGCTCAGTTTAGGAAAGGAGGAGGCACCAGTGATCATAGTATAAACTTATGTTGGATAGTGGAGCACATGGGAAAAAACTCAGAGGAAAACCAGTCTGTGCTTCATGATTGTGTAGATTATGAAAAATATATGAATTGCTCTTAAAGACATCTATGTACCACAACATTTAATTGTTCAGAGCACCGACCTATACTCAATATAAGAAGCTATTAGTAGGACAGAATATGGAAATACGGGTAGTTCTTAATTGGCAAGACTGCATGTTATCACCATATTTGTTTAACCTGAATGGTGAATATATCATGTGTAATTATAGTCAGAGAAAAGAGGTATGAAAACTGGAGGAAGAAACATCAACCATTTAAGATATGCATCTGACACCATACTATAGCAGAAAATAGCAAATGATTTGTATAACTTTAAAGTAGATGATGTGGCCACTGGAATATATTTCCTAAACCATGGGCTAGTCATCAATCAGAATGGAGATTCCAGTCAATAAATGAAAAGATGTCAAAGGCTTGGAAGAACACCTATGAGAACTAGGTATGACCCTGAAATGTAATGAAATAATTCAAGGAAGAATCACTTGAAGATCTACCTACACTTGAAGCTGAAAGCACAAATACATGTGTCTTGGAGCAAATCAAGCCTGATCTCTCCCTAGAAGACAAGACAACTAAACAGAAACTGTTGGACTTTGAACATATCATGAGAAGACATAACGCACTGGAAAAGCCAATAATATCTGATAAGGAAGAAGGCATCAAGAAAATACAGATAGATGCAATCATAGAAGTCATGGCCCTTGGTCTGCAGAACATGAGCAGGGTTGTTGGTGGTAGGGTTATCTGGAGGACTCTCATTTATAGGACTGTAATATGTTCAACTTGATAGCATGGAGTCCCCGGTGGCACGTGGGTTAAACCCTTGTGCCGGCAGGATTGAAGACCTACAAGTTTGAATCCGGTGAGAGCACAGGTGAGATCCCTCTGTCAGCTCCAGCTCCCAATGCAGGGACATGAGAGAAGCGTCCCACAAGGATGATTAAAACATCAAATCATCTGGGCACCCCCTGGGCAACGTCCTTGCAGACAGCCAATTCTCTCACACCAGAAGCGACTTGCAGTTTCTCAAGTCACTCCTGACACAACAAAAAAACAAACAAACAAAACTTGATAACATGTAGTCTATATTTTCTATGACTTTGTAAAGTGCACACAATTGTTTTACAGAGCTAGAGCATGTAATTTTTTTACTTCTAAGAAACATGAGCTTGCATACAAAAGTATACAACACAGTAACAAAATAAAATACCTGCTTTTCTTACACAAGATTCTCACATTTTAAAAGTTCATATTTCACATAATTTCCCTTCTCATCTCCTGATTAAACTATGGGTTCTCCGTCTCTTTCTCATACACAGCAGATACACCTACCACTATTCCTTGATCAGATGTATTCTCATACATTCGCTCTCTAGATAAGTGCACTACAAATATATCTAAATTGTTTTTTGTACAAAAGGAAAAGTTAGGACAAAGAATTTGCTGATACACACATGTCACTCCAAGAAATCTCCTGACAAAGTTCCCACACCCAACTTAATTACTTCCCTACTGTAAAAACATATTCCATCTGCATTTATTCTAATACTTTCAAGTCCAAAACTAACACACAATAAAGCTAGCTAAATAAATGAAAGATTTTAGCCCCGAGAAAAAGGCCAGAAGCTGTTCTGCAAGTGAAAGCATCTGCAGCATCCATTTTTCTGCTGACACTTCACTTTACATATGATGTTTTCACAAGGCTTGTTTTAAGAAGAATTATCAAGCCCTAGACTATAGCTGTGCTTTTTACTGACACTCCAACCAAAGGCCTACGGCTAATTTTTGAGTACTACATACATAGTCATATTAGCACCATTGGAAATGCTAATATTTGGCCAAGAATAAATAAGAAGAATTTCAATCTGTTATATAAAAATAAATTAAGAAAAAATAAAAATACAATAAATCACTTTCATAAACTTTCACCTTTTTTATGAAGCAAGCCCCTAACAAATATTCTATATTGTTCAGTAACTTCATCTACTTCTCATGTAATCTACCTATTTAATATTGTTAGGTTAGTATTTAAGCACTGTAGAAGTGTTCAATAACATGAAAGGATGCTGTACAAATCATATATTTTAAAATATTATCATACACATTTTCCTAGTTTATCACTCTGTAAGCTATTACATAATATACAGTCTTTCTCAAACTGTGCCATCAGTGTCATGCCTCAGATAGAGTCTCAGCTTAGACATGCTAACTCCCAGTTTCATGTTACAGCCAAGATGGGTAACCCAGGGTCCATGCACAAACCCAAACTGACCTTGAAATCCCAGAAAACCTTTCAAACTCATTGGAAAAGGAGAATCACAGTCCTTGAAGTTTCCAATGGATAAAATTCTCATTGAAAATATAGCATAGCCTCCTCACACAGAGGGCTTATTTAACTCCTAAAATGGTTTTTAGTGCACTAGAAGTGTCTGTATGGCCATTCCCAGCTTTGACGGGAGGATAATCCACAAATGGTCTTGGCAAAAATTGGCCCCTGTGATGTTGGGCCTCAGCTAGCCATAGGTTCATACATTCTCTGACCCCCTCTCTTTTTTCATCACAAAATAAAGCATATGAAAGAGTCCAGCTTCAATGCTGAGAAAACTGGAGTGTCCTGAATTTTAACCAATAGTTTATTCTAAACGTTTAGAATAATGATGGGAAGCAAAGCTACCTGTGAATCTGGAAAGACCTGATCTTTGTTTATCTATTCAGCTCACTTTTTATCTTCAGGTATAAGCAGTCATTTTATTTATATAATGCCTGCTTCCCAAAATGTCACTCAATGTATAAAAAAAGCACCACTCAATTTAATGGACATGGAACAATCCACCTTCCACAATCAAGCAGCTAGAGAACCCAATTCACATTTCTACTGTTATTCTTGGCATACTTCTCCTTAAGACACTGCAGGTCTATTAACAGGTTTAGACACTACACAGTCCCTAACATTGCTAGGAACGTCTCTGAGTGTAAAAATTTTGAACCTAGCAGTTCAAAAACATGCAAATCTTAGTAGATCAATAGGTAACACTCCAGCGGGAAGATTACGGTGCTCCATGCAGTCATGTCTTGGAGGTGTCTAAAGACTACACCGGCTCTTCGGCTTAGAAATGGAAATGAACACCAACCCCCAGAGTCAGACATGATTAAACTTAATGTAAGGGGAAAATCTTTACCTTTAACTTTAATTGGAATTTATTTTGTTTTATAGCCTAGTCTGTTGGCATGAACCATGAGTTGTCTTAACCAATAGCATCACAATACCATTTGGATTTTGTTTTATGTCAACACAACTATTATTTACTATTTATTTACTACATTTATATACCACTTTTCTCCCCCTTAGGGAACTCAAATTGGCATTATAAAGGCAAAATTCAGTGCCATACATACCTGTGAAACCCAAAAGATAATAACAAGACAATATCATTTAACTTATAAATTAACCTAACCAAATTAAAACAGGAACATAAAAGAACATTTATACATAAAGCATAAAAATTAAACATTGATAATATAATAACGTCTATATTAAAACCCACCAATAAACAACACAATTTAAAAACAAGTATTAAAATCATGCCATCCAGGGCTACCAACTACCTCTGCATTTGTATGGTGAGATAAATATGTAAGGTATAGCCACTGAGGTGTTAAAACAATGGTCTGCATGTTTCTTTTTATTTAATCAGTTATTATCACTGCAAAAAAGAACTAGAAACAAACTGCTAACAATATGATACCATTCTTTTGAACAGTGCTTGAGCTTATGATTTAAGCATGGCAAAAAACTACACTCACTTTCTTACTATTAAAATATGTGTATCTAACAGTTACAAAATGAGAACCGGAAGGAAAGATATAATCTCATAAAACAGTATGAAAAAAGAAAACTTTACTACGGATGTTCCTAGCAACATTTTCACTGATCTCTGCAGGCAAAGAGTCATGCCTCAAAATACACTTACTCACATTTGGACATTTTTCAGCTAGAAAATATATATCACTTGAAAAGACCCTTTACCCTGCAGGCAGGTTTTTAGGAGAATATTGGTACTTAGTTCCTAAAAAAGTATATGTTCATGATGCTTGGGAAAAAATGGTTCTAGTTAGTTGTTAGTAATAACCTGAATCAAAAATATGATGCAAAGTGTGTAAAAACTAGCAATATTTACACCAATTTGGAAACAGAGAACAGTAAATGAACTAACACACACAAAAAGGTTTCTATTGTTTCATGTTACACAAAACAGATGTACCCTCAAAACAATAATACTGGATGGAATATTTAAAGACATTCCTTTACTCAAAACAGAGACAAAAATCTACCAAGAATGCATGAAACATGCACTAAAATAAATTGGAAATTATAGTATTTCCCCAACATTTGCAGCATTTTATCCCATGCAAAAGACAAAACCAGTGGCACTGAGCATAAATTATTAAACACACATTAAAACATAAGTGAAATCAGCCATGAAAATATTTCAAGCGGGTATGTTTATATTTTTTTGACTGATTATGCGTTTTATTTTTGTAATCCAGAGCAGTAATGCCAAACTAATATTGCCTTTCCTCAATGAGATGTATTCTAAAGAATGCAACAATTTTCATTGTGTGGAAATAGGATCTAGTATTTATCTTGGGCTTCAGCTATTATTTTGATAAAGAGCCTCATTGTTTTATATTATTCAAACTAATCAAAATGCCATGTTTTGTCTCTGTACCTGGAATTCTGGGATTCTGAAACATCCAAATCTGTGCACGTTTTCTTCACCTGCAAAAAAAAAAGCAATTGCTACTTACTTTCCCATGAAAATACGAAAGAAATAGGCTTCCTCACTTGCAATTTATATATTTATATTACATAAAGTGGATATAGCCCTCCTCACCATGGTCTCTAGAAATCCTTTTCACATTTTACAGTGTGGATATGCAATGCTAAACACTGTGCTTCATTATTATCCCACGAACAGCTGCCAACTTAACTTCCCTTGACTCCATTAGTATGTAAAATGTTCAGCTAAAATAGTTTGGGAGTCATCTAACTTGGAACAAAGAAACCAAAGAACCAGGTTCCCTGCTTAGAAACAGGAGAGCCAAACTGTTCTCAATTTTGTAAAGAAATGTTTTCCCAACTGATACTGCTTCTGTTTCCTGCTAAAGCTCACAATAATAAACACCAGATTCTGTGGCAAAAGTTGCAGCGTTAGCTAAATAATATATACATTAATTTTCATCTCCTGCATACAGTGTGTTTAATATTTTTTGTCAAGTGTGCTGTTTGAATTCAGTCCCAAATATTGTCTGTATGTATCCATAATATATTATTTTATTTTTCTTTTTAAGACAACTTTTCATCTATCATGGAATGAATTCATATCTAACACCACCATTCACTGTGGTGAATTCACCATTCACCACCAAGCACAATTTTTCATAATACAGACAGTACTTGTGTCTTTTGACTCTGAAACTAAATGTTTATTGCATACAGATTTCTTTGTTGCCAGAGTTTTTTCCCCGAGATGTTTAATCAAGAGACATAAAGGTGCTTTTTAACCTTTAAAACTTGTTATGCTTTGTATCATACTAGTCTTTGTCATATTTATGCCCATGAGGGGAGCAGCATTCCTGTTTTATTGTGGTATCTGGGAGGCACAGTGAAGAGAGATAAAGGAATTGAAGAATAGTGACTTGCCAGAATTAGTTGCATAAATTTTTGATGAATGCTCAAGGTCACATCCATCTTAATACATCTTCATTGGCTTTTATCAAAATGACAGCCATAGTTTCCTCCTGTACAGATACTGTGCATTACAATTCGTGGTGAGCTTTGGGCTTCCCCTGATCTCCAGCCCACCACTGTTCTCTCTCCAAAATGCAAGGGGAAGTTTAAAGCTTCCAGTTCCAATTTTAAAGGAACAAGAGTTTGTGCATCAGAACTCAGGGAACTAGGGATTATTCAAGCTATATTCTGAAGGAAAAACAAAACAAAACAAAAACAGGACTATTGGAGTAAAGCAAATCTGTAGTACACAAAAACCTCAAAGAAAATGACACGTCCAAACAAAAACATTCAACAGTTCTAATATTAACTGATGTCCGAAAGGCACAGAGTATACCACCAGAAATGTTGACAACTTATTGAGGACTAGTGGGTTTCTCTGTCCTCTGAATGAAATTAAACATTTTTAAAACAGAAGCGTCAGCTATGTAAAGTTCTTCTTCTATGAGATGTGTGTAAGGCATAATAAAACTTCGGAAGGACAGTTTATATTTCTACACTGTATGGTTTAGTGTTCTTCCCTGTTGAATTGTCTTATTAGGATCTGAGTTTTGTTTTTGTTTTTTTGGCTACGGCATTGCTACTTAGTTAAAGCCCAATTTTGGTGTTTTCAAAGTATTTTAGATTTCTGGATAAAGTTGACTCAAGCTGTATTAAACTAGTTATATGATTTGGTAACACACCATAATAATCTCTCAGGCCACAATGTTACTGGAATTCTGACTGAGAAATAAACCAAAATAACATACTACATAAAATAGGAGATGATATCAAATCAGCAAGTTTTAATATGTAGCTAATGTACAACTTGCTGATTTGATATCATTACAATAATATGCTCCAGCAAAGGATCATTGCCTTGTCATGATGTTGGCGCTTGAGCGCCTTGATGATGCCACAAGCAAAACCGTGAAGGGACACCCAAGACGGGAAGGTCCCCTCTTGTTGCGTAGAAACACACCATCTCCTTGATTTACTGGGGAGTTGGCTGTGATGAAACACACGAGAAGGAGGCTAGAGTGCAAATGGAGGACATCTCAGGATGTATCTGACCAAACACAGGTTAGAGCCTCACTTAGGGCCTATTCCGCAGCTATACGGGTAGCCAGGGAGACTTTCATGACTGCCTGCATAGCATCTGCATCTAATAGATCTTCAGAGTTTCAAGTCATTGGGGAACTGCTTCACCCCTCTGAGGTGGGGGAGGTCTTCGATGACCTGACAACTCAGTGCTGCGAGTTTGAGCACCATTTTGCAGATAAAGTTGCTCAGATTCGCCTTGAGTTGGACTCCAGCTTAAACACAGTGTCAGGATAGGTGACCGAGGCATCTGCTTGTCTGGTTTTGTGGAATTCTTTCTGGCTTGTTCATCCTGAGGACGTGGAGGAGGTCCTTGGGGCTGTGAGGGCGACCACGTCGGATCTGGACCCCTGCCCATCCTGGCTAATTAAATCAACCAAAGGTGGTTTGATTGATTGGTTTATGTTGATCATTAATGTATCATTGGAGCAAGGGATTTTTCCGTCTGGACTAAAACAGGCCGTGGGTTAGACTGCTCCTGAAAAAGACCTCCCTTGACTCCTCAGTCTTGAGCAACTATAGACCAATCTCCAACCTGCCTTTCTTGGGCAAGGTGTTGGAGCGGGTAGTCGCTTCTCAGCTCCAAGGTTTCCTGGATGACATCAACTACCTGGATCAGTCACGGTCTGGCTTCAGACCTGGCCACGGCACCAAGACGGCTTTGGTCGCCTTGGTGGATGACCTCCGCAGGGAGATGGACAGGGGGAGTGTGACCCTGTTTGTTCTCTTGGACACCTCAGTGGCTTTCGATACCATTGATCATGGTATCCTTCTGGGACGACTCTCCAGGATGGGCCTTGGAGGCACGGTTTTGTCGTGGCTCCGGTCCTTCCTGGAGGGCTGATCCCAGATGGTGAAGCTGGGAGACACCTGCTCGGACCCCTGGCCTTTGACCTGTGGGGTCCCGCAAGGTTCCATTCTGTCTCCCATGCTTTTTAACATTTACATGAAACCGCTAGGAGAGGTCATCCAGAGTTTTGGAGTTGGGTGCCATCTCTATGCAGATGAAACGCAGCTCTACTACTCTTTTCCACCTAATTCCAAGGAAGCCCCTCGAGTGCTGGACGAGTGTCTGGCCGCTGTGGCTGTCTGGATGAGGAGGAACAAGCTGAAGATTAATCCCGACAAGACAGAGGTCCTCCTGGTTGATCATAAACCAGATCGGGGTATAGGGTGGCAACCTGTGTTGGACGGGGTTGCACTCCTCCTGAAGTCACAGTTCTGCAGTTTGGGTGTCCTCCTGGAGTCATCACTTATGCTTGAGGCTCAGGCATCGGTGGTGGCTGGGAGAGCCTTTGCACAACTAAGACTCGTGCGCCAACTGCGACCATACCTCGGGAAGGCGGATCTGGCCAAGGTGCTCCACGCCTTACTCACATCCAGATTGGACTACTCTAATGCGCTCTACGTGGGGCTGCCCTTGAAAACGGCTTGGAAATTTCAGTTGGTCCAACAGGTGGCAGCCATGTTGTTAAGTGGTCCTCTTTACAGGGAGCGGTCAACCCCCCCTGTTTAAGGAGCTCCATTGGCTGCCGTTCATTTTCCAGACCCAATTCAAGGTGCAGGTTCTTACCTACAAAGCCTTGAACAGTTTGGGACCTGCCTACCTGCGTGACCCCATTTCTGTGTATGAACCCACATGATCTCTTCGATCATGGAGAGGCCCTGCTCGTGCTCCCGCCTGCATCGCAAGCGTGACTGGCGGGGACGAGAGAGAGGGCCTTCTCTGTGGTGGCCCCTCAACTCTGGAACTCACTTCCCAAGGACATCAGGCATGCCCCATCTCTGGCAGTCTTTAGAATAATGAACCCTTAGCACCATGTTCTCTAAAGCACCTTATACTGATTTAGGATTGTTTGTATGTTCCCACCAATGCCCCACCTCCCTATCTTGTTCATGCCCAGCATTATTTTAAATTTTAATTACATTCGGCCCAGCCATATATTTTAAATGTGTGTTGTGCTATTGTTAATGTTTATGCTATTTGTGTTAAGATTTATTTTAATTGCTTTGTATTGTTGTTATTGCTTTGATGTATTGTGGGCTCGGCCTTATGTAAGCTGCATCGAGTCCCTTGGGGAAATGGTAGCGGGGTAAAATAAAGTATTATTATTATTATTATTATTATTATTATTATTATTATGGTCATGGCAGAGAAGGTAATGGTTGACTGGATAGCAATTAACAACAATGAAATATGTAGCACACCACATAACACAATATTTTTCTGTAAAAATCCATTATCAAGCTGAAAGTATCCACATGTTTAACCCCCAAGGAATTTTGGAGTTGTTCCCTATCTTTTCAGGGTTTTCCTAATAAGTAAAACTCTCTTATTTGTTTCTGAAAATGGTGGTGCTGTGCTGGCTACACATCATCCTCCCTCTATACCTATAATGCATACTGATAAACTGGGATCCATGAATCTCACAATCAATCCTTTCTTGAACATTTTAAGGAGTACAGAGAGTCTATAAGGCAAGAAGGGACTTTAATAATGTCCCTTGTTGAAACAGAACACACTAAATACCAATTACTAACACCCAGAAATCATCATTATTGCTATCGGTTTGCAATTCATTTGCAAGTAAGATGTACCCTCATTCATCCTTTCCATAACTTGGAACAACTGCTTTGTTAGAGCAGCATAGATTAGTATTACAACAAAAGATACTCAAGATCAGACTGTGATAGGTCATGCAGACTCTTTTCAGACATCACATGAAGCTATATGTCAAAATGGCCACTATTTTTTCAGCAAAGGTAATGTCTTCAGTTTGCCCCTATGGTGTGCTAGTGTGAAAGCACTACTTCTAGCAAATGGAATAACTGTTAATCTCCTCTCCCCATATTCCACAAAAGTGCACTTTCTAACAAATTTACAGTATAAGCTATCTCCTCTCACCAATTTATTTTCACCTGGTAAAAAATCTTTGCTCTTCACCTGCTATTAAAAAAGACAAAAACCATTAAGATCTTATAGTTTTGGAGAATACAGGTAGATAATTCCCTATTTAGAATTCTGATATCTGAAATATTACCAGTACTATTCCAAAATCCAAAACTGTCTTCATGGTTGCCTGAGATAATGTTTCTGAAAACTTTCAATTCATTTAAACTTTGTTTCATACAAAAAAACCCCCTAAAATTATTGTATAAAATTTTAGGGGTTTCATGGAAAAAAACCCCCTAAAATTATTGTAAAAAATCCATAGATGGATTTTGTGTTTAGACTTGAGTCCCATCTCCAAGCTATCTCATTAGGTATGCTTATATACATACAAGCATTCCAAAATTTAAAAATCCAAAATCCAAAGCAGTTCTGGTGCCAAGCATTTTGGATAAGGAATACTTAACCTGTACTAATAAAAACAACAAACACGAAGAAATAATTGCAAAACAGTTCAATGTTTTTCTCAGAAGTGCAATTGGACATGGGTAGAGAGAAGACATGCTTCAGTTCAATGTGCTCTTTCAATTTATCCTTTGAAAAAGTAGCATTGCCATATAGATTCAGTGTCTGAAAACTTGGCTCTTAGTTGTTATAATCATTCTCCAAATCCATTTTTTTAACAAATTCCTTTTTAAAAAATGACTTACACACCATCAAGAAGCAGTTTGATGCCAGGAGCCTGGAGAAGAGAAATGAAGACTAAATGATGAAGTGATGACTAATGAAGTAGCAGAGTTGAAGAAATAGATTTAAAATAGGATTTGAAGAAGATTGGAATGAAGAGGCTTGGCTCACAAACATAAAATGCTGAACGAAGTCAGAGAACTTCCAATGTGCTGCTGCCACTAATAAGGCAGACTAAAAGTAACGGAAAAAAACAGCAAGAGCATCCTGAGCATATGCAGGACTGAGAGAAGTGTTCCTGTCCAAATTCTTAGCTTAGTTATAAATGTTTTCAAGCAGCTCTGAAAAGTTGCAGATCAAATGTATGAATGTGAGTCACAGACACAATGAAAGTCACATTTTGTGCTTATCAACAAGATGTTTTTGCTTTGAAAAATGCCCATCATTTGTGTACTAAATTACTTAAAAATTTCCTTCTGTTGTCAAGGGCCAAACAGAACATTCGGTTTCTTATATAGGTTGAGCCTCCCTTATCAGAAATGCCTCAGCCCAGTATATATATATATATATATATATATATATATATAGAGAGAGAGAGAGAGAGAGAGAGAGAGAGAGAGAGATTGATTAGGGAAAGGGGGCTAGTCACAAGTCCAGTGCCCACTGAGACTTTCCCGAAGGAATGCTGATGGGAGAAAGGAGAAGGACTTTGTTTAGGCAAGTCTCTTGTAGAAAGGAGAAGTCTGTGATGGATAAGGAAGGAGTCAATGAGGTTGTTCCATGCTTGTTCTGCCAGCTCATTTGCAAGGTGCCCTTCCTAATATATAGCACCATTGGTGGGGTCTGGGCATGTCACTGGAACTCCATCCATAACAGTGGAAGCTGGGTGGTTGGCAGCTAAATGTTTTGGGGTTTTAAAGTATTTTAGATTTTAGATTTCTCGATAAAGTTGACTCAAGCTGTATTAAACTAGTTGTATCATTTGGTACCGCAACATAATAATCCCTCAGGCAACCATGTTACTGGAATTTTGACTGAGAAATAAACTAAAATAACATACTATATTAAACAGGAGATATCAAATCATCAAGTTGTACATTAATATGGGGGCACTGACTGATGTTCATTCCAAGTTCTAGAGATCAAAACAAATTTTGCTGTTGCTGCTGTTTGAGCTTTAATAACTCTTTTGCCATGTTACCCTGTGAGGCTTCTGTTTCCTCAGTTTCATGTTGCTCATGTTGGTAGGAAACATTAGAATACCATGAAATCATCTTAGCTTTTTTCTTACTCTTGTTTATGTAGTCAACTATATCTAGATGCAAAAGTGTATTCAAGAATGTGCAATCTCCATATAACCAGCTAAAATGGAGTTGAAAAAGACATAGGAAAGAAAAATTAGTATCTTCTGACACAGAAGCCTAGTAAATGCATTAAGAGGAATAAGTGACAAGTCATTTGGATGTCAATTATATTTTTTATGTATTACATAATAGCATCTTTCCAATATTCCAATATTTAATATGAAATCAGAATATTGATAGTTCATCTTAGAACACTAGTTTCGCTCAAGCAACATATGGAAATGGGGAAAGCAAATGTTAATTTCTCTTCAACACTCATCTGGCACACAGAAGTGAAGTTCTATTAAACATTTAGGACAATAGTGAGGTTAGGACTCATATTCTACATTTCAAGTGAACCAGCAAATTTGTTACTTTTAAAGAGTGCTATAGAATATATCTCGAAACAAATGAAATGCAAACAGAGCTGTTTAAAGCAACAGGGAGTTGTATACTGAACATATCATGCACAATACCAAAATAGATTCTTATAAAATAGATGTGAAAACTATGAGGAAGGAACACTAACAATTAAAGAAATGCAGATGTCACCATACCACTAGCAGAAATAGTAAAGATTTGGAATGACTACCGAAGAACATACAGTTGAATAATAAGAAAATTAATGATCTCAAATTATTTACATCCCTTTAAAGCAAACAATGAAGACATTGAATTATCCATGGACCATATCAAATTTTATAATTTTGTCCCTAAGCCTAGCCTTCAATAGGTTGACCTGAGCAGTGCTACCGATGATAGGGAGACTTGTAGGCCTCTTATTTATGGAGCCACCATAAGACATTGAATTTTTGCCATTGTTCATGCTGTGAACCACTTTGAGTCCCCCCGGGGTGAAGAAAGCGGTATATAAGTGTAAAAAATAAATAACTCATGGCTGACTTAATAGCAGTTAACAATAACAATGAAATACATAACACACCACATAATGCAATATTTTCTTTTAAAAAATGAATGATCAAGATGAAAATATCCACAAGTGTAACCCTCATGGAGTTTGGGTAACATGCACTGTTCTCCCAGCCATCATGTTATCCTCAAAATAACATTGAGGTTAAGACAAGAAAACAGCCTTAGCTATCTCATTGAGATTTATCACTGAAGGAAAATCTGAACCTGATACATCTCCGGGTTTCCTAACTATATTTATTTTTCAGTCAATATTTCAGATATGAACTCCTCCACCACTCCCCTATGCCCATCTTGCTGTTAAGTAAAATACCTAGCATGTAAAACAGAAGTTTGAAAGTTCAGAACAGCATTCCTGTCTACCATGCTGAAGTATAAGTTTTATTCTGCATCTACTTTCAAAGAGGTAAAAGGCAAAGTACGTTGTAATGTGATATCTGAGGCAAGGTTCCTGAAATATTCTACTTTCCTACTTAACTAAGGTTATGTGGTACTTTTTGTCCTATACTGTTTTAGGATTTTCTTCCTAATTATTCTAATGATTATTGATATAACTCAGTAAATCAAGGAAGTAACAATATAAGGAAAAACCAAAGAAAACCATTCTGCAAAGGGTTTGCAAAAAAATCTACTAGAATGATGGAATGGATATTGCAAACTGGGTTGGATTCTGTAGTCGAGTCCATGTTTCCAAATATGCCCACTATCCTTTCACATAAGCCCAGCAAAGGGGTGTGAGAAGCTCTTCTAAAACATTAAACACCTAACACATTCAAAAGGCTGTTTTAAAACATAAAACACTCTAGGATTGCCAACCTGCATGCTCTATATGTCTAATATGTTTGTACATTTCTTGGTGCTGGTTATTGACCGTAAATAAATATATGATTTTGTGTGTGTGTGTGTGTGTGTGTGTGTGTGTGTGTGTATTTCTTGGTGCTGGCCATTGACTGTGTATGTGTGTGTGTTATGTCTAGTGCAGGGCAGTAGTGAAAATATACTTTGCCTACCGAAATAGTGATGCAGCCACCAGGAGCAGTGCTTCTCATGCAGTCTCATGGCTTAAAACCATGCTTGGACCAGACCAGTTTTATCTACAATGCTCAGTTCTCATTTTGGCACAAACCTACTTCTGCCCAAAGAGATCATGTTGGATGGAACAACTGACCACCTAAGATTCGCTGCTGGATTTGGGACATAAAACTGCAGAGTGGGGTATTTCCTGTTGAATATATATAATTTGAAAGAGCAGATTTGTACAATTTGTAAGCCACCTTTAGTTTCTTTACTGGGGAAACAGTGTAATATAAATAAATAAAAACATTTTTTTAAATTGAATTTTCTTTTTATATAGAAGTTCTTACATTATTCTTACATTGTTGCTTTAAACTCCAGTTTAGAGTATTTTCTATATTGTATCACCAGCATAATGTAAGTGGAATGCCAATATGTAAATAGAAGCCCCCCCCCTCCCCCACCATCTCTGTATAACAAGTACGGTACTTCATCCAGGAATGCCTGTGTGATACTCTTCTGTATTCATTCAAATCACTCACTTTATCAGGAAAGTCTTGGCAAAACCGCCCTCCTGTAACTCACCCTATATCTAATCCCTAGCATGTAAACTGGAACAAAAACACCCGTCTTTTATATTTATTTCACCTCCACTCCCTTTATCTTCACATTTTCCATGTAACAGATTTTAGAATAAATGCTCCGCAGGGCAATAACTGAATTCTTATATTCTGTAAATCACTATGCACATGAAATTAATTATTGTTTCTAAACACATATATACCTGTAATACACAGTTTTGCAAATATCTGTAATAGTAAGTTATCATCACTGGGCCTAAACTTTTGAAATGAAATGAAATGTGTATCAGATTTTTTTTTTTTTTTTGGAAATACACTAGTCTGTAAGTACCCTTTCATTCTCATGGAGTATTGGGTAAATTGCATTAGAGTGTGTGTTGCTAAAGGAAGAATAATTTTTAGATTAGCTAGGGAAAATCTGCAATGTTTAGAGGACATGCCATTTGTTTTTACGTTCACTTGTAATTAATATTTTCACAATTACATGTACATGATGTATTTCTAGCTGTTGCTCACTTCTTTCAAATAACCCTGAAGTCCACTCCAAATTCTAAATGCATAGCTGAAGTGGGCTTCCTCTCATATAGCAAGACTTTTCCTTTCTCACTTAACCTCAACCAATCCCAAGGAGGTCCACCAACCTTTGGACCACATTTTCAGCATGCAGGGGAAAATATGTCCTTTCCACTGGATGACAAGCCCCACTTTATGTCACCCATAGTTTTTTTAAACAAAGATGGGGGCCAATATAAAATTGAATGTTATTGTAATTTAGTTAATAAAACATTATCGTTACGTTCTTTAGCTCATATAAATGACCACTGTTAAACATATAATGCTAGATATCAATCAGCATACTCTTAATAGGTTGCTTGGCATTTGTGTTTCTTTAACAGCTGTCTTACATTTTCTAAACATACACTTGCCATTTTCACAACATTAAATCTGAGAGGATTTCCCAGATGCTCTTTTTATGGTTCAAACTATGGAATTTATCAAACTACTTTATAAAACCATGTGATGGAATTATAAATCTATAAATAAATCTTCTTAAAAAAATAAAGGCGTTAACATTTCAACAATTTATAAGAATACATTTACTGACACATAAACGTAATATGCAAAATGTCATTCATTCAGACACATTTTTCTTAGAAATATTCCTTATTTAGAAGATTTCCATATTTTAAGTAATAAGCAAACTAAGTAAAGAAGCATGCAGCATACTTAAATACTGCTGACTGCTGTTCACTAGACCCATACAAACCAAGCTGAGGAGCACATCAGCCCATTATTTATCATATACTACTCCCCAAATAATACAATTCCCTTCAGCTACAAATCAGTATTCATAAATGGACAGTACAAGCATTTTATTTCTCTCTTTAAAAATCTTTACTTTCTTTACTAAAGTAATAAAATGCTATTTCTAAACCAAAGCACTCTCCAATCTTGTTTTGGATGAAAGAGACATTTAAGAAATAGTAGAGTTAATACCAATTCACATCTTGGATCCTGAATGGAAGACAGCACTTAGCGGTAAACTCTTGCTGTATAAATATCAGAGTCGGTTGTTCTTTCCACAAGGTAGAAAATGTATTATGCACACAGGGCTGCAGCAGATTAGCATCTGCTGAACTGTATTATTTTACATGCAGATACTTCATTGGCATCATTATATGGCAAATCAAAATTTCCATTATATCCTCAAAATGCAGGCATTTTGGCTCTGGAATGTCAGATCAAATCACCAAAGCAAAGGAAAAAATTACATGTAATTTTTGTGATCAAAACAAAAAAAAACCTCTAACTTTACAAAACTAGTATCTTTAAGGAGGACTTCTTTGGGCTACAGAAATTCCTCACACCTATGAAGTTAGCCCCATTGAACACAGCAGGATTTACTTTAGTGTAAACATGCATATAACTGCGCTGTTGATTAAAATATTAATTCTGAATAATTAGAATTACTACTTTATATATCATTAACATTTTCATTATGCTTTCTCCCTTTTTCACTGCGAAGATTCTAAGTATGCATTCATATTATTATTGAGCAACCTTTTATAAAATGGTTTGTAACTAAAGATATAAGCTAAACAATTTATGAAAATACTACAAAAGGGCACAAGCACAACCTTAAGCAAATCTAAGAAGGGGAATTTTATCTAAATGTAAAATTAGTGATTTCCTGGCTTAAATTATTAGACACTGTTGCTCTCTCAACTGTTTCCTGAACATGCTAATCACTGCCCCTTGGAAATAAATCACAAGCTTACCTCATTTCCTTCTCAAGAAATTTCAAAGAACTCCCCAAGCATGTCAATTCCCTTTTCAAAAAGAGCACATGCTTCTGTTAGGTTTTGCATTGACTATGTTCCAATACATGAGCACCAGAGGTGCACAGCTAAACTGAGGATGAATTAATTCCATAGATAGCACTGTTATCTTGAATTAAGGTAGAATTAAGACACTTTGTGCCTCCGTAACAGGCACTGCAGGCTTCCTTAAGTCAAGGAAAGTGAGATCTGGATAGTAAACAAGCTTGGCTCAGACCAATGGCTTTCCACACCCTTCTGTTTATAGTAAGATGACTTGCATTCAGAGGTCACCCTCATCAACAGCTTCTGTCTTTCACTTACTATCTTATGTGGTGCATTTATCCCAGGGCTCTTTTAATGAATCCAGCTCTCTCTCCAGCCCCTACTTGCCTGCTGTCACTGTGGCACATCTGCTTCTCATTATACAAAGTTCTTTCAAATGCACACAACCAGTTATATGTACACAAAACACACCAATATAATGTTTCATTATAGCCAAAATGTAAATGTAGTAGCACTAAAGTATTTTTAAATTACAAGATGTTTTCTATTTGGAAATAAGAAAAGTTTCTCCTCTCCCAGAACATGAATGCATTAAACACCATCTACATAACATAACATCAATATGAAATAAAATGACATATGTTACTATATTAGAACCAAAACACAGGCCCTTCAGCTCTTGTAACAAAACAGCCAAATAAAGTAGGACATTACTCCAATGATAATAGCATATCAGCTTAAACATAAATATCAAAAGGAAAAAAAAACAGGTTGACAGAAAACAAAAATTGTATAAATGTGATTTCCAAAGATCTATTACTACTATTCTTACTATGTTCCGCTTTCCCTTGCAAAAAAACAAATACGTGATTTCAATTGTCTTTAATACATTTGAGGGCATGATAAACATCACCATCATTAATATCATCTAATCACTAAAGCTATTAAGCATATTACAATAGCTAAATAGCAGTAGTAGTAAAACAGTTAACTGGCCAGTGTTGTTTACATTTTAACCCTTTCCCACCTGACCCTGAGGTCTAAAACAAGCACACATAAAGTTATCACATAAGCAAAATGCAGAAGTTCAATGTTGTACAATAGATACTTAAAACGGGAGGTGGCACTCTCTCCCAACATGAGCACAACCCAGCTTGTTGCTCAGAAATAGTGTTTGAGTGAAAGTTACACCTGCAGAACATTGTCGGCACATTGTCCCAGAGCAACGTTTAAATGACAGCAGCCTGACTCCGTTAAAGCTAATAAAACATGATTGATGACTCGGATTAAAAAGCCATCTCAGTAGATTAGGATATTTGTGCCATCATTTGACAGCTCCAACACTGTATTATTAGAAAGGATTGCCAGGACTGTAAGGATCATCCTTAATGCTTACATTTAGGACCACCTTTGACTTTACTCTTTTAAAGACACAACTATTTTTTCAGGAAGGAAGTCCATATTCTTATAATACAGTTCTAATTCAAAAAATCAAACATATAATGGAAAAGAAGAAATAAATTAAAATGTATAGTTTTTAAATACTGCTTCACATATATTATCTTGCAATTCTGAAAACAGGCCTTCATAAATAGGTCATGCATACAATTCTTAAAACACACTGGCAACATCTCAACATTAAATTCTTTGAAATGTTCTTTAGATATTTAGTTACTGCAAACAGGTACCTCTCCCTCTACCTCAATTGTCTGAAATAAAATTCCAAGTAATCCCAATTATATCACATTATCTAGAGTAAAAATGTTAGATTCTATGACAATAAAAATCTGGTGTAAACAGAGACCTCACAATAGAATGTATTGCTCTTCATTGCTATATATATATTAAGGAAAGAAAAGGCTGCAATGCAAGAACAAAATCTGAGAACCCAGAAAAGGAAATATATATTTATTTCTAAGCTATTTTGTTAAAAAATAACTTATTTATTACTTATGAAATAAACAAACGACAATTAAAGAAATAAAGTTATAATAAATACAACATATATTTCATAATAATAATCATCATCATCATCATATTATTATTATTATTATTATTATTATGAATACATAAAAATGCGACAAAGAAAATGGTCTAAATAACCTAATGACAGCAGATCCTGTCTGCCCTTGGAAGTTAAATACGGTCAGATTTGGTTAGTACTCAGCTGTGAGATGGCCAAAGAAAACCAGATGCTTTAGGCTATATTTTAGAAAGGAAAATGGAAAACCACATCTAATTTGAAGACCTTTATATATATACTAGCTTTACCCGCCACGCGTTGCTGTGGCCAACCTTCTCTCCCTCTTTCTCTCCTTCTTTCACTCCTTCCTTCATTTCCTTTTCTTCTTTCCTTTCTTCCTTCTCTACCTGTTTACTTCCTTCCTTAGCTTTTTGCTCCCATCCTTCCTTTTCTTTACTTCTTTCCTTCCCTCCCTCTCTCTCCTTCTTTCTCTTTGTCCTTTGCTCCGTCTTTCCTCCCTTCCCTTTTTTCTTTCCTTCTCTCCTCCTTCCTTCTCTTCCTCTTTCTTTCCTCCTCCCTTTTTATTTTCCTTCCTCTTTCCTTTCTTCCCTCTCTATCTCTTTCTTTCCTTCCTTCGCTCTTGACTTCCAGACTTCCTTTTCTTTCTTTCTTTTCTTCCCTCCCTTTCTCTTCTTCCTTTGCTTTTTTCCTCTATTCCCCTTCCCAAATTCCCCTTCCTTCCTTCCTTCCTTCCTTCCTTTCCTTCCTTTTGACTCCTTTCCTTCCCCTTCCCTTCTTTTTTCTATCTTTCTTTCCTTTCCTCCTTCCTTCCTTTCTCCCTTCTTTCCCATCCTCCTTCTCTCTCTTTATTCTTTCTTTCCTACTTTTCTTCTTTCATATACCTTCTCAACTTCTCCTTCCTTCCTTCATACACCTTCCCTCCCTTCCTTCCTTTCCTTCCTTTCTCCGTTCTTTCCCATCCTCCTTCTCTCCCTTTCTTCTTCCTTTCCTTCCTTTCTTCTTTCATATACCTTCTCAACTTCTCCTTCCTTCCTTCATACACCTTCCCTCCCTTCCTTCCTTTCCTTCCTTTCTCCGTTCTTTCCCATCCTCCTTCTCTCCCTTTCTTCTTCCTTTCCTTCCTTTCTTCTTTCATATACCTTCTCAACTTCTCCTTCCTTCCTTCCTACACCTTCCCTTCCCCTTCCCACTTTTCTTCTTTCTTTCCTTCTTTGCTTCTTTCCTTCCTTGCTATTTACACCCCTTCCACTCATTTCCATCCTTCCTTCCCTCCTTCCCCTTCCTCACAGATGGCGGAGCCAGACGGCGGTGTGCGGGGGCAGCCTGGGCCAGGCGTTGCGGTGGCCAATGGTCTGTCCTCGGCAGAGCCGGGCCGCGGCCTCTCCCGGCCGGGCCAGGAAGGCACGCAGAGGGGGCCTCCCGGGCAGCCTCTGCAGGTCGCGCAGCATCCTGGCCCCCAGCGAGCACAGCCGGCCGAGCTCCAACTCCCAGGCCGGGGCTTCAGCGTCAGCGGGTAGGTCGCATTCTAGAACTACAGTTCCCAGAGGGCATTGCGTGTGTACTTCCTCTCCTGGGCACTGCGCATGCTCAGTTGGTTTTTGTAATTGTGAGTTTCTTGAAATGTTGTTTGGAATTTTGATTCACGTTGTGCATACCTTGTGGGTTGAGGTATGTGCACGGCAAATTTGGTGAGTTTTCGTTGGGGTTTTTTCGTGTTTTGCTGTCCCGTTGAACGCCCTTTCCTATTTTATATATATAGATATAGATACACAATGGCATATTTCTAAAAATCTGTATAAAACCATAATAAAATATCTGTTTACAACAGAAAGGGATTATTAAGTGCCCTTCAAAATAAAAATGACTTCAGAAGCTGAGTAATGCCCTAGGCACGTTATTAAGCTGGTTCATTCTATCTTTTCAGGGAATCATGGAAACTGAAATTATGCAATACAACACAACATCTCTTTTAAGTAAAGTATGTTTTACATTACTCAAACTACATTTTTCCAGGATCTTTATGACAGAAGTAAATTAAAACTGTTCACGAATCTAACATTTTAATATGATAAGAGTGTTCCTCCCATAAATGTAGACTCATCTATCGATTTATCAAAAAAACTCACAAACTGTGCTATCTAAAATTGTGATCATGATCTAGAAGGAAGAAATATCAGCTCTGTGTAGAGGGTGAGGCAGAATAAGCTCCTTTTTAAAAATGCACGTCATTCAGTCAGTTGAAGCCGTAGCGGAGTGCTAGTGGTCTCATTCGAGAGGCGGGAGTATAAAGTTTTGTCCTGACACAGTTCAGTCACCATCATGCGGTGGAACAGTGAGGAGCGTGCTTTTGCCGTTGAGGCCTACTTTTCAAGCGGATTTGGAGTGGCCAGCCCACTCTCCAGATTTGGCCCCTTGTGATTTTTTTCTATAGTTTTTTTTTTGAAATCCCGTGTTTATGTGAACCGTCCAAGGACCCTACAAGATTTGAAGACCAACATCCAGGAAGAAATTGCCAACATAACGGCTGCTATGCTAGAAAGAGTCATGACAAACACCAGAAATCAGTTTACTCAGTGTATGGAGAATGGGGGACGTCACCTACCTAATTTGATCTTCAAAACTACGTAAAACAAAACTTTAGGTGTGTGCCTACATTATAAAAAAATTAAAATTTATGATTCATACAATGGGTTTTATTAAGTTTTGAAAAAAGGAAGTTATCCTGTCTCACCCTGTACAAACCTTTAAAATTATGTAAAAACTGTGTGAAAAGTTTGCATTGTAATCCTTATGGACGTATACATTTCAGTTTCTTATGCTCTTAGATTCAGATCCTCTAGCTTACATATCAGTATTAGTCTTGTACTTTTTTATAGAATCACTATCCATTTATGTTTGTTTCATTTGTATGGTCCTGTTTTTAAGCGCTGCTTCCAAAAATGGGACCTTTCCTAATGAGCTGTTTCATTCTTTTGTCCAAATGAACAATTTTTTTTGTCTCATTGGCCAACATGGGAGGGCTTCCCATGCTCCCCTTCCTCTCAGTTTTAGGATTAGAGAGTCTCATCATTTCACTGATCCTCAGGCTCTCTCCAGCATTCATTTGAGTTGTTAGGGTTGGTGGGATAAACCCCTGTCTCTGAATCCAGATAGGCAAAATGTCCCATTGATGCTGCTTTTACAGCCTTTGGCTCTTTTTCAGGTTCCATTATCTTTTTAAATAGGTAGCAAGGGCCCCTGTACTTTTCGGCACACAGTAACTTGGAAAGAGGCTCTCTTTATGAGAGAGAGTGTGTGTGGCCTAGAGGCCCAAAGCGCCAGTGACTGCCAGGGCTTGCAGCTGAGCGCTGACGCCAAGTGAAGCACAAAGCACCTCTTACTGGGTACTTGGCGCTTGGCACGCGGTTGCAAGCCCTGGCAGTCATTTTACTTTAAAGGGCATTTATTCATCTTACTTCAAAAGGATTGGATAAGAACTGATGAAGAACCCACACAACGCCAACACAAGCTTTGCTGATACATACTACTACACATCGTATGCTATAACGTCTATGATAAACATCACTGATTAAAATCTACATCAAGTTTGAAGAGAACCTTGCTCAATGGCAACTACCACATGAGCAAAACAAAAGGGACAAATCAAATTACATTTGCTGTTTTGATTATTTGCAAGCTTGTAGCTACTTCTCTTACAAAATATGTAATTTTTGTTGCTTCTAGAGTTCTTAAAATAATTCCATTTCCAAGTAAATAATACTGTATTAATGCTATATGTCTAATCTCTTGAATATTGCCACAAGCTTTACAATGAACACTGAGCTCTCTACTTACGACAGTGTGCAGTTATCATCACAATTTCCAGGATAGTTTCAGAAAAAATAAAAACATAGCTTTTAAAGTCAGAAGCCTTGTTTTTTTCTTTAGTTGGCATTCATTAATTGATTGTGTTTGCATTTTGAAGTACAATTTTGCTTTATTTACAGTGCAAAGTTGTATTGGTGACTAAAAGGGATTAAGGCATAATGTGTTAAGACTTGGTGGGAAACCACCCCCCCCCCCCCCCCCCGACACACACACACACACACAATTTTATTCTCGGTGTCTTGGTTTTAAGGCCTGTTCTGGGGTAATTTGGGGCACTGATCTAGAAAATTGCATTGTATAGACTGCATCAACTCTAGTTTCTTAGATATGGTTATCAAGATTTTCTCTGGATGAGCAGATGAAGATTGGTATATGACATACGTTCTCAAAAACTAGAGCTGATAGGGAAAAACTGGTGCCATTTTTTGAATCAACAGTTTGAATATAACCAGAAACAAGTTTAACATTTGAGGTACCAGAATGTATGGTTGGCCAGTGTTATATAAGGGTCCTCATATTTTCTGTACTCCTTCTCATGAAAACACTGAACCATCAATTGTTGACCCAGAACTAGAAATCATTGCTCTTTTGGATTACATTTACAGAAATCTCCAGACCATACAACCAATGGACATGGTAGTCAGGTAAGTCTGAAAGCAGTTATTCAAAAATATTTTTGGTCCTATTAAATAGGCTATCATCCATCAAAAGTTCTCTATTTATACTCTATTAGTTATATGATAACTAATACATTATTTTAAAAACATAATGCAGCCATAACAAGTTTCAATTATAGTTTCAATTACAAAGGCTGCTTATATGTGCATGACATTTCTTGCAAACAAGTGAAAATATTTTATACAATTCATTTTGTTTCTCAACTAGATGTCAAACAACAAGTCATTATTGTTGATGTGTGAGGAAAAGTCCACTATGCTTACTGGAGAGCAGTATAACTATACTGGGAAAATTGAATTAAATGCATGTTTTCCCATGAAACAGGTTTCAGGCTCAATCTATTGCAAGCTGCAAGGAGTTAGTATGATTTATGGAAGGATGAACCAAAAGTATACGGCAGCTTTGTATGTTCTAATTAGTATATCACCACGTAAATATCTTCTGGCCAGAAATTTCACATGACACCATTATGACAAGCACAAATAAAGACAGAGAAGGGAATAGTTTTATATAAATATGGGGTATTAGGTAATTAATTTCACAAGGATTCATTCAATTTATGGTTGTTCTTAACAGTTTTGAACACTCATCTACTTCACTGACTGTGCTTATATCCAGTCTTTTCTCCAAGGAAAGGACAAAAGCAAGGATTCATCTTTGCTACACTGCAATTCATATACAACCCTGAAAACTTCTTTAGGCTGTAAAATGTCTGAGTGTAGTTCTGACCCTGGGTCTCCTCGCTCCCAGCCAATATGATATAATTGAAAATCAACTGGAATGGCTCAAAGAATCCTCATTCATAATGTTAAAATAAAAATAAAAACATGAATATATCACTTGGCTACTGGCCTCCTCTTTCAATTCACTTTGCAAACAATTCATAAATAAAAGCAAACTGTTCAGTTTTCAAAGGTTAGATCATTCATTATTTCACTACTGTACAAAAAGATCTTCTAATGACACTTCATATTAATAAGTGCCTTTAATAAGATATGAAGTGTTCATCATTCTTATCTAGAAATCTCAATCTTTCTGAGCAACAGACTTAAGGGGTCTTAAGTAACTGGTGTAAATCTCTGTCCCAAGATGAAGACAGCTACTTCATTTCATCATCAGAGGGCCAACTGCCTATGATGTGTTTTATTTAGTTATTAGAAGTATTTTTAACTTCTTTTAATCATAATAAATACAAGTACTTAAGAGGTGTAAGCCCCCCCCCCCCCGACGCAATGGGTTAAACCCTTGTGCCAGCAGGACTGGAGACCGACAGGTCAGAGGTTCGAATCTGGGGACAGCATGGATGAGCTCCCACTGTCAGCTCCAGCTCTCCATGCGAGGACATGAGAGAAGCCTCCCACAAGCATGGTGAAACATCAAAACATCCAGGAGTCCCCTGAGCAACGTCCTGGCAGACGGCCAATTATCTCACACCAGAAGCAAACTGCAGTTTCTCAAGTTGCTCCTGGCACAATAATAAATAAAAAAAATATAGTATAAGGAAAAAGGAATGAAATCATGCTGCAAATGCAACACAATAGAAGCTAAATCACACTGAAGGTACCTACATCTACATTACAACATGGGAAGCAAGCTATACCAATGCCACTGGAGCATGCAAATGAAGTTAGCATTAATTGCAGGTTACTGCGGTGTTTAAATGTTAGGAAGTGGGGATGGGGGGGGGGGGGAGAGATGTGTAACAACCTCATAAGCTAGAAGTGAGTATGTACTACATCTTTTGTATAGTCACTTTGAATAATACACATAGCTTAAAAGAAATCTTAAAACTTTCACACAATCTAACAGAATCTACATCTTCATCTTCTCAAAATGCAACTGAGATCATAGGACTTTCAGCATGACTTCAACTGTAGCAGAACCCAACCAGACATGAAACAGCATACAGACAGTCTTCAAGTTACAAGCACGAAAGGATCTGTAGGTTTGCCTGTTTTGGGACAGGCACATTCCAAATGTAATTTCAGCCATACATAAGCTTTGGATCACATAGGGAACTGTTAACACCCCTATGGTGTTTGCTTTGCTGTCTGTGCCCATGTTCAGAAGATTTCACCTCATTTTATTTTGAACATTTTGGCTTGTTTTGGAAACAAGGACTGGTGATAGAGCTCCAGTAGAGACACCTTTTACCCATGATAACACTTTCAAAAGTAAAATTTCCTTCTGAGGGGTAGATTTCTCTCACTCCTATTGTTTCATCCCTGTTCTTAACTATGAGTCATTTGTAAGTAGGATGCTTGTAACTTGAGGACTGCCTGTACTCAGAATAAAGAAAATGTACTTCACTTTGTCAAATGTACTCTCCCAGCTATTAAACACATACTATTAAAACCATTTTAAAAATTCAAATGGCACTCATCCTGACTGCAATCCTAATTTCAAAGGTGTTTACGTATTTCTGATTAGACATGTATTGGATTACACTGAAATGCTCTTAAGACAGGTTGGGTCATATGCGACTTATTTTGTTGTGGCTTACTATAATTTAGGGTACACACACACATACATGCAAACAAGACAGTTCACTTATTTCAAATAAGAAAGGAAGGGAATTTGTATTCAACTGTATTACAGCTTTATGTGAAGACCAAAAAACTCTGATTATTCCAAAGCCTAGAAATAAGAACCAGGCTGGACTTTTGAACTTGGGAGGGGAAAAAACTATAAAAGGGCGATTCCAAAACACAGTGTAAAAACAGCAGAGTTCATATCCGCCTACAAATGATGAGGAATGTGGGTTTTCTAGAAGTTCAGCAGCAGTCAGTCTAATGGTCTGGGAATTGTCTTGACTTTCTGCCAGTACAATTAGGGATCCACACAATGTTACAGCTTGTCAGAGAACATACATTTCAGAAGTGTGTTTGCGTAGCCAGACTTGCTCAATCGGCCTATGTTTAATTTGGCAAAATACAAAAGAGTTGGCACTAGACTATTGCACATTTGTAAAAAGAATTGAAGAATCTACTAGACTATAGACTAGCTGCTGGAGCTCCTGAACCTATCAGTTAAAGAAACAAATGGAAAAGCTTGAAAAACAATGTATTATCCACACTACCTATACAAAAGAGAAACTGAAATCAAAAAAATTATATATATATATTTAAAAATCCTTTTGTTTTTGAGGTAACGACTCTGAGTCATTTCTTAAAAAATGGGGGGGGGGGTGTTAAGTCAGAAAGAGAAGGAAAACATTTTTGCTTGTTTCAGAGTTAAAGAATATATATTTTGTATAACCTCCAAATAGCTAAATGCCTTAAACTAAGGTTGTGCAGAGTGCAGAGGCTCCAAAGCATGTTTTTGTGTCCCTGAAACTCCAAACCTCCTGTAGTGCCCTTTCCATTCCTAACAGTGAACTGCCCCTCCTGGAAGCCTCCAGAAGCAGAAATTCACTTTAAAAAATAGGTTTCATAACCAGACTTAACTCCCCGACTTTCTATTTCTTCTCTTGCTTCTTAGGCTTTCCTTGCTTTTTTGGTAATCCATACAGCCCTCTCTCCCAGACAGTCCCAAGGGGAGAAATCTGGCACAGAAGCCTGCTATAGTTACCCAATTCTGCCTTTGATAAATTTTATGGTAAATTAAACATCTCTTTTAAGAAACATTTTCAATCACGTTAAAACACTGCGACCTTTAAAATCAAGATTCCCATGAATACCAATCAAAATAAAAGGGGGAAAACTCTTTAAAATTTAGGTGAGATCTTGTAATTGGCCAAATTAACAATGTAATATGCACAAGAAGGCAATTATATTAACACGAATTACTGCAAATATCATGAAGTTTCAATGAAGTCATGTTTTGGTGGCCATTCAGTATTATTCCACACACACATACACCCCATTTAAAATCAAAACAGTCTGGGCATATTATAAAGGAATGGAGTGAGCAGAAGTACTAATTTCTGATCAAGGACAAACAATTAATTCTTGAATCATACCCCAACAAACTTTTCTCTGCTTAGTGGAGAGAAAAAGTGGGGTATAAAGAAATGTGTTAATATTAATGCTAATAATAATAATAGCAATAATAATAATATCATGTCACCTTTGCTTACCATATATACTCAAGTATAAGCTGACCCGAATATAAGCTGAGGCATCTAATTTTACCACAAAAAACTGGGAAAATTTATTGACCCAAATATAAGACGAGCGTGAGAAATGCAGCAGCTACTGGTAAATTTCAAAAATAAAAATAAAAATAAAATTACATTAATTGAGGCATCAGTAGGTTAAATGTTTTGGAATATTTAATATTTTGAATATTAAAACTAGTTTAAGGTAAGACTGTCCAACTCTGATTGCCTATATACTCAAGTATAAGCCAATCCGAATATGTCAACTCGAATATAAACTGACCAGGACCCTCACTCAAGTGTGTGTGTGTGTGTGTGTGTGGGGGGGGGGGGGTCAGTATATACACAAGTATATATGGTAAAGGGCCACACAAACTCTCCTGTATCTCTCATTGAGGGTCAGAAAAATTATGGCATGTTCAACAACAACAACAACAACAAAACTTTATTTATATACCGCTTTATCTCCCCATGTTCACCTTGTTATGTGCAAGCTGGCACTGAAAAGCAAAACACAAAGCACATTAGAAAACCATTTCCAAATGTTCAAAATTCTGTTCTTCCATTAGGCAACATGTCTAACCAGTCATGGAGCCTCATACCCAATCCAAACTTGCATGTAAGTCAGCCCTGCTACTCGGAGTTTCATATGTCTGAACTTCCTAAAGATGATTATTTTAAACAACACAAAAAGAGCCCTGCTGACTGATACCACTGGACAATCCAGTTCACCACTACTGAGCATTTAAGCAGAGAATAAACATAACATTACCCTCCTGTCTATTCTCCCCAATAACTCATATTGGTAGACAAATTGCCTCAGTAATGTACAGCCATCATGACAAGTAGCCATTGACATTCATCCCTTCTATACATCTTCGACTGCATAGATAACTTGTAAAGCAGATAGTTGTTAAATACTTCACTGTAGAAGAAGAATGAGTCAAACACTGAACCAGAATGAGAGGCACTGTTGATATATAAGATGAAAAAGGCAAGATTACCAGGTTAAGTCAGGAGTTACTAAAAATAATTTTTTTCAAGAAAGATTCTCAGGTTAAATCAAGTGCTGCTAATTTAAATCCTTAAACAGTTTAAAACCTCAATACCTGAATGAGTGCCTGTCCCCATATATCTTCATGAACAAGAAGATTGCAGCCTGCAAGAACACCTGGAGGAATATAGTGTGGAAGGACAATTTGGTCCTTAAAACACGACTTATGAAGCAAAATGTGTGACATACAGATACGTATTGTATAAAATACACACAAAAAATTAAAATAAAATTGTTATATGAATAACATTTTTTTCATGTCAGGAGCGACTTGAGAAACTACAAGTCATTTCTGATGTGAAAGAATTGGCTGTCTGCAAGGACGTTGCCCAGAGGACGCCCGGATGTTTTAACATCATATGAGAGGCTTCTCTCATATCCCCACATGAGAAGCTGGAGTTGACAGACAGGAGCTCACTCCATTCCCTGGATTTGAACTGTCGACCTTTCGGTCAGGAGTCCTGCTAGCACAAAGGTTTAACCCATTGGACCACCAGGGGCTCTATATGAATAACATATATGAATAACATGAAAACAATTTATAATATACTGTTCAAAAGGAGCTAACAAAAAGCAATTAAAACAGCATATTAAAAACAACACAGAAGTATTTTAAAAGCCTTTTCCCCTCTAAAACTTTCTGGGCTATTGCATCCTTATTATAGTACACTCTCCTTTTGGTGGTCTGAAAGGCACCAAATCAGGACATGGCTTTCATTAGAGCTTTTAGGTCTTAATTCATTTTGAATGAGCATGTACATGGTTTTAATTGTCAGTTAAATTGGCCCTGCCTTCTTTAAGTTAAAGTAGTTTATAAGATAAAATTTCACAAGTTTCTGAATTTATTTATTTATTCCATATGAACTACTATTCTATGGATAACTTCCTTTTTTCAAAACTTAATAAAACCCATTGTATGAATCAGAATTTTAAAATTCTTTTTATAACGTAGGCACATACCTAAAGTTTTGTCTTACGTAGTTTTGGTAGGTGATGTCCCCCATTCTCCATAGACTGAGTAAACCAATTTCTGGCATTTGTCTTGACTTTGCCAGCATAGTAGGCGTTATGTTGGCAATTTCTTCCTGGATGTTGGTCTTCAGATCTTGTAGGGTCCTTGGAAGGTTCACATAAACACGGGATTTCAAAAAATAACCCATAGAAAAAAAATCACAAGGGGCCAAATCTGGAGAGTGGGCCGGCCACTCCAAATCTACTTGAAAAGTAGGCCTCAACAGCAAAAGCACGCTCCTCGCTGTTCCAATGCATGGTGGTGTCAGGACAAAACTGTGTCAGGACAAAACTTTATACTCCTGCCTCTCGAACGAGACCACTAGCGCTCTGCTACGTCTTCAACCGACTGAATAGTGCGCATTTTTTAAAAAGGAAGTTATGCTGCCTCACCCTGTATAAGAAATTCATTCTGGTGAACATTTTTTGAAAACTCTTTCCAACTTGTCTATGGGTCAACTGCAATTTCTGCTCCAGAATCCAGAAACAGCTATGGGTAAGTCTCAAAAATGAACATATAGTTGGCCTCATTATTATGCGAGCTCATTAAACATGGTCTCTTTTAGATTTCTACACATAGCATAAAATAATTCCTTTTTTCCTTTTTTTAAAAGTTTTATTGTTTCAAAATATTTAACATAATACAGTTGTGTTGCCAGATCTATACCTTGCCCATCCTTCACATAATGTTATAGGAATATAGCTCTATCAGTTCTGTTCCTTCTACTTATTCTAATTTCATTCATTACATATTCTTATTGTAATATATTTTCTAATTGTTCATCCCCAGTGTTTCTTGATCATTTGGAGGTTTGAATTCATTTGATTGTTTGATAGTTTGAATTTGCCATTACTTTTTACACATAAAGCTTCCATATATAATCAAACAGATCTTCCTTTATTTCTCCTATTGCTAATCTTAATTTATAGGTTAGCTCTTCTGATAGGGCTATAGTCCATATCCTGTTTCACCAATTCCTAATTGACAGATTCCCTAGCTTTTTCCAGGTTTTGACTATCTTGAGTCTTGTCTATTAAGGATAAGGCAAATAACAGGGAAACAATACATTTCAGGGGAGTTCTACTAATGACTTCTGTATTTGAAAGTAAGAATGACAATTTGCTAAATAAAAATATTATATTATTCATATTATGTGCCATAGGATCATTCTGTAGGACCAGGTAATACCAAAGAAGAATTCTTTCTAGTCTTCAAGCACTATTCTGTGGTCAACTTCTGCTGGAAATTGACCATAAATGGGGGCCTGGAAAAAAATACACTGCTAGGTCCTCCGGAACGATACTATGGTATACTTCAACTGAAAGCCCAAGACATTGTTCATTTCAGGTAACAAGAATAGGGTTCCAGATTACACAAAAACTGCATTACATGAAGGGTCCTGATATGCAGACCTACTACATTTCTCTCAAATGTGTGCAAAATACTGCATAAACAGTATCTTAGCTAATGGAGGCAGTGTCTTCAAGCAATTTGTATAATTTCAAACATGTACAATTTGCACTTGGAAAGAAATTGGCAAAAGAAGAAAAGTTTTCCATCCCATTAAAAACGGAACTCCAAAACTGTAACAGAACTAGTCATTGGAAAGATTTTAACAGTGCAAAGGAAGATTCATAAAATTAAAAGATTTGAACTTTTAATTTGGAGTTTTTAAAAATAGTATTACAAAGAAAGAAGAAAAATAAGGAAGTACATACAATACGAATGTGGCCTAAACATACATATTAATATTCAAAGATGTGGGTTTAACAGATGCTCACATTCTCAATCTCATAATAGGCTGAGTTGTTTGTATTAAAACTAGCAAAACCACGTTTGAATATTCCTTGCCTAAGAAAACTCTATGAAATCCATGCAGTCCTCATAAATGAACAAGCGACTTGAGGACATGTGCGTGACCACACACACTCATAATCAATGGCAAACGTGAGATCATTTACTATATAAAACAAATTCTAAATTTAAATCTAATATCATTGGACTAGCAAATGTTTTCTTGTGTTGTCAACTGTCTAGTCCAATTTCAGAAATCAAACACTTAACTGATTTCTTTTGTATTTTTCTTTAAAAAAGATGATGACACTGCAAACATATAGTGGTGCCCTCATATCTATTCCCTGGATTCACTTAAAACCCTAAAATGACTTTGTATGCAATCCTGTGCACAGATAATCTATTTGAAGTGGTATTTATGCTTGGAGGCTCTATGAATCTCATGGTTGGTAAAGTCACCTCTTTTTTCTAATGGAAACAACTGATTGTTGTGAATTCTGCACTTTGCTATAAATGTCAACAAATACACTACAACGACGATGTGAATGTAATTTCTAATATAACTGTGTTTAGGATCATAAACTAAACTATGCCACTGCAGAAGCCTAATAATACTTCATAAAAAGTATTACTGCAGCAATGTAGGTCCTCAATTAGAAACAGCAGACACAGCCTTCATTTATTATTTATGCAGCTTTGTGCCTATGTCAGCTCCTGCTTAATAATTAATTTTAATCTCATTATGGGAGATTTTATTACAGACTAATTTAATTAAATGGTGAATTGGCTCCCAGATGTCACCATTTGTGTCATCTTTTAAATAAAGCTGACAATGACACAGATTTGCCTCGGGTTTTGTCCCAAATGAAAAAGGAGCACAATCCAACCAATGCAACATTTTACTAGGGAGGCAAGCAAAATATCCCCGTACTACTGAACTATCCAAATAAAAGATACAGACACAGATGCTGGATGTAGCAGTGTTACATTTTTAATTCAGAGGGTCAGTAAAATAATACTCACACCTCTCATAAGAACCAACCTATGCTTCCCATGCCAAATTGTAAATGTTTGAGTTACAAATAAATTTGTGTCCAGCTGGATATTGAAAATAAAAGATTTTGTATGAGTGAATGATGTTAAGCTCTTATATGCAGATTTTTTTCAGACTTAAGATGGTAATTGATGGCTGTTAACTTAGTTAGTAATATGCCATGTGTCAAAGTCTCATGTTACACAAAGGCATTCTGGGATAAAGAAGCAATGGAGGGCCCCTTTGAAGTTATAAATACCAGTAATAAGTTTTCTCTGTCTCTTATACTGATCAGAATTTATACACCCCACCCAAACAAAGCAAAATATACTAATAGTAATATTTTTCAAAAAAGAAAAGTTCAAATAGTATGTCATATCCTTTAGAAACAACCAACAGTACATTTCTTTGAGGTATAACTTGGTGTTCTGTTTTCATTTTCTGAATTATCACTATTGACTGACCATGAGATTTAAAATCCACAAAAAACTAACTATAAATACTTCAACAAGGATGCATAGCAAAAGGAAGTCTGGAAGTGATCTCTACTAAACTGAATTAAGGACCTTTGATGGAAAAAGTGGAGGAATCCCCAATTCTATGAATTTATAAACATGTGAAGTCGGTAATTCATATAGATTGCTTTCATAGAGACATGTTGAAATTTATGCTGCACGCCATCTTTATATAATAGTAATGAACAAAGCAGTTCTCAGCACTATGCCAACAAAAGAACATCCAGCCTGAGAATTTAACATTCTATAAAATAAATTACTTAAAAAATTAAAAACTATCCCCCTTGTATCTTTCCATTATGTATTTTGCTTTAACTATATTTGTTTTCACCAACTGTTTTTTGTTTCGGGAGCTAGATTTCTAAAATATAGATGGGGAGTTTGAGACTCAGGGTAGAACTCTGATATCTAGAGAAACAAACTATTCAAACTTTTCCCTACAGTCTTTCAAGGGAGCTGTAACATTAGATTCCACCATTGTTACTCTACCTTGTAGACAGCAAACATTGTTACAGGCCAAATAGCAATCACTTACTGGTGATACAATTGGTTGCCAATTCAAGATGTAGGTAACTTTATCGGACAATTACCAGTCTTACCAAAGTTGCGAACAGTGAGAAAGTTACCAGAAGACTTGTGAAGATCAATTTATTAGCCATCTAAATAATGGCTAAACTCTGTAGGTCAGTTTCATTTCATAAAAGGAATCAGTGAAGGACCTCTAATTAAATTATATCTCTTTTAAACAAAAAATTGTAAGTGCATGTGTTTTATTACTAACTTCTACATTTGTATAGATCTTAAGAATGAACCATTCTTAAGATGTATTAATTTGCTATCAAACTTAATGTTATTGTCAGCACAGTATTTTTTCTACTTCAAATATAGTACTAAAGTACACACAGGATCGCACCTTTAACTAATTAGTATTTTTATTTTAAGACTCACATCTTTCATTGAAGCCACCTAAGCTACAAATTGGCATACTATCTGGAGGTGATTTCCATTGAATACTTGCATGTTCTGAGAAGTACAGTCAGCCCTCTACGTTTGTAGGTTTAACTTTACAGATGTAATACTTTGTGGATTTGATTAATACAGTTGACCCTCTGTATCCATGATTCTACCATCCACGGTTTGAAAATACTCTGCCCCCCAAAAGAAAACCTTGATTTTCCCATTTTATATCAGGGACACTATTTTAATACACCATGGATACATTAGTAATTGAACTAATGTATTCATGGGCTTTGATATCCACAGGGGATCCTGGAGTCACACCATATGTTCTATCTAAAAATCTCTGGGTGCTCCAGAGCAGATCTATAGCCAACCGCTTCCCCAACATACTAGAAAACATCTTTATATTGCTTTAACTGACAGAAAATTATGGCCTAATCAAACTCCAAATTTCAACTAAAGTCAATCAAGTGGAATCAGCACGTAACAGAAGCTCTTTCCTTCACTTTGATTTTTTTTTATTTCTGCTTCAGTGAAGGAGGACAGCTATCATCCAGTCTTCTTCCAAGTTAAGGCAGGGCCTCCTCCCATGAGTGCCAATGAGGTTTCCAACAACACAAGTAGGCCAGGAAGAACCCAGAGTTGTGACATTCAATCTCCAATTAACTTCCACTAATTATTTTAACTGAAGAAGGGAAAAGAAGGAGACCCCTCCAAAAATAACTCTGGCAAAGGTAAGATGTTAGATCTGAACCTTATAGTGGGTTTTCAGTTCATTGCACCTTAATCAGGGGACACTAAGTAGAGAAGAATTGCGGCAATAATACAAGCATTCACTGGCACCTAAGCTGACGATTTTTGTTATATATATAATCAATAGGTCTAGAACTCTACAAAGGTATAAAGGAAAGCACTAAACATCCTCTTTCCTATTGCCAGCCAGCATGGCTAATGTTCATGAATTAATGGAAATATAATGTAACAGCATCTTGACCTCACAACTTCTGAGGATGCCTGCCATAGATGTGGGTGAAATGTCAGGAGAAAATTCTTCAGGAACATGGCCATATAGCCCAGAAAACACACAACAACACAATGGTTCTGGCCATGAAAGCCTCCAACAATACACTGAGCATCTTGAGGGCCATCATTTCCTCATTTTGACTATGTTATGTTAGAACATTAGGGAAACACTATAAATTGACCTTAAAATGCAGCACTGTGCTCTTCCAGATGGGTGAAATGTATCAGGATACTGATGTTTTAATACTATAATTACTGCTTTTATTTCTAAGATATAAATGATTTGTTGTCCTGGGACATTTCCCAATAATTCCTGTAAATCTCTCAAACCTTTTACTCATTAGCTGAATACGCAGTTTCCCTGTTCTGGTACATTTAAATACATTTTCAGTTCCACATTCTCATGTACACATACCATCGTGGTTCATTTAATTTTGTTTTGGGACAATGCCCTCTATGTGCAATGATGTAGTATGCAGGTGTTAACTTTCTGTGTTTTCATGCTCCATTAGAATTTCCGGTTGCTATTTTGCCAAAATCAACTCTCTTCTTTTCTCTCAATTTTTTTCTGCATTGTTTGTCTATGGTGTTAAAACTGTTCAAAAATACCAAATAAGTGTCTTAAAATGCTTTTTTTTTAAAAAAAAATCCAAATATATAGTTTTTTAAAAAGAAAACTTTCAAATATATAGTTCAAAAGCAAATCTGGTGATAAAAGCTTTAAAAAAAGAGGAAAAGGAGAGAGACTGTCAGGAGAAGCTTACAGGAGGGTAGGTTCTACCTACAAACTACTACATCCATGATGCTTTGGGGAAGGAAATGAAAGCAAATGTAAGTATTACCAAGAATAGGTAATACAAAATAGTTTGTAACACAACACTGTGTACTTGACGTGAACATATATCAAACAAACTGCCAGAGGCTGCAACCAAGAAAAAAAGACCTCACCAACCAGAAAAGAAATGGATTCCCTTCCCAACAGAAAAGGTACATTAAGGTCAAGTACAACTGTTCCATTTTCCCTTAGGTTGAGAAGTAAATCCTTTTGCTGGGACATATACAAGCAGTCATCATATCCAATGGGAAGGCAAAAAAATCAAACAGAAAAGACACAACCTGTTGTGGAACCCACTTGCCAAAAGATGTCTCTGCTGAAACAAATTGATCAATCTTATAATGTCTGACAAATATGATAGGGAGACCCAACAAGGCTTTGCTTCACTTTAGGAGCAAAAGAGGGATCAAAACAGAAAACAGAAGCCTTATGAAAAACACAAAACTCCTTATCAACAGATAACTTAGTGTCTAACAGAAGACCTAATAGCAACCAAAACCAAAACTTTCAATCTAAAGACTTTGACATGCACTGATCGCAAAGATCCAAAAGGAGTCTTCAGCAAAACCAGTGATACCAGATGCAAATTCCAAGAAGGAAAGACTGGACTCACACACCCCTCACATACATACACACATACACACACATACACAAACCCCCTCTGCATATGAGGATAGGATGTGAACCATTTTCTCCCACTTCCCTTTTCATGATGAAATTCAAGGTAGACACATCTCCTGAGGGTGTTGATACTGATATCCCTAACTGAGTCTACCTGCAAGAAGGTCCAAATTAACCCTACTATACCTGACTGAGGTTCAAAAGGGCTGAAAGGGCTCTGCCCCAGAATGAAATGGCTTCTTTTCTCCCTACTTAGCCAAGGATGTTTGAAATTTCTTTTTAACTTGATTTTCACCAAGACATTTTTCAAAAATAAAGTCCCTTTAAATCAGTGGTTCCCAACTTTTGGTCTTTCAGGTGCTTTGGACATCAGCTCCCACAATTCCTACAGCTGGTAAAACAGCTGGGATTTCTGGGAATTGAAGTCCAAACACCTGGAGGACCAAAGGTTGGGAACTACTGCTTTAAATGGATCAGTGGCTAAATTCACCTTTGACTTGGTGTCCAAATTCCAATGTTTTACACATACCTGATACCTGGAAGTGACATCAGCCATCATAGTCCTGAAGGCAAATTAAACCAAATCCAGACTGGCACCACCCATAAAGTCCACAGCCATTGCTGACTTATTAACTCCCTGATGAATTTAGTTTCTTCCAGTAGGATCAGTGGCACCAGGTCCTAAATTAACCAGAATGCATTTGTAATCATTTCCCCCCATGTGTGTTTGCCATGCATCTCTATCATCTCTGAAGCATACATTGACTCCAGATTTGTTGAGCCCCCAGGTGGGGGTAGGTCAGTCCTAGCTATGGTCCCAGTCAGATTATGCTTCAGCCACTGTCCAGTCACCCTCATACTCTTCAGCAGAGCCAGGGCTGTGCATGCCATCCATTCTAGGATTTTTTTTAAAAAAATCCCATTAGTGTAGAAAATTAAGACATGGAATATATTTCTCTTAAAAGAGAAAAAAGAGAAAAATCTCACTAATCTCCCCAAAATGCCTACCAAGGCCAGAGAAAAGCAAAGACCTGACTTTATCTATGTGAAACAAGGGGAGCTAGCTATCCCACTTAGATTGGTTAAGATGATTGACATTTCTAAAATACCCTTCCTCAGAAGCATGTAGGAGCAGCAAGACCCATAAGGATTGTCTTCCTATACTGCAGGAGAAATAGTCTCAAATATTGTAGGCTGTGATACAGCCTACACGCTGTGATACAGTTGAAAACAGGATAATCTTATATTCACCACATGCACATGGTGAATTAATTACATGTGATGGGAAAACATTAGCTATGCACTTATCATACATTGCTGTATACACTGATATTTTCCTATAAAAGCATACATTCTATTAGGATGAATGAAGGGCTCTTTTAATTAAATGATGAAAAAATAAATATTGTATTTCATTTGTTGGAACTATTCTACAATGGTACCTGCATCAATCACAAAAAGCTGCAAGACATGTCTATAATACAAGTACAGTAGAAACTAACTTTTAAGCCATAGTTATAACTTTCATTTATTATGTAGTCCCCATGGAGAGAGAGGGCAGTCTATAAATAAAGTTTATTATTATTATCATTATTATTATCATTATTATTTGAAACACAACAAGACTAGAACATAGCAAACAAGGACACTCTGCTGGCTGTTGTATTGGATCAGATGTTGGGCACTTCCCAAGTGTCTAGGACTGTGTGATGTATCGGCAAATAATGCGTGCAGATCCCAGTAGGGTGGCCTTTTGCAGCTGACAGATGGTAATTTTGTCAGCACCGATTGTGTTTAAGTGCAGGCCAAGGTCTTTAAGCACCGTATCCAGTGTGCCAATCATCATTGGGACCACCTTGACTGGCTTGTGCCGGAGTCTTTGCAGTTCAATCTTTAAATCCTCTTTAAATCCTCAGCTTTTCCCATTGTTTCTCTTCAATCCTGTTATTGCCTGGGATTGCAACATCAACGATCCATACTTTGTTTTTTATCATCATCATCATCATTGTTATATGTAACAAGTCAAGCTCTACATTTTCTTGTCAACAGTTACTCCAATAATGTATAAATATATAAAGATTAAGATTTGGTCATGTCAAGCAGTATTCCACAATCATTTAATTGTTTTAATTTTCATAACTTCTTTTTCATTCTAGCATCATTCTTAGACAACACTGAGACAGAAAAAAGATACATAGAAGCATTTATATATTGAATTTGAAATATTAATATAAATGTATTGGCCTCTCTAATTACTGGAATATCAGTTACTACTGCTCCATGGATCAGGAATGGGACCATCATCATCATCATCATCATCATCATCATCATCACCTCTACCTCACCTTTCTCCCCATGGGGACTTAAGGCAAATTACAATAACATGATACAACCGAATACATGTAAAAGCATGGCAAATACAACAATTAAAAACAATTAAATATTTGTGCCATGGATACAAGTTAAAATATAGTTAAGATACAATAAAAATTACTTGTACAATTAAATTATCTTTAAAACAAAATCTTTGCCTGATGGCAAAGAAACATGTTGCTTGTGAATAGGGTACCTTTGTTCTGCCTGAACTGCAACGTGCAAACAAGCAGACACAATACAGCAAACCCTCTGGCCACAGACACTACCATTGCTGGGGAAACCGTTCCAAAGGATTGTGGATTCACTTTCAGCTTTCTTCATATACTGCATCAACACCTGATGCTAGCACAGCTTACATAAGAAGTGATACATCATACTTGACCTCACATCACATATTCACTTCCACCTTCCCCATGGGCTAGAAGAGAAAGCAGCTTACATCTAGGCTGCATCATTGACACCTCCAGACACTTGACTATAGGTTACTTTGTTTCCTATCCAAAAGATTACAAGGACTGGTAGCAGCAATAAAATCTATATAAATAAAAATGTAATGTTCATTTGTGGGATTAACACAACTCAAAAACCACTGGACGAATTGACACCAAATTTGGACACAATACACCTCTCAGGCCAACGGGTGACCATCACTCATAAAAACACTGAAAAACACAGCAGAAGAGACTTAAAAGGTCAAAAAAATACATTACAATGCATGCACAACACATATATACACATATACACAAATATATATACACACATACACATACATACACATACATACACACACAAAGCACATATGCACAGACTGGGCCACAGCAACCCGTGGCAGGGGACAGCTAGTACTAAATATAAAAAGAACCAAAGATGTGGATAGACTGGACAGAAGAATTTATAATTTTGTAAACTGATATTTAGGGAAGGAATAAAGAATAATAAGGCTGCATTCACAACATAGGAGTCCCCATTCTTACATCTTTATTCTAAAGCAGGGGTCCTCAAACTAAGGCCCGGGGGGCAGATGCGGCCCTCTAAGATCATTTACCCGGCCCTCGCTTAGAGTCAGCCTAAGTCTGAAACGACTTGAAAGCACACAACAACAACAACAACAACTCCTATCTCATTAGCCAAAAGTGGGCCCACACTTCCCATTGAAATACTAATAATTTTATATTTGTTAAAATTGTTCTTCATTTTAATTACTGTATTGTTTTAAGTGTTTTTTCACTACAAATAAGATATGTGCAGTGTGCGTAGGAATTCATTCAGTTTTTTTTTCAAATTATAATCCGGCCCTCCAACAGTTTGAGGGACTGTGACCTGGCCCTCTGTTTAAAAAGTTTGAGGACCCCTGTTCTAAAGCCTCTGTCACATGAACTGAAGAATTAAATGGTTAGTTTTATAGATTGTAGCCTCTAACATGCTGGACAGGGAGGGTAACTGGGAAATGAGCAGGATATGAGCTATTTTTCCAATTGGATAAGTGCTTGAGGGCTACTTATTTTAAAGTAATTCATTGGGGGGTTTTCTCCACATGAAGAAAGTGGGGGAAAGTAGCAAAGGGAAGTAACAAAGATGGGTAAACAATGCTGGCAATTAGTTGTGCTTATGATGCAGTGAAGATGGGGGGGGGGGAAGGAAAGCACCTATGAAGTGGGAAAGAAGGAAAATTATAGCAATGCCAGCATGGTGGAGGTGCCCAAGTATCCACCTTTCTGTCAGGCGTATAAGTAGAGAAAGGTCAAAGCTCCCAAGAAAAGGAAAGACGGAAGGCAAAAGCAATGTTTGCAGTGATCAATTTCCATGGGAGCTGTTGGTTATTATTGTCTCCTCAATGCTTATAGCAAAGGTAAAGGTTTTCCCCTGACATTAAGTCCAATTGTGTCTGACTCTGGGGGCTGGTGCTCATCTCCATTTCTAAGCCGTTGTCCGTAGACACCTCCAAGGTCATGTGGCCGGCATGACTGCATGGAGCGCTATTACCTTCCCCAAACTGCCCTTCTGATTGGGTGGATGGCAGTAGATTGCACCACTGCTTTCTAGTAGAAATGTTAACATTTTATTTTCTCCAGAGAACCTTTGTGGCTCACATAAGGAATTGTGGCCACATGGAGCCCACACTTTGCTAATATCTGGAAATATATATTCTTACATTAGAGCAAAAAGAAAGCGCTACCAATTACAGTAAGATGTATGTGATGCTTAATTTTTGCTCTAAGAAAAATATTTGCTTAAATGATTCTGTAACACATAATTCTGTATAGAGAAAGCTGCATAGACCAAATTCACATCTCTTTTGGCTTCACCTGAAAACATAGAAAACAATTATTCATTATCAGGGTCTGGGTCTGAAGCTGCTTTAATACTTAATGTCTTAATCACTCAAACTTTTTAAATTATTTAAAGGGGTCTGAAAACAGATGAGATGTTTCTCTGCCGCTCATGACATTAAAATTCTGGTTTTCCAGAACCCTGAATAAAATGGGAGAGCGGGAGGGGTTCTGGGGAGTTTGGTTTTATGTGCTCTCTCTTGTTCCTTAGCTATATAAATTAGGGAATTGGAAGAAACATTAGATATGACCACAATTTATTTACACAGAAACTACACTGGGGAAAAGTTTTGTTTCCCTATTTCTGTTCATCACTCTGTCTTTTGGTAATCTTTACTCACTCACTGTAACATTTGAGGCTGAAGATGTATGTATTAGTTTTGTGTACCTCTAAAACTTGAAAGAGAATCAATTTTAGGATTTGCAGATCCTTTCCCAAGGAGGTAATCCTACCATACAAGAGAGAACACAATATGAATCACAGAGACAGAAACCCTGCATTCTGGCTTCTATTATTATGACTTGTGGGAAACTGAAAATAGATCCTCTGGCCATGATGACAGGGTAATATGGACCTGCGGAAGTGAACTGGGTGTGAGAAAGGCATATTAGGGCCAGGAGACAGCATCTAAGATAAGACGAAACTCTAAAACACTGAATATAGAAGCATCAGGTTGATATAGAGAAACAAAGGGAGAAATGCCATCTTTAGTTACATAACAGGAAAAATATAAAAGTTCATTGTATGCAGGCTGAAGGTAGTTTTCAAAACTCCACACACAAAGCAATATTTTCATGAATTCATAAATGAAATCATATATTATCTGTCTTGCAACCATTTTAAAGCAAAGCTTCTCAAACCACTTTATCATGAAATGAAATACTTCTTATGAAATTGGGCCAAAAAGTGGTGCGCCTGGCTATTTTCATTCTGGAGTACAAGAGCCAATGGAATTTCCTGCAAGTTCCAAAGATAAAGAAAAACTTGACCCTTTTTGAAGGTGAAGTTTAGTCCTACAGATTTCCCTGTAATATGAGACTCTTTTATAACCTTTTTATAACCAGCCTAAGGCCACATCTACACTGCCATATAATTCAGTCTGAACTGCATTATAATGGTCAGTGTAGACTCATACAATGTAACTATTAACAGTAGCCTGTCACACTTCTTTGCATGTTCAGTTTTCACTTTGAAAAAGAAAAGTAAGGCTGTACCATTTAAAAGGAAACAGTGCATCATTCTATAAAATTAGTCATTAAGAAATAATATTTGTATATGTGTACATAATGAGACATCTTTGAGATGGGATTCAAATCTAAACGTTAAATCCATTCTCCTTCATACACCTAACCTGGAGGGAATTGTATACATTTTAAACATGATTTTGTGCACGAAACAATGTTTATGGACAGTGAAGTATGAGAAAGCAAAGATGTCATTATCTCCATCATCCATGTGGAGAAATTGAAATTTTGTAATTTTAGATACTCAACCTTTCCAGTATTTGGTGCAATGGGTATGATTGGGAATCAACAAGGATTAAGACTGGATCTATACTGCACTATATCCCAGGATCTGATCCCAGATTATCTACTGCCAGATTATCTGGGATAAATTGATAATCTGAGATCAGATCCTGAGATATAGGATTGTGTGGATCCAGCTGTAAACAAACTTAACAACACATGCTGATTTTCATTGACAAATTATGGGCATGTTCAGACATAGGCCTGACCCTAAAATCCAAAATGAACCTGAAGTCACTCCTGGATGTCCAAACAATGTCCAGGGATTGCTGGTTTTTCAGACTGGGTAATAGGGCTAACCATGCATTAAGCAAAGGTGGGGAATATTTCAGAGTTACAGTGAAACTTCGAATCATTTTCGCACTTCAGGTAGATTGTACCTAGAAGGTACATAGCAACAAAAGTGGTAATGCACAAACTAACCAGAGCCATTGTTGTTACAACTGATGGCAGTGTCTGTGGTCAAAAATTAAGATACAAGTGCTTATAGAGGACAGGCTATACACATTTATTAAACAGAATGGCAACTGGTGATTTCTGAAAAGAAACAGATTTTGAAACCAGGAAGCAATTTCCCTTCTAAATTTGTATTTCACATCAACAAGAAAACTTTCAGTATTCATCTATTTGGCAAGATTGGCTGAAACTGCTTCGTTATCTTCTGTGCTGTTTATTATTTAAAATATTAAAATATTTATATCCTGCCATGTGTCATGAAATTTCATGATAACATTAGCATTAGTAGTGTTGGGAACATTCCAAGAATTAAAAGGAAAGGATATGTGAACTCAATTATACATTAGCTCTGTTTTCTGGAAAAAGTGTATCCAGAAGATCTGATTAAGTCACGTTTACAGCTACATAACTCAGGGATAGAAAAACCCAGCCATGTGACCTGTGGTTTCTCCCAATGCAGTCTGTGAAACTAAGGAGCCTTACTTACTTTCCTCCACTTTTAGTAGTGGAGGAGAGCTACTCTTTTAGTACTTTTCTGTTAGCTTTAACTTTCCTTCCCCATGTTCCCACCAATCAATGTTGATGCTGTCCAATTTTATGCTTATTCCCCACTAAAAATAACTGATTTCAGTGTGAATTACTCTGGTTTAAGTCTTCCCATCTGTGATCACTAAATATGTGTGGACAAAAAGTAAGGCTGAGTAGGTAGATGTGTGTGATTGTGTGTGCATGAATGTATGCATGTGTGTTTCCAGTTTATTGGTCGGTCCCCCCACCATGTGTCTCTTACATATAAAAATTTTGACTAAAAATATTGTTTGACATGTTTGTTTCAACTTGTGTTCAGACTAAGCACTGAACTTTTAAATCAGGCCCCATCTACTCATCCATATAAAATCCAGATTATCTGCTTTGAATTGGATTTTATGGCAGTGCAGACTCATATAATCCAGTTCAAAGCAGTTGTGAATTATCTGATTTGATAATCTGAATTATATGCCAATGTAGATCCAGTCTCGGATCACCTTAGAATAAAGATATTAATAGTATTTACCCATCTTTATCTCTTTTTACTAAGTGAGATATAGTACACCCATACATTTCCAATCTTCTGTTCTTCTACATATCATTGGTTAGCCCTAACTAGTGAAGATCCAAATAATTGTCAAATAGTGAGCTAAAACATAGGCAAATGTATGGATTCAATAGGTCTACTCTGATCAGGGCTAAAAATTTAATTTAGACTCATGAGTGTAGTAGCTCTCCCAGAAAGTAATGAAACCTAGATAATACTTATTGATTAATTTCTTGACAAAATCATACCCCTACTACACTTCCTGGCTGCCAAACAAATGCACAACTTTTCTTTCAGGATTTGATAGCAGTGGTAGATAACAGCAAAAGGCCACATTTGGGATCTTGGGCACAATTTGGTCTATGTACCTCATACAAACACAGGTATATAGGTAGATAGGTAACTAGGTAGGAGTTTTCTGAGAATGAGGCTTTTCTGTTTGTTTGCTGGGATTATTATTATTAATAATTCTTATCTTTTAAAAATATTTTCTGAAGGAAAGGAGGGGAGGAGAAAAATAAGCCAAAGGGTGACTGAAGGCTCTCAGAGCCACCCAATAATTTTAAAGAAAAGCACACCAAGAGAAAAAAGATGCTCTTTCTTTCTCCCAAATCCCTAAACGTATGCACACACCCCACCCACCTGTCCTGCACTTTCCCAACTTGCAGTCCCACTAAATAAAAAAAATCATGGAAATAAAGGAAAATCGAAAAGTGTCAATGCTAGATAGAGGCCAAGTCAAGTCAAAAAATAAAGCTGAGAACGAGTGAAAAGGCAATCAGACTGAAGCACCTCTCTAGAGCCAGGACGCAACTGAGAGCAACGGAGGTGCTCACCCCATTAAACAGGCACAGCTTGCATAAGACATGTCACAGTGTTCTTCTATTCTGATTGGCCCAACAGGCAGGGCTCACAGACAAACCCTGTGTGTGCATGCGGCAGCCTCTTCACATGCCACATGATGCCAAATAGGATAGGAGGAGCTGTGTCTGTGTAGCTCATTTTGGCTGAAAAAAACATGACAGCTGAGCCCTTACTGTTATGTCCCGTTGAACAAGACCAAACCAAATCCGTACACAAGCCTACAGTTTACCAAAACAGTTTATCATTATAACCAATGTATACTAAAATGCTCCATTGCCTTTTGACTTTTTCCAAAATAACAACCATTGCTATTTCTTTAAGGCTTCAAACCTCAGTAATAATTTTCACAGTTAATGAACACAAGGCTTTTTAGAGTTATAAGTTAAAAAACACTCTACATTTGGGTGAAAAATCCATTCTGGAAAAATGGTAACATTATCACTAACTAAGGATATGTAATTGGCTTCTATTGATATTATTTACCTACTATAGCATCTAATATTATTTCCAGACTCATCAGTACAAAAACAGCTAGGTGATTCTCTTCTTTCCATCATCAATTGGCTTAATGCAGGATGACAACAGTTCTGAGTTTAGAAAAGGAGGTTTTGTTTTTAAAATGGACAAACTTTTCTGTGTTTCCCATGGCCAACAAACTTTGGGGCTGCTCCAGATGAAAACATATAATCTGATAAATCCTACTTGAGAGTCTTCCTTTCAATTGCATTTGAAAAACAACATGCAGATAATATGACTTAATATCAAGCTTTTCCCTCATTCTCCTTTCTCACTCCTGTCCATATATTTCCCAATCTAAATATTTCAAAAGCTTGCATATATTTTGTGCCCTTTTGGTTGGCCCAATACATATAATAACAAAATACTGCTGTTGGAATTTCTATTATAGCCAACACATTTTAATTTTGTATGATTATGTATGATGTTTGAACATGTAATCATTCAAGACAATACACACAAGAGGACAATTTTCTATACAGTAAACTGCTTTATGACAAACACCTATAACCTAATTTTTGAAACAATATAGCAAGCAGAAAGAGTACTGTGAACAAAACTCACACAAAACAGAAGTATGTGTTTGGCTACTCAAGTGTTTACTTACTGTCTGTTCATTTAAATCCTGAGTGTCTTCCATGGAGTTGACTAACTTTTCTTTTCTTCCAGAAATGAGAATTACTCTCCTTTAAAACTGCACCAGGATATCCTAATTATGAAAAAAAGAATAAGAAAATTACAGTCACAAATAGCATAGTTAATAACATGCAAAATAAACTATAAAATGCAAGCTGTTGTGCACTTATATGCACACTTCACAAATAAATGAACCCACCCATAATAATTCCCAAGGAGCTTTATCAACAGGATCCCAGAAAATTGCATTCATTTATTTTGATACTTTAGAAGGAGCCAGTTTTGAGATATTAAAGCAATCAATGAAAGAGTGGAGGAAAAGCTGAAGAGAATATATATATATATATATATATATATATATATATATATATATATATATATATATATATAATTTTGTATTTATAGCTTGCCAAAAACAAGAAAAGTGGTATCTTTGTGGATTTTTATGGGAAAATAGGATGCTAAAAATTTCATAAACCACTTCAGTGTTTGGCACATCACTAAAAATAACCTATACTGCAACATATACTAAATCTTGAGGTGACTCTGGAAGACACCTAAGAGGACTTGTTTATCCATGCAATTCTTCCCTTGTTCAGTATGAACCATACCTGTAAGTTTTGCCTGTGATGTACAAAAATTGATTATCTCTTATAGAGAGGAAATGATTTTCTTTTATACTTATTTCTGCCTTTCTTTCTTAGTGATCTTAGGTCAGTGTATAGGTGGATCAGACCCATGGTGGTCAAACACTGCATGATAATGATCAAGGGTAAAGCAGAGAAAAGCCACCTTAATCTGGTTTTACCTTGCAAATCCAAATTCTGTGGCTTTGGGCCTGTGGGAACATTTGGGCTGGTTCCAAAATGGAACTAGCTGCAACTCTCCCCACTGCCAACCATCGTTTCACAGACATAGGTAATCTGGGAACAGAGGGTGTCTGTTCCCATGTCATGATGGTATCTACAGCATGTGCCCTACCTATCCACTTTTGCATGCCATAATACTGGGCAGAGTTGCAGTATATATTGGAAAGGGGAGGGGAAAGAGAGGGTTTCTTCCTCTCCCCCTCCCCCGGGATGCTGGATGACATCTTGGCATGCAATGGTGGACAGATACTGTAGGATCCATGTCATGGCAGAAGGGAGGATGCGAGGGAATAGTTAGGGTGTCCCCACAGCAGCACTGAACCACATTCAGTGCTGCTAGATGATGGGGATTTCTTCCCACCTTTGCATTGCTGGAGGACTCCCTTTGAGGATCATGCCTGGATTCAATTTGGTGATTGATACACTGGATTGGTCCCAGGTTTTGAATCAGTGTAGCTTCTTCCTAGGGTCAGGGAGCAACCCAAATGCAAACTACTGGGGGCCAGATTTAATTGACAGAGCCATGGTCCCTTATACAGAGAGAAACGATACTGTAGTTCAATATAGTCCCAGTCCAAACCTGTTTAAATTAACTACTGAAGACTCTGGCAAAAATATATTATTTACATTACATAGAAATCAACTTTTTCTATTTTGCAATAGCAAAACTATTAGAACTCAATTATTCTAACAAGAACAACATTACTCTTTTTCAATAATATATAAGCTCATTAAGTTTACAAGGCAATAATGTGACTAATAACGTAATCTTAATGCTTTATTCCATTGTTGAACCTACATTAGAAACAGAAGGTGGGTACTATGATATCCTTATCATGTGGCAAAACATTTTAACTACTTCTAAAATTATTGCTAAAATCTTTAACTCTGTAGACAAGTTAGAGTGAAGGGAGACATCTGTTTCTCCAGATGTACATTTAAAGTTGATGAAGTGTTTTATGGGGAAAACCCTATAGCTTTTTAGTCTATCTTGATGAGAAGAGCTCCAGGTTTCCTGATCAATAAATACATTTATGAATCTTTTTCTTACATCATTATGTGTAACAAAATTTGAATGTGTTAACACTAGATACCCACGTATTGCTGTTAAAAACTGTATTATACTACATTGTTCAAGAACTCCTTTGAACCCAGTCCATATATATTATCAAAACTTCCATTTGATTGGAATGACCACATGTTTTCTCTATTTACCTGTAATTCCCTTTCCCACTTCTGCTGTTGTTCCCTTCTATCTATTTTAGACTGCAGAATATCATAACTCTCCTTGATAAATACAACAAAATGTACTCTTGTGTGGACTACAACAACAGATCTTCTCTAACCTCTTCTTCTTTTCTCCACAAGACATTCAGAACTCCATGACATACTTAATTCGAATTATTTCCTGGATTTAAAAGTCCACCTGTTTATTTTGCTTTAGCCCCATTGTTGTTGTTTATTGTACTGTGCCTTGAAGTTGTTTGAGACTTATGGTGACCTAAGATGAATCTATTAAGGCATTTTTGGGACCCAGAGTGTGTGACTTGTTCAAAGTCACCTAGTGAGTTTCCATGGCTGAGCAGAGAATTGAACCCCAGTCTGCAGAATCATAGGCCAATGCTCAGGCAGTCACCTACTTTCAAGACTTCCTAACTTTAATCATTACATCTCAATTAATTTGTGAATTATCCTTCCTTACACTTGGTTTATGGGTTTTATAGCTGCTTTTCCCTGCTGCCTTATTTGATGTAATTATAAAGTAGCAATATCACAAAACTTCTGAGGGGAAGGAGAAAATTTTATTTATTTATTTATTTAGCAGTTTTGTATACTGGTCTTCTCACTTCCATCGAGGGACTCAGGCCGGTTTCCAACAGTAATATCACAAACAGTAATTAAAAAACATCATATTGCATATTAGACTAAAAACATTAAAATAGCAAAATACAGTCATATAAGAAAGGGAACTTAAAAGGAAAACAGCATAAAAAAAGAGCAGCCCAAACTCCACTCTCCAACTTGTTTTTTTAAGTCTGATGGGCATGATTCCACCCAGAATCTGCCAAATAGTGAAGTTTGCTAACTTTGGTATGTCCTTTGATTTTATCCAATTTTGAAAATGTTATAGCTGTTTTTGGATTGTCCACAAGGCTGAAAAGAGGAACTCAACATAGGATCCAAACTGACATTTAGAACACAGGTTGAACTTGACTCAGCAGGAGTCTGTTTTCAGAAGTGCCCAACTATGTAAACATCTTCAGTATTAATAATGTGTATAGCGCATATTGACACAAAGGTTCCACTGCTCCTAACAGAAACAACTAGAAGTAATCAGCCATGCAAATCCATTAGGTGATCTTGGGGAAGTAACGCTTTCTTGGCCTCAGAGGAAGTCAAATGCACCCCTTTCCCAAACAAATCTTGTGATGGGAGTTGCCTTAGGGTTGCAGTTAAATTAGTGGTTCCCAACCTCTGAGCCTCCTGGTGGTTTGGACTTCAGCTCCTACAGTTCATAACAGTTGGTAAGCTGGCTGGGATTTCTGGGAGTTGGAAGTCCAAAACACCTGGAGACCCAAAGGGTGGGAACTACTGCATTAAATGGAAATTATTTGGAGGGACACAATATCTATCATTCATCTATCTATCTATCTATCTATCTATCTATCTATCTATTTGAATACTTATATTCAACCCTAAATTTTTATATCTCAAGACAGCTTACAATAAAATCAAATAATAATAAATACTTTAAATGTTTAAAACATATTAAATAAAACAAGACAATTTAAAACCCAGGAAAACTATTTTAAACTATTTTATATTGAACCACATAATAACATTTTTTTGCATTCTATACATTTTCCTCCCAGAATGTACCAAATGTAGTCCTCATAGGATAGGAAAAACATGGGATCACTGAAATCATACATTAGTGACAATAGGGAGGGCATGATTATTCAATAAGAAATTATAGTATGCAGCAGCAGCAGACCAAAATGAAAACATAACAATTAGAAACAGAGAAAGAAAAGCCTGAACCCATCAGATGTTATTCAGAAATAATTACAGAAGTAGGATTACTTAAATTAGGACATAATTTCTAGAACAAATTAGAAGAGAAAATGTTCTGAGCTTGAAAATGAAAGGGGAAACTGATCAGAAGCCAGAATTGCCAAAGGAGGCTCTAACAGACTTGACAACTACAAGACCATATGTATTTCACTATGAACTTCTGGATAGCCTATAAAGGCAGACATTGATACCAGTAATCTGAAATTTGTTCAGAGCAATGAAAGATTAGATACATTACAACGATTTTTAGTTACATTAGGGGTTATGACTAAAATAACAAACAAAAATCCCACCCTAAGTAAAAATATAAATTTGATAAGTATTAATCCATGCAATAATACGTCTTTTTCCTGTCACCATAACTATAGCTGCGGTATTATCCTCAACCTTCCCTACCACTGTTTTCTCCTGCCTGCCATCCTCCCTAAGTTTTTTCTTTCCATATTAAAAGACAGTGGAGGGAGCAGGAGCAACAAAAAGAAAAACGTGGGGTAGGGGGAGATAGGAATTGGAAAACTGTAGTGCTGTTGATGTCCTACTGCATTATGGTTAGAGGGATACAAGTGGAGTAAAAAGAGTAGAGCGAGAGTGTGACAGACAGGATGCATGAACGTGGTTTGACACCTTTAACTACCATGAGGCAAATGCAAGATAATGTTCAATATGTGTGATTTTGCCTAGAAATAGAGGATAGTATATAGGCAGTCCCTGAGCTGCAAACATCCAACTTACAAACGACTCATAGTTAGGAACTGGGGTGTGATGAAGTGAGGAAATGAGAGAAACTTATCCCTTGGAAGCACAAAGTTGTGGCAAGGAAGCACAAAGAACAAAGTGAAGAGGCATCATTTTCTTCATACTGTACTCATTCCAGCCTGCTCCATCTCTTGCTCTCTCTCTCTCTTCATGAAGCCAAACATATGAGGAATAAAAACCACACAAACTCAAGTAACCCAACGTTCCTCAGAGTGGACAAGAACAAAGCAGACCCAGGCCAAGCAACAGTTCTTAACTCAAAATGCTTCAAGGTTGGGAGGCTCTTAAGTTGAGGTTCCACTGTATATTTGGCTGGAGTTGCACATACAAATTCATCTTAAGAACAAACCTACAGAGCCTATTTTGTTTGTACCTTGGGGACTGCCATCTAAAAAGTAATTACAATTGTGCATTTATATGTCCAATTTTTAAAGTACGGTATATTTATTTTGTGCCCAAAGAAAAGGAACAGTTCTATTCAGAAAAGTCCTTTAAACTATTTCCTTTAAGGACTGTTTGCAGTTGTGATAAAATGGATTCCTGTGCCTGTATGGGTTATTGGAATATAATAGATGCAGTAAACAATTTGTTTAAATGCTTGGCTACTTTTGCTATGTATGTATGTATATATTGTGTTTTGAAAATAAATATTTTATCGACCACCTTTCAATGCAATCACAACTAAAAAAAGTTGTTAAGCATTTTTTTTACTGTCAATCAATTTCTCACTAATGTTGGCATTTCTGGTAAGAATCTTGCAGGGTTTTTTTGCGTGGGGGGGGGGGACTTCGGGTTTTTTAAGCATCACTCTCCTCCTTCTCTAATCAGAGAATTTATCCATATTAAATAATCTCTAACAATATCATGGGAGACACTAGCACTATTCAACATCTCCTACTCAGTGGCCCTTCTATCAATAATGCTACTCTTAAGTCTTAAAGGATTTCATGCAGTGATACCTTTTCATTCAGAATATTAAGGGCAGTTGGCTTGTATTACAAAAGCATTTTATGAGTGAGGATTTCTGAAAAAGAACTACTGGTACTTTGGACCACTATTTCGCAAATTAGCCTTTTTTTCACCAAAATCAAAATTTTATTTATCTCACTTGACGCTGGGGGAAGAATATATTTAGGGAAGATCTTCTCTATTATAGCTTCTCTATTCTCTATTCTAGCTATCTCACATATTAGTCATCATCTATCATCAGTTGCTCTTGGAGGTCTGCCTCTCCTTCTTTATGGCATTCTCTTTCAAACCAAATCCCCAACAGCTTTTTGAGATTCTGTTGGTGGTGAACAATTTAGTGTTTGGTGAAAGATCAATCCATCTTTCAAGTGGGAGTGAGTTTAATAGGCAAGGAACCTCTAACTGGGTGTGATCACATGACAGGACTAGAGGGAGGTACCTCCTCGTAATACCGCAATCAAACCACTCAATTCTAGACCAACTATCTAACCACACTCATTTTTGGCATCAAATAGGTACTGTTCAGCATTAATTTCATAGGTTGTGATGATTTCTCCTTTTCCATTACATGTTTGCAGGGTAATTATCATTAAACAGATTCATACAAACATATTTCTTCCCAGGTGCAGATCAAAGGCACTCCATCCAGCCTAACTGCTACTGCCTTCGCCTCAGAGGGAAAGAAGATACAATAGTATATGGTGGATTTGATCCCCTCCTTGACTGCTATTCCATTTTCCTTCTATTTCTTACTTACATTGTAAACTTGATCCTTTGTTGTATACGAGTGGGGTATAAATATGCAGATGGATTGATGGATGGATGGATAATTTAGTGAAAATGCACCTCACCTTTGATAAAAGGTAACAGACTGTACTTATGGAATTAAATTTTAGTGACATAGTAGGTTTGGACAGATGTGTCCTTGAGGCTATGACCTAAACCAGAGGTCCCCGACTATGTTGTAAATAAGGAACTAGGTGTTTGCATAGTTCTCCAGGGGGCCTTTGAGTCTGACACACCCCATCAGCCCCATCTCCTCAGAACACATTTTTACAAAACCGTGTTTGTCACATCTATTTCCCAAAAAGCCAATTTCTACTTCACTTCTTGTTTTCAAAAAGTCTGCTTTTAGCTTAGGAAAGAGTAAAAAATGTAAGGGTGCTAGAGGGCTGTGGGAGCCTCACAAACAGCTTAGTGGTTGCATATGGCCAATGGACACTTTTCTCTACCCTTAGACTATATGCAATTGTTAGTCTTAGCCAGAGTTCCACTGAACCAATTAATTTAGTAATCAGATTTAGATCAAAAATAAATAAGGAAGTTGCTTTGGGGTGGAAGGGCAGGGATTTCAACTCTTTCTACAACTTTCTGATGTCAAGATTTTATGAATACAAGCAAATGTCTAGTTTCAGTAATATACATTCTATATTAGGTTTAGAAAGAGAATGTGGGAGATTTGATTGCTGAAAGTGCTAATCTGAAAAGCTTTTAACACAATTTATCCCACAGGAATTGCTCCTGAGTAAGTACTTTAACTTTTGTGACCCTGAACTTTGTAATTTCCCAACCCAGAGATCCAACAAAAATAAGACGGCACATCAGAATTAGGCTTTGGATAAACTAGTTGGAAAATATTGTATTTGTCATTCCACTTTACACCAATAAATGATTTAATTTAAGTATAATGTAATCAACAATCTAATTCTGAAATTGAATTAATGTGGAAATTCTGACTTAAGATATTTAGTTTAAAAATAAATCAATGGAGGCCATACTTTTTCATTAGAAAACTTCCAACTTAATCAATAACTTATTTCAACTAACTAGTTCCTGTATCATGGATTATGTCATTCTGTAGATAATATTCTACTGTTCAAGGGTTACTGGCAGTCGAAGTTCAGACTGTATTTCTGTTGTCCATGTTTGGTACATTTTTCCATACTGCCCCATTCAGGGAATTTACTTTATTGCAGACCAATACTAGAGACCATTTTACTCCGATTACTGATAAAGAATGAATTTAATGATAAGGATTCAAAACATTATGTAAGTCATTGTTCTTTCCTTGCTTTAATTAAGAGAGGAACTGAACAAACACAATAATTATGGTTATAGATTAAAATTGTATGGGTATGTGGGAATTCTCCAAGCAATTATATGGAAAGGAGGAAATGTTATATTGATGCCACTTAAGATAAAGTATGCTAATTTTCACCCCCAGGTGTTTTGGTCAAAAAGGCACTTTCCAGATTTTTTAGAAACAACTGGCATATATTTGAAATATGCATGTTTTTATCCCAGGCCAACTGACAAACTTAAAATGCATCACATTATTACAAAAATCTGGCTGTATTCACATATACACCCAAAAGATTTTCAACCCAATACAGAATCTTGAAGAAAAGTAGATATTCACAGGCCCAATAATTTTGTGTGTTTTAGGATGGTATTATTTTTTACAACTTGGACCCTTCAGGTTCCCTTTCTTGATATAAATTTATGCATTGGTTAATTACAATGAATTTGCAGAGTGGCACTTTTAAGGCTGACCATCTGGCCTAAGGACCCTGAAAATCAGATGGGTGCATGGAATAAATGACTTTTTAGAAAATGAAAGATGATGGGGCAAATGGTATATCAATACCTCTGCAGCATTGGGCATGCCAAGATGACTGGGGCAGAAACTGTTGGGCAAAGAATCCTTCCTATCTCTTTAAAAGAAATGTGTAGTTACTGATTTTCTTTAAAAATAAATTATCCTTTTATACAAGAAACAGTTGTTGCAAGTCTAAGTGTGTTTTGCTTTAAAAACAATCACAGTTTAATTCCTGTTACTGCTACAATTTAACAGAGTTTAACATGCAAAACAGCATGTGTTCAGAACATTTTGCAAACAGGATTGTTGAAGTGGTTTTTAAGGTCACATAAGAGTTTGATGGCAAGGGAATGGAGCTGTGTGCTTCACAGCTACAGTAAAATAGCATAGCTTTCAAAGGCAAGGTAGTTAGAACATAAATACATTAAATCCAGGGATAACAATTATCTAGCTGAATGACTGAAGCTTGAAAAGTGTTTTGGGTATCCCAATCCTAAATATTATTTATTTATATTTGTATGCCAGAAAGAAGAAAATTGTGGAGAAACTGAAGATAGTTTATATTTCACCCTAAGTGAAATGTTCACAGGATTACATTATCATTTGTTTGACTGTTTTGTAATAGCTTGAGGCTGTGATTTGATGCACAAGTAAAATGCTTTCCCACATTGACTAATCATAGTGATATGTATTTAGCAGAAACATGTCCCTTATGAAGTTAACTAGTTTTTGCCCAGAAAAAAAAATCAAAACAGTCACTTGTAAAACCTATTCTCAAATAGATATGTTCATATTGATGTGCAGAAAATGTATAGCAATATGACTTTTTACATTCACGGTTTTTGCTTTAAGAAAGCAATTAAATTCAATATTTGTCCACAAAGAGTATAGTGGGCAAATCTCTGGATGATGTGGCCATAAATAAATGAAGGACTGTTGCTCCCTGCCATCCCGGAAATATGCTGGACAGCATATAGAATTCCTATCTCACAAATCTGAGCCCTTCTCATTGTACAAAGAATTATCCTTTTATAAAGACTTTATTCATACAATGGCACATACACACCATGATATGTGTCATTAGCTTACATTTATTAAATGGATCAGAATAGTGGGAGCATACACATTTTGTATTTCTCCTCCATTGAAACAGAACTATAAAAGAACTTACAATTTTTGATGGTTCAATGACAAAATCACGAATAAGACTGTCTTGCTGAATTATCTTATATATTCAAAAAGTTTGTTCTTAAACTTTTCTGATTTAGCCACATGCAAATATTTTACCACCATGGCAATTTCTCTATATGATGATGTTTTTTTTGCCCAGTTATCCAACAACACCTCCCCCTTTTTTAAAAAAAATATATTCTAACTTCATTTACCAGATAGGAGTAGCCAGTTTGTATCATACTTATACAAATTAGAACGTTTATATATTCTTACAAATGCATTGAAACACAACTCCGTAACCAATGCAGATTTGTTCATATTGACACAGGCAATAATTTTCATAAATGCATTAGAGTGTAAAATAAACAAACTATGCACATTACAGATAAACAGAGCAAAGCACAACATTTTATACAAAACCTGACATATTTCTAGCACACCTGAATAGATCCAGAAGTAAGGATCTTTTACTTGGGAAACATCGAGATATTTCGCTTTTTAACATAACTCTATAATATATGGTTTAGCATTATATTCAAATGCAACCAGTGGTTTGGATATGAATTACTTATAACACACTATATAGTATTCCACTGTAAAATAAAGTTATGTGGGTGATGCTGTAGCTCACTAGATTGCAGAGATATATTTTACTGGTTTCAAATAACACTGTTTGTTAAGAAAATCCCTAGAATATATAACTCTTTTGAACAAATTTAGCGAATCACACAATGAATAATAATCTGTCCTCTTTCTCCTCAAAACTTTGAAACAATATGCAACTCTGCATTGGAAGTTAGTTCCATAAAATTCACTTTGCTACAGCCTAAGTTTCTCAATTGGAACAATTTATGATTAGTCTTATGCAGGTAGAAAACAGGCTGCCAACAATATTCCCAATCTCACCAAGTTTTAATACATGTCATCCCCCAGTTTCACCAGTCATCTAATACAAAGTAAAATAAGATCTGGCAGAACACTGACAGTTAGTTGTTCAGACTTCATCTAGTGTTGAGCCCAGTGTATTTCACTCTGACAACATCAGATAAACTCCTAGGGTGTTTTTTGTTTTTGTGCTTTTTTGCCAAATGTATCAAAAGCTTAAATGGAATTTTTAGAGAACCACAACTGCTGCCAAAGGTAGATGGATCTGGAGCCATATGGTCATTTCTCTTTTTCTGTTACTCTCTTCTGTCTTTCATTCTTTCATGTCTTTCCACTGCCTATAATACTTCATATTAATTTACAAAAGCTGGTCCTTACGCTCACTCATCAGATTCTCAAATGCACCCAAAACTGAAACAAAATGGGTTGTTTACCTTAAAAGAAGCAATAATCAGGGACTCTTGTTGTGCCCAAATAGGTATAACTGGCAAAATCACCTTGAGTATTCCTTGTCTAAGAAAACCCCATGAAATTCATGAGGTTATCATAAATTGACAAGTAACCTGAATGCACACACAGACACACACAAACAATTTAACTAAACTCACAAATGAATTTTCCAAATGGTAGCAAAAAACAAACAAGCCAGAATGAAGACTTCATCTTCAACTAATTTTACTTTTTGATACTTGATCCTAACAATTCTTTGAATGATAAATGAAGAAATATAAAGTTAAATATTTGTGCCCAAAGCTGAAAAGTCAATTGAAGGCTCGGTGAAGCATTAGTCTCAGGGACGGGCATGCTGGGCAGTGCACTCAACTTGAACAACAAGGCACTGAGCTCAATGGCATGCTCTACAAGCTGCCCAGTCACTCCCTGCAAATATCAACTTCCATTAAGAATCACTGAAGCATATTTCTTTTTCAATTTCCGATTTGATTTTTCCAACATAAAAAGATGAACAAGACAGTTTTACTCTATCAAGTACTTACTCTTCTGCTTTCTTTAATTTCTTTCCAATCCCAATCTGCAAAACTTAAGTTGTGTAGAGGTGCCAAAATTATTCCTCACCTGAGGTGCTGTTTATCTCAGGGCCAGCCATCTGCATTCAACTTTCACCATTATTTTAAAAGTCAGAGTTAGATATGCATCCAAATGCTGAACATATCAAGGATCTGGTCTGGACAAACAGTATATTATTTGAACTTCCAGAATGGATGGCAAGAATAAAGACATAGTTTTCACCTCCTTCAGCCTTCCCGGAACACTCTCTTTTTTTGTCAGAAAGAGAGAGAGAAAGAGTGCATTGTCTATCTTGGAAGGCTACGCGAAAGGAACAATCGCAAAAGGTTGCAGTGCCTCCAAACACTGTTCTACACACCACTGATTTTGCTGGGTTTTTTATTTCACGTCATAGCATTTTTGGCAGACCATGCATTCCCCAGAGAAACCAGGAGCAGAAAACTGACTCCCAGACCTGCTCCAGGTCTGTGTCTGCATCACTGCCTGGATAGATTTTTTAAAAAAAATGTGTGTCTCTTTTTCAGTTACATGTATTCAATTAGTCAATTGAAGTTATTTCAACATGATTTTCTAATCTATAATATAACTAAGTTTCTGGCTGAACCTTTCAGGATCCTGATTAGCCCCATAATGGTTTAATTAGGGTTAAGTATTTCTGGGATATATTCTGGGCAAGACCAGAATTACATTAGCCATCTTTGGATTCCAGTATACCTAGTGGGATTTCTGACTTCAGGAAAAAAAACTTCATATATAAAATTGCTTTTAAAAGTTCTTTTAATACCTAAAGTGCTTTGCTATGTGACATGGTGGCATAATTTGCCCTATGCTATGTTCTCAATATTTTGTATTTTTCATTAGCAAACAAAGGGAACTGAATTATTATGATTTGGACCATGGCTCTTAAGTGTACTTAAACATCTACTTTCTATTTGTCCTCAGTTAACACCAAAAACCATGACACTTTACTAATTTCAATTAAATAAGAGAAACACCAATAAAATAAGCTATACAATCAAAAGCATGTATCATATAATTCAATAGTAATCCATTATTCTATAACCGGAGCCCCCAGCGGTGAAGTGGGTTAAACCCTTGTGCCGGCAGAACTGAAGACTGACAGGTCGCAGGTTCAAATCCGGGGAGAGGCGGATGAGCTCCCTCTATCAGCTCCAGCTCCTCATGCGGGGACATGAGAGAAGCCTCCCACAAGGATGATAAAACATCAAATCATCTGGGCGTCCCCTGGGCAACGTCCTTGCAGACGGCCAATTCTCTCACACCAGAAGCGACTTGCAGTTTCTCAGGTCGCTCCTGACACGACAATAATAAGAAGAATAATAATTCTATAACCTTTAATAGAGCCCCCGGTGGCGCAGTGGGTTAAAGCACTGAGCTGCTAAGCTTATTGATCGAAAGGTCGCAGGTTCGATCCCAGGGAGCGGCGTGAGCTTCCGCTGTCAGCCCTCGCTTCTGCCAACCTAGCAGTTCGAAAACATGCAAATGTGAGTAGATCAATAGGTACCGCTCCGGTGGGAAGGTAACGGCGCTCCATGCAGTCATGCCGGCCACATGACCTTGGAAGTGTCTACAGACAACGCTGGCTCTTCGGCTTAGAAATGGAGATGAGCACCACACCCCAGAGTCAGACATGACTGGACTTAATGTCAGGGGACTACCTTTACCTACCTTACCTTAATAAACAATCAATTACAGATCCTCAAGTGCAAATAAATATTATGTTATAGCATCAGATTGAATTATGGAATTTAATCATTATCATTTACACCCAAAAGAATTTTAAAAAATCAGAAACCTCTTAACTGCACAATGCTTTTAGGAAATGTGGGCTGTTAAGAGGAAATGTCACCTTTATTTCTTTTATCTGATGTAGTGTAAACTGAATAAAAATGATCAGTCTTGACTAATTTAGCAGAGTATTTCCAAATTAATGCCTGAAATTACATTATTGTGTTTGCACTAAAAACCACATCTTTATAGGAAAGCTCTCAAGTAATACTTGATCAAAAATGATAATTTGTACAGGTCTAAAAACATTAAATGGGCAGTTGAAAATCAACATATGATATTTTACATTAAGACTCCACAGAGTAAGTGTTCCAGATGTTCGCCTGTAAATGTATTTACTAAAAATTATAGACGTAAATCAAGGTTTGAAGAAACGGTGGCTCTCCAATGTTGGTAGGCTGTAACTCCCATTAGTTTTTGTCTCCACAGCCAGCTGAGAGAAATCACAAGAATTACAATCCAGGAACACTTGGAAGGTCACAGTTTCTCCATCCTTGATATAAGTCCACAAATGCTGAATACAAATTGCATTTAGATGTCACAGTATGCAATGGTATGCCACAACTGTTATCTATCATGAGATAGAGCAAGATTCAGGCTCCCATTTTATGCTTCACTCTTTCCTCTTATGTCACCGCTACAAGGAAGTAACCGAAATCTCATGCTTCCATTTCTGATAAGCCACCGCTTCTCATTCCACCTGAACTCATCAAAGTGTTATTAATAACAGATTATTCCAAAACATCTGCCTTTAGATCATGGGTTATAAAGCTGGCTTGTTTCAACAAACCACAATTAGGATTAACTATGGTTTAAGGTTCAGATAAAACACCAAACTGTAGTCAGTTTCCTCCTTGTGAGTGCTGGTTGGAGAGGCAAAAATGGACTGCATGGACTCATGACTTTCTGAAATTCATTCTTGTTGTAATAACCAAATGTATACATGATACATTCATTGTGATTCACACAATAACAAGAGTTTGTCGTGATGCCCAAATACAGCTGACACATTGCACCAGCTTTTACAGCTTGGTATTATCAGTGGAACTGGAGAAGTCCTAATTTTGTGTTCGTAAACCCATCAACTGATGAGTAATTACAAAGCAAAACAAAAATTTGAAGCCATCAATAACTAAAGAAATGAAAAGTGCATTCATGAAGAGAAAACATTTCAATAATAAGGGGAATATTTACTTGACCAATAGACAGTAGTATTATTTTTAAATGATTGTTGATCTTGTAAAGCTGTGTTGTTTACAATCAAACCACTGAGACAAAGGTAACATACTCTCCTAATATCACTTCTTAAATGTACTGTGAAAATTAATGTCTAGCAAAATAATGAAAAAGCATGGATAAAACCCATCTGAAGTAACAATAATTATAGATATGTGTTTATATCTTGCCCTCCATGACAAATGTCCAGGCAGCTACTAAGGTAGCCACATAGCGCAACCTTATGGCATTATTGTAGGATATTGTAATGGGTGTGATGCTGCTACTAAATCTGATGCATGAGGATGATTTATATGTTTTTAAATGCTTGACAAGGGAAGTCAGGTTTTAGCCCAGAGCAAGACCAATACAAAGCTTTTATTTTCAGCGCATTTCTAATTCTTCTTCTTTTGGTTAATAGGCAAAATAAATATGTTAGTATCAGCCACTATTCCATAAAACCCTTGGTGGGTCCCTGATTTGAAAATGTGAGAAAAGTTAACACTCTGGGGAATATGTTAAGCCTCGCTCATAGGAAGCAGGTGAATGTGCTCCTTTTCGTTCCACAGATTGTTTAAGCAGTGATATTATGGTAGTATGTTTCCCTTTGCAGTAGGAAGGATGGTTTGCAATGACCAAATCTTATGTTTACCATTGCCAGATAAACGTATGATGAAAAGAGTTTAAGTCTCTCAATAGAAAAGTTATCTATTAAAGAAAACTAGAAATCATATTATATGAAGAAGCAAATTAATTTAGTTATGGTTTTTTAATTTCAAAATGTAAAGTACAGCTTGGTTGTGTTAAGCAATGGATTTTAAAGACTCGCTTCTCCACTTATTTCTGCAACAGCGATTTGAAATATTTACTACCAGACAGTACCTAATTTTAGGTTTTAAGTGCTTTAACAGCTCTATGAAATATGATCAGCAGCTGCTTTATAAAACTATGCCAAATAAACTCCCCAAGTAAAAAAGAAAACCTGCTTTTGCCAGGGTTCATAAAAGTCCTCATTTTAATATTTTAAAATAAAAACTTTGCAAAAAAAAAACCCACCGGAATATATTATAAGGAACTGAGTGTTATCTATCCAACCTGCAATTTAATTTCCACTTCCAGGAGGGCAAAATACAGTTGTTACGAAAAAGCAAAAGTTCTGTGCATCAATATAACTTCTTTTAATAATGCACATTTACTGTTGGCCTGTTTCTTTCTATTTTCTTTGATGTGCATTGTTTCAATGCAATGTGTTATTATGTCTTTTTCCAGGCATTGAATGTTTGTTGGAAACTGCCCTGAATCCCTTCGGGGAGATAGGGTGGTCTATAATTATTATTATTATTATTATTATTATTATTATTATTACACTTGAAAATCTAGTCAGTAATAAACTACCTTATCACAAGCATATGCCATTGATGAGTAATTAAACTGAGTTTTGAAAAGCTTATTTGCTACAAGTGTTCTTGTTTGCGTCTCACTAGCTCACAAAAAATTAGTGTCCCCATCCCGAAAAGATCTCCTTGAAAAGACGTCTCAATAATATGAATAGAATTTGTAAATTTGTGTGCATAGGAATACATCCTAAAAGATGGATTTCTCATGAATTTAGGTCATAATCATTTCAGGTCTAGTGCATAAGGGAGAAACCTGTGGTTAATAATAAAGGATTCAGAATTGTATCCATGAGCTCTCTGCCATTTGATGCCAATGCAGTTTTCTACCGTAAAGAAATGAAAAATTATAAACACATTGTGTAGGTGAATTACCAAGTGCACAGTCCCTGAAGAATTGAAGTTTTGCCCCTTTTGTAGTAAGTCTATACTTTTTTGTGCATTCACTGATTTCAATTTTAATATTACCGTTGTGCAATACTCTGGCTGCTTTGCAATTCATTTTTTTGGCTTTCACTCTGACCATATCACAAAACAAAATCCACCTGTTTACTAATGTTCTATAAATGTAATTAGTAACACAATTACTAATTACATGTTTGAAATATTATAGCATGTGTTTCACTGTATTCTTATTTCCTGAGTATACTAAAGCTATCCATTATTAGATGAATTAGGAAAGGGAAACTTTTGCACCTTGAGCGTGTTCTGTTTACACACAAATTATATACAACTAAATATTAAATGATGACAAATTAATTAAGGAGCATGTTTACATTACTGGTTTAATCCAATCAGAATGAAATAAATTACCAATGATCAAGAGAAGAGGAAAATCTTTCAACAAAAATCCTCTTCATAAAAACAGAGATGTGGGCGAAATGTCAGGAGAGAATCCTTCTGGAACATGGCCATACAGTCTGGAAAACTCACAGCAACCCAGAGAAAAATTAGTGGTTGGATCCCAGTAAGTGCCTCAAAAAGCCAACAAACCAATGAAAATAGAAGAAAAAAAATCTGGGGAAAATGATGACGTAGAGTAATAAACATAGCAGAACTTAACATGCACTAAACTGCAAATGCACTGAAATTATAATTTAAAATATAATAAATGAATTACCGAGTGCATGGAAATATACTCCATTTACTATGGTTTCTGCAGAATAAAAAAATACACTAATTTATGTTCTCTGACCATGGATTGAATCAAACACAAGATGAAAACTTGACCAGCCTTTCATTCCAGTAGCCTTCTCACACAGGTAACAAAACCACATAGCTAATTGCGGAAGCTTCCTTGGAAAATCACCACTTTGTATGCTAATAGCTCCTCACAGCATCCAATGAGATGAATGCAGAGAGAAGCACAGCACGCTTTAAAAAGCAAGCAATAGTACATTAAACTCAATCACACTTTACTCATTTGCATTTTCCCTATTAACTGAAAAAAACACAATAATTAGTCTGTACATAAAGGAGAAGTAGAATAATAGTAATAATTTCAAAAGTCCATCCTACAATTCCAGTATTGCACAACTATTAGCAATACTTTTGCATCCTGAGTGTCTTCTGTTTACATGCAAATTACATAGACGGGTTGCTGTGAGTGTTCTGGGCTGTATGGCCATGTTTCAGAAGCATTTTCTCCTGATGTTTTCCCCACATCTATGGCAGGCATCCTCAGAGGTCGAGGGCTCTGTTGGAAACTGATTAAGTGAGGTTTGAATATCTGTGGGAAGTCCAGGGTGGGGAAAGAACTCTTGTCTGTTTGAGGTATGTATAAATGTTGCCATTTGCCACTTTGATTAGCATTTGATAGCCTTGAAGTTTCAAAGCCTGGTTGGTTGCTGCCTGGGAAAATCCTTTGTTGAGAGGTGTTTAATAGGGAACTAAATATTAAATGATGACAAATTAATTAAAAAGAATGTTCATATTCCTGGTTTAATCCACCCTTTGGAAGCACTTGCTGACATGCAGAGTATAAACTAAGTGACCAAACACCCACTGGAATGGACGCAAACAAATTCAAAGAGAAACAGACACAAGAGGCAACTCCATGTGGAAGTGTTTTCTGATGAAAACATCCCATCCTGCCTGGGCTGCTTGCTGCATTTTGTTAAGACCACTATTTTCTGAGTTGCTGTGAGTTTTCCAGGCTGTATGGCCCATGCTCCAGAAGCATTCTCTCCGGACATTTCGCCTGCATCTATGGCAGGCATCCTCAGAGATGGAGGGGTCTGTTGGAAACTAGGCAAGTGAGGTTTATGTATTTGTGGAATGTCCAGGGTGGGAGAAAGAAATTTTGTCTGTTTGAGGAAAGTGTGAATGTTGGCTAAATTTGCCAAGCTCTAATTGTCATGGTTCGGTAGAATAGCTTTAATAAAAATGAAAATATTACCTAAAATAAACTTTTATTTATCTTGTTTACCTATTAAAATCTCAGCTGGAGAAATCACAAAGTGGCAAAACATGATGAACACCTTCTGCAAGGAGAATAAAAGAGCTAGAATTAATAAGGAAAGTGTGAATGCTGCAATTGGTCAACCTTGATTAACACTGAATGGCCTTGCAGCTTCAAAGCCTGGCTGGTTGCTGCCTGGGGGGTCAATTGTTGGGAGTGTTAGCTGGCCCTGATTATTCTTGTCTGGAATTCCCTTGCTTTTTGTTGCTCTTTATTTACTGTCCTGATTTTAGTGGGTATATTTTTCCATACTGGTAGCCAGAATGCTTCTGGAACATGGCCATAGAGCCCGGAAAACTCACAACAACCCATGAAAGCCTTCGACAATACACTGTATCCCTTCCCCTCACAAGAAGAGGGGAAGAAGTTACCCATTGTAGGCGATGCTGGGGATGACTTTCACCTTGTTTACACCCAAGAGCAAACGCAGAAGCGAAGGAAAATACCTGAAACTGAAATCGGAGGGATTCCTGCCTCGTCAGCAGCACAAACTGCAAGGCAGAACATAAAAAAGAAGAGCTTGGGGAGTCCCACGCGAGGAAAGTTTAGACCCGGAGCTTTAAAGTCCGAAACGGGATGGGGGAAGGAGGAAAACACAGGGATCTTCCCCCCCAAAGTTAGAGATTCAGCCCCCATCGTGAGGCTTAGAGATAGATCAAGCAGGGGAAAGCGGCTGAGCGGCTGAGGGGAAAGCTGAAAGCTTAAGCGGCTGAGGGGAAAAAGGAAAGGTCCTGAGGCTGTTGGGAGTGGTGGGACTTGAAGTCCAAAACACCTGGAGGCAAACTCAAAGTTTCCCCAAACCTGAGATAGAGCCTTGTCGCGTTCCCAAGGCTCTTCCTTGCAGCAACTTTTGGAGAGTTGGTTTTCCGACGCGCTTCCCTCCAGAGAGAGCAGAGCCGCGGCGTAATTCTCGTGATTGCTTTTGGGAAGGGAAGGACGCGTAGAAATGCGTCGCGTGGAGAGAAAGAGGCCGGTGGGGAAAGGTGAAGGAAAGAGCCCCCCACGTACTCACCTCTCCCCTCTACGGCTGGGCGCCTTCTCCCCGGTGGAAGCGCGGAGGGAAAGGCGGCGGCGGCGGCGGGGACATCCCGCCCCGAAGCAGGGCTCCTTCGCGCACTCTGGGAAACAACAGCCGGAGGGCAAGTGCCCTCTCAAGTCCCGAAGAGAGAGGAGGGAGGCGCCCGTCGAGCCTCAGGGAAGAAGGGGGGAGGGAAGGAGGGTCTCCCTTTCCGAGGGATGTCCGTCCGGGAAGTGAACTGCTTCCCCGTCCCGAGAGGAGAGCAACCAGGGCAGGAAAAGCGCGCCGCGCTGCCCAACTCACTGGCGGTCCGCTTCTTTCGCCCCGTGGCGTGTTTGGCGGTGTCTCTCAGGCGGAGGAGGAGGAGGAGGAGGAGGAGGCCACCGTGGGCATGTTTACCTCCGCGGTCCCGCGCCGTCATTGGCGGCTTCCCTCGCGTGGGCCGTGGGCGGGGGACGAGGCGCGCGGCACGTGGGCTGCCCCTCCCTCCAGCCCTCCTTCCCTCCCTCTCAGACTCCTTTCCCGCCTCTTCGGAACCGGGCTGGCGATCTTAGGCCCCGTCTACACTGCCACAGAATGCTCCGAACTGCCTTATGAGTCTCCTCCAGGCATGGGCCCACTTGGAACAGCCAGTAGGCTGTTAGGCATTGTAGGAGTTGAAGTCCAAAACACCTGGAGGACCCAAATTGGCCCATGCCTGGTCTAAGAGAAAGGTGACATTAAGTCCAGTGGTGTCAGACTTTGGGGGTGGTGCTCATCTCCATTTCTAAACTGAAGAGACAGCATTGTCCAAGGTCATGACTGCATGGCAGCCCTTTGGTAAAGGTAAACGTTTTTCCCCCGACATTAAGTCCAGTCGTGTCCAACTCTGGGGGTTGGTACTCATCTCCATTTCTGCGCCAAAGAGCCAGCGTTGTCCTTAGATACCTCTGAGGTCATGTGGCCAGCATTACTGCATGGCACGCCGTTACCTTCTCGCCAGAGCGGTGCCTATTGATCAAACATTTGCATGTTTTCGAACTGCTAGCTTGGCAGAAGCTGGGGCTGACAGCGGAAGCTCACACCACTCCCTGTAATCAAACCTGCAACCTTTTGGTCAACAAGCTCAGAAGCTCAGCAGCTCAGCGCTTTAACCCACTGCGCCACCAGGGGCTCTTTGGAGGCCCCTTATATTATTTATTTATTCAAGACATTTATATTCCACTCTTCTCACCTCGCAGCGGACTCAGGGCAGAGCACAACATACATACAGCAAACATTCAGTGCTAGGACATAAAACCATAAATATATGCAAACATTAAAATCACTTATATTCACATTAAAAGTTGCTTAAAAACCATCTCAGGACACCATTTTGCCTCACTGCACTGCCCCAAAGGCTTGGTCCCACAGCCAGGTCTTCACCATCCTTCTGAAAGACAAGAAGGACGGGGCTGATCTAATATTGCCAGGAAGGGAGTTCCATAACCGGGGGGTAATTACTGAGAAGGCCCTGTCTCTCATCCCCAACAAACACGCCTGTAATGGTGGCAGGACCAAGAGCAGGGCCTCCCCAGAAGATCTTGGTTTCCACAGTGGTTTGTAAAGGGAGATACGTTCAGAAGCTGTACCTAATGGGTGCAATGCTCAGAAAACATACAACTCCACTGTTGTGCCAGCTCCACTGGCTCCCAGTTTGCTACTGAGCACAATTCAAAGTGCTGGCTTTAGCCTGTAAGCCCTAAACGGTCCCGGCCCAGCTTACCTGTCCAAACTTATCTCTCCTTACAAACTATCCAGGAATTTAAGATCATCTAGAGAGGCCCTGCTCTAGATTCCACTTGCTTTGTAGGCAGTCTGGCAGGGAGAAAAAACAGGGCCTTCTCAGTGTTGGCCCCTCAGCTGTGGAACTCTCTTCCTAGGGATATTAGATCAGCCCCCTCCCTCCTGACCTTTTGAAAAAGAGTAAAATCCTGGCTCTTTGAGCAAGCTTTCGGAAACGCAGCCTAACACAGTATGATGAGATAATGAACACGGAACGGCTTAAACGATGCAAATGGATAAGGAGTTGAACTGGAAGATACTGATTATTAAAGTTTTTAATTGGTTTTATATGATTTTTATTATGTAATATTAAATGTTTTTAATTGATATACATGTATGTACATTGTGGCATCTAATTGTTGCCGACCTGTATGCTGCCCTGAGTCGCCTTTGGGCTGAAAAGAGTGGGATAAAAATGCTATAAATAAATAAATATTGATCTACTCACATATTTTCAAACTGCTAGGTTGGCAGAATCTGGGGTAACAGCGGGAGCTCACCCTACTCCCTGGATTCGAACTGCCAATGTTTCGGTCAGCAAGTTTAGCACCTCAGTGGTTTAACCCACTGTGCCGCCGAGGGGCTCCACTGCCTGGTCTACACTGCCGTACAATGCTGTTCAACAGCATTATAGGGCCCTGTAGATGGCACCTCAGAGTGGGGAAAGTACCACCTTTTTGACCTCAAGGAACACCTTTCCTTATACCAGTGGTTTCCAACCTTTTTTTGCACCAGACCCACTATGTTCAGGGACCACTCTCCAACATTAGTACCAAAAGAGTTACAAATCTATTTTTGGTCAACTTTAAATTCGGTTGGGTTATTTGGGGTGCTGATTCAGAAAATTGCATTGGATAGACCACATCGGCTCTAGTTTCTGATACAGAACATATGCCATCCAGTAGTCACCATCTGCTCGCCCACAGAAAAGCATATTTAATAATCTAGAGCTGATGTGGTAGTCGCAATCTTTCGTGGGTAGTCAGCCTCTCCATTCTTGACATCCCTGTTGCCTCGGCACTATAAGAGGGTTTCACTAGACCAGTCACTCTCATTGCCATATGGTTTTGAGGCAACAGTGTAGTAAAGGTGAGGCTGCAGACCATATTTTCATTCTTGGGGCCACTGGTGGTCCACAGGACACAGGTTGGGAACCACTGGTTTAAACTTGTGCCAGAAGGACTGCTGATTGAAAGGTCGGCAATTCAAATCCAGGGAGCTGACAGACAGCTCCTGTTTGTCAGCTTCAGCTTCTCATGGGGACATGAGAGAAGCCTCCCACAGGATGGTAAAACATGCAGGCATCCTCTGGGCAACGTCCTTGCATACAGCCAATTCTCTCACACCAGAAGTGACTTGCAGTTTCTCAAGTTGCACCTGACATGGGAAAAAAGGCCCTGTAGATGGAGTCTCAGAGAGGGGGAAAGTGCCACCTTTTAGACCTAAAGAAACACAAAATTATTACACTGTATCTCTACCTTCAGGCTATATATGAAGTAGCAATGCATGTCATGTTGTTTTGACAGGGATTCCTTCTAGATTATATGTATGAATATGTAAATACAGGTTATCTAAAATCCAAAAGAATCAGAAATCCAAAATACATCTGGTCCCAAGCATTTTGGACAAGGGATACTCAACCTGTACCCTTGTACAAAGGATAGTTGAGTCATAGACCTGAATAGGGCTATCAATAACCCGAACTCTGGAAGGCTTCCTCCAGAAGGTTGGCATAGGTCTAAGGCACACAGCTGAATAAAATCCCACATTATCTGCTTTGAATTGGAATATAGGGCAGCGTGGACTCAGTAACCCAGTTCAAAGCAGATATTGTGGGATTTTCTGATTTAATATTCTGAGTTATATGATTGTGTGGAAAGTCCCTAAGTCAACTTGATATGAAATAACAAGAAAGTTGCATTTTAATCTTTTGCAGCAAAAACAACAGTTCTTTGGTGTCTCTGGACATTATAGTAAACTCATTATAGCTATTTTGTGTGTGGTAACTTGCTTCATCAGAGTAAAGTGGGTTGTTAAGACTGCATAAATGAGCAAGTCTTAAACATGCTGTGGAATTTTCCATGGCTTGCATGTGAAGCAATATGCCACTTTCTATTGGACCCCATGAAACTTGTTGGATGTTAGATACTAGCACAGCATGCTCACTTCTTTCCTGGAGAAGCTGTTACTGCTATGATCTGTGACAGATGGCTGTACTACACTACATTGTTTTTCCTCTGCTACAGCTAAAGCTGGAAAATTGGCAGAGTAGACAACTTTGTGGGTATGTGGCCTGTGCCAACACCTGCATTTCCATTTTGCAGGTAGCAAGTACAGGCATTGGATAGAACTTTGTGCTCCAGTCCAACAAAAGACCTGTATAGGTACAGGAAGGACAAGTCTATCAGATCACTATCAACTGCAAATGAAACTGTTATATTCAGAAAATCTGTATCTTTGATTATCAAGTACAGGGGCAAATAATTGGAGTGTCTGCCAAAGTCATACTTTGCTTATGGGCTAACCAGAAGCTAATGATTGGGCCGTGTAGTAAAACATGTAAGCCTGAAGTCGATCCATCTTGCATTCATTACAAGCACCTGTATGCCAGATCTTTGTGTAGCATTCTGCTTTTACCAAAGCAGCAAAGAGTTTAGGGGTGCACGATTATCATCAGCAAAGCTGACCATATCACCTGTAGTGACAATTTTAGGTGACCATAAAAGCAAGGGTTCAGGTGACACTTGGTTACTGCCTGTGTGGTCCTTGAACCTTGTCGGCGACTATGCCTTGGGCTGTAGGAAGACAGAGGCACTTCTTCTTGATGTATAACTTACCTTCTAGAGCAGATGAAAAAATGTAAATAGTATGCCATATGTATGGCATTTGCATTCAAAAGTGGAAGTCATTCCATTGGAGATGCAATGTTTGGATGTTTGCATCAAAAGGTAACGAGCTATACTCCATTTACACTGTTGTTCTGTATCTACATACCAGACCCACTATGCTGTTTGCAGTCATAGGTATCCATATGGTTCCACCTTAACATTTTTATTATAGTTTTAGTACCTAGGAATAGACAGGTGGGAGCATGGTAGAGGATTTGGGCCAGAAAAGGACATATCTAGCCTTTGGATTTGGGGAGCTATCTATTCCTATATTTAATAAACATTGTGATTGCAAGTGCTAATTTTATTTCAGTTTGATTAAGATGGGGGTGACTTACAGAAAATATCAATCCTGGCCTTGGAAATACCTTTGTACCCCAATTTCCCCAAAACTGTAAGCCAGAGAATTCTAAAATGTGCCAAGTCATCCTGACATGACTTCTACAGGTCAGAGTGGTCTGTCAACAAGTTCTTCCTGTTATATTCTGGTTATATTTGAATGGAGGGAAAGTATAGGCAAGCCCAATTATGTGGTATCTTCTCACCACTGCATGTCAGTGTGGTTTGTGCATGCAGATGAGATTGAAAGCAGAAGGAAGCAACGATACTGGTGCAGTACTGATGACATTAATGTATATATTCCTGTCAGTTGGATAAAATGGCAGAGAGCTAACATACCTTATCACATTCCAGTCCAATGCAAGAAACTCTTCACATTTGCCCCACCCCAAAAATCTTGTCTAATTTGAAATTGTTATTGTTACTATTATCATTATTTATAACTCACCTTTTTCCCAAAACAAGACTCATGGTAGCTTACCATTTAAAACAGTGGTCTTTACCTGTGGGCTACAGACCACCAGTGGGCCATGAGGACAAAATTCTGGTCCGTGAGCCTCCTTCCTCTTTATTTTATTTCCGCTTCTTTCACATCGCCTGCCACTCCTTCCCTATTGCTGACCATGGCATATGTTCTGTATCAGAAACTAGAGCTGAAGTGGTCTATCCAATGCAATTTTCTGAATCAGCACCCCAAACCGAACCTCAAGTTAACCAAAAACTGATTTGTAACCCTTTTGGTACTCATGTTGGTTAAGTAGTTCCTGGTCAAGTGGTCCCTAATCAAGAAAAGGTTGGAAACTACTGATTTAAAATATAGCCACTATAGCTAAAATATGCAAATGTTAAAATTAAAATCTAATTAATTAAAGTGCTCACAATATTAAAACAATTTAATATACACCTACAATGGATAAAAATGGTTTAAAATACAGTTCAGTAAAAAACATATAGAACTTTCTGAAAGCCCTTTCTTTTAAAAAATGCTTCAGGTCAGAAAGCCTGTTAAAATAGAATAATGGGAGTTCCAGCGCCTTGAGGCAACCGCTGAAAAGGCCCTGCCTCAATCTCCTCCAGCTTTTGGTGTGAAGGTGGTTGGTCTGAGACAAGGGCATCTCCTAAGGATCTTAGGGCTTGGGCAGATTCAAATGGAGAAATACAATCTGTCACATAGCCTAAACTTACACCAGAGATCTTTATAGATTATAACCAGCACTCTGAATTGAATGGCAGTAAGCGGAGCCCTTGCAACAAGGTTGCTGTATGGCTGATCTAGGTTGCTCTGGTTAACACAGTTAACTGCAGCTCTTTGTGCCAGCTATTATTTAGTATATTTCAACTGTAATGTTTAATTATTTTTCATGTAAGAGTTTTGGTTTCCTGGCTTCATGAGCTCAAATATGCTGTGTTCCCATGTGCAGCTTCACTCCCTTTTCATTTGATGAGATTCTTTGCAAGTCGGGAACAAGAACATGTGCTGCCAGGCACAAAATTTCTTTAGTCTGCCTCATTTTATACTTGGGCAGCTTTGCTTTCATCTGATAGGAAGTTCATCAGTCTATAGTAGATGATATACTGATGAGCTTGCCAATGCTTCGAACTTCTCGCCCATACAAAGTAAAAACGAATGGGTCTCAGATTACAAGTAAAACAAATGAGGCATCTATACTCTTCAGAAATTCAGCATGCATACAAGTTCAGCTGCAGATTCAGTCAACAGGTTAATCTTATCAACTGTAAACTTACTTGTAAATTTAGAACTTTTAAAAAACTGGCTAGTAGATTGCATTTCTTCACAAATAAATACATACACTAATACCCAGAAAAAGATTTTTTTAAAAAAACCCTTATATGCTTCATAGCTTTAGATATGTAAACAAAATGCAAGGCTCCCTACCCTTAAATGACTTCATTTGGACTGTTCAAATAATTTTTGGATCTTAACCAAAAACACCATTATTTCTTCTTTGTGTTCTCTTTACTGGCACACCTCGGTTAACAAATCCGCTAGCAAAGAATCTCCAATTTACAAAGTCTTTTTACACTTATTGTCTAGCTAGAAGTTATTGTTTTTAGCAGCAGTGGCTTTGGGAGGATGGTGAAGGGGGGTTGGAAAAACACAGACATTTCATGCTGGGCTGCAGCATTGTATTTTGCATAAATAATGCAAAGAAGTGAGCTGGGAAAGAATAAAAGTCTGCCTGCAACAGGCAAGGTAAATAACTGCCTTTGGGGTCCCTTACTGAGATACATGCTTGAACAGTAAAACTGAGGCACTTTTTATCCTGTATATAAAACCAGACTATCTGCTTTGAATTGGATTATATGGCATTGTAGTCTCATATAATCCAGTTCAAACCAGATAATGTGGATTATCTGCTTTGATCATCTGGAATATATTATATGGCAGCATGGAAGGGGCCTGAGAGAAAGGGAGAGAGCAGATTAGCCTGCATTACTACCCAACATGTTAAACAAAAGAAATAGATGTATAATTTTGGCTAGCAAAACTTAATTCATAAGAAAAGTAGAGGTTGGCGAAATTTAAAAAATGATCAAATGTTCAAAATATTTTGTTTGTTTATAGAAATTTTTCATTATTTGTTTGAATAAAATGTTTGCCGAAATATGTTGAATAGCTCTCCTTTTTAATGATGTAAGAATCTATTTTTATTCTCTATTACATGTTACTTCTGCCTCTGGTGCTGACTTCTCTGTTAAAGAAATAGTTCTCAGGAACATAGCTACTTCACCGGCATGTAGCTGGGGGGGGGGGGGGGGGCTTGGGCAGTTTCAGCCCCCCCCCCCCCCAAATTCTGATGGTGGTCCGCAAGAAGGCCTTACTGGTACATTATTTAAACTGTTATGTTTATTCATATCATGATCTGATCACCATACTCAATATATCCCATATGCATGTGGGTATTGGGGTAACGATACAAAAGGTTTGCTAGGGTAGACCCTCTTTCACTCAGACTCAGCCCCCCCCCCCCCACACCAAACTCAGTCCCCCCCCCCCCCCCCCGAAACAAAATCCTGGCTACGGGCCTGCTACTTCATTAACTGAGACATGCCTGAAATGGCTCGTTTATTAATTGACCACCATTATTGAAAACTGCTCAGCAACAGGTAAGACATAACATAATGTATGACGACATCCTGCCAGTATTGTGAACTTCTTCTTTCAACCTTGGCAACTAATTAAAGCCAACAAATAAAGGCAGAAAACAAAACAGCACCAGAATAGTTGTGAGTATTCCGGGCTGTATGGACATGTTCCAGAGGCATTCTCTCCTGATGTTTCACCCACATTTATGGTAGGCATCCTCAGAGGTGGTGAGGTTTAATGAAAACTAGGCAAGTGAAGTTTATATATCTGTGGAATGTTCAGAGTGGGACAGACAATAAACTACATGAGAATAGCTAAGCAAGCAGCAAGGCCAAGTTCAGTTCAGGTTGAGTCTAAAGGAAAGTGATGGTTAAAAAGTAGGTTTATCGCAATACTGGGAGACCAGAGTTCACATCCCCACTTGATTATGGAACCCAGACTGAAGATACTGGGCAAGTTGCACTCTTTCAGCCCCAGTAGAAGGAAATTGCAATCCCTTTTGAACAAATTCTGCTAAGAAATCCCAATGATAGGGTCTTCTTAGGGTTGCCATGTCAGAAATGACTTGAAGGCACACAAGTAACAGAATTAGGAAAAGATGTTTCTAAATTTCAAGAAAATAATAATAATAATAATAATAATAGGTAAAGATTTTCCCCTGACATTAAGTCCAGTCATGTCTGACTCTGAGGGTTGGTGCTCATCTTCATTTCTAAGCTGAAGAGCTGGCATTGTCCGTAGACACCACCAAGGTCATATGGCTGGCATGACTGCATGAAGTGCTGTTACCTTCCTGCTGGAGCGGTACCTATTGATCTACTCACATTTGCATGTTTTCAAATTGCTAGGTTGGCAGAAGCTGGGGCTAACAGCGGATGCTCATGCTGCTTCTCGGATTCGAACCTGTGACCTTTCTTACTTTATTTCTAGACCGCCCTCTCTCCCCGAAGGGACTCAGGGCAGTTTACACACAAAAAAGGCAAGCATTCAATGCCTCATGTGAGTACAAATTTATCAAAATAATACACAATAAAGTAGTAACAGTGAGCTTACAACGAAGAATTAACCATTGTGATGAGAAATAAAACAAAACAATCAAATAAGACATAGTTAACTAAAACATAAGTAAACATTACAACAAATACCCTAAAAGCAATTTAAAATACAGTTACATTAAAAATGGCTGGCGCTGATGCAATTCTGTACATCTCTACTCAGAAGCAAGTCAGAGAGAGCCCAAAGGGGCTTAGTACCAGATATGTAGGCATAGGTTGCATTCTTAAATCATTTAAGAGATGATAAATCATTATACCTTTTTGCCCTGAGGTTCTTGTAACAACGTACTTCATTATACTCGTAGATGCCTGTTCATTAGGCTCCCTACTGATTTTTAAAAAGGTTTCATGTAATATTTAAAATATATTTGATTTGAGGAGTGGGATACTGAAAAGCGAAACAGTTCTTATTTCCAAAAAATGCAACCCAAAGGCATTCTTAGAAAATATAAACAATGGTTGGCAGCAGCTGAACACTTTATTCTGAAACAGATGCAACCACAGAAAGAAAAGGTAAGGCGTGGCTATCAAAGGGAGTGATGAAAGCATCCTGGGAAACTAGGCATGGACAATTAGCCATGGTTTTGATATAAATTCTTTGCTTGGGACATTGTTGGATTTAATATGTGGTATGGATAAGCATTTTGGGATAAGCATTTCCAATGAGTAGCACCAGTCTGTGGGTGCATCTACTCTGTAGAATTAATGCAGTTGGACAGTGCTAACTGCCATGGTTCAATGCTATGGAATCCTGGGAGTTGTAGTTAAGATCTTTAGCCTTCTTTAGCAAATAGTATGGTCTTTCACGAAACTACAACTTGTAGGATTCCATAGCACTGAGCAGCAAAACCATTTAGTTAATTGGAGGAGAAGTGAGGTTTATGTGGGGTACAACTAAATACTAGGCTTGGCTGATTTAAAAAAAGATTCAAAACTTGTTTCAGATGTAGGGGATGTTGGTGGTTTGATTCTAATGTCACTTCTGATTTTTTTTAAAAAAATTCAAAACTTTCCGAAACTTCCGAAACTTCTGAATCGATTCATTAATGGTAGATACTAGGCCTGGGTAACAACGCAAAAATTTGTTTCTAAAATCGATTTGTAATTGGGGTTTTTTTTTTTCGATATTTAAAATAATTACAAAATTTTCCAAAAAAAAAGTTCGGTATTTACGAAATTTCGTAAATATTTACAAAACATTTTGTAAAGATGGCGCCCTTTATTTTTTTCAATATTTTTTAAATATTTTTTAAATTTAATTATTAATTTAGTAGAATAGGGAGGAGAAATTAAAATTATTATTAAGGAGGGAAGGCAGGCACTCACTCTGGCGGGCCCTCTCGCTCGCCACTCGCTCGCGCCTCTCGCTCGCCCCTCTCGCTCGCCGCTCGCTCGACCCTCTCGCTCGCCGCTCGCTCGCCCCTTTCGCTCGCCGCTCGCTCGCCCCTCTCGCTCGCCGCTCGCTCGCCCCTCTCCCTTCCAAGGAAAAGTAAAAGCTCGCCCTCTCAGCAAGCATCGGCAGGCGGCCATCTTACGTATTTCCGAAATGGATGGAAATACAAAATTTTTTGGCGCCTGCCGTTTCGATATTTAAAAACACTTCCAGGTTAAAAAAAAAGTTTTGTAATCGTTTCGTAATTCAAAAATTAACGATTTTTTAACGAATTACGAATTAACGAAACGAATTGCCCAGCCCTAGTAGATACACATGTGCAATAGAAAAAACCCCAGCACTGGCACTGGGGAAACTTCAGGGGATTCTCCCTCCCTCATTTTAGACCAATCCTGATGAAACTTGCTACAGTGGTAGAACACATGGACTACTGTTAGCTCACCAAAGTTCATAACCTTTAACTTATCCATGGATTTTTGGCAAATTTTCAAAGGTTTTATAAAAAACATTTTTAATAATAAACATTCAATGCGAAAAAAAAACAAATAAATCTAAACGTTAAATAAACAATCTTAATATAAAATTATAAAACAACTGAAAAAAATAACCAAAATTTAAACATAAATGGACATAGCATAGAACATCATATGCATTTACAATCTGATAAACTTCTTAAAGGTTAAACTAAAAGGCATTAAAAGAAAAGATTTTCTTCTTCCATAGTGTCAGGAGGATTTCAATATAGTAGTAACTTTTAATATAAACCACTCTGACTAAATACATACAAATACACACATACATTATGTATATTTAGTAATTCGCAACCAGGTATTTTAATAAATGTAAATGTAAACTGTTCCAAAATCTTTGTTTATTATAGTTCATGGTTGTACTATGACAATTTACTTAATTCCAAGCCAAGTTCAAAATACTTTAAATTGGTAAACAGTAAGAATGGACTGAAAGAAGCTATGTGGTAGTAGTATACTTAATTTATATGCCACGCTATCTTCCTATGAGGACTCAGGGTAGTTTCCAACAAACAAAGGCAAACATTCAATGCCAATATCAAAAGACAATAATCGTAAAAATTTAAACAGAAAATCACAAAAATTAAATTACGACACCAAACATTATATGATATGAAGTTAAAATTAAACAATTCAAACATCAGATTATAATAATTTAAAAGTCAGCCTAGCCAGAGTGTCATACCTATTCCGTTCCATTTTATCCATAGTACAAATTCTATGCCTCCTCCTCACTATATGCTTGAAAGGAGAGTTTTAAACTGTGTTTTTTTAAGAGTAAAGGCAGGCTATTTTGATCTCCCTGGAGAGGGAGTTCCAAAGGTGGGGCACAACCACTGAGAAGCCCCCCTCTCTCATTCCCACCAGCCGTGCTTGAGACTGGGGTGGGACCAAGAGCAGGGTCTCCTCTGCCAAACAAAAAGCGTGGTCAGGCGTATACAAGGAGATGTGATTTGCTAGATAGCCTGGACTCAAACTGTTTAGGTCTTTAAAGGTAATTATTTAAATTCAGGCGGTCTTCCTGGCTTTCACATTGGATATTATAGAAAGGCTTTCCCATAAATCTCTTAACTCTTGAATGCTGTTGGGAAGTTCAGGAGACTCAGAAAAGTAAATGGGTGTGGGAGGAAAGGAAATCAGTAAGGGAGAAGATGATGGTAGAAAATGGGGCCTTCAAAAATGTGTGCAATGGTTTTCTTCTTTCCAAAGGTCAAGACAGAAGGGAGGGAAGAAGAGAATGAAATAAAACCCAAATGGATTTTGAAGTTCAGAGCCCAGTTGAGCCTTCCTAAATGATTGCACAAGTTTCTTTGCTTTTAGCCTCTTTACTTTGGAAAAAATCAGCAAACCTCACAACCTCTGAGGATGCTTGCCACAGATGCAGGTGAAACATCAGGAGAGAATGCTTCTGGCCATACAGCCCGAAAAACCTACAACAACCCAGTAATTCCAGCCATGAAAGCCTTCAACAATACATTCATCATTTTGTGTTTGGTTGTTCCTATCATGATGATTATTTTCAAGCTGAGTCATCTCCTAACCCAAGAGTGGCAATTTTGTAACAATGTGGTTTAAAAAGTGAAGCAAATTTAAATATTTTCTGATTCTTATATTTTAAAAAGTCTGTAAATTTGCACATCATAGAATCATAGAATCACAGAATCAAAGAGTTGGAAGAGACCTCATGGGCCATCCAGTCCAACCCCCTGCCAAGAAGCAGGAATATTGCATTCAAATCACCCCTGACAAATGGCCATCCAGCCTCTGCTTAAAAGCTTCCAAAGAAGGAGCCTCCACCACACTCCGGGGCAGAGAGTTCCACTGCTGAACGGCTCTCACAGTCAGGAAGTTCTTCCTAATGTTCAGATGGAATCTCCTCTCTTGTAGTTTGAAGCCATTGTTCTGTGTCCTAGTCTCCAAGGAAGCAGAAAACAAGCTTGCTCCCTCCTCCCTGTGGCTTCCTCTCACATATTTATACATGGCTATCATATCTCCTCTCAGCCTTCTCTTCTTCAGGCTAAACATGCCCAGCTCCCCAAGCCGCTCCTCATAGAGCTGGTTCTCCAGACCCTTGATCATTTTAGTCGCCCTCCTATGGTAATTTGAGTTCTATTAATCACTTTTTTGTCCTTCTTCCTAAGTCATGAATATTTGATTTAGATTCACGAATCAAAATAAATAAGGATAGTGTCTGTGCTTATTATAACCTACCTGGAGAAGATGTTTGATTTCCTCAAAAGGATTTAAACACTTGGTGACAATCAAGTGAGCAACAGCATTTTCCCTCTTGACCAGAAACAGGAAAGCACTTAAATACTTCCTTAAATCCAACGCAGTTCAAAGTGTACATTAGCATCATGATTCCCATTGCTAGAGGCCCCATCTTAAATTCTCTTGCAGTCCGGACAAGTACACAGTGGAAAGTTTGATACAGTACCTCATGTCATTCAGCAATTCATCTGGATGGTTAAACCCCTTTGGATAACTAAAAGCTCCCAAAGGCCTGGTTCCAAGCCAGTATTTATCAATTGGGAGGAAAGTTTCAGCATTATAGCTGCTAACAATTGGAGTTGAAACAGCAGGAGAAAAATGAGGTAGCTCTTTAGAGACCCCATCTGAGACACTGAGCATCCTCCTGAGAGAAGGAAGTGAATGTTAAATGCGGTGCAGCTGCTGTCTTAACTTTTAGAGCAAATAGCATGCCCTAGGGCTTTTCTCATAAATATCAAATGATACAAGGCAACCAGCAATGAAAGAAGGACATAAATTGTTATTGGAAAGTGCATATGAATATATATATCAATTTTATTTTCATTATTTATTTACAGTACATTGATATCCAGCTGAAATTGTGGCTGGCACACGTGACAACTCAGTGAGTAACAGACCTGTTCAGAAGTATTCTTTCAGTATAAAGATTTAGAGCAACAAGGAATGGGAGGGGAACAGAGGAAAACGAACATAGAAGGCAAAGGAAGACCTTTTGGAAACTGAGACTTTAACAATGTGCAGCCAACAGAGAACAATGTTGCATATAGGTTTACTTGGATTTACATGCAATTTTATACATGGTTACTCAAAAGTAAGCCACACTGAACTCAATAGAGTTAACTCTCAGGTATTAGACTTGCATATTTTCTTGTCATTGTTCAGCCACCCTGAACTGTACATTAGTTTAACAGTTACTAGGATATGTTCAAGTAGAATATGGAATCATCATACTTAATAGCTCAAATTGCTGTATTTGTAGTTCAGGAAGCTTTGGTTTTGTGAACAAGGCTTTCCTTTTTTGTTTTATTAAATGCTTTCTTTTTTGGTTGTGTGTGTTGTCTGCACTTTTTCTCCATGGAGCCTGTGAGATCTGAATAGTACTAGAGACAGAGATTTAACCTATTACTGATTTTATAATTGTAAATAAAATACTGGGCTGTTTTCTGTTTCTAGTCCCAAATTATGGAATATTGCTGAATGATAGGTAGGTCAGTGGATCTATTCTGATACTTGCAATTTGATTGAGGTTGTTATAATTTCCTAATTGTGTTTACAGACTGAATAAACTCCACCAACTAGAATGGATGTCCATATGTAATGTAAGTACTAAGATCCCAGTATCACTTTAAATGTTATTAGCAGAACTTATTTTAATTGCAGCTGGAATCCAGTTAAATATATTTTGCTGCACAATTTAATTATATCTACTTGTAAGTCCCATTGCATTTAAGAAAACTTATTCCCAGGGAAACGACTATAGAGTTGCAGCCCTAATTAATAACTTATAAATGTTTTAGTCAATTCATCACTTGTATAGTTCTGTATACAAAAAAATCTGAAATAGGAAGCATAACTTAGTTTTAAGGCAGTGCACACATATATAATTGCAGGTATCATCTTACAGTAGGCATTCCTTCCCAAGTGAGGATAAAAAGAGGAGAGCCTCTTTCAAGATGATGTTTTCCATATGGAGGTTGCATTAAAGATAGCAGCCAAATTAAATTATTAGTCCAAATTAAAGTAAGACTATTAAATCAATGAGATATTGATAAATCAATACTTGCATAAGATCTATCAATTCAATGGGGTTACTCTAGCTGGAGCTAACACTTGAATTTAGGTCTATTGTTTTAAAGAAGTCTGTTTCCTGATTCATAAATATTTTTTCAGAAGTAATAATAATAATAATAATAATAATACATTTTTGTACCCTGCCTTATCTCCCCAAGGGTACTCAGGGTGGTTTCCAACAAAAGTAACAAAATGGCAAACATTAAATGCCAAAAACAGACAATGATAAATCAAATCAAATCAAACAGTGGACAAAACAATCTCAAAATAAACTGAATAAAAACTAAATAAAAACAATACATAATTGAACTTAAACATAACATAACCCATCACACACAGTTTTCACAGGCAGAAGTAGGTGTCCAATATTTAGGTGAGGATATATACAAAGGTGTACTAGTCTTTCTCCTCTCCATATGCTTAGGAGCATAAATGAGTTTTTAAAAGCTTTTTAAAGAAGAGGAGGGCAGGGACCATTTTTATTTTTTTAGGGAGGGAATTCCAGAGGAAGGGGGAGACCACAGAGAAGGCCCCCATCTCTCATCCCCACCAACCGTGCTTGAGATAGTGGAAGGTCCGAGAGGAGGGCCTCCCCTGTCAATCGCTGTGCTCAAGCTGGTTTGTATTAGAAGATGTGTTTTTTTAAATAGCCTGGGCCCAAACCATTTAGGGCTTTATAGGTAATGACTAACACTTTGTATTTAGCCCAGAATGCAGTCGGGCAGTCAGTGGAGCTGCCTCAATATGGAAGTTATTCTCTCCCGGTACAGCGCTCCAGTTAATAACCTGACTGTCAATCTTTGGACCATTTGCGGTTTCCGAACTATCTTCAAAGGCAACTCCATGTAGAGAGCATTGCAGTAGTCCAAATGGGATGTGACTAAGGCATGGATAATCCTGGCCAGACCAATAGACCAATCATCTAAACATTGTAGTCTCTCCCCCTCTTCATCATTCTTCTGTGATACCTGTAAGATCTGAATGGTGCTAGTCAGGCATGTAGCCGGGGGGGGGGGGGGGGGCTTGAGGGGCTTCAGCCCCCCCCCCCCCGAAATTCTCATGGTGGTTCACGAAAAGGCCTTACTGGTGCATTATTTAAAGTGTTATGTTTATTCATATCATGATCTGATCACCATACTCAATATATCCCATATGCATGGGGGTATTGGGGTAATGATACAAAAGGTTTGCTAGGGTAGACCCTCTTTCACTCAGACTCAGCCCGCCCCCCCCCCCCCCGAAACTCAGCCCTCCCAACCACCCCCAAAAAAACTCAGCCCCCCCCCCCCCGAATCGAAATCCTGGCTACGGGCCTGGTGCTAGTAGTAGATATACTTAACTTACTAATGATACATATAATTCTGGATGAAATACAGCCTCCTTTGCACAATGTTGGTGATCTCTAAAAAATGTACCATTTCATTGAATTAAAATTGAAATGGTATGTTGTTGGGAGACTACTAAGATTGCATAAGGGAGGCTTTTCTGATTAACAAAGAGACAATGATAACTATTACTCCTTTCTGTCCCATTCTAAAAGATGTAGAGAGAGCACTTAGACTAATGGTAATTTGACTTCTACATGCTACGGAGGCAAGATATGAAAAATTACCCTACCTACACAGAATGCCTTCAACAGGTTGTTGTTTTCTTTTTAAAAGATCTTGCAGTTTCCATCCCTGAAGACTGTTTTGAAATAAGTTTATTTGTTTGTTTCTTTCTTCACAATATTTATATTCCACCCTTCCCACCCCAAAGGGGACTCAGAGCAGCCTTACAATAGGCAACAAATTGATACCATAAAACATTTATCAGACATATAGTAAAAACAAACAGATACATTAAAACATAAGATTTAAAAGCAGAAAACATTAAAATCAATTATTAACAAACCCAAGGACTTCATGGCTGCTTGAAGTCTGGTTTCTCAGCGATTGCTCTTTAATCCTGCACACTGTAAATTTAAAATGTTTGTAGTGTTGAATGAGATATGCTGCGGAAATGGCCTGAACTTAAATGAACTGGAACTTGAAAAGGTTTTTACAGTTCTATGCAAATTGCTGACATGTTGACACCTAAGTTGGAAAATCCTGATGTATCTCATTGCAGTTATAATAACTGAATGTTAAGCTAAGTGACTGACAATTTGACACTATTTAATAGCTTTCAAGATTTGTACTGGAAGTGTCCAACTCGCCTAGGTTTTACAATACCCTATAATTCTAGGAGATATGGATCCAATTGCCTTCAAAGATTATGTAACCCATAAAAACTCAAAAGTCAACGCATCATGAGTATCACAGTTCTAATTGCCACAGAATTCTGTGTCCCCCCCTCCCTCCTCATTTTGTATTCTCTTCACATTGATTGTATGCATTATATTAACATTTATTTGGCTAAGGAATGAGATTAAAATGATACGTGATTTTCATCTCATAAGCTTGGATGATAACCACAGTTCCATGATAATTTTCAACTTCAATCAGGGGCTTTATTTTATGCTGAAACAAATAGCAAAGATGGCTTTAAACCAGAGCTTCTGAGGTGAAAGTACAACTAAAACTATTCAACCTATCATCTCCTTTCATAGGGATCATTTCCTCTTGGCACTAGGCATTTCACTTTTGTTGTTCAGTGAAGCTGTTGTGTAACCACTGTGAAGAAAGTAACCCAAACATAATAGGGTATGGGATTTATTAAACTTTTTGCCTACGTTAAAACATTTATTTTAAACAAGGTGCCATTTAATAGTCATAGATTTACCACACATAAAGAGATGTGTATATACACAAATACACAGTATTTAAATTAGAATAAATGGTTTGGGCTTGAGCTGTCTATTCCACAATAAATGAAAAATAAATGAACCAGATTTTGTGCATTAATTTGGCCTAACAACACCAATTGGAGAATCAGTTATTAGTAGCCATATTATTTAAGTGTAGATGCCTGTGGAGCAAGTTAATGCTTACCTGAATGGCACAGCATTTATGGGATAAAATTTAATTAATCCCTTAACAGTTAGTTGAGCAATTTTCAAGTACTAGGTTGGTGCTCATGTAGGCAACAGATTTTGTAATTTTGCACATTCAGAAATAAGTGAGGCATGTATATGAAAATTCAGCTTTGTGAAACAATGCCCGTTCTTTTTTTACTTGAAGCACATTGAAATTGAACTGGATGCCAATGCCTGATCTGCATATGTTTGACCCCTCACCCAATCAAAAAACAGCAGTTGTGCCAATCGACCTTAGTGTTGCTAACTACTATATTGTTAATAGTGCCAATCACCATATTTTTTATAGAGCTGCTGTTTGGCCCGGTTGCGTTAATTGGATTGGAAGCAGATGTAAAATCACTGCAACAATATGAATTCATGCAATGTTTTAAAATATTATCTTTTTGAAATTATTTTATAAACACAGATTTTATTTTCAGAGATTATAGAATGAGCTCGGCAGATATGCAGTGGGCATATTGTGTTTTGTGCAAATAAATCAGTCAGCCAATAATCTACCTATATAAGCAAATATACTCTTATAGAAATGCATGTATTCTCATTCTCATGCATACTTTTTTTGTTATAACTTCTTCACTATGGAAATATACATTCATTAATGAAATTGTGCACTTCGAAAGTTGAATCTTTCAAGTCTTAGGGCCTCATCATATCAGCTAGACAAAGTGTCCTGCTTCACCTGGCATCTGTGAGGAAAGAAGGAGGAGTGGGGTGAATCTGTCACCCTGCACAGAGCTCCCTTTTGGCCAGAAGCCCCCCATGTTGAGAGGGAAGCATCATACTATGCTTTCCAGTTGAAGCAGGGGCTTTCACAGTAAGCTCCCTTGTGTTGTCTGATGGACAATGAACCATTAGTCCTCTGGCTGAAGTGGTTGCGTCATAGGACACTTCCCAACATAAATGTGATGGTTAGATTTGGATTTTCTTCAATAGTTGTGGACATGAAAGCTTCCCATGTGTAACCCCACAGTTTACCAGTGCTCACTCCGTGGAAATCAAAGGCTAGAGGGATAGGGGCTTCCTAAAACCATCCAACTGCCATTTTATAGTCATGAAAATGGAAATTCATTACTCTTATAGACCTGCCAATGTTGATAAGCTGAGGTTTCACTGAATGGTAAAAGTAATTGGGCAAGGAGGTACTGTATATTCTCTTCTGAAACAAAATATACAGATCTAATAGGAGGTTACACATGAATATATCACCAATAGAATTCTAATTTTAGTTTCCTGCACCTGTATAGATATTAATATAAAGAATAAAATCATAACAACATGATCTATATGGGGTGAAACATTACTAAAAAGAGAAAAGTGAGCTGGAACCGAAGAGGTATGCAATTTAAGCACAACAAAACCTTAATTTCATTAAGATCAATTGAACTTATATGGGACTACATTTGTCTAGAACAGCAGTTTCCAAACTATGTTCCATGGAACCCTAGGGTTCCACAAAAGCATTGTAGGATTCTGTGGAAAATCTTTAAAATCTTTTTAAAAATCTTTTTAAAAAGCTTTTGTCAGAGTAAGATCATCTTGTTGAAATTCAATTTAAAAATGAAATTTGAATATCTTTATGTCCAAGACATAGAATGCATCTGACAGGTTATATAAAACAGGCAATACAAGTAGGGGACAGAAGGAAGAATAGTGTGAATGCACAGTGCTTAGGATTCTAGTTAGGGTTCCATAGAGGAAGAAATCTTCTGAAGGATCCATGACTGAAAAAAATTGGGAATTGCTTGGTATAGGAAAAAAAAACCCTGTAAATTCAGCACAGATAGGTGCCAATATTGAAATAGGTGACACTTTCTCAGGTTTTAGTGTCTTTCCAAACTACAGCTCCCAGTATTCAATGGCATTGAGTCATGGTAGTTAAAGTGGTGCCAAACTGCATTAATTCTACAATGTAGATGCATGCTAGGTCTTTGACCTGTACTAAAATGGCTAGCCTTCCAGACTTAACAAGATTTATGGCAGTGCAGCCTCTCGAGCAGCAGCTTTTTATTTTATTTAGCATTCTCCACTTTGGCAGTTTCCCCCTCTCTTTCTCCTTGCTCCAAGAGTCACTGTTTCTGTGCTCTGCACCAGGATCCCAGCAACTTCTTGCATGCCAGATCTGCCTCTTGGAGCAGGAGGAGGCTTGTGGCAGCTACACATGGTTCACCCTGGCAGCTGAGCAAGATGCTGGGCCCATGGAGGGAGAGTGGCTGCTGTAGCTTCAACCCAGACAAGCAAGCTGGCTCTATTTGGCTCATTGCTTCCCTGTAGCCACCACTGTTGCCCTCTTCAGTGACTTCTGTTCCCTGAAGAGCACTTGGGCCTCCTAAAAAAAGGATGGCTGCAGCAAGAGCAGTGACAGAAAGCAGAAATAACGCTGTGCACGAGGCATGGCAAGTGTATTATGTAGGTGAAGTGGTGAGTTTCACTCTCTTCAGGCCACCCAAAATCCTTTTGGGGAGCCACACGTGACTCTCTGACCATATATTATAAAGGTCCAGTCTAGAATGTATTGAATTTCTACAATCCAGTCCTCGGGGCTGGATGCAGCCACCTGGGTGCTTACTTCAGGCCCTCCTCATTTTCCCTCTCCTCTTGGCATAAGGATATGGTGACCCACCATATCCTTATGCCAAAAAGATGGGAGAGGAAGGCACACAGCAGCTGAGAACCCTCTGGAGCACTCTCAGCCACTGCATGTTTTGCCCTCCTCCCAGCATAAAGACAGTGTGAGCAGCCCCACCCTTATGTAGGGAGGACTGCTTGAGGAAGACATGTTAGCAGCCGTGAGCCCTCTGGAGCACTCACAGCCACCACCTGTCTCATCCTCCCGGCATAATGCCAAGAGGACAGCCCAAGGATCTGGGGAAGAGGATCACGGCATAAGGATGTGGTCAGCAGCCCTATCCTTATGTCGGAAGGACAACTTGAAGATGACCCGCGTCCTGGTCTTCCCACTCCTGGCCCTGCCTCTCCTGAGCCATCCCTCTTTCAGGCATGCTTCACCCAGCGTATGTCCTGGCATCCTCATTCCAGGCCCGGCCCAGCCCAGCCCTTCTGGCTGGACCTGCAATGCAGCCCCAAAGCAAAAACGTTTGCCCATACTTGGATTAGAAGGACAACTAATTACTGTTTACCAAGATCCCATTAGAATAAAGGTAGGATAAAAACAAAATAAATGAAAATGCTAAATTCCATGGACTGTATCCAAATTAAGGGCACCATACATCATGGATTCGACCCAAAGCTTTGCTATGGTCAACAGAAACTGCATACAGTACTTGAATTCTGTTACAATGGTTTTGCACCCTCAAAGGAACAGAACATAATTTGTTTATTTTGATACATTGAGACAAACAAAATGAATGTACTAGGAACAGCTGAATCTATTGTTGTGAAACAGTAGATATCAATTTAGAATAATTCTGCTGAGAAATGTTACATGACATTCTACTAGAATCTAAATGGCTTGTTGGTTTTTTAAAAAAATGACATTGGTTACAATATGAGGCATTAAAAGCATGTGAACAGAAATCACTTTGTTTGCTGAAGGCTCCATTGTAGTTTTAAAAACTTGCATTACATGTTGAGAACAGTCTTTCTAATAGGAAAACCTGTTAAAATATTTTCCCATCACGCGACTCTCCAGCCAAGAACAAGTTTGAACAATGGCTTTAGTTTTTCGTAATGATATTCTGAGCAGCCTCATTGTTCAAAACTGGTCCCACAGATATCTAATTTTTAGTAGGATCAAAAGTGGTATTAGACCATATTAGGGTTTTTACGCAGAAAAAAATTAGCTTGTGCTTTACAGTCTTGAGAAAACTATGTCACTATATGTGGTGCCTGGTGACAATTTCTCACTACCATATTCTCAAACTGAATAATCTTTGGAACTGCTGCAGGGTGGAACTGCTGCAGGGTGTTTATGGACCAGACGCAAGGAGTCTGCTTTAACTCATCAGAAAGTGAGTTTAATGAATAGGCTTAAAGCCTCATCTATCTGCTGCAATTTTATTGTTTGTTAAGTCGACTAAACTGATTCATGATTTTCAACATACCATTGTAATTCTGACATCTACAAGATAGCACATGGTGAAATTCATGTCGTACTTCAGCTCTCATGCAGCCAGGGAGTCTTAATAATAAGAGCTTCATATCCTTTCCAAAGGTTTTGCCCGTCTTAAGGCTTGCCTAAACTGACAAAAAAGTATTCACTGCAAATACACTACTCATTTCTGGTGAGTTTGATGATTTCTTTGTTTTTATTTTTCAAAAAGAATATGACAGATATCAATTACAGCATGAAACCTTATTTTTTTTGGACTACAACTTCCACAGCAAGCATGGCCATTGCTCTTTCCTTTGCTCCAAAAGAAATCTAGAACTTCATTTTGAAATGAACATTAGCAGCCCAGATTTAAAGCCTAAGAATATTAGCAGTTATTTTTTCATGGATCCAAACACTAGCATTCAGATTTTGGGATTCAGAGCAATTTGCTGGAGTTTAAGAGTTCTTTCAACCATACAGAAGACTATCCAATAACCCCATGGTAAAGGAACATGTCTGATTTGCTTCTATTTCTCAACATAATATTTGCTTCTATGTGCAAGCAATGATATAGATCAAGAGAGAAAATATCTGAGGTGATAAAAACTAGAAAAATGAATGCTTACATAACATTTAGTGTCAGTTTTTCACATTTTCAACACTAACACTGTGTGTGTGTGTTTGCACATGAAAGCACACAAACACACACTTATATCTGTGAATTTTAAGGGGCTTATGGTGCAACTTGAAATGCTGAGCTAATAGCTATTCTATATATTAGATTTGTGAAATCAAGACAATCGTTTACTGTTCCATAAATCTTAATCTTAAATACTTTTTCCTCGGAAATGAGTCCTATTGATTTTGATGGAATTACCATTTGAATGACCATAACTTGCATAATTTCTGTATTCAGTGCATTTTTATCAAGCAACCAAAAATGCCAGATATTTGACTGGGAGAATGTTTTTCTCCAGACAACATACTACCCCCATTGTACCCTATATGGGGTCTTGTATTCTGACTTCCTCTCAAAACCTAGACTGAGGACTGCACATTCTGGAGTTGTGCAAGGTTGGGAAATTGTTCAAGAGATGCTGAGTTGACTGAAAAGTGAGCATTCGACATGAGGAAACATAAGGCCATAAGCCAAACTCTTGCCCAATCAATTGTTCAAGAGTTTGTTCCACTGCAACTCCTTGGCATATATTCATGCTATACAAAAAAGGTAGAGGATCATTAGCTGCCTAAAAGCAGGTGAAGCGTCCTATACAATATAATCTGAACACCAGACACCTGTATCTGAGAGGCCCGCTGATAGAGCAGATCCTTCCGTAGAATATTCCTGATGCTTGAAAACCATGTGTCAAGAGGTGGGAAGGGAGGAGGGATTTACCATCTTCTCCCCTACCCCACCTTCTGACATGTCATTTTCAAGCATTGGGAGCACTCGGGGGGGGGGGGGGGGCTGCACTGCTGGCAGGCCCCTCCTATACTTTTTTTTAGGGGAAGGGGAGCTAGAGGGGAGATCATGGGTGCCCTGGGTGGCTAGGCACGAGGGAGTGGGTGTCCTCCCACTCCTTTGGGTTGTGGGGATTGACCCCCAGGACTACCAAAGCAGCCCCAGGAGTCAATCCTCACACACCATAGCCATCACTGAAACCTGGTGGGATGACTCCTATCGCTGGAATGTAGATATCGAGGAGTATAACCTCTTTCACAGAAACCGAACAAAGGGGAGAGGAGGCGGAGTAGCCTTATATGTCAAAAACTCTTATGCTGCAGAAGAAATTCAAGACAGCAATCTGGGAAACCAGCTTGAAATCATCTGGATAAGAATCAAGGGAACTGGGACTCAAAAAGATGTCATTGTAGGCGTCTACTACAGACCCCCAAGCCAGGAGGAAGATCGTGATGAAGTCTTCTGCCAACAGTTGACCAAACAGGCACAGAAAAGAGATGTAGTAGTCATGGGCGATTTCAACTATCCCGATATTTGCTGGAAAACAAACTCGGCCAAGAGTACAAGGTCCAACAAATTCCTCGCTTGCCTTGCAGACAATTTCATGGTCCAGAAGGTAGAAGAGGCAACAAGGGGATTGGCTACTCTTGATCTCATCCTAACAAATGCGGAGGACCTGATCGATGCGGTCGAAGTGGTAGGATCCTTAGGGGCAAGTGACCATGTGCTCCTGCAATTTGAGGTACAAAGGAAGGCCGAAACTAAGACAAGTCAAACCTGCATTTTGGACTTTAGGAGAGCTGATTTCCAAAAAATGAAGGAAACGCTGAGCAGCATTCCGTGGACACAGATACTAAAAGACAAGGGAGCTACGGATGGATGGGAATTTCTCAAGAGTGAAATACTCAAGGCGCAATTGCAAACCGTGCCAACAAAGAGAAAAAATAGGACAAGTGCAAAGAAGCCAGAATGGATGTCCAAAGAACTTCTAACTGTGCTAAGACACAAAAGAGACATGCATAAGAAGTGGAAAAAGGGAGAAATCACCAAAGAAGAATTCAAACAAATAGCCAACACCTGTAGGGAAAAGGTCCGCAAAGCTAAAGCAAAAAACGAGCTCAGACTTGCCAGGGACATTAAAAACAATAAAAAGGGCTTCTATTCTTATGTCAGTAGAAAAAGGAAAAGCAAGGAGGCGATAGGACCTCTTCGAGGAGAAGATGGGGCAATGCTGACAGGGGACAGGGAAAAGGCAGAACTACTTAATGCCTTCTTTGCCTCGGTCTTCTCACAAAAAGAGAGTCTTCAACCTCAGCAAGATGGAGTGGATGAGGGATTGGAGGACATCCAACCCCAAATTGGGAAAGAAGTCGTCCAGGAATACCTGGCCGCTCTTAATGAGTTCAAGTCCCCAGGGCCAGATCAACTACACCCAAGAGTACTGAAGGAACTAGCGGAAGTCATTTCGGAACCATTGGCAACCATCTTTGAGAGTTCTTGGAGAACGGGAGAAGTTCCAGCAGATTGGAGGAGGGCCAATGTGGTCCCAATCTTCTTCTTTTTTTTTTTTAATATAATCTTTATTAGAGTTTTCAATACAATACATCTCAGAGAGGTCTGAGGTAAAGGGTGCATGCGAAAAACGGGTTAGAAAGTGAGGGGCGGAGGGGGGCGGGAGGGAAAAGGGGTGGGGTAGGGGGTATGGGGCAAAGGTCAAGATGGGTAGGAAAGATGGGTGGGGTAGGGGGGGAAAGGGCAGAGTTAAAAAAGCTTGACTTCCTAATAGTCCGCGGGGGTTATTCCAAAATTTGGTTTTCTTTGCTTCTCTCTCTCTTAGTCACTTCCTCTACCTTCTGTCCCAGCAGTCTGGGGCAATATTTCTCTTTTTCTTCAGGAATGATTTCATTAGCTCCCAATCTGTCCTTTTTTTCTTGCTTTTATCATGCAGTAAGTTGGCTAGTATGTCCATGTCCATTAAGTCTCTGGTTTTTAGTAACCAGTCTTCGCTGGTTGGTAAATCTTTTTTTTCCCACATACTCGCCAGGACAGTCCTCGCTGCAGCTGTTAGATGGTATAATAGCCTCTCTTTGCTGACTTCTAGCTTGAAATCTATTAAATGAAGTAAGTAATACTCCGGTCTTAAATCAAACTTGATCTGTATGATTTGTTGGATCTGCTTATGGATCTCCGCCCAGAAACTCTTCACTCTCTTACATTGCCACCATGAGTGGAAATATGTCCCCAGGTGGGAGCCACACTTCCAACAGCTACTGTTTACCCCTTTGTAAAATTTTGCAATTTTCTGAGGGGTGAGATGCCAACGGTAGGCCATCTTATACCAGTTTTCAGTTATCGATGTCGCCTTTGCAAACCTGATCTTCTCTTTCCAAACTGCTTCCCACTCCTGAAGCAGGATTGTATGTCCAAAATCTGTGGCCCACGCAATCATGCTTTCTTTGACTAATTCTGTTTCTGTGTCCCATGCAAGGAGTTTTTGGTAGAGCGCTCTTATCAGCTTTTTTTCTTTCTTCATTATTGAGTCCCAAAAGTTGTCTTGTGGGGCGAAGCCGTTTTTTTTGTCCTCCCTGTAGGCATCTGCCACTTGGAAATAGTGAAACCAAGACATATTTTCGTCCATCTTCCTGATTGCGTCCATCGATTTCAGTTTCAGTTGATTATCCTTGTTTTCTAATAGTGTCTTGTAGGTGTGCCAGTTGTTGCTTGGGAACTCTCTCTTATGGTTGGCTTCGATGGGTGATAGCCAGAGGGGGGTTTTACTGTAGAAGTTCCTTTTATATTTTTCCCATACTTTGAGGAGAGCAGCTCTGACAAAGTGATTGGTAAAATTTTTCTCGATCTTTGCTTTGTCATGCCAGAGATAGGAATGCCAGCCTCTTCGGATGTCGAATCCTTCTAGATTTAGAAGTCTTTTCTTTGCGAGCGTGGTCCATTCCTTAACCCAAGTTAAAACACAGGCCTGATAGTAGAGCTGAAGATTTGGTAGGCTCAGGCCTCCTCTTTCCTTTGAATCTGTCAGCGATTTGTATTTGATCCTAGCCTTTTTTCCGCTCCACACAAATTTCAGAATACCTCTCTTCCATTGCGTGAAGCAGTAGTTGGTCCTAAGTATCGGGATCATTTTAAATAAGAAAATCATTTTGGGGAGTAGATTCATCTTCACGATAGCTATCCTGCCGAAAAGACTTAGGTTTAGGTGTTTCCAGCTGTCCATCTTCTTAGTGATGTCTTTCCAGGTTGTTTCATAATTATTTTTTATCAGCTGGGCATTGTTTGCTGTGAGGTGAATCCCTAGGTATTTTATCTTGTTGGTAATCCCGAACTGTGTTATTTCCTGTAGTTTGTCTTTTTTGGCTGTTTCCATGTTTTTTGTCAGGATTTTTGTTTTGGCCTTGTTGATTCTTAGACCTGAGACTTTCCCATAGATGTTTATTTTATCCGTCCACTCTTGAATCGTTTCTATCGGCTCCTCAATTATACAGACAATATCGTCGGCATAGGCCTTTACCTTGAATTCATCCTTCCGGATTTTGGTGCCCTTCAGATTTGCATCTCTCCTTATATCTTCCAACAAAATTTCGAGTGTCATAATGAACAACAGGGGCGATAATGGGCAACCCTGCCTAGTACCTTTTTCGATGTTAATATTTTCTGTTTCTTGCCCGTTAATCCGGATTTTTGCCCTCTGTGTAGAATATATTGTACTTATGACATTGGTGAAGTGGAAGCCCATGTCTTTTTCCTTGATTACCTGGAGCATGAATTCCCAGCTGACACAATCAAAGGCCTTCTCTGCGTCAAGGAACAACAGACCCAGCTCTTTCTGCGTGTTGACAGCATAATACTCTATTATGTTCAGGATTGTTCTTAAGTTTTCGCTCATGTGCCTTGTTGGGAGGAATCCCGTTTGGTCCTCATTAATGGTGGTGTTTAAGAGTTCTTTCAGTCTGTTTGCTATTATACTGACGAAGATTTTATCGTCCGTGTTCAGGAGCGATATTGGTCTGTAGTTCTTCATGTTCTCTGTTTCAGTAGTTTCTTTTGGGATGAGGGTGATGGTTGCTTCTCTCCAGGTATCTGGCATTCTGGCTTCAGATTGAATGTTATTGAATATTATTTTGAGATGTGGGACCAGCTCTTCCTGAAAGGTTTTGTAGTACTTTGCAGAGAAGCCATCGGGGCCCGGTGCCTTGTCTCTGGGCATGTTGTTGATGGCTTTCCTGATTTCCGCTTCCTCTATTTGTTTGTTGAGGGACTCTCTCTGCTCGTCCTTAATTTTCTCTATTTTTTGCTTTGCCAAGTATTCTGTGATATCTTCCATTCGGATTTTGTCGTTTTGGTAGAGTTCGTTGTAAAAAATCCTAAATTGATTTTTGATGTCTTCCTCTGTATGGTATCTCTTCCCGTTTCTTGAGATTTTGGCAATATGGTGGTGTTGTTTTTTCTTCAGGAGTTTCCTTGCTAGCCATTTACCCGGCTTATTTGCATTAGCAAAGTAGTTGACCCTCATGTATTTTAGGTTTTTTGCCAGCTTTTCTAGTTGGAAGGAGTTCAGCTGTTTCCTCAGGAGTTCTGTTTCTAGTTTGATTTTCTTACTTCTTGGCTTTCTCTTAAGTTCATCTTCCTTTCTCTTTAAGTTCTTCATGAGGGTGTTTAATTCCTCCTGTCTCACCCTGTTCCTTATCGCACCCTGCTGGATAAAGTGCCCCCTCATTACCGCCTTGCTGGCGTCCCAGATCACTTCTTCCTTTATCTCTGTGCTCTTGTTTAACTCAAAGAATTCCTTAATAAGTTTTCTGTATCTCTCTATGTCCTCCTCTGTTCTTAATAAGTATTCGTTCAGTTTCCACTTTCATTGGGGTGTTGTTCCTCGGAGTTCTGCTAGGATAGGACAATGATCTGACATTGCTCTGGGCAGGATCTGGATCTTATTTATCTTGTTCGTTAAGGTGCTGGATGCCCAGAGCATGTCTATCCTGGACCACGATGAGTGCCTGTCCGAAAAGTAAGTGAAATCTCTTCTTTCTGGATTTCTCATTCTCCAGGCATCCTCGAGGAAGAACTCTTTTTTTAATTGCAGGAAGCTGGCTGGTAGCTTCCCTCCATTCGGGTCTTTTCTGTTCTTTTTTGTTCTATCCATGCTGCAGTTTAGCATGCCGTTGAAGTCTCCTGCTATGATCAGCTCCGTGTTAGCATGTTCTGAGAGTCTTTTCCTGAGTTCCTTTACAAAGCTTGTTTTTGGGCCTGTAGGCGCGTAGATGTTGCATATTAGAATTTCCTGTTCATTTCTTCTGATTTTAATCCCGACCATCCTCCCCTCATCGTCCTTAAAGGCTATGGTTGCTTTTAAAGATTCTCTAGCATATATTACTACCCCTCTTTTTTTTTGTGATGCTAGTGCAAAAAATTCATTACCAAGCTGCGGGTGTGCCAAAAGTGCGCTGTGTTTTTTGGGGATGTGCGTTTCCTGAAGAGCGATGAGATCATATCTGCCTTTCTTTAGTGAATTAAAGATAATTCTTCTCTTGTTTGGGGAGTTCAATCCATTGATGTTACAGGAATATATTTTTAGATTACTCGTCATTGATTGGCTGATTTACCTGAGTTGAAGGTCCCATGTCCTTTTCCCCCTCTTCGTTGTCCAATGAGTCGGGCCTTGGTCTTTTCTTGTCTTTTCTATTTCCATCTCCCTCCTTCCTCCTATCCTTTGTACGTTCGATGTGTGGGTTGGTTCGCTCCCCCTCTCTGGAAGTGCTTGGTGTTTGTGCCAGGTCTTTTTGGAGTTTTTTGTAGAAGTCTTTTGCTTTGTCTTCAGTCGTTAGCCAAAATTTGCTCTCCTTATACGTCACTTGGATTCCCTCTAGGCGTTCCCATCTAAATTTGATCTTGTGTTTTTTGAGCTCGTCTGTCAGGAAGTAATATTTTTTCCTCTTATTCATTGATACCGACGAGAATTCTTTAAGTATTATTACTTTTTTTCCTCTATAGGTTGCCTGGCCATTTGATTTCATCTTTATAATCTCATCGCGGACACTCCTCCTGCAGAAGTCAACCACGATGTCTCTAGGGACTTTGTGTTTCCTAGCGTAACTTGAGTTGACTCTCTGCACCGTGTCGATCTCCTTACTCAACTCCGGTGCAATATTTATCAAGTTCGCCGCGATTTCTCGAATTATCTCTCTCAAATTCTCGCCTTCTCTTTCTTCAATATTCCTGAATCTGAGTTGGAAATCAGTCTCTTTACATGCCCAAAGTTCTTGTTGTCTTTCTAATTTATCGTTTGTTTCCTCCAGCTTTTTTATCTTGGCTTCGGTTTTTTCCTGATTTTTCTTTAAATTCATGGTCTCTTTCTTCAGTGCTTTTACTTCATCCTGGACTCCACAAACCTCCTTCTGTGTAAGGGCCATATCCTTTTTCATTTCTTGTCTTAGTTTCCCCATTTCCTTCTGGAATAGCTTTTCCATGTTTTGTTGTGTTTTTTCCTGGCTATCTTCTATTTTTTTCTCTATATTTTCCTGCATCTTCTGCATTTCCTGTAATAATTCCTTAAGCGTTGTCTCATGTTGTGTTGACATTCTCCTCACAGGAATAGGGATAGGTGTTGTCGCCATCTCTGGGATAGTGGTCAGGGAGGTCATGGTTGTGGTTGTAGTTATCGAGGTTGTCGCCGCATTTGTTAACTTGTTTTGTTTTCCTGCTGTTAGATTTTTGTCGGACATCTTCGCCCTTCCCCTTGATGTTATTGTTCCCTTTATGTCAGCGGATGTTTATGAATTGCCTTTCACTGGTAAATCAGGGAGGTGTTTTCTCATAGGGAACCCAATTATCTTCCCCTGGGGATCTTCCTCCAATCGTTTGATGTCCTGTATTCTGTTGTCTATTGTTTGTCTGAACACTCTTCTTGCGTTTGTATTGATTCAGTGTTCGTACACTTTAGTGCACGCTTTTATTGTATTTAAATAAATGCTGCTCCTTTGCATCCGCTTCCTTCCCCACTCTACCGGGGTCTGGTTGTTCCTACTGTTGTTTCCTGTAGTTGTCCTCGACGTTCTCCTCCTTCCTTTGTCCTGTCGTCTTTCTGTTCTTCTTTCCTTCTCCTCTCTTCGTTCCCCTTCCCACTTCTTGTTCTCCTGGCTGCCCTCTTCCGCTCCAAAAACCTCCCCTCCAGTCCTTCTTCCTTATCTGGGCCTTCTGTCCCCTTCTTCCAGCTGAATTCTTTCCCTCAGTCCCCTCAGCCCCCCAGTCGCTCGGCCCCCCTGGGCCGGTGCGCCCCCGAGAGCCTACCTCTCCGTTGTCCCTCCGGTATGTTTCAGGCTGGTTTTCCGTCCTCTCCTGTCTTCCTTCCTTCTCCTTCTCTGTTCTTTGTCTTCTTCTTACTTTTTCTTACTTGTTTCTTAGGTGTTTCTTTGATGTTTCTTTGGAGTTTCTTTGGAGTTTCCCTGTCTGGCCGCCGCCCCCGCACTCTGTGCTCTCCCTTCTCTTCCCCTTGGCAGGCACGCTCCTCCGCACTTGCTCCTCTGTCCTCTCGCGAGATTCCCGCGTTCCCGCAGGGCTATGCGAGAGTAGTACCGAGCGCACTCGAGAGTAGCGCCGCTGGCTCGCGAGTCGCGAGTTAGGCGCTGGTCCGCTCGTTCTTCACCCTCGACTAAGCTCCAGAGGGCTGGGGATAGGTAAGCGACGGGCTGGGTCAGGCGGGGGTGGGGGGACTATAGGGCTGGTGGGGCTGGTTGGGTGAGGAAAGGTGGGGGAGAGGTGAGGGAAGCAGGGGAGCGGGACGGTCTCTGTTGGGCTACTACAGCCGGATCAAACTCCCCGCCGGGCTAGGTAGCCGCGTGGCTGAGTTGTCTGTAAGCAGAGTATCAGCAATCTAAGTAACTAACTGAATAACCAAGTGGCAACGCTGCGGGGCCCTTTCCTTAGGACATATCATAGTAGTTCATAGTAGCTGACTCAGCCTTGTTTTACCTCGTTTTTGTTGCCTTGCTCTCTCCGTTGTTCTTTCGGTTGGTTGCTGATCCTTGTCCTCTTCGTTGGAAACGCGCGATAACCGCTTTTTGCTGTTTGGGCTGCTTTAGTCCCTTGGGCTTCTCAGGATTAAGCTTGAGCTTTGGAGTTTAGTCCGTTGTAGTGGTAGCTCAAGCCGGGCTCGCGCCGCTATGTCCCTTCTTACTTTCTTTGCATTCGCCGGAGCAATTCATTAGTGAAGGCAATAACGGTGGGGAAGTAAGTCCTGTGACTCCGCTTCTCTATTTTCTCTTCTTTTTTTTCCCTTTCTGTTCTTGAAGAATACTAAACAGCTTGCGAAGGCAGACGGCGTTTACGGCTCTCCCGAGCCGTGCCTTCCCCCTGGGCGCCGGCCCTCCCGAAGCCGCCAAGCGGAGTCGACCGCCTCCCTTGAGGGGAGACAGTTTTCGACCACCCGTGCTCTACTTGGGGGCTTTGCTTCAAATCGACCTCTTGTCCGTCGATTTGTGGGGGTCTCTCCCCCCAAACCCGCTCGGGGGATGCTCAGGTCTTCTTTGGCTCACGGAGCCTCAGAGACCTGCTGCTGCCGCCATTACGCCTCCGCCGGAAGTCCAATGTGGTCCCAATCTTCAAGAAGGGAAAAAAGGACGACCCAAACAACTACCGTCCGGTCAGCCTCACGTCGATACCGGGCAAGATTCTGGAAAAGATTGTTAAGGAAGCGGTCTGCAAACACTTAGAAACAAATGCAGTCATCGCTAATAGTCAACATGGATTTATCAAAAACAAGTCATGCCAGACTAATCTGATCTCTTTCTTCGATAGAGCTACAAGCTGGGTAGATGCGGGGAATGCCGTGGATGTAGCGTACCTGGATTTCAGTAAGGCCTTCGACAAGGTCCCCCATGACCTTCTGGCAAGGAAACTAGTCCAATGTGGGCTAGGCAAAACTACGGTGAGGTGGATCTGTAATTGGTTAAGTGGACGAACACAGAGAGTGCTCACTAATGCTTCCTCTTCATCTTGGAAAGAAGTGACGAGCGGAGTGCCGCAGGGTTCCGTCCTGGGCCCGGTCCTGTTCAACATCTTTATTAATGACTTAGATGAAGGGCTAGAAGGCACGATCATCAAGTTTGCAGATGACACCAAATTGGGAGGGATAGCCAATAGTCCAGAGGACAGGAGCAGAATTCAAAACGATCTTGACAGATTAGAGAGATGGGCCAAAACTAACAAAATGAAGTTCAACAGTGACAAATGCAAGATACTCCACTTTGGCAAAAAAAATGAAATGCAAAGATACAGAATGGGGGACGCCTGGCTCGAGAGCAGTACGTGTGAAAAAGATTTTGGAGTCCTCGTGGACAACAAGTTAAACATGAGCCAACAATGTGATGTGGCAGCAAAAAAAGCCAATGGGATTTTGGCTTGCATCAATAGGAGCCTAGTGTCTAGATCTAAGGAAGTCATGGTACCCCTCTATTCTGCTTTGGTTAGACTACATCTGGAATACTGTGTCCAATTCTGGGCACCACAATTCAAGAGAGATATTGACAAGCTGGAATGTGTCCAGAGGAGGGCGACTAAAATGATCAAGGGTCTGGAGAACAAGCCCTATGAGGAGCGGCTTAGGGAACTGGGCATGTTTAGCCTGAAGAAGAGAAGGCTGAGAGGAGATATGATAGCCATATATAAATATGTGAGAGGAAGCCACAGGGAGGAGGGAGCAAGCTTGTTTTCTGCTTCCTTGGAGACTAGGACGCGGAACAATGGCTTCAAACTACAAGAGAGGAGATTCCATCTGAACATTAGGAAGAACTTCCTGACTGTGAGAGCCGTTCAGCAGTGGAACTCTCTGCCCCGGAGTGTGGTGGAGGCTCCTTTTTTGGAAGCTTTTAAGCAGAGGCTGGATGGCCATTTGTCAGGGGTGATTTGAATGCAATATTCCTGCTTCTTGGCAGGGGGTTCGACTGGATGGCCCATGAGGTCTCTTCCAACTCTTTGATTCTATGATTCTATGACCTGGAAAGATATAGACCTTAGTTTAAGATCCAGATCTTTCCAGGTGTTTAATTAATGTGGAGTAAACTGGGAAATCCCAGTTTACTTTGGATTAATCTGGGTTAATCTGAGGTGTTGTTTAGATGCCTCAGGTTAACCCATGATGTGTTGTGGGTTTAGGGCCTGTGTAGAAGGGCCCTAAGAGTAGAGTGTAGTAAGTTTTCTTTTGTTAATTTATGTGTGGGTGCAAAAGTAATGCCGAACAATTGTTAAAGTTGACAAGGAGAATCAAATGAAGATTTGTATTGGAGAAGGAATGGAAAAGATTCTATTTTGTGCATCTTACTTTATAGTCATTGCTTTACATCGGGTCTAGTTACCTCCAAGATTGCCTTCTTCCATATAATATGCCCCTTCAAACACTTAGGTCCTCTGGCAGACACTTACTGCATTCAGCCAGAACCTAACCATTACCAAGCATCCAGAGGACCTTTTCATTGGCTACCCCTGCTGGAAGAGATCCAAATGAACTGACAGAATTTAAAACACTACTAAAGACCCATCCCTTTTGGCAGGCAAACCCAGTCAATTTTAAACCATGAATTTTAAATTTGCATTCTATTACTACTGTATTTTCATCCTTGTACCATGTATTTTAATATATGTATTTTAGTAATGTAGTATAATATATGTATTTTATTGTATATATTTTATGTTTATGTGTTTTTGGAATTTCTGCAGGGTATGTTTTTAAGTGAATTTTTGTTCAACAAACCTCTCAGCAGGCATGTAGCCGGGGGGGGGGGGGGGGGGGGCTCAGGGGGCTTCAGCCCCCCCCCCTGAAATTCTCATGGTGGTTTGTGAAAAGGCCTTACTGGTGCATTATTTAAACTGTTATGTTTATTCATATCATGATCTGATCACCATACTCAATATATCCCATATGCATGGGGGTATTGGGGTAATAATACAAAAGGTTTGCTAGGCTAGACCCTCTTTCACTCAGACTCAGCCCCCCCCGAAACTCAGCCCCCCCGAACCCCCCTGAAAAAAATTCAGCCCCCCCCCCGAAACAAAATCCTGGCTACGGGGCTGCCTCTAAGCAACTCAATATATAAAACACTAGGCATAATGCACAGCCACGAAACCATTCCCCCAACATTTATATGCCGCCTTCTCACCCTGAAGGGGATTCAGAGTGGCTTACAAGTTACAACTTGATATAAAAAATAAATTACAGCTAATACAATGTAATCTAGAACAACCATCCTCACGTTGACTATCACAGTCCCTTACCAAAAATATATACTACACATACAACCACAGTGCCTTTTCTATGAGCCTCACATTCTCTGCTTGTTGGTTTTAACTTTTTTCCTTTGCTGCATTCATAAAATATCACTAATACTTAGTACCATTCTTCTAATTAAGAAAAAGTAAATGTTGGTCTGCATTTTTGGTATGAAAAAGTAATAAATAATAAATGTGTTTTGACAGTGTTGTGCCCCACCTCGAGCCACGAGATACAGGTAATGAATACATCTTCATCTTCATCATCATCATTATTGGATGTTAGGACATTGGATGCAGTGCTTTGTGCTTCTGTAGTTTCCCCTGGTCCCAAATCATGTGATGACTTGCCCTTTGAGCACAAGAACTTCCCTCTCAAGAAGAATTGTGAAAATCCAAGGGAAAGATTGCTAAGACTGCCTTACCAAAAACAAGTGCAGCCATTATTATGATTGTCAGGATCACTGCAATTAATTACAACTGCAAGGAGTGTCACAGCTCAAAATAGCGCAAGCTGCTGGTGACCCAAAAAAACCACTCACAGCATGTCCAAGCTAGTATTTGGCAGAGCACATGCAGCTTAAAAAAAGAACACAACCCTTTAGGCCCATGCAAGCAATTAAACATTTTGTGGAAATGTCAGGCCCTAAGTAGGAAAAGACCTTTCAATTGTTTACAAAGCGTTTTCCTCCAATTAGTGGGAACGGATTTTAATGTTTACCTGCTTCCGCCTCCACCCCAAAAGGGCTAGATAGGCTTAAGTTTTAAAAGGCAGCTGTTCAATTAAAAAAAACACACACAACAATTCTTGCCAAGACAGACCCCATGATTCTTATGGGGAGGGGGGTGGGTGAGTAAATGCCAATCAGCTTAGCAGTATTTAAAGATACGTAAGGAACTTAGCCTGGGAGCTTTGCTGACGACGTAAAACTAGGAGACATTTCCAGAAGTGTCTGTCAAACAAAGTATAAAAATAATCAGAGGCTGATGATACTAGTTACTGAAACGTTTTCTGGTGGGCAGAATAGTGCAACTGGGCAGAACTCTTGTCAGATCTCATTTCATTGTTACCTTTTACTGATCAATACGATGAAACCAAAGAGTGGGGTGGCTCAAAAATGGCCATTAGAACATGTTCTATAATGGATCCAGAAGGATAGCATTCACCCTCAAATTGTTACCACTGAACAGCTTTTTAAGTACAGGCTGTCCCCTGGTTACGAACAAGATAGGTTCTGTACGTTTGTTCTTAAGTTGAATTTGTTTGTCAGAACAGGTATGTTTTTAAAGTGTAGTTCCAGCCAAAACTATCTAATTTTTACCTTTGGATAGCATAGGGAAGGATGAACATCCCCTGTGGCTATTGTTTTGCCCCTATTGAAAAAAATTCACCTCAATTTCTGTCCCTGTGATAATAGGAGTTTGAAAAATTTGGCTTGTGGTGGAAACAGGGATTAGTGATAAAGCTTCAATGAGATACCTGTTTCCCATGCTAACTCTTCCTGGAGTGAATTTCTCTTCCGAGGGGTAGATTTCCTCTCAATTTGTGTTGTACCACCCAGGCCTATAGCGGGGTAGGGGGGGGGGTAGGGGTACAACCCCCCCCCAAAAATCTTTCAGGTTAAAAAAAAACCTGGTTTACTCATGAATTTTAACTGGTTAACCAAATCCCCATGCTAAGTCTATGAGACGCAAAAAAAATTAAGAGTCCCTCCAGAACTGCAAGCACTATCTCAAGCAAATATCGACAATTTATTCACACTGTCATTACTTGCAGCAATAGCCGATGTAGCAAAGCAACCAAGTTGGGGGGGGGGGGTGTTGAATGCTCTCATTAAGGAGGCCAGACTTGGTGGAGGTGGTTGACAGGGGTGGAGCTGCACCCTCTTTGAAGGTGAGAGGGTCGGTATATAAAACCTCGAAATAAATAAATCAGTCCCCTGCTGTGCTCTTTGCTTCAGCGGGAGCTAGGAGGCAGGTTTCAACCCCCCCCAAATTTTAGCACCCCCCCCCCCCAAATTTTCAAAACCCCTCCTTGAAATTTTCAACCCTCCCCGAATTTTTTTTTCTGGCTACGGCCCTGGTACCACCCCTGTTTATTAGCTAGGAGTCGTATGTAAGTCAGATGTTTGTAATTCGGGGACTGCTATATAGCAATTCTACCCTGGCCCCTGCATTTGCTATTCTACCAATGGTTAGTATTTTATGTCAAAATAATAGTGTTTTAGACTTCTATTTACTTTCCATTATTCATACCATTGCTTCCAGTGCTTGGTAAATGTAGTTAAATTACACTAAAGTAGATAGCAACTTAGATGTTTTAAAGGATATGCTAGCTGATGTTTTGCCTTCAACTCCCAGAAATCCTAACAGCTGGTAAACTGGCTGGGATTTTTGGGAGTTGTAGGTCAAAACACCTGGGGACCTATAGGTTGAGAACCACTGCACTAGGACTATGGAGTTCAGAGTATGAATCCTTGCTTGGCCATGGGAACTTACTGGATGACCTTAGGGAAACAAAGGCAAACGTAACTCTGAAGAAATCTTGCCAAGAGAACCCTGTGATATGTTTGCTTTAGGGTTTCCATAAGGCAGATAAGACATGAAGGCACACAGCAACAACAAAGTTGCCACCCTCTTCAGTGTAAACCAGTAGAAAAAACTGCCAAAGAAACTATTACCTCTCAAATGGATTATAATTTCCTTTGCAATGCAGAGAATGGGAGGAATGAGAGAAAAAGGTTCAGTGAGTCCATCATGCATTTAGAGGAGGAGAATCCCTACACTATCTTTGTCTTTCAAAAGAAAGGCTGATAATTTTTACACAGTGTGAGACTCCTCTCCAAAATCTCAATATTTTATGACTGTGTGGATATTGAATGAATATTTGATATTCCACATCAGTATTGCCACCCTATTTTTTCAATGGCATCAAGCATTTGACAGTATCTGACAGCTGGCATTCAATAGCAGCTGAGATTTAACTGCATCTGACATGTAGCAGACAGTATTTGAGAAGACTTGACAGCTGACATGCAGCAGCAGTCAACACATGACAGTAGTAGGGGTAACTCTGAATTTTTAGAATGGGTGGCTCAGAAATGAACTTACCCAATCTGCAAAACCCATGCCAATTGTATGACAAGCCAGATCCCTACACCGTGATAAAGTTTAGCTCAGCTGATAATTACATCACCCCAGGCGCAAACATTGTCAAACTTCCCTGAAACTATCTTGCTTCATCATCTTCCTTTTCCAAATTTACCTTGTGAGCGGTAAAAGAGAGAAAATGGCGATAGTGCAATTTGGAGAGAACACAGGGTTCTTCTTTGAGTTACAATACAACTGGAGACTTCCAATGATTCTGTTGACAACAAGATATTGAAAGAGGAGAGCAGTCTTACTTGAATAGAAAACTGGAACATGTTCTGCCATTATGAGACTCAAAATTCTTTTACTTGTAAAATGACACCTGTGAAACTAATAATTTGAAACTTGACATGCATGATTTACTTGAAGATACTGTATATAAAAATGTGCAAAATGTCAAACATCTCCAGTAAGAATTATTACAGGCAAGATGGGTTTAGTTGTACTGCAAACTCATACTTACAAATTTTCACTCCAGTTTTCAGACACATGTTTTGAAAACCACTGAGATATTTTATTCAGCAGCCTTCTTGGGGTTGATTAATTTTTTGTGCAAAAAAGGTGTTGTTTTTTTTTAAAAAAGGAAAAAAAATAATTCAAATTATTAAAAAGGGGGGGGGGAGAAGGGAAATATGGGAAACATCACAGAATGTGGTATGTAAGTTATGGAGCCATATTAGTTAAATAGTTCTACACAAGTATATTGTATCATCAAAGATAATAGAGGGGGAGGAAGCATCTTGATACATATTCTTCAATATAGGAAGTGAAGTAAAAGAAAAAGGTTCCAACCATGACATCTTCTCTAACAAGTGTTAACAGATTATCCTTCAGGACAGAGGCGGCCCTAAGTAATTTTCAATGGTAAGCAAACAGTATTTTGCCCCCCCCCCCATTCACTGATATTTTTTCTGTTCATCATGGGAGTTCTGTGTGCCATATTTGGTTCAATTCCATCATTGGTGGAATTCAAAATGCTCTTTGATTGTAGGTGAACTATACATCCCAGTAACTTCAACTCACATATGTCAAGGTCTATTTTCCCCCAAGAGCGCCCCTGGGCAAAATCAACTATACTACAAATGCTTACTTTGCGTAATGGGTTGAGCTGCCCCTGCTTCAGGATCTACATTAATTTCATTAACCCTCTTATATTGTCTTCTCTTCTCTTCCAACTCTGCATAGTATTCCTAGGTTTGAATAAGTTTTGAGCAGTGGTTCAAATGTTACTAATGTTCTTCTGTCCAGTAAAGTGTATGACAATAAGTGCTCACAAAGTTATCTTATTCATGCAAATTTTTATTCTAAAGCTATAATGTTATCAGAACATCAATGTTTTCAAAGGTATTCTAAAATGTTATTTATTTATTTATTTATTTATTTATTACATTTATATCCCACCCTTCTCATCCTGAAGGGGACTCATGGCGGCTCACAAAAGAAGGCACAATTTTATGCCACATATACATACATAGAATAAAAAAATCATATAAATTAAAACCAATTAGTATGGAACATATCGGAGCATTGTTTTTTAAAATAATTTTATTGAGTTTCCAATTAATTAACATAAAATGATCAAAAATTGATAGAAAGGGAGGGGGGAGAAAGAGAAGAAAAAGAGTGGGGTTTTAAAGGGAGGAAGTGGGAGGAAGAGGGGGAGAAGGAAAAGATAGAAAGAGGAGGAAAAAGAATAAAACAGGAAAAATTGGGCTTCCATTCTTGTTATCTTTTGTTGTTGTTTTTGTTGTCTAGTCTGAAGGCTTCTGTCATATTTGTTGCTTTATAATAAAAACTTCATCCCCCCCCCCCCCCCATATAGTTGATCAACAGTGTCCAGTCTGTTTTATTCTTTTGGCTAGGTTGTTTGTCTGAAAGCTGCTGGGTTAGTTTATCCAAGCTCATAATCTCAATCATTTTTGTTAGCCATTCCTTTAGTGAAAGAATAGTATATGCCAGATATTGGAGAAAAGAAGACATTCCTTCACTTATTTATCGTGTCATGTTCTGGTTGCGGATGACACGATAAATAAGTGAAGGAATGTCTTCTTTTCTCCAATATCTGGCGTATACTATTCTCGCCGCTGTTGTGTGATATTGGAATGAGATTTTTTTATTTCATAACATATCCGAGTATTTGGATCTGAGATTCATGTATCAAAGGAGAAAAAGTCTAAACTAGATGGCAGAGCTAAATGGAAAGGCATGTAAAGGCTACATAATTCTGAAAATAGTAACAGAAATAATCACTATGAAAAGTGTTATGTAGTTTGATGCCAATGAGACAACAGGTGTAAACCATGCAGATGTGGACTACATTTCAAGAGAAAGGCCATAATACAAAATAGCTTTATATCATATTGGCCTCAGTGAATATTTAAGGACTTCCTACCTCAGACACCTGCAAAAATGATGAGATGGAAGTGACAAACTGAAGGGTGAGGAGTGATAAGTTCAGAGACAAAACTGGAAACAGAAGCAGAAGGGGCTTCAGAATTAGAACTCAGATGCTCACCTTGATCACACAAAAGCATATCACCCCAATGTCAGCCCTACTTTGCAAGGGCAGAGGCACCATATGAATCTTCTGCTTGGGAAGAAACTAAAAGATTGCTGTCTGCAGCAGACGAAAGTAAGTGGAGAAAATCTGCACAAGAGGAACTGAAAGCTCTGCACAAGTATTGGACCTGGACACTCAGGGTGGATCTACACTGAACTGTTATCCCAGGGTAGATCTACACTGAACTGTTATCTTGTGTTGCATACATCAGATCAGCCCTGGAATGGGTTAGAGCTGGTAGGGAGCCCCGATTCCCCAATGATACCGAATCACATTTGATGGCCAACCTTACCACCCCCTCCAATCCTCTGTGTTGCAATGATGACCAGATGCAACATGAGCCCTACCTGAAGTGATGTCAGCTGGGGTGATGAGGGACTGGGGAGAGGGAGAAGAGGAATGATCCCTTCTCTACTCTTTCTTTCTCTCAATTGCTCCATTGCCCTGGCCCACATCACTGGTGGCGATGACCAACAAGTAGGAGCCATGTCCAGTAGGACCCCAAGCTTTTGGCTGACAAGCAAGTGCAATATGAGTATATGGAATTGTGAAAGGACTAACAGAATGGCTTTGGATTTGACTCAGGATAATGTGGTTTTAATAATTGTTTTAATGCTGCTGTTGTTTTTTGAGTTTTAATTCATATGTTTATTTTTATTGTACGACATCAAATTACTGCCTTTTGTGAGCCATTCTGAGTCCCCCTGCTGCGGTGAGAAGGGTGGGATATAAATGTAGTAAATAAATAAATAAATAAATAAATGTTGTGGCCAGAGACCTTCACAATATGGAGGATGGGAGGGTAGGGTACAGTAATCATACAAATCCAATCCTCAGGCAAGTAACATTCTTCTCAGAAAAAAGTAGCAATCAGACCAGTTATTTTTATTGTCTTTGTTTTTCCTTCTACCTCACTGCCTTTTGATACTCATCTGTCTCAGTACCTTCCAGGTTGGAATTTAATAACACATGGCTGTGCCATCATGTTCTATATTTTATCACCTTTCAATGTTTATCATGCATACATCCCAAGCTTTGTTCAGTGGACCACAAGGACACTGTTGGGGCAGTACATCCATCCCACCTTCATCTATGTTTCCTCTCAAAGTACTTTATAGTCCCCAAAAGAAATAAAGGACTGTGGCCCATTATGGACCTTAGGGATGTGAACTCTTATATCATTACCAAGAAGTGCAAGATGGTAAATCTTTCTAGTTGCCATCATTGGTCTGCCATCATTGATGTCAAAAATGTATATTTCCATATTTCAGTCTTTCTCACTTATTGTCGTTTCCTGTATTTCCTGTTTAAGGACCAAGAGTGGGGAGTGAAAACTGAATACAATCCAGGAGGAGTGCATTCCATGATGTAGGATGAACATATAGAAGAAGTCACCGTACAAATTACACCCCCCCCCCAGGAAAAGATATTCTCAAGAGAAATTGTGTAAATTGAGCAAGCCCACTCAGGAATGGGTACTCCCAAGAGGAGTTGATCCCTTAGACAGCTCAAAGATGTTAAGGATTTAAGTCTACAAGACAGCTACCTGAGCTTCCCACTATAAGGCAGGAAAAAAAATCACATGATTATAGTTGAGGAATCAGGACAGTCATCCACATTAATCTCGGAGGCCTTCCAGACAGGCCCAAAACATGGGACCTATCTCAGTTTTACCTGAGGTATCCAAATTACATCTCAGGTAAAACAGACTTAATCAGGAAAAAACCGAGATTTCCCAGTTTGCTCTGGATTAATTAAACACCTGGAGAGATCCAGACCTTAAAGCTAGGGTCCAGATCAGGGTCCTGTGGGGATTGATTCCCGGGACTACTTCCACAGTCCCAGGAGTCGATCCCCACAGTAATCCTGGTTCTTCAGGCTCAAAGAGCCAAATGAATGGGATAGCATCCCCCTCCCCTCCCAGCCCCCCCCCATTTTCCCCTCCCCCAACTTACCCAAGGGGCCTGCTGACAGCACAGCCCCTTCTGGAGAGCTCTCCTGACATGTGGAAATAATGTGTTTTGGTGGAGGTGGGTGGGTGGGGGGGGGGGGGAGAGAGCTCATCAGGAGGTGGTGGAAGGAGGAGGGGATTCCCTCCCCCCCAGCTCCTGATACATCATTTTCACACATCAGGATTGCTCTCTGGAGGGGCCTGTACTACCGGCAGGCCCCTCAGGTAAGTTTTTTTTTTGGGAGGGGAATGGGGGGGGGGTAGGGAAGGGCGTGTAGCCACCTCTCCCCAGGGAAAGCATGGGGTTTGGGTTGGGGACTAAATCCTGGGATTTAATATCCCAGTTTCTCCCGGGACTTAGCTATGTCCGAAAAGGCTCTAGTACAGAAACAGAAGCTTGGGAAAAATGCTGGCATTTCATAAAATAACTCAAAGGCCAGCTTCAGAGGGCAGAGAACCCACTAAGACAAGAAGCTGTCATATTGAGATAATGTGATTTTCTGGATATGTGCAACCAGTCACATGTGCAACCAATCCAATGGAATGGAGGAGACAGGCCCTTAGAATGTAATGGGGAAGAATGCACTTTGGGATGCTTAAAAATGGAGCTAGGACTAAACATGCCAATAAGGTAATTCCCTAAGACACTTGTGTGTGTGAAGGTCCTAGATAGGCCTATTGTGTGACCCAGGGTTAATCCACACTAGAGGGTGTGCAGTACCTGTTTCTTCTCTTTCATCCATTCTTTCATTCCTTTCATTTTGTTTCTCATTACAATTTTGAAATTACAAATCCCAGAATTCCATACCATTGAAACTTGGCAGTACTGTAATTGTGTAGTGTGGAGTCACACTCAAAGTAGCGTTTATGTTTCCATGTTCTTAATAAGACCTTTCAAAAAATTCCTATTCTAATCTGTAATACCAAGAGTCTCCCAGCCAACATAGTCAGAGAGTATGCTGGTTGGCTTGAACAAGTAACTTTTCCAAGCTCTGAGTACACTGTCCTGCTTCTAGAACCAATATGACTTACCACTTCCAAAAGCCAAATGGTAAACTCACTGGAGCTTTTCTCTGATCCATCTTTAATTTCTTCTTACATATATATGTCGGTGAGCCAATCGTTCATGATGGACTACTCTTACTCTATACATAGAGAAGGTCAGAATAAAGTGAAATGTGGCATAATGAAGTTTTTTGGTTTTTCAAAAAAAATCAAATTGTAATATTAAAATACCAAGTCATTTTTACCAAGGCTTTCAACAGTTATCACCAAGGCTGTAGAAAACAGCTACAATTTACATGTGCAGCCAGTTGCTTTTCTAATTGCTACAGCAGGCTACCACTGGGAAGAACAAAGGAAATATTTAGCACATCGTAAATTCTTCTGCAGCCCTGCCAAGTGGCTGGAGTTCAGATTACAATTTATAACCAACATTTGAGAGCAATTTTGACTGCACTTTGAGAAAGTTGGTGAGGTGGGTGCTCCTCATTGTTTCTTCTAATGCAGCAATAAATGTCTGTGTGAATAAGCTGGGGTCCAAAACACCACACTTGGCTTGGCTTTTAACTCAAGGGCAGTGAAGGATTGCAATGTCAGAATGTAGCCAATTTATAAAATATTTTGATAACTTCAATTATCTTCATACGGATATAATACAAATTATTATTATTATTGGCTACCTGCTTGCTTCTCCTCCATTGAAATCAAAATACAAGATTGGCTAGATTGTACAGGGCTCTGACCTCAAGATGTCTCTCCTGCAATGCAAAGACAGATTAGGAAAGTACTTTCAAGTTTATAGATATTATGATGACCCAGTAGAAAGTTCGATCTTTTTCTCCTGTAAGATTGTTTTTAAAAGCTGCTTTGCATTTTGAAAATAAACAATATTTTTGCTCAACTCAGTGTCAATCTAGTCAATCTGTGATGTTACTCTTATTTATTATCCCTCTGACAATTTATTTTTTTTGTATTGGAAAGTTATCGTGTTACCTAGTGGTGTTTGAATATAATTATATATAATTATGTTATTATATTATATATTATTCAAGGAGCCTCCCGTGGAACAGTGGGTTAAACTGCTGAGCTGCTGAACCTGCTGACAAAAAAGCTGGCAATTCAAATCCAGCGTGAGCTCCTGCTGTTCACCCCAGCTTTTACCAACCTAGCAGTTCGAAAACATGCACATGTGAGTACACCAAAAAGTACTGCTTCGGTGGCAAGGCAATAGTGCTCCATGCAGTCATGCCGACCACATGACCTTTGGAGGTGTCGATGGACAACGCCGGCTCTTTGGCTTAGACGTTGAGATGATTACCACTCCTCAGAGTTGGAAACAACGAGACTTAATGTAAAGGGGAAACCTTTACTTTTTATATATAAATCAAAGTGGACAACATTTCAAAATCTCTGCACATCATCCATGCAATGTGGTTTTCTTCAAGTAAAAACTTGATGTTGTATGCCATCAAATTGTTTCAGACTTAGCAATCCTAAAATGAACCTATCACAGAGTTTTCTTAGCAGGATTTATTGGGGGGTAGGCCTGCTTTTGCCTTCCTCTAAGCCTGAGCATGACTTGCTTAAGGTAATTCATGGTAGAACAGGCATGTGAACACTCGTCTCAGGAGTTCTACTCTAGCATTCAAAACACTACTACACCATGCTGGTTCTCGAAACATAGCTGGGGTAATCCTTTTTACTGGACCTTATTATGAGTCCCTATTTCTCTGATCCATATGCTTGTACAGCTATAGATGGAAGTATGCAGATCTACAGTACAGTGGGTTCAAAGACCCACCGCAGAAAGAAAAAATGCAATTATGCCCTATATTATTAAATGATGGTGATGTGAATTCCTGTCACTGCCATTTACTAATATACAGATCAATGATCCACAATTGCTGGAGATTGCAGATCCAGATCCTGTAGTTACACAGGACTTGATGTACTAAATATGGGACTCCCATTATATCCATATGATGTACCTAAAGTTTTAAAACGTTTTTATTGGGTTGTATAAGTATATTATAATTCTCCATTATATTACAGAAGTATTAAAGAAACAAAATCAATACATACATGTAAAGGAGATTACATACTTTTCTGGAATAACTCAATTTCAATTCCTTTCTAATTCCATCCTATTCTCATACCTTTCTCCTTATTTTCTGCTCCCCTTCCTCTCTTCCCTCAACCTCTGGGAACATTTGAGATTCAGTTTTGGCTTTTATTCTATTTGCTGGATCATGGATATGGTCTGATTTAATTTCTTGTATTTTCTTCTTCACTTTGACTAATACTTTTTTTTCCAATTCAGGACCCAGTTCCCCATTTTTTGTGTCAGGAGTGACTTGAGAAACTGCAAGTCACTTCTGGTGTGAGAGAATTGGCAGTCTTCAAGGACATTGTGCAGGGGACACCCAGATGTTTTAATGTTTTACCATTCTTTTGGGAGGTTTCTCTCATGTCCCCGCATGGGGAGCTGTAGCTGACAGAGGGAGCTCAAACCACTCTCCCTGGATTTGAACCACTGACCTGTTGGTCAGCAGTCCTGCCAACACAAGGATTTGACTCATTGCCCCCATTGCACCACTGGGGGCATATGAAATCCCCATATGAAATCCGTTTATATACTTATTTTTTTCCTTTCAATGATATAATGCTGGAGCATATAGTCAGCTAGATATTTGTACCATTTTTATTTCCCACTTTTTTGTATTCTTTCCATTCCAGCACAAGTGTTGCTTGCACCACTCCTATCATATATTTTATAGTATTTGCTCAATCGGTATTATACTGTTTTCCTTCCATTTCATGGTGAAAACAGATTTTTATTCGGCTCTATTTTTAGCCCAAACATTTCTTCCATTTCACCCTTTATTTTCATATATTTTTTGTACTTTGTCACATTCTCACCATATATGCATAAAGGTTCCTATTTCATCACATTTATGACAACATATATTTGTCGTAAAGACATTAAAATCATTGGGATGCCACCATGTGCTTCAATGAGCTCGCTATTATAAGCATCCAATTTTCTCAGATCTGTGCATTTGAAAGCTGACCACTTCCCAATGGGAATGGAGTTCTCACTGAAGTTAAGAAAACTTTCCTCTCTTTGGGGCAAACATCAAGGAGGGGGCAGTAATCTCTGTTGAGACACACAGAGTACCTCCAGACAACACCAAATCACGCGTTTTAAGCAGGGACAAAAAAATCACAGGACTTCACAAGCGGTCCACATAACAGACCTGTTGGATTTCTGTCTCTGTTGTCCAGACTTGATGCTTTGTTGTTGGATTTAGATGTAGCAAAGTTCAGTAATAGCAAAAGGGAAGAGACACGGATAGAGGTGGCTGAATGAAAGGAGGAGAGAAGAAGATGAAACAAGTGAGCAGAGGGAAGTAGGTAGGGGAGAGAATGATAGAGCAGCAGTATTTCTCCCACTTCAGGCAGGAAAACAACTCAATCCACCACTGCAGTTTTTGGATCTGGGAATCACTCCAATATAAAGTGTTGTTTCACCAACATTCACTTTCAGTACATTATTATATTCGTGGTATATTCTTCCCCCACCCTGCCCCCAATACTCAACTGCAATCTTTTCATTTTAGAATTATTTTGGCTAGAAAATCAACCTAGAAAATGCTGTTTTCTGTGGCTTTTTAAAATGGCAGCCTCATAAATGCAAGTGAGGGATGTGATTAAAAGTGTTGACTACTTGCAATAGGAAATAGCTTTTATACATGTTCTGTAATTGACATAAACTTTTAAACACATTTGCTTAAAACGAGAATGTTTCGCCTATGAATAACGCTCAACATTCTTTTCTGCAGAATTCATTCACACCTGTTGTATTTTAAATAACCTACCAGTCTCCTGTTCATTAAAGAAACTTAATAAGAACCTTTCACAGGAGAAATAGTCCTAAATTAGGTGCAAAGTATTTTGCTAATACCTTGTAGATTTCTTTTTGCAAAAATGGCATGTTGATTGTTTTAAAAAAAGTATGCTACTACATCTCTTTGCCATGGCTGTTTGATGGGGAGTTCGCATTAAAGTAATTTAAAAGTGATGCTGTAAAATACATTTACATTTCCCATTATGTGTTCCATAAGGCATATGAAAATGTGCAATATATATTGCAACAATATTCTTATCCTGGTGGGTACAAAACAAATATTTTCCATGACAAAATCAACCCAATAGAACTATATAACTTTTGGAATCATGGCCTTATGCTCCACCAACACATTTAGGTCTGATGTGTAATGGCATTGCAAACTCTCCAAAGGTTGCACACATTACTTCTCTGCCAAGGTAGCTAATTTAAGGAAAAAAGAATTGAAAAAAGGGAATAATGTTTAGTTTATCAGTTGTTATTTTGTTTCATGTAATAAGGCATTTTTAAACTGTATTAGAATATTTATAATTGTATTATTTTATTATTTGTAATAGTTTAAAATGGTCAGTAGATTAACTTAATATATTGATCTGATCTGACATCTGGCTACACTCTCAGAACTTTCCAGCCAACATGGTACACAAGTATCATCTCCAAGCTCCAAAATCCCACAAGTAGTTTTTCCTAATAGTTTAAGACTTACCATTAAAATTTCAGTTAGTGCTACCAAGGCTGCTCTTTGAGATACAGATGGCATGCTGAGCTGGCATACAATGTCAGTTCAAATTATCATTTTTGTATCTACCCTTAGGTGCATTGACATTGTTTTAGCTACCATGGCTCAATGGTGTGGAATCATGGGAGTTGTAGTTTTATATGGTCTTTTGTCTTCTTTGCCAAGGAGCTGGTGCAACATCAAACTACATCTGGATTCTTTAGCAGCTGCATTGATTCATGGCACTTAAAGTGATCCCAAACTGCATTAATTCTACAGTGCAGATGTATCACTTTTTGGTGTGAAAGTATTTCAGATTTCAGCCTGCAAAAAGTGGGATCAGAAAAGTTAAACTTCTGGACTACGGGTCTCAAAGCAGTAGGCTATCCATGAAGGATTTGTAGTTCAAAAGTAACTTACTCAGGTTTTAGCAGTCCCAAATTCAATCTCTAGCATCTTAAAAGGATTCCTACTGGACTTGAACAATGCCTATCAGGACAGACCAAAATTGTTGTCACAGGTCTGGGGACAAAATTAACTCAGAGCTTCATTACGTTGCAATTGAAGTGCCCTAGGATGCTTCTGCTCCAGTTCACCCATGGAACCGCATGTTATCTATTGAACGACGTATGGCAACTTTCGGTGGAGCTCCATGGGCTAACTGGTGTAGCAATGTGGTGGGGCGCTGCCAATGCCAACACAGAGGCTACCCCATGTTCCATGAGGAACAATGGGCTTTGATACAATAAGACAAACAAATTGGGAAGCGGTGGAGGAATATGAAAAAATGAGCTCGGAAGAAAGAACCGCTTAAGGAACACAAGGAAAAGGAAAAATGGTAAAATCTCAGAAAAATAAGGGTCAAAAAAGATTTTGGAACCCCAGCCTCAAACAAAGAGTTGAGGGGAGGTCCCAATAGACACTAACAAGAAAGACCGAAAGGACACAAAAGAAAGGAAGTCTTTTTAAATCCGTGTAGGAAACTGTCTTTTTGTAAGTTTTTGTAAGTTTTTGTAAACTAAGTATGTATCTCTTAGGTGTAAACCTAATTTCTTCTCTATGTGCTCCATCCCTCTATCCCTACAACTACTCTCTTCTATCTCTCTCTCCCATCCCTTCTTACCCACTCTTCAACCTCTCTCTCTCTTTCCCCCCCCCCCCTGCTTCTACCCCTCTTAGGGTGTTCTCAATTCCCCCCCCCCTTTTTTTTCTCTTGCGCACCCTCCCCCCCCCCCCCATCCTCTGTCGATGAGTGTTAGCATGCTGTGAATGTATACCTGTTGTTTTTAATATGTGGAAAAATCAATAAAGATTATTTGAAAAAAAAAAGATACAGTGGTGATGCTTCCCCACATAGCATCAGCTGGCAGTTGGGGTATCAGGAGTCTTTCTACTTCTTGGGCAATACTGGAGCTTTTTTGATGCCAAACCACTCTGGAACAGGGTCCAGAATCTTTATTCTCCATCATATAACTGATTTTTTTCCTCATAATATGAATGATCTCCTTTTAAAGTCTTTGTTTCCTTCTACAAATCTTGGACTTTTGTTGCTTTCATTCAAAATTGCTAGGGGAAGGGGCTCTATGTCTGCAAAGTGTTATGTCAGTGACAGAACTTGGAAAAAACCTATCCTCTTGAATGGACAAGCCAAGCTGATTGGCATTTTCTGCAAGCTAAAACCCATAAAGGCATTTTCCCAAACTACGGTCAATACTTCAATCATGGAGGGGAAAATGTGGGGTGGAGCCACTGTCCTTTAAAGGGCAATTCTAATCATAATTCAAAGAAATATCAGCCAAGGTCCTATATCCTAATGGAGTGGAACTCTATGCCATTGGATTTCTCTAGGCTCCTGAAGGTTTGTGTATGCAGATACTTGTATATCAGAATATCAGGATCAGTGCACCATTGTTTAACTGAAAATACGTTTATTTGCATGCATGATAGAGACAAAAGTAGAGCATCTATCGCCATGCAGCTAAAAATAATAGGACTGAAAATGGAGACTGCCCTCTGATATTGGGGTGAATTTGATTAGAGAAATGTGTAGCTATTTATGGAGATCTCACCACAATATATGTGATGTGTATGTTACTAATGGGATTACTGCAGGTTCAGTGCAGGCTGGAAAAATGTGATGCCAAAAACTTTTATTTTGTCAGGGTAGACAAGTTCTTAAAGTGGCAAAATGGAAGGAATCCTTTCTGTGGCTTATGTCACCAATGGGATTCCAGCCATCATATCTACTCAATGTTGTCTGCCACAGATTCAAAACTAATGATCATCTCATCAAGTGCATCTGAAGAAGTATACTTGGTCCACATAAGGTTACGCTACCGACTTCATTCCCTCAGTTAGACTCTACAGTGCTACAAGATCCCTTAGCATCTCATTAAATGGTTAATATGGGATAGCGTTACCATTTGATAAGGCCCACAGCATGTATCAGACATGAAAAAATCCACATCATTTAAAAATGCCATGATAATATACTTGTCTGTATCCATTCTTAACTGAATTTAAATCTTCTGATTTTAGAGCAGCACATTCCAAATACAAACGTAAGGAGAATCCTGCCCATCAACACTGATAAAACACAAGACTTCATTACCAGTTTCTTGCTGAGTTCAGAAAACCAGAAAACATAGATCTTCTAAGCAGCTACTCTCGTATTCATAACTGCTGCTGTTGTTCAGCACTGTTCTCACAGCAGTAATATGCTTTAATGTTTCTGAAAGTTGATTGATTATCCCAGAATCCTTACATAGTTTTAATTGATTGACCACATATATTTTTTGGAAATGGGTCTGGCTACCTCCTTAAAGTTAGTGCATTTCTGGCTGGAGTACAAAACCAGATTTTTTTTAAAAAAAAACGATTGGAATCATATTTGACAGTAAAGGGTTCAGTTCTAAATTAATAGGTGTCCTTAAATTTTCATTTGGCATAAAAGAAAACCCTTTGCTGGAAAATGAATGTCTGCATTCTATTTAAAGTGACATTTCTACCAGCATATACACCCCCTCCCAATATCTCTTCTGGGGACAAAGACCATTTTTAAAAAGATATCTGATACTGTTCTTGTTCAGCTGAGATTTGTTTCTTTATAATTCGGTACATTTAAGTTTGCCCTTTTCTTTTATTACATTGCTTAAGGCTTCAAATTTGCAGACGTTTACCTAGAAATAAGCCTCACTGAGCCTTCTTATGAGTAGATATACATAGCAGTTGTTGGGGGTGGGGGAGAAGCCATTGATGTAGACTAGTCTACTAAGATTGTAATTATGCACACAAGCCCCTTCGAAACCTGATCCTATATATCCATATTCAAAGGGAAGTGCCAATAAGTAAAAGTAAGCAAAAATCAAAATTTTTCTTAAAAAGCCATGACAAAAGGGTTGTCTACACACACTGAATAGTCTGGACTCACTGTGGAGTCACTCTTGGCTTTCTTCTTGATGTCTTTGAACATACAATATATATCATGGGTTAAACAACATTAACCTGGTTTAGTGCTGCATTAAGAAAAGTCAGGGAATGCTCCAGAGTTTGATTGAAAGTCCAGAACAAACCGATGGCTTCGGCATAGTGTAGGCAGTAGGCCTGGGTCTGATTCAGACGAATTTGCTGTCCACATGAGGCACTGCTTCTATTCCCTTTTCCCTGCACCAATGAAGTTATTGAAACAGGGCCATATCACCATCATTGAGACTGCCAGATAGCATGCGCAAGTCACACAAAGCTTTGCAGACATTTGGCAGCAGCAACAGTGCCATGGAAAGAAAGGTGACTGTCTATCCTGCTATTGTTGTGGGTTGGGGACAGTGTGTGTGACTGCCTCTGGGACTAGTCTGGAGCAATTCTATTACAGATTGGTCCTGAATTAACAGACCCATATAGATAAGACCCTAGTTCTTGGCTTGGGAATTTTAGCAGAATTAGTCTAAAAATATTTTTTCCAAGTTTTTCAGTGCCTTTGGTTTGGTATACTGCGTTCCCAACCAAATGACAATAGCAGGCAAAAGAGTTGGATGAAAAAATGCCACAACTTTATTAACCCCAAGAATTTGCAACACAGCAGCAAATGGAATATGAAGGCACAAAGCCTGCATGTGGGAATCTGCATTCAGCTACATCTCCCATCTGATGACTTTCAGACTCGAAACACAGGATACAGACCTTGTGGTCAATTCTTGTTTATCCTATGAAGGGATTAGAGGGTTCCAAAGGATTTCCCCAGGTAACAATAGCTGACATTCTTACATGAGGTAGGAGGAAAAACATACTAAACATCTTCCCTTAAACTGGTTGGCAGAAGAACATAGCATATTTACTCAAATCTAATGCTCACCTTTTTTGGCTAAATTACACTGCAAAAATTAAGGTGTACATTGCATTCACAATGTGTTAGAATTGTTTGTAAAGGTCTGAAAACCCCCCAAAACTCTTATGTTGGAGGGGAGGTGGAGGGGACACACATGAAGAGGCTATTCCCAATGGTGATGCAGCTTCAGGGCTCTGTGGCACCCAAAAAATGTGGAGGAGTGTAGTGCACAATTGGTGACCCAGTCATTGTTGCCACTTAACTGCAGATCCTGCCTCCCAGGTGCCTCCCCCCCCCCCTCCGGGTGTTTCAATCCCATGTGTTTCTTGACTGGGCTCATTCTTGAGTCCTTCAAAACCTCCCTTTCAGTTCTGAAGACCTTGTGAATGAAGCCAGTTGGGAATTTAGCCCGTCAAAAGGGGGGGGGGGGATGACGTCCCAATGGTCTGATTCATGCTGCTTGCATCACTGAAATGCTATGCCTGCACTATTAGGCACATTACCTTTGAGGGCAAATCCATTGTTGTAATGTGCACCTTTACAATTGAGGTGTGCGAAGCAATTAAAACTCCCTTAAATTCATAGCCGCTATCGGTAGAATACCAGTGTGAAAGCACCCCCTGGAATGTAATTTGGCCAATAGCTTTAGGAAGGCAAAGACACTTCCATCAGAACACCAGGAAGGGTCTTATTTGGGGCTGAGGGGAGTAACAGGAGGAGGTCTTCCTTCTAGGCAGATATGCTTATGATCCTGTTTCATTAATGTTAAAGTGGGGGTCGAGTAAACCAACTGAACACAGTTTGCGTCGTTATTGTTGAAGTAAATTCTACTGAACTGGGTGGGCCTTAATGTCAAATAAACATGCCTAGGATCATAAGCATGTAAGTTCCCCTCTCTTTCCATTTCTATTATAAATTACTTTCCCATATTTTAAGATGCAGTTATGTTTTCTGGGGAACATGAGCTCAGTTATTTATTGGCTACTATGACCCTCCAGATAATTTGAACATAAATTGTGGTGGGTAATAATTTGTTTTTAAATAATGTGGCAGTTGTATAGCTGCATACAGCAAAAATTCAATATACATTTTGGATATAACAGATACTTTATGGTGTCTCCCCCACCCATACTCAATAACTACCTAGCACAAAGCAAACCTTTAAAAAAAGTTCACTTAAAGGATATCTGTTTGTTTAAGGATACTACGTTTTGCAAGCAAAATGTTTTCAGAACCTTTGACTTAAGGTTGTAAACTATACATTCGGGCACAATGAAGGACAGAAATGCCAATGATGTGGAACATATAATTCAGTAATATGGTTTAAGTCCATGTGTCAGAATGTATATGGTAGATAAGGCTTGTTCACTGAGGCACAAACCTTCAACAAGCCTATTTCTTCTTCTTTTTAATTATTTCTGCACAGCAACAAAAGGAAAATAAAACACTTGTGTGCATGAAAATGTATACACACACAAAGAAAGACAAAATTTAGAATTGTGCGAAGTTTGTGTATTGTTAGCCTTTCTTTGTGAAAGCTTCCATTTGCCATTTTTTAAAAAAATAATCTCATATTTTGGCTTCTGCTTTGCACAGTATTTTCATCCTTGTTGGCAGCTATTGTTCCCTCAACTGACTTCTACTCAATGTCCTCCTTGTTGATGAAGCAACTAAACCAACTTCCCTTTTTTCAAGATATGCATCCGAATATATACCCCACTGAAAGTTGTGAACTGCAGAAATATATGTGGTACTCATTTTACTGTATACTAATGCGCAGGGAACCTAGAAATTGTAATTTGGTGGCACCTCAACAGTAGCAGGCAGGTTATTAATTTTGCCTTCTAGCAGATACATGCATGGGCAATAGCAAATTCCTCTTCCCACCCATTATTGCCATTATTAAATACAAAGAGTCTTACAAGCACAATGTGTACTTAGAAGTGCTCTCCATCTGTTTAGTGTAGCTTACTAAGTAAGTGTGCATAAGGTACCTTATTTACTTGACTCTGTTGCTCACCTTTTAAAGTTAAATTACCTTGCCAAAATTGGGGTGCACATCAGATTAGCATTATAACAGTAATCTTAGTTCTGAGCCAAAGCAAAAGGGTAACTGCTCGAGAATCACCTGGAGCTTCTATTTGAGGAGTGTGATCTCTAATTTAATTGCTATGGCTCAATGTTGTGCAATCCTGTTACACTGCATTTCCAAAGGCTTGTTCAAAGAGCCAGGTTTTTACTTTTTTCCAGAAAGTCAGGAGGGAGGGGGCCAATCTAATATCCCCAGAGGAGGAGTTCCACAGCTGAGGGGCCACTATTGAGAAGGCCCTGTCTCTCATCCCCGCCAGACATGCTTGCGAAGAAGGTAGGATTGAGAGCAGGGCCTCCTCAGATGATCTTAGATTCCTAGATGATTCATAAGGAGAAATATGTTTGGACAGGTAAGCTGGGCCAGAACTGCTTAGGGTTTTATAGGCTAAATCCAGCACTTAAATAGTTATGTTATGTGCCTGACAGTGCAATTCTATACATGTCTATTAGAAATAAGTTCAATGACTTCAGTCCTATTGGCAGCCCCAGCTAATATAGAATCAACTGATAAATAGTGAATCAATATTCATGTAAATGCTATAGATTTAATGGATCGGCTCAGTAGAAGTCAAACCAATGGAACTGCCCTAACCTTAACCCCAACCAATAAATAATTCTAAACATGGTTTGCTTCACACTTGAAAGAATGTATGCACTTTATACTGAGTAGTGAAAATAATTGTAACAATAAAGTGAGCAATTGGTCCTTGTTTTTACGCCATTGTTATTCTTATTTGCTCTCAAGTCGGCTTTGGTTTAGAACTAACTATGAATGAGAGACCTTCATAAGCCATGGAAATCAAAACCCTTATGATCTTAGAAAAGCATGTTCTTGGCTTCCTTTATTCAGCCAACCCATCCACACTTTACTGAGCATTATTAAATATGGAGTAGTATTTCTTTATTCTGAAAAGCATTTCATAGTTGGTTCCTTTTCACCATTATAGTCTACCTGTTTGTGTAGAATAACATTTTCCTATAACACAATGGATTTATAATTCAAAGTGTAACCCTAACCCTAACTCTAACTATAATACTGCGTAAACAAGTTGACAAAGTGTTTGTGTGTGTTTGCAGTATTTTTATGTATACATTTAGATTACGATGGATTAAAAATATTTACACATTATTCTTACAGCATTTTATTATGAAGATAGTAACTAAATAGGTTTAAGAATCCACTTTTCATACTCTTCACCATCCATATCAAACATGTTGCTGAAAAGGCCATGAGAGAAACTTTGATATGGTGAGATAATATCAGTATCAGTGCCACACTGTAAAACTATCCCTTAAAAAGGTAAGCATATTACAGACTCAGGGGACCTCTCTTGCTCTTAGCCTTTTCCATTATATTGGTTTTCTGTAAAACACACAGTATGAAATATCTTGTACAATTGAATACTTTGACTTGAAAAATAGTATGCCCTCCACAAAAATATCTCACTAAACCCCAATCTCACTTAAGTCAAGACTGAGAGAAATGGTTTATTGTTATCCAGAATTGCTTGAGAATAAAGCCAACGAAGCACAAAAGTATGCTTAGAATGGCAGTGCATTTCCTATTGAAACCAATGGAGAAAAATACAGTAGATCGAACTACTTAATTGTCATCTATGGTGGCCACTTATACATCACCAAAAAAAAAAAGAAAAAAGAAAAAAGGAGGCTGTAAAGCTTTTTTCAAGTATTTATATGTTGCCATTGCAAATGTTAGTTTAGGGTAGCTATGTGCAAACTTTGGCTCTCCAAGTGTTTTGGATTTCAACTCCCACAACTCCTAATAGCCAGTAAACTGGCTGGGATTTCTGGAAGTTGAAGTGCAAAACACCTGGAAGGCCAAAGTTTGCTCATACCCAATCTAAGGGCACATGTACACTGACCACTTAATGTGGAAGGGCAGTGGATCAGCTCCATGGTAGCCAAATGCTGCATGGAGCTGGTGCGGGATAATGCAGGGCAAGGCAATCTTAACGTGGTCTTGCTCCATGTTAATTAAAATTGAGAGATACTCTAAATTCTAGTGCAGATTTTGGAATATCCTATGATGTGGTGCCCATGTAAATAGTTGGGCCAGTTCCGAGATGGAACCAGCGAAAACTGTTTTCACTGCCATCCCAAATCTCCCTGGTTCAAGCAGACTGGAGATATGATATGGCATTTATTGCCTCCTCCCATTCTCCCTGTTGCGGCAGTCTCTGACCACAACATGGGTCTTACACAAACAGGGTCTAGCAGAGAAAAGAAAATAAGCTTGGGCAACCTTGTAAAAAACATAAAGTATATTTACTTAGAAATTTCTTGTGCATAGACATATACATGGTCTAATGGAGAATACAGAAAAATGGTTACAGGTTAGATAGATGCAAAATGTAGAAAATCAAACAAACAAGAAATCAGCAATCATGCAAGCTATCAATTATTATAAACATGGAAAAATTGCTAACTCTAACAAACTATGTATTTGGTTTCCCTTCCTTTGTTTGCAACATCTGCTAGGCCATTAAATGCTAATCAAGGTGGCCAATTGAAACATTCACACCTATCTCCAACAGACAAAAGTCCTGTCTCCCACCCTGGACATTCCACAGATATATAAACCTCACTTACCTAGTTTCCAACAGACCTCACAACCTCTGAGGATGCCTGCCATAGATGTGGGTGAAATGTCAGGAGTGAATGCTTCTGGAACATGGCCATACAGCCTGAAAAACTTACAAAACCCAGAGATTCCAGCCTGAAAGCCTTCGACGATACATTGAACATCTGTCCAAATAAGATACTTATAATTTCTTGAAGAGGAAGGTGGTATACTATGACATTGTTCTAGGATGCGAGATAGAGTGGGCATACAGTAAATATATGACAAAGCATTGAACATATTAATACATTCTATACCCATATATCACATCTAACTAGCAGAACCACTAAAAGACCTGCTTGGATCCAGTCTGTTATTGCTGTGTGCCTTCAAGTTGTTTCTGACTTATGACAACCCTAAGATGAACTTATCACAGAGTATTCTGAGAGTGTATGACTTGCCTAAAGTAACCCCATGGTTTCCATGGCAAAGTAGGGATTTGAACATTTTCTCCAATCATCGTTCAGTGCTCAAATCAGTGCACCACACTGGCTCTATTGGTTCCAGCCAACTGCAGCTCTATCACAGATCAAAACAACGGTCCTATTTTCTATCTAGGGGTTTTCTACACTGGGGAGATTTTGTTTAAATATAAGAAAAGTCAATGATTGACTGCACCGTCAATCAGAGTTGCCTTTTCTTTCTCAACTGATGCTGCATAACATTTCATTTCCAAAGAGAGAAACTATAGTACCCTAAGGAATATATAGACATGAAAACTTTGGTTCTGAAATGTCACTGTTTATCCCTCACTGACTGCTAGGTAGAAATGGAACTGGCTGGGAAAAAGCAATGGTCATCACTCTCAAACAGTCTTTCTAGTTCCTACTTTGAGTTGGTGCTCATATAAACAGACAGAAACTTTTCTGCACACCTCCAGTCCGCTTCTAGAAACACCTTCCAAGCCGAGTGCTTACAAAACGTAAAGGATTCCTCTTGGGGAATGGGAGAAAGAAAATAAATCCAGTTAGTTTGTTAAAGATTTTAAAGCTTGAAAGGTAATTCACCCTTCCCACCCTATCAGTCTGACATGGCAATTGTGATTTGGAGGTATAACAGATGCAAAGCATACTCAAGTGAAGACCACAAAAGAAACATTGTGGGTTATTTCTCACACTGCTCCTTAGAGCACTGGGGAACTTGTATTCAACTAATAGCTTGGAAAGGTGTTATGTGGAGTGAGATGAAATGAAATTGGGGTTCTTATCTTTTAATAAACCAGATGGTTGAAAGTGTATGAGTATTCTGACCTGGAAAAGACACAGAAATGGTTAAGTAGGAAACGTTTTCAAGCTTTTGAAGTCCTTTCTGGTATGCTGGATGGCTTGGCCTGTGGGAAATGTGACGCCTCTGTGGTGCTGAATAAAGGAAACTGTGACTGATCTGACTGTACAGTGTATTTATTCAAGATGATTACCTGCTCTACAGGTAACTAAAGATTTTCGCTTGGAAAGTAAAAACATCACAATCTTTCCTCTCCTGTTCTAAACACTGCTATACATAAAGTGAAATTTAAAACAAAACTGAAGATTTCTCTTAAGGCTAGACAGCCTCCCAATTTAAAAATAAGTTAAAACAGCTTTTATAAAGTTAATAGCATTCCTGTCAATCAATAATGGAAAAGGTAAGTTATTTGTAGTGGAAAGGGAAGGAAATACTGCCTTTTAAGCCTTTTGTAATGGCATCACTCAGAACTATTTTGTGCCATAGGAAAAAGAACCAGAAAACTTCCTATAAGGTGAATTCTTGCTTCAAGCGCAACTCTTTTAGACACAACACTCTTTCTAAGAAAACCATTACCATATACTACTGCCCTAGTTTTCACCACCTCCCTTGAGGTTCCATTCCATAAAGAAAGATGACTTTTACACACTTACTTCAGAGTAAAAAAGCAAAGTAAATTTTAAGTGGGTGTACACTACACAGCTAATGTAACACATGGTCAGTTTGCTTAAGACTTGGCCACAGTGGTCCATGCTCTCGTTACATCTCAAATAAATTACTGCAACACACTCTTTGTGGGGTTGCCTTTGAAGACTGTTTGGAAACTACAAGTAGTCCAATGGATGGCAGGCAGGTTTCTTACTGGAATGGCGTACAGGGATCATACAACCCCCCTGTTGCATCAGCTCCATTGGGTGTCAGACTGCTACCAAGCACAATTCAAAGTGCTGACTTTAGCCTATAAATCCTTAAATGGATTCGATCAAGCTTACCTGTCCAAATGCCTCTCCCTTTATGAATCATTTCTAGTGTTAAGATCGGCTAGGGAGCTCCTGCTCTCAGTCTTGCCGCCCTCGCAGGTGTGATTAGTGGAAATGAGCGACAGAGCATTCTCGGTGGTGGCCCCTCAGCTGTGGAACTCCCTCCCCAGTCAAATTAGATCACCCCCCCCCCCACGCCTGGTGTTCAGAATATAACTAAAAACCTGGCTATGCAAACGGGCATGAGTGATAAGTGACGCAGCTAAACGACAGCCACAAGATTGATGCAATGTCTAAATGTTTTATGTCCATGTTTAATGTTTTTGTGCAGTTTTAATGGTTTAAACTCATATTTATCTGTTATTAACTTATATATGTTATGTATTGCTTTTATACTTTCTGCATATAGATGGCACTACACTCCAAAACTCTGGATGACCTCTCCCAGCAGTTTCATGCATATTGTAAACAGCATGGGGGACAAAACAGAGCCCCTCAGGACAATGGCCAGGGATTTGAACAGGGATTTGAACAGGAGTCCATAGCACCACCTTCTGGATATGGCCCTCTAGGAAGGAACGAAGCCGGTGTAAAACTGCCTTGCAGTCCAATCCCAGCAAGATGGCCCAAAATAATATCATGGTTAATGGTATCCAAAGCTGCCAAGAGGTCCAGGAGAACCAATAGAGACACGTTCCCTGTCACAGTCTAGTCTACCAGATTAACAGCTACATACCATACCATAGCCCAAAGCAGTACAAGGTCATCCAAAGCAGTCAGCCAAAATACGAGCTAGACATAGAAGTACTGCGAACTCCTTTCCAAAATGTTTAAAGCCAAGTAATCTCACCAACACCGAGACTGCAAGCCAAGTTATAATCCACACGCCAAAGTCAAGGTCCAATCAAGAGTTCACCAGCAGAGATTTCAGGCTGTAGCGGTTAAACAGATGTCACTTTCAGCACCCAGCTGATCCAGTCTCCAGCTTCCTATGCCATTTTCCCAAGTAATCCCACCTGTTGGCCCTCCTCTCAGCCAGCTGACTGGATCTCCTCGGTTGAATGGCATCAGATCTTAATTGTAGCCTAGCTGGAATACTTCGCTTCTGGTAGTTTCTCAAGTAGCTCCTGACTCGACAAAAAAAAAAAAAAAAAAAACAGCTGGAATACTTAGTTCCTGGTTTGCTTCCTGAAACTCATGATTTTGCTTTGGCTCTGTATCCCTATGTCCTTGGGGCTGGTGTACCTGCTCTGCAAAGGTAAGTTCCTTGGTGTCAGACTGCTTGTTCTGCTGATCTATATTTGCCCCTGAGTCATGCTGGGTGAAGAACCCCTTCCCCTTCATCTTCAGTCCACATAGATTATCCACATAGGTGACCAAAGGTGTCTCTGTTCCATAACCAAGCCTGAAACCAGACTGAAATAGATCTAGATAGAGGTTTGAGCATTGGGTGACAACTCTGGATAAGATTCAAATTCCTGATTAGCCATGGAAACTCAATGGGAGATCTTGGGAAAGGCATACTATCTAATTCTTACAGGAAGGCAAAGCTGTTCAGATTTTGTCAACAATATCTCATGATAAGGTCACCTTAGGATTGCGTTCAAAACAACCTTAAGACACACTTCAAAAAGTACAGCTCTCATCTATTGATAAATATTTGTATGTGAAAGCTTCCTTTCTATTTTCAAATTGGATGTGATAGGTGCAATGTGGATTGGGACCCCTCTCCCCGCATGCACACCCATTTCAGAGTAACAAAGTAAATTTAAACTAAATTTTAACTATTTAATATAGTTTGCAATTTTCCCTTGCACAGATAAAACATAGTGAAAGCCCACAATGTATAAAGTTTCACTGGGTCCAATAGAGTCATACTGCATTATGCTACATGACTGCAAGAACTCAGCCAAGAATGCAAGTGTTGAAGGAGAAAGGAAATTTTATGCTCCATGAATAGTTTGGATGGTAGATAGAAGAAGATGTGAAAAGCAGGCATGAATTTCCCAGTCCACATGGTTGTGTCAAGAAAGTGGAGTGGAGGTGGCTTGTTTCTGTAGGACTCTTCTGGAAATTGACATTGTGCTCATATATGACTAGATAAGATCCATTTCCATTAATGCATTCATGTTTTTCTTCTTTTGTACCAAATTGTAGCATTTAGCCTCTATGGGCAACTTTATCTTAAATTTGAAGTTCACATGTTTGAGTTGATCATGAATGTTCAACTGCAGACCAGTTTCACATGCAAAGTATGTTTCTGACATTTTCCAGAATATTGTGACTTTGGTCTTACAGGGTGTTATGGTGTTAACATGGTGATGCAATTACATCAGAACTGGAGAGAGTAAATTAATTTGTGAATTTACCTTTTTTGCCTTTCCTACTATATAGCTCTAATGCCAAGATTTATTATGCTTACTCATGTTGATTTGTTGACAGTGTACATAATACTTAAGTAGTTATTCATCATTTATGTTGATACCCACAAAAGTGTGTAATTGATGCAGTAATTTCCAAGTAATTCACTTGTCTCTTCTAATTTCCTTGATGAAGAAATAGGGTGGGGAATGCTGGAGGATGGACGTATAACGTCATTGAACAAACCAGTTTTAAATTAGCCTTTAAAAAATATTTCTAAGCAATACTTTCTCATGAATCCAGCGCTATTATTCCTTGGCATGTTTTCCATATTTTACATCATGATTAACACTCTTACAGCCATAAATGACTCCTAGCTTACTTGAGCAAAGGTTAGCTTGCCCTTTAAGCCATTAATATGTTTTCATTTTATTGAGAAGAATCAGTCAGTTTGATAAATACCACCTCCGAATCCCACAGTAATCCGAATGATATTTTCTAGAGTGATATTAAATAAAAAAGTAAGGCAACAGCCTTAACAAATGTTAAAAAAAATAGAGACCCGAGCATCCTTTTAATTCCTGTGATATTACATTCTGAGGTGTCAATTTCTTTTAAATGTATTATCTATCCTCTCAAGAGATTCTTTTCCTGAAAAGCATGCATTTACTACAATTAGAAGAAATTAAATCCTTAATTTATAAGGATTAAAAGACAATGCAGCATGGGTGTTGCAGCATGTCCTCTTCATTTTGTTGCAAGTACAAATTTATTTATTTATTTACTTACTTTGCTGTATACTGCAGTTTCTCAGCCCGTAGGCGACTCAACGCGGTTCATAACAAGAGCAAAAAAGTCAATCGTACAACATACAATATTTAAAACCATTAACAGCATAATATACAAAATAATGACACATCAATAACAACACAACACAAATGGAAGGGAAAACTTCCTTCTAAAGGTAGCTGGTTATTGATTTATTTGTTTCATGAAAACAATGGGTCAGTAAAGTTTTTAGGAGCACTGGGGCCAGTTCCAGACAGGGAAGAAGTCTGTGCTGACCCGGGATTTAAAAAACTCTGGCCGGGGTGGCCTTCTGCACCCACACTAGCCCGAAAGCCCATGCTTTTGGCACTGGGAGTCTCTATGTGCTCTTGGAACCTTCTGGGAGAAAACCCAAATACTACAAGGCCCTCCCCAAAACACCTTAAAAAAGAAAATAACTTACCTGGCCACCATTACCCTGGTGAAGAAGTCCTCCTGGCACGTAGAAATGACGTGCCGGAAAAAAGGGGGGGGGGGTGAGGAGGAAAATTGCTCCTTGCCCCTCTTGTCCGGGTACTTCATTTTTATGTGCCAGGAGGACTCCAGCATCAGGGTCATGGAGGACGGATAAATTATTTTCTTTTTTAAAGGAGTTTTAAAGAGGTTTTGGGAGGGAGTTAGGGTGTCTGCTTTTCCAGGCTGATTCAGCCCGGAAAACCTGAGAGGACTACTGAGGGGGCAGTCCACACAGGGCCCATACTGGATTAGACCCAGGTCTTTCAGGAAGACCTGGGTCTAATCCAGTACCTAATTAATTTGGGACAAAGCAGGGTTTTCCTGTTTGTCCTGAATTAATTCACTCTTACTGTAGGTGTCGTCTGGACACCTCTGGTAAAAGCGTGTGAGCTCGCATGCTTTCGGCCTTTTCTGGACGGGCCCTTGGTTTCAGTTCATGGGTGGCATTTGTACCATGAAGCAATTTGTACCAATTGTCTGCCTCCATGCATTATGTGGACAGCATTGGACATGAACCCATTGACATCATTTTGGTTTACTTTCTTATTGCTACAGTTCTGCCATACTGCTTTTTAAATATTTTATTGTATATTATCTGGAAGTAGTGCCATGTAATAGTTCTTAATGGTGTTTTTACTTCTCAGAATTGGTATTCTGATTTTGGGCTAAAATCAGAAATAGTTTTACTAAACTATTAGCATGTACGCCACCAGTTTTCCCTGCTCCCTATGACCTAGAAAGCTCTCCAGTGTTTCACATAAAAATAGAATATAGCCAGTTTTTGCTTCAGTTTGTCCTCTTTGTTGTTGTTATTGTTATTATTAATATCTTTCAACAGAGTTGTATGTCAGATTCTAGGGTATTTCTGTTCCCACTTGAGAGTTTGCGTCCATTTTATCTTCCAGCTATTAGTCCTATCTATGGACTTGCTTTCTACTAATTTTCTAACCAGGAAAGGTACATGGATGGGTGGCCCCACCTGGCAAATTGTCAGTCTAAACTTTTAACTACCTTGAAACTATTGGTTCTTCTGTACATGTCTTCCTTTCCCTGACAGTTAATTCCAGCTCTACTACCAGAGAGGTGATACCTACTACTTCCCATGAGTCAGCAGTTCTCTCCAGAGTTAAAGGAATAAATAAAATACAGTCAATTTTTCTCTGGTGGATAGGGCGTACCCATTTTGTATAGTTTAAGGCTGGGTCTACGGTGAAGCATTACCAGGACTGACTCTTGAGAAACATTTCTGTTACATAAGGCAAATTTTCAAAGTGCATTTTTAAATTTAAAAATCAAAGATAGCATTGTTTTAAAGGAATATGTTACAGATTTCCTGTTTATCATTTTGGTACTGTTCCATTATTCAGGTGAATTCCAAAAGGGGGCCTGGACAGAGAGTCCATGGTGGTGGGCGGAGTTGAAGGAGGAAAACAATTTCCCCCATTTTTGCTGGTTATTCCCCCTCCCACCTTGCCATATCACAAACAAGGGATGTGGGGATGGATATGGATAAGGATATGCCTGGGGGGAATAACAGGAAAACAGGGGAAAACGATTAAACTCCTTCAACTCCTCCCCCCCTTTAGTGGATTATCCTTCTCTGTCCAGCACCCCCTAGTGGCCTCCGCCTGAATAATGGAAAAGTACCATCATTCCATTTTTTTAATTCAGTATAGGGTTGTGGTTTGCATTTTAAAAAAACTGATTCCACAAAAGTTGTTTGGATTTCTATGCAACTCTGCAACATTCATGTCCTTTCTCAAAATATTGCTATCATTTTTGAGAGGCTGCTGCGTTTTACAAATATTAAAGCATGTCATGTAGTTTCTGACACTTCTGAGACTGAATTCAAATGATGGCTGTATTCTAACTCAAGTGAGCTTTATCCTGCCCCAGTTTTACCCCCTGATGCCATACTCATCCATTTCAATTTAAGCTCAAACTATTCATGAAAACAACATGGATCCCCCGCCATGAAGTCACTTGGTTACAAAAGGTGTTTCTGGTATGTCCACATGTTCACTGTATCAAATTATTTTAGGTCAAATGACAACATGTGCAGTTTTTTAAATTCCTGGCATGCATAAACCTATCAAGTAATAAATAGCCTTTCTTGTTTTCCTGCTAATCTTATCAGCCCCCTGCACTCCAACTGGATGGCTTCCCCACCCAATCGCCTTTTCTTCTTGCCCAAGTAAGTGAAGTTAGGGATGAAATTTGAAATGTTGTTGCTTAAACTTAATGAGAAGGTTTTAAATCTTCTGATGAACAGACACATGCACACACTCAAAGTATGGGAGATATCCAGGTCAGTGGTGCAAGGGCAGCAGGAAGGGGTTTTGCTGGTCCTCTCTTTGAAGAAGAAGAAGAAGAACTTTATTTTCTACTCCACGTCCATCTCCCCAGAGGGACTCGGGGTGGCTTACTTGGGGCCAAGCCCAAAGCAAAATACAATTAAAAGCAAAGCAATAACAAATTAAAACAGCACAAAACAGCATAACAATACTAACAAGCATCAAAAGCAACAACAGAGTAATTTTGGAGTGGGGAGGGGGAGAGGACCTCTATGCGAGCTAGTTAAAGGATAAGGTGATTCAATAAGGTGGAGTGGAATGTATAATAGCGTAGGAAATAGCATGGAAACAGAGCAATTTAACAGGATCGATTAAACTTAACTTAAAGATATATACAGTAATGTAATATAGGCATTCAGAATCAGGTCGTGATTCAGGTCATGATATAAGTCATTTGTCATAGGAGTTGTCAGTTGAATGCACAACGAAACATCCACGTCTTTAATTCCTTACGGAATGTGGGTAGGAAGGGTGCCAGCCTAATCTCCCTGGGGAGTTAGTTCCAGAGACAAGGGGCCACCACCGAGAATGCCCTTTCTCTCGTCCCCACCAACCGCACCTGAGACGGGGGTGGGAGCGAGAGAACAGCATCCTCGGAAGATCTTAAGGACCGTGTGGGCTCGTAGGGGAGATGCGGTCTCGAAGATAGGCAGGCCCTGAACTGTTTAGAGCTTTATAGGTAATAACCTGCACCTTGAATTGGGACCAGAAACTTATCGTAAGCCAGTGGAGCTATTTAAACAGGGGGGTTGACAGCTCCCTGTAACTTGCTCCAGTTAACAATCTGGCCCTCTCTCCTGTCCTGCTCCCTCTGCCAGCTCTGAAGACCTGGCTCATTTTTATTTCTTGTATATAAAGAAATATTTTCCTTCATCTCTCCATTACTTTATCTGCACATGTGGCTTACCATTTGAGTGGTATTTAATTAACATCAGATGCTAGCCCCTGGAGTTACAGTTTGTGGCTTCAGAAACACAGTTCTTATTTGCAAACAAAAATAAACATAGTAGCTAGCTTTCTCTTGAGCTTTTGTTGAGCTTATGCTTTCAAGACCTAGCACTGGTTTGTTGAACTCATGTTCCTAAGTCATATGTATGGCTTGCACTGAAGCTGTTAGGATTGCAAAAAGGTGCTTGAAATAATTGGTCAGGCACACTATGAAGGAATTATGAATGATGGTGCATTACAGTAGTGTGAGCAGAGAGAACTGCACACCTATGGGGAACTCCTGAACACCAAATGCTCTTAATTGTTATTTTTTATACTTAGGAAAGTTGAAAGCACCTCAGAAGGTTGTAACAGTTGGTCTCCTGTCTGCCCAGTGGTATAAGAGAGTGTGGAATGAGGGGTAGAGAGGCAAGGGTTGAGTGTGTGAGGAATTTCAGAGCCACCGAGGGAGAGAGGCTTTTGAATGAGCCTTAGAACTGCTTGGGAGCACACTGTGTGACAAAGAGCCCGCTGGAAGGGCCCTGACAGATGCTATGAAAAGGTGGGTGTTAAGTGCTTTTTTCAGGATATTAAACCAGCATCCTAACTGGTAAAAAATGAATTGCCATTGACATTTTGTCAGCCTATTCGTAGCCCCTCTCTGGTACTTTTTGCAGTCTGGTAACTATTATGTAGAAGGGATCAATATTCTCTATCCAGTGGAAGAATATAAATAATGATTTCCAATAAAATCTATTTCAGACCATTCTAGCTAGAGGACAGAGACAAGTCACAAAGCATAATGCACTTAAAGTCTGCTCCTTTCTCCCTGTTTTTCTTTTTAAAAGCCTGAATAATGGAGGAAGGAGATCTAATGATAAGGTGTGTATGAGTACGCACATGCGTGCACTCTCATACACAGGCGCACACACACACGCAAGAGCATTTTGGTCTAGACCAATCTGCTGTGCTAATGGTTGTAAACTGATACTTGTAATGACATAAAAATGTCTCTCTGGAAGCACATAGCCCCACAATTGTTACCAACACCAGCCTCCCTTTGTAATCTAAGGGATGTGCCTTATGCAGGGCACTGCAAGAACATTTCCCCCATTTTTTTAAAAAAAGAGTGCTGCATTTGAGCAATCCAAAAGGAATCATGCCTGGCTTTTACATGTCCTAATGTTGCCTTTTATTAGGTCATCATGGAGGCACTGAGGGTGGTCTTTATAATGTTTAAATCCAGTAAACATGGATAGACAAAGGGTAATGCAGTAGTGGCATTACTAATATAGCAGTGACTCTTTATAAAGAAAAAATAATAATCCAAGAGCTCTTTGTGGTATGTCAGCACATCTAGATTTTATACAACAGACATAATTGCCTATTTGTTTCAATGCTGAATTTATCCCCTTTGCCAAGTCTAACAGCAGGTAAATAAAGTCAGTGATACTGTGAACCCAAAAAATAATACTGATCCCAAAATAATTTCACTGCTTAATAAGAAAAGATTTTAATGGTCTACAGAGGAGCAAATGCAATAAAAATATATAGAAAAAGATGCAGCACACATCTGCAATCAATGATAACCACACAAACACATCTTGTGAATATTGATGGCATTAGCAATATTTATCGGGTTATATGTGAACACCAACAGTATTATTTTTCTGACTGTAAATGATTACTTTCATATGGCTCCGCTGTCTTGTATATTTGAAATGCTTTTACAGATGTATAAATAGATTCATACACTTTCAGGGGAATAAAGGATTGGAGTGAGGTGCTGGATGATAGAGTTATGGGCGCGTCTTGCTATTTCTATAACCTGTCTTTACTCAACTCTCCATAATCTTTTTAATTTTCTCATTAAAACAAGGGAAACCATTTATAAAACATGGACACCCATTTGGGGATAGTCTTCAGCACTACAGCAGCTCCTTTAACATTCAGACAAAATCCAGAAAACATTTACTGCCTCACTGACACAGGAACCACCAAATCCACAACAAGGTGGACGCTGGCGCTCAAAAGGTGACTGCCCTAAAGCCATCCTCTGACCTTCAGCATGTGACTGGGTGAAATTTAAGCCAGAATGGTCATGCTTTGTAGCACTGTCACAAGTTTGCTTATGAAGAATTATGGGGATTCCTGTAGAAGGAGGAATGATTGGTACAGATCACTATTCAGTCTGATTTTGTTAGTTATAGTTAGCAGGCCACAATGACTTGGTATGACCTAAACAGGACTGGGCCTATTATTAGGCAAAGTGAGGTAACCACCTCCCTTAGTAGTTCCTTTGAAATGGGGATAAGAGTGAAGCGTTGGAAGACTGAGCTATGAATACTTTAGAACCTGGCTTACACAATCAATGCTACCTTGCTGCTCTTGAGTATTACGAATGAGACTATCAAACAGCCTTTACTGAAGTACGTATGAGTCTACTTTGGATCAAAGGTCCACTGGCTGCCGATCCAGTTCCGAGCACAATTCAAAGTGCTGGTTTTGACCTACAAAACCCTTTACGGCTCCGGCCCAGCGTACCTGTCCGAACGTATCTCCTTCTACGTCCCACCTCGGAGTTTAAGATCTTCTGGGGAGGCCCTGCTCTTGGCCCCACCTTTATCACAAGTGAGACTGGTGCGGACAAGGGACAGGGCCTTCTCAGTGGTGGCCCCTCGCCTGTGGAATACACTCCCCGGGGAGATTAGGTCATCAACATCCCTCCTCTCCTTCAGAAAGAAGTTAAAAAACTGGATGTGAGACCAGGCCTTCGGGTAAGCTGGCAGTTGGACAAAAAGACAATGATGACCAGAGTAGGAAAGGACAATGGCAATGCTAGACGGATCATGGATTTATGAATTAGCAAACATTGGCCACAATATGATTTTATTGCTGCAACTGTATTGGTTGATTGTTTTAATTAGTTATAATTGTTGACGTTATACTGTAATTTGTATATTGTATTTTTGTGAATTGCTGGGCATCGAATTGTGCCTTTTGTAAGCCGCCCTGAGTCCTCTCTAGGGGGTTGAAAAGGGCGGGGTAGAAGCACCTCAAATAAATAAAATAAATAAATATATACAGTACAGAATGCTGAAGGAGCACCATTTTGTCCTTCGTCTTAGGAATAAAAATGTCTTGGGCTGCTTTTCAGCCTGGAGATGTTCTTTCAACTACATTGGCCCTTGACCATCTTTGACAATTACTTTCAGCCAAAGGACATCAGCTAGAGTTATGGACTACAGTTATAAAGCAGTTGCATTTAAACCTGAAAAGTCAGTTTTGGAGAGTAGTGCTATAAAAATGCTCAACTTCGTGACATTTGAGATATGGCAAGCACCAGAAGTTCCATCCTATGGTTCATGCTCTTTCATATGAAACACTGGTGAGGGCATCACGTGTCAATAACATGCAGCTCAATTTCTTTTTGTCATAGGTCTGATGAGGCTGCTGAACTCTTGGGTGGATTTGATAATATGATTGATGAATGAATTGGAGTATCATTCTAAAAAGGCGGTTTTCTGGTCCAGGAAAGGTGGATGATCACACTTCATATTATTAAATGGCAGCATTGTGAACACCCATGCTTCAGTGTGTTAACATTCATGTTATCGCCATGCACTAATATGGGGCATACAGTTCTTGGAAATCGCAGATCTGGATCCAATGAATTCATAAGACCCTCTGTATATGGGAAATTGTAAAGTAATTCACATGATTGCATCATTATGGTGACTATAACCTATCCTGAAAGGACACCGAGAGAAAATGATATTAGAAGATCCCTACTCCATTCCTTGGCCATCAGTTCTGTAAGGACCCCAATGCACTGTATTATTCTCATGCTTTTTAACATCTTCATGAAATAATTAGGAATATTTATATGTGCTCAATTGATTATTTGTGGACTGTTTCACTCTTATAAAAAGTCTGGAAGTCATATGAGGAGGAGCTTAGGGAGCTGGATGTGTTCAACTTGGATAAGAGAAGGTTGAGAGGGGGCATGATACCCATGATTAAATATGTGAATAGATGTCATATTGAGGAGGGAGTCACTTTTTTCCTCTTCTCCAGAGACTAGAACATGGAGCAATAGAGTCAAATTGCAGGAAAAGAGATCCAACCTAAACATTAGGAAGAACTTTCTGAAGATAAGAGCTGTTTGACAGTGGACTATGTGACCTTGTAGGGTAATAGTCTCTCTCTCTGAAGGGTTTTTGGCAGAGGTCGGATTACCATCTGTTGGGAATACTTTGTATGTATGTTTCTGCATGGCAGAAGGTTAAATTGGATGGTTTTTTTGGTCTCTTTCAATTCTATGAGTTATTCCCTTGAATTCTTTTTGAACTTCTACAAGTCTTGGCTTTTTATACACCTTCTAATATGTCTTCTGTGGGGATGGTGCCATTTTGATTATCCACCCCACCAACAAGTTTGCTATGTGATTTTTTTATGTTTGTCTGATTTTCCAGTGCAAGGGAAGATTTGGGTGGATGGAAATAGGCTGCTTATACCCAAGAAATGTATAGCTTCGTATCTGCTATAGAAGGAAATAGCTTAGTCCAAAGTAGTTGACTATAACAACACACCTATTATATGTCAGATAGTGTTATTTGGTCTTCGACCTCATTGTACTACACTGTTTTTGTCTCCTGTGGTGCAGACTTCAGTCATAGAAAAGAACACAGCCAAGTGTGCTGAAACTCGATGGCTGTGGTTAAAGTGCTTTCCCCTGGATCTCCTTCACAGCTTGCAGTTGTCTGATTTCAATCAGTGCCAGTTCTCTCCACATGTCTGGCCATCAATCTTTTCACTTGCTTGGATGTGTGCGTCACAGCATGGTGCATGTCCCAGTTAAAAAATAGACTTTGCAGCAGCTTTCGCTTCTCAGTCATTAACCAACAGTCATTGGGTAATTTTATTTATGAAGAGAAAGAAAACGCATCATGGCATCTCATACTCTCTGTCTTGCACTCTCCAATCCCCATCCAATCTCTGAAAAGAATTAAACTAAAAGCCTTCCAAGTTGCAAAAGCAAAGAAAAGAAGGAACAAACATCGATTTATGTGGTCAGGATGGAGCTGTCTCTTGACAGGTTCCAAGTGAGGCAAGACTGAGATGTCATTTCAAAATGCAATAAAACTCTCTCCATGTGCTCTCTCTTGGTCATGTGCCAGCTGTAGTCTTCTTCAGTGCATACCTTCTCAACGGCCACACACAACCAGAGATGGAGCCAGTTAGTGTCTGAAATATTTTTGTTGGTCTGAACACAAAATAAACTAACCATGCCTGCCTTAGGTTATGTGTTCACACATCATCTGAATAAATTTTACAGCATCCAGAATTGAATGGAATGACATCTTGTATACTTTTATTTTCCAGCTATAGGCCACATAAACTCAGTTTTAACTGTCATATTCAGCATCTAATGCAAATACAAAAACTACATTGACCAGAGAGCTACATTTTAAAAAATCCTCTATTTTCTCCCCTGCATGAAAGCAGTTGGTAATGCAAACATGACAAACCTCTCAGAAACAGCCCATTTATCTTATGCACTCACCCTCAACATCATTTTTGTTTTGTGAAGCTGGGGGCATGTGTTAATATATCTTAGATACAGAAACAAATCTCTAAATGCATACACACAATCAACTATGGCACTGGAACCAATAAGCAGCCTGCCTGCACATTTCTAGCTCTCAAAAGTACTCACCATCATGCTTCTAGGATGGTGAGCCCAATGGGAGAGAGAAGGGTTTGTTTCAGAACATTTATTATTTGTAAGGACATAAACCCTGCTGCCAGAATTCTTGAGATTTAATTGTGAAATGCAAAAATGAACAAAAAAATTCACCTTGCAAGACTAACTCTTACTGTGTGGGGAATGTCTTTTTCTCCATCTGCAATGTCACCACAGCTTTCTCCATGAAAAACAGATACAGTGGGCAACTGTTATCTGATGGTTACCAAAATCTGCATATGTTCAAGTCCCATGAATATACAGTAGCGTAGAAAAATGGAGTCCCTTATATAAAAATCAAGGTTTGCTTTCTGGGGATATATCTGCAATATTTTCAAGCTATGAGTGGTGCAATCCATGAACGCAGAATCCATGAATAGGGAGGGCTAACTCTACATCTGACAAACACTGCAGGAAGTTTGTAATTTACAAATTATGCCATATTTATACCAATGTCTCCTGTCTCCATACTTTTGCCTTTATAATTTTGTCTACAGGGTTGTAGGAATCACATGTCATTTTACAATGACTCAAACTTCTGAAAGTCATCCAGCTGTTTCCCCTTCAAGCGAATGGTACAAGTCCAGTCACAGTAACAGGCTGGTGTCCTATTTTAATTTCCCCCTTTCCCTATTTTTGTCTGAACTCATACATCTCATACATTTTTGTCTGTTGATGCCCATACATCTCAGGATGAAGTATTCCTTTGCCAATTTACATGACTATTGCCATTCCTCAGAAGGAAAAAGTCATTTGTTATATTTCATCTAGAACCCCATAAATATGTTGCTGCTGATCTCCTTGCCACTGTCTGGACTAGTTTTTCAACTGCTGGACCTGACTGGTTATAAAGATGCCTGGGGGAAACTCAACAACATATTTTGCAAACCCCCCCCCCCCAAAAAAAAAACACCTCCCTGTAAAACAGAGGAAAGGGGTCATTTAAAGGTGAAATGAGGTAGGAGTACAGATGTAATGTTTGCCAGTGCATTTGTGGTCAAAATGACCCCAAAAGGAGAATTAGTAAGTGCTGCTAATTACAGCGGTAATGAAACAGGAAGGAAAGAAATAGAAAATCAGAAGTGGTACTAGATCTAAAGAAGGTTGTAATATGGTGGGGAGAAAGGATAAAATTAGGTTTGAAAAGGGATCTTGTACACTTTTAAAACACTGTTGACCTCACAAAATAATTTTAGAGGTATTAAGAACACTGAGTAGTTTGTCTATGAAGAGACAAAATAAAGTGCTTCCTTTACTTGTGGATTTTTTTAAAGAAAGAAATATAGAGGTTTAGTCTTAAGATTGAAAAATGGTTGGCTGAAGACATTTTTCTGCTGAAGTGAATGGTCCCTCTTGCCATTCCATCCACAGAAGCTGCTCTAATTTGGACATTATCACTTGAGGTAAGCAGGCTGGCACTGCAGCTATCACACAGTGCCATGTACATCCAACTACTGGTTTACCTCCCTGCTTTCAATGTGGGTCTCACTAGTGATTTGCCTTCTTCCTGGTTCTCCTGTCAATAGCTCTGCACCTTGCTGAGTTCCCATTACCTTTCGCTACCACTTCTGTGTCAACATGTCGAAAGTCATCTGGTATCAGTGGGCAGAATCCTCCTCCTCTCCCAGCTTTCTTTCACTATTCCCAATGTGGTTGCTTTCCCTGTGTATATCTTTGCTTATCTTTTAAAAAAATGCAATTGTACTAAATATAAGAAAAATGGATAAGAAATAGTGTAGGAAGACAGGGCAACAAAGGTATGTAGAAGACTGAGGACATCATCAGATGCAAGTTCTGTTTCCACACATCTCTAAGATATTTTAGGGACGACGTGCAATGGAGTCCTTCACACAACGTAAAACTACTTCTGGTTGTCATCCATTGTGTTTTGTTCCTGAAATTTAGTAGAAGTATAGAAAAAACAGGAGTGGGGATATAGGGGGAAATAATCTTCTGAGCTCCCGACATGCCTGGGAAATGTCAAAATGGCATAATCTCTTAAAAACACTTAAAATGGGATCTGTTAGATTCACCTGTGTCAAATAGTTTCAGTGGCATGGAGAAATTGAGTGTTCCTAGGGGCAGTCTCCATTGCTCCACTTCTTTTACAAAATCATTCTTTATGAGCCTAGAACAGTATTTTTTAAATTAATGTAATCCTAAGGAATAGCACAATTGTTAGATATTACCACTTTGCATACACTGCATTTTCTCCGTTGTGGTAATATAGGGTTTCAAAATTGTGCTATTGCTTTTTTAACTCTTTTGGTCCTTTTTAAACCAATTATAGGAAGTTCTAGTGCCTATTGTTCAGGAACAATCTATAGTAACCATAAAATGTTGCCTTAAATTCGAGCATACATTCATATCACATTGGTGACCAAAGTTATGATTTGAACTATGAAAAGGGTGTTCAAAGTAGAGGGAAGTTTCCATTGAAGGGAGTGTCAAAAGTGGAGGGAAAATTTCATTAAAAATAGTGTTAAAAGTGGTGGGATTCAAAGGATCATGGCAAAGGGGGTTAAATTGTAGTGGTCAAATGTAGGGCAAGAAGGCGTGGAAAGAATGCATTGTGGCAAAGGGGTTTAAAATAGGGCTAGCTCAGGGAAGGTGAGCCTCCGGTGGTTCAATGGGTTAAACCCTTGTGCCAGCAGGACTGAAGAGTGACAGGTCAGAGGTTCGAATCCAGGGAGAGTACAGATGAGCTCCCTCTGTCACCTCCAGCTCCCCATGCAGGAACATGAGAGAAGCCTCCCACAAGGATGGTAAAAGATGAAAAAAAACATCCGGGTGTCCCCTGGGCAATGTCCTTGCAGACGGCCAATTCTCTGACACCAGAAGTGACTTGCGGTTTCTCAAGTTGCTCCTGACATGGAAAAAAGCTCTGGGAAGGAAGACACAGAAAGGACAGATTGTAGCAAAGGGGTTTAAAATTCCCCCTCCTTCCCCCCCCCCCCCCAATTGGATAAGGTCCATAGTAATCTTTGCTTTTGAGATTGCACTATAGCTAGCTTTTTAACTTTGCTTTCCCAAGATTTCAAAGTTTTCCCTCATTAAAAAGAAAGAATGCAGAGTGGGAAGGGACCGCACTCATTCACGTGATGGTTCTGATCATGGGACATAATGGGGAAAAGGCTGGAGAACATAAAGCATCTGATGGGATTTGTAAAATTAAATGATGTATTTTAAAATAGAAGGGGATGATACACGTTGATAAGAAAACACCCCCCCCCCCATGAAATTCTGATTGTGGTATCATGGATTGGTGAACTGCCACAATTGTTCTACTAAAGAAAGGTACAATACCCAAGTTATTCAACTTGGTATGTATCCATTATCTACAATAAAACTGTGGACACATAGTCAGTTGGTGTGATAAGTTGAATCTTACTCTGAAAATGATAATGAGAGGACATGTTCCAACATATAGGTGGGCAGTAGGAATCTTGATAGCTGTATTACAGGCTGCCTGGGATACACGAGTGAGCTTCTCAACACAATGCCCTCCCCATACCCTTCAGAATCCAGTGTCTGATATAACCGCTTCTCTCTGTCAAACATTTGTGAAGTTTGTTTCCAAAAGGTACCAAATCTATCTGAACAAATTTTACAGGAACTGAAAAAAATGTGCTGAGGATATGCATTATTTTACTATAAATTTTTTCAAACCTTGTAACAAAGTGATTTGATTCACTTAATAATGTTCATCTGTATATAATATTCTACTTCTAGCTGACAATGTGCTGCCACCTATAACACATTTTTCAATTTTTTATTTGGTACTTTTTTGGAAATAAACTCCCCTTTTTAAAAGTAAGTTTGATCATTAACATTTTATTAAACATGGTTTAATAAAATCATCTTTCAGTCATCTTTCCGAAAGCCCCCAGTTTAATTTTAAGGGTGTTTTTACAAATTCTTTCAGTGCAGAAGTGAATGAGGAAAATGACTTGAACAAGAATTATTCCATCAATTTTTTGTTGTTGTGATAATGCATCACAAAATATTATGTTGATGGTTCATATTTAAGTAGGTAAAGGAACTGTATAGTATTTGTAGTATTCTTTGGGTGCTTCTAGGTAACATTCTTCTGGTATTACCAATGAAAAGACATTTCATTTTCCTCCATAACATATTTCTTCCATAACACATTTTTTTCTAATCCAGTAGGAACATATATAAAAGACATAAATAGAAAAGGAATAATATGGGCCTCTTGCTGGCTTCCTTTAGCAAAATACCATACCTAAGCAGACTGCTCCTCAAGCACATCCTTCTCACTCCCGAGGAGGAACTCAGGGTGGCTTTACAACCGGCAACTATTAGATACCAAGCATCAATCAAACAATTATACTTGAAACAACAGTTTTCACTTGGAAGGGCTCTAGATTGCCTTATCGCATTTTGCATTGCAAATACAAAATAGTGACAGATTAAAGTAAAATAACGTGAGTAGTTTTATATCAGCTTTAGATCCCTAAACTTAATCATCATCATCATCATCATCATCATCATCATTTAATTACTTATTAATCACCCTCCATCCAAGATGCTTTAGGCGATTTACAAGCTAAATTGTAAAGGATAAAAATATATACATACAGATATTGATAAAATTAACATAGATCAAAAGCTCTAGTAAAAGCCAGGTCTTAAGTGCTAGGGTAAAAGGCCCTAAATCACGCATGGCTCTCATATAGGGCGGCAAGGAATTCCATAAGGCAGGGGCAGAAATAGCTTATCAATTTATCGTATTTTTAATTGCATACCCTGAGGACAAAAACAAAATAACAGGAAACATTTTATTTTTGTCCAAGTTCATCTTGAAGCACAGTCAAAATAACTTTGACATTAATTTAAACTGTATTAAAACTCTCACCAATGAAATCACATTATTTATACCTCTATGCATTGGAAGTATGTAGCTGAGCTATACTCATTGTTAGTTGCCATCATGTTGATGTAAGGGAGTCCTATGATAGAGACATTTATTTTTATTTATTTATTTGGGGTGCTTTCTACCCCGCCCTTCTCAACCCCCTAGGGGGGACTCAGGGCAGCTTACAAAAGGCACAATTCGATGCCTAATAATTACAACATACAAAGGAATATACAATACACAAATTTACCATATAAAATCACAGTTATCACTAATTAAAACAATCAACAATATACTAGCAGCAATAAAAAACATCTTGTGGTCAGTGTTCACCAAATCCAGTCCATAAACCATTTAGCATTGTCATTGTCCTTTCCTACTCTGGTCATTATTGGTTGTCTTTGTCCATCTGCCAGCTTACCCGAACGCCTGATCCCACATCCAGGTTTTTAGCTTCTTCTTGAAGGAGGGGAGGGATGTTGATGTCCTAATTTCCCCAGGGAGCACATTCCACAGGCGAGGGGCCACCACCGAGAAGGCCCTGTCCCTCATCCCCACAATCCCTAGTAAATTGCTCTGCTTAGGCTGCTGAAACTCAGGGTCACTGCATTTTCCTTTAAAAACATTTTAAAGTGTTTTTATTAAATGAATTAACGGCATACATAATATAAGATTTTTTTTTACAGATAGTCAATCACACATAATATCTGTATGCCAATTCCCCAAACCCTCCACCCGCTCCCCTCACCTGTGAACTACTACCCCAAACTTCCAGCACCAATCCAGCGTGAAACTAGTGTCTCAAAAATCAAAACAAAACCCTACTCTGATCCTACATTAATAAATTCCTCTTGTGACTACTTCAAAATCTATTTTGTCTTCTTTTCTAGATATCTAAATGCAAGCCTTCATTTCTTAACAAAATCTTCATTGCTTCCTTCCCGTATAGCATTGGATAGTGTGGACATTTGAATATATTATAATAATTTTTCTCTTTCGTCCTTTAGCAATAGCTCTTTTTCTCCTTTCCAAGATTTTGCTATTAATATTCCCACTGCAACAAAACTGTATTGACAGATTTCTTCATCTTCCTTACTGTTTTTTTCACCAATAGTCCTAAGAGGCACATCTCTGGATTTTTCCTAATCTTTTTAGTAAAGGTAAAGGTTTCCCCTGACATTGTCTAGTTGTGTTCAACTCTGAGGGCTGGTGCTCAACTCCATTTCTAAGCTGAAGAGCCAGCGTTGTCCGTAGACGCTTCCAAGGTCATCTGGCTAGCATGACTGCATGGAATGTCATTACCTTCCTGCAGAAGCAGTATCTATTATCTACTCACATTTGCATGTTTTCAAATTGCTAGGTTGGCAGAAGCTGGGCCTAACAGCGAGAGCTCACCCCTTTCCCCGAATCTGAACTGCCAATCTTTCGGTCAGCATGTTCAGCAACTCAGCAGTTTAACCTGCTGCACCACCAGGGGGGCCTGTCTTAACCTTTTTTGGTGATCATATTATTTGTTTCCTTAATCACTTTTCTCCAAAAAGTTTGTATCAACTTACAGGCCTACCAGACATGAAAAAGGTACTTTTCTGTCCTTTACGTATCCAACAATCCCATCTGTGGGATTTGTCTATTTTAGCTATTATCTCAGGTGTTACATAGCTTCTATAAAACATTTTATACATGTTCTCTCTAATAGATTCTGCTATTGAGAATTTAAATTTTCTTTCCCATAAACTGCATTTTCCTTGATTGAATCCATTATTCTGTAGGGTAGTCTTCCACTTTTCCTACTGCCTTCCACTTTACAACTCATTGTCATTCATTCTAATGAGTCATTCCCTCTCATGATATCTCCAAAGCCTTGGTTTAAGCATCTTAGCTTCCAGTCAAGAGTCCAGTCTTTATTTTTTTTCCCTAAGACCGATTTATTTGTCTTTTTGGCAGCTCATGGTATCTATACAACTCTTCTCCAGCACCGCATTTCAAAAGCATTGCTTTTCTTCCTGCTAGCTTTCTTCACTATCAGCTTTCATAACCATAGGAATTAAACACAATCTCACCAGAATGGAAAGACACTGCCAAGTTGAGAGAAAGAGAATATTAATAAAGAAGACAGGTTTTGAAAAAGAGAGAGCGGGAAAAGAAGGCAACAGAAGAGCAGACGTACATGTTGGTGGTTCTAAGCTGCCATTTAAAAATATGGAGACGTTGTTACAAATGGATTCTTCAACATATGTTCTTAATTCCACTGTACATGGCCTTTTGCCAATGGAGTATCAGCCCTGGTTTCTTGGCTTTCATTTTAACTAACAAAATCCATGAAGTCATTGATGCAAATGGACATGAGCATTTAAAAAAGAACACAATGATTTTGGAGAAAGTGACTGTTATAAAGCTTAATTCAAACTCATCTCATTAAAAATTCAGTTTCTTGCTAATGTGGAAATGAGTTTCTTATAAAAATGTGGAGCCATAAACAAAACAGTGTGTGGATTTATTACTGCAAGCATATTGCAATGAATGGGAGAGAGATCAGTTTGAAAAGAAAATACCAAAAGCAACCTCAAGCATGTTACACAACATTTCATAAACCTAGAAGGATTTATTTTGGTTGCTGAAATACACAATAAGAGGCATTAAAAATAACAAATGAGAAAAGGGGGGGGGTGTTTTGAGCTGCTTGTGGAATGAGGTTTTTTTAATAGTTGCTGAAGATATTAGCCCTATTCTCTCCAAAATGAAATGTAATAGAGTTGTATGCATGCTAAGACAATTATTTAATAGATTTGTCAATTTATTATAACAAATTAGATTGCATAATATAGAGTGGGATATAAATATTTGAATACATATTTTACTTTTGCCAAATGATTTGTACTCAAAGTTTGGAAAGATTAACATTATCCATCCATTATTCAATGGTCAGAAGATCTCACTATGTGTTAGCTACTCATGAACATTTTTTTTATAGATTCTAAATGTAAAGCAAATGGGTTTTTGGAAATATGGTCAGCTTATATTAATGTATGCGCCTAGACCATGCTTATAATATGTATATCCCCCACTATTTTTTATTTCTTTTTTCACCTTTGCATTTAAAATTTTGATGTGACCATATGACTAATTTTCTTACTTGTTTTGGTGATATTGTAGGGCGGGAGGGAGAGAGATACTGGTTTGAATTCCTGTTGCTGATTTAGTGTCAGTAATAGTTTAACATACTAGTGAATAATTGCGCTAGGAGTCAGAAAGTTGAAGCTCGCAGACATTTTTATTACCTAAGTAAACTCCTGCTTTTTCGGAGTTTAGGTTCTATTTCCTAAAAGATCTAAAAACATGGATGTTCCACTGCGCTTTTGATTAGTTCCCCAGATAGGTTTGGCCCCCAGATAAGTTGGGTTCTTGAACTTTAGTACTGTTCCTTATCCAGAGACACAATGCTCTATTTCATATTGCCATCTTGTCATCTGGCATTTGCACTTTATCTATCAGCCCTGTCCTCACAACTGATTTGCACCAGCCCGCCAGCCCAAGCCCAGAAACTGTTTATTACTCAGGCTATTGGTTGTTTGCTTGATGGTTGTTTTTATACTGTGTTATGCTGTTGTTTTTTGTATATTGTTTTCTTATAATATTTTATGTACCTTTAGTGTGTTACATTTTAACTATGTTGATCAGGCTTGTCCCCATGTAAGCTGCCCCAAGTCCCTTCGGGGAGATGGAGGCGGTATAAAAATAAAGTTATTATTATTATTATTCCCCAGAAACTGGTTGGGAAAATTGAGTATTTATTCCTGTTAAATGTATTGTCAAAGGCCTTCATGGCTGGAATCACTGGGATGTTGTAGGTTTTTTGGGCTGTATGGCCATGTTCTCGAAGCATTTCCTCCTGATATTTCGCCTGCATTCCTGTTATCATTGCCATATTCCAATGCATCTTGAGATGGCTTGATCTTTAGTATGTAAGCCATTAAACATACCAATGGATAGAGACAGCTTTTGGAAATAGAGACAGTGATAAAGCGAATGATAAATATAGAGGTTAACTCACCTGCATTTTGTACTTTTCTGGGCATGTTGCTAGAGGGACCTCAACAGCAAAAATTACCACTTTGGAACAAAAGCAATCTGATCATATTAAAAGCATAGACCAATATTGATGCCTCAACAGATTTTCTCAGATAAAAGAAACCTAGATACAAAAGGTAGTTACAAATTAGGGATCATCTGAGATGCAAATGTTTATGAATAATTTGTTATTGTTTCTTTTTTTGATGCGACTGTTGCTGTTGTTGGTTTGAATCTTAAGATGTAAAAAGTTGCTTTATTGTTTAAGTTACATGATACTTAATATGGTCTGTTTCTAAACCTGTTACATTAATCATTTTCTCTATCATCTGACGACTCAGTAGAGAAGGTACCAAAGCTGGAAATTGCAACAGTTAAATTGTAATTACTAATGAAAATAGCCTTTATACACATTTGAAAAAGGAAGAATGATAAGTATTTCTTCTAGTTTTCTGGAATCCTAAATTCTGAAAAGGTTAAGAGTTAAGATGAAATCTAGTGAACTCATTGTAACCCTCAAGATGAGAGTGAAGTAAACCAGAAATACACCAAAGCTTTTGTTTTTAGAAAAACATTATTTCCTGAAAAAGTAGACTAGCAATTTATTTATTGCACATGTTTAACAATCTGCTACAAAGGAGCTCCACATGGAACTGGATCCATCCTGTTGGAGACCTGACACTTGTAACTTCAGGGAAATTGGAATAACTGTATAAAAAATAATGCAGTAAAAGAAGGATTAATTGCCATCTTTTCCATACTGTGGCTCTTAAGGGAGACGAGACATGCAATTCACAAATATTAATGCAGCAGTTCTGCAATTTAGTAAGATTAATAGAAGCTTTCTTACCACCACTGAGGCCAAATATCCATTCACTATCTGACAAGTAAAGATAGGTATAGTGGTCCCTTGATATCTGCTGGGGTTTGTTTCCAGGAGCCCCTATAGATATTCAAGTGCCATTATAAACAATGGTGTAGTCAAATTGTGTCACTTACTTTTTGGATTTTGGAAGGGGATATTTTAAAGCTCTGGATGGTGGAATCCATGGATACAGAGGACCTGTTGTATGTGCCTTTGATTATGGAAACATATATTGGTTGCAATTCTTTTTGGCAGTTAAGAATGCATACTCTACAGTGACACAATGTGACCATTATGTATTCACAATTCTTCCATAAACCCTAACTAGGAGCTACATAGGGACTATGAAAGTGCATCAGTACCTACTTACCAGGCAGCAGCCACTGCAATTGATGGGGTTTCATTCCTTTGTCAAATGGGAAGCAGCTCTTTGACGTTTTCATTTCCATCATACTAGTGATCTTTAGCATGAAGGGGAATTGCAACAACTGCCCTGAACCTTCCTGTCACACTGGAGATCGCTAACAGGAAAGGGTGGAAACAGTTGTTGTAAGATAGATCTATTTTAATCTGGTTTCAGACCTGGCTATGGAACAGAGACAACTTTGGTTGCCTTAATCTGTGAACTATGCTAGGAGTTGCACAGGAGGAATGTGTCCCTGTTGATTCTGCTGGTCGCACCCCCTTTTTGGGGTCCTGGTTAGAATCACTCCTGCCTGAATGCCTGCCTCTCAGAGAAGCCCTCCAGAGCTAGGAAACTTCCTTCGGCTGCCACTAGCTGTGAGAGGGTCTCTAGGTGTGCGGGGGCAAGCAAGGCCTCCTTTGGCTTTTCCAAAATAAGGGGTGTGCGCAACTGTTATGTGATTAAATGGATAATGCAGTTTTATTGCATTGAACTGCATTATATGGCAGTGTAGACTCATATAATCCAGTTCAAATGAAAACTTGTTGGTATAGTTTCCTCAGAAAAGGGAAACTACTTGTATTCCTTAGTGCCTGCTTCTTTACGTCCTCCAAGAGTGTAAAGGTTTGCCAGAAAGGGAAGCACACTTTGTAAAAGGGCAAAGATGTTTCCAGAGGACTTCCATTCTCCAACTGCACTTGGACACACCTTGGAGGCTGTTTTCATGCATTCATAGCTCTGTACTGGACTAAATTTTCTTGTGCACCACCCCTCATTTGCACCCCCCATTTTTGGTTGTGACTTTTTAGATTGTGAAGCTATGGGAGTATATTGACTTGTTGTTTTATTTATAGATAAACTACACCTGTAGAGAACAATGAGATGATAGATAGATAGATGGTAGTCAAACTGATTTCCACATATGCACTAATAATAAATAAGATTTTTGGCTAAGATTTAAATGACGCACTTTCAGGAGAACACCTCTTATAGTGTGGTTACAACCATAAAGTTTGTATAACTGCCCAGAATGTTGAAATGTAATTTTAATGACATTATTTCCATTTACTAGGAAGCAAATCACACACTCATTTCATTGCCACTGGGACAAAATTTATTGTACATTTTCCCTTATCTCCACAGTAATTAGTGTTTATATTTTGTGGCAAGCAAATAAGGAGAACAGCATTTTGGAAAGAGAAAAGTGAAATGCAATATGTATAAACCAATTGAAGCAATCTTGAGGATCTGACATTGATTAACTACACAGGAGCAGAAAGTGGGGGGGGGGGGGGATGTCTGCAGGCCTTAAACTTACAGCCTTCCCTCTTTCCTCCGTTCCACCAGTTACAAGTTATTAAATAGATTAAAAGCACAAACACTACATATACAGTGCGTCGAATCCTACAGATTGTCAACAATTGCATCTGCTTTATTTGCATACCCTTTGAAAAGATTTTCATGTCAAACATGTTGAAAACTATGTATGCAAACACTTAAAATTCCTTTTAGAAGCAAAACATAAAATAAAATAAAAATCAGCCGGCTTCCGTGCTGTGCATTCTTTCAGGACTTGCATGGAATTTTGTGGTTTTGCTATCCAGATGTGTAATTTTTTTAAAAAAAGAACTGGGCCCAAGGAAATAAAAATAAATGGTGTGATTTTTGTGAGTATGCAAACACGGGCCAAAAGAGATAGATAGGGAAAATTAAAAATGACATTACTTTTTTGGAATGAGATTGCTAAGGAGATTAAATTAATTGTTTTACAGGACAACCAAGTGCCACAATTAATGAGCGCTTGTAAATTCAGCAGGTTCTTACACACTCGAAAACAGAGCTCTTTTGAATCAATTTACTTTGGACTTCATCAGATGGTCAGGAGGAAAGAGGGAGAAAGCATGTGACAATGGTGGGAACCCTCTTATAACCTTATCAGACACAAACTTCTCTGTGTCTTCTCCCCAAAACAGAGTCCCATGGAGTCCATCACATGAAGCTGAGCAACTTCCAGTGGGAAAAGCAGGGGGAAGATGGATCTGAAGGGGAAAGGACATGGGATGGCAGAAGACAGATATGTACTGGGGGGAATAGAGTATGATGGTTCTCTCTGCTGTTCCACATTTTCTCCTGCCCATCTGATGAGGTCCTTACTCTGTTCCCTCCTGTCCAAGTCCATCTTCTGCCATCCTATGCCCTGTCTTCCATTAGAATTCTGCTGCACGACCTAGAAAATGCCTAGTGAGTACAGCTCTCTGGCATTTTTAGGTTTTCCAGTGCTACTCTGTAGCCAATCAGACATTACTTGGCATTTTTGCTTTCACTGTTGACAGAATACAACCTATGTAAATTGGACACGGAGACTGGTGAGTTGGAGAATTTATGCTTCATCAGCTTCACAGAGATCACCAAAACTTACTTTTAGGACTAAAATTCCCAGAATTACCCTGTGAGGTGGGCACTAGGAATACAGTGAGGTCCACATGAATTTATAATTGATTAATTGTGAGCAGATTGTTTAGTTTTCTGAACTCAATAATGAATAGGCTCAACCATCATTAAACCTGGGTTGTTGTAGGCTTTTTCAGGCTATATGGCCATGTTCTAGAGGCATTCCCTCCTGACGTTTTGCCTGCATCTATGGCAAGCATCCTCAGAGGTAGTGAGGTCTGTTGGAACTAGGAAAATGGGTTTATATATCTGTAGAATGACTAGGGTGGGACAAAGAACCCTTGTCTGTTGGAGCTAGGTGTGAATGTTTCAACTGACCACCTTGATTAGCATTTGATGGCCTGGCAGTTTTTTGGTGTGGCTTGCTAGTGCCTGGGGGAATTTTTTGTTGAGAGGTGATTAGCTGTCCCTGATTGTTTCCTCTCTGTTCTTTTGCTGTTGTAATTTTAGAGTTTTTAAAATACTGATAGTCAGATTTTGTTCATTTTCATGGTTTCCTCCTTTCTGTTGAAATTGTCCACATGCTTATGGATTTCAGTGGCTTTTCTGTGTAGTCTGACATGGTGGTTGTTAGAGTGGTCCAGCATTTCTGTGTTCTCAAATAATAATCTAGTTGTTCTAATGTCAAGGAACCCATTCATAAAATCAGTGGTTCTCAATCTGTGTCAGATGTTTTGGCTTTCAACACAAATAAATCCTAGCAGCTGGTAAATTGGCTGGGATTTCTGGGAGTTGGAGGCAAAAACATCTGGGGATCCACAGGTTGAGAACCACTGCATAAGATAAATGTAGGAGAGTTGTGCTGTGGAGGTACTGTGAACCCACTATCCAGGCACTGACTGGCATGGTCACCATACCACAGTGCTGCAAGCTCTCAATCTGAAAAACCGTTTTTGGGAACAGAACTTTAGAAGTGGAAACCCCATGTTGCCAGCAAAGTACTCTGCTTCCTTACTGAGTTTTCTAACACCCAAATGTCAAGCTGTATCACCCTAAATGTGTTATTAAACTGATTTGCTCATTTGGCACTTTTTTCAGCTCTAGGATTTCCCCATGATTGAGTGAATGCCTCAATTTTGGAGAACAGTAGTGGGATTTTTTTTTGTTGTGTCAAGAGTGACTTGAGAGTAGACTGAGATTTCCCCCTTTCATTTCTACTTTGATCAATCTTTTAAATGTAGGCATATTCCATTCCATTCTTATTTTTCATTGCTGCATGGACATTTTAGAGATGCACCATGCATTGGGATTTATTTTCCCAAATGTAGTCATTTCTTCCCTTCTCTTCTAAACTTAGTTTCTACTCTATAGAGCAATGGAACATGGAGACATAGAGATGAATGTTCATATTGTGGTTTAGCATTATCCCTTCAAAGGTAATTTTTCTTTTTTTTCTTTTTAAAGTCCAGCAGCTTCAAACAGCCTTTAGCCTATCTATTTTTCTTATAAGTCCTATCTTGGCACCTATTCAATAGCTAAAGAAAAGATCAGTCTTTTATCCTTTAACCATTCACATATTGAAATGGAAGCTTTTCCACACTTTTTATGGAGAATTTGGCTTGCACAGGGGCCTCTAAACTTGTTTTAAAGTGTTGCTGGGTTTCAGAAAAGGGGATGGATCAAGATATGTTCCCCCTAATATAATCGTTGCACCTTGACCTTTCTTAACCCATCTGAATAGTAATATCTTGTCTATGGGTCTACTCTTCATGGTAGTTCTGCATCATCACAAACAACAGGTCGAAGAAAATATGATTTAGGGTCAACACAATTTGCTCCGATAATTACCTTTTTATATGGGACTACTATAAAATGTGGGCTTTCCAGTTTTTTCATTATTATTTTGCTAATCAAGGATATCCCCTTTGAAGATTCTCTTTACCAAGTACATCCTCTATGTTGTTTCCTATCCTATACATTTCCAATTTCTACTTTCATTTTAACCATCTCAGAAACATGTGTATTGTACTATGAGGGGCTCAGAGTGTGATTCTAAATGAACTTGCTGCTTAGTTACATCTAATACACATTAGCATGTGTTGCTAATACACCCAATTTGGATGCAACATAGATTATTTCTTTATTGTGAATAAGTCCTATTGAATGCAACATCATTTTATTTTTAGTAGGCAAAATTTGATTCAATGCTGCGCTTGCGACTACTATGACATATCCTTCACATATCCACTTATAGTAAGTCTAATAGAGTTTCTTAACCTGTGGGTCCCCAGGTATTTTGGCCTACAACTCCCAGAAATCCCAGGCTAGTTTACCAGCTGTTAGGATTTATGGGAGCTGAAGGCCAAAACATCTGGGGACCCACAGGTTGAGAACCACTGGTTTAAGAGAACTCACTCCCAGGTGCCTAGATATATTCTGCACACTTTGGCTGCAATGCTATATTTACTTATCTGGGCCCTGATGATTGAGAGACAATAAATAAATGCCTTGAATTTTATTTATTTATTACAAATCTGAGACTAATTTTAACTCCCAAATAATAATCTTCCTCCAATTTGGGCAGGGTGATTTGCTTATGATTTGATTCTTTCTACAAAGTTTTGCAGTAACTGGTCAGTAGAAAAAACATATCTTTTGCATTACTTCAAAGTATACAACCTGTACACATCAAAACTGGCTATTATCTCAGTATAATTTCTATTTGGGTGAAACAATGTAAAAGACAGCCATGATTCTGATGATTAGAAAAAATTCTTATGGATTTTTTGTCTGTATCTAAGTTGCTACTGAATTTTACCCAAAGCAGAAAAAGATATTGAAGCTAATTTGGAACATCATGAGCAAGGAAACATCTGCATGGATTTGATGGGAATTAAAAAAAAAATCTAGGGGGTTTCTTGGCACTTACTCCCAGGTAAAATATAGGATGGTGTTAAGGCCTACTTAGTTGAGACAACATCCTATCAACTAATGTAATAGTTGACCCAAAGCAAAAGAAGACAATGGAAAGCTTCTGGAATTGATCAAAATGTAAAACACAAGTAGAAAGCATGGGTAAACATTTCATCCCCATAGGAGTCTACTGCTGTACTGCAGCTGTTGTGTCAGCCTCTCATAGTAATAGATACTTAAAAACAACATAATGGGCACTTTCTTACATATAAGCCACTCAGAGCATCTGGAAGGACAGGGGTGGGCACATTACAGTAAATCATTCTTATATAGGAACATTGCAAAAACAGTAAAAGCCACACAAAAAATGTATAAAAACCCATGAAAATATGTGGATTGTCTGTTTTCTTTCTTCATTATTGTTGGGTTTCAGGAAGATTTGAAAACTATTTGTGAGACCCAGCTTGCAAGCATTGTCATACACATACTAGACATATTCTGTGTCCCTCAAACTGAAGGAGTTTTGCGATTTTCTTTTCTTTCTTTTTTGTTTTAAACTGTGAATATAATTAGACATGGGATCCTTGTAACAGCTGTAGGGATTTCACACTCAGGGCCTAATTTACAAAACTTTGGATTTGGCACCATTTCAACGCTGCCCCTGGAAGTCATAATTTCTCTGACATATTTTTGGCATGGGAAATTTATTTATGTATGCACATATATCATTTTAAAGGGTGGATGAAAGTATCCCACTTGTACCTGGTTTGTGATGAATGAGCAACTTCAGAAGCAATGCCAGAAGTAAATAATGAACCTGCAAGGGCTCATGTTTAAAACGTAAGCTAATTTCTCTCCTTGTTTAGAAAAACGCCTGGGCTAAATTTCCACATCACTGAAAATGCGTACGACACTTCTCTCATGCTTTAATGAAATCAATTTGTGTGAGATTTACAAGAAAAATACATTAGTGGAGTACCAGTGTGCCAAATGTAGTTGTTGCAAAGCCGACTGCATCAGTTCTGCAACTTCTGGTTGTTGTTTTTAGGTCCCCCTCCCTCCTTCTATCCCCTGAGAAGTTTTCTGAGAAGACATATGACAAAGTAAGAATAATTTTGCATTGCCCAGTTTGTCCTGACATGGAACACATCTGGAGATAATTTTTTTGCTGGATCTGTATCCCAAACATAACAGCATCTCTCTGTTAAATCAGTAATATGTATAATGTCAAATCAATGTAAATCCCATTGAAATCAGTGGAGAATGAGGCTAGGAGGATGGTTAATTCCTGATAGTCATACAAGAAGTATGACTATTAGAATTAAGAAGTGCTTCTTACTTCTAAGAGCTGACAAGTATCCTGTAATATAAGGTCAATGTGGTGTTAAAAGTGGCTTCATCAATATTCAACATTGACCAACATTGAGGTCACCTGGAGTTCTTGAGTATGGTGCCACCTGTATGCAGATGGCACTCAACTCTACTACTTTTCCCCCCACCTAATTCTCAGGAAGCTGTCCTGACCCCAAACCAGTGTCTGCCATCAGTAATGGACTGGATAAGGGCAAACAAATTGTAACTTAATCCAAACAAGACAGAAGTACTCCTGGTCAATCAGAAGGCAGATCAGGGAATAGGGATCCAGCCTGTGCTGGATGGAGTTACAATCCTCCTGAAGACACAGGTTCATAGTTTGCAGGTCCTCCGGGATTCAGCGCTGAACCTGGAGGCCCAGGTATCTGTAATGACCAGGAGGGCCTTTGCACAATTAAAACTTATGCGCCAACTGCACCCAATCCTTGGAAAGTCAGATCTGGCCATGGTGGTACATGCCTTAGTTACATCCTATCTGGATTTTTTTTTTCTGTATCAGGAGTAACTTGAGAAACTGCAAGTTACTTCTGGTGTGAGAAAATTGGCCATCTGCAAGGACGTTGCCCAGGGAATGTTTTACCATCCTGTGGGAGGCTCCTCTCATGACCCTGCATGGGAAGCTAGAGCTGACAGACAGGAGCTCACCCCATCTGGATAACTATAATGCATTCTATGTGGGACTGCCTCTGAAGAGTGCTCAGAAACTTCAGCTGGTCCAAAGAGCTGCAGCCAGGTTGCTCACTGGAGCTGGCTACATGGAGTGGACAAATCCTTGTTAGAGCAGCTCCACTGGTTGCCAGTGTGTTTCTGGGCCCAATTCAAAGTGTTGGTTATGACCTTTAAAGCCCTAGATAGTTCAGATCCAGGCTCTTTGGTAGTTATACATGTCTGTTCCTGATTGCTCTTCTTGTGAAAAGATGTGCAACATTGACTAGGGGACCACAACTTTGTCCTGGCCAGAGAAAATGTGTCCTCCACACATTTCATAAACACACAAAGTTTTTGCATTCTACTCAACTGTCACCTTTTTAGAAACCAATCCGGAACAAACATCTAAAACCCGGGGAAAAACCTAGATAAAAAATCCCATGATTTCCGATTGCAGACATTCGAAGATGCAGATATTCGGCTCAAAATTACAATATTCCCATACCTGGCAATCTCACTTTTTTGCCTTTTGTAGCGATTCCTTTCATGTTTACAGGGAACGGCATCTGGCCACCCTCCTGTTTGCTGAGGAAGGTCATGTGCTAAAGGTACTGTCTGGACAGGCCCCATGAAAAGTAAAATTGGTACTTTCCCTCCTTTATTTTTGCAGATAAGTAATGTTTTTTTTTGTTTTGGCAGGCATTTGATGAGTGACCATAACTCTTGTTTTACACAATGACCTGGATATTACTAATTGTGTGCTTAGTTTTAAAGATTCTGTTTGTTTCATTTTCTTATAACTTTTATGTCTTGTGGATTTTTAAGTGTTGCAAGCCATTTTGAGTTTCAGTCTGGAAAGGGTAAGGAAAGAAATGATGATGATGATGATGATGATGACGATGACGACATGGTTACAGCTTCGAGGATGATTATTTCTCTGGATTTTTAATAGCTTTAGATATGCTCCATCTATAGGCCAACTTTAGTCCATCAGCCAGAATTTCATTCCTCTGAATTAAAGAAAAAGAAACAGAGGGAAAAGCCAGGTAGGACATTGGGAATCTATGAGCTAGATGCTTCAGAATATTACATCTGGTTTTTAATAATAATAATAATAATAATAATAATAATAATAATAATAATTCACATATATCATATTTTTCTTAATATAGTGGGGGCCCATCTGCAGAAGTAGCTTATGTGAGTACAATGTAATGTACTAAAATAAAAAAGGAGCAATGCACTCTTACCTATGACATCCCTCGCTACATACTGTAAAACCCTTTAAATACATGAGAAACCCCTGGGAAACTCTCTGGGGCAGGTTTTCAGTGCTGGAGAGGGCTGCGGCAGGGAGAAACTTAAAATCTCAGTGCTATTGCTAGGATCATGTCCAATTACAGTTTTTGTTGTCTTTCTCTTAAAAGCAAACAAGAGGCCAGTTTAACTTGTCACAGGGTCAAGTTGATAACTTTGCATCTTCCATAAAAACTAGGGAAACTAGCATTCCAGGAATGGATGGGCAGACATGACTGTTCCACAGAAGTTCAGTGTAAACTAATAATCTTTTGGCAGCTGTTTTACCACACATGTAAAGAATGCCCATAAGTATCACCTCCGCCATTTGCTGGAACATGATGAACTTTCATGGCCTACATAATGCTCTCTTAAAGAGCTCAGTTATGCATGTATGGTTTTGTTTTCACACCTGTAGCATCTTATATTTCCTGCAGATTATCATGTGACCCAAAAGAAGCAGGTGTCAGGTAGCATTTGTCTCTTTAAAGGAGGTAATACCAAGAGCTGGCAAGATCAGTCACTTAGAGAAATTACAGCTGAATATTAATAACACCTGTATGGCATTACAGCATTCTCCACCTTCGGTAGTCAGTCTAAATTGCCAAACAATTTTCTTACTAAAGAGCAATGTACATCAGGAGAAGCAAAACAAAATTGTTCTCTAACATTTTCATGACACTTGAAATCTTAAACCAGCTCACTGTCGTGATGTGTGGACTAAAACTCAGGAAGGGCACCAATTCTGCCATGGAAATGTATTACGTGACCTTGGGCAAGTCTCACTCATGGAACTTTAGAAGACGATACTGGCAAACCAACTCTGAATCGATCAGTCCAAGAAAATCCCATGATACAAAAGTCATAAGTTGGACTCAATTGGAGGGAACCTAAGAATAATAGTTGGAATCTCAAACACACAATATTCTGAAGAGTAGTGATGGAAATCCTTTGTGATAGCTCAAGGGTAGATTCCTACATATATGTATACATCATCTTGTCATCTAATGATTCATGAAGGAATAATGATTTTCCTCCATTATAAAATAATCAATGGTGGTGTTGTGATGTTCTTAACAATATAAACCCCCCTCACTAGCTGCAGGTTGAATGAGTTGCAAGGAAAGGTTAGAAATGTTCCCTTATGGACTACACCTTTCTGAATCTCCCTCCAGCAGGGGATGTCCAATGCAATTCAACTGGGATTCCTGTTAGAATCACAGAATCATAGAGTTGGAAGAGACCTTGTGGGTCATCCAGTCCAACCCTCTGCCTAGAAGCAGGAAAATCTCATTCAAAGCACCAGATATGTATGGCATCTATTGTTCAGATATGTATTTCATCTATTGATAGTGTGGCCACCAAAGGGTGGATGTGTATTTGTGCTGAAATAAAAAGAGAAAATAGTTAGCAAGAGCTGAGGAAATAACAATGTATAGGGAATAGTAGATGGAATAACGCAGTATTTCCTTTAGTTTCAGCATACTTATTCACGAACTGCCAGTCCTGGAGTGAAAAAGACATAGCCTGGAATGGAGTCTTTCCCACATCCGGATGCATAAAACCCAGTGTGCCACAGTAATCCCTCTCCTTCCCTTCAACTGCTCCCAAATGTCCAATTATGTGCCGAGACACCACCCTGGGGAAGCACGACACTCCGGTATGGATATGCTCTTATTGATCACCAGTCAAGGAGAACACTTTGCTGTATCCTATGTGTGCAAAACATTTAAAGAGAATTTATGAAAGCAGGAGCAAGAGACAAGGTTCTCTTGTTGGTCACATAGCTATTATCCCTGTTGGTTTTGCTGAGTATTGCACGCCGATGATGGATGTCAGGATTTGTTCCAAGCCAATCTCTTAATTGTTTTCAGCTTCACCTCTCTTGGCACGGGCGTATGGTTTTCATTCTGTCTAATGCATCAGGATGCAGAAGAGAAGCATGCCTTTCAGGCTTTTCTTCATTGGAAGGAGGAGACCAACTTTGCCTGTATTTCTTGGAACTGAACCCCCCCCCCCCAAAAAAAAAATCCAATAAGGCTTGCTGCCAATAAAATGTGTTTAAGATGAAGGGCCCAGATTTCACTGTCCCAGCACATTGCTCTTTATATGAAAATATCGGCAGAATGCTGTGAGTTCAAAAGTTGCAACCACATCTGATACTTACTTAAGACCAGTTTATACAAATTGTTCAGTTGCTGACACAAGGGGTCCTTTTCAGACCATTCCAATGAAGGGCCTTGGCAAAATTTATTTATTTATTTATTTATTTATTTCATTCACTTATACCCCGCCCTTCTCACCCCGGAGGGGACTCAGGGCGGCTTACAGGGAAGGGCACAATTAGATGCCCAAAGCACATAACAAGTAATACAAAAATAACAATTCAACACTTAAATTAAAACATCAATACATAGTAAAATCCTAAAACCTAAAACAATCTCATGTCAGGGTCCATAAATCAGAGTCCATAAGTCCGATCTACTCCGTTTGTCTTTGTCTATTCCCGGTCCTTGATTTAATTGTCAGAGTGACCAAAAGCTTGGTCCCACATCCAGGTCTTTAGTTTTTTCCTAAATGCTAGGAGGGAGGTCGCCAATCTAATCTCCCCGGGGAGTGAGTTCCACAGGCGGGGGGCCGCCACTGAGAAGGCCCTGCTCCTCGTCCCCGCCAGCCTCGCTTGAGAGACTGGCGGGGTCGAGAGCAGGGCCTCCCCAGAAGATCTTAAACTTCGAGGTGGGATGTAGAGGGAGATCCGTTCGGTCAAATACACTGGGCCGGAACCGTATAGGGTTTTATAGGTCAAGACCAGCACTTTAAATTCTGCTCGGAATTTGATTGGCAGCCAGTGGAGCTGACGCAGCAGGGGGGTGGTGTGCTCCCTGTACGACGCTCCGGTGAGCAACCTGGCTGCTTCTCGCTGGACAAGTTGTAGTTTCCGAGCAGTCTTTAATGGCAACCCCACGTAGAGTGCGTTGCAGTAATCCAGCCGGGATGTGACAAGAGCGTGGACCACCGTGGCCAGATCCGACTTCCCAAGGTACGGGCGCAGCTGGCGCACAAGTTTTAATTTAACAACAACAAAATTATCTGGCAAGGTGACAAGAGCTATTGGAAAATGTACCAATCAACTTGGCTCTTGGATAGGACCATTTCAATTGGTCCCCTGCCCATACAGAATTCTAGTAAGGGTGCATGTACACTGTGGAATTAATGCAGTTTGACACTACTTTTAAGTGCCATAGCTCCATGCTATCGAATACTGAGATTTATAGTTTGGTGAGGTGTCAGCATCTTATGTTTAATTTTTGTTCTGTGTATTTTAATATGTGTTTTGTAAAATACATTTTAATATGTTATTTTATAGAATGTTTTAGATTATTATGAATGTTGTAACCCACCTCGAGTCACAAGGAGGGGTGGGTATGAAAATAAATAAAAACAACAAAAACAAAAACAATAATGATAATGATAATAATAATAATAGTAATAATTTGGCAGAGAAGGCTAAAGATGTTATAAAACTGCAACTCCCATGAAAATAATGTTAAACTGCCTGAATCCTCCAGTGTAGATGCACCACAAGGCTAAGTATTCTTCCACATTACAAAATTATTGCATATAAGTCCTAGGTGCTTGGTAAGTGTTTGACTTGTAATTTTGTGATATGAAATCCAGCATATATATCTCGTTTGAGGTGACATACTGTGTTTTTGTGTCAGTAAAATAATAATAATAACAATAATAACAACAACAACAACAACAACAATAAATGTATTTATTTATTTATAACTCACCCTATCTCAGGGTGGTTCCTTTCAAAAACATAGAAATGGCTCTGGGCATGCATCACTTAAAAGGAGAGTTGGGGAAGATTTTAGTAATTGGGTTGTTGTAGGTTTTTTCGGGCTATGTGGCCATATTCTAGAGGCATTCTCTCCTGACATTTCGCCTGCATCTATGGCAAGCATCCTCAGAGGTAGTGAGGTCTCACTACCTCTGAGGATGCTTGCCATAGATGCAGGTGAAACATCAGGAGAGAATGCCTCTAGAACATGGCCACATAGCCTGAAAAAAAAAAAACCCAAGAACCCAGTGATTCCAGCCACTAAAGCCTTCGACAATACATTTTAGTTGTTGTCTAGTGGGTAAAGAATTCTAACAAAAATTGGATTATGATAGTGTAAATTGGACTTAAGATGTCATAATTCACTATAAGATATGTGCCAATTTATGTAAATTTGTGTAAATTTCCATGGGAGTTAGAACTCTATGTGATCAAGGTGCTCACATATATTCTCACACACATGGGCTTTCAACCTACCAATGCCACACTATGTGGATGTTGGGAAAGGGCACAGCAGTGCTGTGAGTCCACTTACTCATGTATATAGAAGCCCTCCGTGGTATATAGCTCAGAAGAGGTTTTCTGCAAACAATGTATTCAGTCAGTCCTCCTTATCCATAGATTCTGCACTGCATTCAATTATCCATGGCTTCAAAATATTTTTTTTATCCAAAAAGCAAAAATATTTTTGTATTCAAAAAGCAAGACTTGACTCTGCCGTTTTATACAAGAGACACCATTTTATTATGCCATTGCATATGAGACTTGAACCCCTAGCAGATACCAAGGACTTGCTGTATTACGATATGTTTGAATAAAACATTTGGTCAGAATTAATAATAATGTGCATTCTTAATGACAGCAGATCATCTAGTCCAATCCACTGCCAAAGTACCCATTCAGTAAGCATAAAGCCCGTTTGTCATTGATTTGTGTGAAGATAGAGATCAGTGTTCTTACCTGCTGCAATCTCCATGCCTCAGTAGATTTACCTCTTTTCTAGAATATGGCCTAAGTGCACTACAATGCCAACTCACCAGGATATTCATCAGAAGTCCTTGTGAATCGTGAAGATAGCCAGAGGTGGATTTGAGACCAATATTTGGGGATGGGGTGGTGGTGAAATGTTGATTTCTTGGTTGTTTGGTCAAGTAGAAATGCCATTACAGAAATTATTTGGAAGGCACAAAAAAAGAAATTGTAATAGCTGTTTCACTGAGGCTAAAGGACACACAGATACGTGCACATACATATAATGACCAGTGAATTTTTCCCATTATTATTTCAGAACCAGAGTTTTTGCATCATATTTTTAAGCTTCTAGAAAAGCTTTATGGTCCCAGGTGCATTGGTTATGGGTAGCTTTATTGGGCCCTGCAAGTCAACAGCCCCATATGTCCAATGGCGTTCCTTGATACCATACCTCTTTCAGCCATGCAAAGGTTCTTGAGGTGTGCTTCTAAATGCACCAGTAAATGTACCAGCTGTACTCATAAATGTGCATTAGTGGCCTCGTTTCAGCTGCCTTACAAAGCGCTCACAGCAATAAATCTGAGGTCAGTTCATATATGATTCAAAAGTATTTTTAACACATTTGAAAAACAAAAGAAGATAATCTCCGGCATGTTTCATCTTTATTCCCTGCAGGATGTATAGTGGAACATTTAAAAAATGTCCATGGGATGAAAAAAAAATCCCCCAAAGCACAGAATTTTCTTTTCACACAACTCCGAAACCTTTCCTTCTCTATAACAGAAGCTTTTAAAACATCATTTTCTCAAATCCTAAAGGCAGTAACACCTGTGGATGCCAACTGATACTTAAGATTAAAGTGAGCACTTTCTAGTTGTATTTGTACTGGGAATTGCTTGTTGTACACATGAGGGACCAAGGGATTTTAGAATAGGATGAAAACAAGAAGGACAGCAACAAAACCTTGCATGTTTAGGGTGTCCTTTTTCAGAATTAACTATTCCAATAGTACTACCCTACCCAGTTGTTCATTTGTTGCTCCAACAGCAATTTGTAGCTCATTGAAATTACACTACCTTAAATTTTATGGGTGCTATCTAACCACTTCAGGGTGACCTTAACATATTTTCAGTTACCACTGGGTGCACAGTCTCCAACTGTCCCAGTTAACACTGTTATTTCACTTTTTCAACTGCCTTTAAAATGCCTTTCACTTTATCCCTTCATATTTTGCTTACTTTGGTTTTTGCAAGTTGAATTCAAAGAGCAAAATTTGTTTGTACTCAATTTATTCGGTAGAAAGGAGAGGAGGGGGCCAAAGTGCAGCTTTTTCCAGTAGACCTGGCCAAAAAGACACATTTTGCAAATTTGCTACGATCTCTCCTAGAGAACAGAACATTTTGTGCTGCATTATTCCAAATTACCACCTGAGGTAATAAAAGCATTTAATAAAAAGCAAAGGAAGAGAAGAGCCCTGCCAGTTTAGAGGAGCAATGAATTACAACACCTCATTACCGGCAACCACTGGTTCAAGCATGTTGGTGGGAACAAGAGAGACAGAGCCTCTTTGAAAGCTGCTCCCAGACTCTGGAACTCCCTCTCAAGAGAGAATAGGATGGCCCCATCCCTGCTTGCCTTTTGCAGGCAGATGAAAACATTCCTCTGGGGAATGATGAGAGATGGCTGCTGGGCATGGTGTGACAGGCTTTTGGGGGTTGTATTTTTAATTTAATTTTAATATTTTTATGTATAATAACACAAAGGATTATACACACACACACACACACACACACACACAATCAAATGAGCACTGTGGGTTAAAGCACTGAGCTGCTGACCTTGCTGACTGAAAAGTCGCAGGTTCGAATCCAGGGAGTGGCGTCAGCTCCCGCTGTTAGCCCCAGCTTTTGCCAAACCAGCAGTTTGAAAACATACAAATGTGAGTAGATCAATAGATACTGCTCCAGCGGGAAGGTAACAGTGCTCCATGATGTCATGCTGGCCACATGACCTTGGAGGTGGCTATGGGCAATGCTGGCTCTTCGGCTTAGAAATGGAGATGAGTACCAACCCCCAGAGTTGGACACGACTGGACTTAATATCAGGGGAAAACCTTTACCTTTATCTATATATCAATGTATTCGTATTGTTTTTATTTGTATTGTGTCATATTTGTTGTTAGCTGCCTTAAGTCCCTATATTGAGAGAAGGGGGGGGGGGTGAAGATAAAGGTAAATAAATAAATAAGCTATGGACCAGTCATTCTCTCAAGCACTCTTTCGTACAAACACACAGATCCCACTTAAATTACTTAAAGCGAGATCAGTACTGCATTCCTGATTTGAATTCTTTTCTCTTCGCTGCAGTTTCTCTTCCCTTTTTAAGATTTGTATAAACCTTCTATTTTAAGACTTAATTTTCCTTTCTTCACCTTCCCCAACTTCTAATTCACTAATCCTCTGTGTGTGCCAAGGCTGCATGGCCCCATGAGTGGTATGTTACAGCAAAGCTGAGATTTTATGTGACTAAATGTACATTGGACATAAGGGGTGGAGATAAACACAGATTATACATTGTTTGCATTAATTCAGCAGTACAGATGCAACCTTTGAAAGCTTACTCTTCATAAATCAATCATAGTTTGTAAATTTAACCAACACATTTAAAACATGTTTATTTTTCTTATTAAAGGATCCAATTGCACCATACATTTCACAGTATTCCTCTTGTTATCATCAACAGCAATTGACATTCATGTTTGACTCCTGTTAGTTTAAATGTAGGCTTTTAACATGTTCATGTGGCATGTAAATTATCTGCTGAAGAGCATCCAAAGATGCCAGGTGAATAGTGCAAGAGATGTCAGGAGGGATTACATTCTGGAAAGCAATCGTCCATCTTAAAATAGACCAAATATGAGAATCGTAAAATGTTTTCAGGGGAAGTTTTAAACTGCTGCCTATTGCTGTGCAGTCGGACGCAAACTCTGGAAGGTTCAAGGTCCAGATCATAATATTATTCCAAACTGTAATAATAATTAGCAGAAAATAAAACAGCTGCTGTTTTTCCTCTATATTTCATAGAGTACGTTATGAAGAAGCTATAAATGACAATTTTTTATGTTCAACAAGTGACAGGACATTTTATTATGGTCTGAGGGTGTGCTTTTGAAGAATTCTTCAGGGCAATTGTAGGATATGTGATTGCTGAACACACATGTAAGTCACTTCCACCTAATAGTTCTGATCATTCCAGGTATTTCCCATCCCTAATATTTCCACATACTTGCTCTGTTTTGATGCTCATGTGAGGCCAGTAAACACTGCCTTCTAACTAACTGTTAGTAACAGCAAAAGAAAACAGAGCATGTTTGCTCATAGTTTGGTCCTCCACTCCACTTAGTTTTTTTAAAGTCCCTTTTTATACCCCCCCCCCTTTTTTTTAGTAAACTTTCCCAAACCCAAGGATCCTAGAACAATTTTGAAGGTGGTGGAGAACTCAACACTTGCTAGCAGTTAATATTGTTACTTGAAAACATATTTTTACAAAAAGAGTGAAAGCAGCAAACACATTGCATTAAAATGATGAAGAAGAAAGAAGAAGGGGAAAAAAAGAGAAGGAGAGTTGATTGAAAGAGGCAGCAATTACCATCAAAGGAGTAGCAAAGGAGCAATGCAGACATATATCAGTCAACAAATACCGCTTGACATGGAGACTCTGGACCCTTCAAGACATGCCCCCAAAGGTGGGGCCTGTTGTGCTTTTACTGAAGGCATCCAAACAATGCGTCTGGTAAAAGTGAATTAATTCAAGACAAAGCAGGGAAATTCTGCTTTATCCCAAATTAATTAGATACCTGGTAAGACCTGGATATTTGGTAAGACCAAAGCCTTACCAGGTGTGGACCAGTGTGGATTGGGCCTGCAAACCATGTCATGCAGTCCCTGAGACCAATCCTCACAGCCCTGACAGTTTTTCAGGCTGCATGAGCCTGGAAAACAGAGGGCACTCACCCCCTCCCCACCCACCCCTCAAAAAAGCCCTTAAAAAAAGGAGTAACTTACCCGGCCACAATTCAAATATTCCTGGAGTTGTCCTGGCACCTAAAAATGATGTTCCAGGAGGTGGGGGGGGGGGAGAGGAGCAATCCCCCCCCCCGCGCCTACTGGCACATCATTTCTATTTGCCAGGAAGTCTCTAGGAGTACCTTAATGGTGGCCACTTTGGCATGGCTTTGGGTGCAGTCTGGAAGCACCCTATGACTGCCGATCCACTCTTGTTTGTTACTCATCTTTCTCTAATTGGAACATTTTAAGCATTTTTGAAGGATGACAAAGAACGGCTAGAATGTCACGGTCAGCTCAGGGTCCTTCCACACAGGCATATAACCCAGAATATCAAGGCAGAATAACCCACAATATTTTCTTTGGACTAGGTTATCTGAGTCCACACTGTCATATATCCCAGTTCAAAGAAGAAAATGTGGGATGTTATTCAGCTGTGTGGAAGGGGCCTCAGATACCAAGGCCGAGGAGTGGCTGGAAGGGCCAGCAGAGGAGATGGAGGTAAGCAGCTCCCAGCAGTCTGCTATGCCTAGCTCAGCTAATGTCAAAGATGAGTCCTCAGTTCAAGCAAACACTCACAGCAATTTGTACAAGCCCCTCTTGCAAGCATGTCTGAACAAACCCCTGAGCGATTAAACATTCCCATACCTTTGGATCATTGAACAGAGGGCAGGATGCCACAGGTCTCATAGATTATCTGAAAAACACTTGTTAATCAAGCAGCAGCTTATATTTTGAGATATAAATCTCTGAGTGCTGTGATTCCTTCACTGTGGACAATTTCATTATATGGGTTGAGTCGAATGCCTGTTTGTTCTTGATCTAGGATCTGATTCTGCTTCTTCTTGACCTGATACCAAAGGACTGCTGACTTCTGAAACTCCGAATCTTGACATTGGCATCTTGGTTTGTTTGTACTTTGTGTTTCTGACTGCAGACCGGACTTCTGCTCTTTCCAAGGACTTTTGTATCCAGCATCACTAATTTTGGACTGTTGATGTTGGCTAGCTTACCCACTTCTGTGTATTTGTTTGAACTTAGGTCCTAATCAGCAGCCATGTTTATGACATAGATAGAACACAGATTGCTGGTGTTGTATTTCAGCAACAGACCTGCATCAAACAAAGCAATCAGTAAAGCTTGTGCTTAAAGAGCAGGATTATGATTTAGACAATTCTGTCTTAGCCATGGATGCCTGCCTATTACAGACAAAGTAAACAGCAGCTGCCTCCTTTGCATGAAAAGCAAACCAATAATAATAATAATAATAATAATAATAATAATAATAATAATAATAGATAAGCTTGCTTCAACAGTTATTCCCCAATATGTCAGAAAGGTATACATCTGGAAATCTGGCCACAAAATTCAAAATTATTCAAAAAGTGGAGACTGGTGAAAGAAAAGGCATCATTGCATGTATTTTGGGTGAAGTCTAGAAGGGTGAAATATTATCTTGTTTATTTCTGGAAGATTTGCTTGGTTGTTTCATTACATATCTGTGTACTATTTAAAATTGATTTTAAAGTTTGTTGAGATAGGCTGATGTCTTTCTCCACCACCACCTCTTTTTCTTTTGTGCTGTAGTAACTTATTCCTATATTTTCCTTGTTGTTTCCAGTGCCAAATTTTATTTAAAGAAGTAATTCCCAGGAACTCATCCACTTTGTAATATACTTGTAACTGAAACATTATAAAGCTGAGTAACTAAAATACACGTGACTAATATACAAGCAAAAAAAATGTGATTCTATTAAGTGAATGCAAATGTGACTAGAAAGTCTTATAACACACTTACCTCTCTGCAAAACATACTACTAACAAAAATCTTTGGGTTTGGCAGAACCCAAAAGCTGTGTATATATTGTTAGATGATAGATAACATCCTTTCAAAACAAAATGAAAAACACATAAATATCCAGCCTGGGCTGCAGAGAATCACCTGATGCAAAACCTGGAAGAAAGAAGATATTCCTGATTATAATTATTTATCTTGTGTTTTTTTTTTAATTTATCATGTCAGAAACAAACCAAGGGTGCTGTTGAAATGTATGAAAAAAAAACACAAAGTTTAAAAACTTGGCATTATATTAAATGTCAAAGGTCACTTATCTTGGTAAGATAATACATTACAATTTACAAAATTTCAGCTTCACATTATACTGGTGGAATAAGAGCTGGCAGCAAGCTAGCGATTTGGTAAATATCAAAATATTAACAGTGTCTGGTGGCAGTAAAAAAAGAAGAAAGGACAAAATTGGGCATAATTGCAAAAGGAATCAGAAATAAAACTGCTAATATCATACTAACCTTATACAAATACATGGTGTTTTATGACTCATGTGCCAAAATAACTTGGCCGGTTTTGAGTGCTATGTGTGCATCTTAGCTTGCTGTTCCACTTCAGATAGCAAAATATCTTAGGACTGCTCTATATCCTTGCATATAATTCCAGGCAAAATGTTTGTGTAGTATGTGGCTGTTCAGAGACTCATTGGTAGCAGTTTGATCATTGCTGAGCCACTGTGTCAAGTCTAGTCTCTTAAATTAAGAAGATTTAGGATATAATGAAAATACATTTTAGGTATGGAGTGGCTAATAGAAGGAGAACGTTCACACACAAAAACATTGTAGCCCAAGGTCAGGCTTTGCCAATCATAACATTTCTTCAGAAGCCATTCTTGGCAAAGTAAATGATTCATCAGGAGTGGAAATGTGGAAAAAGTAACATTTTATCAGAAGTGGAGTTACATTTAAAAACTATATCAGAAATAGATGCTGCCACAATTTAATTAGGCTCAAAGTGGAGTTTTGTAGGAAACAAAAAATAACGTTCCATAAGCAGCAAGGCTGTTCCAAAAATAATGTTTTATTAGGGGAGGAGATTGGTGAGAATAACATTTTTATCAGAATTGGAGAGCTTAATGGAATGATGGATTTAGTGAGAATAATGTGCTAACAGTTCTTAATTTCCAGTGGTGGGAGGGAAATTTCTCCTGAGAAAACATCATTTCTACCTAAGTACTCAGTCTAGCTAAAATGCTCATTTTGACAAGCTGTGAAGATGATAAAATGTTATTTTTGGCAATTCCAGTCCTTCAAGTGGTGCTTTTCCCAAGCTCCCATCAAAAGAAGGAGGTGTAAATTGATTCATACACCTGTAGGTGAACCAAGTATCTCATCAAAGTATGTGAGATTTCTCATATTTTAGGCTGATGGATGGATATATTGAAATGACCATATTCTATTTTACTATCTGAATTACAGGGTTCATTTGGACAACCAGATTCTGGTTTTTATGAGTCAGGATATGAAAAAAAACAAAACTCCAAGCACTCACATGTAGCCCGTTGCTATTGCTTTGTTTGTTTCTTGTGCAAGTGATGAAAAAGAAACATCAGGAAGCCACAATTTCCCATTTTGTCCAAATTGGGAATTGATGATTATAGCTTGATTATAGCTTTAAACCAAGCCCACAATGCACTAGCTATAGTTTTCCAGGTCATACGTATCAGTTGACTGTAGCTTCTTGGTTTCTTCAGAAAGTGTTCTTGCCTGTGGAAGCCCACTTGGCAAAATCGTAGTCCAAACCAGTTCAGTTTTGGGAAAATAAGAAGTGCAATCCAGGATCTAGAAATCCAGCAATGTCAGCAGGTGATCCAGGAGTGAGAGTCACAGAAGCTGTGAAGCAAGAATGCCAGCCAGAAAGCAGACAACTTGCTTCCAGTAAAAAGCACCAGCTAATATTGGCTCTTACATGAGCTGCAACCAACTTCTCATAATCAGGAGCACCTGCCATGCTGCCTGGCAAGAAGCCTCATTTAGCATCTCTGCTGTGTGCTCTTCACCCCCTGGGTTCATGGACTCGGAGGCTGTGCTGTTTCCTCAGCTGCTTCTTCTGAAAGGTGAACTGCCAATGGATCATGGCTTTGTGTCTTCTGAAGCTGCCCTTCAACTGCAGGGCTCTCTTCAGAGTCTGAGTTCTGGTTCATGAGAACTTTCTGATGTTGTTGCACTGTAGCTTCTAGCATTCACAACTGGCTATACCAACAAGTGGTAATGGGAGTTGGAGCATAATATCTTGTGGGTTACAGTTCAGTAACCCCACACATGATGCCCATTTAGTCATCTTGCTGAAGGCAAACAGGTCTAATTAGATCTGGTGGTCAGTGTCTGGAAGGGAGACTACCTTGAAGTGCAGCATGGGAGAAGGGGAGGATATTACACATGGACTAACACAAATAAACTGATGTCCTATAATTTGTACATTTGTTATTTGTTTTGTCATGCTCGTAACTTGTGATTGGCTAACATTCTCTGCAAAAGTTTTGCCCATATAGCATATGGGAGACCACAGGCAGCAAAACCAGTATAATTTAAAATACTGGCCAGCAAAAAATAATGAAATCTCCAATTGATTTGATGCTATAATCCCAAAAGTGTCATACTGAAGTCTACTTTTATAAGAACATTTCAGGAGGCATGCTTCAGACCCAACAAGCATTGCAGGCAAGACATAGTCCAGCTTTGACTACATCATTTTAAATGTGATTCTAACACACCTGGGTCACAGTCTATAACCTGACTTCATCAGATGTATTTCTGATCGTACAGCTCCCTCCACACACACCTTGTGAAATCAGGTTTTGTGTATATGGTGTATTATGGATTGTACTGTATGTGAACTAATCAAAGAGCAACTGATCAACATCCAACCTAAACTAATTGAGGGTGAAGTCAAACTAATCAAAAGCAAAGTAAAACATTCTGAGGGAGGTAAATGTGAATCTGAGTATTTGTTAAAGAATACAAATACTCAAAAGTTTATTTATGAATTTGAAAAGCCCTTTTCAGTTCAGCTTTATTTATTTTGGTTTTGTTCCAAGTGAATTTTTTACCTTCTGAATTTCACATTTGAGTCTCAAGGTTAAATTAACAAAAATGTAATATAAATCCCACCTGAAGTTACCAACCATCACTAGGCTTCACCTCAATGCCATATGAAAGCCAACTCTGCAAACTTATATTTTATATGGCTTCAACTGGAAAGGCATAAATTTATTCATTTGTGACGGTACTCAGCCTTATGAAAGGGATTGTGAAATGCACAGCAAAGCTCTCATAAATCCTGGAGCAGGATCTCAGTTCAATCCCTCCCTACTTGAAAAAAAATGCTTTTTCTTCAGCATAGAGAGTGGTTTGAGCATTGACAATATTTGAGTGGTTCAATCTTTTCAGCAGTGCTTTAGAATTAATGTGGGAGCCCTTTGGTTGAAAGTATTCCTACATCAAAATGGTCTTTTACATACAATGAATAATTTTTGACATGTTGGATTGGCTTCTCACCTAACTTGGATAAGAATTTTCAAGTAGTATGGTTGTATGAGAAGAGTGGATGATATCAGAAGTATCAGAAATAAAATGAATCAGTGCTAGCTCTTAATTGGTTGAAATTGCATAGATGATAGCTGTGTACATTTTTGTAATGGTAAAATATTGATAGTAATACTGTATAAGGATTCTGAGAGAGATTGTTTCTCCAGATGTAACTTATCAACTGCTGTGATACAAAGAACCAGAACATGGCACCCCTAATAAGGAGGGAGGAAGAGATTCCTGGTGTCCAGTAAATATGAAGAGGACAGATAACTACATCCTGGTCTGGAATATCGACCCAATATGGAAAGGGAAAGCTTAAATATACTCGAGCTATAAAGGCTGCTGTCACTGCAGGGGGTACGTTGAGAATATCTCACAATGGCTCTTCTGTCTGGCCCATTTCCATATACCTAGGAGGTTGAGATCCTGCTGCTAAACATCCTTAGTGATTGTGAGGGTAGGATGTTCCTTAGACATCATTTATGTTTTGTTTTTGTGCTTTCTCTTTCTTTTTGTTAAATGACTTATACCAAGTTTAAGATGTCAATTATTAGTGGCTTCTTTAATCTTAGTGTTTATTTATCCCTATGCAATATTTAGCATATTTTTCATGATTTAAATCATGACTTGTAAGTGTTTTCCAATTCCCCACCTTTCACTCCCAACCAGAGCAGTACGACTGGGAAAGCTCTCTTTGCTGGCCTCCAATGAGAAGAAGCCATGAGTAAATTGCATCCAAGTGCTATGTGTCAGGACAGAAAGACAGGGGGTGAAGCAATGCCTATTTAAAGCTATGCTGCTCCCTGCTCTTTCTCTTGGAGCAAAGAACTTCAACTCACCCTTAAACCTTTTGACACAATATAAGTTCACTGGCTACTTCAGGACTGGGTAGGATTTTTAACCCCTTTACACTATAAGTAGGGAGAGTGATAACTGGCCAGGATGGATTTTTAAACAGGCTACCATCTGGTAGATATTGGAAGATAAATGTGGAATTGATGAGCATTTGTGGCAGCCATTTATTAAGGGGTAACACTCACTAAGCACATTTACAACACCATAATGCAGTGGAGGTGAGGTAGATGGATTTATGGACATTCAAAGGAGACCAATAAGATTTTGACATGTGTCTAAGGAACGAAGGGGCGTGACCTCAGTAGTAGATTTTAAGTCAGCTATGCACTCTCCATCTCCCTGTTTGAATTTCCCACTCGCCTCCTTCCACAGGGTAGCATTATGTTATCACAATAGGGGCCGGATAGGAACCCCCCTCTCTTTTCAGGGGTAATTTCATCTACTCAACACTGTCATGGAGAATGGACAAATTGACTTGGGAGGTGTCAAATAAATAGGTTTTCTTGGCAGATATTGGGGGGAGCTATGATTTGGTGTTCACCTACTAACATGATTTGGTGTTGGATGGGAATTTTGAACCCCCTTGCGGGTCAAGCATTCAGGGAGGGTGGTATCAATTGCTCTTCGGGTTTTTAGTGTAATGCCCAAGGGGGGTTGGGGGTTCAAGAAAGGAATGACTGACTGCCTCAACTTTTCCCGTCTCAGATTGCTCCCCCAAATAGTTTGATTAGAAACACCATAAATAGGTAACTTTTCAATAAACGTTGCCCTTTGTTCAATCCATTCCTGTTGTGTAGTCTCTCTATTTATCTGGTTTGTCAGAAAATGCCTCTGCACATCATGAGATCAGAGGGGTGGGGAAAGAGACTAATCCTGGAGTTAGCCTGAGGGTTGTATCTTCATTAGTATTTATATATTTATTTACAGTATTTATATACTGCCTTTCTTACTCCTGGGGGGACTCAAAGCAGTTTAGGGTCATGCAACTTGAATTTAATGCTGACTGGAAATCAGTGTCCACTGGAAAGAGATAGCCAATGCCCATTGTGACACTGACAGAAACATTCATGGGAAGAAACATGAAGTAGGGAATAATTTCACTCCCATTATTTCATTCATTCCATTTATACTCCTCATTTCTCCAGTCATGGGGTCCTAGATGTCCTACAATGACTTCCAATAAAACTTAGTGAAAGAATATCACACATGTCAGACAACAATTAAACAATAGTGCAATTAAAATGAGATACTTAAAAACAGTTTTAAATAAATTAAAATACAACTTAAAGCATGCAAGTAAAAATACAGCACACCACCTTCAACACCATTCTAGGCAAGACAGCCTTAATACTGAGTGAATGTGCATTCTCATTGCTTTCTAATCATAGGAGTCTCACATTAATCGGCACCAGGCACTCAGTGCAAGACAGACAAATCTGTTTACGTTGCCTAATCTTTTTAGCTCCCAGCCTTCAACTGTTTATGATATAAGTTTGTCTAGCAACAGAGTGGAACCTAGAGCTGCCATTAATCAACCCAAATTGCATAATCTGACATTGACTATTTAGAAGTCAGCAGTGAAAGACCATGATCTTTGGGGACAATGGGACCCATTTCCCACTTAACAGAGGGATATAAAGCAAATCATTACAGAAGACATGAAATATAAAAAAATAGGCATACACAGTATTCTACTTCCATTAGCAAAATGTAGAGTCTGAAAGGTTTTTTGAAATCCTGCAATCGACATAGCCAGTAGAAGACAGTCATACTGAACTTAAGATAATTCAGGAGAAATATCAATCAAATAGAAGTTTCCAAACAGAACCTGAACAAAAGCTAGGTAGTGTGAAGAAATTTAGTATGTTTTATTCCCCTGCTACTGCTACTGCTACTAACCCCCCCCCCCCCCCCCCGTAACACACACACACACACACACACACACAGAGTTTTCTTGGCCTTTGGTGCATAAGTAAGGTTCCTAATTTTATTCGAATGTAGGTTCGTGTGGTTTCTATATGATAAAGAGCTTATTACACAGTAATTCCTGTACATTTAGGTCAGCTGTGGCAATCAATCAATGGACACTTTGCCTTTGGCAGCACGTTTCCATTAAAAAAAGGAATCCTTTGGAAGCCTCTGTTAGTTAGTAATGACAGAGTAACCTCTGTGTCAAGTAATATACTTGATAAATTTTGCATGTGCTGTTGACTGACAGAAGCTCTGGCTTCCTGTCTAAGCAGCCCATACAAGCTTCAAAGAGCACAGAAACCTCTTTCTTCTCCACAAGTCCAAAGACCTCAAAGCAAGACTTGAGTTGAGCAGGAAAACTCTGCTTCCAAGATGCTAGTGGGACACCCGGGGATGCTCAGAGGGAGTAAACATTCTCCTTCCTCCCCTCATTCCTGCTTCTCCTCCCTCATTGGATTTGCCTGTCACTTATAATCATCTTGCGACTCCGCTGGAGTTCTGATGTGGTACTTAGCATGTTCAATTATGTGAAATAACAGTCTGATTGAATGATCCTTCAGCTGAACAGGGTATGAATGTAATTCATGCACTCCCACACTGACCAAGGATTCCTTGTCTTTTGAAATTGGGAGGACTGGAGCAGCAGCAACAAACCTTTGTTTAGTCTGCATGGATATGCTAATTGTGTCCATCTGGACCTTCTGCCCGTCCTTGTTTTACTTTGATCCACTTTAAGGGACAGCCATAGTTTCGGGAGCTCTGTAGATCTTTTGGGATTCTTGTTTATTTTGATGGGGGAGGGCAAGATTAATGTCATTCAGCTCTTTAAAGTCTCAGCCATTCAAGGGCAACACACTCTGAATGGATGCTGTCCATGTCTTCTCCATGGGATTTCATGAGAGAACAGGAAAGAAAATAAAAAAGAGGCACTTTATGTGAAATTCAACTTCCTTGTCTGCCATTTTTAAATCAACAGAACGTGTATGTCCATATGATTGCATAGATGTTTAAGAATGTGTTCATAATGCCTGCTCAAATGTCTTGAGATGGAGGGCTGGCTCAATCAGCTTTGAAGTAGTTGAAGAAGTACTGGCGGTCCTATATTGTTTCTCCCTCCACTCTATAACAAAAACCCAGGATTAGAGTTGAAAAATATGTACATTTGTCTAATATGCATCATTTATGCAAGCCACATAAGTCCGATAACTTGAATGTAGATGCTGGATAATTTAATTTTCTCTTAATAGGAGTGCACACAACTGTGTCAATCTTGTTCTTTCCTGACAATTCTGTAGTGTAGATATAGCTAATGTTTTGGTATTCAGTATGGGAATTTTAATTGCTTGATTGATTTACCCACTTGTCTACCATGAGATGCTAGCTGTTTTTTAAACTCCTCTGTGGCTCTGTCATTAAGCATTACCTGGGCCACCCCAAGACACTTTGTTGTCTAAGGAAAAAAACAGATATGCCTTCTTCCCCTCCATTTTCCCACAAAGGGGATAACAGAATATATGTTGCATTCTGTTTAGTTAATTTTACGCTAATTCTGATGGTAGGATGAGGTCTTTTGCTGTGTTTAAGGACTGCAGCCTTATTTACAGGTCCTGATCTGCAGTGCCACATTGCTGCTTCCACCTCCTAAGCATGCCCTTAGAATCCGCAGCCACCTTACTCAGCAATCACCTTACTCAGGTTTTATACATATTTGCTTTTCTCTTTCTGGGTATTAAGGAGCCCCCGGTAGCACAGTGGGTTAAACCCCTGAGCTGCTAAACCTGTTGACCAAAAGGTCACAGGTTTGAATCTGGGGAGCAGTGTGAGCTTCTGCTGTTAGCCCTAGCTTCTGTCAAGCCAGCAGTTCGAAAACATGAAAATGTGAGTAGATCAATAGGTACTGCTCCGGCGGGAAGGTTACAGTACTCCATGCAGTCATGCTGGCCACGTGACCTTGGAGGTGTCTATGAACAATGCCGGCTCTTCCGCTTAGAAATGGAGATGAGCACCAAACCCCAGAGTCAGACATGACTGGACTTAATGTCAGGGGAAATCTTTACCTTTTGGGGGGTATTATATGGGGTTTTTTTTTTGGGGGGGGTTGCCTTGTTTCTCAGATTTATTGAGAGCCACTTTGGTGAGAAAGGCAGGATAAACATCAAGCCAACAAAGTAAACAGTGAATAAATCTATAGCATGCAAATAATTTTTTTGGCATTTTAAATTTGTTTTCAATTTTCCCCTTCAAATGAATAGCAAAAGGGGGGGGGGAGAGAGATTGGAAACAAGAGAAGATATAGTACGTAGGTTATGGAGCCATTTATTTATTTATTTATTTATTTATTTATTTAAAACATTTATATTTCACTCTTCTCACCCCAAAGGGGACTCAGGGTGGACTACAACATATATATGGCAAGTATGTTAAACAGTTCGATTCATGAGTCAATTGCATTGTTGAAGATATGGGGAGTATTGTTATTCATATTCTTTAGTATAGGAAAAAAGCTAGAGAGAGAGAGAGAAATTCCAACAATTATATCATCTTTAACAAAAGTAAAAGATTATCCTTCAGGATCCGCATTGATTTATTTTGTCATCTTATATTGTCCCATCTTTTCTTGTCTTCTCCTCCAGATCTGCATTATTTTATCAGTTAACTTATTCAAGCTCTATTTTTTCTACTCTTAATAATAGCCATCCATATACATATCTTAGAGTTAATTTCTTTTGTTAATAGGTTAGTAATACACATGCAAATATTTATTATAGTTATCTATCATTCATGTAGATTCTATACATACTAAATCTTCTTATGAGTCTGCTTGGAGAGATAGGGCGGGTTATAAATAAAGTATTACTACTACTACTACTACTACTATTACTACTATATAAATGTATATATCTATAGTATCAACCTTCTTGAAAATTGTACACTTTTCTTTTCTAATTCTAAGGTATTAACCTCTCAATTTTCTAGCACTTTTTTACCTCTTAAATATGCAGATTATATAATTTATACACATATATTATTTCATATTACTTTTAGTACACAATTCCTATCGTGGTCACCTTCTTCTGGCGTTTTATAAAATCCATAAAAGGTTTTCATTGTAGTTTCTTGTAGTTTCTGTGTTTGTTGTAGAATTAAAGTTAATTTGTCAATTTCAGACATTTCAAACAATTTTGTAATCTATTCATTTGGTGTTGGTATTCTTTGTTGTTTTCATAATTTCACATATTCAATTCTTGCTGCTGTAGTCATGCACAAGAAGAGTCTTTCCTGATGTTTCAGTATTTGCTTGTCTAGTAGTCCCAATAAAAAGGTTTCTGTTTTCAGTGTTACTTTATTTTCTAGTATGTTTTCAATATCAGTATGCACTTTTATCCAGACAGCTCTAACCTTGGGGCAAATCCACCACAAGTGATAAAAGGTTCCAGTCATTTGTTTACATTTGCAGCATAGATTTGATTTTTAATTTATCTTCAAGAGTTTTTCTGGAGTTATGTACCATCATTTTGTAAAAGTTTTCTTTAATGGAGTAGCTTCTTGTAATTGTCATTTTTTCTTCCTTCTAAATTTATTGCTTGCCCTGTGTTTTTTGCCCATTGGATCATGAAAACTTTTACTTGTTCATCAATTGTGTATTCCTTCAGAAGATATTGATATATTTTCCCAATTAGCTTTTTTGTTTGTAGTAGTAAATTGCATTTATCTGAACAAAATCTCTGTTGAACTTGATTGTTAATGATGTTTAAAACTTTGTGTGTTTTGCTGTAAATTTATTACTTACACTGGCAGAACAGAAATTAGCTTGCCTGCGTTGGAACTTTGAGTCTATTTTGCATTGTAGCCATTGCTAAAAAGTCAATAATGCAAACCATAATCTATACAGAGACCACAGAATGCAATTTCTCCATTCTGCTTGAACCTACTATGGACATGTTCTTTCTGCTACTGAGCAGTCCCAGCACATTATAATTTGTTAAATGCAACTTCGTAACTTCAGCAATGATAGCTGCTGAGCTTACAATACAACACATCTGAAAAACAAACGAACTGGTTCAAGTTTACCATATTTCAGTAAGAACGTAAGCCCCACTTATCAACAGATGTCATTTATCGTGCATCGGTCAAAATGATGGTGTTTATGGAATGAGAAATTTAAAACCAACATTTGTGTTGGAGTGCTAACAGAAAATGGCTTTTCTATGCCAAAGCAGCCAAGATTGATATATCAGAAAACAACAAGCTCAAGCTAAGCAAAGCCATTCAACAACATGCTTAAGAAAGTTGCACAGAGATTACATTTGTTGCTTCAAAAAGAGCTAATTTTCAACACATACAAACACATTCTAACACAAAGTATGATTGCTTTTAACCACAGGAACCAAATACTTTCTGAGAAATGGCTGCAAAGTTTGTCATTTTTTAAATAACACATTGATGGTTTTTTTACCGCATCAAAAAGGCAATCTCATAATGAACTAATAATTAGGAATACTAAAAAAAATGTGGTTTGTATCAACCGTTTGTTGTATCAAATATGCCCATTATTCTGTATCTCTTTATAAGTGGTTCCCTACCTTCTTTTTTTTTAACCAGGAACCACTTTGAGCAGGAATCACTCTCCAACATTAGTACCAAAAGGGTTATGAATCAGTTTTTGGTCAACTTTAGATTCAGTTTGGATATTTGGGGTGCTAGTTCAGAAAATTGCATTGGATAGACCACAACAGTTCTAGTTTCTGATTCAGAACATATGCCATCCAGTAGTCACCATCTGGTCGCCCACAGAAAATCATATTTAATAAGCTTTGGTACTATAAGGGGGTTTCACAAAACCTGTCACTCTCATTGCAATAGTGTAGTAATGATGAGGCCGCAGACCATATTTTAGTTCTTGCGGACCACTGGTGGTCCACGGACCAGAGGTTGGGAACCACTGCTCTATATGATATAATGGATGTCTTTTAAAACATTCTTTGTGCAAATAGTAACCTATTGCAAACTGAGTAGGTAATTAATTTTGACCCAAAGTGAGGGGGATGAATCTCTTTCTTCTGCAGTGAGGGCCCTTCCACACAACATCCCAGAATATCAAGGCAGAAAATCCCATAATATCTGCTTTGAACTGGGTTATCTGAGTCCACACAAGGATAATGTGAGATTTTCTGTCTTGATATTCTGGGATATAGGGCTGTGTGGAAGGGCCCTGAGTTTAGTACAATCCTAAACAATTAAGTGCTGCCAAATTCACTTGGAACTCTCCCAGATATCTGTTTTGTGGGTTTTTTCTGGGTGGATTGCACCTTGAATATAGTTTCTTCTGTGTATTTATGACCTTAAAAGTCCTTATACTGTATATTGTTTCTGAATATCTCAGGTCCCTTCTACACAGCTGTATGAAATCCAGATTATCTGCTTTGAACTGGATTATATGGCAGTGTAGACTCGGATAAACCAGGTCAAAGCAGATGATGTGGATTATCTGCTTTGGTCATATGGATTATATGACAATGTAAACTGCTTTGAACCGAATTATATGAGTCCACATGGCCAGTTAATCTGAGATAAACAGAAAACCTGGGATCAGATCCTGGGATATAGAACCTGTCTGGAAGGGTCCTTAGGCTCAGGGACTCTACCTAATACGCTGTTGTTGTTGTACTGGGCACTGAGGACCCTTCCACACAGCCCTATATCCCAGAATATAAAGGCAGGAAATCCCATATTATCTGAGTGTGGAATCAGGGCCCTTCTACACAGCCCTATAACCCAGAATATCAAGGCAGAAAATTCTGCAATCTGCTTTTAACTGGGTCATCAGAGTCCACACACAGATAATGTGGGATTTCCTGCCTTGATATTCTGGGATATAGGACTGTGTAGAAGGGCCCTGAATACACACTTAGATATTGTGGAATTTTTTGCCTTGATATTCTGGGATATAGGGCTGTGCGGAAGATCCCTGATCTATGTAAAAGTGTGTTTGATACTGGAAGAACATGCAAACAAGCACAGCTTGCATATTGGGATTTTTTTTATGCCCTTCCACAAACACCACTATCACCTTTTCGTCCATGTCCCAGCATTATTTCCAATTTTAACTTTACATCTGGCCTTCCAACTATTTTTAATTGTGTGTTGTCTTACTGATAATGTTGTATATTTTATTGTCTATGTTTTTATTTTAATTGCTTGTACTGTTGTTGTTATTATTGCTTGTACTGTTGTATTCGGGCTCGGCCTCATGTAAGCCGCACCGAGTCCCTTGGGGAGATGGTAGCAGGGTATAAATAAAGTATTATTATTATTATTATTATTATTATTATTATTTTGTAAACTACAGATGAAATAAGAATTCAAAGTTGGAGCGTTGGGGTGGGGATTAAGCTCCTGGCTTTTTGCTATGTGTTTTCCTTGCAGTTGTTTCCACTGCCAAAGAGGTGAGTCTCTGTATCCCACAGAGATCCAATGTTATAAAACAAAAAGGCAATCCAATGTTATAAAATGAAAGAAATGGGAAATGGCTGGCACAATTTGAGCTGTATAGGCAGTTCAGTCATAGACATTCTCTGTACCTTCTTTAGATTCCATCAATAGAAGTATATGTATAAAATATCAAATGTCATCATTCACAACCATAAGAGTTTTTTATTTGTAGGAGCTTTCAGATGCATTTACAAGACCTAAGGTAACATATTTTTTTTTTGAAATATTTGTTAGAAGAGGTTTGTCATTGCCTTTCTTTGAGGCTCAAGACCAAGATTGGGCCAAGGTCATCCAGTTTTGTGGCCAAGCGGAGATTCAAATTGTCCAGGGTTGTAGTCCAATGCTGAGGCTGCTAAAACCATACTGGCTCCTTGACTTCTGTCCATGCAATGAGGGAAGTAGAGAGGGGAATAGCTTTGTCTTTGTTTCAGGCAGCAACAGCCCTGCTTGTTTACAGACAAGTCAATTGCACTGTGCTCTGTGAAACTTAATCTTTAAAGTACGTTAAGGACTTTAGTTTTATTCAAATTCTCACAGTTGTGAGTCTTATGGATTATATTATATAGCACTTCTTACTGTATAACAGGGCTGGAATAGTTTTTATTTTCCCCAAGCAAGATGAAAGTTTAAACAAACAGAAAGCACAAAGCAAAACACCTACTGGCACATAGGTTTCTTACTGTATAATCCTCACCCAATCAATGTGGGTTTTAACATATTTCCATGAGTTTAAATAGGAAAAACATCTTAAAGCTCGGCCCCTGGGAAACACAAGCCTGATTACTCTCTCTCTCTCTCTCTCTCTCTCTCTCTCTCTCTTTTTTTTTTTTTTTACTGCAGCCTGCAGAGTGTAAAACGCAGCACATCAGAATTGAATTTGTCATCTCCAGACCTCACAGGAATTTTAGGAACTAAATAGTTAGGAAGCCATCCTGGTCCTTCACGTTGCTTTAATCATAGTCGAAGTTTCAATTTAAACATTCAGGAAATCTCCCTTATTTAAAGCAATCAACTCACTGCTGAGAGGGGTCTGGCTTTACTGTGTTTAATTTCTTGGCATCAGGCAGAAGTTGATTGGTTGCAGCTAGTGCATGAAAAAGTCCTCCTCTCTCCCTTGCCTCCCCCACAACATTTAAAAATTCCAGAGCATTGCTGCATCATTTGTATTCAGCCCTACGTGGACTTATATATTGGCAAATCAGCGAGATAGTAACTCAAAACCTCCACTGGAAAACAGACATAATGCTGAAAAGTCTAAGGAAAGCCTGACTGTCAAACAGCTCTTAAAGCTGTAAGTCTCAGGGCTGTAAAAACATGACTGGGCTCCATGTTAAACTTTTTACCCTGTGTCGCACTGGGCTCTTATAGAGGCTGAATGCTTTCATGCCAAACATTGGAACTCATTTACGATGATCCATGATCAGTAATGTTGGACAATATGGTGATGACTGGAGAAAAGAAAAGTTACTGGTTTCAGTTTGTACGAAATGTTTCTTTCATTCGAACTACAGTAGAGACTTGCTTATCTAACCTTCGCTTATCCGACATTCTGTCTTAGCCAACATGCTTCTCTGATGCCCCCCTTTTCCTACAGCATTTCGCCTTCAGTTAAAGGAGTGCTCCCCAATTCTCTCTCCATTCCCAATAAGTGAAAAAGGCAAGACGAGGAGGAGGAGGAGGAGGAGGAGGAGGAGGAGGAGGGAGGGAGGAAAGGGGGGAAAGAGGCAGGACCAGAAGCAGAAGTGTCCTCCCTCCTTCCCTCTGTGATTCCCACACTCCTCTTCCACATCCAGGCACTTTCTGCTGGGCTGCCTTGCCTTAACCCTTTGAGTCCCTGTTGTTAGTATTCTAGGGGCCTAGCACCACATCAGATGGGTACAGTAGAAGACTCTGCATTATCTGACATTTTCATTTATCCGACATTCCTGCCAGCTTTAGGTTAAATTAGTGGGACTCTACTGTATAAACGGTCTTCAGGAGTAGAGATATCCTTGTTATGGAGAAAATTGCCCCCAATTTAAGATATCGCCATAAAAAACAAATCTAGTGTATTTTTAGGCCATGATCTTTTCCCCACCAGGAATTTTCTGTCCCACACATCCACTCTAAATGTACATTAACATATATTTTTCCTGTATATGCTGAGGTAGAATTTTTATTGCTGTGCATTTCATTGGGGGATTAAAGCATGTACATACATTTCTTCCATTCATATTAGCAGGAGCTGAAGTGCTTACATTTGACTAGATTGTTACCATTATTTTGTATCTTTTTATTATGTCACTGATTCCATGTAATGATATAGTATAAGCTCTATACTCAAGGTACTAGTATTTATCATTTCACCTAGTCATATGTGACAAAATATGTCATCTCTAGGAATTTTCTATGTCCTCTTATTGTAAATTCTGGGTGAAGGTGTCCATTTTAGTAAGGCATACTATTAGCCACAATTTCCTGTTTCCACAGTAAGTTCGGGAACCTATGCTCCATTAATTTGGGGTCATATTGTAAATGTAGTATAGTTTTTTTTAGTAAATATACAGTTTGTGTTAATCACTCTTAAGAAACTGCACAGAAGTTGAGCAGCAGTATCATCTTGGGGGACATATGTGTATTTTCTTCTTCTCTGGTAAACAGTAATAGTTAGCCCTGATCCAGATGGTCTAATTTATAACGCTGGCTATATGAGGGCTTCCACCTTCCTTTCTACATTTATTCATCAGTTGCATTTCTAGTATGCATTTTCTTCTGCATACATGACTTTCATCCTCCCCATTTATCCTCACAATAGCTCTTTGGGGCATATCAGGCTAAGTTAATAGCCTATGATCACCCAGTCAATTTAATGATTGAGTGGAACCAGAACCTGGATTTTATAGCATTATATCTATACATTTGATTACAAAAGCTGTGCCAACATAAACCATATTATTATCACTGCTTATGAATGCTTTTTCATGGCCATCTGTGTTGAAAAGTCCTACAGCTACTAGCAAGCAAGGCTATGGATTGCTGAATGGATTTGATGCCATGGATGCCTAGACACAAAATGCTTGATGTGTAGACTTACTCACAAGAGAGGTGACCATTTTAACACATGGACACAGGTCCATCAACCTGCAGTGTATTGCCCCCAGTTAGTGTGTGATCAAGCAATCCAAATAGGAAATGCAGAATAGCTTAAATCTATTATTTGAAATGGGTTTTCATGTTTGAAGGTGATCTTAGTTTATTTATAAATGTAGCTAGTACTCATCTAGATATAATCAGTGGCAGCTGGTTAATTCGATGTTAATGGGGTAATGATTTCATTCTAAGGTTTAGTCTGAGCTAAGCTTTCCAAGGTGCTGAACCCTACCCCCAAAACTGATTTGGTAGTTCAAGTAGCATCTATACATTTATATAAAAAACAAGAGTAGATTCATTGGATAATCCTGATTTTATGCTGAACAATGGTTACAGCACAGCAATAAAGGAAAGCAAATTTGTATGAGAAGAAAATGGAAGTAAAGGATGTTTAAGTACAATCTCTAGTACATGATGTAGAGATCAGGAATGGAAACTCTGAAGTGTAGCTTTGATATGTCTAGCCTGTGGCAAAATAACTGTAAAATTAATTCCATATACTCAAGGGAGACTGGGAGTTGTATTAGTGATACTGCATCTCTTTGTGCAACAGAGTTTTGAGACAAAAATAAGTTTAAAAACAAACAAACCCAGAAGAGTTATGATATTACTGAGAGAACTGCTGTTCAAAGGAGAGAGCAATCTGGCTTGTCATAACTAAAGTGCCTCTCTGGATTTTGGACTTATCAGGATCTGGATCACATTTTTCCTTCCTAATGTTCCTATTCTCTCTCATTTGCTTTTTATGCTTTAACTTGTTTGAAATGTTCAAATTCTTGAAAGCTTTTTTAAAAAAAAAAATGTAAATATTCCTGTCCTGTTATATTGCGATTTTCAGTTGTAGTGTTCTTATTAAATAGCAGAATACAGAAAATGAGCTAACAAAAGATCTAAGACCATCTTAAGCTTATTCAGTCATCCTCATGGGATGAGTTGGAGAAGACAGGGATGTTATGATTACCAACCTTTCCCTCGGTCCCATCTCTGTCTCTTGACCCTCAGCTGCCTTTCTACATTAGAGGAAGAGAGGGACTGTGTTAACTGCAAAACTGCTCTGCACAATTTATAATCTAGTGTGAGTCAGAAATCTCTGTGTCAGCCAGTTCCTGACAATTCTAAGGCACTCTGGGAGTTACAGTACAAAGAAGAAACTTTTCCAGGCTCTGGTAACTACTATATTTCACCAAGTAATCATTACATTTTTGTCTCCCCACCCCCCACCCCCCAAAAAAATCAGTATTTTTGTTTTCATCGCATAATAGTAACAGCCTTGATTCATTGCCCCAACATACTGCTGCCAGATGATCTGTGGAACCAGTAGAGGAAGACAGCCTCCCTAGTCTAGCTAGCATGGGGAAGACTTCATTCTTCCCTCTCCAAGTGTCTTGCTGCATTATGCAAACAACAACTTTGCCCATTCTCCTATTTTTCTTCCAGCCACAGCGCTTTATGCGCTCGTGCACCCACATGCCTTGCAGCTAAGTCCAAAAACACTGGATTGAAGAGAGCCAATATAGACACACTTTTCAACCCAGCAGGACACATGGAGGAGGAGGCCTGGAGACTTCCCTGTGCTAGCTAAACTGTTTACAGTGGGGAGGTTGGTTACACTGTATGAAGATCATCTGCCAGCAGTACAATATTTTTCATCACATAACAACCTCTGAGGATGCCTGCAATAGATGCAGGTGAAACGTCAGGAGATAATGCTTCTAGAACATGGCCCTATAACCTGAAAAACCTACAACCCATGACATAGCATGACAGAGCTAAATTCCACAGTGAAATCACTTTAAAATCATCCAAATAAACCACTATATATTTTATGAATTTAACATGTGGCTTTTTATATACTATAGCATTTTGTTAACAGCTCTATGTCATGACCCTTTTTGAAGTGGACTGTGGCATGACATTCTGCAATACTTGCTGAATTGAACACTATTTGTGTCTTAATATTTGCACTAAAATGTGCGATGCAAGGCCAGAAAGTTATTTTTGTTCTTTACAATATGTTCTGTCTACTTGATCTTTATGAAACGAATTGCATTGCAACCCATGACATAGCAGTCACACCCTCCCTTTCTTTCAACCAAAAAGGATATTAAAATGTGGCTATTACAACTGTAAAATATAGTATATTTTGGCTGAAAGGCATTGATTCGCCTCTTAATGAAATCTTCACTGGTTGTTTCATTGGAGGCCATGACATTGGGAACATGGCTAATAAGGCAGATAATCATATGTATCACCTGTCATACCATGACAGCAAAAAATGAATCAGTAAGGTCCAGTGGAAGATAATAATATAAAAGTTGTTAAAGAATTGGTTGCCTCTCCCATTTAAAAAATAGTTACTTCATGTTGTAAATGGGAGATTATATTTTGAAGTACTATAGAAAGCCTTCCTTAAGGTCAAAAAGTAGCACAGCAGGGCATGGTGCTGGCAAAATTCTGAACCTCAACATGGGGAATTTCCAGGTGTCAGAGAGTACCTCATAGCCAGTATAGTGTACTGTTTTGAGCATTGAACTATGATTTTGGAGACAAGGATTCAATTCACCACTTGGCTGTTCAAACTCACTGAATGGCCTTGGATATGTTATACATTCTCAGACCCAGAAAACCTCAGATAGATGGTCATCCAGCCTTTGTTTAAAAACCTCCAGAGAAGAAGAGGTCATGATACTTTCAGGCAGCATGTTCCACTGTCAAACAGCTCTTATGAAGAAAGTTTTCCTAATGTTTAGGAGGTATCTCTTTTCCTATAGTTTAATTGGTTTTTCCACATCTTAGGGGAAATGCACTTGCTCCTTTTTCTCTTTCATAGAGTCTCCAACAGTTGAAGTTGATTTGGTGGTAGTTAACAATACATTTTTCTAGTCTCCTCATAGAGTTTGATCACTGGACATTGAAATTTCTCAAAGCCTTTCAAGATTTCTGGCCTACTTTATGCCAGGAGCCTAATGGAACAAATATCAATGCTCTTTTTAGTTCCACTCCACATTTTACTAGTTGCATTTGTATGTGTCAGCAAACATTAATATGCTAGTTCAGCATGTTTGTGCCCTATAATCCTTTATGCTCACTTGGCAGACATATTCACAAGCAGTGGTCAGAGACTAGAAAAGTCTGGTTGTGGTTCACTATGTTTTCAAGACTTTGTGTGTATGTGTTAGGTTTTGTTATCTTTATCATTTCATATAGTCTGGAGAAACTTTTTTCCTAGCTGCTATCTCAACCACTATAGTTCTTTGCTTAATTCAGGAAATGTGGTGGAGAAACTAATTCTGAGCAAACCAGACAGCAAAAAAGAACATACAACACAGTCTGTTCCACAAATTAAAAAAAAAAACCCATAAACTCTCATATTGCTAGTAATTGCTTTGTTTGCTTCCTTGGCTTATATATAAGATGTATTTATTTAGTACCATCTGTTTGTATGTGGGGTATAAGCATGTGTATTTAGCATTCTCATTCAGACATATTTTTTTTTAGAGTGTGTGGGCAGTTGCTAGATACATCACAATGGGAAACAGAATGGTTATCCTGACTTCGTGCCTCTAAAGCAGTGGTTTCCAACCTTTGGTCTTCTAGGTGTTTCAACTTCAACTCCCAGAAATACCAGCCATATTACCAGCTGTTATGAGTTATGGGAGCTGAAGTCCAAAGCACCTGGAGGACCAAACATTGAATACCACTGCTTTAATGCTATCTGATGTGGGGGGCTGGTGATTTCTCCCCCTCCCTGCCCCATCTGTCTGCCATTGCATGATATATTTGTGCCCATTTGTTAAAATCATTTCTTACTTGAAAACTTGTGAGCAACCCATGGCTCTTGGACCAACACCAACCTATGGACCACCATTTCAGGAGATATTTGACACAGCAAGATCAGTGGTGGAAAAGTTAGGATTCCTTGCATCTGTTCAAGGCAAACTTGTAAAAGCAACATCCAGGCAACTTCACCAACACCAATGGCTCACCTTAGGATTGGCAGGAAAGAAATGATTGTGACAGATGCTTGTATATGGGATAAAAAAAGAAAAGGGCAAAAATGAGTGGGATGTTGATCATCCCCTGTTTGTTTATCCCTTTGCATTTCAAGTCACACATGCTTCTTTACCTTGCACTGGAACAGATCAGCATTTAAAGACATGAGTCTATCGTAATTGCCTTTGTTTCATTTGCCACTTATGAAGACAGAAGGTAGAAGGGCTGAGAGATAATAGTTTGTCTGTGGCCACATAGGGTCTTCATCACTGAAATTGAAACCGAGAATGTCTTAACAACCAGTTCATAATATTAGGCAATTCCTTTATATTAGGGATATACTAAATAATGTTGGGAGATTCAAAGCCTGATAAAATAGTGTTCATGTGAGAAGTGTTTATTTTAAAAATCTTATAGTCTCTATTCTGTCAGGCACCTAGAAGCCCTTGGCCGGATCCAGATGGGCCTTTATTTCAGAAGCATCCACGTTAAAAAAATCGTGGATGTTCCTGGGACCCTGTCCACACCCACCCTAGAAAGCTGCAAGGCATGTGCTTTCTGGGGTGGGTGTCCAGACATTCTCTTGGGACTAGGCCGAGAGAATGTGTGGATGCCCTACCCACCTCCACCCAAGCCCCCAGACCCCATAGAAAAGTAATAGAAACTTACATGTCCTCCATTAGAAGCCTCGGCCAGCTCTTCCAGCACGTAGAAATGATGTGCCAGGAGAGCCGGGTGGAGTGAATTGCCTCCCTCCTTTCCCCCACTCTCCTGGCACATCATTTTTACATGCTGGGAGAGCCAACCAAGGCTTCTAATGGAGGACACATAAGTTTCTATTTCTTTTCTAAGGGGTCTGGGGGGCTTGAGGGGAGTGAGGTGGGTATTTCCACAGTTTACCGGGCTTATTTTGCCTGGTAAACTGTGGGAATACTGTCTGGACTGCAGTATTCTGCAGTCCAGACCAGGAAATAGTAGATTTATCCTGTGCCTTCTAAGAAGGTGCGGAATAAATCCGCTATCAAATTAATTAGCTACAAACCAGGGTTTTCCTGGTTTGTCATGAATTAATTCAGGACTGTCCAGAATGTTGTCTGGACCGTCCTTCCTTTATTGTGGGTGTTTCCACAATAAAGGGCCTGTCTAGACGGGCCTCTTGTTAGGAGTAGGGATGTTACAGAGGGTGGAATAGACCCATGTCCTGTGATTCTTTCTCAGCAACCAAATTTGTCATATGCTGCAGGTTAGGAAATAGTTAAGCACAGCTGTTACATTCACTGTAGGGATTCACGGACTAAATCTAATAGTAACCCTACCTAAAGCAGGCCCAGTAAAAAATGAATGGAACAGAGTAGCTGATATCAATGGGTTTGCTCTAATCTTAAAAAAGCTAATGTGAGTTTTATCCCTTTGCCTTTATGTATTTCATAGCCACTCACATAGTGTCTCTAAATCTGATTTAGAACTATGGTAGTTATTTTTTCTTTTGCCCAGGGGTGTGGGTTGGGTGAAAGAGCAAGACTCATGGATTCATATAATAGGTGGTGGCATTCATTTCAGTCAGGTAGTGATTCTGCTTTGATTTATAATCTAAATGAGTATCAGAGGTGCTGAATCTAATTTGAGGATAGGATCAAACAACTTAGGCTGAATCCACGCTGCCATATAATATAGCATTGAATTTCATTGTATGGGTCTACACCAGTGGTTCTCAACCTGTGTGTCCCCAGATGTTTTTGCCTTCAACTCCCAGAAATCCTAACAGCTGGTAAACTGACTGGAATTTCTGGGAATTGTAGGCCAAACACCTGGGGAGCCACAGGTTGAGAACCACTGGTCTACACCGGTCATATAATGCAGTTCCAATTGCATTATATGGCAGTATAGAGCCAATCTTGGAATAACTAGTTCAGATTAACGTTCAGACTAAAACTTAGAGAAGATTCCCCCACTCCACTGTCATGGAGGAGAATGAGTTCTTTAAGAGAAAAGGAAGTATGAGGAAAGCGGATTCCCATGGCTCTCGCATCATGAAGAGATGAACCAGGGACTACACCCCATTCCCAGTAACCCACATATTTGCCATTAAAGCCAGATGTTATGCTTTGTTCCAGGTACAAAGATTGCCCTCCTAGGCCTCCCTGCCATCAGATCACTTCCACCATTGCTTGCAAATTAAATTGCAGGACTGAAAGCCATTTTCTAACTCAATCTATAGCTGTTCTGAATTAGAGCAATATTTGCTTCTCTTTGTCGTTGTTTCATAATTAAATTAAATGGGCCTCCTGTGGAAGAATTTGTTCTCTTCTAACATGTTATAAGCACTGGTGGTTACCAGCTCCAGCTGCTTTTGCCACATGAAGCATGCCTTTACAATAAGCAAGCAAATACAGCAACTTTCTCTAAAACCACAAGCAAATGCTGGGTGGCTAATTTGTTTCTTTTTGTCTAGCTTTCTCCCATCTCCTGGAACCCAACAGCACTTGTATAAACCAAGAGAAGTATAATAGAAAGATTTGTTTAGAGGTGTATTGCTGGAACAAGGGGAAGACAATTAGATTGCTAATTTCACAGCATTAAATCATAGAACCATAGAGTTGAAAGAGACCACTAGGGCCATCCAGTACAACCCCCTGCTATGGTGGGACACCCAACAAAGCACTCCCAACAAACAACCATCCAGCATCTGCTTAAAACCTCCAGAGAAGGAGATTCCACCATACTCCGAGGTGGCAGCATATTTCACTGTTAAGCAGCTCTCCCAAGTGGGATTTCTTTACCTACAGTTTGGATTTATGGTTCCAGAAATGAACACAATATTCCAGTTGATGCCTGAGCAAATCAAATCCCACACTGAGAAAGATGTTGATATATTTTTGCTTACTAAAATAAGTTGTTCATTGTGACATGACTTCAGTATTAAGTGAACCTCTCTATGTATGCCATACTATTTGTAGATCTATTAGACACACATACACTCTTTCATGTTACCTTATTTTTTCTTACAATATTTTTCAATAGAGAAATTTCACAGCAAGCTTGAACTGAAATTGTGGGGTGCTTTTCCACACATACACAAACTTCACTGTTCAACAGTAGAATACCATATGGATGAAAACAATATTAGAAAATATTTGGAAACATGTACTTTGGGTATCAGGAAACCCTGGTGAGGGTACTCTGTGATGGACAATACACTTTGCAGTTTGGGACTTACACTATGCAAAATGTTTGCAGAGAATCTGCATTTTCTGCAGAGAAGATATTTTCTGTGGAAAAATGTATGGTTCCCGTTCAAAAAATGCTGTTCTTTGCACAAAAATACCATGTGCAAATTCAGCACAGAACAATTCCTGAATGGTGACTCTTTTCAAAGACTTTTTCACAATAGGAAGTAAATTGTTATTTGGGGAAAATATTGCAGACATACATCCCTAATTTGCAACTTTACAATGTAGTGCATAAGTTGAAATTGTGGTAGATACCTTAGGAACAGGACTGAAAAACTCTCATTCTTATTTGGCTAGTTGTAATAGCATGCCGATGAATAATATACAGATGTAAGTGCTTTACTTTATTGAAATATGCATTCTCACTGGCTAGTGGAAGAAGCCTTCAATGTAAAGAATGCTGCTATTGATCAGTTGTTGCACTCCTGCAGTTAGAAATGGAAACACTATGTAGTACATAACTGAAATTTCATTTAATAGAAATATATTTCAACCTGACTAGAATATTTCTAGCTTGATTCCGCTACAAACTCCAAATAAGACTCTTTCCCCTATGCTTGCAGACTACAAACTCCAAATAAGACCTTTCACACTGCAACTTTTCACTTAATAACAGACCAAAAAATGTCATTTGCCCACAGAAAACCTGTATGTGAACCCTTTAAAGGGGCTGGCAACTGGAGGGAAACAAGGGATCAGACCCTGGCTCTGGTTACATTTCAGTCCTTGTAGAGGGTTTGTAAGGCTCATGAAAGAAAGCCTTCGAGGAACATAGTGAATCATTATCTCAGATGGCTCTTGGCACTGATTTCTTCGGAAAGAAAGAAAAAGAGAGAAAACCAAAGGTTTCACTACCACGGAAAGACAGAGTTAGCTGTTTTATTGCCATTCAGGTTGGAAAAGCACTGAGCCAGTAACAAATGACTACCTGGGTCAAATATCCCTTTAATCTGATAACAACTCTGTTCCTAGTAGTATAAATTGACTTAACATTCATAGAAGGAGGTACACTGTACTGATTAGTGATGTTGCTGAGATTTGTCCTGCTATCCCTGAAGTTCTGGGCTTATAATTTTTCACTTAAATCCTGCCCATATTCTTCTCCAGCTTGGATTTTAATCAGGACTAAAATTGTGGCTACAAATATATAATGTAGGCAGGCAGATGTACAAGGCAAACAGGAAATTACTCCTACACAATTCCCTCCCTTTGAAAAATGGGATCAATATATTCACTCCATGAGCGGGCCTATCTTTGTAGCTGTTGATGGTAAGCTTATTGGGCACTGCACCTTCCACTGCCTTCCCATTATGTCTCATTTTCAGGAAGCTAATATAAGCTTAGAAGAAGTCTCACGCAAGGGAGGCATAACCTTTTCCAGGTTAGAAACCTGATTCTGCTACAAGGCAGTACTTTCCTATCCCTTTGAAACCACTGCAGATAAACAGAGGAAGCTAATCACATGACAGAGTTGACTTATTATCTAGCCAGAGCTTAGGAAATTTTTTATCAGGATTAGGCTTGGTTGATCAAGAAAAAAAAATGGTTCTAAATTCGTTTCATATATAGGGGGCGCTGGCGTTTCGATTTTAAAATTATTTCTCAAATTTTAGTGGAAAAAAAGATCGGAAATAGCAAAAATCTGAATAGCTTCGTTTACTTCGTTAATGGAAGGTGCCCTCCCCCCTGTTAGTTTAAAATCTCACAGTTTCCCTAGCCTCTCTGGCGACAAGCGGCGATGGGTGTCAGGGGAATGAGGTGGGCGTGGCTATGCCCAGCTCTTCTTGATGGCCACTGGGGGCGTAGCCTTCAGGAAGAGCTGGGCATAGCCACGCCCACCTCATTCCCCTGCCACCCATCACCGTTCGCAGTCGCTCAGGGAAGGGAAACTGTGAGATTAGTTTTAAAATCTCAGTTTCCCTTCCCTGTCAAGCTGTCATGCAGAAGGAAGAAGTGGGCGTGGCCAAGCACAGCTCTCCTTGGAGGCCTCGCCCCCAGCTACCTCCAAGGAGGGCTGTGCTTGGCCATGCCCACCTCTTCCTTCTGCATGACAGCTTGCCAGGGAAGGAAAGCTGAGAGATTTTAAAACTAACATTTTTAAAATCTCTCAGCTTCCCTTCCCTGGCAAGCTGTCATGCAGAAGGAAGAGGTGGGCGTGGCCAAGCACAGCTCTCCTTGGAGGTCTCTGGGGGCATGGCCTTCAGGAACACCTGTTCTTACCCACACCCACCTCCTTCCTCTTTGCATCGGCGGCTTTGCGAGGTGGGCTTTGCAAGGTGGGCGTGGCTATGCCCAGCTCTTCCGCATCGCTGCTTGTCGCCAGGGAGGTAGCCACGCCCACCTCGCAAAGCCCACCTCACAAAGCCGCCAATGCGAAGAGGAAGGAGGTGGGCATGGGTAAGAACAGCTGTTCCTGAAGGCCACGCCCCCAGCATTTATGATTCACTAGCGGAAGTTGTAAGGAAGGTGGCGGACGCAGCTTCGATATGGCAAAAACACTTCCGGGTTGCCAAAACGCATCGATATCGCTTCAAAAGGTAATTTATTTACACTTTCATTACGAATTAAGAAACTTATGGCTTGGATCAACCAACCCTAATCAGGATGGGCAGGTGCACCTGAGAGTTTTAGATGACCTTTTCCAGGTCCGTCAGTCTACCTGGGTATGGCTCTTTCTTTCTAACTGAAAATGTTGCTGTCTATGTCTATACAAATATCAACGAGTTCAGGGATGAGTATTGTATCATCCTATAGATGTTGGACTGCAACTTCCATCAGCCCTGGCCAGTTTTGTCAGTGGTGAAGAATGAATGGACTTGTAGCTTGTAGTTTGGTCTGGCTGACCAAACAAAAGTGTACACTGTTGTTGGTCCAAGAGGCATTGACTTTTGGTACATGGTAAGTTTCGAAGAAAGAAAGGAACAGTAATAACCACCTTGGCACTTAACATGGTATCAGTCCTTCACGCCGCAGTGGTGGAGGGACTCTGCCATTCTCTCATGCCAGATAGTTTATGAAGCACTGGTATATGAAGCACAAAAGTAGTAGCTGGACAAAACAAAATAATGAAATCCCACTCTTTTGTCTCTTCAAATCAAAAGAAGATACAAATTCCATGAGCAAAACTTGTCTGCTCTTAGTTTTTCCTTAGGACACACCATTCTTTATGTATCCTACTGGGAAGGTTGATTGAGTGCCCAATAGAATTTTCTCCAGCTGTTGGTGGTCTGTTCAGGAGCTAATGGGGTGACTTTTTTGCCTTGCCTTCTCCTCCCTGGCCATTTCCTGAGGGCGAAAAAAACCCCATTATGTTTAGCAGATACTTCTACTAACTTACATGTAGCTCTCCATCCTGTTTAATGTGTGTGTGTGTGTACCTCTTATCCATTTTTCAGTTTATTTCCTTTATTGAAGCACATTGTTCATGCTTGACAGATAAAGAATCATGTTAAATATCCCCCAAGAATTCAGCACTGAAAAGCTGTCTTTGTTAGAAACACTGGGGGCTAGGGCTGCTGTAGTCTTCCAGATTTCTCTAAATCAGACCTCACTACTGATTATTATACATATATAAGTATGTGTGTAAACACACAGAGACACTTGTAAGTGTAATTTATGCGTCAGTTCATATTTATTCCCTCATTTCACATTATCCTGTAAAACTAAAGACAGATTTATATTCTTCTCCAGTGAGATGTTTAATTTAACAGAAACTGTCATATTCCAAAAATGAATTATTGTTCTGTGTGACAATGTCTTGGCTGAGAAGAGTGTGTTGGGGAATAGCCCGGTGGGCTTTGGTCTACAGAAGTTTACTGGGCCCTGGGAAAGTTTGGGATTTATTTCTTCTAGGTCTTGCTGCAAGTACTCTAATTGCTTCAAGGAAATGCGTCATGATACCAGGTGGAGGCAGTCTCCAGAAAAGGCTAGATGCTATATTTTTCAGACTAATGATAGGGGAACTCTATTGATCTCTCCTCCTGAACCCAAGATTGTTGACACCCTGCCTTTAATATACTGTCCCCACAGCCCATCAGTATTGGCACCCTATCTCTGCTTCCCTGTTAAATTGCTGAATTAGTGCTCTGTCGACCACAACACACATCCCTTTAACTTTAATATGAAGAACATATGTATGGTTAGGTGGGCCAATGGGAGAAAATCACTTTACATTATAATATTAGTGAAAAAAGTGTGTAAGATGATCTGTAGATTTTATTTTGACACCAGAAATGTTGTTCAAAATATAGAAAGCTTCCAGTAGTACTTACTGAAAATACAATCAGAAGGTGAATGTGTGATAAGGAAAGAATAGATCCAGATACTTCATTTGGAGTATATTCTGAAACCGAAAATTCAATTGAAACCAGACATTTTTTGTTGGGGTTGAAGGACAAACAACTTGAAGAAGTATCCAGTAGATGACTGCAGCTGCTAGACTGATACAGTTATTCCATTTCAAGAAGATTAGCTGATGAAACTATTGACCTCATCTTATGGCTCCAAATAAGCATCCTAGGATGCCTCGAGCCAGGATCAGGGGTGGAGCCCCACTGCAGCCATCAGACAATCTGGCTCCACCCCCAACCGCCTCCAACCTGAGTAAAACTGTCACCAGATGCTTTCCCTAGCAACACAGGAGGCATCCCATTTTGTGCTCCCTGAGAGAGTGACACTTTTCCTATAAGAGAGCTACGTGCCAGATCTGTCTTTCCTCTCTGGAATTCAGGTGAAGCGCATCACTTTGCCTGGGCTTTATGATAAGGTCATATTTCTTTCCAGAGATTGACAAATTGATAATTTTGATTAAAGAAAATACTTTTCATAAAAACTGAGAACCAATAATTTTTGAGGGAATATTGGGGGAGATTATCTGTATTCGAATTTGAAGAATAGCAGGTTGGCGCAATAAGTAGAAATATATTTATATTCTATACTTAGATAAAGTAGGATGAGTAGACAATTGTAACCGTTATCTGAGAAGTTGAAAATTATATGCCCCCCTTGTTATTTGTATTGTTGTATTCTAGTCACTAATCTACCTTTGTAGTGTGTATTTGTTGGTTTTAGTGGCACAAAACCCCAATAAAAGTGAAAAACTGCAAATAAAGAAATTGCTAGGTTTTTTCACCTGAGATAACAACTTTCTAGGAATTTATAAGCTCTCCAACTTCCAACATCTGGCAGATGTTGACTATAGAATTGCACTGGAGGACTTGGAGATTCCTGGAAAGGTGTTGACCATAGGTTTGCACTGGATGACCTAAAGATTCTAAAAATTTCTAATGAGAACATTTAAATCAAATCCATGAATGAATAATCAAATACATAAAAGTCAAACCCGCAAATGTGGAATGTCAACTGTACTTTTGTAATTTGTCATTGCTGTTTGGTTATCTTATACTTTGTCTTTATGTACAGTAATTTTCTCATTATACAGTTGGCCTTTCTCATTTGCGGGTTTGACTATTGAGAATTCGATTATGACAATTTGATTAAAATGTTCTCTCTGTGGCCCCATCTACACTGCCACAATGTGCAATGTAGGAAATGCATTAATCTGGGGCATTCAAATGACACATCCTGGCCAATGCATTTTAACCCAGGTTATATTCTGGCTTGACCCTGGGTTAGAAAAACACCAACAAGAATCCAGATCCTCTAGGAAAATCCAAATCTTTGTGGGTGTCGTGGCACTGGAGGCTGCCATCTGGCATCCCTATGTGTGATCCCAGATGGCATTCCCACAGCCATCCCATACTACCTGGGCTCAGGCAATCTGGGGTGTTGGGATGGCAGTGTCTCCCGAGCCTCCCTGTAGCTTGAGTCCCCATAAAAACACTGAGGAATTGCCTTATCACAATTACAGTTTGTTTTCTTCTTGGATCTGTGTCATTCCAGATGTGATGAAGCTGTGTGAAAGCACCCTTAGATTCCTTGGGTGCTTTCACATAGTCACATAATTCAGCTCTAGCGGGCATTAAATTGCCAATTTGGGGCCACTTGTTATCCCCATGTGACTGTTAAAAGTCATCTCAGCAGCAAGGTGCTGGCTACATAGCCCAGCCATGCCTATGCCAGTTCAGCATGGCTGGGCATGTACAGTGCCTTCTGTGCCTCCCTGCATCCCAATTCCTCACAAAGACCCCTACTATCACTGCAGGCTGTCCATATGTTGTCTTCACGTGACTGTTAAAAAGTTTGTCAGACTGAATATATTCCTTTGATTTTTGTGAGATTAGTGAATGTAATTCCAGTTGCCTTGTACCGCCAGGGTTAAATTCAGGCAAGATCTTTGGGAAATTCATTCACCAATTTAATATCACCTGCCTGTAAGATTAACTATTACACTGTGTTTTTATTTAAATATCATCACTGAGCAGTCACTCTCTAAATTTTTTAAGGAAACACCAAAAATTGATTTAAGGTCACCAGAAGGATGTTGGTAGGTCAATATTACTAAACATTATAAAGCCTGGAAGATTTCATTTTAAGGAACTGTAATAACTCTGTTCTTTGGCATATGTAATTCAATATTTTATATTTATGAAGATAGACATTTCTGAAGAGGTTTAATGAGCAGCAATGTAGTTTTCCCATTAAAATCCAGGGCTCTCTACAATTTTTAATAAACAGTAAGTAATTCATTGCCATATGTGTCTGTGGCTTTCCAGCTAAGGGCATAGCAAGTTCTTTTGAAAGCTACCTCAACATTTTGCACATGAGCCAAAACCACCAATGTAGTACTCCTGTACTGCAAATTTTAAGAACCAGCACACTTTAAAAGGTTTCTTTTTTAAAAAAAAAATGTGTAATCAACCTGCATTTAAGAAAATGTTCTGAATCTATAAAATGATCAAAATTTTAGAAGTTGAGTAAATCTGTGAAATCTTCAAATATTAGATACTAGCTGTGCCCTGCCACACATTGCTGTGGCCTTTAGTAAGAGTTTTGAAGTCTCTGCCTGGCCTCTCTTCCTTCCTTCACTCGCCCTCTTTCTCTCTCACACACTCCTTCCTTTCCCCTCTCTCTCTCTCTCTCTCTCTCTCTGGCATCCCTCCTTCCTCCCCCTTCTTTATGCTTGTGTGTAAACTTGAGTATCTTCTGTTGGTCATGGGGGTTCAGTGTGGCATGTTTGCCCCAATTCTGTCATTGGTGGGGTTCAGGATGCTCTTTGAGTGTTGGTGAACTCTGAATCCCAGTGTCTACAACTCCCAAGTGTCAAGGTCTATTTCCCTCAAACTCCATCTGTGTGGATATTTAGGCGTATTGAATGCTTTGGTCCGGATCCATCATTGTGTCTTCAAAGTCGCCCCCTCCCTTCTCCCCACCCCTTCCCTCCCTGAGTCACTCCTTCCCTCCTCCCACCCCCTCTGGAAAGACACGCCCCTCTCCCTTCGCCCCACCCCTTTCCTTCCAGGAGTCAATCAGGGAGGGAAGGGGTGGGGCGAAGGGAGGGGGCGTGTCTTTCCAGTGGGGATGCGGTGCAGCGAGGCTTGGAGTGTGCGGAGCGGGGCTTGGAGGCAGCGTGGGAGGGGTAAGATGAAGGAGCGGGTGGAGGGAAGGGGGCGGGGGGAAGTGGCGTTGTTTGTGTGTGTGTGTGTGTGCCATGTGTGGGGAAGTGCGGTGACGTGTTCGCGCTGGGCGGGGCGAGGGAGGGAGGGAAGTGTGTTGGCCATTCGGCCATGTGTGTGCGCGCGCTGGGGACTTTGTGCCAGTGAGCATGCTCAGTTGTTTTGCCGTTTTTTCTGTGTGTGGTTGTGTTGTTTTCAATTCTGAGTGGATTAGTTTGTACCTAGTGGGTTGTCCTTGGGGCATGGCAATTTTGGTGGAGTTTTGTGGAGGGGTTTTAGAGTTTTGCTTCCCCGTTGGACGCCAGTAGGAAATTTATAGATATAGATTGTAGTAATTTACACACAATTAAAGATACATTGGAATGAAATGTTACTCTGCTGGATTTCTGCAGCTGCATCTATAGTGTAGAATTAATGCAGTTCGATACCACGTTACCTGCCATGACTCAATGCAATAGAATCCAAGAAGCTGTTGCTTAGTAAGATAACAAAGAAAGCAAAAGATCCTTTAAAACTACAACTCCCATGATTCCTTAGCATTGAGGCATAGCAGTCAAAGAGGTGTCAAACTGCAGTGTAGATTCACATTGCACTATGTTCTGTTTCCATGCCTAGGAGCCCTTTCACATTAAACAAATCCAGTGCTATGGTTCACCTTTAACTGCCATGGTTCTATCCTGTCCTATAGAATCATGGAGATTGTAGTTTAGGGAAGGGCATTCAGTAAAACTTCTCTCACCTTAATATAAAATCCATTTTTCCAAAGGACACTGCCATGGCAGTTAAAGTGGAATCATAGGTCCTATCTTCATTGACCTTTTAATTCAATTTGAAGATAGCTTCAAAGTGTGGTGACTAGACAACAAACTCCCACGTAAGCATGTGAAAGAAAGCCGTTAACATCCAGTATTGCTTTGTAGTTTGTGTAATCACCATTAGCGCCTCAAACTGGTCCCACGATTTCCCATATAATCATTTGCACAGCAAAAACAATTTCTTTGATACTGATTTAAAACTGTATTAAATGGTCAATGTAGATGGGGCCATAGTGCTATTGTTGTGTACTATGAATAAACTCTAGGAAGTGCAAATCTAAATCTGATGTTTTATTGTCACTATGAGAACAAAAATTTCTTCTCTTCTTCTCTTTCTCTACAGTCACTTTCTCTACTATATAAAATCTATCTTTGGTGTTTTTTCCAGCTATCCAGGACAGTTTTGGGGTGTTCTGGCAATCGCAATGGGAAGGGGAATAAAACTCAATTCTGATTCTTATTCATATTGCTTCTGATGAAGATATCTCTGTATCAGTGGTTCCCAACCTTTGGTCCTCCTGGTGTTTTCAACTTCGAATCCCACAATTCCTAACAGTTAGCAAGCCGGCTGGGATTTCTGGGAGTTGAACTCCAAAACACCTGGTGGACCAAAGGTAGGAAACCACTGCTCTATGTGGATGTGCTGTAGTCCAACCTGCACCCCACCATCCCACCTCATTCATCACAAATCACAATATTTCACAAGCAAATATTGTGATATGATTCCCTTCCATACAGCTCATTCTGCCCCAATTCATTGGCTCCTCCTTGAAGTTGCAATAGAATAAAGACATAACACATATCATGCTTTGTCTCACCCATTGTCATGAGAGAAATGTGCATATATGTCTGTGGGATACCAGTCAGGAGGAAGAACACGTCCCTCATGGGCCAAGATCCTTTGTGTTGGAGCGTAACATAGGGGTTTTGCACAGAAAAGTTTGATATGACTCTCCTGTCATCACGAGGACTCATTGTTGTGTTGTGATATGCCCCATAGCAACTCTAGAATTTGTGGATATTCTGTCTATGTCCTCATAGCTAGATGTACATGGAAAACATTTTCTTCATGGTTTGCTGGAGTCTTCCCAAGATCACAGTGGGTGATGTAATTGGTCTGCATTTGGCTATGGGAACAAAGCTAGATGCTTCTCTAAACTGCTCTGCTATCAGTAGCAATGAAGTAGCAGAGAGAAAGATCTACTGTAGCACTACAGTGAGCTGCATTGGCATATTCGAGGAAGGAAGAAAATATCAACCACAACAATTAACCCCAAAATACATTTGCAAGTTTATGGTGGATGTGCACTTAAATACTAACAGGATGCCAGCCATATTGTATAGTTATTGTCAAATTTCAGTTGAATTCTTTATTTTATGTTAAGTACAAGAAAATAGCCAGCACTGGCCATATGCAGTGGTGGTGGGAGTGTGGCGGGATGGGTGTGTTGTTTTGTGATGTGTGCTGTGGAAAGCATTTAATTTCATTGTACAATGTACAATGACAATAAAGTTATTCTATTCATATAGGATACAGCTGGATTTCTGCTTTGGCTATAAAAACATCAAGAATGATTTCAAGGGAGTCTGGTTTTTCCTCCTGTTGGCATAATTTTTTTGTTTAACCTTGTGATGATATAGCTCTCCAGATCACCTTGCCTCACCAAAGAAATATGACTGCTCATCCCTCTTGTTTTTTTTCCAAAGCTTTCTTACAGTTTGAGTCTGACACAGATCAGTCACCAAGGAGGTATCCAATCTAATATTTGCTTCCTTTCAGATTCCCTCATGACTTCCATTTCATCTTACATTCTTCTCCAATTCATTTTCTTCCTGAGTGTCTTGGCAAAAATAATCAAGAAAATCCTGATATGAAGATTAATGAGAGAAACTTACAAATATTGCTGTTGTTTGTTGTTTTGTGCCTTCAAGTCATTTCTGAATTATTGTTTGTGTGCCAGAAACTTCATGAAACATGTGGAGGGCTCATTTTCTCTCGCCAGGACAAAGAATGGAACTTTTGCAGTGATTTGCTGCAGAGATTCTCTGCATGTCCACATATCTGCATCTTGACTTTTTTAAAACAACAACAACAACAACAACAACAACAAAGTTTCCGATGGAAGTCCCACAGTGGCCATCTTGGGAGCCTCTAAATCTTGCAACAAAGCATCAAATCTGGACAACGGAGGCAGAAATCCCGGGACCAACAGTGCTATCTGGAAGTGCCCTCTCTTATCCCTCTTTGTATCTCCGTTCACATACAGTGACCAAGAGCTGCATCTTGGGAGAAATTAAAACTGATGTTAGAAGCTGCCCACTGCCTCCATATTAGCTATGATTCCAGTCATCAGAATCACCAATCTGAAAGTAACTTTTGTTGTAGGAAACCAGACATTTGGAATGTGACAACACAAAGTCAAGTCACTTGTGAGAATAACGCTAGGTAAAGGTAAAAGTTTTCCCCTAAAATTAAGTCCAGTTGTGTCCGACTCTGGGCTTGGTGGTCATCTCCATTTCTAAGCCAAAGAGTTGGCGTCCATAGACACTTCCAAGGTCATGTGGCCAGCATGACTGTATGGAGTGCCGTTACCTTCCCACCGGAGTGGTACCTATTGATCTACTCACATTTGCATGTTTTCAAACTGCTAGGTTGGCAGAATCTGGGGCTAACAACGGGAGCTCACACTGCTCCCCGGATTCGAACCTGCAACCTTTTGATCAGCAAGTTTAGCAGCTCAGCGGTTTAACCCACTGTGCCACTGGGGGCTCCTCAATAATCCTGTTGCCCCAATTTTCTTTCTTCAAGCAGCTTGCCAAGTGTGAAAAATATCTCCTTACTAAATGATAGAAGTGCCAAAATATCCCTACAGTCCATGATGAAGCTCCTAAGTTTGATTTCTTTAAGATAAACCTTACTAAATGATCAGGACAATGTAATTGTTAGAATTTGCAAAAGATTATACTGACAACAGTAGCTTTTTCCTGTGCATTTTTAGTCTAAATCCAATAATGTTGGGAAGGGAATGAGCATGGAAATGAAAGAGAAGCAAATGCAACACAGATGTTACCGCGAACTCCCCACACAGCAGAGGTGATGTGCTGAAAAGCTAGCAGTTGGACAGTGGAGGCAGACAATAAAGGTACATCTGTCAAGAAACAGCCATATGGCAGGGGAAGGAGGTAGGTAAGAAAAAGGAAGTGTGACACTAATCGTGGAATTCTCCCAACACATACATTAAAGATTTTGCAGGAACCTGACATGTCTGAATGTTTTCCAAAGACTTAGGCAATTCTGTTTCAAATTAGGCAAAGCTATTTCAGAATATACCAAGGGAAGTCAAGATAGAGATTAAGCTACAAAGATGATACAGGATTTTGTTTGAGTGGATATATACATATACTCCAATCAACAAATCATCATACCTTGATTTTTCTCCAATTTACAGTCTCAAAGCTTTTGAGGCCTGCCTCTAATTCTGTTCATAATGAGAAACTTTTTCTCTTGAGTCATTGAAGCAATCTAGCTGAATTCACAGTTGAAATCAGTGTTGCTAGTAAAAGACAATGGCACACCCAGGTCCCGTCCACACAGCCATATAACCCAGAATATAAAGGCAGATAATCCACAATATCTGCTTTTAACTGGATTATCTGAATCCACACTGCCATGTAACCCAGTTTAATGTGGATTTTATACAGCTGTGTGGAAAGGGCCTCAGTGAATGTGAATGTCCATGCAGCAAGTTATCTTGGATGTGCTCAGTCAAAAAGAAAAAAAGTATATTAATTTGAAAAGCCTTGAGTGAAGTGTTCATTTTAATTGGTTTTGGCCATTGGAATCAATGGGACTAAGACACTTTATAGACATATAGAAATGTTTGTGGAATAAATTTTTAGTTAGCTAATCTTTTGCTAATGCTAATGCACTGATTTTGTTCCTGTGTAAGATGAGAGATGATGATGCCACCATGCTGCTGAAGCAATCCTGAATGTTATACAAGAAATAGGAAAATTCTATATGGAGTTATGGGTTCAGACAGCCATTCCTTATCAGGACCGGTGGGTAGCCCAGTCTATAGGAGTATCCTATTGTGCTGATTTTTCTTCCTGAATTGGCTCTCCCACCAACACTAGCACCATTATACTAGTACTGTAATATCCAGTGCCACTAAACTTACATCTCTTTCCATCACACTACCAACACATCCTATCTTTCTGATAGGATGTTATCAATGAACTGTATCATTTCAATCCATCAAAAAGGATTTTTAAAATGATTCAACACTGGATATTTAATAAACATAGAGATACGCTGAAAGACCTAGAAGATGCCCCAAAAATACATATTTTGTTGGATGTGGATAAATTAAACTTTGGTTGCAAGTCTTGTGGGTACAGAGTTGTACTAAACAATCAAATCATGAAACATACCATTTGCAAGAAATCCTGATTATTACTCATGCGCATAATCAGTTGTTGATAATGCTCAAGACAAGTTGAGCATATTTAAAGCTTTATAGTTTCATTTAAATGTAACTGAGCATTTAATAAAATTTCTGAATGAAACCAGAAGAATTAAATGTTATACAGCTAACTCTAACCCTAAACCCAACCCTTCCCCTAATGAACACTCAATAGCTGTGGATGTAGAATCCATTGAGTCTGGTGCAGCTAAATTCTTCTGGACCTTTTTAAAAATGTTGAGGTAAACTAACTGAGAGGCCCACCAGATAGAAAAAAGTGTCTAAAACCCCCTAGTTTTGCTCATATACAACGTGTTTTTATTTAAGAGACCCACATGACACTTTCTTTATTCCAAAATATTTCCTGGAAACACCTTGCTTTACCAAAAACTTTTCATTCCTTCTTCTCAAATCAGTTTACATTAACTCAGAATTTTCTAAAATACGATATATCTCTGAGTGGCAATCTGTTCATTTTATTCCAAGAGTATCTAAAGTGGCCACCGCAGTAACCATAACTATTGCTCTCAGGACACAGATTCAACAGAGGTCAAGTAAGGGAAAGAGGAATGTTTGCACCAAAATAATATGATCCCAAAATATAACTAGTGCAATATTTGAATTTTAACTCCTGAATAATAACAAAGTGAACATAGATGAAGGTCAGTTACTGAAATGTTGTATGTGTCTAGATGTATTGAATGATGTGTGGGAAGGGGAGGAGGAAGAACACATGTGAGAAGGGGAATCTGATTCATAAAATAGTCTGGATACAAACCTGATAAAATATGCAGGTAAAATAAAAACAAAAAAAATCAGAAATTTCTTTTTTTAAATAATTTTTATTAATAAACAAAGTTTAATATAACATCAGAAAATTGTGATTTAGGGAAAATTAGGAAATGGAATGTAGGTAACCCTAGCTTACTAAAGGGGGGAAAATAATATATCAGAATATAATACAAGAAGAAAAAGAAGAAGAAACCTAATTACTACTTCCTATGGATATGGGTAGGGAAAGAAGGGAAGGGAAGAGATTTGTTGACCTCCAGTCTTCTTCATCTTAGTTTGCTTATAAGTCTTTTTGTTTTCCTTTCTCCAATTTCACTGCTCTTCCTCTTCTTCTTGCTTCCAAGTGGGAATCCTAATATCCTTTATTGTCTATATCAACAGTTTAAAGAATTAGAAATTTCTTAAGTCAAATCAGGACATTGTTCCCAATCAGCAGCAGTTATAGTCTATCTAGAAACACAAGCATTCAGGCCCAGATTTTTCTATGCATCCTTCTTTAGTAACTGTCAACTTGCAACTGAGATCTCTCACAGCTGTCAGCCAAGCAGACAATTCAATTCAAATCTCACTTACAAGAGAGTCGGCTGAAATTATGAAATGGTGACTCTTCATGACCCAATAGTTATCAGATAACACACGTGCGGCTGAAGTAGAAGAGATGATGTGTCAGGAAAGACTTAATACTCTTCAAAGGGGGATCTTGGTTACCATAACCATTTAGTGTTGTCATGGGAAAATGCAGGAGGCGCTACAGTCCAATTGGTCCTTCGCCTTGCAATGGCACATTCTGCAATGATCAGATGACCACAGAAGTGTAGGCTACATTCTCATAGATCTCATATTAGAACACATCGCTGATATGACAAGCACAGCTCAGCTTCACTAAACTTAACTGAAAGCAAGGTCAATGATTTACTGAATACAACCAAAGTACCAAATGAGTTTTATGCATAAAATCTGTATTTAATTTCAGGAATTCATTAAAAAAAATTAAGAAATTACACACTGATTCAACTTTTATTTGAAGACAAATTAATACAGAATATAATCTCACAGCTGCCTAAATATTTGCAGCCGATGAAAGCAGTTTCCTGCAGATTCATCCTTTCTTGTCTGTACTCTGAATTTTGAGCCCCCACCCCAATCATATTTATTATCCCACTTACCTGGATGTTACAAACTATGCAAGCAGTCAAGGCACAATTCACAGGCTCCCTTTCTAAGTTTTTCCAGGAGCCCAATGAAGTGGCCTTTGTGGAATCCAGTAAGAGGGTAAAGCAGGATATAGCTTAACCCTAATATCTGTGGGAGATACATTCCTAGACTTTGGGCCCTTTCTCACAGGCCCATAAACCACACTGGGCCACAGGTTTACCTGAAGCATCCAAATGACCTTGAGTACAGGCCCTGTGGATATGTGGATCATACCAAAATTAAGAGAACAGGAATTTCCAAGATAGATGAGGAGTAATATGTGTCAGAAGGGAATACAGGAGAGCTGTTGCTTAAACTGAAGCAGGGTCAATATTGTCATCCCACCACAATAAGGACAACAAATCGTTTTATGTGGGGTATTAAAATAGCCTCACTTTTATTGAACTATGAAGAATGGTTAATGTAGAATTTTCTCATGAAGGATGAGAGTGAGAACAAGATAAACCTCTCTTTGAATGTGACCTTCATTGCTCGCAATGGGTCCTTTTTATTTGTTCTCAGATGTTTGGTACCTTAGCATGAAAGACAAGGAATAGCCTCAATTTGTACATGATCTCATACTCTTTAAGTATGTGAATGGTATCCTTCACAGCTGTGCTTCAAGAAGATCAGCATATTTTCAATCAGAGTGCCCATACACTGCCTGTTGTGACACAGATAGGTATAGAGAGGATGAGAGCAAAATCATGTTCATAGGCAATTATGGCTTTACAACAAATTCCTACTTGGCTCCCAGGGTTCAAACACTCACACAGCCAAGGAAACCTATATTTGGGCAACTCTTATTCTCTCACCCCCAGAGAAAAGGGGTGGCAAGCCCCGGCTGAACAAATCTTGCCATACACTCTCAGTCATACACTATAGATGTCAGAAAGCCTCATTGAGTTGCCTGTAAATTGGAAATGATCTTAGGGTCACTGTTAGTCAGAAACAACTTGAAGATACACAACAAAAGCAAAAACATCAAGCATATATTTTGGGTAAGTAGTCAAGAAATGATAACATTCCCTTCAAAATGAACATGGTATTCAGGGTGTAGTGGTGTTGTCCTCCTCCCTTCTCTGCCAGAGACTATGGGATTTGAGGTAAATCCATGACTTTCACAAACAGAACATTTTCACTGCTTGCTTGCAAGTGTATTTTCCACATCAAGATACCAGCTTTTTCTACAATAAACTGGTTGTCTTGATTGGTCACTATTCACTTCTTTGTAGGTCTGTATTATTAATTAATGTCACCAAGTGACTAAACACCAGTAGAAATAAGCTCATCAATAAATCAAATTCCAAAGTCTAATTCTAGTGCCTTTTTGACCATATGCTCATCTACTCCAGCTTTGCCTCCACACACAACCACGTTGCACATTCTAGTCATGCTGAGACTCTGAGGAATCAGGGAAGCTGGAGTCAGCCTGGCATACACAATCATTCTTCAAGTGCTATAGTATGTGACATGAAGGATCGTTCCAGCATCTTGGCATTGCCTTCAAGACTTTGTTTAACAGGTGCAACAGATGAACTTCTCACACGGCCTGCTTGCATATATGAGACCAAGCTGTCGCCAGTCCTGGATGCCAAACTCTTTAGCTTCCCCTGCATAGCTGGGTCATTGGACAGTCACATAGAGAAATCTACTTGCAGTATACAGGACATAATTCAATGGAGATACCACATGTGGTTCTACCCAACCAGTCTTATTACCATGGGTGTATAACCAACATATTAAAAATGCAGGCAAAATGAAGATTTGAAAAAGTAATGTTGAAATTCTTTTAGAGGAAAATTGTATGTTTTCATGCCATTTCCAACTTATGGGCAGTTCTATGAGGCTTTCTGAGACTGATAGTGTATGACTTCCTCAAGGTCGCTCAGTGAGTTTTCATGCCTTAGCAGGAAACTCAGATTTCCAGATACATCTATTAACAATTGATGTGACATGTCTCCTCCCACTACGTGCATTGCCCTTCATTGTCCACATCCATTTAAATTCTTTTCTCCAGAAGAACTGTGCAAACCATGAGTTGTTGTTGTTGTTGTTATGCTTATGTCCCAATTTTTCTCTCCACAAGGAAGCTCACAAGCACTGTTCCTTTAAACCAGGCCTGCACAATTGGTGGCCCTCCAGATGTTTTGGATTTTAGATCCCAGAATTCCTGACCATTGGACAAGCTGGGTAGGGTTTATGGGAGTTGGAGGCCTAGATACCTGGAGGGCCACAGGTTGTGCAGGACAGCTTTAAACACTTTAAATATTAATAACAAAAAGGAAAGATGAATTTTGCAATGTCAAGCCTTTCTCTATTTTGTGTATTCTAAAAATTGGGGTTGCTCTTTCGATTGCAAACCTTGCTTAGGCTGGGGGTTTGCATGACCTGGCTGTTTAGCAAAGCGGATGATGTCAATTAATAAAATGGGAAAGAAATATTTTGCAATTACAAGCTTTCCCCTATTTCGTACAAGTAGGAGGTCTACTTTTCATTACGAAACCTGCATAGGCTAAAAGATATTTGTACCAGCTAGCCTGCAAACTGCTGAAATGTTTGGAAAAGAACATACAAAAGCTAGCAGACAGTAGGAAATGCTTATTTAAGAAGGGAAACCCCCTTGGTGCCTGGACTTAGCCGTAAAACTGTGTAGCTCCAGCTCCATGCATTTTTGAAAGACAGGGAAACAGGGATTGGTGAATGAAGTAGAACATTCTGGAAGATACCATGGACCTCATCACTTGACCTGTGGGAAGCAAGGGGAATTGTCTTGCTAGCAAAGCAAATCATAGTGTTAGATACCAAATTATCTAGTTTCATTTATAAACTTCCCATCACATGTTCATGTTCCCCAGCCTTTCCCCTGTTGTTTCTTGCATTCAGAACTATCACACAGACAAACCTTGTCCTTTCCCACTCTATATTCTTTTTTTAAAAGGGAAAATCTATGAAATTCTGGAAGTCTGAAAACCCACGGTACTTCCAACTAGTACTCATTTCAATGAGTATATGTAAGGAGGGAATATAATAGCAAATATTTATAGCTATACTTTGAATTTATAGCTATACTTTGCAGAGGGAGAACATTCATCAGAGTACTTATAGCTTTCAATTGCACAATATCTGTCAATGACATTTTTTTAAAGGCTCAAGGTTCAAAATGAATGACTTGGGACAAAAACTGCAATATCAATGCAGGGGTGCAGGATGAAAGTAAGAGAAAGAAAATGCAAGAAATTTAATACATGATCTAATTGGGGCTAGTTTTGTCTCAGTTCTCTAGCTTTTAGATAAAGGCTAACATTTCCACTAAGTTACATGGAGTCCACTTAAGTCCAATGCAGATCAAGTACATTCAAAAGCACAGAGTACTTTGACTTTTAATGGTTCAGCATAATCTATATTTTGCTAACAACCAATATTGTTGATCTTCTCAGTGTTCATTTCTGTGTCTATGTATAGGCTGTTGGCATCCAATCCAACAGGTCTTTAAAAATTCTTTTTGTAGGTTATCCATTAAACAAAACAATGCCTTGCTATTTAGGCAGAGGGACATTCCTGAAAAGCTCCATCTTAGCTTTAGTTCCTACATCGGAGATGAAAATGAACAGCTGGCAAAGTTAAATCACCCAAGAGACACATGGGAAATTCCGCTCACTAGTATAATTTGTTTACATTGTAATAGTTAGACGATGACTGACATTTTCGCTTTCCTTTATCTCCAAAATTCATTTCGGTCTTCTGTTGCCTACATTGGTTTCTGAAAATTCCCTGAAAGTAAAGCAAGACTGTGAGCTGGCAAGAAAACCAGAGTTGACCATCAAGAATTATTTCAAAAGTGAATATTTTGCAGTGTATAGAAATAAATGGATGGCTTAGCAAACACTTGACTAGACACAATTCTTTAATGTATTTGGAAGAAAACGATTCATAGAGACAAAAGGCCGGAGAGGCTAGTCCTGGATTATGCCAAAATCTCAGAACAAATGATACTGCCATCTGGTGACTAAGCCATATAACAATATCCACAGATATTCCCCCTTTCCTTTTAAATGTTGTTGTTGTTGTTGTTTCTTACCTACTTCTTATGTACGTAACCTGAAAGTGGTGTGAAAGATGTTCACGCCACTTTAAGAGGCCCCTTGTCCCACAGGAGTCAACATATATATTTTTCACATTTTTTCCTCCCTTTTTTAATCAAAATTCTCCAAAATGTCCTCTAGGGGCTATGGGTACATTTATACTTCATTTTGTGCATCCTCCAGGCCAAGGTAGTCCAGTGCCCAGACCTTTTTTGAAATCCAAAACATGGTGAAATATATACATAGGTTTCTTCTTATACTCACTGTGGTATGGTCATTCCATTCTTGGATTACCACTCTAGAGACCATGGTTCAAATCCTTGCTCAGTCATGAAAACCCAATGGGTGATCATGGGCAAATCAAACTTTCTTAACCTTAGGGGAAAGCAGTGGTAAACCCCTTCCAAACAAATCTTGCCAAGAAATACCACCATAGGTCATAAATGATGTGAAGCTACACTATAACAGCAATCTTCTTCTATGTGTAGTTCTTGCTTCTGGTAATGGAAATTTATGTCATGGTATCCATCCTCAATTAAATATGATCGAAGTAGTTGTCTCCTAAAGTTTTGTTAATCCTTGGTAATGCTAATATTATTGGTAGTCCAAATTTTATTTCCATTATTGCTTATAGTGCAACAGAGATAGCTCCTTTTCTGACTCTATTCCACTCAGTCGTAGGAGTTAAACATCCTTTATCCAAAATGCTTGGCATTTAGAGTTTTGGAGTTTTACAGATTTTGAAATATGTGCATTGGTAGATACATACATACATAAGAATAAAACTTTGAGATGGGGCCCCACTATAAACACAAAATGCATTCATATGCACATAGCCTGAAGGTAATTTTATACAATATTTTAATATGTGCATTTTAAATATTTTGAACATGAATCAAAGTTTGTTTACATTGAACCAACAGAAATAAAAGGTGTCACTATCTCAGTCACCCATGTACATATTATTTGGTTTTGAATATTTTGGGATTCTAAATAAGGGATGCTCAACCCGTATTTCTAAAATGCATATGTTTACAAGTACACGTAAGTATTTTTGTAGCTCTGAAACATTCTGCATAGCAATTCAGATCAGATCTGATCAACTTGTTGAAATAATGATTTTCAAAGTTGAATTGGTTCAAAAAATAAACTGAGTATTTTCATTAAAAAAACCCCAAAGTAAATGTTTAGGCAAAGGGATATGAACCTGTGCCATATAGTGCCTGACCACTTTAATTAAACATTTTATTTAATAGAACAAAGTCAACTGGTAGGTTAATACTGACTTCTTAGTGATATTTTGCACAATGAATGAATGACTAAATATTTTGTTATTATTTGTAAGGCACTTCAAAATGGCCTGAATAATTCCACGTGCCCAAGCACAGATCAGGAACTCTTTCTGTTTCCTTAAATAAAAGTTATGAAGCCGTACTGTCATAGTAGCACACAACACAAAATTGCTTATGTTAACCATTTCAAGTTGCAGGTGCCTATTTTATGTATGTATGTATGTATGTGGGTATGTATGTATGTAATATGCTGCCTTTCTCACAAGACAATTCATAGCAAGACTTCAAAAATAAACTAAAACAATTTTAGTATTAATAGAATTAAATTAATTATTGTATTAAAATAACATCCAATTTAAAAATGATTTTGAAACATGCCAAGGAGGGAAGCAGCCCTTGCCCTAATGCCTTTTCTTTAGCTGGTAGTCTGTTACAAAAAACCTGTCTGAATAAAGAGGTGTCTGCTAACCTTGAGAAAAAATGACTTTGAAGGGATGAACCCAGAATTCAAAAACCTGGGAGCAGTCAACAGGAAGGTCAATATTGTATCTTCCTAGCATTCGCCTATTGGCCTATTGTGTTATTTGGAGCCTTGTTTAAAGGGACATATTTAAGACACAGAGAAACACATTAGCAAGTTCTTCCAAGGATATGCCATATAGTATATTGTTATCATTTCACATTTCTAAGGAACTTGTTTATTTATTAGTTAGCTAGTTAGTTAGTTTTAGTTAGTTTGCTCTGTTATTTCATTTGAAATGTTTTTCCAAAACCACTGTTTGACCACCACAACACATAGTTTATGGAGTTGTTGTTAGTCTAGGTTACATACTGAGCTGTGTAAAAAAAAGTCACTGTTTAGTTTGGGATGAGAGCACCTGGAATTCCTTTTGGATCTCCTCTGAAATATCTGTGACATCTGCTCCGAAATCTATTTTGAAATTAGTAGTTGCTCCACAATTTGTTGGGCTTATCCTGTATGAGGGTCCTTCTAGACATATCCCAGATATCAGGGCAGAAAATTCCACAATATCCGCTTTGAACTGGGTTATCGGAGTCCACACTCAGATAATGTGAGATTGCCTTGATATTCTGGGATATAGGGCTGTGTGGAAAGGCCCCATGAGTTGAAACAATTGAATCTAAAAGAAACTAGTTCTCCCTTTCAGAGATCCATTTGTACACCATCTGTGTAAAAAAAATAGGGAGGAAAGTACTACATTTTAACACTTGGTACACTGGGTTCATCTACATGGCAAATACCTCTGTCTTTACATATAGAATCAATATGGAACATATAGACCTTGGCGGGGGGGGGGGGGAGGATATAAGCTTCTTCAGCTGGATCTAGAATTCATGCAGTTTGACACTACTTTTACTACCATGTCTCAATGTTAGTATCACTGTGCATATATACTGAATTTTAATAAGTGTTTCATTATTTTGTTGAATTACTTTGCTTCCTATTATTGCCACAAGTGTTACAACCAATGGCAGAGGTCAACAGCTAAGATATAGTCTTCCTTCATTATTAGGATCATAATACCTCTGCTTGTTTCAGAAGAATGCATGCTATATTTCAGGATTTTACCCTTACTGAAGTGAATATGCATGTTTTTTTTTCCTGTTTAGTGATACCCTGGGTCAAACTCAAGGAGAGAAGCAAAATTGCTCTCTGTAACCCTACATCATGTCTTTCTGTCCATCTATATTGTGGGTGTTCCTTTGGAATTTGCATTATATGCTAAGAAATAAGGTCTATTTGGGAAGTCTGACAGAACTAACACTAGATGTATAGGAAAGCACTGTAAAATATTTTATAATCAGTTATAAACATCAATAAGCATTTATGTCTTCTGTGGGGTTCGTTCTATTTTAATTTATAATAGACTTTTCTTTAAAAACCTGAGAGATCTTTTTCTTCTACAAGACAAGAAAATAAGACATCACAGTGAAAAGAGGGGGGGGGGGGGGATAAAAGAAAGAAAGGGGATTTTGTGAGCTCATTGCCATATCCCCTGAGGAGATCTTAGCTTCAACTGGAAAGTTTCACAAGCTGCCCATGAAGATCAGAGAGCTGGGCCTCACTCAGGCTGCGGCTTTAGTGAGTCAATCTGCTCACACTTCATCAAGGTAGTCTTGGGATTCTGATAAAATGATAATGATGTTGTGGGCAAGCAAGAAATGCACATAAATAAGCTACCTAAGTCCATTTTCAGGACAGTCTCCTCCCTTTCTTTCCATCTGTTCCAGTCATTGGACACCGGTCCTGACTTCTTAATCAAAGACATGGGATTAGTTCTGAAAGTGATTTTTATTTATTTGGTATATTTTCAGATATATGGAATACAATAAGCTGTTGTACATATCCCTTATTCCCCATGATATATTTTTTTTTTTTGCTGAGATTGATTTCTTGAAACAACATTTTGGGGGATGGGTTTTGAAAACAGGAAAGTAGGAGTACACAGGAATCACACACACACACACACACACACACACACACACACATAGAGGGAAAGACTGGTTATCACCTGTCCCAGTCATATGGCGCCGATAGTACTGAAAATATGTTGGCATTGACATAGATATTTATTTGCACCAGTTTCACTGACAATTATCCAGCAAGCAAGAGTCCAAAAGTGGCAGGTTAAAATCCGGAACCTCAATCAGTGGCTGATACCAGATGAGAAACTAGGCACACAGAAGACTGGGTGACTTGGAAGGCACTGAACAGACTGCACTCTGGCATCATGAGATGCAGAGCTAACCTTAAGAAATGGGGCTGCAAAGTTGAGTCCACAACATGCGTGTGTGGAGAAGAGCAAACCACTTACTACAATGCAGTCTGTACCCTGTCACAAGCACAAAGGAGAACCTTCTTACAGCGACACCAGAGGCACTCAAAGTGGCCAGCTTCTGGTCAAAAGAAATTTAGCATACTGCCTTTGTTTGTGGTTTTTCTATATGTTATAACTGTATTTCAATTTGCTTCTGATATGATAAATAAAATAAATCCTAGGTCAATAAAAGAAGGAGTTCTACATCAAGCAGTGAATTCCTAAGTTGGAAGGTACAGTGTATACTTTGGAGATTCTACAGTCATCCCTTCACACTGGTGGGCTATACATTCATGGATTTGATTATGAGCAGATTATCGTATTGGCCACTGCCTCTGCTGCTACTATAAAAGAAACAGAAAAAATGTATTTCCTCAAGGCATTTCTACGTTTTCCAGTGTAATACAATGCCAGGAGTTGAGCATAGAATCATGCTGGGGAGTCTAGAATGATTTAGAGAAGTGTTATCTCACATAAAAAAATGTTTCCAGTATTTATTTATTTGTGCATTTTCTCTTTGCATGGGGATCCATGCAAATGTGGAGGGACTACTGTGCGTAACTGCTTTCTTTCTTGATGCATTCTAATGGATGATTATTACTGATCATGCGATGAAATATACTCTCTCTCTCTCTCTCTCTCTCTGTATGTATGTGTATATATATATATATATCCCTTTCTTGCTGCCAACTAAAAGACTGACATTTGCTGTAAAAATTGATAAACAATTAATTATATTGGAAAATTATGGTTTTGCTGAGCGAGATCAGCATCATTTTTTTTTCTATTTTGCTAAGTTTGGCATCAAGACTAGTTGAAGTAAAACATGATGGGATATATCCAAAAGTATAGCAGTTGAAGTCCATCATAAAACCTGGCCTAGGATACAAAGGTGAATCTGTCACTCACGTACTCTTCTTCTCCCTCTCCCCCTCTTTCTTCCACTGTTGGTTTTTGCGTAAAGATGAGGCAACATTTTAGAAAGTGACACAAGACAGAACACTTTTACTACCAAAACCAAGGCTTTAGCTGACCCCCAGATTTAAACACATTGGCTTTGGCAAAAAAGGTCCACAGGGGGTTGTTTCTGCTCAGCCTCTGGCTAAATCCGAGGCGTGTCCCTATACTGCATGCCACAAACCTACTGAAATCCATTAAAGTACTTCTGTCTGACTATTGCAAGATCTATATGTACATTCCCTTTAGTGTTAAATTCAACATTGCAGTTGAATAAACAAAACCTCAAAATGTGGAATACACAATAAGGATGTGAATCAACAAAGGGAAATAGAGCTCCAAACAATATATTTATCTCTCTCTCTCTCTCTCTCTCTCTCTCTCTCTCTCTCTCTCTCTCACTACATTTCCCAGAGTCCTCCAAACTTCACAGCTACAAGCTGTACTGATTAGGGGATTTCTGGAAGTTGCACTCAAAAATTGTTTCCTAGCTCTACAAATGAATGCCACGTGCAGAAGATTCATTACTTTCCTCCAAGTGCTCCTGCTGCACTTTGTATATTTACTCTCTGCAGGACTGAGCAAAATTTAGCTCTGGTGTATCCCTGCCATGCAAGCCAAGGTTTCAAATTACTGATGAGGTCTCCTTCTTTAAATGTGGTATTAAGAGTACCTTGGAGTTCTGAGCAATATCATCCATCCCTTTTTTAGATCTGTCTGTTCATCACAATATTGTGCCAGAGTTTGTTAGGTAAACATGATTGACAGATACCCATCTTTATCCTTTGCTCTGCTGGAGGTCAACACTGGGGAAAGGTAATACTTTTTTAATTAGCTGTCGAGAGGATTGAATTTCCTTTGTGCGAAATGCATGTGGCTTCCCCAGAGGCTCTGTCTGAAGAAGCCAACAACTAGTTTTCACACATGACATAAAAATCCCTCTTCTCCTGCTCCCTCTCAGCCACTTGTTATTATTATTGTTATTAGCATTGGTTCAAATGCAGAAGAAGCTGCTTTGAGTCTTCTTATGGAGAGAAAAAGTGGCATATAAATAAACACAAGAAAAAGGAGGAGATAAACTAAATGTACCTTTTTATCAATGCAAATTTTAGTTTGCCTCTTCAATTGTTCTGCAAGGCAGTCCTATATTTGTATACTCAGATATAAAGCAAACAGTGTCTGACAGATTTCATTCCCAGGTAAGCATGCACTAGATTCCAGTCTTAAACACAAACAGATTTAAATGTGTGTGTGAAAACATCCGTGGGTTTGTCTTGACTTTTTGGCGTTAATAACAAATTATTAACAATAATAATAATAATAATAATAATAACAGAAATTAATAGCAAAAAGTCAAAGCATTCAAACAAAAACAAAACATTTATTTTCTCTTATGGCAAAAATAAAATTCACTTTTCTTTTCTCATGTATAAGTCTAGAAATTTTAGTCCGCAAATTGACCCAAAAACCTGAGTTGACTTATCAGGGCAAGTACTGTACTATAACTCTTAGCAAAAAACAAACCATCTCTGAGTAAAGTTGTAAAGGGTGAGAGCTTAGTCCAACCTGTGAGAAACTAAAAAAAAGTATCACCTCCCTTCTATTCTTTCTGAATACCCATTTTCTCCAGAAAAAAATGGTGTCTAGTGCCAATTAACTTCCTGAGGAGGTGCTAGCATTTCCCCTCCTCTGTGGAATAACTCTTGACATGGGTCATAGCAAAATCCATAATTTTAGCCCCCAAACAGCCCTTGATTTATACATGAGGTCAACTTATGAGATAAGAAAAATACTCAAAGAAGGCAGGTTTTTCCAAAGCCAGATGAAAACAGTATTGACTGTATTGTAATGGGGGGGGGGGGGATTAAATGCAACTTTCAAATATACATAAAAGCTGTTTGTAATTGCAGTTTCTCCTTATTAAAAACCATAATTTACCCAAAAAAGCTAGGCAGTCTTCCTTAGCATGTGATTGTTTGGAGAAGTGATTTTGAATCTACATCAAACATTTAGAAATATTATCCTAGGAAATTTCCATTAGATGGAAAACCATTCATTCCCTCTAAAGCTACATTGTCTGAATGCCTGGGCACTGTCTCCCAAAGCACTTACTATACTCTCAACTCAATAATAATAATAATTTAACATTTATTTCTTGCCCACCTCCTCATGGCTTGAGGTGAGTTACAACATTGAAAAACACATTCACCTAAAAACATTCTTTAAAATAAACATATTAAAACATATTTTCAGAAGATACATATTAAAATACACAAAATAGAGATTAAATATAAGATGCAAGAACTCAACCTTTAAACTTGTTGCATAGACACCAAGAACTGGAAAGTCCTGGCACTTGAACATTCTAACTGGAGTTCAGCTGTTACCAACAGTGCTGTGGGTTTCGAAGAGGCACAAATAGTGTGAAAGGAAGAAACATGTCAAGAGGAATGTGTGTCATGCCAACCCTTGGCGGGGCTACTTTCCATCTGGAAATCAATGTCCTCGCTGTGAAAGAACATGCGGATCCATAATAGGTCTCTACAGTCACTTAAGGATCCACCACCAAGACTCTACACTTGGAAGGTATTCATACTTGGCCATGAGTGATAGCCTACAATGATTTACTCAGAAGATACTCCCAACTGGATTGAGAAAGGTATATTTCCAAGCACCCAGTATGATGTACAGCAGTATTTCTCAAATTCTGCTTGTCCAGGTGTTTTGGACTTCAGCGCCCAGAAATCCTAGCCAGTTCACCTGCTGTTAGGAATTGTAGGAGCTGAAGTCCAAAACATCTGGAGGAGCACAGTCTAAGGGCCCTTCCAGACAGGCTCTATATTCCAGGATCTAATCCCAGGTTTTCTGTTTATCCTAGATTATCTGGCAGAGCGGACTGATACAATCCAGTTTAAAGCAGAAAACCTGGGATCATTACTTTGGATATAGGGCCTGTCTGGAAGGACCTCAAGAAACTCTGATGTAGAGAGCCAGTATGGTGTAATGATATGAGCATTGGACTACAACTCTGGAGATCAGAATTCAAATCCCTATTCAACCATGAAAACCCACTGGGTGACCTTGAGCAAGTCATACTCTTTCGGCCTTAAGAGGAATGCAAAGCCAAACTCCCTCTGAACAAATCTTGCCAACAAATCTTGCCAAGGATTTTTGTTGTGTGTCTTCAAATCTTAGTGTCACCGCAAATTAGATATAATTTGAAAGCTCACAACAGTAACAACAAAACATTGTGTAGCAATTAAAACGTCAGACTAGACTTATGGTTATTCATTTTCTATGTATTGGACATTTCTTTTATTCTTTTGGTTTTAATCGAAATGTCAATCTTCTGTATTTTAGTCTCCTTCTGAGAATAAATTCCATAACCAAGAAGACCCTCTACCTAGCTAAACAAGCCTACGAAAGTAATGAGGTTGAGATAAATAATTTCTTAAAAATCTTAAAACTGAAATGGACCACTGACTATATTCATGATGCCCAGAATCTTCAGTATTGTGGGGTTTTTTCAGTTTAACTGATTTTGCCTGATATCAAACCTGAGTGCCTATGCAATCAGACAGAAAGAAAGGGATAGAGCAGCAGAGTGGATGTATTTTTGGGCTCTCTTGACCATTGTTTCTCAACCCAAATAGGGTCCCACTAGCTCAATGTTGGGTTCCCAAAAATTAGCAACAGTGTAAATTTTGTGAACATCACGAAATGGCTGTTTTAAAAATTTACACAAACATTCACTTCACAACCTCTGAGGATGCCTGCCATAGATGCAAGTGAAATGTCAGGAGAGAATGCCTCTAGAACATGGCCATACAGCCATGAAAAACCTACAGCAACCCAGTGATTCCGGCCATGGAAGCCTTCGACAATACATTTAAATAAATCTGCACAGTGTTTACAATGCACCCTGCAGAAGGTGCTCCAGCTTTCTTCATAAAAACAAAAATCGGCTGTTTAGCAAGCCTTGCAAATGATGATTTATTATCAGTAAATGTTTCGTTCTTGCTTAGGCTATCCCTCATTTTCTGAGTAGGATTGTCTTCCAAGATCGGTGTACTAGTGGTGGGTCCATAGGTGACTGTGGAGCCCTATTCTCAATCTGCATGATCTCCTGCAGTGAGGGCATTGTTTTCCAGGTGGAAGGCTGTCCCGATCAGGGTTGGCTTGATGCACCTTCCTCTTGGCATGTTTCTCTCTTTTGCCCTCCATTCGTGCCTCTTCAAATTCTACCGCACTGCTGGTCACAGCTGACCTCAAGCTGGAGCGCTCAAGGGCCAGAGCTTCCCAGTTCTCAGTGTCTATGCCAGAATTTTTAAAGTTGGCTTTGAGTCCATCTTTAAATCTCTTTTCCTACCCACCAACATTCCATTTCCCATTCTTGAGTTCAGAGTAGAGCACCTGCTTTGGTAGATGGTGGTTAAGCATCTGGACAACGTGGCCAGTCCAGAGGAGTTGATGGTGGAGGACCATCGCTTCAATGCACACTGACATTTGTCCGCTTGTCTTCCCAAGAAAGGATTTTTCGGAGGCAACGCTGATGGAATCGTTCTAGGAGTTGCATGTGATGTCTGTAGACAGTCCACGTCTCACAGGTGTATAGCAGGGTTGGGAGGACAATAGCTTTATAAACAGACATATTTTTATCCCTACAGATGTCCTGGTCCTCAAACACTCTCTGCTTCATTTGGAAAAATGCTGCACTCGCAGAGCTCAGGCGGTGTTGTATTTCAGTGTCAATGTTGACTTTTGTGGTGAGGTGGTTGCCAAGGTAGCGGAAATGGTCAACATGTTACACCATTAAGCTGAAATTTGGCATTGGGGAGGGATTGACTGGTGACTGCTGGAAGAGCACTTTGGTTTTCTCGATGTTCAATGACAGGCCGAGCTTCTCGTATGCTTCTGCGAAGGTGTTTGGAGTGGCTTGTAGATCTTCTTCTGAATGCACACAGATGACATTGTCATCAACATATTGGAGTTCTATAACAGATGTTGTTGTAACCTTGATTTTAGCTTTCTGTCTGCTGAGGTTAAATAGTTTGCTATCTGTCTGATAGATGATTTCCACTCCGCTGGGAAGCTTCCCATCAACAAGGTGAAGTATCATAGCGATAAAGATGGAAATTAAGTTTGGGGCAATAACACATCCCTGTTTGACACCTGATTCCACTTTAAATGGGTCACTTTGGGGGGCATTGCTGTCCAAGACTGTTGCCATCATGGAGGAGCTGCAGGATGTTCACAAATTTATTAGGGCACCCGATTTGTTGGAAGATGGTCCAGAGAGCACTGTGATTCACTCTGTTGAATGCCTTTGCAAGGTCAATGAATGCCATGTACAGAGGTTGATTTTGTTCCCTGCATTGTTTCAATCTTATACCTATTTCATATACCTATATGCAGTAACATAAAATTTTCTCCAGTCAAAAGGGGTCCTGAGAGGAAAAGATTAAGAAGCTCTGGTCTAGACAACATCTGTAGGATCACAAGTTGTGAAATACTGGTTTCATCTAGAAAGACATGAAACTGGATGACTACCATATGACCCAGCATATCACCATCACTCAATATTGGAGATTGACTAGGAATTATACATTGTGTTGGGATTCAGGACAGTAAAGGCCAGTCTCCACCCTATCCTTTTAGAGTTAGTGTTAAATTGAATGTTTAAGGCAGACAAGAATGTTAGCTCACTCATTGTCACCTTCTCACATGGAGAGCAACAGCCTGAAGTTTGAAGAAATGAGCCTCCTTTACATGTGCAAGATTGTCAGTCTCTGCAGAAGTCCAGGGTACAGGAAATAAACCAGTGAAATTTGGTCTGGAAATTGGCAAGATGTTTTTTAAAAAATCTATAAGAATGTTTTAAAATATTTTGGATCTAGGGGCTTTCAGGGATGACTTCAAGATTCACATTTTTACTTTCCAAGGGCCCCTCATGTATGACAATTGGCCATAGCCACTGTGAGGTTGGAGAAGAATGCCGAAAAGTGGTGAATTAGTAGTGATGCTGTACCTAACTAGTTATCAATACCATAATATTTGCTTGGAATGTGTGAAAATGAACAAGTATTTCAATATATATTGATTCAAACTGAATATTGTTTGTTGCATCAATCTTATAACACCTACATTTGGAAAAGAAAGAAAGAGAGAAAGAAGGGAAGGAAGGAAGGAAGGAAGGAAGGAAGGAAGGAAGGAAGGAAGGAAGGAAGAAAGGGGGAAAGAAAATTCTGTACAAACAAAGTATGGCAAGCCCAAACTACAACTTTTGCTTTTATATTGGATTTGATTATCACACTCATGTGTAAACCACTAGAAACAGATTATTTCTTGTTTTCTCTGGACCTCTCTTCAGCTGTATTCTCTCCTGCAATTACGATTCCAGCATACAAGGAGAGGCAGCCAGAGAAGGGAAAATATTATTGTCTCTAGCTTTCCAGCCCACTTAATTGGGCTGAGTAAAAGACGAGGGGGGTGGGTTTGAGTAAGATTTATAAACAAATAGTCCATTATGCTTCTCATTAGTTGGAAGAATACCTGTATAAGTGGAAGCTGTCAGTTACAATAAGCACCCCCTCTTTTTTTGCTTATATAATAATCCCGGCTTTCAAAAGACTAATCACTACACACTGATCTACAAAGCATCTTATTTCCTCATCAAATTTCCTTACTCGGCTTAGCCATGCTTGTCAGCTTCCCAGCTCCCCTTTTCAATAACCGGTTTATTCTTAGCATCCAGCCAAGAAGCATTCCTAGGAGTAAACCATGGGAGAATGAAGACCTAATTTCTTTATCTCACTCCAGGAGAGATTTCTGCTCACGCTCATGGGAAAGGTCACACAGGTAATTTGGGCTGCTGGTTCATATTAGAAGAGGGAGGTGTGTATAGCTCATTGAGGCTCTTTGTCTAACTAGTTGGACAGTCTTTAAGGAAGAAGGAAAAACATTTCTGGGCAGCAAGTGCATGTTTTTTCTTCATGTTTTTTTTTAAGATTAAAGCATTCAACACCTCCAAATTGTTAAAAATAACAGCTGTTTTGGGCATGGAGTGCTTCTGAGAAGATTCTGATGAATTATATTTGACTTGATCAAGAGAATATTAGACCCAACTGAAACTAAAATATATTAACGTTAATGGGAATTACATACACTGTGAAGGCTGCAATTTTACACACACTTATCTGGGATAAAGCCCCACTGAATTTGGTGAAGCTAATTGTTGACTATTGGCATGCCTAAGATACATTCAAGGAGGTTCATCTTCTCTTTGAGATCTCTGGTATCCTTTGGTCTTTGTACTGGCTTCTTCTTTGCTACCAGTTTTATTTTGGTTTTATCCTTTCCTTTTTCATTGTTATGGTTTGCTTAGGGTTTTTTATGTGTTAGTATATTTTTAATCTGTTTGTACACTGCCCAGAGAACTTGAGGCACTAGAAATAGTAGCTGGCAACTTCCACTTTAGGTCTTTCCCCAGACTTTGAAGGAAGTGTCAAAGGCACTGAACTGTATTCCCAAAATAGGTTCAGAACCTTGGATAGCTTCATTGAAGTTCAGATTAAATCCTGGAGTAGATTTGTCATCACCTGATACTGAAGCCACCAACTGTTACAGTAGGGGTGTAAACCCTCAATTATTTTGTCCTTGCATGCAAGGACAAATAATTACTGTTGTTTTCTCTGTGCTGTAGGAGAAAATGAGTATTGTGCACTCTTTTCATCCTATATTTGACTATTCTAAAGTGTTCTGGGAATTTTTTCTGTGAAAAAAACCACATGGGCTTTCCAAAGCACACGTCTTTGCAAAAAGCATACGTCTTTGCAAAAAGCTATTCAATTCCCTGTGCTTAAAAGTTCTTCAGAACATTTTTAAATGTTGAATTCTGGGAGAAAACTATTGGAAAGTCTCTCTGTTCCATTATTCTTTCCAATACTTTTTCCAACTGATCAAAAACTCATTTTTTGACTAGGAAATGAATGCTAAAGAATATTCTCTCATCCCACCCTTACACTATGGTGTAAAGTGGAAATAATGTATGCTATTATATCATTAGGGGTATGAGGCAGGCATACTCCAAACACATTAACCCAGGTGGGCATCCAAATGACCTGTTATTTTCATCTCATTGTGACAAATGGCAAATCAAGATAGAAGCCAGTACAGCACTCTGGAGGGCTTTCCACCCACCCATGTTTCTTTACTCTAAGGATCTCAGGGGATGGATAGCTGCTCTGTAGAGCTCTTTGGATCTGATGGTCTCATTTTGAGGATCACTCAGGATTGGATGGTGTGGTTCTCTCACAATCCCTCTGCAGTGTGCAGGACATGTGTGTGAATGTTGAAGGCTACATTGTTTGCCACATGCTCAGTTAATTAAGTGTGACTTGATAGAAAACTACAAGAATATGCATCATCAGTGTTTAAAAGTGAGAATTTTGAGGAGAAAAATGTTGAATAATATTCATTTTAGCTACACCATTATCATACAGAATAGTAAGATGATGGCCATCCATTAGGAGCACAGAGAAAGATGATGAAATACTGGCTAAATCAGAGGATTAGCACTCCTTAGACTGCATTTCTTATGTAGTTCAATTTATGAGAGACAGCTGTCTTTAACAACAACAAAATTATTCTTCTTCTTCTCTTTTTTTTTTTTTAAAAAGGACTTCAGACCAGTATTTGGAATGGAGTACACTAGTTTCATAATTAGATAAGTTAATAATGACTTTTGCTAGGCTACACTTGAGAAGGTAATGCTATACTTCAAATGTGAACATTCCAGGCAGGACAGTAAGGGAGTTTCAATGCAGCCCAAATAATATTCTGTTCAAAACAAGGGCTTGGCAGAAGATTAACACTTTAAGCAAAGACTCCTGCTTGCAGGGATTCTCTTACATATAATAGGAGCACAAACAGTGGTGGCAGGAACAACATAGTAGGTGGGGCCTGGTTGCCATGTTCCATCAAGCTGGATTGACTTTCCACAAAAAGGGCTGCTTGTAGATGTCAATTATCCTTAGAAGGCATTCTGCATGCACTCACTTCCACTCTTATTATGCTTCTTTTAGTATAGTTTTTTCATGCTAGGAGAAACTACAAGTCACTTCTGGTGTGAGAGAATTGCAATGACGTTTCCCAGAGCATGCCCAGATGTTTGATGTTTTGCCATACTGTGGGAGGCTTCTCTCATGTCCCTTTTAATATAGTGAGTTCTCAATTGAAGCTTGGTTCTGACACTGAGAGCACTTTTCAACAGTTTTCAATCAGTCAACTCACCTACCATGGTCCTAAACTTGATGTGAGTTGTGACGATGTTAGCATTTTTTTAAATGTAACCATGATGTTGGGGATGGGGTGGGACAAACAAGGCACTAAGGATCTCATTACTGGAGGATTTATAGTATAGTCATTCTCCTTTTTCAAGCACCCCCCCCCCTGCCCCCAATTCAGAGGATCTGTGTAAAGTACAGTAAGGATCTGATTCCTAAAAATGGGGATGGGAAGTTATATTGAACTATCACACTGGTAGGCCACCACCACAGTAGTCCACCACTCTTGGTTTTATGGGTTTTGTTGTTGTTGTTGTGGAGACTGCTATTGTATTTCTCCCTCCACAATGACTCACTGTGCTGGAATATCTCTCCACACACACACACACAGAGAGAGAGAGAGAGAGAGAGAGGCCATTATTTGCAGGTAGAGGGTGGAGGGGATTGGAGAAGCATCTGACTATGTTTGCATAGCTAAGTGCAGACCAATGGTAAGATTTCTGGAGGATCAATGGATCTCAGTGGAAGCTGTCTTTTGTCTGCATCTGGTTATGGGAGCGTAACCAGAATTTTTTTGATCCTCTTTATTAGCCACAGAAACCACAGAAAGAGCTATCAAAGCACAGTCCTCTGTCTTGGGGATGGTTACAGAGAAGCAATAGCAGAGTTTCTTTTATGGACCTTTGGCACTATGCTCAAACATGGAGGATCTCAGCCATAGTTATTCTCCGCCTGGTTTAGTAGGAAAAACCAATGCAGAGACCCAACACTTGATGTACTGTTTATGAGAATTCTTGCTTCTATTTCTTTTTTAACTCTTACCTCTTTCTCATAACACATTTGTTCATCCCCATCATGCCACTGCAGTGAATGCTGAAACCTGGTGAGCTAATACTTGGCTCAACCAGAGGCCATCATTTTTGAGTAATTAGTTTGGGCATTCAACAACTGACTTCTATGTTTTGTGCCAATGGGTATGGGTTACCTGTTTCCTTGTTTTTTGTTCAGAATGTTGCATTGCATAATTCGGATCAAGCCCATAGCTAGGTTTGAGGAGAGATTGCTCAACAAAATTAACAGGCCTTGCTTGGGACAGCAATGTTTTTGGACTACAACTACTAGGATCCCATAGCTTGCATAATCAGTTGTCATACTGCCTAAGGGATTCTGGGTGTCATAGTGCAAAGAAGTCACTTTACCAAGCTCTGTAAATAGATTTGCCCTGAAAGCCATGCTCTGCTGTTACGGGTGACAATTTTGGACCATTGTTATTTTCCAGCACCCTATGTCATGCTTTACTAACAGATATATTCTCTGAGTCATCCAAGTGACATCACTTTAAGCAAGGAGCACAATTAATCAGCAAAAACAAAAGAGATTCATAGCATGTTAAAGATTATTATGACACATTTTATGGAATAATTCCACTTTCTCCAGGCTTTCCCACTGTTTTCAGTTACAATGACCATCGACCATAGTTACGATCAATGATCTCAATGGAGTCAGTTCAGATGAGGCTGAATTTTATTTTGTATGTTTGGTGAGTAAGAAAGGAGTGAAATTTGGTTTGCATTTCAATATTAACCATACAACCAATTATACTTCACAAGCTGACCTGTGGACCAGAAAGCAATTGCTCTTTGAGTTTTGCACTTCTACAAAAATGTATATAAAATTAAGGGAAATGGATCACAAAATGCTTATACATGGTGAAGGTTCTTGCAAAAACACATCTATTAGGGAAATTGAAATAAAAATGGGTATGGAAGTTGATGTTTTAATGCTTAAGTTAATGTTTTATAAAATCATTTGCTAACAGATGTAAAAACAAAACAAATTGAATTTCTGCTTGGCAGAAGTATTATAGAAAGTGAAACAGGTGGATTTGCTTATTCCTTCTTATAAATAGCCCCAGTCCTGTGATTGACATATGTGTGCCTCCCAACTGTTGAGAACTTCCAGTCATCTCGCACTCACAATTGGCTTTTCTGCCCAAGGTTGATGGGAATTATAGTCCAACATCTGGAACGTCATATGTCTCCCCATTCCAGCTCTAATGTATGTAGGATTGTGCCACACTAAATCTGTTAGTCTTTAAGGTACAGGAACAAGAAGTCTGTGTCCATTTTTTTCCAAGAGAAAGCCATGCAGTGGCGTAACTAGGATATCTGAAACCTGACAGATTATTTTTAATACTCCCATCATAACAAAGTTATTTTCAGTCATTTTTATGAAGTGACATGAATAATAATAGCCAGAAAAGATGTACACAGTGAAAATTATTTTATTGAACATTGTATGTATAATCATGCCATAAATATAAATAAATGAATTAAAAATGAAATGTTACAGTACAATAAAGAAAAAGGTAAAATTTCATTAATGTAGTTTTCAAAAAATCAGGAAACTTATTCAATCTATGCTTCCATTGCATTTGCCATGGTGATAAATTTTGTGTTCTTTTAAAAGCTTTATTCCAATTTTTGATATTAGCAATTCATGGTATATACCAGAATTTGCTCTAATCTAGCCTTTGCAGAGATTCTCTATCTACTGCTTCCAATTGTGTTATCTATTTGTTATTTTTGCACTTTTGCACTTTTTTCATAGAATCATGGAATCATATAGTTGGAAGAGACCTTGTGGGCCATCCAGTCCAACCCCCTGCCAAGAAGCAGGAAAATTGCATTCAAAGCACCCCTGTCAGATGACCATCCTCTGTTGAAAAGCCTCCAAAGAAAAGCCTCCATCACATTCCAGGGCAGAGAGCAGCTCTGAACAGCTCTCACAGTTAGGACGTTCTTCCTAATGTTCAGGTAGAATCTCCTTTCCTGAAATTTGAAGCCATTGTTCCGCATCCTGGTCTCCAGGGCAGCAGAAAACAATCTTGCTCCCTCCTCCCTATGACTTTCCTTCACATATTTATGCATGGCCATCATGTCTCCTCTCAGCCTTCTCTTCTACAGGCTAAGCATGCTCAGCTCTTTAAGCTGCTCCTCATAGGGCTTGTTCTCCAGACCCTTGATCAGGTTAGCCATCCTCCTCTGGACACATTCCAGCTTGTCAACATCTTTCAGTTGCGGTGCCCAGAATTGGCCACAGTATTCCATGTGTGGTCTGATCAAGGCAGAAAACAGGGGTAGCATGACTTCCCAGGATCTAGACACTATACTCCTATTTATGCAGGCCAAAATCCCATTGGCTTTTTAGCTGCCACATAACATTGTTGGCTCATGTTTAACTTGTTTTCCACAAGGACTCCAAGATTTTTTTCACATGTACTGTTGTCAAGCCAGGCGTCCCTCATTCTGTATCTTTGCATTTCATTTGTTCTGCCTAAGTGGTGAATTTAGTAAAGTTTCTGAAAAGGAGTCCAATTTCCATTGGACTCATCATTCTGTAGAGAATGGTACTGAATAAAAGAAATATAACTCACAGTTGAATGAAAAAAAGGGAGGGGAAGAAAAGATGAAGAACCTACAACTGGTTTACACTTTAGCTTGAGCTTTTGCAGATATCAGTTCAGTTTCTCAGATACAATGACTGAGGAGATGGACTAATACTCACAAAAAGTCATCTATATATTATCTATATCTAAAAGGCTTGGTGGATCTGAACCAAACTTGGCACACATAACCTTAATGGTACAACTTAAATTACTTATATACCACACTGGCTTCTTGCTTTTAAGGATTCAATTCCCCTATAATGTAAAGCTCTATCAAAAAATAGCAAAAGTTTCTTATCTAGGTGTTTCTTTGAGTATAATTGAACAATTAGAAGCAATTAGATCCAAAAAGGACCAGTGAATATTCATGGGCAGAACCAGGGACCAAAACAAATCCCACCTTCTGTTCAAGCCAAGGAAAGCAGCTGGTGAACACATGGTAGACCAATATCAACACATCGTATCCTTCCATACAGTATCAGATTCGTCCATTTTTCTGTGACTCACCCCCAGCTTTTAAATCACTTGATACAAAATTGATTCATTCAGCTGCACATCCCTCACAAAGTGTACCGTTCTTTTGGTCCATGAAGCAAAGGGCTGACGTGCATTTCAGTACTTCTCTTTCATTTGTACTCTACATGTCAATGATTTTAGGAAATAAGCTGATCAGTCAAATAAAAGAGAAACAGTGATTCAATCCACTGTCCCGTTTAATGTATGTCGCACACATCCAAGACGTCCACTGACATAAACAACCATTAAAACACATACATACAGCAAACACTCTCCTTTTAGATTTTGTCCATGGATTTCTCACACTGAAAATGACAGAGTTGGAGGATGTGGGGCTAGTTTTGGTTTTTGAGGTATACTGTTGTAAATCTAAACCAGAGAAAAGCTAGACCTCAAAAGGTGGTAATCTGTTACAATTACTGTAAAAAGTAAAAGGGGATTTTTAAAATATTTACATTAATTCTAAGTTGATGTTTAATGTTAGGAAGCATTGCTATATTACAAACTGTAGCACTGGGGGAAGGCAACAAATCCCATCCATGATTTTACTCCTCTGTTTTTTGCTTAGAAGAGAAGAAAACAGCTACATGACTTATTATAAACACCACATTTCACACATACTCCTCCACTAAAAGAGAAAAAATGAGATTCCCAATAAATACACACACACATGACATGGAAAGAAACAAAATGGTTCTGGGATAATACAATGTAAAATAAGACAAAATACAAGATACAATAAGACAAAATACAAAAGAGGCAATTAAACACAATAATTATTTGTAATAATTGTTTAGAATTATTATAAATAATAAACACAAGAGATAAGAGCAAAAGAACACAGTTAATAGAGAAAAACGGACTGAGGGTGCATTTACACTGTAGAATTAATGCAGTTTGACACACTTTAACTGTCATGGTTCAATGCTATGGAATAATGGGAATTATAATTTTGCAAGGTTTTTGGATTTCTCTGCCAAACTATGGTCCCCAGGATTAGGGCACCTTAGACATTGAATTATAGCAGTTAAAGTGGTATCAAACTGCATTAATTCTACAGTACAGATGCAGCCTAAGAGTCCTTACACATTACACAGTTATAGAAGTGTTATTCCATTTTAACTGCTATGTCTGCACCTCAGGCAATTCCAGGATTTCTAGCTGGGTGAGGTGTTAGGAACTGGGGATTCAGATGTCCTTCCCTAAACAGAAAATGCCAGGATTCCATAAAATGCAACCATGAAAGTTAAAGTAGGATAATTAGAATAATTGCAGAGTGTGAAAGAGCCCTCTTATTCCAGTCCAATACTCCAACAAAAAAATGGAAATTTCAAGCCGAAGTCCCAATAACCCAGTGGTTCTCAACCTGGGGTCCCCAGATGTTTTTGGCCTTCAACTCCCAAAAATCTTAACAGCTGGTAAACTGGCTGGGATTTCTGGAAATTGTAGGCCAAAACACCTGGGGACCCACAGGTTGAGAACCACTGCAATAAAAGAGATTCCTACAAAAATTGAAGAGCAATAATATTATCACAAAGATTCAATTGTCTTCCTCACTATCCATGCAATACTTGCAAATATCTAAAAAGAGAAGTCTAATAGGTATATAACTGACAAAGTACGTATTTCTGGTCTGTTGGGGGTGCTTTGAATGAGATTTTCCTGCTTCTTGGATGGCCCACAAGGTCTCTTCCAGCTCTATGATTCTAAAAGCCAATTCCTCACAGCTGAATAAAATCCCAATTATCTGCTTTCAACTGGGATATATGGCAGTGTGGACTCAGATAACCCAGTACAAAGCAGATATTGTGGGATGTTCTGCCTTGATATTCTGGGTTGTGTGGCTGTGTGGAAGAGCCCTTAGTATGCAAAGAAAGACAACATCAAAAAGAGGCAAAATTTTGCATGATGAGTGGGGGAATAATAGGAGAGCTAATCTACAGTTCAGACCTCTGCACTGTTCCAAAACAGAAGCAGAAAACCCCTGAAAATACAAAAGAATGTGACCAAAATGGTACAGAGAAAACAGGTGGAAAAATTCTAACAGTTAGTAGCAAACAGGGTATGAAAGATCAAAATTAGAGTCCACCAAATCGAAACATGATGCTCTGAAGGAAGCTCAGCAGCAACTAAAGGCTGGTCAATAAAAAATTAATCAAGGATGAAATTGCTGACAATCAGGAGCAGGAGTTACTGGCAGGGGAGCTGAAAACCATGCTCAGGGAATGCACTACTGGACATCCTCTTCCTGCTGCTCCCGCCCTCTTGTCCTTGTTACTCTCCATCATACTTTGCATGACTTGCAGATTCTGGACAATACAGGAGTGAAGAACAAAATATTGTTCCCTTGATATGCTATACAATTACACTAAAATGATGTTGGGCAGAATGGTACTTTAACCTTTGGACTAAGGACTTTTTAAAAATCACTAACAGAGGATCTCTGCATTGAATCTTTAGTTATAAATATATTTGTCTGTTATCTGTTATGAACAAACAAATTCCCACCTTCTCAAAACAATGTACCTCTGTAAACTTGAGAATTTAACTTTTTTTAGGCCTGCTGATATGGTACCATTTTGGCCACATAAGCAAGGGCATTCATACCCTTGAAAATAAAAAATGGAAGCAACTATGATGGAAAAAACATATATACATTAAATGTCATGAAGTCATTTCATCGTTTTGTAACAACTCTAAAGTATCAGTTCCAACGTTTTTTAAAAATCCTGTGATCTTGAGTCTATAATTTTAGGCATATGAATTTTATCATTATTCCAACTGTTGCCATGTTTTCCCAGAGATACACTAGATAGGTCATGGGATTTTACTTTGGACTTCTTTTAAATTAATTTCATTAACCAAGGAACCACTGTTGTTGAAACAGATGCTGTGGTCCGTTAATAGCTCTCAGCTGCCTGTGGCAAGATGTAGAGCCATGCCTGCAGAACTCATAACTGGGAAGAGAAACAAGTGTACTCTGTACAGTTTGGAAGCAGCATAAGTGGGAGTTAATGGATTTTATTATACAGTTTGTCCATTTTGCATTTGGCTCTTTTTGTTTGTTTGTTTGTTTGTTTTAGTTAGATCAAACTTCCCCTGTCCCCTTCTATATATATGGCTCACTTTCACTCATTTTGTCTCTTTGGTGGTTTCTGGAATTCCCCTGAAATTGCTGGATTTGTTTGATAAATTAATATACAATTCAAACCTTTTCCCTAAAAGTGGAAGGATTGTGTACCTGACGTTAGTTTCAGAAATTCTGCAGAGGTAAACTGTCCAAATATTTTTAATGCATCTGATGGAGCATTAAAGTAATCTTTCTTTCCATTGTATAGTTATTACTGGCTTAGTTTTGAAACTGGAACTTGATAAACTCATAACTATTATGTTATCATGATGATGAGTGTCATCAGTGTACATGACATTTTACAACGTAAAAACCACAATAACAATAATGGCCAGCCTTACCACAGGCATATAACCAAAAATACATAATTAATTTGTTTCTTATGTGCCTAAAGTATATAGAGCTAAATCTTAGTCCCACCTAAGTTCCATATCAATGATTTATTAAATCACTAGCCGTCCCCTGCCATGCATTGCTGTGGCCCAGTCTGGTGATATGGAAAATCAAGTAATGAGAAAGTGCTGCTTTCTAATATATGTTATTTCTTTATGCTTGTGGGTAAACAGTATTTGTTGTTGTTTCTTTGTCCGTGTTGATGTAGAGATTGTCTGGTTTGCCTACTCTGGAGCATGCAACATATCATTGTCCTTCTTTAGGGGTCCCTTTGAAATCTGATATTTTATCTCTGTATGTGTGAATCCTATATATCTATCTATATCTATGGTTGGATGGCTCTTGTTTAAGAGGGCCTTGATTATGTTTTCTTGCCATAGTGAAGGAATTTGGACTGGATGGCCTTAAGTATTTTCTGTTGGTCATGGGGGTTCTGTGTGGGAAGTTGAGATGCTCTTTGATTGTAGGTGAACTATAAAACCCAGTAACTGTAACTCCCAAATGTCAAGGTCTATTTTCCCCAAACTCCATCTGTGTTCATATTTGGGCATATGGAATATTTGTGCCAAGTTTGGTCCAGATCCACCTTTGTTTGATTCCACAATGTTTTCTGGATGTAGATGAACTACAACTCCAAAACTCAAGTTCAATGCCCACCAAACCCTTCTAGTGTTTTCTGTTGGTCATGGGAGTCCTGTGTGCCATGTTCAATTCCGTTGTTGGTGGGGTTCAGAATGCTCTTTGATTGTATGTGAACTATAAATCCCAGCAACTACAACTCCCTAATGACAAAATCAATTTTTGAGTGATGTGATCATTGGGTTAGAAGGTGTCTTGTGTCCAAATTTGGTAGCAATTAGTCCAATGGTTTTTGAGTTATGTTAATCCCACAAACGAACATTACATTTTTATTTATATAGATGGACCACTATGAACCCCTACTTGAGTCTATTTAAGGACTGGAAGAGGGGGGCAAGAAGATGGCTTGAGTCTCTTCAACTGGGTTTCTGGACACTGGACAAGCCCTTCCCTCATCTTTCCTTTTCCTGCAGTCTTGTAGAGCAAGCCCAATAATGTCAATTGCATGGATGGAATCCTACTGGTTAGTCTCAAGTAGAGCAGACAATTAACTGCTGAATGCTGAATCAATCACAATGAACTATAATCCCACATGAAATGGTTACACTGACAGCAGTGATTCTCAACCTGTGGGTCACCAGGTGTTTTGGCCAACAACTCCCAGAAATTCCAGCCAGTTTACCAGCTGTTAGGATTTCTGGGAGTTGAAGGCCAAAACATCTGGAGACCCACAGGTTGAGAACCACTGACTTACAGGAATGCACCTATGGCACTATACATTGAACATGTACTTTGGCAAAGGCCAAAAAATTACAACTGCATATATATACAGAAATGTACAAAAGTACCAATACCATAAAGCCTATGGAGCTGAGTTCTTTAATCAACCTTTTCAGATAAAAAATAAAGCATTATAGCAAACTGGTCTTTTCTATTTTCCTTTATTTTTAATGGTTAATTCTCTGGCCTATTGTTCTGTTTTATTGTTTGTTTTAACTATGGTATTTTATTGACATTTTTACTATTTTTGTTGTACATTGCCTTTACTGTTTTACTCTAGGGAAGCCTGAAATTTCTTTTTAGATAAGTAAACATAAACATTAAAAACAGCTATGAAATGCTGTGAAAGAAGATAGTTACTGAAGTTTGATTAAAATATCTTGCTTACTATTATGTTAGGATGTTATTAAATGCTACTACTTGCCTTATATTTGAAATATTTGAATACTATTGATCCATATGTATCAAGTTGCATAAATAAAAATTGATGCCTTTTTCATTAAAAGTTTCAGGTTTTTAAAAAAACTGGTTTAGAGCATATTGTGTGGTCCAGATACACTGCCACATGGCTGTTTTCTATATTTTCTTTTCTTATTTCCCAAACCTCCAAAATTCACTTGTAGGGGCCTTTGCATATGCAATAACTAAAAAATGCCCCTCTTGAAACCTACCTAGCAAGGGGTCCTTGTTAATGCCTTTTGTAATGTGCCCATCGTAAAGAATAGGGCTCTTTGCCTTGGTTAACTTTTATATAAATATGAGACTTAAAGCAAAACAAAGAAAAAGAAGACACAAAAGCACAATTTTATGGCATTCACCCATTCATACCACTCCCATTCCCAGTTTTGTTTTTGGTCTGTTTTGGAATTTTGTTCTCAAGCATTAATAAGGGAAGTTCTATGAGCTCAGCTATTTGGCCCAAAACAACTTTTTCAGTGCTCTGAATCTGTTGATCTACACATCTAGCAATAAGTAGTACTTAAGATAAAGAAGATTACTGTTGTTATAAAAGTATGGCTCTTCTTTTGCTCTTTGGTCCTACTTATCCATGACATCAAGAAATTGGACCCCAAATTATGAAATGTATAAACTATATTTCACAGCTCCACTAGAGACACAATGAGTGCTCAACCATGTTTCATCTTAAGCTTTGTTATGAATTACCTTTGGAATGCTGTTTCAACTCACCTTTAATTTCCATCGTTCCCTCACAGGGAACTGGAAGACATGAGGGGAAGCACTCCATGTATTTGTTACAAAGTTCCTGGGTCCATTTCCTGCTTCTATTCATAAGATTGGAGCTATCTGCAGGAGGCGGATCAATACTGCCATATAATCCAGATTATCAAAGCAGATCATCCACATAATCTGCTTTGAACTGGATTATGAGTCTGCACTGCTTTACTGGAGCGGCATACAAAGAGCACACAGCCCCCCTGTTGCGCCGGCCCCACTGGCTACCAGTCTGCTATTGAGCACAATTAAAAGTGCTGGCTTTTGCCTATAAATCCCTAAATGGTTCTGGTCCATTTTACCTGTCTGAATATGAAGCATTAAGATCAACTGGGGAGGTCCTGCTCTCAGTCCCACAACCATTACAAGTGCAATTGGTGGGGACTAGAGACAGAGCCTTCTTGGTGGTAGCCCCTGGGCTGTGGAACTCCATCCCCAGGGAGATTAGATCACCCCCCTCCCGCTTTGGGTCCGTCCCCCCCTTTCTAGGGGTGGGAAAAGCTGTATAGGAATGCAATAACTAAATAAATGGACTGGCACCTCAAGTTCTCCAATGACAGTTTATTTAATTATGGGTGCTTTGGGCCGACGGGTGCAGGCTTCCCGGCTTACGCACCCATGCCGGGCAGGGCCTGCAGTCAACGGCGAGTAAGGAGCACTCCTTACTCGGCACTCGGCTGCAGGACCTGTCAAGCCCCATGCAATCTAGCCAAAAAGCAGGCCCACCTGCCTTTTGTATTGTTTGCATTTTTGCTTCAGGGGGTGCTTTAACTATACATACTTCTAGACAGAGAGAGTCTATCAATATGATCCTGAAGACATTATGTTGATATTCCATTTTTTTCTCCTATTAAAAAAAAGAATGAAAAGTCAGTGGGAAAACCAGGGAAGTTTTCAAATGGAAGACAGTGTGTTGTGTGTATCCCATGTAAGGATCCAGGAATTATGGTATTGTTAAAAACTCTTCTGGAAACACACTGGAACACTTCTAGTTGTCTATGCAGATCTGGCTTTTTTTTTTCATGTCTCTTTTTATAGTACTATAACTGCAAAGTCTGGGGTTGCTTTCTTTTGTAATTTTTTTTTAAATTATGCATTTTTGAAAACAGTCTGGGTGCTGTTCCAGTTCCAGTTGCTGGAATCATTAAAACTGTGAATTGGATGCGACACAATGCCCTAAAGTGTTTTCAAGGACACTTGGTTGTCTTCCATGGATTAAACTCTCACAGTTATAAAAACATTCCATTGCTCTTCTAATATTTCAGTGTCTTAATCATGTAGGGGAAAAACAGATACATTAAGAAATGATTTTACTCTAAAAGTGGAAGGAAGTTTGCTTGCCTTTTGTTATGTGGAGTCCTACACATTACATGGCAGCACAGCAGTTTCAGAACTCAGCTTGGCTGAATTGCTACAATGCACCAAGCAGCAGGATTTGTTCATAAATTTTAGAAGAGCAGTAGATGAAATATAGTCAGCATATTACCTACCGGTCTCCAAAGCCATTTTCACAGCTCCCACATCTCTAGACCTGCAAAAAAATTCAAGGAATTGATTTGATACTCTAAGAAGCAAAACAAATACAAATAAACAGCCACAACAACAACAGCAGCAGCAACAGCAACAACATACGTTTGTGCTTTTTGCAATTAGACCACAATTCCAAAGTTTCTGCAAATGACACTTTAATGAAAAGTCCCAAAATAAAATAATAAAAAAATGATCAAATACCCATGTTAACATGTCAGCACCTTTTGAGAAGCCTTGTCTTATAGAGTTACAGATCCTTTCTGGAATCAAGTAGTAGTTTTATAAGATTACCACACCCTGATCACTTTCAATAAGTGGACAGGAAAATTCATTTTATTATTTTGGGCAAGAGAGCCCCCAGTGGTGCAATGGGTTAAACCCTTGTGCTGGCAGGACTGAAGACCAACAGGCTGGAGGTTCAAATCTGGGAAAAGCGTGGATGAGCTCCCTCTGTGAGCTCCGGCTGACAGAGGGACATGAGAGGATGGTAAAAACATCAAAACACCCAGGCGTCCCCTGGACAATGTCCTTGCAGATGGCCAATTCTCTCAAACCAGAAGCAACTTGCAGTTTCTCAAGTCACTCCTGACACACACACACACACACAAATTTTGGGCAGACTTCTGGTTCCTTTTCTATTTTTAGTATGATTATATGGTTATTTTAGCTGACATTTTGCTGACACTGTATTGACAAACAATATTGTGGCATAAATACAGTTGCTGGTCTTAATAATAGTACAATAGAACAATAGAACAATTGGAACTTATAAACATGTTGGCTTAAAAAATCAATGCCTCAAAACAATGAAACACACACAGAGATAAAGGTAAAGGTCTACTCATATTTGTATGTTTTTGAACTGCTAGGTTGGCAGGTGCTGGGGCTAACAGGGAGAGCTCACCTCATCCCACTAATTTGAGCAGCTAATCTTCTGGACAGCTATATCAGCAGGTCAACATTTTAACCTGTTGCACCACCACGGCCCCTAAAAGTATAGATCTCTAGTGGTCAGAAAGACACCAAAGGAAATTAACCATGTAGTTTTGACCCAGGATTGTGTACAACAATGTGATCAATAATAATGCAATAAGTGTGATCCAGTGTAGAGTGGTGGTTTGAGTGTTGGACTATGAGTCTGGAGATCAGGGTTCAAATCTCCACTTGCCCATGAAACCCACTGAGTGACCCTGGGAAATTAACATTCTTGGATTCCTTATAAATCCTGTGATAGGTTAACCTTAAGGCCACCATACAATGGAAACAACTTGAAGGCACACAACAGCACAATGCAATAGAATAACACAAGATATTTTGTTTCATATATTTAGTTTTTTCAATTCAGTACCAATACCAAATTGAGAATCATGGGCAAACTTGAGTATTCTTAGACAACATCTAGAAATATCTTTTCTGTTAATAACTAAAAGATTTACATGTTTCTATGTAATACTAAAACTAGGGAAAAAACATATCTCCATATCAACTGTCCGCTGTTTTCTAATTTTCATAGATTTTTGGGTATATATCCATACTTACCTGGACTCTTGCAAAGATATGCAGGACTCTATCATTTTATACATTTTTTTTAAAAAAAATCTAGCCAATGGATGGGATCAAAATAAATATTTGTTGGTTGCATTTGATGCATAACATAGAATCTTAAAGAAGCAGAATGGCTATCACAACGTTTTTCTGTCACAGAATCATGCTCATCAAGACAACAGGCAGCTAAGTATCATGTTGCATAAGAACGAAACACCATGTGGAGGACAATGACATGAATCAATAATGCCATCTGGGAAATGGCTTAGAATAAAAGATTACAGGAGAGAACAAACATCACCCAGGAGGAGGTTTCAGTGCTGATTAAATATGGCTGCCTCAGCGCTCCTCAGCTCAATGACAGCCAAGGAGTGCTGTGAACCTCGGTTTTTGATGCAGATTCTGTGCTCAAGTTGCAGCAAAAACGTATGCCAGCTTAACTAGGTAGGCAAATATTATTGAACTGCCTTGGGGTGCCCTCTGAAGGCAAATGTTGTGTACGTTGCAAAGAACAAAACTTCCAAACATTAGCTGACCTTCAGATAATTAATTTGTAGTGAGCTTCCAGATCTCATTTACATATTATTATTATTATTATTATTATTATTATTATTATTATTATTTGCTGGCAGACCACACAAAACATTTCATATGAATTTCAGAAGTGAAAAGGGGGAAATAGAAAACTTTATTTGCAGAGGTTAGCAAAGCAGTTGAATTACTCAGGAAGGGCAGGATGGGTCCTGGAAGATAATGAAAAAAAAAATGTAACTAACGAAAGAGTCTTCTATATGAAAATCATCGTAGGAGGTGAGACCAAGAAGGAATACTTTAAAACATATGTTTCTGCAGTCTATAGCAATAAGCTAAGCTTGTTGTTGTTCATTCGTTCAGTCGTCTCCGACTCTTCGTGACCTCGTGGACCAGCCCACGCCAGAGCTCCCTGTCGGCCGTCACCACCCCCAGCTCCTTCAAGGTCAGTCCAGTCACTTCAAGGATGCCATCCATCCATCTTGCCCTAGGTCGGCCCCTCTTCCTATTGCCTTCCACTTTCCCCAGCATAATTGTCTTCTCTAGGCTTTGCTGTCTCCTCATGATGTGGCCAAAGTACTTCAACTTTGTCTCTAGTATCCTTCCTTCCAGTGAGCAGCCGGGCTTTATTTCCTGGAGGATGGACTGGTTGGATCTTCTCGCAGTCCAAGGCACTCTCAGCACTTTCCTCCAGCACCACAGCTCAAAAGCATCGATCTTCCTTCGCTCAGCCTTCCCTATGGTCCAGCTCTCACATCCGTAGGTTACTACAGGGAAGACCATGGCTTGGACTAGGCGGATCTTTGTTGCCAGTCTGATGTCTCTACTCTAAGCTAGGCTATCCTTATTTCTTCCATATGTAACTTTGCTTGGCATTCAAAACATATGGTGCCATTTGGAAAAAGAAATATAACCTGCTTTATCCGACTGCCATGGAAATACAACTGAGCCAAAGAACTTATATTGCAGAAGCCAGGTTGTTCACCATTTGGGTTGTCAGTTCTAAATGAACCATACATTTTCATTTTTGAATCCTTGCCTAGTCAATAAATTACCTAGTGAAATTACTAGGAGAAATAAACCCTGTTCTATATGGCAAAGACTGTCATGGAACCTGAACTCTCACCCATTAGTATTTCAGTCAATGATCATGAAAATGGAAGGGTTAAGTTCAGAATTAAGGCTCCTTCGGGTTAGTTCTTATGCCAGAAAATGAAGAAATTGGAAGCTACAGCTTAGGCATGACAAATAGTAAAGTGCCGATCAGCTGATGCTGTTTACTAGAGGTGTGCATGGAGCCAAAAATCCGTTTTATTTGCATTTATGAAATTCATGCAATTCCTGTTTTGATTCTAAGGTGTTTGTAAGGGGTCCAGGTCATACCTGATACAAAGTGATGAGAATTTTTTTATTTTTTCCTTTTGTTATTATAAAAACCTGCAAGACCTAAGCTATTGGAAGCTACAGCTTAGGCATGATGTTGTGCAGTGTCACAGAGTATGTCTGCTTACAATTTGACTTCCATGTGTCAATCACACTTTCCTTTAGTACAATGGTTCTGAACCTGTGGGACCCTAGATGTTTTGGTCTTCAACTCCCAGAAATCCTAACAGCTAGTAAACTGGCTGGGGTTTCTGGGAGTCGTAGGCCAAAACACCTGGGGATCCACAGGTTGAGAACCACTGCTTTAGTCGTTCAGATGGGGAGGAACCAATGGACCATTTTGTCCTGGTCCTTTATTACTTTAACAAGATTCTGAGAAATTTATACTTCAATCATGGAGAGGCATATGATACGAAAACTCCCCTTCTCGCTCTACCACATGCCTGAAATTAACTAAAGGCACAAAGTACATTCATAGCTATATGCTAGCTACTTGAAGAATGTCTCAGTCATATTTAATTCCAGGGAGGAAGGAAAGGAAGAGGAGTGCTAAAACTAATTTGCCAGTGACCAGATTGCTTACCTGTTTGTGATGGGCTCTGATCAGGATTCCAAGCTAGGTAGGTACCAAACTTAACAGCCCTGCCTATGTCAGTGGAGCAGTAGCAGAATTAATATACTATAGTTTGGAAATTCAGGCATGCAGAAATCTAATCAACAACAGAGTACCAGTCCCCAGTCAGCGGTTCAAGCACACCATGAGTGGTCCTACTTAATAGAAATTGTGAACCATTGTGGTTGCACCCAACATGTGCTCTGTTGCAACCCTGTTTCTATCCAAGGTGCCATGCTCTATCCTCAAAACAGATTCTGTATTGGCACACTTTGAAATCTGCAGTAAAATCCACAGTAGATTCATCACACATCTTATATGGAACCCAACATGAGCCCCACTGATTGGAAATTTTTTGCCATTTAGGATGGAATAGCAAAAGGTATTCCTCTCAAGCTAACACTGCCAAAGCCAAGTTACTAAAGGCGGAAAATTGTACCATCTTCTCTCCTCATCTGTAGAAAAACAGTGACATTGCAATTTTCGGAAAGGGACCCTCCAAAGGATTTACCAATTGAAAAAGCAGTATCTGAAACTTTTGGAGAGATTCAAAAAGATTTGTTGTTTCAGAGGCCAGTATGGGACCCCTCTGACTCTTTACAAATCAAAGCGGGGACCATACAAATCTCCAAAATGAATTACTAATCAGATTTGAGCCATTTTGTATACCTCTAGTTGGAATCCTGTTGATTAGACAACTAGAGTGGATTTATTAAGAAAACTGTGGGATGATGAGGCCTATTGGTTCAGTGGTTCAACACTCTTACCTTATTGAATCATCTAACTATAGAATGTAAGCCAGCAACATAAATATACACCAGGGAAGTGGTTCTTAACCTGTGGGTCCCCAGATGTTTGGGCCTTCAGCTCCCAGAAATCCTAACAGCTGGTAAATTGGCTGGGATTTCTGAGAGTTGTAGGCCATAACACCTGCGGACCCACAGGTGAGAATCACTATTCTAGAGAATCCCAGATGTTGCCTGATAGTTGATGGTCAGTCTGATGCTAAGACATAGTAATTTGGAGAGTTTCCTATCTCTTGGTCTGTGTATTATAAAGCACCTCTTAGTGCCTGCCCTATAATGCCATCTGGTTGCTCAAAAAAGATACCCATCTCTTTCCTGGAATTAAGGAATGTGTGTAATGATGGAACTCTGTGGACTGTACCTATTGAAATGGCCCATGGAATATTCTCTCGGAGAAAATATCTATTAGAGAAAATCTCCCCACTGCTGGTCACTGTAATGTGACTAAAAAGATCATATTATATAGCAAGGGGAGAGGGACTGGAAGGAGGGGGGGGGGGGAGGGACATAGTCTCACATTGTCACTGATATTCTATTGTGTCATAATTTGCTTCCTTCCTCAAACTTAAAACAAATTTGTGCATGCACTAATGTCTAGATAAAAGACAGGCTGCACTTTAAAGCAGCTGAAGCAAATGGTAGTATTTCCTCCAATGGACATAGGAGCAGATTGTGAGTCATATAATGACCAAGATGGAATGCACTGAAGGAGGAGGGATGATGACAAATCAGTGTGAGCCCCCTCTCCCCCCAACTCTGGTCTTTAATGGATTATGTCCTGTCCTGTCCTATTTGGAAGCATCAGCAAAAAAGACGGTGAAACTTTTAGAGGCATTTGTGTGTGTGTACAGCAGTGTTCCACATCTATTACAATAGCTACATATTCAACAATCTAATTTGCTTACTTCTCAGCCCCCTGCTTTAAAAAAGATTTTTTTTTAAAGATAAAGATGTTATAGAATCATGACATCACTTGCATCACTTTAGTAGTATATGCAAATAAAATTGCAGTCCCATCAGCTATGCACTTGCTATCATATGCACTTTGAGATGTCACGCTGGCAAGTCCAGGATCCTTTCCATGATTAGGATCCTTTCCATGATAAAGAGACTGTATACAATTGCTGTGGTCCCCAAATCTTTGGAGAAGTTTCCTCTATCAAGGATAAATATGGGTAGCATATGTCCTATATACTTTATAGGACATCCATTTTTCCAGGCATTTCCAGCTGGGGGTAGATAGCGGGGCACAACTGGAGGAAGGATTGGAAAAAGTGAAAACTACCCTTTGTGCCTACTCCTCGGTCATGCACATCCACTAAAACTTCTGCTTTACCAGGGAGAGGCATAGCTAATATTTCCAGATAAGTATTGTTGATGGCTACCGAATGCTTCTGGCTAATGATCTATTTGCACAATTCTTTTGAAGGGGGATAGATATTTTATCCAGTATCTCAAAACATCAGCTCATTAAACATGTGACATGAGATATTTGAATGAGTAAGATAAATTAGATGTCAAGACTCGAATATGATGTTAGCAAGACCCAGGCCCGTAGCCAGGATTTCGTTTCGGGGGGGGGGGGGCTAAAAAAATTTCGGGGGGGTGGGTTTCGGGGGGGCTGTGTTTCGGTGGGGGAGCTGAGTCTGAGTGAAAGAGGGTCTAGCCTAGCAAACCTTTTGTATCATTACCCCAATACCCCCATGCATATGGGATATATTGAGTATGGTGATCAGATCATGATATGAATAAACATAACAGTTTAAATAATGCACCAGTAAGGCCTTTTCGTGAACCACCATGAAAATTTCAGGGGGGGGGGGATGAAGCCCCTCAAGCCCTCTCCCCCCCCCCCCCCCCCGGGCTACATGCCTGGCAAGACCTCTAACTAGACTAGGTTTTTTAACATGTGGAAATTATCTGTAGCTTTCCTGTCCTATATAACTTTTTTCCTGAACTCACCTCCTTAAAGATTGCAATCAAATTAAGTAGGCATACACTGCATGCAGAATTAGCAGCATTATTTAAAGCTAGAATAGTAGCCAAAACACTGCTGTTCCACCTGGCATTGAGAGCTTTTTAACTAGGCTCTAGAATTGTTTTAAGTCTCCTTTTCAGGAGATTTGCAGAGTATTTTAATGTTCTTAAAATATTTTCATCTTGGTATGATTTTATTTTTTTAATTTGGGCATCACTTTAGTAGCCCTTGTGAATTGGGTGGTGATACAGAAATATTTTAAATAAATGCAATTGCTGTTGTTGGATAAGAAGGATAAAAAGTAACAGCCTCACAAATAGTAGAGTGCCGATCAGCTGATGCTGTTTACTAGAGGTGTGCATGAAGCCAAAAATCTGCTTTGTTTGTATTTACAAAATTCATGCAACCCCTCTTTTGATTCTAAGGTGTTTGTAAGGGGTTCAGGTCATATCTGATACAAAGTGATGAGAATTTTTTGCTTTTGTTATTTGAAAAACCTACAAGACCTAAGCTATACCTGGTGGAGGAGGAGGCCCTGTGGGGCTTGGACGGCTCTTCTCCATCTGCTACCAGACCTTACGCAAGCAAGCCCTGTCCTGCACTGGGGCTGGGGTGTGCCACAAGGGGCCCCTGACCTGTGCTGGGCCTGGGGTGAACTGAGCACCCAACAAAGGAGGAGGCCCTGACAAAGGCCTCTGGTGCAGGAGTACCCATCATCCTAAGCAGGGTCTGCAACCCTTGGTGGGGCCTCTTCTTCACCAGACACTAGGCAGGCCTGCTTGCTCCATCTACCACCCGGTCTTACAAGAGCAGGCCATGTCCTGGGGCCAGGGTGAGCAGCATGCCCAGTGGAAGAGGAGGCCCCACTGTAGGCTGCAGGCCCTGTGAAAGATGCCAGGTATACTCGCAACAACACAACCTCTCAGAGGCTTTAGGCTCTCTCGGGAAAGGTAGCACTACTGCAGGAGCCCCAGTGTTGCACTCCAGGACAGGAATAACCCTCTAACTTTAAAACACCACATGATGAATAGGAAAACAATCCTTTTTTTATTGAAGCATAATAAAATAGCCAGTTGAAAATATGTGCTTTTAAGAAAGCAGAGAAGTCCCAATACGGTAAAAAGACCAGCAGGAACAAAGTAATCCAAGGCAGGGTTCAACAAAGTACAAAGGCAATCCAAGGCAGGGTTTAACAAAGTACAAAAGCAAGATCCAGACTTTTGCAATCAAATCCAAAAAAACCAAGAAGTCCAACCATGAATAAATATCCTTAAGATAAATCTTCCAAGCAAGGCTTCCATGGAACAAGAACTAGGATTTTGAAATGATGCTTTATCTAACAAGTTTTCCCTTGAAGCAAACTTTATATCCCAACACTCAGAAACTGGTTTCACTTTCCTCTGCTATCACTCCTTGTTTTTATCTCTCTGAGCCTAGAGGAGTGACGCAACCCTTCACTGAGTTGTCTATTCTGGCTGAACTCCAGCCATCTTTCTCTGAGCTCCTTACCTTGCTGCTCATTAGTTTCTCCAGGTTTAAGGTTGTTTTCAAACCCCAAATCTTGGGAGCTCACTGAGACAGGGAGTAAACCATCATCCCTATGCCCTGTAGGAACATTCTCATGAGAAACTGCCCTTTGAACTGGTGTCTCTCTGTCATTCTCTGCATTAATATAATTGACCAAACAGTCTCCATCTTGATCCTCAGTGCCATCATTTCCCAAATCAGAAGCACCGTTATCTTGAAACACAAACACAGGCTGAACTCTAACACCCAGGTGCAGGCCAGGACCTGCTTGCAACCATCACCAGGGCCTCCTGCTATGCTAGTCATGTGGCTTGCCATGAGGGGGAGGTCTTCGGAGAGTGAGAGAGTGGGGAGAGCATCCCTACTGCTGCCGCAAGGGCACAAGGAGTGAGAGGGAGGCAGGCGGAGAGAGAGAGAGGACTTATGAAACAAATGAACTTATTTACGAAAACTCATAGGTGGGTTTTTCCCAATTCATTTGTATTTGAAAGGGGTGGCTCTGGAAGTCATAAATTGAGTTGTAAGTATAGATTTCACAAAACACAATTTACAACCCTCTTACAATTATTTGCACATCCCTACTGTTTACCACTGGTTTTCCGTAGCAAATCACACTCACCATTTCAGTGGGGGGCACTTGAGTCCTTGGAGCTCTTGGAAAGTTCAGTGGTCTTCCTTTTGCTTGAGGCGAGTTAAACCCTTGGAGGGTTTAAAAAGATCTGAGAACTACAAAATAAAGCAGCTGGTGAGGTGCATGTGGTTCACAGATCCCCCTTTCCCCAAACATGGACATGAACTTAGACATAGAAGAGGCTATGCTGGTTGGGAAAATAAGTAACTTTCCAAGTGCTGGTATTTGAGTTCCTTTCCCAGAATAGAAGAACTTTTGCTAAAGTGAGTGTTCTGTAAAAATAAAATGGCTGAGTGGGGAATCGGAATGGTTTATGGCTGAGTGGGGAATCAGAGTCATGGTCCTATTCTCAAACCTCTATGACACACTGGGTCTCACTCTAAATGTCTACACTTTTTAAAAACAAGAGTAACAACACAAACTATACAACAGCAAAACTGTGCACCCTGAAGCAAAAGGAAGACTACTGAACTTTCCAAGAGCTATTTACTGTTCAGTTTTCTTCTAGCTGGCAATATTTTCAAGAATGAGCTTAATGGAAAATATTCCTTATGTTATCATTTTCCACTTGTTTTTTTTTTAACCATCAAGTCACTTCCTGCCCTCTCTTCTCTCCTTCACATCTTTCTTTCTTTTTCCTCCCTCTTTCACTTTTTGCTTTCTCTCCTTCCCTCTCTCTTAAAATAAATAAATAAATAAAACTACAATTTTCTTTCAAGTCCTCTACAGTTACAGTGTTTCGGTCATCAAAGTCCCCTCCCAGCCATTTCCATTTACCTTGTGACTCTGACCCTTTGTGAGGCTGAACATTTTCAAAGTAAACTGATCCCGAAGGTCCCCAAGGATGTTATTCTCATTTATTCACTCAGCCTTTGAATGGAACGGCCTGCATTTGGCAGGGGTTCAGCAGAGCCAGATTCAAAGAACACACTATCCTCCAATCTCCCTCTCTCTCTCTCTCTCTCTCTCTCTCCCCTCCTTTCCCCTTCTCTTATTTTCTTCCTTTAAAAAAACCCAAGAGCCTTTCAAACGTAAGACTGAAGGATTGTGGAGGAGTGTTAATAGATGCCAGTCATTTAGCATGTTACTTTTCATTCATAGCTGCCAGCAGACATGAAAAGTTGAGGAGAAAGGGAGAGACAGATATGGTGGGTAAGAGAAAGAAAAAAAATTGGTGCCATTTATAATGCACCTTTTACCAAGTACTTCTTTTAGCTTTCTCGAACTTACTTCAGGGGTGGTAACCTCCCTCATTATGCTCATCCCACTCTGGCAAAGAACTTGAAGGACTTGCATTCTTAGAATGTTGCTTCCACCGAATCAGCAAGCACATCCCTTGATAACTTGGAAAGGCTTTTTCCCTGGCAGTGTACAGTTGGCCCTCTGCATCCACCGTCCTCATGTATAGATTCAAGTAAGCCTGGCTTGAATATATATATATATATATATATATATATATATATATATAGTGTGTGTGTGTGTGTGAGAGAGAGAGAGAGATCCTTGATTTTCCCATTTTATATGAAGAGTGACATTTTACTACACCATTGTATATAATCCACAGATTTTAACATCCACAAAAGGGAACCCAACCCCAGTGGATACCAATGGTTTACGACCTCATCAGACAGAGCTGTTTTGCTCAGCATATGCTGGTCCAGCCCTAGTTGACCCAAGGTAGCCTGCCAGCTCCCAACTCACAAACCGTGTGAACTTCCAGTGGGGCTCTATGGGTCATCTAGAGAGGAGCCAGTGTATGCCAACATGGCACAACATGAGAGGCTTCCTGTGTTGCATGGAAAGCAATTGGGGAAAGCCACATGATCAATGTTTCCCCCCATGGGATCACCCTCTTACCAAGCCAAGTGATGCTTGATGGGTCTTCCATGCTGGATTTGCCATGATGTGTTGCGATTCCAGTGGCCCGTGTGATGAGGTTATTAGCCTTCCCTGACAATCTATATACAATATATGTGCCTTATTGTATTTTTGAGATGAGTGTGCAATGTGGACAGTTTTGCGACATTATTCATCTATACCAGTGAAGATGATTTGTGCAATGCACAAGGGGCAGTGAAACTGTGGACAGCATTCCTCCAGAGCCTTGAAAGGGTGGATGGAGAATTCTACAGTCTGTATTATGCTCATGGGTCAGAGATTACCCTCCCCAGTTCAGAGTACTTCAAGGGCTCCCTCCATGTTCCCCGGTTGCAAACACTTAAATGACTAAATAAATTTTAAGAAAAGTCATACAAATGCAGAAAAATGAGTTCATACTTCTGTGGAGCAATTTGGATAATCTTCTAGATATATGTTGTGAACTTCCTATGTCAGTTTGTTTGCCCACATGAGGTTCCAGATATTCTCTGGGAGGAGAACAGTGGCTGGCATCCTATTCAATAATTATGATGTCATAACCCAAATTAATGATAAATTCAGTTTTACAGTCATTGTACCATTTTAGTGACCAAAACTGTTTTACTCCAGAAAGAAAAAATAGGGTGGCATTTTAGTAAGAAGATGTAGCAAAAGCAGTCAAAGGATACAGAGAATAATATCAATAATACTTAAGGGAAAATCCATTAATATAGCCATAATCCAACTATATGCTTCAACCATACAGAAAATACAAGAAGAAATATGAAAATTCTACACGAGAATACAAAAGGAAATAAATCACACATCAAACAGGAGTTTGTGTTAATCATAGCCAACTGGAATGCAAAAATAGGAATCAATTCAGAATCAAAGATTGTAGAAAAAATAGCCTAGGATCAAGAAATGAGATAGGAGTCCAACTGACTGAATTTTGAAAGGCAAATAGTTTGTACATGGCAAATACTTTCTTTAAAAAACCCAAGAAGTGACTCTACATATGGATATCACCGAAAGATCAATATTGGCTAGATTGGCTTTTTAGTTGTTATTGTATTAATTGAATGTTTTAACTATTGTGGTTATTGTTGTTATGTATTTTATTATTGAATTGTGGCATCGAATTGTGCCGGTTGTAAGCCGTCCTGAGTCCCCCCCCCCCCCCCCGGGGGTTGAGAAGGGCGGGGTAGAAGTGCCCAAAATAAATAAATAAATAAATAAATCAAATAGATGACATAATTGGAAGCAGAGGATGGAGCAATTTCATTCTTTCTACAAAAATAAGAAAAAGATTGGAGTGTCACACAGACTATGAACTAGTAAGAGTAAAGGTGAAGAACAGAGTTTAACAGGAACTAGCACTCTAGTCTGAAGGCACAGTCACTAGAAGAGAGAAATACAGAAAAACATTATTTACAGCAAAAAAAGAGAAGCCTCAATAGATGACATATGAAACTCTTCAAGCAGCCAAGAACAGGAAAAAAAGCAAAAGCGAATGGTGACAGAACAGAGTCAGAACCCTGAATGCGCTGTTCAACATTTTTTGTGCCAGGATTAAGAGAACTACTATAATAACCAACACTTCTGTGCTGATTATTATAGTAGTTATCTTAACCCCGGCACAAAAAAAATGTCAATGGGTTTCTTTAAATCAGTGGTTCTCAAGCTGTGGGTCCTTAGGTGTTTTGGCTTACAACTCCCAGAAATCCCAGCCAGTTTACCATCTGTTAGGATTTTTGTGAGCTGAAGCCCAAAACATCTGGGGACCCACAGGTTGAGAACTACTGCTCTAAATAGAAGGTGGCAAAAAAGAGATGTTTCCCACAAGGTTTAAGAAATCAAAGAAAAACCAAGAGTGGGGATGCCCTATGGACCTCATCACATTCACATAGAGAACTCTGTATGCATCCTGTTGTTTATAAAGGCTGGATGCACATTCCATACACAAGGGATGCATACAAACCCAATCACACCCAGTTTCTATCTTTTGAAAATAATGTGCCTTGACTCATCACACCACATGTTGGTTTTCTCCTTCCAATCCATTTGATACCCTCTAACATCAGTTTTTGACCTTTTAAAAAATGTAAATATTGCACAGCTACATAGGCTGGAAGTCTCTAAGTGTTGGGGTTCAGCATCCGTGTGAACCTGAGCCTCAATCTCTGTGTGAACCTGATTCTCTGATTGTATTTCCTGATGCAACTGAGCAAGCCACTGAACATGTATCTTTCCCTGATAGTGTTGAAACTGTTGATGCTGAGGTCAGTGGCGGAGAAAGTGAAACTAAACAGCCTGATAAGAATGTTTTAGAATCAAGCCGTGATAGCTCTCCAGAGGGAATCACACCTGGGTTTTTTAATGAGGACCGAAGGGAACAGATTTGGAAAAACAGGAGTGAATCACAGTTTCTACGAAAGTCAAATAGATTACGGGAGAGGGAGTCTCAGGCTTCTTCAAAGTCTGGAGGCGTTTCAAGAAATAGTTTCTTTAGTTTAAGGGGCCTCCCCCCGGGTGTCTCATTAGATCAAGCAATGTTTTAGACTGAGGCAGCACTTTGGCAGTTTTCCTGTGTTCCATGGCCTGCATTCCCAGCGGCTTCTAGTTTTCAAGTACGGTTAGTGATGCTAACAGGTTCCTGGCTTTTGTATTGTTGTTTTTGAAATTTTGCTCAAGTTCAAAGATTTTTCCTGACTGCTGAGTTTCTACTGTGGCTTTTTGACTTTGCATTTACCTTTCTTTTGTAACCATTTTTCATCAATAAAAAAGGATTGTTTTTCTCACAGTCCAGTGTGGTGGATATAATCTTATGGTCTCGTTTCCTGATCTGGGATGCAACACTAAGTAGTGTTATCATGAGATTTTGGAAGATCTTGCATCTGCGCATTACTATAGATTCCCAAAATTCCAGAGATCCAGTATGTAAAAATGTAAAATAAATAAAAGGAAACATTTAATTAGTAAACAGCCTTTAATTAGCAAAGAGCACTCACTGAAAGAGGAATGAGAAAGAATCCACCCCCACACATGCTCCTAAGGGGATGTCACAGCACAACTGATGGGAAGCATACGGGATGTGGGATCACACAGAAAAAGCTGTGCTTTTGAATGGCTTCAAGATAAAAACACAATTTTAATTACATATTCAATTATTATATTTCTAACACCTTTTGCAGATGGTTTCCAACTGGTTGCTGATGAAAGGAGACAACTGTATGCAAAGGGGCTCAGAAACAAAGTATAAGGCGATGTGATGAGGTCCTATGACAGGCAAAAGAACACAGTTCATGACCAAGTAGAAATGAAAACAATGGGAACAAAATGCAAAAGAACAATATAAAAGAGATTAAAGGATGACAGATTCATTTGAAGATGACCCACAAGAAGACAAACCTTCAATTTCTGAAAGTAAGTGAAAGTTGCACTCAGAGCATTTGGGATAAGTAAAGCAGGAACAGATGGCCTACCAACATTACTGCTTCAATCTACAGAAAGAGAATATAGTTCGAATAAAAATCTATCAACAGATATGGAAAACAAAAAAAATAAGGTATTTGTCTTCAGCAAAGAGAACAGAGATGGGGCCAACTGATCCTCTCATCGGATTTTGATAGGCTACAAACAGCTACCAAGAAGATTCTCTATGTCATTCTTAATAAGCAATCCTATGAGAGTGGAGTGGTGTGGAGAAAGATTCGGGCAGCGTTTTATGGGGAGAAATGAGCTTTCAGACAATCTAGACTTAACCCATATAGAGGTAACCCTAAAGTTACAAACATCCTACTTACAAATGATTTATAGTTAAGAACAGGGGGAGGAGGGGGGAGAGATAACAGGTAGTAAGGGAAATCTACCCCTAAGAAGAGAAATTACTCTTGAAAGAGTTATCATGAGGAAAAGGTGTATCAACTGAAGCTTTATCCCCAATCCACAACAAGCCATTTTTTCAAAATCCAATTATCACAAGGACAGAAAGTGGAATAGAATCATAGAATCATAGAGTTGGAAGAGACCTCATGGGCCATCCAGTCCAACCCCCTGCCAAGAAGCAGGAAAATTGCATTCAAAGTGAAATGTTCTGAACAGTGGCACAGATGGCAAAAAAAACACCCCAGGGATGTTAACCCTTACCTATGCTTCCCAAAGCTTGTGTGTGTGTGTGTGTGTGTGTGTGTGGAGTTACACTTTAAAAATGTACTTGTTCCATCTTACAAACAAATTCAACTTAAGAACAAACCTAAACCTACAGAAGCTATCGTGTTTGTAACTTGGGGACTGCCTGTATACAGCTTTTAAGATCATACTTTGAATTGTGTTCAGAACAAGTTAGTAGCCACTGGAGCTGTTGTGTGTTTCTTACAATAAAGTTAATGTAATTCTTCTCTCCTGGAAGAGTGAGAGTGGATATTTCCTGTGGTTACTTTTAAACTCAGCTTCTTGGGACAACACAGTCAGGTGTCAAGGCAATTGTTGAAAGGGAAATTTCTCCTTTCCAGATACAGGATGGGCAGTCTGAGTATTTGTAGTAGACCCATCTGCATGTCTACAGGCAGTCATTACTTCTGATAGCTTGCCTTTTTTTCAGGACTTCAAAAATGTCTGGGAAATATCCCTGGAGACTGATGAGACAGAGAAGCTCTTTAAGTATCTAAAAAGGGAAGGGAAATGGAGAGAAACTCTCATGCTTATGTACCACTGTACCTGCCAACTGGTGTGTCACAAAAGAGCTAAGATTACCAGCTGGTCAATTATCTGATTAAAGAGATTCTTTCATTTGAGGGCTCTCTCTCTCTCTCTCTCTCTCTCTCTCTCTCTCAATCTCTCTCAATCTCTTTCTCTCAATCTTTTTGGAAAAAAATCTTCACTGAAAGCAAAATCTGTAGTAAGTTACTACTTACTTCTTCTTTGGCACCAATCAACAGTAGGTTTTAAGGGGAATAATAGAGTAGGCGTGGAGGGAATCAGTTTTTGAGTTGGCTCTGAGCCATGTATTTTTCTTCTCTTTCTTTTTCTTTCTTCTTAGCACTGGATTTAATCTCACTTATCCTATTTTCTCTAAAAGGAGCGAGGAAATATGCCTGCTCCTGTTTTTAAATGTTCAACTTGTTCAGTTAAATGAGACCCATTCCTTTCCCCTCAAAAAACAAAAAACAGCAACCTCAATTCAGATTTCATTAATTTACAACTGTCTTGAAAACACTTTGATTTACAGAGTTCATAAATTATCATTCTGCCAGCTAACGTCAGAAATATGTCTTTATGGCCTCTGGACTTTGCCCTGCTAAAGGATAAATATGTGGCAGGCTGGTTTTTCACCGGCCACTTAATGAGTGAGTACTTATAAGACCCAAGATGGGGGCACAGAGATTTAAAGCTATTTCTTTAAGTGAGCATAAGCCGGTAGACTCACAACTCAGTAAGATTTCTTTTTAACTTAAATTAAGATTCTGATTGAATATATTTCTGGGACAATATATGGTGCAGGAGCCATAACAATTAATAAAAATAATCGTGGTTTTCAAGTGTAAAAGTGCAATGGACTCTTGATATCTACTGGGAGTTTGTTCCAAGGCTGCCCAAATATCAAAGTTCATGAATGCTTATGTTCCATAATATACAATGGCATAGTAAAATGATATCTTTTATATAACATGACAAAATTAAGCTTTGCTTTACAAAAATATTTCCAATCCATGGATGATTAAATCCATGGATACAGAATCTGTGGACATGGAGGGCTAATAGTACAGTACTCGTGAAGGATAGATCGAATAGTTCAATCCTAGGCATATATGATTGGTGCAGTGGGTTAAACCGCTGAGCTGCTGAGCTTAATAATAATAATAATAATAATAATAATAATAATAATAATAAACTTTTGTACCCCGCCACCATCTCCCCAAATGAGACTCAGAGCAGCTTACATGGGGCTAAGCCCAAACAAAAATTACAGTATAACAATACAAATTACAATCAAATAAACAACATAACAGTAAAATATAAAACATCAAAGCATATAAAACAATATATACAAAACATAGGAACTAAGCATAATGACAGACAGACAAAGGGCAGGCCGCATGTACATAAAATGATTTAAAAACTCCGGGTGAGATAAGGGGGGAGAATTAATTGTAAGGATGAACTCATAAAGAGATAGGAAATTAAGCCAACCTTCGTGGGGGGGGGGGGGGACTCCTGGGACAAGAACATTGGAGGAGCACTAGCATAAAATTATGTGGCTACTCTTCAAAAGCGCGACAGCAGAGCCAGGTCTTAAGACTCTTTTTAAAAGTTTCCAAAGTAGGGACTTTTCTAATCTCTCTGGGCAGTGAATTCCAGAGTCGGGGGGGCACAGAGGGGAAGGCTCTCTCCCTTGTACCCACAAGGCGAGTCTGAGAGACTGCAAGGGTGAAAGGAGGGCCTCGCCCAAAGATCAAAGGGTACAGGCTGGTTCATGGAGAGAGATATGGTCACGAAGGTAGGCGGGTCCCAAACCATTTAGGGCTTGCTGACCAAAAGGTTGCAGGCTGAAATCTGGGGAGCGGTGTGAACTTTCACTGTCAGCCACAACTTGTGCCAACCTAGCAGTTCGAAAACATGCAAATGTGAGTAGATCAATAGGTACCACTCTAGCGGGAAGGTAATGGTGCTCCATGTAGTCACGCTGGCCACATGACCTTGGAGGTGTCTACGGACAACACCAGCTCTTCGGATTAGAAATGGAAATGAGCCCCACACCCAAGAGGCTGACATGACTGGACTTAATGTCAGGGGAAAACCTTTACCTTATGCATACATATTCAGTAGGCTTGTTTGATCCAAAAAGAATGGTTCAAAACTTGTTTCAGATGTAGGGGGCACTGGTGGTTTGGCTCTAAAGTCAATTCCAATTTTCACAGAAATAAAGTTCAATACTTTTCAAACTTCTGAGACTTCCCAATCCTTCATTAATGGTTTCAAAGTGTTATGTCCTGTTTCGTTGGCTGGTCTTTACTTTGAAAGTAGTTGTTTTATTCCAGAAGTGGGAGAGGGGGAGAAGAAAAGGGAAGAAATCGAAGGAGGGAAAGGAAACGAAGGGAATGCATCCAAACTGGGTTAAACTGCCTCTCTTGCCCAAGGCTGACCGGGAGGGAAAGGAAACCAAAGGGAATCCATCCAAACTGGGTTCAACTGCATCTCTCGCCCAAGTCTGACTGGGAGGGAAAGGAAACCGAAGGGAATCCATCCAAACAGGGTTAAACTGCATCTCTTACCCAAGGCTGACCGGGAGGGAAAAGAAACCAAAGGTAATCCATCCAAACTGGGTTAAACTGCATTTCTCGCCCAAGGCTGAGTGGGAGGGAAAGGAAACTGAAGGGAATCCATTCACACTGGTTTGAAAAGCTGAATCATTTCCGACTCACTTACTGATTTGAAAGAGAAATGGCATCGAATTGTGCCTTTGTAAGCCGCCCTGAGTCCTCTTCGGGGTGAGAAGGGCAAGGTAGAAGAAACCGAAATAAATAAATAAATAAATAAATAAATAGCTTCGAAAGGGCAAAGGGACTTCCGGTTTCCTTAAAAACTATGAAATCGCTTCAAAAAGGAAATATTTCCAAATTTATTCTGAATTACGAAGATTCCGACCGAACCTAACCATGCCTAATAGGGCTGGGCGGTTTCGTTCGTTAATTTCGTAATTCGTTATTAATTCGTTTTTTTTATAACGAAGCGATATTGAACCATTCAGGAGCAACTAAAAATCGAAACGAATTTTTCAATTCATTTCGTAATTGTTTCGTAATTGTTTCAAAATCGTTTCAAAATCGTTTCGTTATTATTTCCGCATGTCTGGTGCATGTTTTATTGTTGTTGTTTGTTTTATCAGTGGAAAAAAACTATAATTATCACACCAACAGTCAACAACAGAGGGAGAGGGAAGCTTCAGAAGTTCCCCCTGTCCCATTTGGAGGTTTTTTTAACGTATTGCGCGGTCGCGTCCGCCATTAACGAATCGATTCATAATCGATTCGTAATTATTTCGTAATTGTTTCATAATTTCTGAAATTTCGTAAATTTCGAACTTTTTTAAAGAAAAATTTCGGAATTCTTTTAAAAATCGAAACGCAAAAACCCCCTAAAAACAAATCGAGTTTAGAAACAAATTTTTCCGTGGTTGCCCAGCCCTAATGCCTAATACTCAGTACTCAGTTCAATACAAAAGATTGGACTCACTCACAGGTAAGAATGTACTAGGATTGTATCCCAAATCATCTTAGAATTAAGTGCTTAGTTCATCAATTTGTATCACGCCAAATGCTAGAGCAGCAAACATGAAAAGGGATGTGTGACTCTCTAGATATTGTTGGACTGCAACTCCCATAAACTTTACCAACAGAGCAAATAGTGACGGACCAGTAGTCGAAAAACATCTAGAGGGAAATGCATTTCCCATCCTCATGTTTATGAAGGGGATCCTTTGGTACATCTGAAGTATGATGTTTCCTCTGTGATGTTGCACAGAAAATTATCTTTCAGTCTAAACCTACCTCATGAGATTATTGTGAGAATAAAATGAGAGGGAAGAATCATGTATAACATGCTGAATACTTTGAAGAACGACTGAGATAAAAACAGCTTCTATACCATGGTGCAGTGGTCTGAATGTTGGGCTAGGGCAGGATTTGCATCCCTGCTCAGTTATGGAAATCCACTGGGTGATCTTGGACCATTGAAACCTTATCTGAATAAATATTGTGAGGAAACTGCTATGATATGGTCACCATAACTCAGAGTATATTGGAAGGCACATCACAACAACAACAACAACAAGATCAATTTTGGGGTCTGTGATTTTGCCTGTCTTCAAAGCACATTTATAAATTGCCTTAGATAATCTCTTTAGATTATAAGTAATTAAGAAAACAGACCCCCCCCCCCCAAGTTGAATACTGCTGTTTTGCAGGGGCTAATTACTTGGGTTACTAACACTTTCTGCTAGGACTTTAAAAGAAAAAAGATTCTGAGAAACTGGCAGGACATTAAACAATGCCACCAGCAGCCTCCTTCCAGATCTTAGAAAACTAACTTTTGGGGACTATATTTTCCAGACATGCACTGCCATGGCCATGCTGGTTGATAGATCCTACAAGATGTCGTTCAACAATGTAATTGGTCCAAGCTATGGATTTTTCTTGGTGTATTAGAAGTTGTACAGGCCTGAAGAATGGCAGGAAGCCCAATACACAGAAATAAAGAGAATGGGTAGAATTCAATGTTTCTCCAACTTCATTTTACAGTTGCCTTCAGAAAGGGAAGAAGGTGCATTGTTTTTTCTCTCTCTCCCCCTCATCTGCAGAACCAGGCCAAAGCATGTGGCAGCCAGAAGTAGCAAATGGTATCTGGACGTATCCAAATCAAGGTACATAGTACTCAATCTCAGCCGCCTCATTTTGGCATGAGACAAAAATCCCCTAAATGTGTCTCCCTCTCCCTGACCATAAAAATACAATAATGACTTTGCTGTGTTCTCATGATGCCATCTGCCACTCAAGGCAGCTTGCTCTCTCCATCTGATGGTAGGACTGCCTCTTCCCAAACTGGAAGAAGTTGGAAACCCACAGATCCAGGTTATTGATGGTTCAAATAGAGTCATTTCTCCATGCAGGGGCCCAGTGCTGAAGGGAAAAAATGTTGCTTGCTACCTCTTCCCAAAAATCCTGCCATTTCTATTTTCATCAGAATCTTGTGCTAAGTAAAAACGAACCAGACTAAGCTGTTCATCTCACTGAAATTTTAGCTTCACATTAATTCATACAAGAAAGTTCCTGTATTACTGGTTATGGGACTTATTCATTCATTCATTCATTCATTCATTCAGCTTCTATTCCATCTCACCTAGAACAGCTCACAGATGTCTATAATGCCCCCCTATTTTTTGGACCTATTCCAGGGCCTCGGTCATCTAAACCTGGTGTTCATTTCCACAGTTAAAGCTAGCACACCAGCTGCACTCATCCCTTGAGATCTCTGACTTGGTTACAGTGCCACATGTTTTGGTTACCTCCCATTTGGATTACTATAACATGCTCTACATGGGGCGGCCTTTGAAGAGTACTTGGAAACTTCAGCTGGTCCAAAGAACTGAACCCAGATTGTTAAATGGGGCTGACTGTAGGGATCACAGAACTCCCTATTTGCAACAACTCTACTGGCTGCTCTTCTGTTCCTGGGCACGGTGCTTGTGAGGATCCTCAAAACCCTGTGTGACTCAGGTCCAGGTGATGTGAAGGACCTTATTCCCTATAAGAGTATCTCTGCATTTTGGGTTCCACTAGGGAAGTGCTTTTTCATGTGTCATCATCTTTTTTATGTACATCTTATGGGAATAGGAGAGATGGCCTCCTTGGTGGCTGCTGTCAGATTCTATAACTTCTTAGATAAGTTATTTTTTGTAGGCAGCTGAAGAACTTTCTGTTTTGACAAGACTTTTGGGGTTTACTGCTCAGAGACAAATGGCCTTTCATCTGCTATAGTTTTATATTTATTCTCTTTGTAATGGATTGTTTTTGGATGCTTTCAATTTTATTAGCAGTGCAGTTAACTTTTAACGTTCATATGATGTAAAATTTTAGTTCTGTTTTAACTTTTGTAAGCTGGTTTAATTCCCTGTGTGGGAGAAAATGCAGGATATAAATAAATATCATCATCACCACCATTAGGCCAGGGCACCTGGCTTTTGGGGGTTTCTGTGCTTGGTGCTCTCAAAGGAAACATCACATTTCTTGCTCTTTTTAACTGAAAACAGAAGTTGGACAATATAAAACCCACTGATTGCATATGGCCCCAATGGCTGCTTTTTGGGACCCCAGAAGCTTTCCAATGCTTTCCTTTTGAAACAAAGTTGCTTGTAATAGTCTTCAGAGGTGGCAGTTTTGCATGGGAAAGTAGCAGGATGCTCAAGGCCTTCTCAAACATTCAAAACCAGAAGTGGATCTCTGATAACTTATTTTATTCAGTTTCAGGAAAAAATGTGATTAGGGGCTTGATGTGGCCCACAGCCAATGCTGAGAGGGTGAAAATGGACCCCAAGCCCATCACTGTTATAATTCACAGGACGGCCAGATGGAGAAGAGAACAAAACTCTTGCTCCTTTATAGCTGTGTGTCAGAAGACATTTTATACATGGCAAGCTCTTATAGTAGCTAGCGAAATTGCCTGTTCTCCCCAGTTGTTAGAGACCTGCACCTTTTTATCTTTTATGACCATGATGTAAATGGACCATGATTTGACCAGTATCAAAGGGTAACAAAATGGGTGAAGAAAAGTTACAGAAAAGTTGAAAAGCCAAGAAGAGTTATGCAAAGAAAATAGCGAAGAAAACACAATGAAAAGGAGCAAACTGCTAGCTACCCCGCCTTCCTGACATGTTATTTTAAAGCATAAAATCAGCAAAGCCACAAGCTTTAATGCTCTGCATTACTTTTGTTATATTTTATTAACCTTTCCACAGCTGGCACACTTGAAAACTCTCTTTCATCACATGCTTAGCAAAAGTTCAAGTGAAGCTGAGAGCTCAGCCAAATTTCTGTCTGCTGGACTCATTCTCAAAGAACAGTGTTATGCTGCTGACTTCTTTGCTTTCTGATGCAGATGACGGAGCAAAGCAAACTTGAAATAAGGAGTCTCTAAAATGGATTAGGGTTACAAAGATTATTTGTAAAGTATTGTCATAAACATGTTTTTTGAGAATCAATAAATGTTGACAAGAAGAATTGTGAACTGATGAGAATCTTTGCAATTCAGGATTTATTCCATGAAAAAAATGCACATGGGTTTTTTTTTTGGGAAGGGGAGGAATCTGCACAGAAAACAATTTGGTGTAGGAAAATCAACCACATGGATTTTTTTTGTTTGTTTTTGAAGAATAAGTCCTGAATTTCAAGTTAGGCATGAAAAACTGCTTAATTTTGCCATGATAAAATTGCTGACTGACTGTTTCGAGAAGAAAATTAATGACAATTTACAACACTAAATGGACATTCTCAAATCAAACAAGGATGAAGTTCTAAAGCACACATATTAAACGCAAAGCCTGTGGGCCAAATCTGGCCTGCAACATCATTTTATGTGGCCTATGAGGGTTTTAATGCCAGGGCAACATGGTTACATTTATAGTCTTACAATTACAAATGGCCCTTTGAAGACAACTATAAGGCTGATGTGGTCTTCAGTGAAAATGAGTTTGACACCCCAATCTATACTAACACAACTGTTCTGGTATAGCAAGTTAGTATGATAAATTGGATCTTACTTTGAAATGATAATGGAAGATACACATTTCAACAGTTTGGCACTCCTGCACTCATGGATAAAATGTTGATTATGCCCACTAGAGATGCTATAGGAACATAGGAAGTATTCTTGCTATATCTTGGTCCATCTAGTCCAATAATGACAGTTTCTCCAGATGTTCAACCAGGATTATTTTCTAGCTCCACATAGAGATCCATAGTATTCCATACTGGTGGCTTTTCATCCCAGTATTACCACGCCCTTGCTCAATTTAGCTTTAGATTAAATCAGATTACTGGGATGGCACTACATTTCATCAATTCTCAAATTATGGTTTCTCAAATGTCATTTTACCACTTCATGACAATATCTTGACTAAAATGTAGAACCTTTCTGCTACTTCACAGTTCTCTCCCTGGCACTAGTTTTATGCTGCAGGTATTGTCTATTGCATGGAAAACTCTCTTTGCCTCATGAATTCAGGGTTCAATGAAACAAAGAAACTCTGTCTTTTCATTGCCATATTTTGTAATGATTTTCATCATTACATAAATTTGACCATCATTCCTCATGTGTAGTAATAATATATGTTCAGTCAATATCTGGGTGAGGCCTTTTCTGTCACTTTCTATAGTGAAATGCATGGCTGTGCAGAATAATACACAATCCCTGGTAGATCACTTTGGACTTAGCCCTTTAGCTTGTGCAGTTGGGGAAAAGGACTTACAAACCCTGCTAAGAGATTATAGTTATTAGAACTTCCAGTGAAGCTCTTGCCAACTCCTACTGGTGAGCCAATGCCACAAAACCCTACAGTTGCATATCATTTAACTGTCATGATATGAGAGGGACAGTCCCAATTAATCCTCTGTATTTTGCAGTCATATCAGAGGAGGGAGAGGACAGAAGGGGACAGAATCTCACTCCTTCCAGTAGGCTTAGGAAAAAACAAGCTACTGCAGCCCCTTGCAGCATGGCTTTTTTTTTGTCTTTAATAACTTTTGTCATTATGACCACACTCTGATACTGTTTGGCCAGATGTGTCCTACTTTTCCTCTCTGAAATGGTGGAGGATATATCATTGGCAGTACAGTTGGTTTCATGGTTCCACGTACAAAGACACAGAAACATGGTAAAATCATTAACACAGTACTTGATGAATTCATCTGATTTAGCTCTGACCTCAAGAGAAAGACGCACAGGCCAACATTGCATAAAATCGTGTTTCATGTAACTTCACTGAGCCCTTATGAAAACAGAATTTATAATATAGGGATATTCTCTTAGGGCCCTTCCACGCAGCCATATAACACAGAATATCAAGGCAGATAATCCACAATATCTGCTTTGAATTGAATTATCTCAGTCCACAATGCTATATAATCCAGTTCAATGTGGATTTTATACAGCTGTGTGGAAGAGGCTTTGGGAGCATCCAGACAGCCACTTTATTGCAGAAACTTCTGCAATAAAAAGGGGGCTGTCCAGACGACCTGCTGGACAAACCCAAATCAATTCAGCACGAACTAGGAAAACCCTGGTTTGTGGTGAATTAATTTCATAGTGGTTTATTCCGCACCTTCTTGGAAGGTGTGGGATAAACCCACTACTTCCAGTGTCTGGACTGCAGAATACTGCAGCGCAGACAGTATTCCCATGGTTTTCTGGGCTAAATTAGCCCAGAAAACTGTGGGAATGCCAACCCCCTCCCCAAAAGCCTCCCAAAACAGAGTAAAATAAACAGAAGAACTCACCCGGCAACCATGAAGTGGCTGCCGGAGTTCTCCTGGTGCATACTAATGAACACCACGAGAAAAGGGGGGGATGATTTTCCTTCCCCCCCCCCCCCTTTCTCATGGCCCATTATTTGTACACACCAGGAGAACTCTCGCAGCTACCTCATGGAGGCCGGGTGAGTTCTTCCGTTTTTGTTTTTCTTTTTAACTCTGTTTTGGGTGGCTTCTGAGGAGGGGGTTACAGTGTCCTGGTGTTCTCCTGGGCAGTCTCAGAAGAACATCTGGACAACATCTGGTATGTGTGGATGGGGACATGTTTTTTAAACATGGATGTTCCTGGGATAATGGCCTGTCTGGAAAGGCCCTTAGAGTCAAACAGCCTGTAATTAGCAACCTGATTTAAACACTTCATAAGCAGGTAAACAAAAGCCTGTCTTGTTTTGCATGAGAAAATAATGTAGGCTCTCTCTCTGAATAGCTTTTTAAAATTTGTCCCATTCTTATTGTCTAGCTTTTGACCTAATAGCATCACAGCCATAGCGGTAAATTAATATTATGCTAGGATCTAAATAACGGAAAATAGAAGGAAATAGCCACAAGTGCATGTTTGAAATTCCACAGTGTGATGATGCTCTGCAGTAATTCCCATGCTGATTCAACAAAACCATGCCTTACACAAGTGGGAAGACATTTTGTTTAGGTTTTGTTGCTTTTAATGGATTCCTTTCATAAGCAGGACATGCTTTAAGATCTCAACTACTGCATCATTAAAACACAGGGTTTATGTAGAAAATTAAAATGAGCACAGGCTATTTCTTCCTGAGAAATATGCCGCTCCTGTGCCTCATCAGTTTTCAGCACCTAGGTGGCTCATCCTAAGCAAGACAGACAGAGAGATAGACAGCGTGAGGTTGACAATTTTTTGGAAAAATTTCCAAGCTGGACCAAACTATGCCTCATTGCATGCATGCTCAGCATTAAGGGGGAAAATAAATGTACTGTTTTCAAATTTTTGCTTCAGGGTCAGCCAATATCAGTCTACCATGTAACAGCTGTGGGTGGAGGGGCTCTGCTTAATGATAGAGCTGCCAGAGTAAACAGGGCCTCAAACCAGGGAAATCTAAAGCACATGCGTTATTGTCAGGTTTGGCTTAGCTAGGTTTGCTAATCAAAACAGCAGCTCTGCTTTTAAAAGCTATGTCTGTTAAGCCTGCTAGCAGTTGATCAAGGCTGTAAGGGGCAGGAATGTATAGAGGAGTTTTTGCTTCCACGAACTGAATAAAACAGAGGTCATATTTAATTTTTCAAGATAGGCATGGCCCATTCTAGCATATAGCTCTCAATTTTGAAAAACATGGTTTTTTGCACATCTTCTTATTTTGGAGCTATCCAATGCAATAATGTACAGCAGCAAATACAGAATACAATTAAAGGACATTATGATTGGGAATCTAAAGAAGGAAAGTAATATTAGGATATTATTATTAAATAGGAATAGAATTAAAAATTAAAAAAGATTGAAATGGAGAAGGGAAAAGGTATGTTTGAAGGCTGCAAGAGTGGGTTGAATGAAAAAGGCATTGTTATTTAAATATGTTTCAGAAAATGGCTGCTTCTAGGTGGGGGAGTCCCAGGTTTGTTCTTCTAGTAGTTTATTGTGTTTTTGAGATCCATGCAATATTTACCATGACACTACCATTCTGTAGTGGTGGGATTGCATAGTCCTGTGAGGCAAGACACTATGTTTGCAGTAGTAATGCTACCTGAAAGATGTGTGTGTGTGTCTGTGTGTGTGAGAGAGAGAGAGGGAGAGGGGGAGAGAGAGAGACTTGAAGGGGATCTCTTAGAGACAATAAGTGGCATAGAAGGAAGCAGAGTAAACCCTTTTTGAATGACCTTTAACATTAAAATTCTATGATTATATAAAATGAAAGAAGACATCGTGCCAGAAAGTGACAGTCCCAGGATGAAAAGCACTCAAGAAGCTACTGGGGTACACTAGAAGACAATGGCAGGTAGTGCTGTAGCTAACAATGCAACTGTTCAGCTGCTGAAGTACTCAGAGGGGGAAAAGAAAGCTATAAGCTATGCAACACATATTTTAGGTAAAGGTAAAGATAAAGGTTTCCCCCTGACATTAAGTCCAGTTGTGTCCAACTCTGGGGGGTGGTGCTCATCTCCATTTCTAAGCCGAAGAGCGGGCACTGTCCATAGACACCTTCAAGGTCATGTGGCCAGCATGACAGTATGTAGCGCCGTTACCTTCCCGCCGGGGCGGTACCTATTGATCTACTCACATTTGCATGTTTTTGAACTGCTAGGTTGGCAGAAGCTGGAGCTAACAACGGGAGCTCACATCACTCTTCGGATTTGAACCTGCAATCTTTCAGTCAACAAGTTCAGCAGCTCAGTGTTTTAACTCACTGTGCCACCATGGGCTCCAACACATATTATAAGAACATAGAATGTGAGAAACATGAATCAGGAGAAGGTAGACATAGCAAAACAAGGAAGAGAATCTATAAACATTGTAATGCTTGGTGTGTGACAGCTAAAGTGGAAATAAATGGTATGTTTTGAGTCAGATAATTATGCAGTGTTTTGCTTGAGAAATTAAAAACTAAAAAGAAACACAGACATTAATAGCGAGGAGAGATGTAGCAAAAGCAGTCAAGGGATATAATAGAAAGTCTGACCAAATAATATCAATAAGTCTTCTGGGGATAAATGTAATCATAATCCAGTTTATGTTCCAACTACTGAGGCAGAAGATCCTATGCAAAAGGAAATGAATCACACATCACAACAAAATTCCTGGTTAATTACTGGTTATTAGAATGCAAAAGTGAGAAAGAAAGAAAGAAAGAAAGACTGTAGGAAAAATGGCCTAGGATCAGAAAATGAAACTGGAGATGGGATTGAACCAATCTGTCCCTATTCCCTGGCAGGAGCAGCTTTCATTGTTGCTGCTGTTGTGTTCCTTCAAGTAATTTCCAACCTATGGCAATCTAAAGGCAAACCTATCATTGGGTTTTCCTGGCAAGATTTTTTTCAGAAGACGTTTGCCATTGCCATCTTTGAATGGGGTTGCTTTGAAAGCAATTTTCCTGCTTCTTGGCAGGGGGTTGGACTGGATGGCCCATGAGGTCTCTTCCAACTCTATAATTCTATGATTCTATCTTCTGAGGTTGAGAGAGTGTGAATTCCTGAGGTCACCCAGTGGGTTTCATAGATGAGCGGGGATTTCAATGCTGGTCTCCAGAGTTGTAGTTCAATGCCCAAACCACAACACTACAGCCTAACAAATGAATCAGTTTCAATGATGATTAGCAAAATAATGTGGAAGGCTGCTTTTCAGTTAAAAAAACCTGAAATGTCCTAAAGCACATATGTGCATGTATGCATGCAGCATTGGGCATATTTAAGACAGCTCTCTGGCTCTTAGCTATTTTGCTTTATAGTGAAATCTGGTTTCTAAATATTACATTTACAGGAAATGTAATACTTTACAGTCTTTGTTCTTTTTTTCTTACAAAATAAAATGCCATTCTTTTGTTATTGGAAGAGGTCTTGGCAGGCTAATAAATAAATACGTCTCAGTATCTTATCCAAAATCCCAGTGGAAAGATTCCTATGGTTAACTTTTAAGAGGATCTGGATTAGAGTTACTATATACGGTATTTATACTACAATTTAATCCTTAAAAGGTAGATATTTTGTATTCGTGTCTTGAGAGCTACTTGCATGAATAGTAAAATAAAGAGATAAAAGATGGTACTATATTTATTGAAGTGACTGTTTAAAATGCCACAAGAAAATGTTTTGGAGTTGTTGTTGTTGTTGTTGTTGTTGTTGTTTTGCACTTAGAGTAAGGTTGCCAGGGAAGTTAAGTTCCGGTGTTCCTGTACCTTTTTTACTTTTACAAGCTATACAGAGGAGGACTTTCTTTTGGTCCCACTACCATCACATATACATTTGGTAAAGATACAAGAGCCTTTTTAATGGCTGTAGACATGGTGAATCCACTCTGAACTTTAGTCTGAACTTCAAATTACCTCTAGAGAACTCCTTTAAAAGTCAAACTAAAGACAGTAAGGAATGCACTGCTTCATTTTCATGGAAGATATATTAGCTACCCCACAGTATAATACATGAGGAGTGGGGAGAGAGATAGTATATTAAGATCCACCTCCCAGTAATATGCAGCAGATTGCAATAGCAACATACAGTCAAACTTCCCTCCTGAATCAGGAATGTAGGCAAAGGAATAAGTATTTGTGTGTGATTCCATATGTTCATTTTGGAACTAAAAACATGTTTCCTCCCTGATTACGCAGGTGCTTTTGCTGAGATCAGCAAAAGACACCTGCTATAATTGAGATGGGGGCCTGATATGGCACCAGCAGCTCATGTGTACTGCAAACTGGTTTGCCTCATGTCCACACCCTGCCCAAAGTGCAAGGCTACTTTGCAGTTCCACTGAAACTCTGGAACATTCCCCAATTTCACTTAGGGCCCTTCTATACTAAGCAAAACCCTGAGAGAAAGTGGGTTAAAACAAGCCGTTCCCCTCTTGGGTTCCAGTCCCCATCTCCAACTCAAATCCCAGGCTTTCATGGGAAGGGTGGCTAGATGGTCAGCCAAATGTTGATCCGGGATGCCATCCAGTCCCCCTCCAGCTACCCATTTCCCTCCCCAACTTGCAGGAAGGGCCTGCAAGCACCACAGGGTCCTCTGTAATGGACTCCTGATGTAAGAAAATGATGTCAGGAAGTGGGGGTAGAAGGAAGGAAATCCCTCCTCCCTGCCCTGCCTCCTGGTGCACCATTTTCTTGCATCAGGATTCCTGTACAGAGGGGACTGTGCTACCAGCAGGCTTCTCTGCTAAGTTTGTGGGGAGAGGGGCTGGGAAGCGATGCCTTCCCACTCCTTTGGACTTTTGGGAGCCTGAAGAAGCAGAATGGCAGTCCTGGGAATCAAACTTTCACCTCTAAAGATCCGGACCTTAGCTTAAGTTCTGGATCTTTAGAGATGCTCAAACCCAGATTAGGCTGCATTAATTGGCTTTTACCTGAGGTGTTGTTTGGATGCCTCAGGTAAAAACTGAGACAGGTCCCACATTTTGGGCCTGTCTGGAAGGGCCTTAGTGTAAGGCTAAACTGGTTTAACATGAGCAGCACTTACTTGCATGCATGCAAACCATGTTATACAACTTAAATATTTATTATAGATTATATAAACACTGAAGGGTGGTCATAATTGAAACCTAACACTAGGAACACAGTAAGGTTTTGTTTTTGTTTTTTTGCACTGATGTGAGTTTACCAAGTTACAGGTGAAGTATTTCTCTTCTTTTGAACTCTATGCTATCAGGATCTACCCTAGTGTTTCATTTGCTTTAGAATGCCACCTTAACATAAAAGTGGTGCATCATAGATAGGCAGAAAAACTAGAGAGAGCTGGAATCATTACATATATATTTGCAGAACCCAATTCTTGACTAAAAATTTCATACAGAACTTTATAGACGGTGCCTCTACAAGCCTCCGCAATTGCCTACAAAATATGCGTAATAAAATTTGAGACCTCCAGCATTGAGGCAAAAGACCTGGTGATTCGTACACTTAGGCACTCTTCGTAAAAATTATGTTCATATACTTAGAATTGGTTCCTGAGTATAAAATGTAAATGTGTGATGCAATCTCAGAGGCTTTACTGTGCTGTTAAAAATGCTAAATCATTTTTTTAAAAATATAAAAATCTGAAAAGATTCACACACACACGCACACACACACACACAAACCCTGAAAGTAGTTAGCATGATGCTTTTTTTTTTCTTTTTTGAGACTTTCTGTCTGAACTGTGACTGAATCACATTAGAAATTGTAAACAGTCACTTCACTTAGTTAGGAGCCCCCGGTGGTGCAGTGGGTTAAACCCCTGTGCTGGCAGGACTGAAGACCTACAGGTCGCAGGTTCGAATCCGGGGAGAGGCAGATGAGCTCCCTCTATCAACTCCAGCTCCTCATGTGGGGACATGAGAGAAGCCTTCCACAAGGATGATAAAAACATCAAATCATCTGGGCATCCCCTGTGCAACATCCTTGCAGACGGCCAATTCTCTCACACCAGAAGTGACTTGCAGTTTCTCAAGTTGCTCCTGACACGACAAAAACAACTTAATAGTTTTCCTTCACAGAACTTTTGTATAAAAAGACTACTTCTAAATGCAACATTTTGCATTGTGATGATCTCACTGTGGAAATCCAATTCTTTATTAGCATTTAGGTAGCTAAATTCGTCCAACATGTAAGCTACTGTAATGCTAAAAGCTCAAATTATTTATGACTGTAGTTCTGACCCCTTCTACACTGCCTTTTAATGTGGCGTAGGAGGTGCATGAACCCAGGGTGTCCAAACAACGCACCAGGCTCTCACCTGGAATACTATGTCCAGTTTTGGGCACCACAATTCAACTAGAATTTGTCCAGGGAATGGCAACCAAACTGGTAGAAGGTCTTGAAGCAAAACCTTATGAAAAGTGGCTTAGGGAGCTGGATATGTTTAGCTTGGAGAAAAGAAGAGGGTACATGTTGGCTATGTTTCAGTATTTGAAAGGATGTCATATTGAAGATGGAAAGAACTTGCTTTCTGCTGCTCTAGAGAATAGAACATGGGGGAGTGAGGGTGAGGGGAGTTCAATTTGAACTGCCATCATTTCCATTCCTGTTGTCCCCTGTTCTGTTATGAAATCCACCTAGTATTCTGCAAAGATTTTTGGGTATAGCACAGTTGTGCAGAAACAAGCCTGGACTAGAACATACTAGCTTGAAGTGCTGTAATCGAATTAAATGCTTAATAAAGCAGCTGCACTTTAAATATTTTCCCTCCAAGGCCTTCATCATTATCACCTCAGGCAACAGAAACAGGAATGATAAGCACATGGTCCAGTGAGGAATCTCTAGGATGACAGAGCAGGCCAAACGAAAGTGTACTTGAGGACAAACACTGCTTGCCATCAGCTGCTAAACCACGCCAAGTCAGAATTGTGCTATAACCAGGGTACTGGAGTGCCATTAAATGCTACTAGTCCATGGCATTATGGGGTTGCCATTTGGCTAGGAAAAGTAAGTACACAGCCCAGCTTCCTTCTGTCTGTTTCAACAAAGGCTTGATATGCAGAATTTTGTCATAGCATAGAGCTAAAAACAACCACCTGCTAACTCCTGATCAATCCCATAAAGACAAGTAAATGAACAAAGGCCAACTTGTCACCTCTAGCAAATTGGAGGGTGCTCTTCCATTTTAAAGTACCACAGTTCCCCAAATTAGGAAAGGGATCCTTTTGATGGATTTAATTTGATCTAAGCTCCTCTACCTGCTCTCAGCCTTTGCATGCCTCCTTTCTTTTCTCTGCCATATAAATTACTTTGCAAGCCAGAATTGTGTCACATCTGATAACATTAAGCCCTCACAGAAGTTCAGTAAAAGTACCAAGTGTGGGGTGCAGAATTCAGTTTCCAAAGAAGGTCAGTTTTCTTTTTGTTTCAACAGAGATAAAGAGAAAAGAAAAAAATTCTAGCACCAGCCTAATGGTTGTGGTTTGTCCAGGGCTGTTTTGAAACCGGTTGGCACTTGCTTGGTGAAATCTGAAAGTCAGAAGAGTCCTTGGATAAGATCTTTACTCACCTATATAGCTCCTTGCTCTTCTTTGTGACAAGCAGAAACATGATAGTAAAATCTATATAACCTCCACATAAATGGATACAAATTAAGCTTGAGTAACTTTATTGAGCTCATGCGATTTCATTTTTGTGATCAGAAAATTTAAATTATTTTGGTACAGGGTTTTGTTTTATTTTATTTTGCAACACAGAGTACACCTTGATTTAGATCCAGACTTATTTTACCTGGCCAAAATGACAAACCGGGCTAACTGAATCTTTACTAAATCCAAACCTTTCTCAATCTAAAGATGAAAGAAATGGCTAAAGGCTACTTTGGCCTAAACTCATTGTGACACAAGGCTTGCGTCCATGGCTGGGAGAGATTTGAATCTAGCATAATTTGGTTCCTCCCTTGTTCACATTCTTTTCTGACCCTTTTGTGTGTGTGTTTTGCCAGAAGATCTTTTCCAGAAGAGTGATTCTGGTAGCAGATAATTCCATTATCATATTTACAAGAGAAGAACATTTTTGTTAACAGAAAGGACTCAGATGCAATCCTATGCTATACCAATGACCTTTTAAGCAGCTTGAAAATACAATAGAATTTCCAATATTATTACTGTATGCAACTAAAATTTATATTGAATTACTATTTTACAGAATCACCTTGCGTCGTTGGGGGGAGTGGGGGGGCATTGCCTAGCTCCAGAATTTGCCAATCCGGTGGAGATAAGCATCAAACACATGGCTTCTCCCCCTTGCACCTTATGGCAACATGGGAAGCCATGGAGCTTCACCCATGGAGCCCCACCAGCATCGTTTGATTGGAGCTGGTGGGCTCCGTGGGTGATGTAGGGCAGAGTCAGTATATGCTGCCGAAAAGTGCCCTTTGTGATGAGGTAGTTAATAAAAATAATAGCAACATCATTTTTTAAGCATATTTTATATTTAAGAACGTAATAAATTTATTATATTATGGGTTGTTGTGAGTTTTTTGGGCTGATGGCCATGTTCCAATACCATTCTGTTCCAGAGAATGCTGCTGGAACATGGCCATACAGTCTGAAAAACTCACAGTGATTCCGGTCATGAAAACCTTTGACAAAATTTGTTTATATTAATTCTCAATCAATATGAATATATTTACGAAAAGTATGGGTAACTATAATTTTTGATTTTGAAAGTAGCAACAAATTTGCTTCAATTAACAATGCTGCAGTAGCCCATCCGTGCTGACTTGACCCATAAATCATGCCGCAGCTTTGCTTGTAGAGTAGATCACAGGATTGGGGCAGAAAAAAAACCCCAGCTCCCATGAGAGCAAGCAAACTTTGCCTTGGGGGGTGTTTTGAAGAGCGTAGAGCCTGGGGGTTATATTTTTCAAATACCAAGCACCACAAAATGTTCAACTACAAAACAGAGCACACAACAGGTGCAAGTGTTTAGGTTTTCAGCAGCTATCAAACTGCAGCTGTTAATTTGTGTCTGGAATACAGCTGTATATTTGGGAGGGTGCAAACTGTCCCCTCAGAAAGCAATGGCACCCTTTTTAAAAAGTGACTGTTCATAATCAAATGGAGCCTATATATAAAATTGGTATTTGGAATAGCCACCAGAAATCTAACAGGAACAGATGCACCCGGGGGATTAATTTCATACCCCTCTGTCACTTCCTGGCACCAAGATCCTGCTTGACACATACTCCATACACAGGCAAGTCCTCCAGTTGAGTATAAGAGATGCACAAATGTCTGTTTTCCTGCAGAAGCAAAAAAAGGAAAACCTCTATTCTCATTAGGCAAAGCTGAGTGTGTTTGTTTTGCTTTGGCTCCAGCATTCTTAACAACTTTGTTTCATGTGCAGAAATGAGCAAAAGGTTTTCATTTTTCCAGATAGGATTTTCTCATTGCTGGGCCAGAGGTGCCATCCATCAGAGAATCCCTGCCATGTAGTGCTCTTATTACGCATCTATACTGCTCATTGTACATTACTCATCTTTGTATGTACTGATAGCAGATCAAGAGATCCTGATGTCTGTATATAGCTGTTCATAAGAAACATGTCCAAATTAAAGTCTCCACAGTGATTTGGATGAAAGCCAGAGTTCAAGTGTTTTCTTATTCAAACATTGAGTGCTCAACATTGTCAGAGGCTGTGGTGTAAATATCTATTACTGATAAAGACTGCAGTTTTTGTTTTGATTTAATTAGCTTGCCTTGAGACAATAAGTCCCATGGGCAGTATCGGAAGGCATGATAGAAGGAGAAATTATAAATCATGTACCTACCCAGTGGGGTTGTTTTTCCCTCAACAGTTTGCAGTTTGGGAGTGCTCCTGGATCCATCTCTCCAAATGTCTGCCCTGATAGATGTGACAGTCAGGAGTGCTTACTATTAGCTTTGGCTGATGCGCCAGCCAGGCATGTAGCCGGGGGGGGGGGGGGGGGCTCGGGGGGCTCAGCCCCCCCCCCCCCCGAAATTTTCATGGTGGTTCGCGAAAAGGCCTTATTGGTGCATTATTTAAACTGTTATGTTTATTCATATCATGATCTGATCACCATACTCAATATATCCCATATGCATGGGGGTATTGGGGTAATGATACAAAAGGTTTGCTAGGCTAGACCCTCTTTCACTCAGATTCAGCCCCCCCCCCGAAACTCAGCCCCCCCCCCGAAACCCCCCCTGAAAAAAAATTCAGCCCCCCCCCCCCCCGAAATGAAATCCTGGCTACGGGCCTGGCGCCAGCTACACTCTTTCCTAGAATTGGAGGATCTAAAGATGGTAGTAGCCTCAAGTTTGGACTTCTGCAATGCGTTGTACACTGGGCAACCTCTGTACTAGGTACAGGAATGAGCATATCACAGCCATACTATAGTCACTCCAATTAGTTTCTGGACAAAGTACAAAGTGTTGGTTTTGATCTTTAAATCCCTACATGGTTGGGTCCGTGTTACCTACAGGATCACCTTCTGTATAATCCATGTCTCAGGACACAGGTCTTCTGGGAAACATTTGCTCCAACCAGCCAAAACCCAACTGGCAACTGTCACCCAGAGGGTCTTTTCATTGGCTGCTCCAAGATTGTGGAATGACGTGATCAAATAGCTGAACAAGCAGTCAGAATTTAAGACACAACTGAAGATCCATTTCTCACAGCAGGCCTATCACCCAGTCAACTTTGAGCTATGAGTTTTGGGTTTGCATTCTGTTGCCACTGTATTTTGATCTTTGGACCATGTATTTTTGTGTATATATTTTATCATGGTGTGTTTTGACTGTGTTGTACCCTGCCTCAAGACATTAGGAGAGACAGATAACAAATAAAATGTATTATTGTTATTATTATTTGAAAATTATACTTCTAAAAGAACACATACAAGGCTGCAGTAAGGACCAAGCATACCCACAGCCTCCCAAGTTTATTAGAATTTGGATTTATTCCACTAGTAGATTTTAGTGGATAGTATTCCATGTTTACAAAGATATTCCAGTACTAAAGTCTGTAATCATTGTTTCTCAAGGAATAAAAAAAACTCATTTTTTTCTAAAACAGATTTTTTCTATAAAAAAAATCTGTGTACTAGATAAATGTAAGTTTGCACAAATCTCAAATTTTCTTGTACAATCCTAAGCATGTCTGCTCAGAAGACTGTCCATTGAATTTCATGGGACTTACATACAAGTAAGGGCCATAGCCTTAAGTTTCCTATGAATGGCTTTGTTGAATAGGAATGGCATTCACTATTTAGAGGCTTACAGAACGTACTTTGTGCAACTGTGTGTGATGTTTGGTTACTGTAAAGCAGGCCCCAGGTTATCAAACTTGCAGTTTTGTCATTCATTTTTTAGCTTGCTCCTTGCCTGTATATTTTTGCGGTCAAATCCATTAGTAAGCTTTAGCGATAAACACCTGGACTCTATCAAAAACAAAGAAAGTCTTATTCGGTATGCACAGCTAGCCTGGTGAACAAACCAAAGAAAAAAGTAATGGCATAATATGGAACTTGAACAGGGATAGGTTTTTTATGATGTGCCAGCATAAGGGAGATCAAAGACTAAAGCCAAATAAATAGCAACTGGGTACCAGCAAAGGAAATATGGTTAAATCACAAACAAAGACCCAAGGCCGCCAAGCCATTCTATGTTTCTTTTGTCTTGTTCACTAATAGGCTAAATATTAGCAAGAATGGTTAAAAGTGAATTTTAATAACTTGCAAACAGCTTTAATAACTTGCACATCTTTTTGAGACATTAGGACACCCTAAAGCAAAGATCATCACTTCATTTTTAACACCCTTGTAACTCGGCATTGCTTTAGGCTTAGATCACATGTGCCCCTTCATGGACATTTTTTAGAGTACCTGGTGGAATTTGTGAGCTCAGGTTTAACCATTTATTTGGCCTGACTCCTTCTTATCTGAAACATCTCCCAAGAAACTGGAACAATCTGTCTGGCATCTGTTGATTGGCAGAGCAAATTTTTCCAGGTGGCAGAGCCAGATGCCCAGAATTACATGCCAACCCTATTTTGTCAGGAAATGTGATCAAAGGAGGAAAGCTCATATGACTAATGTTCAATGTCATGTTTAGTACCTGCAATGTATCTACATAAACAGTTTTCAATGACTACTAGTAGTGAAAAATGTTGAGAAAGATACAAGTGAGAGAACTGAGCTGACAGGCAGAGGCCTCGGGGCAAAAAAAAAGGGGTCCATCTGCACTTGATTTGTCAAGGGTTTACAACAGTGAAATTTTAACTCTGCAGATGAGATGTAAGATTATGCTCACATGAGCCACTTTATGCAAATAATGCTCAGACTACATAAAGCACACAGGCCCAGACAATGCAGGTTTGGTATGCTTGAATCAAGTGGGGAGGTTCATAAACTAATTTTACACAATTAGGACATCTGGCAAAGTAGTACAGTGGTTTATTGAAACATAAATTCCATTAATTGTGAATATAAAGCATTCCAGACATACAGTACAAATTCACAAAGACAGTAGTACCTCTCCTATAATCAAGCGTAGAAATCCATGCTCTCTAGAAAAAAAGGCTCAGTAGCCTCAATCCAGCTGCTCCTTTGGGAAGGGGCTGATACAGGACCACCATTCAGAAGCTGATAATCCAAGGAAGGAATCGTGGGAAGTACAACTCTTATCATTGTCTATGCTGGTTCAGGCTGATGGAAGTTGCAATTTGGCAAACTTTGGGGGCCTGCATGATTCCCACCCCTGAACTTGGAACTGTAGACCTACCTCCTTGAATAATAATAGAATGGTGTCCTGAGATGGTTTTAAGCAATTTATTTTAAAGTGGATATAAGTGATTTTAATGTTTGTATATATTTATGGTTTTATGTCCCGGCATTGAATGTTTGCCATATATATGTTTTTCTGTGCCCTGAGTCCCCTGCAGGATGGGAAGGATGGAATATAACTGTTTTAAATAAATAAATAAATAAAGTTAAGTCCAAAGGGAAATGTACAATGAGCACCAACTTCTCTGATGTTGAATTAAACATGGGCATATGCTATCTTTTATATGCATTGCGTACTTGCAGAGTTCCATGTATTGTTGTTGCCATGTGCTGTAGCACTGATTTATGACAATGGGATCATAGAGTTTTCTTGGCAAGATTTACTCAGGTAATGTTTGTTGTTGCAGTCCTCTGAGGGCTAAGAGAGTGTGACTTGCACAAGATCACCCAACGGATTTCCATGATTCGTGAGGATTCAAATCTTTGGATCTTTCACATGGTGCAATGATAGTGCTACGATTCCTCTTTGGAGCCCTTCCACACAGCCCTTTATCCCAGAATATCAAGACAAAAAATCCCACACTATCTGAGTGTGGACTCAGGGCAGATCTAGACTGCCTCTTTATTGTGGAAACTTCCGCAATAAAAAGGGGGCTGTCCAGACGTTTTGGACAATCCTGAATTAATTCACCACAAACCAGGAAACTAATTTGCCACAAAGATCATCCGGAGTTTCGGAGTGCAATGTCATCTGTACGCGGATGATGTCCAACTCTGTCACTCCTTTCCACCTGCTACTAAGGAGGCTGTCAAGGTCCTGAACCGGTGCTTGGCCGCTGTGACGGTCTGGATGGGGGCAAACAAATTGAAATTGAATCCAGACAAGACAGAGGTACTCCTGGTCAGTCGTAAGGCCGAACAGGGTATAGGGTTACAGCCTGTGTTGGATGGGGTCGCACTCCCCCTGAAGACGCAGGTTCGCAGTTTGGGTGTGATCCTGGACTCATCGTTGAGCCTGGAACCCCAGGTTTCGGCGGTGACCAGGGGAGCATTCGCACAGTTAAAATTCGTGCGCCAACTGCGCCCGTACCTTGGGAAGTCTGACTTGGCCACGGTAGTCCACGCTCTGGTTACATCCAGTTTAGACTACTGCAACGCTCTCTACGTGGGGTTGCCTTTGAAGACGGCCCGGAAGCTCCAATTAGTCCAACGCTCGGCAGCCATGATACTAACAGGAGCGGAGCGCATGGGGCATACAACTCCTCTGCTGCACCAGCTCCACTGGCTGCCGATCCGCTACCGGGCTCAATTCAAAGTGCTGGCGTTGGCCTTTAAAGCCCTAAACGGTTTCTGGCCCAACTTACCTATCCGAACGTATCTCGGCCTATCAGCCCACCAGGACCCTAAGATCTTCTGGGGGGGGCCCTGCTCTCTATCCCGCCTGCTTCACAGGTGCGGCTGGCGGGAACGAGAGACAGGGCCTTTTCTGTGGTGGCCCCGCGGCTATGGAACGCCCTTCCCATGGAGGTAAGATCAGCCCCCTCATTGATGGTATTCAGGAAAAGACTAAAGACCTGGATGTTCGAGCAGGCGTTCGGTTAACTCAGTGCAATAAGTGTAATGATTGAAGGACTGGCAATTTGGACGACGAAACTGGATCACGATTTTAGTCAAGAGATGAGTTGGATTGTTTATTGATGTATGTATTGTGGACTGTGTTTTTATGCTTTTAAACTGTATATTGTTGTTTGTTATAAGTTGTTGTAAACCGCGTTGAGTCGCCGGCTAGGCTGAGAAACGGCGGTATACAAGTATAACAAGTATAACAAATAAACAAACCAGGAAAAACCATGGTTTGTGGCAAATTAATTAGATAGTGGGTTTATTCCACACCTTCTTGGGAGGCACAAGATAAACCTACTTCTGGTAAAAAATCAGAATTAACGTGCCTCAGGGCTCATGAAGCTCACACTCTGGCAATTCAGAATGTCTTGCTAACCATCTAAAGGACTCCTTGCCATGTCACCAAACATTCTTGACTTTTCTAACGACCTCTGGTATCTGAACTGCAGTCCAGACACCATTCCCATTGTTATCCAAACTAAAACTGTGGGAATCCTAGCCCCTTCCCCAAAACCTCCAAAGCCCTTGTAAAAGTAAAATAAACTTACCCCGCCTCCATTACAGTCATAGAATCATAGAATCCTCATGGAAGAGACCTCATGGGTCATCCAGTCCAACCCCCTGCCAAGAAGCAGGAATATTGCATTCAAACCACCCCTGACAAATGGCCATCCAGCCTCTGCTTAAAAGCTTCCAAAGAAGGAGCCTCCACCACACTCCGGGGCAGAGAGTTCCACTGCTGAACAGCTCTCACAGTCAGGAAGTTCTTCCTAATGTTCAGATGGAATCTCCTCTCTTGTAGTTTGAAGCCATTGTTCCGTGTCCTAGTCTCCAAGGAAGCAGAAAACAAGCTTGCTCCCTCCTCCCTGTGGCTTCCTCTCACATGTTTATACATGGCTATCATATCTCCTCTCAGCCTTCTCTTCTTCAGGCTAAACATGCCCAGTTCCCTAAGCCGCTCCTCATAGGGCTTGTTCTCCAGACCCTTGATCATTTTAGTCGCCCTCCTCTGGACACATTCCAGCTTGTCAATATCTCTCTTGAATTGTGGTGCCCAGAATTGGACACAATATTCCAGATGTGGTCTAACCAAAGCAGAATAGAGGGGTAGCATTACTTCCTTAGATCTAGACACTATGCTCCTATTGATGCAGGCCAAAATCCCGTTGGCTTTTTTTGCCACCACATCACATTGTTGGCTCATGTTTAACTTGTTGTCCACGAGGACTCCAAGATCTTTTTCACACGTACTGCTCTCGAGCCAGGCGTCACCCATTCTGTATCTTTGCATTTCATTTTTTCTGCCAAAGTGGAGTATCTTGCATTTGTCACTGTTGAACTTCATTTTGTTAGTTTTGGCCCATCTCTCTAACCTGTCAAGATCGTTTTGAATTCTGCTCCTATCCTCTGGACTATTGGCTATCCCTCCCAATTTGGTGTCGTCTGCAAACTTGATGATCATGCCTTCTAGCCCTTCATCTAAGTCATTAATAAAGATGTTGAACAGGACCGGGCCCAGGACGGAACCCTGCGGCACTCCGCTTGTCACTTCTTTCCAAGATGAAGAGGAAGCATTAGTGAGCACTCTCTGTGTCCATCCACTTAACCAATTACAGATCCACCTCACCGTAGTTTTGCCTAGCCCACATTGGACTAGTTTCCTTGCCAGAAGGTCATGGGGGACCTTGTCGAAGGCCTTACTGAAATCCAGGTACGCTACATCCACGGCATTCCCCGCATCTACCCAGCTTGTAGCTCTATCGAAGAAAGAGATCAGATTAGTCTGGCATGACTTGTTTTTGATAAATCCATGTTGACTATTAGCGATGACTGCATTTGTTTCTAAGTGTTTGCAGACCGCTTCCTTAACAATCTTTTCCAGAATCTTGCCCGGTATCGACGTGAGGCTGACTTTACGGTAGTTGTTTGGGTCATCCTTTTTTCCCTTCTTGAAGATTGGGACCACATTGGCCCTCCTCCAATCTGCTGGAACTTCTCCCGTTCTCCAAGAACTCTCAAAGATGGTTGCCAATGGTTCCGAAATGACTTCCGCTAGTTCCTTCAATACTCTGGGGTGTAGTTGATCTGGCCCTGGGGACTTGAACTCATTAAGAGCGGCCAGGTATTCCTGGACGACTTCTTTCCCAATTTGGGGTTGGTTGTCCTCCAATCCCTCATCCACTCCATCTTGCTGAGATGAAAACTCTCTTTTTGTGAGAAGACCGAGGCAAAGAAGGCATTAAGTAGTTCTGCCTTTTCCCTATCCCCTGTCATCATTGCCCCATCTTCTCCTCGAAGAGGTCCTATTGCCTCCTTGTTATTCCTTTTTTAGTGTTGTCAGAGCTCTCCCGGCACGTAGAAATGACATGCCAGGAGTGCGGGGGGGGGGGGGGTGGGTGGGAGGAAAATCACTCCCCCCCCCCCCCCCGCACTCTCCTGGTACATCATTTCTACATTCTACATGCTGGGAACGCTCCAGCAATACTATAATGGGGGCCGGGTAAGTTTATTTTACTTTTCAAAGGGCTTTGGGGGAGGGAGTAGGGTCTCCAGATGTTCTGCCAGGCCATCCCAGAAAACACACACTTTTTGGGGTAAGTGTGAACAGGCTCCCAGGAACATGTGTGTTTTTTAAACATGGATGCTCCTGGGATAATGGCCTGTCTGGAAAGACCCTCAGATAACCCAGTTCAAAACAGATATTGCAGGATTTTCTGCTTTGATATTCTGGAGTATAGGGATGTGTGGAAGGGCCCTTAGCTGCCATGAGGGAAGCCTGTGAAGTCCTGGGCTTTCCAATTGAGGGAGAGATTTCCGATGACTACAAATTCAATGACTCCACAGATGCAGCCATGGGAATTAAAGTGGAATCATAGTGCTATAACTGAGTAGAGTGAAAAGAACTAGGGGCCTTTCCACACAGCCCTATATCCCAGAATATTAAGACAGAAAAGCCCACAATATCTGCTTTGAACTGGGTTATCTAATTCCACACTGAGATAATGTGGGATTTTCTGCCTTGATCCTCTGAGATATAGGGCTGTGTGGAAGGGCCCTAGGTTTCTCTGAAGTCCAGCACTCCAACCATTAAATCATGCACACTCTGTCCAATGCATAGTACTGTTTCTCAAATGAGAGGCACTACTGCTCCAGGTTGTGTGCTAAACATTCTTAATAATCCAAAATGCACATAAAACCCCTAAAGAATGATTCAGTGGACAGAAATATGTTCTGTCCATCTTCAGAAAAACACCAAAACCTACATTAACTTTGCTTGAACCGGGTTGAGCCAAATGCTTTGAAAACATTACAAGGCTGCCTTGGTAAACCCCAACTGAAATGAAACCTTACATACCTGTAAGAGGTGGGTTTTTAAAGGCTATAAATGTCACTTTAAATCAGCCAGCAGAACAAATATTCTTTTTGTAAAAACAGAATTATGATTTTCTGTTAAAGTAACTAATGGCTATTAGTGAATTCATGGGTCTAATTTGCAGCTGTTTCTAATTGGCTTTAAAAAAACAGACAGAGAAGATTCCATAACATTTTCTTGCAAGCAATATGCATTTGCAAGCTAATATCTTAGAGAGTTAGCTGAGTTGAATATAATTGCAAATTACACAAGGGCAGAGACTGACATTTGTCAAACAAGACTGAAAGACTGCAATATTATCGTTCTGGTAGTTTGCAATACCTTAAGTACCTCATGATTAATTTATAACTTGATAAACCATTCTAATTTGCCTCCATTAATTTATGAAAGATGGCTAGCTAAAAGAATTTCCAAGTGTAGGTCAACAAGTGAGGGCAGTTTTCACCCAAATGATTTGCTGTCCAATGGTGAACATTATTTGACTCTGAAAATGTATTTAAACAATGGGGAATGGTTGTATCAAAATAAAATAGCACATGGAACAATGAGGTATAATTTTTATAACTTTTTCTGTTCCTTGATAAATAACTACAGTTTTTATATTAAGTATTTGTTTCAAAGTGTGCCTTCAATCTATATTCACACAGCGCTGTCATGATTAATGCAAAATATTAAATTAGCAAATCAAATGGAGAACACAGAACAAGTACTCTTTGTTGTTTAGACTGCAGTAGAAAGCTGTGTGTTTGTCTCTTGTTGCTTAAAGGCTGGGTACTTATTTATAAGGTGATGACTGTGTTGTTTGGGGTTGTTCCTAAGGAACTGATCCCTCTGCTTGAAACCTTTCGTTTGTGGGCGTGTGTTTGTGACCATGTGCTTAATGGAGGTGGAACTTTGGTCCTATGCTTGAGAAGAGAAACTTTTGCTGTGTGTTCAAGGGGTGGAGTTTCAGCTAGGATCTGGCCACAGTGGTCCATGCTCTTGTCACATCTCAAATAGATGACTGCAACATGCTCTACATGGGGTTGCCTTTGAAGACTGTTTGGAAACTTCAATTAGTCCAATGGGTGGCAACTAGACTACTCACCAGAGTGTCATACAGGAAGCATACCACCCTCCTGTTATGTCAGCTCCACTGGCTGCCGATCCAGTTCCGAGCACAATTCAAAGTGCTGATTTTGACCTATAAAACCCTATATGGTTCTGGTCCAGTGTAACTGTCTGAACGTATCTCTTTCTACATCCCACCTCGGAGTTTAAGATCTTCTGGGGAGGCCTTGCTCTTGGCCCCACCTCTGTCTGAAACACGCTTGGCGGGGACGAGGGACATAGCCTCTCGGTGGTGGCCCTTCGCCTGTGGAATTCACTCCCCAGGGAAATTAGGTCATCTTCATCCCTCCTCACCTTTAGAAAGAAGTTAAAAATGTGGATGTGGGACCAGGCATTCAGGTAATTAGGCAGACAGTGACAATGCCAATGTTGACAATGGTTTGGAAGTGGACTATGGATATGTTTGATGGAATATTCAACATAATTCACCTTGATAATAGCCACCAGACTGGTAATTGTAAGTAGATTTTAATTGTATTGACTTAATGGTTTTAACTATTTATAATTGTTAAAACCATTAAGTCAATACTGTTGTTTTTAAATTGTTTTAAATTGCTTTTAAACTTTGTTAGATTTTAGCTATTCTTGTAAGCCGCTCCGAGCCCTAGGGGAGTGGCGGCATATAAGTTTAAATAATAAATAAATAAATAAATATTGGTTGTTATGTATTTTATAATGTGTACATAGAGGCATCGAATTGTTGCCGACTGAAAGCTGCCCTGAGTCCCCCCCCCCCCCAGGGGGTTGAGAAGGGCAGGGTACAAATATTTGAAATAAATAATAAATAAATAAATAATTTTGTTCTTTTGGGGGGTGCAGCCAGCAGTTGAGCTCCAGGGCGCGCACAACTTGTCCAACACTAGGGAAAACACAGTGAACAAGAGAACTGGGGAATTTTGAGAAGGAGGACCACAGTTCAGTTAAAACTCTTGTTTGGTAACCTGAGTCAACTGGATATGGAGCAGGGGCAAACTGTTCCAGTCACATGTGATGGCTGTGGGATGTTCATCTTCTTGACAGAACATCTAGTGAGCTACATCTGCAGAAATAGACAAAAATCTTTCAGCTGCCTGAAAGCATCAGAATCTGTAAGTGCAACAAGGCAATAGTGTCTGATAGTTTCTTTCAAATTGCACTGGAACTCACTCATTGCAAAATATGTATTAAATTAGTACCAACTCTCCTACAAACATCATTTTAAAACCTATGTCTGGTTCTAAACAATACCAGAGTAAAGCTTGTTTCCCTACTGAGTAGCAGTAGGCTAAAATATACCACGAGAAAAGCAGGCAGAGATACTATTCTGGGAAGACAAATGGTGTCACCTATCACCGCTACATCAGTCCAGGGTAAAATGACAGACATTTCAAAAAACACTAAACTTTGCCTGCAGCAAAACTGCTAATAGATAACTTGGTACTAAATGCCAATAGAATTGTACGATTCATTTGGACTCAAGGGTTCCCAGTTCCCCCCAACAGAAGAAAACAACGACAGTCATTATTCAACCCTTGCCACTATTTAAATCATTTAGCTCTATTCAATTTGTATCTGTAGAAAGGAAGGAAGAGAATGACTTCTGAGTGCTACGAACCAGTTCTAATGTTTATTTTTAACCTGGAGGACTTGTACAGGGCAATTCATCTTTACCCTAGTGTCATGGTCTAAAAATACACTACCGGTTTCCAAGCTGGTGCTTCATGGAGAATGTATTGAAGATGGGAGATTTTTTTCTGTTCCAAAGTTCAGTATGGCTCCATCTGAGAAAGCTTATTGGTACTTTCTGACTCTTTAAATTTATGTATTTTTAGATAATACTTGGGGTTTTTTTTTGCTGCGTTCAATCTTGATCTTGTCTTTTTGGTTCTCTTTCACCTACATTTATTTTCTAAACATCTGCTTCTTGTAATTTTAAAGTTGAATTTTAGAAGTGGATCAACTGAGGCTATTTACTTTGTTTCAGCTTTCACAGTTTTTAGAAATAAAAGCCTACCCCTGCCTAGACATAAGGATACTTCTTGTGTTCTTGAGGGCCCATTCAGACAGTACCTTTATCCCAGGAGCTTTCACAGCAAACAGGAGGAAGGCCAGACACCATTCCCTGTAAACATGAAAGCAATAGCTACAAATGGCAAAAAAACACATGATTTTCAAGTATGGAAAAATATCGGTTCTGAGCCAAAAATCCAAATGTTTGAATGTCTGTTTGTCCCTGCGCTTGGAAATCATGGGATTTTTTACCTAGGTTTGTTCCCAGATTTTAGATGTTTGTTCCTGATTGGTCAGTTCCAAGAAAGAAGGTGACAATTGAGTAGAACACGAAAACTTTGTTTGTGTGCCGGAAACTTCACTAAATGTGTGGAAGGCACATTTTCTGTGGCCAGGACAAAGTTGTAGCCCCCTAGTCAATGTTGTACAACTTTTCACAATAAGAACAATCAGGAGCAGACATGTAAAATCCAGGAACAACACCCTGTCTGCACAGATGGCCCTGCAGCTTATATAACACAGAAACAGTACTTATACCACTTATACCAGGTGGAAGTCCTGCAACAGTCATCTTGGGAGCCTCTAAATTCTGCAAAGAAGCAGCAAGTGTGGATGATGTAGGCAGAAATCCCAGGACCTACAGATCTGTATGAGGACCTCTTCTGAAGTCCCAGGATTTCCCCCCCCCCCCCCCGATTAAAACCCACGATTTGCTGCTGTCTAGAAGTACCTTAAGATAATCTTTCAGTGCTTTATACTATTACTTTACATTGGTGCTATAATGCTATACTATCAGTAATTATTCCAAAGGAGGTGTGTAAATTTAATGTAACTATTGTGCTGACCAAGTGGCCCACACCCCTGGCATGGCATTTATCTCTGACTGGAAACCTTTAAATGGTTTATTTTTAAAAGATGAAAGGATCGGTACACAACCACATATGTGCTAATGTAACTCTTTTATAAAAGGAACTACCAAATTACCCCTAGGAAATTTGCTAGATGGATTTTCACATGCTAGAATAAATTGGCTGCCATTAGGAAGCAAAGAGGATGGCTGCCATTAGAAAAGAAAGAGGATGCTTGCCATAGATGCAGGCGAAACGTCAGGAGAGAATGCTTCTAAAACATCGCCATATAGCCCGAAAAACCTACAACAACTCAGCATGGTTTCTTCTTGCATTGTAATATCATATTATAAAGCTACTGGTACTAGATCAGAGTACTTTGTAATGGCAGAAAAATTAGTACCTTTATATAAAACTAAAATTATTTAATACAAAAATCTTTCAATATTCCTAGCAACCATGATATGAATGAGGAACAACCAAGTACTATATCAACATAATGTTATAAAATTAGGACAGATATTGCAAGAGTAGAGTATCAAAATCTGTAAAGCAAATCTTTATGGCCAAGGCTTTAAAAAAGATTGTGTATGTCTGTTAGGCAATATTCATAGCACAGTCAGTCATGGGCAACACTACTAAATGGGGCTGAAATCCATGTGACAAAATGGATCTGGGATGTAGTCACAAAGAAAACATTAGGAAGACACTTGGTTTCCATAGAAGTCCATGCAATAACTTTTTTCAGCATTTAAAATAAATTATTGGGTAAAGCAATAACAAGGGGCCATGTTCGGGAGGGGGCATTTGCCTTAGAGCAATTTCAGAATTGGCAATTAAACAGAACTAAAAAGCTTAAAGCAGATGGAGTTGAAAAACAAAATTTAAAAAGAGAGAAAATCCTATTAGTAATACAGGGAGCTCATGGAGGGTTGATTGTACAATGATTCCTCAATTCCCATAAGAAAATGATGTGATTGATTTGGAAGCCAGAGCAGAAAAGTAATTTATATATTTCCCATGAAAAAGGCAGGAATATTATAATATCAGAAATAAAGAGTTAAGCAATTCCCTGTTAGAAATACCATATACATGATATATGATCCAGTAGAAAGAACTGGTGAAAAAAAAGCAGTTCTTACTAATACTATTCTTAGGCAGAATAAGGCAGTTTTATTCAGGAAGCAAATGTTGGGTGGTGGCAGCAAGAGGTTGAATGTGTGAGATATGTCCCAGCAGCATTCAATTGCAATGGAGAAAAGGGCATTGGTTGGTCTAGCTTATTTTTATGCATGATGGTATAATAGATGGAGGCTTAATTGGGGATAAAATCCCAAAAGCTGAACACCACTATGAAAGGATTGAGGCTTGACACCAATATGTAAAAGATAGGGGATTATTTAAGAATAAATCTCAGTAGCTCTACCAAAACTTGGAATGTGGCTTTAGGCACTTTAAAAATCAACACAAAAGCTGTAATGAAGCTGGAACTTTCTTCTGGCCAGAAAACCTTTCGAAAGAACTCTGGCACCCACCAAACTCAAAAGCAATGGTAAACCCTTGGCTTACTGAGGTATCTTTAGCTAGAATGTGCTGGATTCACACTCAGGCCTGTGCACTGAGGTAACACTGAAAGGATTTCTTCTTTAGAATATACGCTGCCACCATTAAACCTTTTACTTCTTCAGTAGATTGCTTTTAAAACGTTTTACACAGAGGCACATGTGAGGCAGATGTTGTGAACAATAAAACAATGATGTTTATTTAAGAGAACTTGAACAAAATAGGCAATAAGCTTAGTTGGTTTGAAACACTGGCATAAAAGTGTGTGGTTTCTTTAAGCAGTTTAAAAACTTAGTTGCAAGTATCACTCTTTTCTCCCTCCAGAGATTACTGACAGGATTGTTTCACTGAAAGTTAACCCCAAACTCCACACAGACAGTCCTTTTCCTTTGGGATCTGTCTCTCTACTCCTCAGCTATCCTTCCCAAATAGCTGTAATCTTCTCACTAGCTAACTCTGCTAGCTAACTGACCACTTCAGGTCTCTCTCACTAATCTCTTCTCCACTCCAAGCTCCTAACTCCTTCTCCTTTGACACCCAGATTCAATCTCCCCTGACAGGGTTTTTAAACACCCCCTTAAAGTCATTTTTTTTCCTTTTCTAAGTTAAGCTCCACCCATTCTCTCCCAGCCAATCACTAACTCCTCTCATTTCCCTCCAAGTTCCTAAGCATGCCTCCGCCAGGAAATAAGATTTAAAATGGATGCCCCTGGCACCCTTTCCAGAATGGCTGCCGAACTTCCTGGGCCTACATTTCTAGGCTTTTCCTAGCCTAACAGGTAGGGAATTCACTACAGATGGCATACAATTACAAGTCATAATCATCCCAATTCTTGAAATTTGGGGCAAAACCGGGTCCTTGCGCTGTAGAGTAGACCAGAGGCAAGGCAGATAAGGGCTGAGTGCAGAGTGGAATGGTTTCTGCAGAAATGAATACAAGGACAATTCAAGGACCCTACAGAATTATAGGAGGTGGGTCGGGAATGAAACTGACTGAACAGACTAGTGTCCTGGTGCCTTTTCATAGTTCACTATGGTTCTATTTTAAGTCATGGTTTCATCCTGGGATTTGCAGTATTGTTGCTGTTAACTGTCATTAACTTGATATTAACTCATGGCGACTCTAATGAATGAAAGACTTCAAAATCACCTTGTCATCAACAAGTTTTGATGACTTCCTTGATTGAGTCTATCCATCTGTAATAGGATGTTCATCTTTTCCTACTACCTTCTACTTTGCCAAGCAAGTCTTCTTTAGTGAGTCATGTCTTCTTGTAATATACCCATCATGTGATAGACTGTTTAGCCATCTTGGCTTCTACAAAAGTTCAGGCTGGATTTGCTCTACGACTCATTTACTTGTCTTTTTAGCTATCTGCAGTATCTGCACAACTCTCCTCCAGCATCACATTTTAAATGAGCTGATTCTCTGTATCATTCTTTATTATCCAGCTTTCACAACTATACATAGAAATTGGAACTATGCGGTCACGAACCATTGTGATTTTGATATTCAGTGATAAATCTTTACATTTGAGGCTTTTGTGTAGTATCTTCCGAGCTTATGTTCCTAGTCTAGGGAGGCATCACAATCGGCTATGTCTTTGTGTGATATATGATGTTATTTTATGTGATGCATTTAATAATGTTTAATGTTTTATCAGGTGAGGGTCAATTTTGATGTTTTATACTGTTTTTTTAATTGAATTGTTGTCAACACTGTGGACCTTCCTGAGCCCCCTTTGGGGTTGTGAAGGGCAGTATACAAATACTGCAAATAAATAAATAAATAAATAAATAAATCACACTTCCTTGAGACTTCAGCTAGCACCCTAACATCTAGCATCCTTAACATGGCAACAACCTGTTCTTTGCCTCAGACAACATATATTTGGTTCAGATTTACATAATAGTTCTCTGTTTCTTTATGTTCTCAGCTCTTTTCTGAATGGTGTTCCATTTGAATGCAACACAAAAAATAAAAATGTAGTATGTTTAAACTTTTATGATTATTTACCAAGCCACGACATTATATGCAGGCTGGCACACCAGCCGATTAAGTGATGTGGGTCTAGTTCATTTCTCTGCCATCCAGCATCCATGACCAGCCAAGGATTACTGCAATAGCAATTTGTTTCAGATTTATTCTGTCAGATCAGCTGTTGAGAGCTTCAGAGACCACCCTAATCTGGCAGAGAAAATGAAGCTGTCTGATGACAGAAGAGCTGTTTATTTTTTTTTCCTAGAGCATTTCATTGCTTGCTTGAAGAAAAAAATTAGGCATGGTTGATAAGATTCTATTCTAGCCCTTTATAATTCTAAAGTACACTATACAAACTCCAGAAGTCTCATGCTAAAAGTATTTCAATCCAACTAAGTAAGATAAAAAGGGCAATAATAAGTACTAATTGAATTTACTATGCCTGTAACAAAAGGCAATATTTGGTTTCTCTTGCCTAAGCTCCAAGAAACAGACTTAGCTATAGAACATATACTATGTAATGAAAAACAAATTACTTTTTTTGCCAAATAGCTTGAGCTTGATTTCCTGATTATGGCATTAATTCTACCTCTTTCATCTAGAGCAGTGTTTCTCAAACTGTGCTCCTCTCCAGGTGTTTTGAACTTCAGCTCCCAGAAATCCCAGCCAGTTTATCAGCTGTTAGGAATTGTTTGAGAGAAGGAGTGTGCACAAACACATAAGTCACAAGCCCTCATACCCAGACCAGAGTTAAGGCATCAGACTTAAGAAATCACTTTTCCTGGGATCCTTCCCCCTAATATCCTTCAACTAGACCTGAGTTAAGACATCAGACTTAAGAAACCACTTTTTCTGGGATCCGTTCCCCTAATATCTTTTGAGTAAACCTGGAGAGGAATTGAATTCTCTCTGCGGGGTCTGAAGAGAGTCAGGCTTTCCCTTCAGTAAACCACCCCAATATTTAAACGAACGCTGCCCCCCCATGTCATTTCACAGCCCCCCCCCCCAAACAAACACTCACCCTCACTTCCCTCACAAAATAGTTTTTAAAAAGAAGGAATGAAAGATATTAAACTAAAAAATAAAGGAAATTGCTAAAGGAAAAGATTGGAATTGAGTCCAAAAGCAAACAAAATGATCCGAAGAGTAGCAAAGGGACTGAGATAAAACATGGAGCATGTGAACAGCTTTCTTCTTCTGATAAGCTCAGGTAGGCAGCAGGGCTTACATCCTCACAGGGAAACCTATGCTCACGTATGCCTGCCTCTCCACACTCCACGTGTAGCTATTTCCGCAGCCAAAAAAAAAAAAAACAACATGATTATGCCACCAATGCCATTACGGGTGATCCAGCAACTCAAAATGCTGAATCATCCAGAGCCCACCAGTGGTCCCCAAGAACTAAAATGTGGTCTCCGGCCTCACCGTTACTACACAGTTGCAGCAAGAGCAACTGGTCTTGCAAAACCCTTTTATAGTGCAATTGGGATGTTGGAAGGGGAGAGGTTGACTACCCATGAAAGGCATGACAACAAGCCTCCTGACTGTGGCTTCTCCTCCTCCTCCCTTCCCATGAGCAAAGCCATTCCAAGTGGTGCCTGGAAGTGGGGGTGTCTTGGTGTCTTTATATTTAGTCCTGTTCTTGGGGTTGTTTGGGGTGCTCATCTCTAGATTATTAAATATGGTTTTCCGTGGGCAAGCAGATTACAAGTACTGGATAGCGTATGTTCTGCATTAGAAACTAGAGCTGATGTGGTCTATCCAATGCAATTTTCTGAATCAGCACCCCAAATAACCAAACTGAATCTAAAGTTGACAAAAAAACGATTCGTAACCCTTTTGGTACTAATGTTGCAGAGTGGTCCCTGGTCAAAATGTTCCCTGGTCAAAAAAGTTTGGGAACTACTGGTCTAGAGTGTATTGGTAGGTGCTATCTCTATATTGGCAAACAACACCAAAAATAACATTGCTGTTGGGTGCCATGACAAGAAAGGGGAAGGGAGGTTCAAATGAAGCTTCATCCAACAGGCTTTTAGAGATTATAAAAGCAACATGCATACATTTACATATATTAGCAATACAGTAATTAGTGTACAGTACTCTCAGGCTTCCCGGACCTCCTGGAGTCTTGAAAAGTGTCTGTATAAGAGAATAATGCCTTAACAAATAGAAGAACTAGACTGAGAAAGTACTCAGCAAGTTTTTTTTTAACATATTATGGCACAGTAGGAGGCAAATCAAGAAAACAGGTTAAAAATCAAGCCATGGGAGTGGTGCAAATGCTGAAAGGATAGTCACAAACTATGGCTTACATCCATCAAAGAATGTCATGGTAAAACCGCTTCCATCGATAGACTTGGAAATGAGCAAATCTCCCTCTCTAGTTTAGCCCTTCTTCAGTGTATCCCAAAATCAGATTTCAAGCAGCACCAAAAGTATATAGAAAATAGTTATATCCCATCAGTGCTGCACCACAAACATAGTTTAGGCCACAATCTAAATATGAGCAGCTTATGATCATCACGGTTCTACAAATCCAGTTCGACAATCAGAGGTGGAGTTTGTCCATCCCCCCAACGACAATAGCAGAGGTTCACATGCAATTCACATGTGTAAAATTTTGGTAAAATTTGTGTGAGAAGACAAGAGAATTAACATCTCTGGCTACCTTGCCCTGCGTTGTCAGGGGGCGTGGGGCGCCGGGTTTAAGTTCCGCATCACCTGGCTCCAGATTCTGGGTCTGGTTCCAGATTCCAGCAATCCTATGGGGGGAAGTGTGGACCACACGGCTTCCCCCCACTACCTCTAATGGCAACACATTTGATGGTAGCCAGTGGACTCACTGGGTGAAGTAGAGCGGAGTCGGCATATGCCGCTGAAATCTGCCCTTTAAAATGAGATCCTCCTTTTGGTTCTCCTTTTATTGCACCTTCTGCATGCAGAAAGACATTTTAATATATCTTTATTGAGATTTTGCTGACAGATATTTAAAAGGGGGAAATTGGGAGGGGTTGAGATGGATAGTGGTGTATGTGTTGGGCGGGACGGGTTGGGGAAAAATGGGAGGAGATTAGGAGGACTGTTGAGAGGAAAGAAGGGAGGCAGAGGGGGGAAGGTTGAGGGAAGGAAAAAGAAAAAGAAAAAGCAGAAAGACATTTTGAATGTTTTGACCTCTCATGCAATACTGTTTTGCAGGGTTTTCTTTATTTTAAAAAATGTTTATATTTTGCCTCACCTCAAATTTTAATGGTTTGGAAGAGATAGGAAAATAACAGTAAATTGGGAAGTGACTTCCACATTCCATTTAGCCATGCAGGTGCACAGAGACACGGGTTGATCATTTCTTGACTTAGGCCAAGATTTGATCACTTGAATGTGTCACTCTGTTTGAGAAAATGAAAGTTCCCACCAAGACATCAGAGCTTGAAACTATAATTCTCTAAGCATCCTGTCAACTAGGAAATCTTTTTTGCTGTTATTTGCCATCAAGTTGGCTATGTTGTATGGTGACCCTATGAATGAGAGATCACAAAGGGCCCTGCTTTGTGATCTTTACTCGGGTCTTGCTAACTCAGGTTCATGATTTTGCAGATTAAATCAATTAACTGGTGGTAAGAACTGCGTTTAATGAGAAAGAAACATTAAAATATTAGCAATACAATCAATCTTGGGTGCACCTGCACTGTAGAATTAATACAGTTTGACACCACTTTAAGTGCCATGGTTCAGTAATAAGGAATAATGGGAGTTGTACATTCCTTTAGCTTTCTCTGCCAAAGTGTGCTGGTGCCTCAGCAAATAACATCTCCCAGGAGTCATTAGCATTGAGCCATGGAAGATAAAGTGGTGCCAAAATTCACTAATTCTATAGTGTAGATGCACCCATTATTGTAATCATAAGAATAACAACTGAAACCCATCATGTAATGGTTTTCCTATAGTTGTTTATTTTACTCATACACATAATTATACCAGACAGTACATAGTTTGCATATTATTAAGAAGGCAATGGCTAACTTTAAAGCCAAATAAATAAAATAAAATAAAATGTATTTGTTGCACTTGGTTTGAAAGCCAAATTTTGGATTAAGCTTCCATTTATTGGTGATTCTGGGAAAAGGTTTCAGTATAATCCCGAGTTAATGAAACCTTTGCTAGTGAATTTCCTTTGTCAACACTGCATTTAATGTGAAAAGTACTTATACCTGCTGGATCATCAAAACCTGCAAAGTTAATAGACTCAACTGGAATGTAAAAAACAGGGAGGATTTTCATAAAACTTTAATAAAAGCTTTTGGCCTTGAATGCAACGGGCGATTCCTTTCAAAACAGTTCTGTTCTTACCATTCTCCAATTTCCAAATTCTTTCCCTGCCTTGAAAAACTGACAGACAGCTATGCTGAAAACATATATATGAAAAAGTTTTTTTTTAAAAAAAATGTGGCTCATTCTTAAAAACAATGACGAAGAAAGGAAGGAAAAGAAAAAATGGGTAAAATCCTTACAAACCTATCAAAGCCAGCTGTGGGTTCTAGATCCTTTTATCATTTTGCAGTAGTTTGTGCCAGATCACTGGAATCCAGTCAATGTTTTACAAAGATGAAGACGAAGAGAAGCGGGAGACAATTGCAGTGACTACTGGCAAAAAAGTTACATTGTGAAGATGGCTTTCAATGCAATCCTACATGTCAATCTGAACTGAATTCAATTAGGGGATCTTTTTTCCACGTAACAATGTTTAGGATTTCAGGAGTCTTACATTGATTTATATAAAGAAATTGATGAAACCATTGGAGGGGAGGGGGGGACGGGACAGAAGGTTGAATGTACCATAAGTTATCCCATAAAAGTGGCCACATGTGCAGACATCTTCCAACAAAGCATCCCCATAGCATCTAGGTTCTTGAGGGAAGGGAAAGACATTTGAGAGCATGCCCTCATTTCTTCTGTTCCACTTTGAGACCAGCTGCTTCTCCAGGATTGAATTTGTCCTTCCCCTCTCAAAGCTTGACAGCTATCGGGTGATGGAGAATGTGGAACTGTGCATGTTGAGCTATACACAGATATAAGAACTTGGTCTTTGTTTGCTTTCCAAAACTGAGTTATAGATTGGGAGGTGTGGGGACATGCTTGCACATTTCCTCTTAGAAACTAATTTGAAGACAAATTAGCTCCACTTTCCTTAGTATTAGAAAGCATTTCTCATAAATGTAAAGAACTAAATCAAATCACTACCCAACTAATAACTACCCAACTATGGTAGATCCATTGAATCAGTGGAATTAACATGATTTACCATTCAGCAGTTTATTTAATGGGTTGAATTTGGTTGGGGCTAGAAATTCATTTTAAGACAGTGGTTCTCAACCTGTGGGTCCCCAGATGTTTTGGTCTTCAATTCCCAGAAATCCCAGCAACTGGTAAACTGGCTAGGATTTCTGGGAGTTGTAGGCCAAAACACCTGGGGACCCACAGGTTGAGAATCACTGGTTTAGGATGTTAGTTCATTTGCATACATAACAATTGAGAGTAGATTGATCTCAGGAGAAGAAGAAAGTGAGAGTAAGGTTAAAAAAGTGGGAGAGGGATAAACTGATTTAAATAAATTAACTTCTGTTGAACAGTTAATTAACCAAACATATGGTTGTCCATTTGGTTGCTTGGTCAGGGAGTTTTAATTCACATGTTCATTTAGAAATGAGAATACAACCTCAACTGTTTTTGTTTTATCATGTTAGAAGTGACTTGAGAAACTGCATGTCGCTTCTGGTTTGAGGGAATTGGCCATCTGCAGAGAAGTTGCCCAGGGGATGCCTGGATGTGTTACCATCCTGTGGGAGGCTTATCTCGCATCCCGGCATGGGAAGCTGGAGCCGACAGAATGGAGCTCACCCCGTCCTGTGGATTCGAACCGTCAACCTTCAGGTCAGCAGTTCAGCCAGCACAAGAGTTTAACCCATTGCGCTACCACAGCTCCTACCTCAACTGGTGAGACTGGTACTTACTAGACATTATAGTAGATGGCAAATATCATACACAAGGAATATTCAAAAGTAGGAAAACACCTTTTTGCTCACAGACTCGCAAACCTCATTAGACGCACTTTAAACTAGGTCCACCGGGGGAGGGGGACAACAGCCTTGCAAACACTACTTTACCCATAATGTCTGGGAATCGCCAGAAGGCTAAACGGAGGGCTGCACAAACACAACAAGGACCAAGTACCAAAAGCACAATAATCCCAATTAAACAGCTCAAGGGAAGATCCCAGGGGCTCACATGTCTTTACACTAATGCACAGAGCATGGGAAATAAACAAGACGAACTCCAACTTTTAGCACAACACCACAAATATGATATCATAGCCATCACTGAAACCTGGTGGGATGACTCCTATCGCTGGAATGTAGATATCGAGGGGTATAACCTCTTTCACAGAAACCGAACAAAGGGGAGAGGAGGCGGAGTAGCCTTATATGTCAAAAACTCTTATGCTGCAGAAGAGATTCAAGACAGCAATCTGGGAAACCAGCTTGAAATCATCTGGATAAGAATCAAGGGAACTGGGACTCAAAAAGATGTCGTTGTAGGCGTCTACTACAGACCCCCAAGCCAGGAGGAAGAACTTGATGAAGTCTTCTGCCAACAGTTGACCAAACAGGCACAGAAAAGAGATGTAGTAGTCATGGGCGATTTCAACTATCCCGATATTTGCTGGAAAACAAACTCGGCCAAGAGTACAAGGTCCAACAAATTCCTCGCTTGCCTTGCAGACAATTTCATGGCCCAGAAGGTAGAAGAGGCAACAAGGGGATTGGCTACTCTTGATCTCATCCTAACAAATGCGGAGGACCTGATCGATGCGGTCGAAGTGGTAGGATCCTTAGGGGAAAGTGACCATGTGCTCCTGCAATTTGAGGTACAAAGGAAGGCCGAAACTAAGACAAGTCAAACCCGCATTTTGGACTTTAGGAGAGCTGATTTCCAAAAAATGAAGGAAACGCTGAGCAGCATTCCGTGGACACAGATACTAAAAGACAAGGGAGTTACGGATGGATGGGAATTTCTCAAGAGTGAAATACTCAAGGCGCAATTGCAAACCGTGCCAACAAAGAGAAAAAATAGGACAAGTGCAAAGAAGCCAGAATGGATGTCCAAAGAACTTCTAACTGTGCTAAGACACAAAAGAGACATGCACAAGAAGTGGAAAAAGGGAGAAATCACCAAAGAAGAATTCAAACAAATAGCCAACACCTGTAGGGAAAAGGTCCACAAGGCTAAAGCAAAAAACGAGCTCAGACTTGCCAGGGACATTAAAAACAATAAAAAGGGCTTCTATTCTTATGTCAGCAGAAAAAGGAAAAGCAAGGAGGCGATAGGACCTCTTCAAGGAGAAGATGGGGCAATGCTGACAGGGGATAGGGAAAAGGCAGAACTACTTAATGCCTTCTTTGCCTCGGTCTTCTCACAAAAAGAGAGTCTTCAACCTCAGCAAGATGGAGTGGGTGAGGGATTGGAGGACATCCAACCCCAAATTGGGAAGGAAGTCATCCAGGAATACCTGGCCGCTCTTAATGAGTTCAAGTCCCCAGGGCCAGATCAACTACACCCCAGAGTATTGAAGGAACTAGCAGAAGTCATTTCGGAACCATTGGCAACCATCTTTGAGAGTTCTCGGAGAACGGGAGAAGTTCCAGCAGATTGGAGGAGGGCCAATGTGGTCCCAATCTTCAAGAAGGGAAAAAAGGATGACCCAAACAACTACCGTCCGGTCAGCCTCACGTCAATACCGGGCAAGATTCTGGAAAAGATTGTTAAGGAAGCGGTCTGCAAACACTTAGAAACAAATGCAGTCATCGCTAATAGTCAACATGGATTTATCAAAAACAAGTCATGCCAGACTAATCTGATCTCTTTCTTCGATAGAGCTACAAGCTGGGTAGATGCGGGGAATGCCGTGGATGTAGCGTACCTGGATTTCAGTAAGGCCTTCGACAAGGTCCCCCATGACCTTCTGGCAAGGAAACTAGTCCAATGTGGGCTAGGCAAAACTACGGTGAGGTGGATCTGTAATTGGTTAAGTGGACGAACACAGAGAGTGCTCACTAATGCTTCCTCTTCATCTTGGAAAGAAGTGACAAGCGGAGTGCCGCAGGGTTCCGTCCTGGGCCCGGTCCTGTTCAACATCTTTATTAATGACTTAGATGAAGGGCTAGAAGGCATGATCATCAAGTTTGCAGACGACACCAAATTGGGAGGGATAGCCAATAGTCCAGAGGACAGGAGCAGAATTCAAAACGATCTTGACAGGTTAGAGAGATGGGCCAAAACTAACAAAATGAAGTTCAACAGTGACAAATGCAAGATACTCCACTTTGGCAGAAAAAATGAAATGCAAAGATACAGAATGGGGGACGCCTGGCTCGAGAGCAGTACGTGTGAAAAAGATCTTGGAGTCCTCGTGGACAACAAGTTAAACATGAGCCAACAATGTGATGTGGCGGCAAAAAAAGCCAACGGGATTTTGGCCTGCATCAATAGGAGCATAGTGTCTAGATCTAAGGAAGTAATGCTACCCCTCTATTCTGCTTTGGTTAGACCATATCTGGAATATTGTGTCCAATTCTGGGCACCACAATTCAAGAGAGATATTGACAAGCTGGAATGTGTCCAGAGGAGGGCGACTAAAATGATCAAGGGTCTGGAGAACAAGCCCTATGAGGAGCGGCTTAGGGAACTGGGCATGTTTAGCCTGAAGAAGAGAAGGCTGAGAGGAGATATGATAGCCATGTATAAACATGTGAGAGGAAGCCACAGGGAGGAGGGAGCAAGCTTGAAGACTAGGACGCGGAACAATGGCTTCAAACTACAAGAGAGGAGATTCCATCTGAACATTAGGAAGAACTTCCTGACTGTGAGAGCCGTTCAGCAGTGGAACTCTCTGCTCCGGAGTGTGGTGGAGGCTCCTTCTTTGGAAGCTTTTAAGCAGAGGATGGATGGCCATCTGTCAGGGGTGATTTGAATGCAATATTCCTGCTTCTTGGCAGGGGGTTGGACTGGATGGCCCATGAGGTCTCTTCCAACTCTTTGATTCTATGATTCCATGAAAAGAATGTCAGCTTGATAGAAGTTTATGATAGAGAATGTCAGTTTGATAGAGGCTTAACCAAGTTTTTAAGAGTGAACCAGAGGTGTTGTATGGTATTTTGATTATTTTAACAGATTTTAAGTGTTTTAAGTAATAAAGAACAACAACAACAACAACAACAACAACAACAACAACAACTGAAGTGACAAGCCATTCTGGTTAAAGAGTAAAGACAAAAGCAAATGCTTTTCTTGAGATAATGCTATTAAAGACCAGACAGCTACCTGAGAGTTCAAAACTGAACACATTTAACTATTTGACTTGAAGGAATGGTGGGGGCAGGGATATGAGTGAAGGAATGTACAATGGGGTTGTGTCCATGGACCAGATAAACAGTACTCACCACAAATTCACCACTGGAAGTCCAGAGTTTGCTTAAAACTTTAGACTATTCCAAAGCTTTGAGGCAGTCCAATTCAGCCCTGTTGAGATGGACCCCAGTGCATTCACCCATTTCTAGTACTGATCAACCACCCTTTACCAGATGTAACCACAGTAGCCAGACACTCAGCTGTGGCCAGCTAGGAGCAGTGGCAACATGAAGGATATGAGAGCCTAGCAGGGCCAGTGTGAGTCCAGCCTTTCTAGAAATATGTGCTGGATCCAGGGTTGTTCTAGGTCAGATTTACACCGTAATAGCCTGCCTGGTATAAATGAGTCCTATAACAACCTGGAACCTTTTCACAGTACATAATTGTACCACTATGTTTCCACTAACTTCCATGGCAATGTCCCATGGACTCCTAGGATTTGCAGTTTGGTGGGTGGCATTCTCAGTCAGAGAGCATGATTGTTAAAAGTGAGATCATAATGCTGTAGCTGTGTGGTGTGAAAAGCTCCAAGATCACGATGTAGAAGAGATCTGTTCCAGCTACTCACATGTTAGGGTCCTACATAAGTCTGTTCCAGGTTACAGTCCTTTAATCAAAGTCATGTGGGAAAAATGCCTGGTCTGGTTATGATGCATTTCAGAGGCCAAATATTATAGTAGAATGCATAACTATGCTCCTTCTTTTGCCTATAGACTCAGCCCAGGGCATCAAGGTGTCAAGAACCTCCTTCAGACATTTAAATCCCCTTGGGTCAATTGCTGTTTTTGCTCATGCTTTGGTCTTTAAACATGGCCAGCTTTTGGAGAAGTAAGTGGCTCTGTGTGTGTGTGTGTTCTCTTAAATCAATCATTTTGCAACTTTTAAAGGACAAGTGTCAGTGATAAATATAACTCACTGCAGTCAGTGTGAGGGGTTGATCTCATGTGCGATACCCAAGAAGGTTAGATGTGTTCACTAATAAGTGCTGAGGGAATAAGCTTTTTAAAAGGGAACCTAATTTGTCAAAGTGCGAAACTAAACCAACTTCCTTTCAATGAAGGGGTAGGGGGACCAACGGCTGAACCCATTTCTTCCAATATGTAACTAGTCTGTCATCACCTTACTTAAACCTTAGAAGTCAGAATGGTCTGGTATGTGCGTGGAGATTTTATGGAGGAATACTTTTTTTATACACACACACACTTACACACACAAAATGCCCTACACCTTTGCATAGTTATTTGACATGCTGCAACAATGAATGATATTTTTTTAAAAAAACACCCCTCTCATTCAAAGCTTTGCATTTTGAAGACTTCTAATTTTAATTAGAACCAACTGGGGATGTTTACTGAATTTTGTTCTCTCTGTACTTTTTGGGAAAACTATCATTTACACGTCTTGGAAAAACATACCTGATAGAACCAGAACTTGAAGAAATTACTTGTTTGGATTACAACTCTTAAAACTCACTGTTTTATATAGCCATGTGGGTTGAGCTATTCCAAAATCCACAGTCCACTCTCAAAAAAAAAAATCCCCCACACTTTTCTAGACTTTGATCAGAATGCATTCATCTTTTCCATTGTGCACTTTGCTAAATTTTGAAATGCAGTTCCCAATTCCTAAATGCATTCAAAGATGTAGTGTTTGAAAATAACAATTGACATAGCTATTTACAGTTAATTCCTTTATCTTACATGCAACTACATATATTACAGTTGTAACTGATAATAGGATAAAAGTAACTCTTCATGGAGATGGAGATGCAAAGCAGGTGGATGGCAACATGGCATATGTTGCAATGGCTCTGAAGGCGGAACAGATGAGAAGCCATCGTCATTGTGTTAATCATGCCACTGGATGGGACCCTCATTCTGTGAAGACTGTGGGTTGATTGGCTGTGCACTGACCTCCACACATTTTTAAAAAACTCTCACACAGGCATCTTCCAAGAAAAATAAAATTAAACCAACAAAAGTCCCATGGCAATCAGTAAGTGACAATGGGGCAGAATTGTGAAATCTGGAAGCCCCTAGTCACATACTGGCACATGGGCAGTGGATATGGATTCAGTCACTTTACCTCAAGGTCCAAAGCAGTTGAGTAGTTCAACAGTTGTATTCACAACTGAGCAGCCCCTTTTAGGATCCACTATGCTCACACGGGTGCTTACGCTGCTCACTCCACCACCAAGACCCTATGCGTGGAAGGCCATGCTACTCAGACACAAGTGCTCGCTGATGGTGACATAGAGGGGTTATGCATACCTTAATAGTATAGGTATGAATTCAGATTAACTTCCAGTATTTCAAGTGCAGTCTGCATTTCTTAACTGCTTGCCTTTAGGAAGAGAGAACAGCAGAATCCACAGACACGCATTTGGACAATTTTTGGTGTGCAGGATATACAGGCTTAGGAAATTTTCTTTTTGGACTATACACCACATTTGCTAGGGGTTGTGTGAGTTGTTTTTCAAAGGAGTAAACCTTTCTAAATTCTGGAATAATAGTTGGAATAATAAAAAGGGACCAATACATATAAAAGTTATTATAAACTACTCGTTCAGAAGGACTGTTGTATGAATCTGCTATCAACCCATTTGCAAATTATGACAAGGAAGACAACAAAAATAGGAGCATTTTATCATTCCTTATAGCTTGGAAATCTGTCACATAGAAATGAAATGCAAAGTAAAAAAAAATCAAAGCCAGTTAGGAGACTTCTACAAAATACCACCTCATGAATCCATGGTTTGGCTGTGCTTATTTCACACTGTGAGTCTGCCAAAGTCACAAGAATTGTGAAGCTTGACATATCACAGAATTCCATGCCCAGTTGGCAGCCATTTGCCAGAGGAAGGCCCAAATATGAAATAATCAAAACAATGGCTGGAAAAGATTTATAGGGTTATTTTGTTCCCCTCCATGCCAGTTTATGATTGCTTCCCACTGTGTGCTATTCTCCATGACTGATGGGTTCATTTTAAATGCTTATGCAGCCCCAAACTAGGCTGATGGAAACCTAAAAGGGTGTCTGTGGAGAAACTGGCATTTGAAGTGTGTGTGATCGAGCTGATGCCACACCACAGCGCTTCTTTATGTCTACTCAGCAGTAAATCCCATTGCATTTAGTTGTGCTTCCTACCTGATCAGTAGGTACTATTCTGAAGCAGGATCATTTGCCACATCCAATATACATTCAGCCTCAAAAAAGCTCCATACTCCAAAGTGTGGGCAGAAAGCTCTGGAATGTTAAAGGCAAAACTTGTGCAGCAGCAGCAGAATATAGAAAAAAAAAGTTATCTCTAGACATTTTAGGTCCTCTGGCACAATTCTCTGGTAGGCTTCTTCTGGAAGTTGACCTAGAAATGCTGGAGAAGTGTTTTCTCTAGAGTTGTTCAAGCCCCACAGTATGATTCTATGGTATGCTTCTACCACAAGGCATTCAATAAGTTTTACTATTATCCACAGTTTCACATTTCCATGGTAAGTCCAGGAACGTATACCCTATGGACATGAGAGTCATACTCTACACTGCCAATTGTCATTGGCTTCACTTGCACACATTTAATAGGGTAGAGTGCTCTTTTAACCTGCAGCTGTCATATCCTGCAAATATGGCTGCCAAAACATCAGGAATGCAATTACGTTACTTAAGTTCCTCCAAGTATTTTAATTTTGTTATCAGGACATCTTAGGGGAATACAATGTTTTTAACTATTATCGCTTCAGGTATTAGATGCAGGTAGGGAGACATTAACACAATCCCTGTAGCAGACAACAAACTTTGGCTGTATCAATACTGCAGAATTATAGCAGGTTGGCACCACATTAACTGCTGTGGCTCAATGCTATGGAATTCTGGGCTTTGTAGTGTTATGAGGTATTTACCCTTCTCTGCCAGAGAGCCCTGATGATACAGTAAACTACAAATCTTAGATTTGCATATGATCGAGCCAAAGCACTTAAAGTAGTGTCAAACTGCTATAATTATACAATATGGGTGTTCTCAACACTACTCTTGGTTCCTTTCATACATCGTCATTATGGCATAATGATTCCACATTTACTACTATAGCAACATCCTGTGGAATCCTTGTTCAGGAAGGAGTGTTAAGAATTCTCAGCCAGAAATCATCTCCTGTTCCTCACCAAACTACAAAACGCAGCATTACATAAGATGCAGCCATGGCAGTTAAAATGGTGTCAAACTTCATTCATTCCACAGTGTAGATGTACCCCAAGACTGTCTTTGGCTGCAAAGAAAAGCAAAACATATGTCTTCCAAACATGGCAGCAAACGAGACAGTCAGACTTGCTGAAACCCAAAGATGGAGGGAAAGCACACAATGTGGCATCAGGTGGGAATCATCAGGAAGAGAGCCAAACCAGTGTTGAAGGAAAGCGTGTGCAGGCGAAGAACCAAAGACAAGAAAATGGTGACAGCCTGTCTTCTTTCCCTACATCGGCAGTGCCCCTGCATATATATAATCTGTTCTCTCACTTGCTACTGCAGTAGAGAACGCCAAGTACAGCAGCAATCATGCTGGGGAACGTGACAGAAATGTCCTTGACAAAATTTCTGCTGAAGCTGAGAGAAATCTAAAATACCCTCAAATAGGCTGAGACTATTCTGGGCTTGTGGCTGTTCATTTATCAAGGTGCTGGGGGAAAGTACAAGAAGCTTCCATTGGAGACCAAATTTCTGCCAAACCCCTGAGATTGCTTTAGTGCCACGTTTCCTTTATTCGTACAATGACCTGATAGAGAACCTTTCACATCTACTAATCCACTGGAGGGGGGTAAATTGACAGCAAATTATAACTGGAGTCTAATAATGCACACAGGAGCGCTGACTCTGAAGCTCAATGAAGATGGCAGCTGCAATGTGAGAGCTAAAGTAAATAATGAAAGAAGCAAAACTACTGCTGTAGACAGAAGGCTCCTAGCAGTAGCATTGAAAACTGTTCACAGCTTTTGGTTCGGAGTTTGGTTCAGATTGACTCAGCTCCAATACAACCCAGTGTTTGAATTGAGATTTGATTAACCTTGACTTGTATTGGGCTACCAAAATAAGCCATGGATGCTCAAGTCCCATTATATGGAATGGTAAAACAGCGCTACCATACTCTTTTGTTTTCCTCTTCTTAATGGATACTTTCTGGTAAAATGAAATGGTGCTAGAAACTTTGGGAAATTCTGGGACAATATCTTTGGAGGCCTCTCATTCAAAGCTGATGTTACTTAACAACGGCTATCAATATATAGTAATAAAATACACTCCCAGTAAGTTTCCATGGGGGGGGGGCAGTTAGTGAACCAGTTGCCCCATGAAGAAAAGGAACACTTTAGGATATTGTTTGCTTCTCCTATCTTTATGATGCTGGCTCTGAACCTTCTCTTTGAACCACCTGTTCCAGTGTAACAAGAGCAGCAAAATATTGCTTGAATTTTTGCAGTAAGTATCAATTCAAAATGATTTTCATTTGTTTATTAAGGAGTTTCTTGATAGTTTTGTAGTTTACATTTCTCTAAAGGTCCTGTGTGTCAGTTGAAAAACAGCAAAAAAATGAGGATCTGCATTGAACCTCATTCCATGTTTACCTCCATAGAAAACCTGAGTTACCCACACATTATTATTTTAGTATAAATGAACAGGAAGGCTTGACCAAAATTGATGACCCAAAGTAGGTGTCACCCCCTCTGACTGTATACTATATAGTGCTGTATTCCAAACTCCAATTTATTAGCTTGTCAGAGACTTCAGTTATATTCATCAAGTGGAGCTTTACATTAAGCATTCCTCCCCTTAATTGGAACCATGCAGACACATTTTGGTCTGCTTCCATATTCGTGCTCAAGTAAAAGGAGGACTTTGTTACCGATTCAGCATACCTTATGGTTATTTTGTGTTTTGCTAGCAATTATAATTAAATATTAAATTCACATTTAACAGCAAGCCTTGTAATTAGGTGGAAATAGTTGTACTTCTGAGAGCAACCTGCAGTGTGAACTAACAACTTTACATTAATAATGAAATAAACCACCCAGAAGATGTACAATCCCAGTATTAATAAGGGACAGGAGTCAGAAGACAAAGTTTGGGGATGCTTCTTAATCCATCTCACCTGCAGCTCTGACCACCCTTGGGACCCACACATTGAAGAATCAGGAAAAATAAATGTAAATCAAGCTTCAAAATGTGGCATAAATTATGAAGGCATGCATTGAATTGTGTCGTTTGAAAATAATATGGCAAATCTGAAATAAAATTTGAACCACAAGATTGCAGAGCTAAACTGAAGGTTCAAAAATGAATTTGAAATGCTGCAGTATAAGAGTCCTCCCATTTAGGTTTCTGCCTTGATCCAGAAAAAGCACACAGAAAGTGCATGCTTGGCAGAGTGTTCAAAACTTATTGGCACATCTAACCACCTCATCAAATGGGCTACTTTCTCTGTCATATGCCGCTTGCTCTCCCCTTTCAGGACGGAGCCCATGACATGACGCACATATATTTCTGGCCCAGCTCCATCAGGAAAAGGGAGAGCAAGCAGCATATGCTGCCACCGCAGCAACACAGGAGGCTTCCATGTTGACTTCAGGACAATTGGGGGGGGGGGGGAAGCTGGGCAGCGATGCTCCCCCCCCCCCCCCCATGGGATGCGAGTCGGGATAAGTCATGCAATGTGGGTTGTGGAATGACAGGTTCTCCACACTCCCTGCCGGGACCCCTTGCATTTGCCCAATTTGACAGCAGACATTCAGGGTTGGTGAAACAAGGGAGACTGAACAGAGGGTCTGAGAACTCTTGTTCCATCTCACTTTCTTTAAAGTATAGTTGTGGGAAAAGTATAGCCTTGGGATGCTATGCTGCCACCAAGACTGTTTCTATAGTCCTAAAACACTCGAAACTTCCTGGACCACATTTTTTCTGGCCAAAGAAATCTGTGATTTGCCTTTTCTGTAAGCCTCTTGAAGCTTAAAACTATCAATTTATCAAACCCAGAAGTGGACATGCTTTGTTTTACCTTTTTGGCAATTCTTTTGGACATGGACCAGGAGACATTTCACACTACACAAATAGAGCACTAAAATTCCACTTTAACTGCTATGGCTACAAACTATGTAATCCTGGTATTTGTAGTTTAATACTTTACTGGAGGAACCCTCTAGCTGAGAATGCCAAATGCTCCTTCCCAAACTGACATTTCCTCTGTAGGAGGAAGATAAGGCAGATACAGTAGAATTGTAGCACTATGATTGTGGAAAGGGAGAATCCTCTGGCATAATTGCCTATCCCTAACTGTATTTGTCTTGCACTAGCTGACAGTAATTTAATTTTAAGTTTTTATCAAATCTTCGTGGTTTTTGTCATATTTCCGCTCTTGCTGGATTGTCATGTACAACAATATTCAAACACCAGTTGTAAAACATAATGATTATTTAGGAGGTTCATAATATCACAATAAAAACACAGCGCTTCAAACAAATGTGCTTGTTTTCCAGCAGCTCAGTTAAAATTATTTTAAATTCATGAATGCTATCAAATCTTTTATTTTTACCTGCACTTTAAAAAAAATTACAAGGAAAAGAAATCCTATGAGATGTCAAATGATTAATGAATGTTCTGACAAGCGTCATCCCCCTTGTTGGCAGAAAACAGGGCAGATGGGAGTTTTCCCTTTCTAAGAAGAAATATTTTTGATCATGGCTTTTGATTTGAACTCCATAGTTCAAATCAATGGTTTTTTGTATTATTGATATTGTTGATGTTGTTGATGATGATGTTTTTAGTTAATGCTAGATTGATATTTTAGATTGTGTCTTGAATTTTGAGCCTTGTTCTTTCTGTGTTGTACACCACTGTGAGTCGCCCCCGGGCTGAGAACAGTGGTATATAAGCAAAGGAAATAAATAAATAAATAAATAAATAAATAGGATCAACCCAGTAACCAGAAAGGATGTGTGTGTGTGTGATTTTTACTTAAAGTGACTACAACAGTTTTCTAGATATAGATACATTTTTCTTCTATTTGTTTTTATTTTTCTTCCAGTGACACTGGATTTCTCCTTTTGATCCATCCTTTTATATTTTTTAGGGCAAAACTAAACATTATATTAAATCCATGCACACATTTAACATGTCTTGTTTTAACCTTTAATAGGAATAGGAAAGGTACTCAACCAGTGACTTCATCACATGCAATAAAATCAGTGTTTCTACACATTTATGAATTGGCAACCCACAGAGGCCATCACATGACACAAGCCTCAACTGTGGGTTCCAGGTATTTCACAGTTTCTTAAATCTTAAAGAAAGTGGGGGAACGGATTAGGTGTGATGAGAGTAGGAAAATCTCCCATTTAATTTCAAATCGGGGCATGGCCAAGATTAAGGGAAAACCAATTATTTACTTTATTTTACTTATCCTGTGGGATGACATCCCAGGATAAAGCTTGGTAAAGTTCTTTTTTCATACCACAACTCACATTTTCCTTCAGGAAGCAGAGGGCATGATTTTAAATAATAACTGTTCATACCATAGTCAATATCTTGTCTCCTGAGCTATTGTTCGTATTATTTTCTTTTATTAAGTGACATGTTTAATGCCACCATAATCTGGTTTTCAGGCATGCAAGAATGTGAACTTTGAATGCAACAAATATTCTATTGCAAGTATTTTCAGATTCATTGACTAGGGAGCTAAAACGAGGGATAGACGATGTGAAATGTGTGATTTGTGTAACCTTAGTTAGATCAGCTAACATGGTAGTCCCTCCTTATACAAAACAAACTGAATTCAACAAGGATTATCTGCCATCTTCTATTACTCCAAATATTCTATTACTGCAATATACAAGGGTTCCCAATCAAGTAAGGTTTTTCATTGTCATGAATGGCTTCAGTAAGCTGCAAATGTATTTTAAGCTCGCAAAGAGCCCATTGTTAAACAGAAAAACATGGTTTTCTTTCCAGCACCTGTATCCAGTCAACCTTCCTCTGTAAAGCTGAACCTATATTTTACAACTCATTGTCAAATCCAATCTGCTCTTTAAACAATTCTGGTTAACAAATGTTTTCTTCTGTATATTTTTAATAGAACATTATCTTTGTTGTATATTACAGCAAATAAGGTATAACCAAACAGTACATTAAAAAAGGTAACTCCATCTGGGGTTTGTTGACATTGATAACCCACTCAGGGGTTCTTTTTCAGTTCAAGGCATCATTAGAGTAATGCAGTAGAATTCTAGAATTTAGGATGGATTGGGATGAATATAAGCATGGTAATTCATGTGGTCATTGGCATTGAGGTGAGTATGGTGATTTAGAAATCCTAGCCAAAGTTCTGGAAGCTTAAAACACGGCTTGTATTTTTTCACTACATAGGCAATTTCTTAGCTGGGACAATTAAATATACAAGTCATATTATTTTCATAAGGCACAATCCAGCCAAAGTTAAACACTTTGAAGTCCTATATGTTTAAAGCAGGAGCAAGTTAAACACTGTTTAACTATCTCATTGAAACTAACAGGCTGCTACCTCAAAGCACTTCAGTTTGGCCACTGCTAAGAAATCTCTCTCCACATTTAAATGCAAGGTCATGGTGACATCTGGCTTGTCAAAAAGCAAAAACTTTGCATACAGCAGGAAGTGGAAGGGAAAAGAGAGAGCAAGCACACTAGATAGCTCACAATTTTAATAAATTACCTGGTCTTGGACCTTGAGAAGGCAAAGCATTCAAGTGATGGTTGTGTCAAGTTTATCTCCTGTATCTCCTGAATTAAAGATAGGAAAAATGGAATGGTGCAGATGTAATGTATATGAGAGTACATATGCAGTAGCCTCTTGGCCATTCCTGCCATGAAAAAGGGGGAAGTGACCTTCTTCGGGAAGCACTGTCATAGACAAGTTCAAAGTTTAGTCAGACCCCAGTTTAAAATTACTCATTGAACTGGGGCCTGACTGATGCAACAAAGCTTGCTAAGGTGTTGGTCATAGCAGGGGTGAAGGTGTCTACTAACAGCTGGCAGCGTTAATAGCTGATGATTTCTCCATCAGATGCTATGTCTATGGATACATCTGCTTCAGGATATAAGATGCGGAACCTCATTCTCAAAATAGGTTCAGCCACTTGGATTGCTCCAAATGAAAACAAAGTGGATTTGCCAGCGGCCCCTGGACTGGAGCATGCATAGGAAGCATGCCAGATGTCATCCTAGTCCTTTTGGCGTCACACTACACAATCATATCAGCGGATGGCCTGACAAGTGATAGCAATGAATTTTAAATATAGCAGTTTGGGTTCAATGACTTGTGCCTTAAAAAAAAAAAACCCTTTTCCATAATAAAGCTAGTAGTAGTCTGCACTTTTGTGTGAGCTGGAAGCCAGGGGTCTAAAGACTAAGTATTCTTTGAAGAACTGAATAAAAAGTACAGGACTCATTGTAAATTTACAAGTCTTCTTCTCATGTTCTTGCACTCTGAAAAATATTAGAGGAAAATTATATTGGCAGAGACTTTGAAAAATCAGTCATACATTCCTCTGGCCACTTACTTCCATGTTCTAGTGGTTCCCAACCTTTGATCCTCCCAGTATTTGGACTTTAACTCCCAGTTTGGCCGATGGTCAGGAATTCTGGGAACCAAAGTCTAAAACAGCTGGAGGGCCAAAGATTGGGAACCACTGCACTCACTTTCCTTTTTTGGGAACTCTTTTCCCCCTTAAAAATGGATTTATATGATGCTCAATTTATATATTGCCACAAATCTTTAACATTTTATATGTTATAGCCTAATATATTTACATGTATGATGCTTCAGTCAATCCAGAAAGATAATGATAATGAAGGTTGTAAAAGAGAGGTTCCAAATTTGGCTACATTCACAGATTTACCACAAACCTGGGAAACATCTGCTCTATAACTGCCTAAATTTGAAATAATGGAATTACACAACGGAGCATTGTGACAACTTCCCCCACCCCACACTATATCCTACAACATCTTCAATGGTTTCCAACCCTCAGAAGAAGAAAAAACTGGAGGAATGGGGGTGATGAAGCAGCAAAGGAAACGAAGTGGGAAAAACTCTGTTCCGTCATCACAAAGGCTATTTTGTTCTTGGAACAAAGAACAGTTGGAACTAAGTCAAGAAAAATAAAGTGAACTGCTATACTAATTTAAACTAGGTATCAAGATCACATCGTGCCTTTGAAAGGACATAGAAAGCAGTATTTGATGCATTGTCTTAAGTACATAGGTACCATGCAATGAAATGTATCTGCAATCCTGAAAACGATTAATTTCCAGGTTCCATTTTTTAAAAGCTGGCAAAGAAACTGCTAACCCAAGTATTTAGACCACACATGTGAAACAGCTTAGACAAAGGGCCTTAGCTGCACCATATTTATCTTAACTCATCCCAACAATTCTACTTTGTTATCATTTGTTTAATACTAGAATCCTATCATGGTTTTTGAACGTTGCACAGCTGTTCATGCCTGTTATTTACATCCATTAATGCAGACTAAGTATCTGCTTAAAAATATAAACTGACTTCTCAGTTAAGCTATTGTTTTAAGGTTTGGATTCTTCGTAGGGTATGATTAAACTATCCACCTGATGTATCTATTTATTTTGCTCGAATTGAATTACAGTATAACGTAATGGGGGACACAGTACTTAAATTTTCTTATTCCAGTAGTTAAATATGTTGGACTAGGATTCATTATACACACACAGTTAAATTCTGCTTGGAAATCTCCATGTGCAGCTACATAAAGGAGAATGTACATTTTGAAACTACTGCCTTCCACTAAGTTTTTTCCAAGTGCAGAAACTGTCACTGAAAATTAGATTTGTATTAGTACATCTTTTTTATGCAAGGAAACTAAGTACTTGTAGTATGTGAAAGAACAGAATCTAAGCAACAACCAACTGGTTAGGAACATAGACAACTGCCTTGCATTGAATCAGGTTATTGACAAGAATGTAAGACTATGAAGCAGATGGCCATCTGAACTCTCCATCTTGCCATCCTGAGCAACTGTTAAGACATTTTCCTAATACTGTAAGTGACAGAAAGAGGAGAAAAATCTGGGGGAAAGTAGGAAAACAATGCAGTTCCAAGCAGAAAGCCAACCAAACTATAAAAAGTGATAATCCAGAGAGGAAGTGCAAACAAATGATTGGCTCATAATAACTCCAACTACTATCCAATTGCGGATGCAATCAGATGTAAAGCAGCACAGGACCACATGTCACCAAGTGTTACATCATGGAGTGAGGCCAATAAAATTTCTGATTTGTTTTGTTGTTGATGCTGTGTCTCTTCAAGTTGTTTCCATCCTATGGCAACCTTATCGGGGTTTTCTTGACAATGTTTATTTAGAAGAAGTTTGTCACTTGTTCCCTATGAAGCTAAGGGAGTATGATGTCCCAAAGGTCACCCAATGGGTTTCATGGCCAAGATAAGGAAAATGTTGATATATACTAATTAACTTTTTTTACATAAGTGGAAGCTACTAAAAGATCATCTCTCTGATTGGACAACTGGATATAAATTCAGCTCTGAAAAGACAGAATCCAGAGTTCAGAGTGACCAGGCATGTCTCTTTCATCCCAAGATAGCTATTCTTGACAGCTTCATTGTGTCCTAGTAGATGAGACTCAGACAGTGAAGGGGGGAAAGCTATCATAAGAATACAAGCCCTCATCACACTAGAGAATGAATCCACTTTAAATCTGGTTGCTACCTCCTGCAAAATTCTGGAGTTTGTAGTTTAGGGAGGAGCTTTTAACAGCCTCACTAAACTACAAACACCAGAATTCTGTAGGAGGCAGAAACCGGATTTAAAATGGATTCATTCTCTAGTGTGATGAGGGCTTGTATTCTTATGAATAGTTTCCAGTTCTTGGGGAAGATGATTATCTTCCATGGATGCATATGTGTTTCTGTCAGATGGCATATTGGTTAGGGCACCTAGGTGTAAAGTGTAATGTCTTACCTCCAATGCAATGTAGTGAATGCACTGTGCTTAGACACTGAAAAGGCTATGTTCCTCTATAAGCAGGGTTTGTGTGTGTGTGTGTATTTGCCTATCTATGACTGCATACAATACAATAGTCCAATAAACGATTGAAGAGGCTGCTCATTCTCCCATATCATGAGATTCCAAGGCTTAAGAGTGCTAACTCTGCTTATTTGGACTTTAGAGTGGTTCACAAGCTAGGAACTCAAATGACCAGAATATGAAAAGAAGGACCTCTAAACACTGACAGATTTGGCTGACAGCTGTTGAAGAACTCTCAGACTAAAAAGATAGGGATGTAAAACCACATCTATTTCAATCAGGTGACGGACTGTTTAATATGAGATACAATTTAAGTGCTGGTTGGAAGCAGATATGTCTATTTATTCATTTACTGAATGATAAATCATTTTTTCTTAATGCTACTGGGATTAAGATAATTGAGATATTATAGCTGATACTTGCAACTGGATTCAAACCATGTTACAAAATTTATACTTTGTTAAAGTGCGCATATGCTTATTTATTTGTATAGTGGGCTTCCATGGGACAGACATCCTGAAAATTATACCTGAAGATGTGCATGTGGGGCACATTTCCTACATTGAATTAATATCTGTATGAGATGTTACTACATGTGAAAACAAGACAACTACAACAAATGCATCTACACCCTTACCAGTTTAAATGCATGAGGGAATAGCTTTGATTATTTCCAGGCACTGTATGTATTTCCACTTTACTGATTACAATAGATTTGTCTGTCTTTTAGTAGCCTTTTTGAGACAACACACATTATGGATTTTATTCTGTTTGGTCCATCATTAATAAATTGGTCAGCTAAGTGCTGTTGAATGAAAGTAATTTGCTTTGAAAATGGAAACACACAGCATTAGAGGATTTCTTTTTTATACCACTGGTAGTATTTCAATTGATAGGAAAGAGCAATTTAAAATGAGACAACTTGAACTGCTAGCAGAGAAGATTCTCATAATGCTGCTTAAAAGTTGTTTGTGCGTACATATACTTTAATGAAAATAACACCATACCCATACAGGAATTGGGCAAAATTATGTGATGAACAGTTTATTTGACCACCTTTTAAAAAACACTTTTCTTAGAGGGATTCCAGATTACATTTTATGATAGAATCACTCCATTAATTTATTAATTTTTACAAGGGCTTTACATAACGTTGCCATCTAATTGTAATCCTCTTTTTCACACTGCTGCTTCTGCCTCTTTTCCTTAGTGTGGAAAATTCATCAAGGAGAAAAGATGGAATAGTGCAGTGCTGCCTAACTTGTAGGGTGCATCTACACTGTAGAAATTAATGCAGTTTAATGTCACTTTAATTGCCAGGGTTGGATGCTATGGCATTAATGCAGTGGTTCTCAACCAGTCCCCAGGTGTTTTGGCCTACAACTCCCAGAAATCCCAGCCAGTTTACAAGCTGTTAGGATTTCTGGGAGTTGAAGGCCAAAACATCTGGGGACCCACAGGTTGAGAACCACTGCATTAAAGTGTTATAGTTTTCCAAGGTCTTCAACCTTCTCTGCCAAAGAGTCTAAACTACAATTCTCAGGATTCCACAGCATTGAGCCACAGTGTAGATGCATCCCTAGAATGTATACTTCCTTCTGGTAGTAGGAAAGTGCTCCATTCTTTTAAAAACAAGGTCTTAGCATAGAATTCTAATGCTTGGAGCCTATTTTCAACTTCTAATGGAAGCACTTTTGTTTAAATTGTAGTTTCATTTCAAACCAAGTTCTAAACTATGTTATTTTTCTACACTTTTAGTGAGGGGGTATTTAGATTCAAGGCACATGTTACAGCAGAAATATAATGTGTGGTACCATTGCTAGAAATAAAATGAGGAATGGCTGTTACAAAGATTTGTTCTAAATTTCTGTAGCTTGAAACGATCCATCCTCCTTTCCTTTCATTTGTTTCAGACTCACTCTGTGCTGGCCACTAGCTTGGACAGAACTGTGAATACAGTTATATGGTTTCTCAGTAATGAAAAGCAAGAAGGGTTTTTAAATTTGCAAACTCCTTGCATTCTCCCCCTCCTCCACATGCCACTAGAAGCATGTCGAGAACTATTTATGAGCTCTTGTGCAAATTCTTCAACTGATAAATTTAATTTCACATTCCCTGGCTTAAGCAAAAAATAAAATATTGCATGCCCCATACACATGTGGAGATTATATTACATACAGTGAAAAATCCAGCAAGCTGTACATTATGAATTTAACCACAAGCTTTTAGGACAGGAATGTCAAATCATTGTGCCGCAAGAGTATATTGCAATTTCGTAGAACTGACATAATGTATTCAGGCAGTGAAAAAAGAACTTTTAAAAGCTAGCCTTATCTTAAAACACGAGTAGAGTCATCTATTTTAGAAGATCTCCAAATGCTTAAGCTTTAGTTTTGGCATTTCATACCTTACTCTATGTTTCTAGATGTAACATAAAATTAAACAATTAATATCAAAGCAGAGAATCAAGGAAACCAAGCTGAAAATGCATCTCTTTTTGGTTTTCTAGCACCAAACAAAAACACACATACTTTTAATTGTGACATTTCATTATAATGGGTGACACATTTATCACATTTGCTGTTGGTCCATTCTTTTTCCTGTAAAGTGTTTCCCTTGATGGATTAACATATATATGTATGTGTAGAGTCAATATGGACTACTGGTTTGGCACTGGGCTATGACTCTGAAGACAAGGGTTTGAATCCCTGGTTGGCCATGAAATCTCACTGGGTGACCTTGGGTAAGTTACACTCTCTCAGCCTCAGAAGCTGGGAAAGGCACCCTTCCCTCTCTGAACAAATCTTGCTGACAAAATCTCTATGATAAGCCTTAAGGTTGCCTTCAGTTGTAAATGACTTGAAAGCACACAACAACATGGACAACAGAACAAGAGATACACAAAACCTGCCACCCTGTGTGCAACTCATTTTAGTGCAGGGTGGGAATCATACAGCTTTCTTGATTTTATTTATTTATCGCATCAAAAGTTAACCGACGGTACAATTGGAATGTATTTAAAAAACACAAAGTTTTAAAAACTCGGCATTATACTAAATGTCCTTTGACCAGTAGCTGGCCACTTGGAGTGTTGCTATAAGAATGTCCTCCATTGTGCATATGGCAGGGCTCAGACTGCATTGTAATAGGTGGTCTGTGGTTTGCTCTTCTCCACATTTGCATGTCGTGGACTCCACTTTGTGACACCATTTCTTAAGGTTGGCTCTGCATCTCATGGTGCCAGAACACAGTCTGTTCAGAGCTTTCCAAGTCTTCTGTGTGCCAAGGGGGGAGTCTCCCATTTAGTATCAGTCATGGATTGAGGTTCCAGGTTTTAGCCTACCACTTTTGGACTCTCGCTTGCTGAGGTGTTCCTGCGAACATCTCTGTAGATCTTAGAACACTATTTCTTGATTTAAGGCATTGGCATGCTGGCTGATATTGAACTATAACTCCAAGTACACCTAGCCAAGTAACAGTAAAGTTTGATAACATTTGGAAGGTCCCATGATTCCCATTCCTGTTGTGGAGGACTTACTGCTGAATAAAGAAGCATAAGATTTAATGGAAGTGGCACTTCTGCCTAAAACAGTTACAACAGTATTTACAACTGAATCTCTAGCCTCAAGCTGCAATAATAAATAAACCAAGAGCATAGTAATTGATTCAGAATAACCAACACCCTCTAATCCTGTAGTCAAACATAATTTAAAATCACATTTCCACACACCAACACAAATTAACAATGTAGTCCTACAGCACAAGTACTTGTTTCCGAGTTTTGCATTAAGCTCTTTTCCTGGGAAGGAAGCCAGTCACATTTCTTCCTTTACTACTTAGTTATGGCAAAGATCTCCACAACTGTTTTGGACTGAAGCACAGCAGTTCACAAAACTAGGATGAAGAATGTCAGTTATAGTGTACTTATTATCTATTACAGAAGGACCAGCCTTGCTATGGGGCAGAATGGGTCAACTGTCCAAGATGACCGATTCTGAGAAACATGAAAGTGAAGCAATTTGGTATTTGTTTCACTTTTATATATTGTGAGTGCTGTGCATGGAAAGGGGTGCTTGTGGAATTTTTTGCTCAAGTTAAATAAACTGGTTTTAATTTTGACATGATTAACTTTGACTTAAACTGGGAGTTGGTTTGCTGTTCCACTGTAGCCTTTCATGATGCCATATACATACATACACATGATGCCATCTACACTAACTATTGTAACATCAATATTATCTCCATTTTGCTCACGGATAATGGCAGTACCCAAAGGAGTGGCTTGCCTAACATCATCTTGCCACTGGTTAGATTTCAACCAGGCACTTTCTTTTCCATAGCTCTATCTCCTGTCCTACATCAGCGTTGGTCATCTGTCATGATAACTTGGCAATACTAGGGCCACTACACTGGCCCTGCACAAATATAGTGGCATGATTCTACTTGACTACATCCTATGAAATCTTGGGTTTTGTAGTTTGATCAGAGGCTCTGAAAAAACTCTGGCTGAGAATAATTCTAGGTGCCCCTCCATATACAGGGAACATCAACATTTCACAGGAAGTTGTCATCACAGTTAAAATATTTTACGATACCATCAATAAAATAGATCAGAAAATGCGAGGCAACCAAAAGGAAGGAGGAACTCCTGCTGGGTCTTTGTCATAGAGGAAGGAGCGACAGTATCCCCCTGTGGCTGGATTTGAGCACAACCTTCCAATGTGCCAAAAAGCTGGACATTGACATCAACACAACATACCTCCTTTCTGTTCTGTCTGTCTCTGTATTGTCTTTCAAAAATGGCATTGAATGTTTCCCATGTATGTCTACTGTGATCTGCTCTGAGACCCCTTGGGTAGATAGGGCAGAATATCAATAAAGTTTTATCATCATCATCAGTATTATCATGGTGCCATATTTGTGTTGTGTGAAAGGTCTCCAGGTGATGGTTGATCATTTCACATTTTCTTTTACCATTCTGAACAGCACATGCATTTCCCAACAAATGAAGAACATGTCCCTAATTAAGAGTTGAATCCTTTTCTTTAATATGGTCAGAGCCCCCAATGTTTGATGGAGTAACACCAGAAGGAGTAGCTGACATTCTTTGGTGTAAAACTTTTTCAGATAGAAATTCATCACTGTAACCCTGCTGACAGTGTCAAGAGAAATATAAAGGATAGAAATTGGGATATGGTTTTTAAAACTCAAAATGTTAAAAACTAATCAAAATGCATTTAAATCTTCTTGTAGGGAAAGGGCTACAAAATTAGAAAAAGGCCATGCAAAGTGCACGGTGTTCTTTGGTGCTAAGGAGAAGCATTGCACATTTGTTTCCTCTGCGTGGAGCCTGAAGGGAGCACAGCAACACCTGCTGCCAGAACTCCACTCTCAATCAGCACTCTCTCTTTCCCCATAGCAATGTGTGCACTTTTTCCTCCTTCTGAAAGCACTTCTTCATTTTTGTCTATAGCAACACTGCCACCTTCTGTTGAAACCATTTCACTTTTGCCCACCAGTACTTCTGAAATATACAGGATGAATACCTTTTATCCAAAAGGTTTGGGACCAGAAGTGCTTTGGATTTCAGATTTTTATTTTTTTTTACCCATGGGATGTTAGAAGATATGAACATTATGGGAACATATAAATTATATAAATACGTGATTAAAGACTATACAAGTGTATCTCTATTCCATTTAACTACCATGACAACATCTTATGGAATCATAGTGAGAAAGGGCCCAGAGAACAATTAAAATGGCAGCTACTTTTCACAGACCCTTTCCTCCCGCATCCTCCGTTTCCAGCTACTCCACCTGATCACTCCCATATCAGGTTGACTATACAATCAGTCTTCAATTTTCATGGGAGTTAAGGACCCAGTAGCACTGGAAAGTTAAAAAATTACAAAGACTATTTTTGTATAAAGGCTTTGAGATATCTCCTCTCTGAGGCTGGATTATCAGCTTTGAAATGGATTATATGGCAGTGTAGACACATATAATCCAGTTCAAGTCTGATAATGTGGATTATGTGATTTGACAATCTGGATTATACGGCAGTGTAGATCAAGCCTAAGAATTGCTAGATCCTCCAGCATAACTCTGTGGTTCACACCTGGTGGAGGCTAACCATGTAATTGCACTAGAGGACCTACAAATACCTAGGGAAGATATATTGATCAAATGCATAGGTGCTTAACCTACAAAGATTGATGGGTAACCTAAACCATGGCTTCTTAAACACTTTCCCCTTTTGGCCTGAGAGATTTTTATGTGACGCAGGATATGTAAGTATATATATAAAAACCCAGACATTCACTAATAACAAATCAGCATTTGCAAGGCTTGATTTTACCTTTTTATGAAGTACAGATAAAGATCTTCTGCAGAGTCTACTAACACTACACAACAGATCTGTGTAAATATCTAAAACAGCCACTAGGTGGTGTTCAGAAAACTTTTACTATTACCAAATCTTTGGGGACCCCAACATTGAGCTAAGGGGATCCCATTTGGGGTCAAGAAGCTGTGACCTAAACCACCTAACTTATTTTCAGTCTACCTCATAAAACTATTCGTGTCCCTATGATTTGAGTGGACAGGATCCAACACTGTGCTTCCAGTAATGGAATCAGAGAGCATACTGATCCTGCTCTTCCCACTGCATCTCCTCTCCCCAGCATGCTCCCAAGTAACTATCTTCAAGTGATACAAAAGGCTGCAAAGAAAAAGGAGGATCAAGGTCAGATAGCTTCACCAGCAAAATGCCCTTTCAGCCCTATAGTGCCAGTCAACATGGCACTCTTCTTTACTCTCATGAAAGCTCACTTTGCAGCATGTGCTTTGCAAAGTATGTGACTCTCTTCTGCCATTTCATGGATCAGCTAATTAATGAGACTGTTGCCACTAGCACAATGGAATAATTCAGTCATCTGAATGGCAGTGTGTTACATTAAATATGAAGTTAATATATCGTAACTGCTTCACTTCACGCCAATGTTTTTAGAGTTAGATCCTGAACTGAATGCATTCATTTAAATAGATCTCAAAATTACTGTCCTTCACCACTCAATAATTTTCCAGCCCATTTTAAATGCAGAAAACTATGTATAACTATGTATAATAATAACTCTGTTGTCCATATTTTTCTCCAAATCAAATCTGTTTATTTTGAGTGGTGCAACAGAATGAATTAATTGTTCAGAATTCTCACTAGCAGATAACACTTTCAGACCTAGCAAACCCTTATATTCATATATAATTTTTATAAAGACACACCACACACCAGAACCATAACAAAGTTGTAATTTTTCACCAATGTGGATGTTAACATGTACTTTTCTCATTATGGAGTACAGTATTTATTATTTTATATCTCCTCTTTACAGGTAATAACCTCATATGCCAGCAGCATGAAATATCATAAAACTTTTAAAGGAATGTTTTCATAATAAGCCAACCAGGTATAAATAAGATTTTTATAACAGTTTATAAATTTTAAAGCATGCACTGAGGTTAAGTAAAGGGGAAACTAGGGTAGTTATATGGAAAGGGGGGTGGGTGAATTATACAATTATTCACTGTGTGTGTGTGTCATTACAAAAATATTTAAATACTTACACTTTAAGTCTGTGAGAATAATGCCCTGATTTAAGTAAGCTTTTGCTGGTCTCAAGGGTCCAAAATTAATTTTAAAATTATTTTCCTTACATCTTTGAAAATGTAAGGTTTTATGTTTACAGTGTAACTCTTTAGTGGTGGAAGAAAGCTCTTTACAACAGAAAAATAATAATTTGGAGAACAAGAGTCCAAGCTCCAGTACATAAACCAGTGGTAGTCCACTCTTTCTCTCAACCCATGCACTGAAGTAGTTCTGTTTCTGCCCTATTCAACGAGATAGAAAGTTGTAATACAAGAATACATGCTTGCCCAAAAACTGGAAATGTTTATTTTGATCACAAAATTCTATGCTGTGCTTAGGCCTGCACGTTAATCAGCTTCTGTCCACATATGCAACGAACCTAGAGCTTGGAATGTTACTTCTTTCCTACAATGACCAGAATACTCCAGTCCACATTTCCAGTGACCACAAAAGCCAGAGGATTCTTGGAATAGCAATCTAGACAAGAAACTTTCCAAGCTCTGCACAGAATTATGATTCCATTGTCACAGATTGACCAACTATTTATTATTTATTTACAGTATTTATATTCCACCCTTCTCACATCGCAGGGGGCTCAGGGTGGATTACAATGCACCTATACATGGCAAACATTCAATGCCATAGACACACAACATATATAGACAAACACAGAGGCAATTTAACATTCCAGCTTTGTGATGGTATGCTCAAATTCTGACCACTGGGGGGGGGGGGGCTGTCGCTTCACGGTCCACTTGTGATACTGAGTCCTTGATGGAGTACTTCCTCATTCTTTCACCCACTGCTGGAGGTTTTTATTGCGTCGTAAATTAGTTAAATTAGCCTCCCCACATAAGCGGTACCTACATTTCCTACTTCACAGATGCAACTGTCTTTTGGGCTGCAAAGGTCAACAGCAAGCTAGACAAATGGTTGGGAACTTACTTCGACTCGGGCTGGCTTCAAACTCATGACCTTTTGGTTAGTGGTGATTTAATGTAGCTGACTCCTAGCCAACTGCTCCATAGCTCGGTCTGATTTCAGCAAGTTCAATGAGAACTTTTTCCTGCTGCCTAAGCCATGAGGCTGCTACTACCTTTATTACACTTGCTCCTGTTCTATAATATATATAACTTCTGAACAGTTGGTCAAGACAAATGATGTGACAATGTGCTCTCACACAACATCTACCCACAAGGCTTCAGCAGGGAAGATAGATACCCATGAAGTGTATCCTACCTCCTAGATCTTCCTTCGCTTCAGGGTTAAATATCATTTTGAGCCCCCCCCCCCCCCCCCCTTTGAACTTACAAGACTGGCACACTCAGAAGTTTGAGATACCAACTGCATTAGCCCCTGCCAGAATAATTCATGCTTAGGAATTCAGAAGTTGTTGTCCAAATCAGTTGTAGTACAAAGCTTCTGGGTAGTACCAGGTTGCAGAAGGCTGTTTTAATCTGTGCATGTTGAAATCTAATATATTCTCATGAGTCATGAAATAACAGTTTCTGTTTCAATTTTGAAAACAGAATCACAGAGTTGATTCACCTACAGACCATCCAATGCTGGATTTCTAGCTAGAGCATCCCCAGCAAGTATCTGTTCAACATCTTTTTCAAGACATCCAGAGAAGACCCGATCACATCTCTAGGAAATTGATTCTCTTGTGGAACTGCTGTCCTTCTAATGTTCAATTGAAACTTATCTTTCTGTAACATAAAATCAAAATACCTGGACCTATTCTCTAGAGCAGTAGAAAATCAATTTGCACCCTTCTCATTGAGGTATTTAAAGATTGCAATAATCTATATAAATAAGAATGTAATGTTCATTTGTGGGATTGACATAACTCAAAAACCACCGGACGAATTGACACCATATTTGGACACCATACACCTAACAACCCAATGAGTTACCATTACTCAAAAATTGATTTTGTCATTTGGGAGTTGTAGTTGCTGGGGTGTATAGTTCACCTACAATCAAAGAGCATTCTGAACTCCACCAACGATGGAATTGAACCAAACTTGGCACACAAGACTCCCATGACCAACAGAAGACACTAGAAGGGTTTGGAGTTATAGTTCACCTACATCCAGAGAGCACTGTGGACTCAAACAATGAAGGATCTAGCCCAAACTTGGTACGAATACTCCTTATGCCCAAATATGAACTCAGATGGAGTTTGGGGGAAATAGACCTTGACATTTGGGAGTTACTGGGATTGATAATTCACCTACAATCAAAGAGCATTCTGGACCCCACCAACGATAGTATTGGGCCAAACTACCCACACAGAACCCCCATGACCAACACAAAATACTGTGTTTTCTGATGGTTTTTGGTGACTCTTCTGACACCCCCTTGAGACCCCCCACCATGGGTCCCGACCCCCAGATTGAGAAATGCTGCCTTAAGGCCAGTCCAACTCCCTTCACCAGGGCAAGAAAACATAAGTAAAGCCCTTCTGACAGAGCCATCCAGCCACAGATATAGATGATTCACACACACACACATATGTATGTGACAGATACATTATCATTGATCCAGGCCCGTAGCCAGGATTTCATTTCGGGGGGGGGGGGGAGCTGAATTTTTTTCAGGGTGGGTTTCGGGGGGGCTGAGTTTCGGGGGGGGGGCTGAGTCTGAGTGAAAGAGGGTCTACCCTAGCAAACCTTTTGTATCATTACCCCAATACCCCCATGCATATGGGATATATTGAGTATGGTGATCAGATCATGATATGAATAAACATAACAGTTTAAGTAATGCATCAGTTAGGCCTTTTCGCGAACCACCATGAGAATTTCGGCCTGAAGCCCCCCGCCCCCCGGCTACATGCCTGCATTGATCTAAAAGGGATCTTTAAAGAGGGACAATTCTATGTTGCATGTTCCAGAGTAGGCAAACCAGACAATCTCTACATCAACACTGACAAAGAAACAAGAAATACTGTTTACCCACAAGCATAAAAATTACAAAAAAATAAAAATTACCCTTGGAGAAAGAGGCAGGTCTAAAACTCTGCATTCCTGAAGTCTGCCACACTTTTGGAAAGTAAGGACTCTTATATAGCATTTCTGCTGGGTTTTTTAAAAAAAAATTAAAAAATTCTATAAATCACACACAACTAACATTAATACAATAAATCAATTGCTGAAGTTGAAAATTGATTAACTTGCTATTCACCTAAAACATGCTGACAGTCCATCACTTCTGGACAGGTTGGTTTTCTTTCTTAACAAATGTTGGTTTTCCTCCTTAATTTAACTCCTTTTTTGACTTCCTTAACTAAGTTATCATATTTCACTGTAAACATGTTTTCAACCGGAATTCAATAGGTCAGTAATGTCAGCAGTTCTCATCAACAACTTTTTATCTCAGTTCAGAAGTTCATGAATTTTTAACCTCCGTTTGCAGTTTTCCAGGCTTCAGTCCCAGAATGGTGTCTTCAGCCTTATATAGGCCTCAATCTTCTTAGGACGGTATCTTCAAACTTAGCCAAATCCCAATCATACACCAATCATACAAATTTATTCAATCCACACATCACACTGAGAGTATGTGACTTCCCAATTATATAGCTAATTAAATGGTTACAATGTTGTGTTCTTTGACAGTAAGCTTTTAAAACACATTTTGTTATTTTAAAAAATGAAGGCTTAAACTCAACATCACTTTTTAAGAGGTTGGTTCATCAACACTGGGAAAAAACCTCTCCATACTATACAAGAACTAAATCAATATTGCTTGAGGTCACATAGGCACTAGTCTTGTTTTGATTTATTTGCCACTCACATAGAATCAGAGTTGGACGAGACCACAAAGGCCAGCCAGTCCAACCCCCTGCCATGCAGGAACACAGAATCAAAGCACCCCCAACAGATAGTCATCTGGACTTTGCTTAAAAACCTAGAGAGAAGGAAATTTCACCATACTACAAGGCAGCACATGCCACTGTTGGGCAACTCTTTCTTTCCATCAAGAAGTTCTTCTGAGTGTTTAGGTGGAATCTCCTGCAGATGAACTTATTTACAGTGATTCAAAGTGTGCAATGAATAATTTAGAAATCCTTTGGAGTTCTTTGAAGTGCGTTTGGCTTTCTGCTATCCAGAATAATTTTGTTACTCTACCCTAGCATATACCATGTAATCATTGGAATTCATGCCATTGTTAGTTTCCCCAGTTCCATTGACACAGTGGATCTTAGCAGCAACTAGAATTAGGTCTTTGCATTTTCTTTTGACTTGGCCACTTCACTGTTATATTGAATATATGTTCATTTGAAAATGAACAAAAATGGTTTGATAACCGGTTACCTCGTTCAGGAGCAACCACCAGGTATTTATTTATCATATCGAAAGCAAATTTAGAAGTTTTAATGTATAAAAAACCACAAACAAAGTTTAAAACTTGGCATTATGCTAAATTTCCTTTGACCAGAAGCTGACCACTTGGAATGCCTCTGGTTACACTGTGAGAAAGTCCTTCATTGTGTATGTGGCAGGGCTCATGCACAATGGAACATTGTGAAAAGGTGAACCACAGATAAATCAACAGGAAAAGACAAACTATAATGGAAGAGTGCATCTACACTGTAGAATGATTACAGTTCGACACTACTTTAAGTGCCATGGCTCAATGCTATGGAATCCTGGGAGTTGTAGTTTGGTGAGCAACAGCACTCTTTGGCAGTGAAGGATAAAGATCTTGTAAAACTGCATCTCACATGACTATAAGCTATATTACCTTTTTTCCTCTCTTAAAAGAAACCCAAAACAACCAAGATCCTATTTGCCCCAAAGAATTTTGATATTTACTACCTGATAGTCTATTCCTTCATTGGCAAGGATTTAGCATAGCTAATGGTTTAAAAAGGAATGGCTGGAAGAAACAGCAACGTTCTTTGCCTAATCTACTGATTTCATGCCGGCAATCCCTGACTCCCCGCCACTGATGTGACTGCAAAACATATCAGTATATAATAATGGGAAATTTAATGGGAAATGAGATCAGTCTACATGATAATGGATTTTAAAGTCAGTCACAGACTCATGGAATGTTGGCAATGTGAATTTGCTTCACTAGAATTTGCATAAAGAATAAACTTCTGGCATTAGTCACCCAGTTCGAAATGGCAAGAAGGTAGCCACACTTAAGAGAAAGTTTGGCAAGATGAAATGACCTGCCCTATTACTGGAGAGTGATACATTTCTATTTTTCCAAATATGTATATCCCTTCTTTTTGGCTAACTGGAGATATAGATTAGATACCCAAGTAATTTTCTTTTATACCAGTGGAATGCCAGCAGATCACTATTGCTGAATTACATAAAGCTCTCCATGAATATATTCAGGGGTTATACCTCCTAAGGAAGTTAAAACGTACCTCCCATCTTTGTAGTTTCACTAGTTGGCCTTCCAAATCTACACATTCCATAATGACTTGAATATATATAAATATTAAAACACCCAAAAAGCAAGCCTTAATGTTGCTATTTTATACAAGACACACCATTTTACACCATTGTACACAATGAGACTTGAGCACCTATGGATTTTGGTGTCCCTGGGGGAAGTCCTGATGCCAAATTGCAACAGATACCAAGGGCTTATGTACTCTTTTCATCAGCACTGAGTGTATTTTCCATTTTGAATTCAACATATGAAGAGCCCTTTACAATTCTAGGAACTTTGGGCTTTCATCACACAAAGTGCTTTTAATTAAGGTTTATTATCACACATACTGCAAGTCACTTCTGGTGTGAATGAGCAGTCTACAAAGATCTTGTCCAAGGGACACATGAATATATTATTATCCTGCAGAACAGTGGATGTGGCTCTTAATGAGACATGCCATATTAACACAGGATGTCTATGCCCTAAACCACTGGAGAAATTATACTGTCTAGCCAGTATTGCACCACCTGAAATCTGACAGGAAGAGATCTTTTAAAACACTTTATGAGACTGAAAGAGGGTTGTAGCATTCACTATTTAGACACAGAGGAAGCAGACTTAAATCTAGAGGTTTATGCTTCCAACTCTTAGTCTCAAAAGTGCAAAAATATCCCTTTGCACACTATACAGCACTGAAATTGTTTACTTAGATATGCTGTAGGCTTTACGATTCGTACGTGCTTCAGAAAAAAACAGATTACACAGGTTCATACATGGTTATCAAGTAACTATATTAACTCTTATACTTAATGGGGCTGCTTCACTTTTTCTGTGTGAAATCCAATGAATGGATTGGAGTAAATGTAAGTGCTAGGTCATGTGCACCTACTCAAATTGAGCTCAATGTAATAGTTATATTATATTAATACATACCACCTTTTTTCCATTTCATAAGTGACTTGAGAAAATGCAAGTAGTTTCTGGTGTGAGAGAATTGGTCTACAAGGACGTTGCCCAGAGGACGCCCCGATGTTTTATCTTGTCATGTCCCTGCATGGGAAGCTGGAGCTGACAGACGGGAGCTCACCCCATCTTGTGGATTCAAACCACTGACCTTCAGGTCAGCAGTTCAGCCGGCACAAGGGTTTAACCCATTGTGGCACCTCGGTTCCTTGTATTCATACTAAAAATCAAGATAAAAAGAGCATTTGCCCTTCTGCTCCACTGGAGGTTTCTGTCCTCTCTCATCTGATAGAGGTAATGACAAACCTGACACTTACAGCAATTACTTCTCCAAGTAACTAAGAACTATGGAATTTGTGTAATAAGGAAATATGCCACCTGGTCTCATGGAATCCGAAGTGTGCCAGTACTGTAGAAGTGTCTTTTTCTCCCAATGCTCCTGAACCCATAATCCAAAAAAGTTATTTTCTAAGTGACTTATTCTAATAGTCTGTATGAAAGAAATCACTTTCCAAGTTTTCAGCACCTTTGTACTTCTGAGGGAAATGTTAGACATTTGTAACCCATTCATCTGCTTAGGGTTAGCTTTGATTTAACCCTGGTAACAGGGCAAACCTGACGAATGAGAGTAGCACCACAGCACAGGATCCTCTCCTCGCCTTCCTTGCAGGAAAATTATGCATCGGTTCCAAGCTTACATGCCCCTAAGTGACATTTATTATAAAGTGGTGGGAGAAAGCATTGCTTTCAAAACCAGTTTTCATCAGATTGTCCCTCTTAACTTTGTATCTATATTTTGTACATTTCTGAAGTTAAAGTCGTAACCTAAAGCCCGACATCATCACTTGAATGAAGTGTCTACATGTTTAAACCTAGCCTCACTGGGTGTTTCGAACAACTCATCACTGGCTGTTCCTAAAGTTAGAAAAAATCCAAAAGTATCAGGCTAAAAAATATTTTATTTGTTCATTTCTTGCACTTGAAGTACTCTTCGATGACATCTTTAGCCTGAGATTCTTTGCCATAGTCCTACAATAAAATAACACATTAATATTACAGTGGTTTCTGACCAAGCACTATGTGTAACTTACTTGATGTGTAAACTGTACATACAAATATTAGGCAAGACACTAAAATAGAGCTGCTGTAAATACATTAAAGCTCCAGTCTTTTAAAACCGTTCTAGAAGTAGGCCAAACTAAAAAAAAACCCTCATATTTAAAACATAAAACACCAATGTAGCCATTTATTGGGACCTCAATGACTACTAAGTCTTCAAGGCTCGTACCCTGGCTTTACTGTTGCCAGCATTATTTTAGATTTCTGCAGAACACTTAAAAGGTAAAGCAGACTTCATTCTACTGGCGGAAATTTGCCATACAACAATGTGCAAAGTGAGTATTTATTCCAGGTGTAATTTTACCGTTTCCAATAATTGGATATGATCTGCCCATTAATTAACACTTGAAAAGTACTGGAATGAAGAAAGTGGCACTCTTTTTTTACATGTAACCCTCAAGCCTTTTTCAGCTGCTTTTAAACCCCTCAACCTTCCTGGACGAATACCGTTCCCATTTAAAAAAACAGTAGGTGAAACATTTCCATTGAAAAGCCAAAGCAACATTTTCCCCATAAACACTTCCCAACAGTCCTAAAAATAGGCAGAAATGGACTAAACACACTGAAGCACTACAGCATAACACCAGAATATATGCACTATTTGTAAAGGTCCAGTAAATGATATAGTGCATGCTGCTACTCTAAGATGATCACCAGTTTTAATACAAGGAAACTTTTGTCAACTTACTTTCACAACCACACAACTGCAGCCCACAACTTTGCGGGGTTTTCCTTCTCTGTCGATCTTGCAGAGACCTACCCACTCTCCCAGCTTCTTGTTGTCATCAACCTGTCAAAAACAATTTCATTACATCAGAAATGCACCTGATAGAAGACAGTAAAGAATAAATCAAAGCAAACTGTACTCAGATATAATGGGTAACATTTATGGTTGTTTTCCTCAACAGATTTCAGTAGAGGGAGCCATGTTGTCATCACTGTACAGCACAGACAGTACTAACAAAAACTACACAAATTTTATCTAATTTCACATACATAGCTTCAGTATTGTTACAAAAGGTTGCAAACAAAACATGGATTTTTATTTTCCTAATTACTACCAAAGAAGATAATAATCATTACCTTTATAAGGTTGATCTGATGTTCAGCACAAAGGGCTTCAACCAGTTTGACATACATGGGCTCGTTGCAATTTGATGCAAGAACACAAAGATGGGCTTGGCGTCTGAAATAAATTGTCCAATGAAGTCATATCACTTATTCAGCAGTTTAATCTCCACAAGAAATAGAAATATGCTGGCTTGGCTTAAAAGCATCACTCTCCCTCACAACACTCTCTATTAGTGTTCCCTTCCATCACATTGACACTCAAGACAAAATTTAACCACGTTTAGAATTACTATTTAGAATAACATACTATTAGCACAACCATTTTAAATTGTTCATGTTACACACATATTTTATCTTTTTATTTTGTGCCTCTAGCATTATGATACATTGAAATCTACAGGTTTGTCAGACTATTATTCTCACTCATAATTAGAGTGAAGGGGTATCCGACATTTAAATATAATCATCATTCAAACTCTGTAGTTTTCCTTTCTGAATTGACCTCTCGGCTGTATACTTATACAATTAATCAGCCTTTTAGAAACTTCCCATTGGTGACTTTGTGTCAGGTGTAATCTAATTACATTTTCACCCTACAATTTCACACAATCACTTGCCACATTGCCATGTAATTTTCAATTGTCTTTAGAGGGAGTACAGGAGAAATATAAGAGGAAAAATTGTTACAAAATTAACTCCAAGGGCGTGGAGTGCATCTCCCCCAGGTCTGTAAATGCTTAGGCCTACTGGGTTAAAGAACACCCCACTCCATGCAAAACCCCTTTTGCCAGCAAATGCTTCAAAATATCTACTAGGGGACATTTCAAGCCAATTTTGTGGTGCCCCTGGGATGATTTACAGGATGAAAATGCCACCATAGACATTTGGGGCATTTCCCAAATATTTTTGTGGGCACAGGTTTGGCCCACTGAGATCTTCTGAGAGCGAATGCCTTCACAGCCTCTAGACTTCTACAGTTGCTTTAACACAGTGTTCTACAAGAACATTAGTATAGATCAGGGGTTTCCAAACTAAGCCTTGTCAGCAGGATGCGGCCCACCAAGGTCATTTACCCAGCCCCCACCCTAAACTTGAGACTTAGGGGCATCCTAAGTTTGAAATGACTTGATGGCACACAACAACCACTGTAATTACCTTGACCACCTCATCAGCCAAATGCAGGCTCACACTTTGAATTGATATACTGGTAAGGTTTTTTTGTTTTGTTAAACTTGACACTTGAATGCAGACTTCCCAAACTGAGGAACTGATCATCTCTCAGTACAAATATTACTCTCTGTGCTAGTAATAGTGAATGCACAAGACAGCATATATATATATATATATATTAACACATCCCCTGTACATAACTCTTTTTATAACTTTTAAGTCTGTCTCAATTGTTTCACCTAAGTGGCAGCAACAAGCTCATAAGGAAACAAAATCAGTAAAGCTAAGCACTTACTTGTCTAAGGCTTTGGCAGCTTCACGAATTCCACGGGCCAATCCATCGTGGATGAGTGCGGTCTTGAGCACTTCTTGAAGGGCGGTGTTGACATCCATTACACCTCCAGCAACAATGCTAGATAATAAAGTCACATATAATTGAATTCCCAAAGTGTCCATTACGCTCAACATTCTATTTATAGTGGCAAATCAGTACTTTACATCTCAAAATCAAGGCACCCATCAGTGCAGCATTCAATATGGCAGGTCCTGAAACACTGTTTTATCAACTGTCTGGAGTACTGTTACCTTTTATTGTGTTAAGTAGATTCTCCTATTTGCCCTCAAACGTTCATTGGATGATTCAAGAATACTATGTGTGTGTAGAGGGAAGGAAAAATCTACTCAGTGCCATGTATATTCAAAAGTATTCAAAATATTGTAAAAGTATATTCTATTCTCTTGCTTACATCATCTCCTTCTAACACAAATGGTAAAAAATTAGCATCTTCACACAGCAAAGGTGTGCCAATATCGTGAATGCTTTGGTTGCTCTGTCCACGCCCTTCTGATTCTACACAAAACCTTCTGAGGCAAGAATACCAGACTACAGAAAACTGCAGTCCAATTACAGGCATACCTAGATTAACACAGGCTTTAACAAAAGAAGCTTTTTGGTGCAGTATTTTTGGTGCTCACTCAAACTTTTCCCCGCCCACATCCAGTTTTTCTTGAATTTTTTAGCAGTGCAAAGATGGGGAGAATAGTGAAAGTGGGATGGAAAAGAGCAGATTAAAGCTGATCCTATGTACATGCCTTCAAGTTGCTGAAAGGGTATGGTGATTCCATGAAATTCACAGGGTTTTAGTGGGCAAGGAATGCTCAAGAGGTGGTTTTACCAGTTCTTTCATCTGAAATAAAGCCTATAGCACCGAGTATTTAGTTTGTGATTTCCTATTGAAGTACTAACCAAGCCTGACCCTGCTTAATATTAAAAATTAGGAGGGTATCTAGGAATTTTATGGGATTTTGGCCTACTGAACATCTATGTATGTGCTTTCTGCAAGAAGGGTAAACAGCATCTACCTTCAGAATTCTTTACTGAGCATGTGCACACTGAGCATGGGCAGTTCAAGAAAAGCTTGTGCCCCACAAGCTCCCCACAGCATAAAGAAGCATAGCTCTTTACATCTGATCTCCAAAACAGAAATCCTAAAAAAAGTGGAGGCTTTGAAAGACAAGATTATCCCTGGATTTAAAAATAAACTTTCAGAATCGTATATACATTCTATATGTGATTGTTGTTAATTTTGGATTAAAAGTTTAATGAAACATGCTCTTTTTGTGATGCAAAGGCCTATTCCTATGTCAATACAAATTTTGGTCAAGATAGCAATGATCAGGAACACATCTACTTTATTAACTGAAGGATATCTGTACCAACTTGTAAGATATTATAACATTTGCAATGTTATATTTTTCCCATAGTTCTTAAAATTGATTATGCCACACAACTCTCGCTGCATATTCAGTTGCCAGTGAACATACTACCATGATCCAAATATCTTGCCTTGATACTCAAGTTGGGTTGTAGTCCAACTGCATATGGCCCTTTTAAATCTCATTGAATAACATGGTATTATCTTTAAATCTGACATTCCAATGTTCACCTCATTCCAGATCATAGTGATTAAATTAGGCACTACCATCCCAACAAAACATTCTTATGAAAGTTCAATTTACTTTTCTCAACTGCAAATATTGTATAGTCCTGCTCTTTTTTCTTACTACTTACTGATTTGCAGAGGAAAAATTAAGTTTTTGTAGATGTTTGTAGTAAGTGTACCTAATAATCTAAATAGTCCATTTGGAATCACTGAGCATTAATCACATTACTGAAAAAATAGCAAGCATACAAGAAAGCCAATTAAAAACATGAAGTTGTATACAATGGGCTCTCTCTATCTATGAATTCTGCATCTATGGCCCCTTCCTCACAACTAAATTTATTTCTTTGTTCACCATATTTATACCCTGCCCTTCTCAATCCTGAAGGGGAGTCAAGGCGGCTTGACACATAGGCAACTCTTCAATGCTTCAAAAACAAAATATGATTAAAATAAACATTAAAACTGTTAAAAGAATTAAATCAATTATTAAAACTATGCTATCCACAATTGTAATCTGGGCCATGCCAATAGTCACTGCATATATTCCATATAAAATCCCACATTATCTGCTTTGAACTGGAATATATGGCAGTGTGGACTCAGATAACCCATGCAGATATTGTGGTATTTTCTGCCTTGATAGTCTGGGTCATATGGCTGTGTGGAAGGGTCCTAAGGCTTCAATATATTCACTCATACACACCCCGCCAAAAGCCAACTCTGATTTTTGCCATTATATGTAAGGGATACAATTTGACTATGCCATTGTATATGACAAGACTTCAGCGCCCACAGATTTTGGTATCCATAGCAAATTCTAGAAGCAAACCCCATCAGCCACCAAGGACCCACTGTGTAACAAAGAATGGCTTATATATGCTATAAATACAGCACGTTTCCCATGACAAAACCTTGGGAGAAAGACAACAGCATAGAGGGGAAAAACTAAGGCCAGTAGAGCTTTAATCAAGCTGAACACTAAAGTTCAAGGAAAACTTTCTTGTCCGCACATCTTGTGCAACATATTGGAAACAGAGAGATGTGTGCATGTGCTTTCGGTGTTGCCTATCAACTTATGACGGCCCCATTAGTGTCACAGGGTTTTTCTCAGGTTAATACCCAGAGGTAGGTTTGCCTGTTCCTTTCTCTGCATGGTATTCATTGTTGTTCTCATATCCAAGTACCAATTCAGGTTAATCCTGTTTAACTCCCCAAAACAGTGGGGACTTGGTGCCTTCAGAATAGTCAGTACACTTTATAGCAAGTTATGGGTTTTGTAATGGTTTTATGTCTTTTTCTGAGGGAGAAGAAATGAATGTTTCTTGGGATCAATGACAATTCAGCACAATCCAGCGCTGATCCCATCTTCACACAGAACCAGATTTACAAGATACTCCGGGACCATTCTGTTCAACCCCTGCCATGCAGGAAAATACAGCACTCTGGACAGATGGCCATCCAGCCCTTTTAAATACCCCCAGACAAGGCGATTTCGTGTATTTCCCTCTATTTTAAAGTCTTGAATGCTTTGTATTGCTGGAGTCCTTTAAAAGTCTAATTTAATGGGAACATGTTATCCAAGTGGTTTAAATTAAAGTTAGGATGCATATGCAGTGTAGAATTCATGCAGCTTGAACCCTTTTTAAATGCTATGTCTCAACTTTGTGGAATCATCGGAGTTATAGTTTTACAAGCTTTGTAACACTCTCTGCCAAGGAGTGCTGGCGCCTCAGCGAAGTAGAGCTCCCAGGATCTCGGGCAGTGCAAGTGGTGCCAGGCTGCACTAATGCCACAGTGTGCCAGATGTACAACTTTATTTAACCAAGTTTCCCAGCCCCTCCGAGCCCCCTGCTATTCAAAGAGAGCTCTGGGCCTCCACAGACCCGGCCAGCCACGTGTTGGGAGTCCCAGGCGGAAGTGGGAGGAAGCGAAGGCCTAGCCCTGGAAGAAGCCAAAACGTACCCTTCCTCGGCCATGGTTGGTGGTGACGATCCCGCCCGGGGTTCCTGAAACGAGACAAAAGGCTATTCAAGGTGGGAAGAACGAAGGCGCCCCATTCTCCCGCTGCCCGCCGTCTTTCCCAACTTTCTCGCGGGCCGAGGCCTAGCCACGCGCGAGCGCTCACCTCACAGCATCCGCGCGAGTCGTCAGTGAAAAGGAAGGGGCGGAGCCACAGAGCCGATTTATATAGCGCCGCGAGGACCCCGCGCTCGCCTCGCGCGCCTGCCGTTAGGCCTCTAACCACATCGCCTGATAAAATGGACAGCTATTGTTGGGGGGGGGGGGCTCTTAGGATATTGGATTCCAGTGGGGGCAAGGCGCTTATTCAAGTTCCTTGAGGTCCTAGCGGCGCGAGGCTCGTTGTGGATAGGTGTCTATGGTATTGCCAGCTAATGGGAGGAGGAGGAAGGGAGGTTGGTTGGGGAGGCGTGCGTGTTTCCCCTCCTTTTTCTAATTTATGGGAGCGTTCAGTTCTTTTTCTACTTAGGGTGCATTTACACTGTGGGCACACACCTGAAACTTAGTGTGATAGTGAGAGTAACTATTATAACTCCCAAGCCACGGCTCCATAAGTGCAGTGTAGAATGCTAGCTATCGTCTTCATTTAGAGTAGATTCATAGAGTTGGAAACTTGGAAAAAAAATAGTTTTCTAAGATCTACAGAGATACTCGCAGGAACACCTCAGCAAGTGAGAGTCCAAAAGTGGCAGGCTAAAACCCAGCACCTCAGTCAGTGGCTGATTTTTTTTTTGTCGTGTCAGGAGCAACTTGAGAAATTGCAAGTCGCTTCTGGTGTGAGAGAATTGGCCATCTGCAAGGACGTTGCCCAGGGGACACCCGGATGATTTGATGTTTTATCATCCTTGTGGGAGGCTTCTCTCATGTCCCCGCATGAGGAGCTGGAGCTGATAGAGGGAGCTCATCCACCTCTCCCCGGATTCGAACCTGCAACCTGTCCGTCTTCAGTCCTGCCGGCACAGGACTGCGCCACCGGGGGCTCCGGTAGTGGCTGATACCAAATGAGAGACACCCTCCTGGGAACACAGAACACTCGCAACTTGGAAGGCGCTGAACAGACTGCGTTCTGGCTCCACGAGATGCAGAGCCAACCTTAAGAAATTGAGATACAAAGTGGAGTCCACGACATGCGTGTATAGAGAAGAGCAAACCACAATAATGCAGTCTGTGCCCCACCACATGCACAGTGGAGGACCTTCTTGCAGCAACACCAGAGGTATTCCAAGTGGCCAGCTACTGATCAAAGGACATTTAACAGAATGCCAAGTTTTAAAACTTTGCTTGTGCTTTTTTTAAAAAAAAAATACATTACAGCTTTACCTTTGGTTCACTGCTAATGCAATAAATAAATCCTCCTCCTTAGTAGCATTTGACAAACCTCCTTGAATTTGCATGAATTTGATGGGGAAAGCACAAGTGGGCTGTGATCATCCTAAGAATTGCAGCTGATAGGTGTCTTTTTGGGATGTTCAAGGACAAAGACCCAAAGCATAAGAAAGAGTTTACATATTCATTTACAAGCCCTTCCACATTTCTGGCCCATCTCCTGTTTGGATATCAGCCAGCACACCAACTCCTTAAATCATGAAATAGATTTCTAAGATCTACAGAGATACTCGTGGGAACACCTCAGCAAGTGAGAGTCCTAAAGTGGCAGGCTAAAACCCAGAACATCAATCCGTGGCTGATACCAAACGAGAGACTCCCTCCTGGGCAAACAGAAGACTGGGCGACTTGGAAGGCGCTGAACAGACTGTGTTCTGGCACCACTAGATGCAGAGCCAACCTTAAGAAATGGGGCCACAAAGTGGAGTCCATGACATGCGAGTGTGGAGAAGAGCAAACCACAGACCACCTATCGCAATGCAGCCTGAGCCCTGCCACAGGCACAATGGAGGACCTTCATATAGCAACACCAGAGGCATTCCAAGTGGTCAGCTACTGCTCAAAGGCCATTTAATAGAATGTCAAGTTTTTAAACTTTGTGTTTTCTCAAATACATTGGTTCGCTCCTGATACAATAATTAAATAAATAAATAGAGTTGGAAGAGGCCTCGTGGGCCATCTAGTCCAACCCCCTGCCAAGAAGCAGGAAAAACCACATTATAGCATTGTAGAGTCCTGTCATTACTGTGTCGATCGTTACTGCAAAATAGTGAAACCTACACCTGAAAGTTAGTATGATAGAGTAACCGTACACACTTCATTTTCAAATGGGTCAATTCATTGTTGTTAAATGGAACATCTCTTTGGCCTGCAATGTAATGTTTAGTCACTAGGTGACAAACTTCCCTAAAAAAACAGATCTCCCTGGGATAGTGATCCTCAGTGGCCTTGGGTTTTGCGTACTCTACACTTCAAATAGCTGAGAAATTGAAGCCCCATCTACACTCTCCATTTAACACAGTTTGAATCTAGCATCAAACTGCAGCAGTTAGGCAACAAACTCCCACAAAGGTGTGTGAAAGTAAGCCCGTAATGTGTATCAGTGCTCCTTTTGTGTGATCTGCACATCGAAACTACTTCAGTACCGGTTTGAAAGTGCATTAAATTGACAAAATAGGTGAGCTCTAGGAGTGGATCTGAATTCCTGTCATGACAGAATGTGGGCTCTTCCACACAGCCGTATAACCCAGAATATCAAGGCAGATAATCCACACTACCTGCTTTGAACCGGGTTATCTGAGGGCCCTTCCAGACAAGCCCCATATCCCAAAATCTGATCCCCGGTTTTCTGTTTATCCCAGATTATCTGGCAGTGAAAGCCACTTAGTCCAGTTTAAAGCAGAAAACCTGAGATCAAATCCTGGGATATAGGGCCTGTGTGAAAGGACCCTGAGCCCACACTGCCATATAATCCAATTCAATTTCGATTTTATACAGCTGTGTGGAAAGGGCCAGAGAATCATCAGAAAGAGGGAAAATAAGGGGTGAACTAAAAGGGTAATAATAATTGCAGGGGAAAGAAAATTGAGGATTAAGATGCACAATTCTTGCAAAGTTGGGTACTTATAATATGTTTATGTATTTTATTATGAAGCACTATCACCTCCTTGTTCTTCGTTTTTCTACTGAAGTAAGCAAAGAAGCCCTTTTTATTTATTTTTTAATGTCCCTGGGAAGCCTGAGCTCGTTTTGTGCTTTAGCCTCACGAACCATTTCCTTACAAGAGTTGGCTATTTGTTTGAATTATTTTTTTTGTGATTTCTCCCTTTTTCCACTTCTTGCGCATGTCTCTTTTGAGTCTTAGCCCAGTTAGAAGTTCTTTGGACATCCATTCTGGCTTCTTGTCCTTTTTGTTTCTCTTTTTTGTCACTGTTTGCACATGTGTCTTGAGTATTTCACTCTTGAAAAACTCCCATCCATCTGTAACTTCCTTGTCTTTTAGTATCTGTGTCCACGAAATGCTGCTCAGTATTTCCTTCATTTTTTTGGAAGTCGGCTCTCCTAAAGTCCAAAATGCGGGTTTGACTTGTCTTAGTTTTGGCCTTTCGCCTCCTCTCCCCTTTGTTCGGTTTCTGTGAAAGAGGTTTTAGCCCTCGATATCTACATTCCAGCAATAGGAGTCATCCCATCACTGGAATGTAGATATCGGGGGCTATAACCTCTTTCACAGAAACCGAACAAAGGGGAGAGGAGGCAAAGTAGCCTTATATGTCAAAAACTGTTATGCCGAAGAAGAGATGCAAGACTACCTGGCTGCTTCCTGTCTGGGGGAATTCTTTGTTTGGGAGATGTTAACTGGCCCTGATTGATTCTTGTCTGGATTCTTGTCTGGAATCCCCCTGCATTTTGAGTGTTGCTCTTTATTTACTGTCCTGATTTTAGAGGGTTTTTAAAAATACTAGTAGCCAGATTTTGATCATTTTCATGGTTTTCTTTCTGTTGAAATTGTCCACATGCTTCTGGATTTCAGTGGCTTCTCTATGTAGTTTGACATGGTGCATGTTAGAGTGGTCCAGCATTTCTGTGTTCTCAAGTAATATGCTGTGTCCAGGTTATTTCATCAGGTGCTCTGCTATGGCTGACTTTCTGGTCGAGTCAGTCTGAAAAGTCTTTCCTGATTCGTGATTCGTGTTTGGGCAATGCTGCGTTTGGTGGTCCCTCTGTAGACCTGCCCACAGTTGCATGGTATAAAAATTTCAAAAAGTGACATTTTATTCCAGTAGATATTTGGAATATTAGCACAAACTGGAATTTCATACTCAGACTACAATTAATGTGTATTTGTGTGGAGTGGAGGTTACTTTAAACAGGCATTTTACGAAAGAGCTCTGTCAAGCAAAAAGAACCAGGTGTATTTCAAGACATGAGTAATAACTATTTATTGTGTAAAATGACTCTAGAAAGGTCATATAAGTATGAGTAAAGTTTTAACATAAATTAATAGGAAATAATTCAGAGTTGGTTTGTTTTATGTTGTCTATAATCAGGTTTTTCTTAACAAAATTCTTTTTATATTTAACATGCAAAATTATATAAATACCTCAAAATCCAAAAATATAATGATATTTGTATAGTACTTTGTGTCAAAAGCATTGCATAAATAAGTATAAAACTGATAAAATATAGGGAACGTAAGTGGCTAAATAAATCTTGACCAAAAATGGGCAACAGTGACCGTATTGCCTGTATCTTTAAACAATTCTTCCTTTGTAGATAAGGCAGGGCATTGTGGACAAGCATACAGATGTAGAGTTGTTTGTTCTGCTCCACAGTCGCACAAGGTGGAGGATTCTTCTAGGTAGTACCATTTAGCCAGGTTGTCTTTTGATCTGCCCACTCCGCTTTGAAGTCTGTTCAGGGACTTCTAAGTTGCCAATTCTTGGTTTCTTAATATAAAGTACAAAGTACTTTGTATTAAGAACAAATTATAAGAGCATTACTTTGTAGTTATGATGATGAGGGGAGATTGCAAATTTTAATGCACAGAGATGAATGTGAGGCGAGAATCAAATGTGGGTTGACGTATGGGATTGAATAAGACACTTTCCAAATGAAGCAATTCATTTATATGTAGTAATTTGATGGTTTCACATCTCTTCTCCTTGCTATCTATGCTGGTTAGGTCCAATGGAACGGCAGTCCAACATCATCTGGTGTAGCAACAGGCCACCTACTTCTATTTGAAATGATCAAAATTTATCTGCCAGTCTTCAACAAATACATTTTCAAAAGACAGAAAATAAGGTAAATTCTATATATTTTGGGATGAACTTTTAGGATGCAGCTATTTTATTATACGTGTCTTACTTTTATTTTGCAAAACAACTCCTTCTACTACACTTAAAATATCAGTAAATGAATGACCAGAATACCCTTAGTATCCACTGGACTTTGGTTTCCAGGGCATGGATGTTCACTCATGCATATAAAAATATGTGAATGCTAAAGTCCCATTATATAAAATCATGTAGTAAAATGGTGTCCTTTATGTAAAAGGGAAAAATCAAGGTTTTATATATATATATATATATATATATATATATATATATATATATATATTCAAGCCATGGAATATGGAGGGCCAATTATATTCCCATTTAAACTTTACTATTAATTACTATATTATAAATAAAGCTGGGAGCTAAAATATTTATCAGATATTAATATAGGGGAAGTAATTTGTCTTGTGTGTACACGGGGAAGGGACATCCTTCTAACAAAGTCCCTATAACTATAAACAGCTATTTCAGTTGTGTTAAAGGGCAACACCCTGTTAGATAGGATGGGCACATGAAGCAGAGGGTAAGGCTCCTATAACTTTTAGTTGTATAGAACCAACATTTTCCTGCCTCTCATTCCAGCATTAAGACTCTGTGTGTGATGTGCTCTTCTACACTAACACTTGGTTGCCTGGGGCACAAGCATTTTCAGGATCATGGCGTCAGTGTAGCAGGCATTCTTATCCTAAACACACTCATTTAGAACACAGTCTTATTAACCCTAATGAGATTTGCTTCTAAGGAGGACAGTCATAGAGTCAGCTTGTGAGCATATATGTTAGGAAGCAAACTCAGTAGATCTTGATTCTGGGGAAACAGAGTTAAATTAAGATTAATAACAATGAATATGGAAATATGAAGGCAATTTAAGAAAACCTTCCTTGGTTTCTATCTAGTGCTATCAATTGAAGGACGGAGCTGGCTGCAGCCCATTAGGTTTTTCAGGATTTCTCATTAGTTTTACCCTTGATCATTATGTCTTCCTCTCTTGAATAAATGACTTGAGTTTAAGGGCCCTTCCACACAGCCATATAACCCAGAATATTAAGGCAGAATCACCCACAATATCTGCTTTGAACTGGGTTATCTGAGTTCACACTGCCATATATCCCAATTCAAATCAGATGATGTGGCATTTTATTCAGATGTGTGGAAGGGGCCTAAGGGGCATAACATGGTGGTTCCAGTTCATCCTTAATATTATTTTCTTTAATAGCGATAGTAAATTCATTTGGAAGGCTCATCCAGATGTTTGCCCTCCAGTGTCATCTGCATGTAAGCTGTTTCTATCGCTTTTCTCTCCTCCAAATAATGCAAAGGAATAGAAGTATTCAGCAAATGTTTTCCAAACTTCAAATGCTTTGCGCTTAAACTCCCTGAAGACCCAACCAGCTTGGCTAATGGTCAGGAATTCTGGAGAACAAAAGTTTGGTAACCACTAGTTTAGATGAAAGAAAGAAAGACTCATATCTCTGGTTTGGTAGCACAAGGTTTAGCTCACAATGTGGAGTGCTCCTCTGCATCTGCCATAGACTTTTCAAAATTTTCTGCTATCTGCACTGGCTACTGGCATGCTTCTAGACCAATTCCATGTCACGGTGTTACCACTTAAAGGTCTAAATGGCTTGATATATATTACCCTCATTTAGATTGACTATCCCGTATCTAAAATGCTTAGGTCCAGAAATGTTCCATATTTTGGATTTGGGGGGGGGGGTGGATTTTTGAATACTTACATATACATAATGAGATATCTTGGAGATGGGATCACATGAAATTCATTTATGTTTCATATACACCTTTATACACCTAGCCTGAAAATAATGTTACACACAGTATTTTTTTTATGCATGAAACAAAGTTTGTTGCATTGAATCATTAGAAAGCAAAGGATTCACTTTTTCTGCTACTCATATGAATGATTTTGGAGTATTTTGGAATTTGGGATGAGGGATGCTTGACCTGTACCATGACGAATCTTCTTGAACGTTAAACTCTACTCCTGTAGTCCTCACATTTCTGTTAAAATTAAGTTGGTGCATGCAGAAGGTGCATCCAGCCCCCAAATTTGTATTTCCTTCCTAATTACATGCAAGTCTGCCTCTTTCCCACATATTACCAATTGAGCACCGGATCACTTTCAAAGTGATGGTACTCACCTTTAAGGCCTTGCATGGTCTGGGGCCAATGTATCTGAGGGATCGTCTCACCCCCTACCAACCCCAGAGATCCCTCCGCTCTGAGGACCAAGATCTATTGGAAGTCCCCAGTGTCAAGACCTTGCGTCTAACGGCAACCAGACGCAGAGCCTTCACAGCAGTGGTGCCATCAGTCTGGAATGCTCTGCCACCTGAAGTTAGTGCCCTGCGGGACTTACCAGCTTTCCGCAGGGCATGTAAGACATACCTGTTCCGACAGGCTTTTAATGTTTGATACTGTTGTTTTTAAATTGTTTTAAATTGCTTTTAAACTTTGTTAGATTTTAGCTATTCTTGTAAGCCGCTCCGAGCCCCAGGGGAGTGGCGGCATATAAGTTTAAATAATAAATAAATAAATAAATAAATATGTTCAGGTGAGCCTTGAACATCTTATTCTTTTATTGAGATTAAAATTAATTCATTATTTTTAAATATTAAATTAAGTATCTCTTTGCAGCATGCTTCTGCATTCTGTGTGGAATCAAAATGATTTAAAGCCGTAAAATTGTTGAATGATTGATATTTCAAACCACAACACAACAGATTGTTAATTTTGTTAAAGAGAGCATCCTAACAGAATACAATAGCATTGTATACCAGTCACGAGGAGCAGGTGTGCACAGAAGTAAGGAAGCATTTCAGAATTCCATCTTTGAATGGTTTTCTATACTATTGGTAGTCCATAGCATTTGTTTTTGGAGTCTGTGGAACTTCAATTCCTTTTATTTATTTAGTTGGGACAAACAAGTAGAGTATAACATAACCACTTTTCCTCATGAGGAAGTTTAGAAGATAACACAGGAGACTTACGGAACATATATTTTAGCAATTTAACTAAAAAGAGATTTAAAAAATCATAGATAATCGCCCTTGTCTCTACTTGTTTTCATTCTTTTTCCACTGTTTTCCCCCTCTCCATCTCCCGTTCACCTCCCTCTCTCTCCGGGAACAGCCATACATTTCCTTTATCATTCATTCTGTTTGTTGGATTGTAAGGATAGTCTGGTTTAATTTCTTATGTTTTCTGTTGCCCTTAGCCTTGGCTATCAGTTATCCCCATTTCCCTTTCCATTTCCCCCTGGGGTATCCATTGGTATATTTATTTTTCCTATCCATGATGTAATCTTGAAGCATATAGCCTGCTAAATATTCATACCATTTTTGTATTTCCCATTTTTATGTTCTTTCCAATGCAGGGTGACCATGGCTTAGGCCACAGCTAACATATATTTAGTCTTCTTGCTTTAGTCTTTATTGCCCCTTTTCTCCTCATTTCAGGTAAAAAAGTGTTTATCATTCCACTCTTATTTTTTGCTCTAATAATTCCTCCATTTTCCCCTTTATTCTTCTATAGAATTTGTGTACCTTGGCACAGTCCCACCACATAAGGATAAATTTCCAGTTTCCCCACATTCCTGCCAACAGATTTTAGATGTCCTTTTTGTAATATGGCTATTTGCCAGAAAGGGGTTCTATACCATTTTGTCAGTATTTTCCTCTGTATTTCTTTGATTTTTAAATGTTTAAGATATTTTAATTGAATTTACCCACAGTTCTAAGTTCTTCTGGTAATTTATTTATATCTCGTTTTTCTCCCATGGGTGGGATTCAAAGCGGTGTACAATGGTTGAACGACCAAATTACATAACATAAAAAAACACAAAACATCATATAAACAAAATTAAACAGAAATACACACTACATAAACCAGGTAAAGGTTTCCCCTTGACATTAAGGTAGTAAGTCTAGTTATGTAAATTAAAAAATTGTTCTAGGGTCCTAAAAGCTCCATATCCTTTTGGTTGTGTAAAAAAATACCGGTCCGAAATAACAATTCCAAAGATATACCATTACCCCTATGTTTCTGGCCATTGTCTATTGTTGATCTTCGGGAAATGTCTGGTACCATAAAAAGGCTTTAACTTGAGAGTGAAAGGCCAGCAAGGAGAAGATTACAGATTATTTCTTCATTCCATACTTCAAACAGGTATGAAACTTCAGTTCCTGGATCTCCTGGCTGTTGCTTTTGGAACTGAAACTGTAAACACCTGAGAGTCCAAAGACTGAGATGCAGATATTCAACTGGTGTGTCTACACATGCAAGAAGGAATAATTAATTGTGTTGTTGTAGGTTTTTTCGAGTTGTATGGCCATGGTCTAGAGGCATTCTCTCCTGATGTTTTGCCTGCATCTATGGCAAGCATCCTCAGAGGTAGTGAGGTAATTAATTACTTTAGATTTGTCTATACTGCAGGAGGAGGAGGAGGAGGAAGAGAAAAAGAATATTTCTGTACCACATTAGCCCCAAATTCAAGTGATACGTGTTCCTTTGTGCAAAAATAAACGCTTCATTGAAAATGTGCCTGGCTTTGAAGTCCCTTCCTTGAAAATTTCAACACAGAAAGTCACCCCTGGAATTCACTGATTTTTCCTCAAATAATGTGTAGGAATGGTCACAGGCAGGCCCGTAGCCAGGATTTTGATTCGGGGGGCTGAGTCTGAGTGAAAGAGGGTCTAGCCTAGCAAACCTTTTGTATGGTTACCCCAATACCCCCATGCATATGGGATATATTGAGTATGGTGATCAGATCATGATATGAATAAACATAACAGTTTAAATAATGGACCAGTAAGGCCTTCTCGCAGACCACCATGAGAATTTAGGGGGGGGGAGGGGCTGAAGCCCCCAAAGGCCCCCCCCCCCCCCACATGCCTGGTCACAGGAAAGCCTGCAAATTAAGGACATGGTGGTGAAGTTGGGATGTATTTAGTCTTTATAGACCAGACTTGGGCAAACTTTGCCCTTCCCTCCAGGTGTTTTGACTTCAATTCCCACAATTCCTAACAGCCTGTGGTATGGGTAAACTTTGGCCCTCCCTCCAGGTGTTTAGGACTTCAACTCTGTTAGGAATTGTGGAAGTTGAAGTCCATGCCTGGTCTATAGATATACACACCAGTTACCTATAGACAGAGGAGTATTGGTTCCCCTTCCTACTGTCCCTTTAAACCTCAAACGGGGAGGGGGGGGCTCCGCGAGGGAGTGAGGCAACTTCCGAGCGGCGCTCCAGCCAAAAGGGCAAAGCCTCCGGCGCCGAGAGGGAGGCTGCTTTTGCCGGGAGAAGGAAACATGCCCAGGAGAGTCAGGGGGAGGCGCGCTCCTTCGGGCTGAACGTCTGCTGAGACCTCGGGTTGGGGAAAAGAGAGAAGGAAGGAAGGAAGGAGGAGAAGGAGAAACTGCCTCCGAAGCCCCTCTGCCCGCCGCTCCTGCGATGGGGAGCCACGAAGCGGCCACTTTGGAGCCCAGCGAGTTCCCCCCAGGTGGGTTGGGTTGGGTTGGAGAGGCGCTCCGCTTGGGCTTGGCTAGCCTTTGCCCCTTGTTGCCCCCATCTCTGTCTGTCTGGGCTGGGTATCCCTGGGCTGAAACGCTTGGGACCAGAAGGGTGTTACATAACTTTGGGGATGGGGCCCAACAAGTCAACACAATGCTCACTGATACCTGTAGGCAGTAATTGCATACTAGAGAGTGTGTATGCAATCTTCTATATAAATAAAAATGTAATGTTCGTTTGTGGGATTAACATAACTCAAAAACCACTGGTCGAATTGGCACCAAATTTGGACACAATACATCTATCAGGCCAACGAGTGACCATCACTCATAAAAACACTGAAAAACACAGCAGAAGTGACTTAAAAAGCCAAAATACAAAAAAAACCCCACATTACAACGCATATGCAAAACCACATATATATGCAAACACACATATACACAAATACACACACACACACATATATACACACAAAACACATTACAGACTGGGCCATAGCAACGTGTGGCAGGGGACGGCATATATATATATATAATTATAATTATTAGAAAAATAATTTGGTACATGGAATAAAGTATGTTTGTATTGACCAGAAAGCGATCTCAGCCACTCATTGGGGTGATTTTGGAATAGTTCAGAATTCCCAGTAAGGGACATACAGCCTGTATGCATGTATTACATATGTGTTTATTATTACATATGTGTTTCAAGGGATGAGCTCATTGGAGTTTACTCCCAGGTGCAGCAGGCTTGCAACCTATCTATACAGAAGACCAGGCAAGGGAAACTTTGGCACTCCAGGAGTTTTGGACTCCAACTCCCACAATTCCTAACAGCCTACCAGCCAGGGGCAGCTCAACCCATTACACAAAGTAATCATTTGCAGTATGGTTGATTTTGCCCAGGGGCGCTCTTGAGGCGCTCTTGGGGGAAAATAGACCTTGACATATGCGAGTTGTAGTTACTGGGATGTATAGTTCACCTACAATAAAAGAGCATTCTTAACTCCACCAACGATGGAATTGAACCAAATATGGCACACAGAACTCCCACGACGAACAGAAAATATATATCAGTGATTGGTTTGGGGGGAGGGGGGTGTGCCAAAATACTGTTTGCTTACCATTGAAAATTACCTAGGGCCGCCTCTGCTACTGGCTGTTAGGAATTGTGGGAGTTGGAGTCTAAAACCCCTGGAGGGCCAAAGTTGTGTTTACCGGAACTCAACCCCACCAGCCAAAACTGTATTAAAACTGCATGCTACACAAAGCTGTTTTTATAATGCGGTAAAACTGTATTACATGAAGTTTGTCTTCATGTGTTTTTAATTATTGTATTTCAATATGAATATCTAGTCAATAGGGGCCCCTGGCAGCACAGCGAGTTAAACCACTGAGCTGCTGAACTTGCTGACCAAAAGGTTGGCAGTTCGAATTCTGGTTGCGGGGTGAGCTTCCGCTGTTATGCCCAGTTTCTACCAACAGTTCAAAAACCTAGAAGTGTGAATAGATCAGTAGGTACCACTTCAGCGGGAAGGTAACAGCACTCCATGCAGTCATGCTGCCCACATGACCTTGGAGTTGTCTATGGACAACGCCGACTCTTCGGCTTAGAAAAGGAGATGAGCACCACCCCCCAGAGTTGGACACTACTTGACTTAATGTCAAGGGGAAACCTTTATTTTAGTGGTTCTCAACCTGGAATCATAGAGTTGGAATAGACCTCAAGGGTTATCCAATCCAACCCCCTGCCAAGAAGCAGGAAAATCACATTCAAAGCACACACCCCCCCCCCCCCGACAGGTGACCATCCTGTGGGTCCCCAGGTGTTTTGGCCTACAACTCCCAGAAATCCCAGGTAGTTTATCAGCTTTTAGTATTTTTTGAAATTCAAGACCAAAACATCTGGGGACCCACAGGTTGAGGACCACTGCTTTACCTTTACCTAGCAAGTCAGTCCAGAGGTTATGGTATGGTGTATTGTGGAGTGTAGTATTAGTCCTACTTTTAATAGTAACTTTCATTCAACCAGAAACTATGTTTATCCAACATTTATCAATCCCCATGAGTGCCGGTTCATTAAGAGACGTCGTACATCCACACACACAAATATACACAAACACACACTAAGCAATGCACACACTTATTGTGCCGTCACTGTACAGGGTGCTTTACAAGGAAAAGCACAACAAAACATTTTCCCTGCTCTCTCAGGCTTACAATCTAAAGAGTTCAGTTTGGAGGCAGAAATCTCTGGCATTCCTTTTATTTATAGAGTCGACTATGGTGAAAACTGACTCCGTGCCAATTAATCGCAATTCCAGAATAATTTCCTATCCCCACTCACTGCAGCCCTTATCTGTGATCCTGAAAAGCAAGCAGGCTGAGTCAAGGAATTGCTCACTGGGGTTTACTCCCAGGTGTTGATGGCTATATTTCAGAAGGAGGAACTGGCCAAACCACTTTTCAGTCCTCCTTGCTTAAGACAACATAAGATATTCAAAAGCCGTTCAATGACGCACACAGAGAATTCAAGGACCAGTCCCTTTATGCCACGGATTATGTTTCACCGGTGTAATGAAATTAAGGAAACTACTTGTGGAATGGGGTGGCTGCAATCTCTCATTTCTTTCTGTCTTAGAAAGTAAATGAATTTTGAACTGACAGCGTGGTCTGGTCATAGTTGACTTTTTGGACTATGTCTCTTGTTGCCAGTCTTCCAATCCCCACATAACCACAGAAACCCACTGGTCCTGGGCCAGTCACACATGCTCAGCCTCAGAGAAAGGCAAAAGGCCATGTGAACAAACCTTGCCCAGAAATCCCTGTGATAGGTTCACTTTAGGGTTGTGATTAGTCAACTTGAAGGCACATGGCGGCAAGCTATGCAGGGTCAACCCTGGTTAGAACTGTGGGTGGAAGACTGCCAAGGAATGCAGGTCTTGCAGCTGTGTTTCAGAGGAATGTGCATTCAGGAGGCGGAACGTGTGGACGAGGCTAAGGGAATTCCTCCTGCTTTGGCAATACTCAGTAGCAGAAGATGGTCTGAAAATGCCATGCATGTGTCATCTGTGCTATAGATAAATGCAAATTCTATTGGGAATGTCTACCACTGCTGGGCACCTTTTGCCACCTGCTAAGCCACAGAAACATGATTTTTCCCTTCCTAGTTTGCTGTTTTATTTTAAGGGTCTTGTAATCTTTAGGTTCTCATTTACCCAGATTGCCCTTCTGGGTATTTCCAAGATTAGATGTCACAGCCCCCTTCTGTCACAATGACCCGCTCACTGACCTCAAGTTTTAGCCCTACAATATTAGAATCTAGATATAACAATAATAATTATCCTGCCCTATCTCCCCCGAGGATCCAGATGTGGTGGATCTAGTTGCCTGCTTGAAAATTAGGGCTTATGAATGGAAACGCTACTAAAGATGATCACATTTGCATTCACTCTTCCTGTTCGGTTTAAAAACAGCCACTGTTAACAGCAGTCCTCAGTCAGGAAACTAATGCTTAGTGCTTTCGAAGAAATCTCCATATAGTTGAATTCTAAAAGCCAGGAGGACTCAAGGGTGCAGATCCATATCATCATGTTCCTAATTGAATTGAACCACCTAACAGTTTCTTAATCGAATCAGTATATGATTACGTTGCATGCTTTACAATTTCTTATCTTTGTCAATGTAAACAATCTTATATAAAACTGCAAATCCAAAGTTCAATATTTTCCATATGTTGGCTTATTCATTAATTGGAATGGAGATTAGGATTTGAAAGAGTATTTGTGAAGGAACTAGACAAGATCCTGAAGTGTCAAGATACATCATTAAATACCAAAGTTTGAATTATCCGTGACATCATATTTCCTATTACTCCATATGATTGTGAAAATTGAGAGGGAAGATAATCAACTAATTTGAAATATGGTGCTACAGACTGCTAACAGCAAAAATAAATGCTTCCTATAGCAAATCAAGTTTCAACCCTCTGCAAGCCAGGATTACTAAACTGAGGTTGTTATACTTTGACCATATCACAAGAAGATATGTCTCACTTGTAGAGACAATGATGCCTGGTTAGGTAGAAGGCAGTAAGGAAAGGATAAACTCAGTCAAGGAAGCCAAACTGCCTGGAGTCTTCAAGGTACCAGGAGGACTGTTGATGATAGGGTGACTTGGAGGTCTCCCATTCATGGGGTTGCCATAAAACAAGGTTGACTTCGTAGCAATGAATGACAACAAAAAGCCAAAGTGCTTAGTCCCAGTTTGTGGGTAGACCTGGGACATGGCTATAGCTGTTAACATTTTTTAATCTGTTTCTGCATTTCTTTTCAACTTAGCAAATCTAAACTTGCAATAGTGTTAGTTTTACTTTTAATATTGGAATATGCTTAGCTTCTTATGTTATAAGATGTTTTTTCCCCTCTTAAGACAATGACAGACCACAAGTTGCCTTTGATGAATCCAGACGGCTCAGCAAAGAACAGATGTTTATATTGATAGCAACAGCAAGTGTCAACTTCAGTTCAATGATCTGCTATTCAATCCTGGGGCCCTTTTTTCCAAGAGAGGTAAATAAATATACAACAGTTGAAAAGAATTCTGTTGCAAAATTGCTTAATGGTACATTTATTTATTTATTTATTTATTTGGGGTTCTTGTACCCCGCCCTTCTCACCCCGAAGGGGACCCAGGGCGGCTTACAGCTGCAAGGCGCACTTAGACGCCTGCTACACAAACAATCATCACAAAAAATATAACAGTACAAATTCCCACAATTCAACATTATCCAATAAAATCAGTAAAATGATAAAATCAGTAAAAACAATACAAACCTGGATCTTCGTCCTACCCATCAGTGTACAATTAACTCAAAGATCTGTTTTGGTTCCATTTCGACAATCCTGCCGATCTTACACATCTGATTGTCTTATTTGGTTGTCATTGTCTAATTGCCTGGTTGCCCAAAGGCCTGGTTCCACAGCCATGTCTTCACCCTCCCTAGGGAGCCCCTGGTGGCGCAGCAAGTTGAACCTCTTAGCTGCTGAACTTGCTGACCGAAAGGTTGGTGGTTCAAATCCGGGAGTGAGGTAAGTTCCCGTTCTTAGCCTCAGCTTCTGCCAATCTAGCAGTTTGAAAACATTGAAATATGAGTAAATCAATAGGTACCACTTCAGCGGGGAGGTAATGGTGCTCCATGCAGTCATGCTGGCCACATGACCTTGGAGGCATCTACAGACAACCCTGCTATTCGGCTTAGAAATGGAGATGAGCACTCCCCCCCCCCCCAGTCAGACACGACTAGACTTATTGTCAAGTGAAAACCTTTGCCTCCCTAAGGGCATCCCTCCCTGTTGTCCTTCAGAAAACAAGCAAAAACCTTTCTCTGGAAGGAAGCCTTTGGGAAAGACAATTGATGGACTTCGTTAAATGGCAGTGTACTTTGACTATGTCAATGTGATGGAGCTGGTTTTAAATATTATTGATTTTTAATACTCTTTATCATCTATTCTTGTTTTAATTTTTGTATACCTTGAGTACCGCATCTTGGCCTACGAGCCCACGAGGACCTTGAGATCATCCGGGGAGGCCCTTCTCTCGGTCCCGCCTGCCTCACAGGCACGCTTGGCGGGGACTAGAGAGCGGGCCTTCTCGGTGGTGGCCCCCCGGCTATGGAACTCCCTCCCTGTTGAAATTAGACAGGCGCCTTCCCTCATGGCCTTCCGCAAGGGCCTGAAAACCTGGCTCTTTGAAAAGGCCTTCAATTAAGTGCTATGCTTTGGAATGACCACCGGAATGGAATATGACTACGAGACTGATTATGACCCAAACAAGACGAAGCGGATTTTTAGTTTAGTTTAGCTGTGTGTTAGTAAGATGTATGTTGCCCTGAATTTATTGTAACTGTTGTCTTTATGTTCTATGTTCTGTACACCGCCACGAGTCGCCTCCGGGCTGAGAGTGGCGGTCAACAAATGCAAATAATAAATAAATAAATAAATAATATATGTGATGTTTTGTATTTTGAGTTTATACTGTCATATGCCTGAGAGGCATTGAATTGGTACCGATTGTTAGCTGCTCTGAGTCCCTCAATTAGGGGGACGGGATATAAAACGAAGTAAATAAAATTAAATAAAATGCATGAGTGTAATATGTTTCACCCTTTACTGTATTTTGGGTGTGAAGAAATCTATTTCTCAACATATGATGTTGCTGGGAAATTGCAATTTTTGTTGTGCCCTACAGCAGTGCTTCTTTTGCAACTATAAGTGCAATGCAGATTGAAATGGTACAGCTGACGGTACATAGTGTTACAACATTTGCAAAAAACATCTAACTAGTGATAGAGCTTTGTCATGGAAAAGTACAAAAAAGTCAGTGATAAACCAAACTCTATCTGGAATTTAATTCTTTTTGAGGTTTAACCTACCTTTTAACAACTTTGGACATTCCCCATTGTTATTGCTTCAGAACAGAGATAGGCTGTTTGGTAGTGTTAGATTCCAACTCCCATCAGTTTCAGCTAGTATGTTCAGAAATAAATGAAGTTTGCAATCCAAAGGACACCAGTGTTTCAAAGTATTTCAATGTGTTCTTCTCTCTCTCCCTTTATTTTGGTAAATAATCCCAATGGTTTTCATATCCATTGGGATATGAAACAGATCACAAATATTGTACATAAGTCATCAAAGAAAACCAACCACAGAAAAATATTCCACTGGGGAAAATTATGTATTGTAAATAATGTGGAGAATATATATTGATATGTGTTTAGGAGTGTAAGGAGGAAATACCCAAATTGTGATATAAAATTTCCTAGAAGGCCTGAATCTGGTCTTTTATGTAAAAACAAACAAACAAACAAACAAAAACCCCAAGTACCTAGCATTGTCTTTTTCATTTGACCAAAAGAGCTGGGAGATCTAGAACACTTTCAAAGTTACATACAATAATCTTTTCCCATTTTCTGATATTTTCACATGTGACATATGAGAGCATCCAACCAAGTGCACCTCTGTGTGTACCAAGGGTAGAGAAAGGGTCTGTAATTCATGTATATATATTATATGGGACAGTCATGAAATGCGTGGCTTTCCCCTCTTTCATGTGTATTTGTAAAAGCTGGAGAAAGCTACATTTTTGAAGTACCATGCTGGCTGGGGGACTTCAGGATCTCTGGTCCCCAAAATTAAATTTTCCCAGCTCTGGTGCCTGGTAGAATGTGAGATGATAAAGAGGTTCTTATTAAGAAACTTTTTTTTTCTCTTTTTCCCACATTCTCAAGTTTATACAGAAAACCCAAGAGGTCTTCAAAACATGGTTTGCGACAGTTGTTGAGCAGCATATAACTGGTGCTGTAGTGTTTTTGTGGTCTTGGGCTTCACTGTTCATTGTCTGATAAAGGAGACCTAAATTAGAATTTCAAGGAAGACATACACACACTGAAATTTAAATCAGGCAATTATTTCCTGCAGGTGCTCATGTTCTGATCCTTTTTGTGTATGTTTTTTTAAGGCAGAAAAGAAAGGTGCTAACAGTACAATAGTTGGATTCATTTTTGGATGCTTTGCTTTATTCAACTTCCTGGCATCTTTGATCATGGGAAAGTATGTAAGTATCTTTGCCAGAATTTCCATATAGCAATGTTGTATAACGCAGAAAGGTGAAACTAAAGTTTTGTTGCAGCATCTTAACTTCTTGCCCACTCACCTCATTAAGGTCTTGACTCTAGTACTGTAATGATAAAACCCCATAATGTTGTAATTTCACCTAGCTTTTAGCTGGGCCGGATTTAATGCAATCAAATCAGCCATGCTACAGAGTAGATTCAAAGGGACTAAATATAAACATAGAGTATGCCCTTGTGGGGAGGGAAAAGTTGAAACTATCACGCATGTGCTTTTTATCTACAAAGATAATAGACTGAGGTTAACATCCCCTTTACTCACCATAAGGCCGGGAAGAACTTTAAACTGGTACTTTAGTTATCTACTGTCTGATCTTGACAGAAGGGTGATGGAGCAGGTGGCCAAATTTCTTCTTGCAGCGGCAAAAAACCACAAGTGCTTCATAAACAATGTGCAATTTGTAATAGCTGAGAATGAAACAAGGAGCACCTAAGCGACTTATTACTAAACTGTAATCGGCACCAAACCTAGAATATAAATATAGTCACTCAACTGGTAGAGAATGGAAATATTTATTAGCATTATATTATGAGCCAGATTCGATGTTATAAATGATTCAGATGCAGTATTTTGCTATTCTATCCTTATTTGACTTCAGCCAAATGTTTGTTGACCGAAATAAAGGCTACTGACTGACTGATAATAACTTATCACATTTCACAGAGCATGTTTTCCACTCGTATGAGGTAGCTACCAGAAATTGCTTCTATTGTATCTGTACCATATAGACTCCCTTCAGACAGCTCTTAGGTATTTAAATGTGTTTGTTGTTGGACATAGAGCTGGGGAATTTTCTTTGCTTTTAAGACTGGAACAGAGTGATTGCACTGTAATCCAAATGTAGTAACCATTCCTATCTGGCTGGATATGACTTGTCCTTTCTGATAATGAGCTTATGCACTGTATTTTTTGAATGGTAGTTTAAGAAGGAAAGACAGCATGTAAGTTTAATAAATAAGTTCAGTTGGAGAGTGCTCTCAACAAATCTATGGGTAACCAAGGAAACACTGCCCTGTGAATTTTAGTTTTTCTAAGTCACTTCAGCAGTATAAGTGTAATCTAACTTTATGTTTCTAAAATATATTGAGATTGATCAATACTGATGTGGGATTAAGTTTGTCTTAGTGAACACAGTTGAGCATTTCAGTGTATCCTCCCATTTTGTTGCTATATCACAAAACTAGGAGACAACATTTGTGAATTCTTCAGTGCTTTGAGATGGTTGTCCAAATGGCTGTTGTGATATGGATAGGTGTATTGCTATCAAATGTGGGGTCATTGATAGCAAAGAGTGCTGAAACAGTTAACTGCACCAGTTTCCTTGTCTTTGTAAAACTGGGTTAATTCACTTATCCATTTAGAATATTTTTAGGCGTGATAATAAGCTGGAGGTAAGCCAGTGGGGTGAGGTGGGGATTAGCTACTTCACCTGTCCCCCTTTTTTCTTTCCTGTAAACTGAATGACAGACAGTGGACTTTTGTAGCATGCTTCGATAGAATGCTTCTCTTAAAGGACCTGAATGTTATGCAAGTGTAATGCTTGTCTTCTACAATTACAGCTTGTACAGATTGGAGCAAAGTTTATGTTTGTTACTGGAATGCTTGTTTCAGGAATTGTGACAATTCTCTTTGGGTAAGTATATATGTGTGTATATATATAACTTTCAAACACTGTGTCTTAAAAGCCTCCATTGTTTTATATGTTTTGGTCTTAGAAAATTATGGCTTTGAATTAAAATTATTGTTACTCAACTTTTTACTCTGTTTGGGATATCTAGAGGCTGCTGGAATACTCTGGGGTGTTTCCAGGCCAAGCATGACTAATGTTGTTATTCAAAATGGCCTTTAAACCTATTTCATCTTTTTTCTTTCTCAATGTAATTTTTCTGATAAGAAATATGACGGAAGAAGCTGTGAGAAAATGAAGGCAAGGGTCACAAGTGAAAGAAGGTGTCATTTGAACAGCCTGTAAAACTTCATTTTTGAGGCTGTAGAAATTGCAAAATCTGTGGCAGGAAGCACTAAAACTATTACTGTCATTGTAGACATGATGTATTTGGCAGGATGTAATAATAATTAGTAGACAGTAACTACTGATAGTACTTTTGTCAGTGGGAGTGGATTATGTTCTACTTTGAACTTTAAGGAGCTATCCAAGGTGCTGAATCTATTTTTTAGCGAGCTCTTCAAGATTTCAAACTGAAACACAAAGCAGATTCACTGCCCCACTACCATAGTTTTGATCACAGTTGAATCATGCAAATTTCTGTCTTAAACAGTGCAGAATATGACTTGAGCACAAATGAGTATAATATGACTTTGTCTATCATCTATATCAAGGCTTCTTAAACTTCTTACACAGGATCTAAGTATATAGTTACAGACTCAAACATTGACTGATAACAAATCATCATTTGTAAGGCTTGCTAAACAGGCTGATTTTTCTCTCTATGAAGTACAGCTGAGGTATCTTCTGCAGAGCCCACGGTAAACACTATGTTTGTAAATGTCAAAAACAGCCCACTAGATGACGTTCAGAAAAAAAAATGGGATCCAAGATTGGGCTAAAGATACCCCATTTGAGGTTGGGACTCACAGTTTAAGAAGCAGTAATCTATATGAATGGGAAACTAAAACATACTGCTTTCTGATTAATGTGATTGATAATTACACAGTTACACTAATTTAGAAAACCATTTTGGACAGCGAGAACAGTTACATAATTTCAGCTGGGAAAAGGAGCCCCCAGTGGCACAATGGGTTAAACCTTTGTGCCAGCAGGACTGCTGACTGAAAGGTTGGCAGTTCGAATCCGGGGAGCAGGGTGAGCTCTCATCTGTCAGCTCCAGCTTCTCATGCGGGGACATGAGAGAAGCCTCCCACACGATGGTAAAACATTCAGACATCCCCTGGGCAATGTCCTTGTAGATGACCAATTCTCTCACCCCAGAAGTGACTTGCAGCTTCTCAAGTCGCTCCTGACACACACACACACAAAGCTGGGAAAAGGGTCTGCTACACAGTGGGTCCAAGAAATTAAATCCAAACATCTCTCCTTAAGAGAAGATAATCTTTGATACAGTTTAGAGCTCTTCATAATTGGATGGGGAGCACAGAGAAAATAACTGTTTCCACTTACCTTTGATTCTTTTGCTGTCCATCATCAATATTCAGCTCCTTGGCAGAATGTGGCTGTTATTTTAAAAAATATCATTGCATTTACATCAAATCCTTCCAACAAAGGTTCAAAGTAGATTCTTCTTGCAGTAGATTAGGGTGATGGATAGTAGTAATTGGCATCAAATAACTTAAAGAGTTTCTTAATCAAGTGAAAGTTTGACCTTGCATGTCCCTTACCCTAGTCTGACACTCAAACTACTACACAACACTGCTCTTTGACTGAGAGAATGGGTCTTCTTTTGTAATAGCACTGCTTGCATCAGATGATGTGAGTTCTTCTTTCCGCATAAAAGAATGGGGAGCTGAATCCATTTTCTTTTTAGGCTGTTGGATAAAGCCCCAGATGGGCCCATGTTCATAGGACTCTGTTTTTTGGTCCGAGCAGTGGATGCAATTGGTTTTGCTGCCTCGATTACTGCTTCATTTTCTATTATCGCAAAGGCATTCCCCAACAACATAGCTACAGTTATGGTATGTATGAAAACCCGTTACATGTAACATTTGTTAACTGGCATAATGGAGGCAGAAGTGCAGCGTAGGGGCAGATGGGCTAATAGCAACAAAGTGCAGCAACACTTCAGTATGATCATTGAGTTATGCTTCCAGTGGAGAATGCAATGATGTAAAATGATGATGTAAAAACTTTTTATGCAGTTTAACAAGTTATATGTTAAAGCAGTTTAAAACCATGTACATTTGTTAAGTCCTAAAATCTTCATAGCCACATTTTAGCTTGGTGATGGGATGCAACATAAAATTGGAAGAGACTTCAAATTCCATCCAGTCAAACAACCTGCCATGCAGAAATATACAATCAAAGAGCTCTCTTTAACCCCCCCCCCCCCAATAAAAAGATTTTATCAAACTCCAAGATCACATATTCCACTCTCGAACAGCTCTTACTGTCAGGAAGCTCTTCTTACATTTTGTTGGACTCTCTTTTCCTGTAGATTCTATTTCCTAGTCTCTGGAGCAGCAGAAAATAAGCTTGTTCCATCTTTCACATGCAATTCTTTCAAATATTTAAACATAGCTATCATACCACCACTTGACCTTCTCGTCTCCAGGCTAAACATACCCAGTTCTTTAAGCCACTTCTCATAGCCACAAGCAGTACCTTCAGTCAGATCATCAAAGGAAGAGCCTTCCTCAAATAAGGTGCCACATCCTAGAAAGTTGTTTTCCATGCCTCCCTGTAATGTGTCGTTACCGCAAACGGGGGAAAGAGAAAGGAAATAGAGGGCTGACCACCAGAACTAATTAACATGGTGGGCAGTTCTGCTTTTCAAATTTAAACATTGCAACTCCTCACATGTTTTGTGAAGAAATACAACGCTCCAGAAAAATGTACTCCCAGTCCTAATTCCTCCCCCACCTAGTTTTCTACACTCTCAGTCTTGCCTCACAGTGGAGTGTAAATATCTGTGGAAAGAAAATAAACATGCAAGCCTTCAATTGTATTCTTTTTGTCACTCTATCTGCAAGGATTCTGTTATCAGTACTGGCAGCTGAACCTGGAGAATATATTCTTCCAATGTTTACTTTGACTCCTCATTTTTCCCAAGGGCCCTGATAGATAGCAGACACAATAAATAGAAAGACTTCCACAGGAAGGGGGAACCAAATTAGGGGGGGGGGGGAGTAGGAGGGCCTGTTCATTTCCAGATCCCTGATAGGTAGGTTATTAGCTTTTCCCTTCTCTTTCCCCCATCATTTACCCGTTATAATCACCTTTCATATATAGCCAGATGGGATGTGTAATACGCAGGAGCGTTCCCTTTTTAATTTCCTGTGGACCTGGTAGTTTTAAATGGAAGAAAGAGGGTGACATGATTCCTTAAGAGGAGGGCACAGTCTCTGTTGCATTGGTTATCAAGAAGGGGAGTATCTTCACTGTAGAATCAATGCAGTTTGATACCGCTTTCACTGCCCTGGAATTCTGTGCTATAGGTAGCTAGGAGCTAAAGTTTGGTGAGACACCAGCACTCTTAAGCAGGGAAGGCTACAGACCTTGAAAAATTACAACTATGATTCCATCACACTGAGTCTTGGCAGTTAAAGTGTTGTTAAACTATTCATTCTACAGTTTGTATGCAGCCAAGGAGGTGCACTTTGGATTTTCTGATCATGACAAAACATTGGCGTGGTGCAGTGTTTCTCAACCTGTGGGTCTCCAGATGTTTTGGCCTTCAGCTCCCAGAAATCCTAACAGCTGGTAAACTGGCTGGGATTTCTGGGAGTTGTAGGCCAAAACACCTGGGGACCCACAGGTTGAGAAACGCTGCCATAGTGTAAAAGTCCAGAAGGCAGGCAACCCGTGCAAGAACAGAGAGGCCCCTTCACACCCTAATAGTTTGGCAGAATCACAAAAATGCTTCCAAGAAAGATTTGTATGGAGAGAATTGAACAGACATCAATTTTATGTCAAAAATAGTGTTACTAATGACATTTTAAAAGGCAGCATTGTTGCTTTTAACTGCTGACAGCGTCAAGTGAGTTTTGATCTGAATTAAACTAGTTTAAAAACTATTGAATCTTAATGGAGCATATATTTGTTTGAGCACATGGTGTTCTTTAATGGTTTCAGTACTTCATTTAATCTCATTTCCTTTGGCTTTTATGAAAAAGAAGCCATTGTATTATCCTAGAATGTCAATAGAAAGAGTAACTTTGTAATCTTTACAAAGAAAGAAAGAATGCTAAATATTTATGATACCTGTTTCCTGAGATAAATCTCTTTTTTCCCTATAGAATAGGACTTATTTATTCCCATAGTATTTCATAGGGGTGTAATCAGATGAGTCCAAGACAAAATTGAGTTCATGTGGACAGATCTGAGAGGTGTCCAAATCAATTTAGGTGTTACTAGAGCAAGTTGAATCCATCCCTGTTAACTCAATCACAATTTGAGTTTGGAGGGACCAGGGAGCATTGCTTCAGAAATTGACTCATTTCTCCCCAAGCTCTCTTTAAGAGAAAAACACCAAGATGGGAACTGGGAGAGAAGAGGAGAAGGGTGCAATTATGCAACTGGCAGGTTTAGCTTATATAGTTAGCCCTCCACATTTGCTGTGATTACAGATACAGGATCCCAAGAAAGGCGGGCGGGGCAGGGGATGGGTGGGTATGAATTGCTTTGAGTATGAATTGGCCTGAATCCCAGCTCTTGAACTGGTTTTTATTCATTGCAACTTGCTAGCCACTGGATTTATCCTCCTGTATTTTTCAGATTTCTTGCCAGGGGTGGTGGCATGGTATGACATGTGCTTCATTATTAAGTGATTGATTGGTTGGTTTTAAAAAGACATGAAATGCAAAAGGAAGAGGTAAATTAGTTCTCTGTCTCCATTTTTGTTAGAGAGTGAAAAGGGTATTCAAAACTGACCCTAAATATAACCAACCAGCCAAAGAGAGTCTGCTAATAACAATGAAGCATTGCTGTGTGCCTTCGATCCATTTCTGATTTATGGCAACCTTAAGGTTAACCAATTGCAGGGCTTTCTTGGCAGAGTTTGTTCAGATGGGTCTGCCTTTGCCTTTCTCTGAGACTGAGAGAGTGTGACTCCCCAAATGGTCATGGTTAAGCAAGAATTTGAACCTGAGGTTTTCAGTGTCCTAGTGAACACTCAAACCATTGCACCATAGTGGCTGTTTGGCAGTAAATGCTATAATAAAACTTTATTTGTATTCTATCCTATCGCCCCAGGGGGACACAGAGTGGATTCCAACATACAAAAAAGGCAAACATTAAATGCCTCAATACAACAAACAAATATTAACTCATAATCATAATTTCCTGAAGTCCATACTTCAGGAAATAAAGCCCGACTGCTCATTGGAGGGAAGGATATTGGAGGCAAAGATGAAATATTTTGGCCACATAATGAGAAGATAGGAAAGCTTACTGGAGAAAATGGAAGGAAAAAGGAAGAGGGGCTGACCAAGGGCAAGATGGATGGATGGTATCCTTGAAGTGACTGGCTTGACTTTGAAAGAGCTGGGGGTGGTGACGGCCGACAGGGAGCTCTGGTGTGGGCTGGTCTATGAGGTCATGAAGAGTCAGCAGTAACTGAACGAATCAACAACAACAACAACGAAAATCAGAACCTAACATCAATAACTTAAAGAAATCATATTCAAATGAATGTATATAATGGCATAAAACCTAAACAATAAAACATCTGCAATTGATTTACAGAGAGCCAAGTTCGCAAAGGCTATGTATTTGTCACTAAAGAGGAAAAATAAGTAAGCAAAGCTCAACACTAATAACAAAATTCCCTCACACTAGAACAGCAAAGCATCCTTTTTGAAGACACTTACATAAGGTTTGCCTGACCTCTATTATTTAAAAACATACTTTACTGTTTCATTAATTTGCAGCAGTTTTACGTAAATTGCTGCAGCTACAAAGGCTCAGCAAAAGCCAGCTTTAACAAAAGAGGCATACATAAATTTCATGACGTTTTTGATACATTTATAGCTTTAGTTTGAAAGCTTCCCTTCTTCCCCAACCTTTTCAGCTGTCTTCTTTAAGTTTTGCAAATTCCTTCCTCAGTATTTCTTTGGTCAATTAGAGATCATTTAGAGATCACAAAAGTTCTAGCATCTATTCTTCTGAAATTTGTTAAGCTCTAACCCACTAAAAGAAAACCATCTTTCTCAATGTAATTTAGTTTCCCCTCTCTAATTGAAATGTTGTTTGAAGGTTTAAAAATACCCCTCTTAGAGGCACAAATAGCCACAAACACCCCCTTTCCCCACCTCATCTCTTGTTTGAACAGTGACAGATGTCTTTTTCTCCTATGCAGCTCCTATGCCATGCATTTTCATCTAATTCTGAAAAACAAATATGGGATTTGGAGGGAGGGGGAGTACAGCCGGTTTGTTATTGTTCAGTGATAGTTGATGGGCGGCATGAAGGTTTGGGTTTCTAAACTGGGAATTAGAAATAAATCAAACTGAGTAGCCCCCAAACCCTTTTGAGCTGAATAAGGCAATTTTCCCAATTGCCGTATCAGATTTTGTGGTTAATGCAACTCTTAATGTGTTACGGATAAGCAATTCTTTTCTCTTCCTTTTAGCCAATGGTTCTCAACCTATGGGTCCCCATATGGTTCGGCCTTCAACTCCCAGAAATCCTAACAGCTGAGATTTCTGGGAGTTATAGGCCAAAACAGGTTGAGAACCACTGCATTAACCATTGCTTTTAACATAACAAATGTGCATTGGGCTGTGTATCCATGTTGACTTATTAGCACCTTCCCTGTGATCCAACCATACCATTGCCAAAGCTGTCTCAGGTCCTTGGTCTGATCTTTACCTTTGGTTTTCACCTGTAGTCTTGTGGCAGACCACCTGAATGCAAAAGGTTCTAGATTCAATCCCGTCCATCTCCACATAAATTGAGGAAAATCCTCTTCCTGAAACCCAGGAAAATATCTGACAGAATTATCATGCAATCTGATTGCGTTATTACTCTTTCTTCCTTTTTAGGGCAGCCTTGAAATTTTTACTGGACTGGGGCTAGTATTGGGGCCACCTATTGGTGGCTTTTTATACCAGTCATTTGGCTATGAAGTCCCTTTCATTGTACTTGGAAGCTTAGTGCTGCTCATGGTGCCTCTCAATATGTATCTCTTACCAAAGTACGGTAGGTGCTGTTTTTATTGCTTTTATGTGTCTTCGCCAAGAGGAACAGCAAATATGCTTTTTCTTTGACCTTGTTCTCTTCCATATTTAAAAGTGTGAGACTACCGTATATTCTGGCATATAAAACAACTGGGCGTCTTTTCCACAACTTTTCCAGCTGTAAGTGTAACCAAAAGTTGGCAAAGTTGCTTTTGGGGTCCAATTGTGACATGTGGCCATGCTCTATAGAGCAGTGGTTCTCAACCTGTGGGTCCCCATGTGTTTTGGCCTACAATTCCCAGAAATTGTGGCCACTTTACCAGCTGTTAGGGTTTCTGGGAGTTGAAGGCCAAATATCTGGGGACCCACAGGTTGAGAACCACTGCTCTAGAAGCCGGTTTGAGTCCCTCTACGGAGGTGAGAAGATCGGATACAAAAGTTTTAATAAATAAATAAATAGTAGGTTTTTAAAATGTAATGTTTCCAAGCTCTTGATAGGTTCAATCCACAAACGCAGAAAGAAGTTATATGAAACTGTAATACTACATAGTTGTGCTTATGCCAATGGCCAGTAGACCTCTGGTCCTGATATGGATGTACTTTAATAGGTACTCCTGTGCATGCAATGCCATCAGCACAAGATATTTTGCCAACAAAGCCATAGGTAGCTGAATTTTACTTCTCTGTTAGTGATGAACCAGTATCCTGTGCTACAACTAAGGAGAATAAACTTAATCATAGGGCACTACATACATTTTTAATTTATTCTGATAGTGGTCTCTCTAACTAAGTATTGTCTCTACTGACTAAGAGAGGCTCACAAAATTCAGTCAGGAGTCTTTTTCAGCACTGCCTAGAAATGTCACTGCCTGAACCTGGAACTTTCTGTAAACAAATCCGGTTCCTTGTTACTGAACTACCGAGTCCTCCAAACTTTAGCACACAGAAACCCCTCTTTTCTAGCATCTCCCCATCCCTACCACTTCCTTCGACAGACTTAACTGACTGGCAGCTGTATGTAGAGGACTACTCACGTCTCCTCAAAGTTTTGAAAGCAACTTCTGCTTTTAAACTATTTTTTAATGAGTCAGGAGCGAGAAAGTGGAATCTAAGCTGAGTGGGAAGCAAGGAAAAAGGCTCACTGGTATTGCCAGTAGCAATATCCTCCTTCATACAGGGATTTGCTGTGGATTTTGTCTTCAGAGAAGTTTGAGGTTCATGAAGCCTGGATACCAACACAATACCATCTTCAGTCTGTTGAAAATGTCATAAAAGTGGCATCTTCATCCAGGTGTGTGTCCTCAGTCTTCTTTTTAGCCCTAGGTTAAATTTAATTTCTAATGTCAGTGACTTTTTGCTCTGTGAAACACCACATCACCAACAGTATTACTATTTAATGCAAAAATTAGGATACCTTGTGTTTTATCTCATTGCAGATTCAACTCCTGGTAAAGATTCATTCTGGAAGCTTGTTATTATACCCAAAGTGATCCTCCTCTGTCTTACAATATTTTCATTAAGTGCATGCTTAGGTTTCCTAGATCCTACAATGTCCCTATTTGTCTTGAAAAAGGTACGTAATGTTGTGGATAAGTCTCTTTTGGAGACATGCTATCTATCTAAACCAGATGTTTATGGTGTAATTGTCAAGGAAGAATGGCAGTGGGATGTCATGACAGTCTGTTAACTTATCTAATGAATTATTATTATTATTATTATTATTATTATTATTATTATTATTACCCACCTCTCCTCGTGGCTCAAAGTGGGGCACAACATATCTAAAAACACATCATTGTAAAAAATTATATAAAATACATATATTAAAATACACAGAACAAAGATTAAAAGAGTAAACACAAGATGTGAGTTTAAAATGCATAATTGAAATGTATTTGGCAGGCCTGTCAGAAGAGATAGGTTTTAAGTTGTGTTTTGTAATCCCAACAGCTCATTTAGCTGCTGGAGCAATTCTGGCTTGTCTTCTTGGGGTGGCCAATGGAAAGGTCCTCTGGGTGATGGTCGCCTTAGTTGATGATCTTCGCTGGGAGCTAGACGGGGGGGGGGGGGGTGTATCCCTGTTGGTTTTGCTGGACCTCTCATCAGCCTTTGATACTGTCGACCACGGCATCCTTCTAAGATGCCTCGCAGGAATGGGCCTTGGATTTACTGCCTTGCAGTGGCTCCAGTCCTTCCTCAACGGTCGTTCCCAGAAGGTGTTGTTAAGGGACTCTTGCTCAGCTCCACAGCTATTGTACTATGGGGTCCCACAGGGTTCAGTACTGTCCCCTATGTTATTCAACATATACATGAAGCCGTTGGGGGAGATCATCCCGAGTTTCAGGGTACGGTGTCATCTGTACACAGATGATGTCCAACTCTGTCACTCCTTCCCACCTGCTACTAAGGAGGCTGTTCAAGTCCTGAACAGATGCTTGGCCGCTGTAACGGACTGGATGAAGGCGAACAAATTGAAACTAAATCCAGACAAGACAGAGGTACTCCTGGTCAGTTGTAAGGCCAAACAGGGCATGGAGTTACAGCCTGTGCTTGACGGGGTTACACTCCCCCTGAAGGCGCAGGTTCACAGCTTGGGAGTGATCCTGGATTCATCGCTGAGCCTGGAACCCCAGGTCTTGGTGGTGGCCAGAGGAGCTTTTGCACAGTTAAAGCTTGTGTGCCAGCTGTACCCGTACCTTGGAAAGTCTGACTTGGCCATGGTGGTCCATGCTCTGGTTACATCCCATATAGACAACTGCAATGCTCTCTATGTGGGGTTGCCGCTGAAGACTGCCTGGAAGCTGCAATTAGTCCAGCGCTTGGCAGCCAGACTACTGGTAGTAGTGGGGTACAGGGAGCAGACAATTCCCTTGTTGTGCCAGCTCCATTGGCTGCCAACTAGCTTCCGAGCACAATTCAAAGCACTAGTCTTAACCTACAAAATCCTTTACGGTTCCAGCCCAGTTTACCTGTCCGAACGTATTCTCCCCTATGAATAACCAAGGCTGTTAAGATCTTCTGGTGGGGCCCTGCTCTTGGTCCCACCACTTTCACAATTGTGTCTGGTGGGAACGAGGGACAGGGCCTTTCTCTGTGGTGGTCCCTCCCTGTGGTGATCTCCTGATTGAGATCAGATCTGCCCCCTCCCTCCTAACCTTCAGGAGGCTAGTGAAAACCTGGCTATGGAATGAAGCATTCCCAGAATAATGGCTGAGACTGGCTACAGACCAAGTTATTGACTACGTGGACTGAGTTGGATATGATTTTATTTTGGCGATTTGGCTTATATGTATTTTATTGTATTTGTATTTTAATCTTTTTTGTTGTAAGATGTTTTAGATTGTATTATTGCATCGAATCCTTGTTGTGAGCCAGTCTGAGTCCCTCTGTGGAGGTAGAAAAGATTAGGATAGAAAAGTTTTAAATAAATAAATAAATAAATAAATAAAATAGCTGGTGTATCAGCTGAAACTGATAGTAGTAAGCACTCCTGACCATTGCATCTACCTGGGCTGAGATTTGGAGAGACAGATTCAGGACACTTCCAAGCTTTGAACACAGTCTTTCAGGGTGTGCGTGGCGCCATCCAGAATTGGATGTTTTTCCTCATCCAGCCCATTACCTCCTCCAGGCAGTTGTCAGAAGAGACATGCTATCCTTAGCTGAGGCTGTTTTTGAAGGCATGGAGAAATATATTAGGGTATAATCAGCATACTGATAGCACTCTGTCCCATGTGTCTGTATAATTTCACCCAGTGTTTTCATATACATGTTTAAAAGCATTTGGGATAGATTGCTCCTGGTGGGATGCTATATAACAGCTTGTTTAATGATGTTTGTTTAATGATAGTTGCTCCAATGTCCGTAAATAGTTATATGACTATCAAGTGTGTGTCTGTATTCAGCCTGCACTAACATCTCAAATAATTTCTGTGCTGACTTGAGCCTTATTTCTGTTCCTTTTTACTTTTACTTGCTTATTATTTGTATAAACGAGACTTAATTCTATGTAATTTACAATACTCCTAAACTGTAGTGATAACAAATAATTGCATTCCAAATTCAAGGAATAGCACCAACACAAACAAAGCAGCTAATAAAATCATATCCTGTTTCAATTTCTTCTTTACTTTAAGACAGTTTTTTTTTCCTGATCACTCAGAAAAAACATGTCTTTCACCTTTTGAGGCTTTATGGTGTTGGCAGTTTTGAACTGTTGTTCATTCAGTGTACACTTTAATGGCAATCAAGGCTGTTAATAGTAGTTTCAAAAGAAAATAAACAACTTAGAAGTATTAAAATACCATGAAATATGCACAAATAAAAGAACAAAAGTGTTCGACTCAGTCTTGTTTGTTCATACAGGCCTTCATGCATTGCTTCAATGCAAAAGGCCTGTATGAACAAACAGAACTTAACACATAAGCAAGCTTGTAAAGTACAGGGTTAGTCAAAATGCATAGGCCAATAAGCCATTCAATTGAATGGCTTATTGGCCTATGCATTTTGACTAACCCTATATAATAATCTTTCAAGTAGCCTTATCTCAAGTCATTTCTGGTGGTGTTATTCACTGTTGGCATATGTGAGATACCCTGTATATTACAAAGATTATAGCTGAAGGAATTTTGTAACATAAGATATTTTTTATAGAATAATTCAAACATTGCTTTTTTCTATAGTTCAAATTGCCTGCTGGCTATGTTGGACTTGTCTTCTTGGGGTTGGCACTTTCCTATTCCTTATCCTCACCATTACTTGGTTTTCTTAGTGATAAAAAGCCGGTAAGTATATCTGCATCTGCTATTTTTTTAAAACAAATGTTTTATATTTTTGTCACTTTTAATGTATTGTTATAAATGTTTGAACTTTGATAGTTTGGTTGTAGAAATTCCTTTTATTGGACAAGAACACTAAATGTCATAAACCGAATACGTCACATGTTAAGTCACATGTTTCTTTGGGTGTTATTTTCAGCCCACATCTGCCTCCCACCACTGCCAATGACATAATAGCTGTGTTTTCATATAATTAAGAACTAGTTATAATTGATAGCCATTGGTAATAATGAATGTGAGGGCCAGTCTGGTGTACAGTTTAATAGTTTAACTCTGGAGATCATTGGACTATGTCTGTGGAAACCTACTGGGTGACCTTGAGTAAGTCAAACTTGCTCAGCCTGTGACTGAACTTGTGCCTCCTCTTTTAGGCTGGCCCCTCTAAATGCAATTCAAGGATTTAATTAACTTTAGATGTGTAAGAAGGTCAGCAAGGCCCACCATGATAAAATATACGAACAAGTCTCACCAGATCCAGAGGCTAATCTTAGAATATGATACTGGACACAGTCTTTCAATTGATAGCCATTTCAGCAGCCTATCTTGAACATAAAAATTTTGCCCTAGAACATCTAAAGCAAAGGGGGCAGCTGTCGAAGGCTTGAGGGCCACATGAGCACCCTGAAACTTGGAAGGATACACACATGTGTGTGTGGATGCACAGAAAATATTTCTCCAGACACTTCTAGTAACTATAAAGACATTTTCACAATGTTTTAGATTTCAAAAAAAGGTCTGTCCTTGAGCAAAATCGGGGTCCCTTCAAAATGTTGGAGGAAATGTACCCCCAGTGGACTTTCGGAGCATTTGGAGGCTGAATATTTTTGCAAAAAATGTTTTTGATCTGTGGGGGAGGGAAGCAGAGGGCCTCCAGAGTGCATTTGGGGATATTCCTGGCACAAAAAGCTATTTTTTATTTCTGGGAAACACTAGGGGACACTTACAGCCTGCAGGCCACATTTTGCCCATTACTCATCTGAAGTGATTCTAAAGTCCATGAATTCCTTATGTCCACATGGCAAAAAAATGTGATAGTTGGATAATAGTCATGATCTTCATCTCTTGATTTATCTCTTACAGCATTCAAGGAAATGGCTAATAGTCTTTGGAGGTCTACTGACAGCACTGTGCTATTTTTTCTTGGGACCAGCACCCATTTTTCACATAGAAAGGTAGAATCTATTTATTTATACTGCGTGCTTGTTTGTTTAGTTGTTTATTATCACTTACACTATGCCTTTGTTTGTTGAAAGCTTTCACATTTTTGAGGAAATTAATAAGCAATTATGTATGTCCCCTGCCTCAAATATTCAAACTTTCCCATTTAGAGTCATACATTTTTCTTGTCATCTCACCCAAGAATTAAAGGAATAATGGTGGAAAAAATTTCACAATTATTCCTTTCTTAGCAAAAACAAAAGTGTTTCCCCAAAACTGAGAAATCCAGTGTGGAAGAATAACACAGTGGAAGAAATTTTGTGCCATTTTTCTGAATATTCAAAGTAATTTCGAAAATCATTCTGTGCAGAACATGTGGGGTTTATTTTTTGTGTTGCGAGTATTGCGGCTTTTTTTTTTTTTGCAAAATGTACTTGCTGACTGCCTATATCATCTAATTCCAAATGCATAAGTATTAAGTAACATTCCCTGACTAAACTGCGCAAATCCACCTTAATGTGCATTGAGTGAAAGAGGTTGTTCAGCTGGCAATCACGATGTAATAAAATGATATTTCCATGCCCCTCCTGCCAGGAAACAAGCCTGTGATAATCAGGAGCAGAAACACTTTCACAGTTCCTCTAGTAAACAGCCTTGTTTACTAATGGGGGATGGGATGGTTTGGGATGGGATGGGATGGTTCGGGATGGGATGCAGGCTAGAAATCGCCTTCTTCAATTTCTAACACCAGAATTCCTTTGCTTAATTTTGCTGCTGGCTATTAAGTAAGGTTTGGGGTGCATTTATGATTATGGCAATTGTACAACATGCCTACATTGATTATTGAATACAGATCAGTTATGGATCTCCTACATTTAGGTTACAAAAGAATTGTTGCTGTGGCTTTGAAGTTATTTCTGAATTATGGCAAAGCTAAGGGGTTTTTTTAAGTTTCAAGAGGGTTATGAATACTAACTGTAATTTGGAATATCAGTCACTGATTCTGGACAGCTACACATGTTTTTTTGTGTAGGGTTGTGATTTAATGTGAGATAAACATATGCATACATATGTATGATGATGATGGCGACGATGTTTATTTATACCCCACTTTTTCTCTCCACAAAAGAGACTCAGAGCAGCTGTACACACACACACACACACACACATGTACATAGGCTCACTGCACACCAAAAATGTTATGCAAAAAGCAGCAATCTTGAAAAAGAAAGGTCTTACACAAAAATCTTGTGCAAAATAACCAGCATCTCTTACATCATCATCAAATAGGAACATAGTCACCAAAGCTGATTGTTCTTTGTGTTGTTGAAGGCTTTCATGGCCAGAATCACTGGATTGCTGTGAGTTTTCCAAGCTGTATGGCCATGTTCTAGAAGCATCTCTTCTGATGTTTCACCCACATCTATGGCAGGCATTCTCAGAGGTTGTGAGGTTTGTTGAAAACTAGGCAAGTGAGATTTATATATTTCTGGAATGTCCAGGGTGGAAGAAAGAACTCTTCTCTGCTTGAGGCACATGAAAGGCACTGCAGACCAGTTCAACCTGAGAAGTCAGCCATAGCAGAGCACCCGATGAACCAACCTGGACACAGCATATTATTCGAGAACACGGAAATGCTGGACCACTCTAACAACCACCATGTGAGACTACAGAAAGAAGCCATTGAAATCCACAAGCATGTGAACAATTTGAAAAGAAAGGAGGAAACCACGATAATGAACAAAATCTGGCTACCGATATTTTTAAAAACCTCTAAAATCAGGACAGTAAACAAAGTCCCCCCCTCCCCAGCCAGCAACCAGGCAGGCTGTGAAGGTGCGAGGCCATTAAATGCTAATCAAGGTGGCCAGCTGCAACATTCAGGCTTGCCTTAAACAGAGAAGAGTTCTTTCTCCCACCCTGGACATTCCAGAGATATATAAACCTCATTTGCCTAGTTTCCAACAGACCTCACAACCTCTGAGGATGCCTGCCATAGATGTGGGTGAAACATCAGGAGAGAATGCTTCTGGAACATGGCCATACAGACCAGAAAACTCACAGCAACCCACTGATGATTCTTTGCTTGATATGAAAGAATACCTATGTTAGTATGTTTTCAGATCCTTGAAGTCATATACCTATAATTTGTGCTTTTGAAAGCTCACACCAAAATTGCTTTGTCTCATTGGTGGCTTAATAAAGGTGCTTTTTCTATCTCAGCTCATTGACTGCCTTTAGGTATCCTGCATCTGCCCCATAAGTTTCTTGGCAGAAGCACCATCCTCCCAAATGTATTTACAGGATAGAAGGGGGATGGGAAAAACTTCTAGGATTAGAGGTCTAGATCCTCCTCCACAGGACCAATCAGGGGGAAAGCTCAATTTTCCAACCCACTTCACTGGAAAGGAGGCAGCTGTGAGTGGGGAAAGAACCACATGGGCTGGATGAGACCACATGGGCTGGATGAGACCACCTTGCTGAAAATACAAGTTAAGGCTGAAAAGCTAGGGTGAACAATTGCATTGGGGGCCAGATTTTGCTTCCTTTCTATCGATAAACATGGAAGATTGAGGTAGTAACTCTGAAGCTGAACAATTCATTAGCCCGCAAACAAAATCTATTAGAGGAAGAAATCTTTGACTTCTTTGTCAGGAATATAAAAGTAATTTTACTTATGAGTACTTTGTCAACACAGCTTCATCTTGAAGAAAGGTAAGAAAAGGAAAAGTACTATGTGATATTAGAAGGGATGGAGCATTTCACCCAGAAAGAGCTCTTACCATGCCTGCTTCTTGAATGACAGGCAGGGAGAAAGATGTGTGAAAGCAGATGAGAACTAAAGAACAAAGGAAGGTTACATGATGCAGGAAGAGAGTGTGTGAAGAAACAAACAGAAAGTTCCCGGAAACATACTTGCCTCAACTGCTACAGAGTGACATTCAATCTAAACACCAGCAAATCTAGATATGTCGAGATTGCTAACTCCAAAACTTTCCCCTCACTTGGTCAGACTTGTACATTTTCATCTATTCTCTCACACCAGGAGTCACTCCTGACACGACAAAAAAAAATCTACAGAATGTGATGATGATAATAATAATAACAACAACAACAACAACAACAACAATTTTATTTCTTACCAGCCTCTCCTCATGGCTCGAGGTGGATTACAACATTGTTAAATCACACAATTAAAATAGAGTACATAATTTTTTAAAACACTCTGTAAAATATTCATATTAAAACATTTACATACAATACATATTAAAATACACATTAACTTTGTAAGCCTGGTGTTTAGGATGTTTTCCTGTGATAAAATTTGTCTTGACTGTAGTTGACATTTATATATGGTTAAGTATCTTCTGAGATTGCATTAGGATTTTTTTCTTTTACAGCAAACTTTGGCTCTTTGTTCTAATGTTGGTTTTGATTGGTTTTTCTCTTGGGATGAATGGTATGCCAGTATTCCCTGAGATACTCAGCTGCGCATAGTAAGTTACCTTTGCTAAATAAATTTTTAATTCATTATTCCAAAATGGCTTGAAATCATATGGTTCAGGGATATGAAATGTTTGGTCCTCCTTGTGGTTTTTGATTGCATGGTTTTTGGTTGCATTTCTCATCAACCCTGGCCAGCATGGTTAAATTATGGGATTTGCAGTTCAGCAGCATCTATAGGACCAGAAATGTTCTAACTGTGAAGTAGGTAACTACAGATTTGTGTCAGGATAAATATGCAAAGCTAAGTACTTTGGTTTAAGACAAGTTAGATTATCTCCCATCTGTGAGATAATGCTCCACTCACCCAACACACACAGCGTCTGAGTGAATCCTTCCACATGCTGTGAGCTTGATGCAGTATTTGATGTAGTTTTGTGGATAGTTTGAAGTTTTTAATGACACAATACTCTATTACATTCTTCTTGGAGGGAAAACCCTAGGAAAGGAAGACTTGGAAGTACTCATTTTTCTTTAAGAACAAGGCATTATTGAGGGTCAGGGTTGAAGTCAGCATTAGAAAAGTTTCATATTCAACATCCCACATTCCAGGGAATAGATGGGTCAAAGTGCAAAAGCCTGGGATAAAAAAATATCCAGCATGTTTTAGCTTGAAATTCTCACTGCCAAATACTATAGGCACCTTAAGTTTTTAGAGTGGGGGGAATATATACAAACATTTGGGCGAGGGTCAGTAAAGGGTATACCCAAGTAGTTGACATTTTTGATGTTACTACTTTAACAGAAGCATAATAGCGAACTGTTCCAAAGCTTTCAGTAAATATATGCACACATGAAATGAATCAGATCAAGTAAAACTTCCATGGGTAAATAAAAACATTTTGAACCTTCTTGAAAATCATTCTAAATTGTATGCAGGGATGATTTATTTTCTCCTTTCATCCGTAATCATTTTCTTATGTTTTCCATTTTGGTTATCAAATGTATATGCACATTTTTAACATGCTGAGATGAGCTGATGAGGCTCCCTTTTCCCCTCAGTTTTGCTCCATGCAGTCCCAGTAAAGATTCTGAAGACAGTTGCTGTTTGCCTTTCCTCTTGTAGTCAGATACACATGGCTACAGTGGAATCGCTACAGCAAAATCTGGCTTTTTTTAAAAAGCTCAGGCTTTCTTTATTGTGTTGTTTATTGCGCACACACTGCTGCAACATGACATTGGAAGGCTGTGTTTCTTGGGCCGCCTCCTCCACCCTCCTCATGTGAATGCAGCTTTTTTAAAAAATCCAATTAGACACAGAGGGCAAAAAAGGAAAGGGAGGTTGAGTAGATATAAAAGGGAGTTCCTTTGTCAGATGTTTTGTTAATTGAGGCATGTCTATGCAATCCCAAAGAAAATAAGAGGGCTAAAACCCAGGCAGGCTATGATCAACCCATGGTCCAAAGTTCACTGCAAACCCATCTCCTCTATAGAGGATACTGCTTTTTCTGATTAAACCAGACTTGACTCTTACACTGCTCAGATCCAAAGCTTATAATAGTTCAAAATGAAAAAAAAAAAAACAATCATCAGTCTTGGCAGATAACCGGTTTGTGCATTTCCTTTTGCAGTGAGAATGGATTTGAAGAAGGATTGAGCTTGCTAGGGCTGGTCTCTGGGCTCTTCAGTGCAGTATGGTCACTTGGGTATGTAGAAAGTCATGGAATGCTGCCTTGCTTACAAATCTGTGTACCTGAATGTAACACATCAATCTTTATGTAGCTATAACTGTAGAGTAAGTTTGAGGTAGAAGTTTCAGTATTGGACTATTACTCCAAACAACTCGAGTTTAAATTCCTGCCCAATTGGGGAAACCTATTGGGTGACCTTGAACAAATCATACTCTCAGGCTGCAGGGAAGGCAATGGCAAACCTCTGCTGATAAAATCTTGCCAAGAAAACCACGATAGCATTTGTGTAGGGCACTTTGCCAACAACAACAACAAAAAAAAAAAGGTGGACAGTCCCCCCTTCCCTCAAATGTCCATCTCATAGTTGGTTTAGCATTATTCATGGACCCGGTATACCTGGAGAGGTCATTGTGTCCTTAGTGGATATGTAATTTATAGCTGTTCTTTATCTGTTCACTATTAATTTAAAAATCCCTAAAATTTGTTAGCGGCAGCCATGCTTCTGGTATCCACAAATGAGGATTGTCCAGGAACATTCCATCAAGTCGATCTCATTTGAAATTAATTTTATATCAGTTAATTGAGTCAAGACCTCTTTTGCAAATGAGTCAAAAAGCCATGTACAGGCCATTTACTTCATTCTGAAATTGCTCTTGCATTCAATTTACAGACAATAAATTAGATTTTGATTAGCAGCACCAGTGCCAGCATTGATATTCCTAGTCATTTAATAGCAACAATAATAATATCCCAGGAAGCGATGCAGAGTAGCAGTGAAGAGTCTAAGCCATGAATCAGAGAGAAAATACCTGAACTGAATATCATATTTGCTTGGTAGAATCCAAAGGCACAATCCTAAACACACTTTCTAGAGCAGGAATGGGCCCTCCAGGTGTTTTGGACTTCAACTCCCACAATTCCTAACAGTTTGCCCATGCCTGTTCTAAAGAACAAGCTCCATTTAACATGGAGAGATTTATTTCACAGTATCCATGCATATGGTGGTGCTTGTAGCAAATGCACTGTCTTTTCCACTTTTCCACTGGTGGCAAGCAGAAAAGGTGAACTACCTCATTTAGTAGTTGCTTTCTTTTAAAAAAAGTCCTTTTGGAGTCTATGTGCTCGGTGGAGGATGCCAGGTTAGAAAATTGTTCCCTAAACTTATTGATCAAAGAGATTGGGAAGACCACAAGGGCCTTCCAATCCAACTCTCATCCATACAACACACAACCATAGCATATTTGACAGATGGTCATATAACTTCTGCTTCAGAACCTCCAGAGAAAGAGACTCCACCACACTCCAAAGCGGTATATCCTACTGTCAAACACTTTTTATCATCAGGGCATTTTCGTAAAGTCTAGGTGGAATCTCTTTTCCTATAGTATGATTTCATTGCTTTGTATCCTCATCTTTGGAGCTCAGACTTCCTCCATCTTTACAATGACATCCATTCAAATATTTAAACATGACTATCATGTCACCCCCGGTGGCGCAGCAGGTTAAATCTGACTTTCTCACTGAAAGGTTGTGGTTCGAATTCAGCGAGCGGAGTGAGCTCCTGCTGTTAGGCCCAGCTTCTACCAACCTAGCAGTTCAAAAAAATGCAAATGAGGGAAGATAACAGCGCTCTATACAGTCATGCTGGCCACATGTCCTTGGAGGTGTCTATGGAAAATGCTGGCTCTCGGCTTAGAAATGGAGGTGAGCGCCACCCCCCAGAGTCGGATATGACTAGACTTAATGTCAGGGGAAACCTTTGCCTTACCTTTACTTATCATGTCACCTATTAACCTTCTGTTCTTCAGGCTAAATATACCCAGCTCTCTAAGATGCCCCTCATAGGTCATGGTTTCCAAACCTTTGACCATGTGAATATCATTCTTGAATTGCAGTGCCCAGTACTGGAAACAGTATTACAGGTGAGGTTTGACTAAAACAGAATAAAATAGTATTATTACTTCCCTCAACCTAGACAGTGTAGTCTTATTGATGGAGCCCTGGAGACTTGAAATCATTTAGCATAGCCAGGTATTCCTACATTTGGCCACCTTCCCCACGCAGTGACTCTACCAATTCTTTGTTCCCCTTTTAGCTCTTTTTAGTGTTTTTGACCTCTCTAGCCTCTCTAGTGTAAGTGCTGTCAAAATACAATCTTTCTGAAACTGAAGTATTTATTTGACAAAAACCGTCTGCATTCTGTGTGGCCATTTTTCTTCTTACAAAATCCATGGTCAAAAAATAAAATTGTTCTAATCTAGGTTTGTACACATTTAGTCTGTCCTATAGTAACCTCTCCAGAGCATTAAAATTGGTCTTGATTTTGCATATGTGAAAGTAATTTATGTTCTGTGGTGAAGAAATCTCACATTTCTTTTGACCTCCTTCAGGGTTCTCCTCTGTTGTTTAAGAGATCACAACTAAGCTGGTCATGATCATAACTAAAGAACAGCAGTTGTAAGAGGATTGGCTCTACCATAAGGTGGAAGGAGGAAACCATTTTATGTGGTGGATTGGGGTGGGGGGAGGCAGTAGTAGCAACCCCACCTCCCACTGTCTTTCTTGATATTTCTGGCCCTTTCCTTCTCTTATATAATAAAGCTGTGTGCATCATGCATTCTGTCCTGTACTGAAGTAATCCTTTCAGGTCTGGTGAAGACTCTCAACCCATTGAAATAAGGTTCAACTAGCAGTCCAGTAAGCTTCAGCACATGGAATTGAGAGGGTGCCATCTTCTCCTTTGTCTTTGTAAAGTATCTTGAATTGACATTAAAATAGCAGTATGCAAAATGGCAGAAGTGTGTTCTGTTTTCATTCTATTTTTGGAACCCGAACCCATGCCCCTCCCCAGTTCTTTTTTTGGGAAGATTCCAGGAGATTAGGAGGGGGCAATTCAGATTCCTAATACTGGATCTAGAGTTCCATTTCCATTTTGGGAAGAATCTTCCCCAAAATAGAAAGGGGGCACCCAAAATTCGAAACACACACAGGACTGATTTCTGCCATTTCACACACCCCTACTTTAAAATACATTGTTTCGTTCACACCCACCTTGTTGTACTATATGGCAGGGAAATCCATTATTGGCCTGCCATCTCTGTCATAACTCTGGAGTAGGAAAAGAGTCCATGCCTTCATTTGTTTAAATCCTATGTATTTGGAGCCCCCAGTGCTGCAGTGGGTTAAACTGCTGAGCTGCTAAAATTGTTGACCAAAAGGTCACAGGTACGAGTCCGGGGAGTGGCGTGAGCTTCCACTGTCAGCCCCAGCTTCTGTCAACCTAGCACTTTGAAAACATGCAAATGTGAGTAGATCAATAGGTACCGCTCCAGTGAGAAGGCAACAGTGCTCCATGCAGTCATGCTGGCCACATGACCTTGGAGGTGTCTACGGACAACGCCGGCTCTCCGGCTTAGAAATGGAGATGAGCACCAACCCCCAGAGTTAGACACGATTGATTTAATGTCAGGGGAAAACCTTTACCTCTACTAACGAGGGGGGGTAGTTTTAAAATTCCTTACTAATGTCTGCTGCAAATATTAATCAAGAGTTATTATGTTATATAAAATCATTAAAGAGTTAGTTGTAATAAAATGAAAGCTGTGTGTATCAAAAATAGGGAAATTATATGGAAAAATATGTGAACAAGTAAAGGTCAATTCAGATTCCAAGCACACCCTTGGGTTGCATATCAAAGCTTCTGAATATTACAAAAGATTTTTTGTTTCTGGAAGTATGTTATTGGGTTTGAGCCAGGTAAACACAAGCTCAGCTCAGAGCTGGAATTCTTTTATCCATGATGGGATCAGGCAAGTTGAGGATATGGGAGGTACAAACAGAGTCCATAAGCAACCTGAAAGTATGCTTGTTAATATCATAAAGAAGAAGACAAGGGAGCCAGGGACATTCTTCTAGTGCAGTGGTTCTCAACCTGTGGGTCCCCAGATGTTTTGGCCTTCAACTCTCAGAAATCCTAACAGCTGGAAAACTGGCTGGGATTTATGGGAGTTGTAACACAAAACATGTGGGAACCCAAAGGTTGAGAACCACTGGTCTAGTAATACCCTCACTCCCATAACCTAGTAGTCAGCAACACCAGCAGTTCTGTTAAATTTAGTCCACTTGGAAAATTTTCAACACACAGTTCAAGCAAGCAAAATTATCTCTTCTATGTGACATCCAACATTCATTTATTTCTGGTTGGTATGTTAAGGCAGAGGTCAGTACCTGAAAGGAAAGTAGCAGAACACAAAAGTGGCAAAACAAAGATATCTCAAAATGCATTGGAAGTATAATGTATAAATCCCAGTTCATTTGGAGCCAATGACTCTCCTCTCCAGAGGAACTGATGAAATCACACTTGGGGGACAACCTGTTGCTTTGTAGATATCATTGGACTGCTGCTCGCATAATCCATGGCCATTGGCTCTTCTAGTTGAGTCTGGTGTTTGTTGGACTCACACAGTATTTGAAAGACTTGTGTGCTTTAGACCCTTTTCTGATTTCTGGAGCTCCTAAGGGATCTTCTGGGACTGAACATGTGTGAATTGCCTGAGGTCACCCAGTGGGTTTCTATGTCCAAGTGGTGAATTGAACCCTGTTTTATAGAGCCATGGTACACTGTCTCTTTCTTAAAGGTTATTGGGTGAGGGGGTGGAGACTATTTTTTTAACGTCTTTGAGTATGTTATTGGGTTATGCTGTGTTGCAGAAGACAATTTTAGCTTTTGAAGGCAAGGGAGCTCTCCTTCGCCTCTGTCAGCAACCATGATAAAAATTGTGTTATTTGATGTATTTTTTGTAGAGTAGTATATTTTTGCCTTCTGAAAACGAATGAGAAGCATATCATTCTCCAATCGGATTAACCATTATTTGCATCCCAGGTTGTGACAATTTTGCATTCCTCAGATTTACATTAAAATTGGTATATTCTTTCTAATCTTTCTTTTTAGGTCTTTTGTGGGTCCAACATTAGGTGGATTTCTTAATGACAAGCTGGGTTTTGAATGGGCTGCAGCCATTCAAGGTGGATTCCCACTGTTAAGTGTATGTAAAATAACTTCATTTGACATCACTCTTATATATTTTATCATAATGTAATTCAATCACTACAAATGTGCTGACCAGTTGTTTTCTCTCCAGGGGATCGCTGTAGGAATATTCTATATCTATGAGACCTCACATAGAAGAAGGTACAGTCATAATTCCTCTTTGTCATAAAATATAATTAAAATTTTCTTACAGATTCTGAATAGTAAAATGTTATCACAACCTCAATTTTCAGTTTGGTTACAAATCATTGATACCAACATACCTTTCTTTCCTGTTCAATTAGTCAAAAAAAAAATCTGCTGAATTATCTGGCTGGTTTTTATCTAGGTGCCAGCAGTGAGTATTCCAAGAGCATGATAAGCAGGTGCCAATATTCTCTTTAGTTCTTTAACAGCAACCTGCCAAGTGTATTTGCTTTGACAGTAGCCTATTTCAAGTACCCAAAAATGTTACAAATTGGCTCTGTATCTCATGTGTGTGTGTATGTGTGGCTTACACTTCATCTAAACAAACCTCTATTAATAATAAAAACCTATGATTCTATTCTTCCCATGATACTGCAAAAAACAAAACAAAACAAAAAAACCAAAACCTGCCAGTCTTTCAGAAATGTTCCTACTGGTTTTCTGTAATCAAAGCAGTGAAACGTGTGTGTGTGTGTGTGTGTGTATGTATATATTCTGATGCTGTTCAGCCTTTTTATTACTTTACTAGCTGTCCCCTGCCATTCGTTGCTGTGGCCCAGTCTGTGTATATGTGTTTTTTGTGTGTATATATGTGTGTTTGTGTATATATGTGGTTTTGCGCAGTGTTGTAATGTATTTTTTGTTTTTTGGCTTTTTAAGTCTCTTTCACTGTGTTTTTCAGTGTTTTTATGAGTGATGGTCACTTGTTGGCCTGATAGGTATCTTGTGTCCAAATTTTGTGCCGATTCGTCTAGTGTTTTTTGAGTTATGTTAATCCTACAAATGAACATTACATTTTTATTTATATAGATTAGCAGCTATTTTGGTGGTCTTTTCCCTTTGTGAACATCACCGAACTGAACATCACATTGAAATCTCCACTTGCATTGAATGTGTCACTTTTTCTTTTAAAAGAAGGGATGAGGAGAAGAATGGGACCATTGGGACTGATTCATCTTTAATGTTTAATCTTCTGACCCAACTACTATTTTCCCCAAGAAGGAAACAGCTACACGTACCAGTAACAAAATCCTTCTAAGGCCATATTCAGAGGAGAGGGCGGAGAAAGAAATTTTCACTGACAATAAGGCATTATCTAGTTTGGTCTCGATGTCTCAGCCTTCCTAGCTTTGATAAGTTATGTTGTTTAGTTTACAAACAACTCTGATATCAAGTGTCAATAAGATCTCTATTACTGAAGCCAGAAAGATAAATGGTAAACTGATGACAAAAAGAGCAAAGAAGGGAGAAGGAAAGAAGGGAGGAGAAAAACACTGCTATGGGAAGTGGGGATGGGAACATAATTGTATTTGCCCTGAATTGCTAAAATAGGAAAATATTGACTGCTTCATTTCAGCCGTAGTGGTTTCATATTCTTTACTTCTCTCTCTTGATTCAGTAGTATTATATGTGCTGAAAATATTAAAAGCCTTCCCTCTCTCTCTTGCATAGATCCAGTCACGAAAACCTGTTGGCCACAGAACAAGAAAGAACTCATCTATTATCAAGTGAAACGTAGCTGGAAATGTTTACTGTTCCAGGCTGAAACCTGACATTTGGTGGCATATTTAGAAGCCTAACGCACAAACAAAGAGTAATAAATACTTATATGTGGCCATCCTTTTCATAATGATCCAATATGACCTCTGGATTCTGGAACTGTAATGCACCTCTCCATTATCAGAAGAAATGCCTTCAAAAATATTTCTGTAATAAACTATTTGAATTGGCTACATCTGAGACTGGCAAAGATAGTAGATGGAGAGAGAACAATTGTGCACTGTGAAATATGTTATGTATTTCTCTGCTTTTGTACTTTAACATCACAAATAGAGTCAGTACTAAATAAATCTGCAGGTTCAGTTTCTTAAGAAGTATATTTTGTTCATACGTTTCAAAGAATATTACACTGAACTTTTTAATGAATGTTATAACATTGTTTGCTTACTAATTTAAAATAAAGAATGAAACACTATCATTTATAAAAAAAAAATTGTATGTTCATGGGATCACAGAGTTGGAAGAGACCACAAGGGCCATCCAGTCCAACCCCATTCTGCCATGCAGGAACACATAATCAAAGCACCTCCAACATAAGGCCATCCAGCATCATTATTTGCTAGCAAAATAGCCATTAAAATATTTATATTAACCATTATTACTAATTATAACCATTATTTGTGTAGCTGGATGGAAGGGAAAGCAGAAAACAGCAAGGACTTGGAATGATTACTGAAGAAAGTCAAGGAAGAAAGTACAAAGGCAGGTTTATACATGAACATCAAGAAAACAAAAATATAAACCACAGATAGTTTACATAATTTTAAAGAAGAGATGAAGACATTGAAATAGTTCAAGGTTTTTCATCCTTTGGCTCAGAATAGAGAGTTGGAAATCAAGAAGACTAGGGACCTCATCACATGGAAGTTTTCCTTCATTTTATTTTATTTATTTATTTATTTATTAATGCACTTGTATACCGCTAATATCTCAGCCTAAATCGGCGACTCATTGCGGTTTACAACACTTAAAAAACAACAATATTCAGATTAAAAGCATAAAACACATATACAGTACACAGTATTGGTCCACCAATACAGACCAATGCATCTCTTAACTAAAATCATAATCCAATTTCGTTGTCTGTGATTGCCAGTCCTTGATCATCAACTTCATCGCACCGGATTAGCCGAATGCTTATTCAAACATCCATGTCTTCAGTCTTTTTCGAAATACCATCAGCGAGGAGGCTGATCTTATCTCTATAGGGAGGGCATTCCAAAGCCACGGGGCCACCACAGAAAAGGCCCTGTCTCTCGTTCCCGCCAGCCGCACCTGTGAAGCAGGTGGGATGGAGAGCAGGGCCTCTCCCGAAGATCTTAGGGTCCTGGTGGGCTGATAGGCCGAGATACGTTCGGATAGATATGTTGGGGCAGAACCGTTTAGGGCTTTAAAGGCCAACGCCAGCACTTTGAATTGGGCCCGGTAGCAGATCGGCAGCCAGTGGAGCTGGTACAGCAGAGGAGTTGTATGCTCCCTGCGCCCTGCTCCTGTTAGTACCATGGCTGCCGCCCGTTGGACTAGTTGGAGCTTCCGAGCCATCTTCAAAGGCAACCCCACGTAGAGAGCGTTGCAGTAGTCAAGACGGGATGTAACCAGAGCGTGGACTACCGTGGCCAAGTCAGACTTCCCAAGGTACGGTCGCAGTTGGCGCACGAGTTTTAACTGTGCGAATGCTCCCCTGGTCACCGTCGAAACCTGGGGTTCCAGGCTCAGCGATGAGTCCAGGATCACACCCAAACTGCGAACCTGTGTCTTCAGGGGGAGTGCGACCCCGTCTAACACAGGCTGTAACCCTATACCCTGTTCGGCCTTGCGACTGACCAGGAGTACCTCTGTCTTGTCTGGATTCAATTTCAATTTGTTCGCCCCCATCCAGACCGTCACAGCGGCCAAGCACTGGTTCAGGACCTCGACAGCCTCCTTAGTAGCAGGTGGAAAGGAGTGACAGAGTTGGACATCATCTGCGTACAGATGACATTGCACTCCGAAACTCCGGATGATCTCGCCCAGCGGCTTCATGTAGATGTTAAACAACATGGGAGACAGTATTGAACCCTGAGGAACCCCACAAAACAAAGGTTGTGGGGTAGAACAGGAGTCCCCCAGTAACACCTTCTGAGACCGACCCTCGAGGAATGACCGGAGCCACTGCAAAACAGTACCTCCGAGACCCATTCCCGCGAGGCGTCCCAGAAGGATACCGTGGTCGACGGTATCGAAGGCCGCTGAGAGGTCAAGCAGCACCAACAGGGACACACTCCCCCTGTCAAGCTCCCGACGGAGATCATCCACTAAGGCGACCAAGGCTGTCTCGGTACCATGCCCCGGCCTAAAGCCAGACTGTGCCGGGTCCAGATAATCCGTGTCTACCAAGAATGCCTGGAGTTGTGAGGCCACCACACGTTCCATGACTTTGCCCAAGAAGGGGAGATTGGAAACAGGCCGATAGTTGACAATTGAGTGGGGTCCAGTGATGGTTTCTTCAACAGCGGTTTTATCACAGCTTGCTTTAAGCTGGCTGGAAATATGCCTTCCCAAAGGGAGGCATTAACCACCACCTTAACCCACTTGGCCAATCCCCCTCTGGCCTCCTTTAGAAGCCAGGATGGGCAGGGGTCTAGGATGCATGTGGTAGCTCTCATTCCTCCAAGCACCTTGTCCACATCCTCGGTTTGAACCAATTGAAATGAATCCATCAAAATTGGACAAGCAGATGCTCGTGTTACATCCTCAGAGACTGCCGTTAATATGGTGTCCAGTCCAGAGCGGATCAAAGCGACTTTGTCTGCAAAGAACTGAGCAAAGGCTTCACAGCGAGCTGCCGAGTCATCAGGGCACCCATCCTGAGTGGTGGGTTTTAACAGGCCTCTGACAACTCGGAACAGTTCAGCCGGACGGTTCTTTGCAGACGCAATAGTGGCCGCAAAGAAAGTCTTCTTAGCGGCTCTTATTGCCGCGGCATATGTCCTTAAGAAGGACACAAACCGTGTTCGATTTGGCTCGCTCGGATCCGAACGCCACACGCTCTCTAGTTCCCTCTTCTTTCGCTTCAACGCTGCCAGCTCCTCAGTAAACCAAGGGACTGGTTTAGCTCGGCTACTTGAGAGGGGACGTTCTGGAGCGATCGTGTCTATTGCCCTAGTCATCTCCCCATTCCAGAGAGCGACCAGGGCATCAACAGGATCACCAACCGAGGTGGCGGGAAATTCCCCAAGAGCCGTCAGGAATCCCTCCGGATCCATAAGCCTCCTGGGGCGGACCAATTTAATAGGTCCTCCACCTCTGCGGAGGTTAGGGAGTGCAGTGAGTCTAAAGCTGACCAGGTGGTGGTCGGTCCATGGCAACGGAGAGATGGTTAACTCCTCAATACCGCCACCTTCCTCCCATCCCTGACAGAAAACCAAGTCCAATGTATGTCCAGCACTGTGGGTGGGGCCAAATACCTGTTGGGACAGCCCCATGGTTGCCATGGTGGACATGAAGTCCTGAGCCGCTCCCGATAAGGCAGTCTCGGCATGGACATTGAAGTCCCCCAGCACAAGTAGCCGTTGGGACTCCAGTGCCAGGTCTGAGACCACCCCTGCTAGCTCAGGTAGGGAGACTGTAGTGCAGCGAGGTGGGCGGTACACTAACAGAATCCCTAATCTGTCCCGGTCACCCACCCTCAGGTGGACGCATTCAAAATTTGTTGACTGCGGGATGGGGGCCCTGGTCAGAAGAATGGAATCTCTATAGACTACTGCAACTCCGCCTCCCCGCCCTCCGGATCTCGGTTGGTGCTGCACAGAGAACCCAGGTGGACAAAGCTGGGTCAAATTTACACCTCCCACTTCGTCCAGCCAGGTCTCTGTGATGCACGCCAGATCTGCCCGTTCATCCAGGATTAAATCTTGGATGAAAGTTGTTTTACCATTGACAGATCTGGCGTTCAACAGCACCACTTTCAATCCAGAGGGACCGCCATCCTGGTTACACCAACTTACCGTATCAGGAGACCGATTTGGGATTACTAATGTTGTTCCACGTTCCCTAGGCCGAATTAAAGGTCTCCCTTTCCCGTATCTCCCCCTCCCCACCACGACTTCTATGGGGGCTCCCCGGTTAACGGAAGCCTCTCCCTCCTCCATGACGCATTCAACAGCCATGGTAACAACCCATAGTTCATTATTGACTGTTTGATATATTACAGCTTCAGATTGCCATGGCTTCGCCTTCCAGTCATTTCCCGTTCCTATTATGTTATACTCGGGTCCCTCTGAGCTACTCCGTTCCCTCTGTCCACCATAAACAATTAGCAGCAAGATTAACAGATGCCAGGGAATGGATAGTGACATGAATGACAGCTGTTAAACACAGTCAAGGGGTTCGTTAAGGCTCTTAGAGTGCAGATGGAAAATTATGTCAACATACACGATGGAATAAGTAATTAAAGTGCAATGGCTTGTCAATTAGCTCTAAAATGCTAAATGAAGTGCGTAATGGAGGGCTTAATTCAACGCTAGATGTATCGAATCGGTTAAAGTGCTAGAGTTAGTTAAAGTGCCACAGAGGTAGTAATTTAAAGTGCTAATAGAATAAAGTGCTAGAATCACACAAAATAATGAGGTACCCCGCACAACCACACTGAAGTTGGTCAGCACAGTTGAGAAAGGTGGTCACACAATCAAGGATGGTCAGCACTATCAGAAGAGATCAGCACAATTAGAATGATCGGCACAGTTAAGACAATGGTCAATACAATCGAAGATGGTCAACACAATCGAAAAAATGGACTGCAAAGACAAGGGGGTCAACACAGACAGATTAACGACATTCAACCCAATTTATCCAAAATTGGAACAGCGAGATGCCAAAAAGGTAATAGTAATTTGGTCACAAGGTGGCCGACCCAGTCTTCCGGGAGATGGTGGTTACCGGACACGATGATGGAATTTCGTGCGATGGCGGCAGATTAATCCCAGTTCTAGTGTACTGGCAGACAACAGAGGATAATGGCCAGGTAGCTGTTAAATTAAAAGCTGGGTCTGTTATCTGTTGCCCATCGGAGGTAGAATTTCTTCAAGGGCCTGAGCGTTGGAAAGGTCGGCTGAGGCCTCGGTGAAGCAGACTGGCCCTCGAGATGGCGGCAGCGTGCTGAGGCCGGCGAGGCAGACCCAAAATGGCGACGCGGCGCCGCCCCACGGTGATCCAGCCAAAGCGAGCTGGAGCGGGGCCCAAGGAATAGTCGGCCCCAGCGCCAGCCAGAGCAGCAACCAGCCGATGTGAAGGGGCCCGTCACCCAGGAGGCCAAGCGACCCAGAGCAGCTACAACGCGACCATAGGACAGCAACGCCGGGGGAGCCGCGTCGCAGCGGCAGCGCAGCCCCGGGAGTCAGGCAACCCAGCACTGGAGCGAAGCAGCCTACAGAACAGTCAGTCACCGGGGCAAAGCGGTCCCAAAGCCGCCACGGGGCGGCAGCGCTGGGGGAGCCGCGCCACAGCAGCAGCGCAAAGCAGTCCCGAAGCAGCCACGGAGTGGCAGCAGCGCAAACGCCGAGCAGTGGAGACGCCAAGAACCAGTAGCGTCCCGCGTCGCCGCAGCAGCAGCCACCGGACCCAGCGGCGTCCCGGCTCGGCGTCCACGCCAGGAGTCGACGGCCCCACGGCGGCCGAGCCCAAAGGGTGCACGGCCGGCTGAATCCAGGAGGGACCAGGAGGAACCCCCGGAGGGAGGAGGGAGCCCGCCCTGTTTTAGCACACTGGCAAAACAGAGTCCCATGGAGGCCATCTCATGATGCACAGCAACTTCTATTGGCCACCCATGATAATCCATCTTGCCAGCACGCTAAATCAGAGAAGACTCAATTTTCAGGAATCAGATGTTACCAGACTACTGATTCAGAGAAGCGGGAAGAAGATTATAAGGAAAGGTCATGGAATGGCTGGACATCCCTAATGATGGACTTTGCCAGGAGAAAGCAGGGTAAGACAGGCCCCCACTCTTCCCAACCCTATCCCTCACTTTCCCCTGCTTCCCTGCTGCCTATCTAATGAAGTCCTAGGTCTTGAAAGCACAGCTATGGAGGAAAGAAAAGATCCTAAAGTGTGAAGATGGATAATTGAAGTCAGGATGATCTGCACCATCATATTCTCAATCTCTATATGGTTGTGAAAACTGAGCAATGAAAAAAACTGATAGGAAGAAGAAATGTTGCATGGAAATTATCCATGAAAAATAGTTCCATGGATACTGTGTACTGCTAAAAAGACAAATAAATAGGTCTTTGAGAAAATGAAGCCTGAGCTCTCCCTAGAAACCAAAATGATTAAATTGAGGCCGTCATAATTTGGCTGTATTATAATAAACCATGACTTAATAGAAGGTGAAATGTAGTAGGAAAATAGGTAGACTGTATAGATAGAACATGTAAAGGAAACCATGGGTCTGCAATTTGAAAACCTGATTAGGACGGTCTCATTCATAGGGCAGCCATAATTTGAAGTTGAGTGCAATTCACAATAATGAAAGGTAAAGAAGGGCCCATACTTCGCAGTGATTCCTGAGAAGACCTGGCTTTCAAGGGGTGAAAACAGTGATCAGCTTTTAGAAGGAATGAATGTGGCACTTCTACTTGCTCTGATAAGAATAAATTAGCATTTGATTACTCATATGAGACAAAAAATGGGGTGGATTTTGAGACACCAGGGGGAGGGGGTGCAGGTAAACCCTCTTCATGTTTTTATACCTGTCTCTGGGCTGCAAGAACAAATAATGTGCGTCCCAAAATGACTTTACTATTTGGAGATTCCAGTAGAAATATTTGACTGTTCTGGTTTGAAAATACATTTATTTGCTATTCTAGGCTTCAGGCCTTTCAAGTGCTTGGGCATTGAATTAATCTGCATATTCAGGGTGTTCCTAGGCATTCTGTCACTCATGTATTAACTGAGCAAGTCCAACCACCTTAATTTCAGGAATTGATCTTTATCAAGTGACATCTAGGTATTCAAATGCACCTCAAACTACTCAGCTCAAGCATTTGCTGGCTTTACTCATAGCTCAATAAATACATATGCCTTATTCGTAAGTTTGTTATATTTCCTTTTAGGTTAACAAACAGTACTTTACAAAGAATATGCCTGCCTGCCTACCCATGTGCAATCCTAATGTAACTGAGTACAAAGAGTATACAGTATTTACTGAATAGAAAGCAAAGTATAAAGTGTCTGGTTTCCTCTATGTGGCAATCATTTGATTGTTTCACAATGCTGTGTTCTCATACCTTGGACTTGTTATGAAATAGGATTTCCCAAAACAACTTATTACTCAGTATCAATCTCAGCAACTTCCTGGTTTTCCTCATTACAAGTAAGAGACTCACTTGGTAAGCATGATTGCCTTCCAACTTGCTGCTTGTACTCTCTTGCTGACTGGTATTATACTTCAGACCTCAGCCCTAGATACCTACATTGCTGCTGTCTATGAGCATGCTGTTATACTCCCAGGAGCTACGCCAGCACTTGTCTCTCGAGAAGATGCCTTGAAGCTAATGAACAAAAATCTAGATATCTTAGAAGGAGCCATCAAAACAGCTGCTGAGCAGGTACTGCCCCATCACTTTGCATGATGGCTTTCAAACAATAGTATTTCCCCTAGGATTGCATGTATGTTAAAAGATATCCTTTTCTAGGGAGCTCACATCATTGTGACACCTGAAGATGGAATCTTTGGCTGGGTCTTCACAAGAGATTCAATTTATCCTTATCTTGAGGATATACCAGATCCTCAAGTCAACTGGAATCCATGCATTGAGCCTGGAAGGTATTGTTCCTCTTCCTATCTTCATCAAGGCAAAACATAAATGGGCTCCTCCCCAGAATTATGTAATGTTGGCTGTGCTGCTCCTTATCTAACATTTCCTTTGGGTTGTCCAGCTGCTTCAATCATTTTCACTAAAATATTTTTTGTGGAACGTGGAAAATATTGAAAGTAATGGGGAAACACAAGGTAGTTAAAATGCCTTGGGTGATACAGGATAGTTGTATTAAAATAGCTTCAGCTGGAACCACACAGGGTGTAGTAATTCCATTTTCTTTCCAATGGAAGAACAGAGTGGGGATGTTTATTTATTTATTTATTTATTTATTGAACTGAATTTATGACCTGCCTTTCTTTCACTTTAGGATCCAAGGCAGCTAGATTCCTCCATGTAATAATCATTGTTGATGCATTGTGTTTGCTCCTTCTTTGAATTCATAGTGGTTGCTTCTGCTGCTGCTATTGTTTATCCTGTGAATACAGGTTGGGTATTCATTATATGTAAGAATTGGGTCCAAAAATGCTTTGGCTTTTGAATTTGTTTTATTTTATTGGACTTTGGAATACCATCAGAGGCGGCCCTAGGTAATTTTCAATGGTAAGCAAACAGTATTTTGGCGCCCCCCCCCTCCCCCAAAACCAATCACTATCTATCTATCTATCTATCTATCTATCTATCTATCTATCTATCTATGGGGGCATGGGCAAATTTTGGCCCTCCAGGTATTTAGGACTTCCTACTGGCTGTTTGGAATTGTGGGAATTGAAGTCCAAAACACATGGAGGGCTGAAGTTGGCCCATGCCAGCCATACATACACACACACACACACACTAGCCATCCCCTGCCACGCGTTGCTGTGATCCAGTCTAGTGATCTTGAAAAGAAAGTAATAAGAAAGTTGGTTTCTAATATATGTAATTTCTTAATGCTTGTGGGTAAATAGTATTTCTTGTTGTTTCTTTGTCAGTGTTGATGTAGTTCCAACACAAAATACTGAAGGGATTTGGGGAAAATAGACTCTGATACTGGAGGGGTTTTGGGGAAACATGTACAATAATTTAGATTTGCAGTACCTTCAGTCACTTCCGTTCATGAAGAAACCTCCTTGCCGCCCTGAGAGGGGTGATGGCACAGCTGCCTGGAGAGGCACTTGCAATACTGCCCCTCTTCACACAGGAGAAGAAGCCCTGTGCTCCATCGGCTCCTGGGTATGCGCTTTGCATTCTCTTCCCCCACACGCTTTGCAACTCCGGGAGAGGGACACGCGCCGGCATTACCAGGCGCACGGAAAAAGAGCCCTCATGCAGGGAGCACGCTCTCCCTCCATCCTTCCCTCACAAGTGCGCACGTTGTCCTCCTCTCCTCCTCCTCCTTGCAGGCCAAGGGAGACAACAACGCCAGTGTGCATTCTTCTCCCAGCGTTAGGAAGTGCATGGAGAAGGAGGGCGACGCAGGGCGCACATTTCCTAATGCCGAGAGAGGGATGCGCAGCGGCATTGGCGGGCACGTGGGAAAAGAGGCCTCGTGCATGCCTCTTTTGTGTTTCATCTTGGGTGCTATCTTTGAAATGTGTCATTGTGTATGTAAACAGCTATCCCATGATCCCAAACATTTTATTTATTTATTTACAGTATTTGTATACCGCTTTTCTCACCCTCAGGAGGACTCAAAGTGATTTACACACTTCTAGTTCAAAGCACTTTGGATCAGGGATACTCAACCTGTATTACATTACAAACTGCTAGACCGGCTGTTAGGTATTGTGGGAGTTGAAGTCCGAAACACCTGGAGGGCTGAAGTTTGCTCTTGCATGTGCTTGACCCAGAAGCAGATGAAGAGCCCTCCTTCCATCCAACTGCCACTGCTTTGGCCTTGGAGAAACAGGTGGCATGTGAAGCCATGGAGCCCTTCCAGACAGGCCCTATGCCGCATCACAGGGTGTTTACGCCCTACACCACTGGAAAAATTATACTGCCTAGCCGGTATTGCGCCACCTGACATCCGCCGGGAAGTGGCGGCCAATAGTGAAAGGACCAAGGCAGAGACATCTCCAGTTCATCCCTTGTTTGGGTATCAGCCAGCACGTCAACGACTTAAATCTAGAAATAGTTTTCTAAGATCTACAGAGACACTCGCTGGAACACCTCAGCAAGCGAGAGTCCAAAAGTGGCAGCCTCAAACCCAGCACCTCAGCCCATGGCTGATACCAGATGAGAGACTCCCCCCTGGGCACACAGAGGACTGGGCGACTTGGAAGGCGCTGAACAGACTGCGCTCGGACACCACGAGATGCAGAGCCAACCTTCAGAAATGGGGCCATGAAGTGGAATCCTCGACGTGCGAGTGTGGAGAGGAGCAAACCACTGACCACCTGCTGCAATGAACCCTGAACCCTGCCACATGCACAAGGGAGGACCTTCTTGCGGCAACACCAGAAGCACTCCAAGTGGCCAGATACTGATCAAAGGACATTTAATCAACTACCATACTCACAAATTTTGTAATCTGCTTGTTTTGCTTTGTTCTGTTAGAAATGTAACATAATTTGACTGGTTGTTCTGACATGACAAATAAATAAATAAATCCCAGGTTTTCAGCTTTAAACTGGATCATATGAGTCCACTCTGCCAGATAATCCAGGATAAACAGAAAACCTGCAATCACATCCTGGGATATAGGGCCTGTCTGGACAGGCCCTTCATCCCTTCCCACACTGGCATCCCTTTGCCTTTGTGTCATGTCTTAATTACACAGGATCATATTTTTGCAGTCCATTAAGTGTGTTGATGACAAATCAGATAAAGGAATACTGGGGAAATTAATATAAAGCAGTGTGTATAAAGGGACATTACATTTGGTAATCTAATGCAGGCTTTAAAAGGTTTTAAAGATCAAGTCAGGGTCTGCTGCAGTTTTTAGTTTTGGATATGTTTTTTATGGATTTTAACTGAATTTTTAAAATACCAATGATATTTAATTACATTTTAATGTTTGCATATTTGTGGATTTTAAACTGTACTGAAATGTTTTTAATCTAAGCCAATTTGAGTCTTCTTGGGGAGAGAAAAAGCAGGGTATAAATAAACATAATAATGTGTTGTGGAAGGCTTTCATGGCCAGAATCACTGAGTTGCTGTGAGTTTTCTGGGCTGTATGGCCATGTTCCAGAAGCATTCTCTCCTGACATTTTCCCCACATCTATGGCAGGCAACCTCAGAGGAACAAAATCTGGCTACCAGTACCCTCTAAAATAACCCTCTAAAATCAGAACAATAAATAAAGAGCAACACTAAAAAAAGGGGGGGGGGAATTCCTGACATGAAGCAATCAGGGCCAGTTAACCGCTCCCAACAAAGGATTCCTGGGCAGCAACTAGCTCGGCTTCGAAGCTGCAAGGCCATTAAATACTCATCAAGATGACCAATTGCAACATTCACACTTACCTCAAGCAGACATGAGTTCTTTTTCCCACCCTGGACATTCCACAGATATACAAACCCCACTTGCCTAGTTACAAACAGACCTCACAGCCTCTTGAGGATGCCTGCCATAGATGTGGGTGAAACATCAGGTGAGAATGCTTCACCAAGCACCAAAGAGCATTCTGAACTCCACCAATAATAGAACTGAACCAAACTTGGCATACAGGACTTCCATGACTAACAGAAAATACTGGAGAGGGGGTTGGGAAAAATAGACCCTGACATTTGGGAATTGCAGTTTACCAAGCACCAAAGAACATTCTGAGCTCCACCAACAATAGAATTGAACCAAGCTTGGCATATAGGGCTTCCATTACCAAATACTAGAGGGGTTTGGGGGAGGCATGTACAAAAGATGACATTTGCAGTACCTTTTGACCAGGCCTCCTTGCTGCCCTGAGAGGGGTCCAGGCTCAGCTGCAGGGAAGGAAACGGAAAGCGAAAGAAAGAGCCTGGATGGCTGGCTGCCTCCCTCCCTCCTGGCAGCACGTGGAGGGAGGGAGGACTTCCCTCTCGCCTAGTGGGCGGGGCCTGCGCTTCTCCATTAGAAGGCTGTGGAGGGCGCATGGGGCCTGCAGGAGGAGGCGTGGCCTAAGGACAGAACAGCGCCCCCTGGCAAAAAAAAGTATTCCGCCACCGCTTACTTCGAGTAATGGACGGGCCGCCCCTGAATACCATACTGTATGTACATAAAGTGTTATCTTGGAGATGTGACCCAAGTATAAACACACAATTCACTCAATACACTATAAGTGCATGGCCTGAAAATATGGGTATGTACCTTATATACATAGCTAAAGGTACTCTAATCAGGAATATTTTTTATATTTTAATAATTTTAAGCCTGAAAATTTGTGTACATTGAGCCAGCCGAAAGCAAACATATTAATGTCTCAGTCACCTATGTGGACAGTTTTGAATTTTTGGTTAAAACTTAATTTGGGTTTTGGGAGTTCTAGATAAGTGCTGCTCAACCTGTACACTGGTATTTTTATTTATTTATTTGCTTCATTTATACCCTGCTTTTCTCCCTCTCAGGGGACTCAAAGCAGCTTACAACTCCAGTAGAATTCAATACCAGTAAAATTGACAGTAAAAACAATAACATACCTCCTCCATTAAAACAGTAGATTGAAACATATAAAGTGCATAGTTCCACTTTAGTGCATAGGGCACCAGAAGCATTGTTCCATAATTGTTACATAATTTAATTAAATTCCATTTAATTAAATTATTTTAATTAAATAAGAAAAATGCAGAATGCTGTTTATGTTACAAAATAAACATTCTGTGATTTTTTTCTTGCATTTTATTTGGATGTTTTTCAGACGGGATCCATATCCTTATTTTCCAGTATCATAATTCAACACACAAACCACTATGCCACACTGGCCCTCATTACTAACAAATAAAAGTTACAATGAATGTTATCAGAAGGCATCTGGTAACACTTAACAATGAATATTGATATTTGTGTCAATGTAAATATGTGTAGAAACATATGTAGATTTTCTGTAATAGCAATATTGAGTAAAGCAGATATGAAGAAATCTTCAAAGTTTGAGCATTCTGAAATGTGTACCTTGTAACAAATAATAAAACAATTTCCCTCAATTTCCCCCATAGGTGGCAGTAACTGTGTGTAGCAAGGATTGCAGGCGGCCTTTTTCATTCCTAGGAGAGATCAATAACAGTTCATGTCTTAATCGTCTAAGCGCTTCATCAATTGGCACATTTCTATTCAAAAATGAAATTAACATTCTGGATTTAATACAGTTTGGCACCACTTTAACTGCCATGGCTCAATGTTATGGAATCATAGGAGCTGTAGTTTTACATGGTCTTTAGCATTCTCTGTCAAAGCAGACTACAATTCCCAGGATGTAAGCTGTTGTAAACTGCACTAATTCTTCAGTGTAGACCCAGCCCTACAAAATCCAACTACATAAAAGTCTTGGTGATCCAGTTTTATCTGATCATTTCGGGCCCTTCCACACAGCACTATGTCCCATAATATCAAGGCAGAAAATCTCACAATATCAGCTTTGAACTGGGTTATTTGAGTCCACACTCAGATAATGTGGGATTTTGTGCCTTGATATTCTGGGATATAGGGCTGTGTGGAAGGGCTCTCAGGAGTAATGAGTAAATTCTCTCTCATCTCACCAGCAGCCTAATCATCAAGGGGCCCTTCCACACAGCCCTATATCCTAGAAGATCAAGACACAAAATCTCACAATATCTGCTTTGAACTAGGTTATCTGAGTCCACACTTAGATAATGTGGGATTTTCTACCTTGATACTCTGGGCTATAAGGCTGTGTGGAAGGACCCAAGGACTCACTCCCTGCTCATCCCCAATTTGCTTCCCTTGTTGTAAGCTCCATGATAGTATGAGATAATGAAGAAAATAGTGGAGACCATTCCCCATTGTGGCAACATAAAATGGAACTGGAACATTAGGGTATATGATAAAGATTGCAAATAAGCATAGAACCATCAACGGGAGGATGATCACCATGGATCATCTAAACTCAAGTAGGAATGTGGTTGTCAAAGCTTCTTTTGTGACAGGTGTAGAAAACGTGCCTTCATAGTGTAGTAGTTTGAATATTGGGCTGTGACTCCCAAGACCTAGATTTGAATCCCCATTCAGCCATGGAAACCCACTGGGTGATCTTGGCCTCTGAAGAAGACAAAAGGCAAACCCTTTCTGAACAAAGGTTGCCACGAAAACCCTGTGAATGGGGTCACTATAAGTCAGAAATGGTTTGAAGGCATACAACAAAAACAACAAAAAGTGCAGCCCTCCAGATGATGTTCAATTGTAGCTCCCAGCTTTAATCATCACTGTGCATGCTGGCTAAGAGATATAGGTGTTGCAGTCCAGCTACATCTGGAGGACAGACCATTGCCTAGTGCTTTGTGGAGACAATGAGTCCAAAGTTTTAGTATAATCTGCTGAAAGGCCAAGGTAAAACAAATCTAAGTTTTAGAAAGCAGATATTAAATCAGAGATGGGCAACTTTGGGAAGCTAGAGGGCTGCATTGATCTTGTAATATTGCTTCAGAATTGACCACGGGGGTACATGCAGTCTGCAGTTTACACTTTGCCCATTCCTTTGTTAGCTTTGCTAAAGGTCCCTTTAAAATAACAGCTGGCATGGTTTGTTTTTGCAGAAGTTATGCAAATGTTTGCATTAGAATTCTTAGTCAGAATGAGTAGCTAGATTTCCGCTCCTCCATCCCTCAGATCATTAATTCTCATTGTAATCCTTTTATTGGTGCAGACAATAGGGTTTATACTGTAGATAATTGTTCATTTCTTCATGTATTCCGCATGGTTCCCTCAGCAACTGAACATTCCTGTCACCACAACTTGACCAAGCCAACCCATTTGAAAAACATATTTGCTTTCTTAGCTAGAACAGGTAGGCTAAGAAAACTGAACAGACAAGTGACCAACTTCAAAAAAATGATATCCTTGCACAGGTATCAATTTACAGCCCTTTCAGACTACATAGTTATAGCACTGTGTTGCCCTTTTAGTGCCATGATTGAATTGTGCTGGGCTTGTTGTTTGGTGGATAGGTAAAGGTAAAGGTCTCCCCTGACATTAGGTCTCGTCATGTCTGAGGGTTGGTGCTCATCTCCATTTCTAAGCTGAAGAGCCAGCATTGTCTGTAGACACTTCCAAGGACATGTAACCAGCATGACTTCATGGAGTGCTGTTACCTTCCCACCTATTGATCTACTCACATTTGCATGTTTTCAAACTGTTAGGTTGGCGGAAGCTGGGCCTAACAGCCGGAGCTCAACCCGCTCCCTGGATTCGAACCGCCAACCTTTTGGTCAGCCAGTTCAGCAGCTCAGCAGTTTAACCTGCTGCGCCACCAGGGGCTTTCTGTTGGAAACCCATATAAAAATGCTTAGTATTAGGAGAGGGGACATCACTGATGAATTTACAAGGAAACTCTGTGGGGTTACTGGGGCCCCCCTGTGTGCTGTTGAATTCAGTCTATTGGTCAGAGATTGCCCATTCCTTACACAAAGTAAATGTCACATTGGACCACAGTGTGAAACAGCTCATAAACAGGCTGTTTTTTTTAAAAAAAATCATTGTTTTTGTAAGGTTTCCTCTGGTTAACTCAAGATTTTTTTTGCCATTCATAAAATTGCCATCATTTGAAATTATATTTCAGTGTTGCCAAATCAACCAGCATTTCCATCTTTCTGGTCTTTCATTTCTTTTCTTCCTGTTTCCACCCTTTATCAGACTAATAAATATGTATTCTTCCTTAACCTGCCAAATTCTGAATTCCTTTGTTTCTCCTCATTTTCATTTATTTGTTTTTGTTATTCAAATCTTCATAATATTAGGTTTGGCTCAACTCAAGTGCAGGAGAGACTCAGCTGTATGGCAAGAAACTACTCCATTTATGTGGTTGCTAACATGGGGGACAAGAAATCGTGTAATTCCAGTGACCCACAGTGCCCCAGTGATGGCCGCTATCAATACAACACAAATGTGGTATATGATTCAGAAGGAAAATTTGTGGCACGTTACCACAAGGTATCCATTATATCAAACTTTCTAATATTTCATAAGTGAAGATGGGGAGATGTGTGACCAGGTAGCACCCAAATGTGGCAAAGATGGAAAAAGTTGTTAATGGGAAAGAACAGACAACCTGGGAACTGCAGTCCAACAGGACCTGCTGGATCATATGATTCCCACTCTTGTATTCCATTCCCTAGTGGGTTTTGACTGTTGTTGGGAGGATACAGCACTTAAAAGATATATAAATATCAAATGTTACTTAGACATTGTATTTGTTTTCACTAGTTTATCTGTAAATGAACCTTTTCTTTCATGTTTTGTAAAGAATAACAGTATAAAAGGTGAAAATAGCATAGATGACATATAACATTAAAAACTCTTTATCCTGTCTTTTGTTGTATAATTTTCTTCCATTGTCTCTCCCCTCTTTATCTTATTAACAGTACAACCTTTTTGCATCTGAAGTCTACTATAACTATGCCAAGGATCCACAGTTTGTAAACTTCAACACGCCCTTTGGGAAGTTTGGTGTTTTCACTTGTGCTGACATGCTAAATTTTCGTGAACCTGCTGTATCACTTGTTGAAAAGTACAAGGTGGACACTGTCCTCTTCCCGACTGCTTGGATGAACACTCTGCCACTTTTGTCTGCTGTTCAATACTACTCTGCCTGGGCTATGGGAATGCGCATCAACCTCCTGGCAGCTAATATTCACAAGCCCAAGTTCGATATTACTGGTAACTGGAATCTCAATTTACTGTGCAGCAAGGCTAGAAGGCATGTAGAGATGGGGAAAACATTTATCTCATAGATTTCATGTCAAAAGTTTGTCCCCATTTAACAGAAAATCCTGGGAACTACTTGGGAAGAACAAAAAAATGATGATAACTTAACAAGAACAATAAACTTCCTGTCCTTTTTAGGGTAAGATAAAGAATAAAACAAAATACACAAGCTGTTGCATTTCATATTTAATGTAGCTGTTACCTTCCCTTTTGCTGGCGAAAGGGAAAGTACGCAGAGTGTCTTGTGGCGCCCCATCCACCCCCTCCTTCCCCCATGATACAATGGGGATAGGAGAGTGTATGTTGACACCATGTCCCCATCAGATGGGAGAAAGGGCAACAATGTGCGACAACACATGTTGCCCCACTGCCCTTTTCTCCATCGTATGGAGAAAAGGGGAGGAAAGTGCAGGTAGCTTTGTTGGAGCAACCCAAAATACACTCTCCTCCCTCTAGTGATGGAGGAAGCACTTTTTGGCACTTTCCCTCTACTTTGGGAGGAATGTGGGCAGGGCCTGCCATGTATCATGTGATGGCACACGGCAGGCCCCATCCTTACTGCAACACAAAGGGGCAAAATGGGGCTAAAAGAAGAGGTCCTCATAAGGACAGTGCTGTTAATGCCATCTCAAGCTGTTATTCAATTAATGCATTTTAACACCAGTTTGCTGCCATGGCCAATGTTATGGAATCATGGGAGTTGTAGTTTGGTGAAACACCAGCCACAGTTGGCAGGGAAGACTCAAGACCTTGTGAAACAACAGCACCCAAGATTTCACAGTGTGGAATGGCGCCAAACAGCATTATTTCTACTGTGTAGATGCATTCTTATGCTTCTTTCTGTGGTGGCCTCTTCCTTCCCTGGTAAATCACACTTATTGTGAGTAGTCTGGATGAATTGCTCCATTGTTATTTCATTCATCCTTCTTCTGACATACTACTCTCTATCTCCTTCTTTGGTTCAGAATAATGGGGGGAGGGAGTTAATTGGTGGTTAGCATTTTAATTTTTTAGTGCCAATTAGGGCTTTATCCAAACCACATGAATATAATTCTCTCATTTCTATGGAGTCCCAGGCTTTGTAGCTTGGTGATCATTTTAAATGTTCCTCCCAAAACTGCAACTCGATAGGATGGAACCATGTCAATTAAAATTGCCATGTAACACTATAATTATACATTTTGAATTTAACAATTACTTTTTGGATTAGAGATAATAGAATACAACAGTCAACATTGCCATGGCAGTAACTTGTCCGAACTCAGGGCAGAAGTGGGGGATTAGTGGCTCTCCAGACGAGTTGGACAGTAAATCTCATCATTGCAATCTTTAAAACTGAGTAACAAAACCTGGTCTCTTCTTAATCTCTTTTGTCGCCCACAGGGAGTGGTATCTTTGCACCTGATGGTCCCAAAGCATATCATTTCAATATGGAAACAAAGAGTGGCAAACTTGTGATTGCTGAACTTGATGTCCATCCGCGCCTTTCCTCCGCATATCCTCCTCCTGTTAATTGGAGTTTATATGCTTCAAGCATCAAGCACTTCACTCCAAAGAGCCAGGTGTTCAATGCAAGCATCTATTTTGATAATTTCACTTTCACAGAGCTATCCCAAGAAGCAGGAAACTATACCGTGTGCCATAATGGCCTTTGCTGCCACTTGAGCTACAAGATGTCTGAAAAACAACAGGATGAAATTTATGCACTGGGGGCTTTTGATGGACTTCATGTGATTGAAGGAGAATATTATTTGCAGGTAAAGGAGTTCTATGGAACATCATTTGTCTAGGAAACTTGAAAATAATACAACAATGATGTTTTCTAGTTTGAGTAACAATGGTGAAATTATGTTACTTTGGGAAAATATGTTACTTTGGGCATTAGGCTTTTGGAGAAATGTGTAACAGTTGCTTGTTATCTCAAATTGCTTTCCCCTCATCATTTGGGAAGGGGGGTTGTGGTCATTGAATCCAGGTTATAGATTTTAATGGTTAAAAAAGTTACTAACAAGAAACATCATTCATCAATTTTGATTAACAAGTAATAAGACATTTCTTTAAAAAGTACTGTTAATGATTACACATTAGCTTTTGCAATAATGCATCTAAGATTTGATCTGATTCAGAAGAACTCCAAAAACCGTCACCATGATACAAACAATTCATACTTTCACAGTGGAAAAATAACTAAGGAGTGGATTTGTGCTTTTGCATCACGAGTCAGCTAGCTCAGACAGCAGATCATGGAAAGACAAGAAATTATTAGTTATTTTGAGCATTTCATTATGCCAGGGCTGGAGAGAGGTGCGTGTGGGAATTTTCTGCCTCATGGGCAGAACTAGCACTGTTAGATTTAGGCACACCCCTCCTTGATTTTTAGCTTTGGGATCTGCTGTTCTTCCCTGAAAAACAGGATACTGTCTTCTCTTTGTATAAAAAAACCCAACATCATTTGGCTTATGCAAACAGCTCTCCACATTTGTGAGTTTAACTTTTGCACATTTGTTTATTAATGTATGTTATTATTGTGTTCTTTTAGGAATGTCTAGGTTCTCCAACATGGCTCTATGGTCAATGTCTACTAAATGTTGACCATTGAGTCATGTTGGAAGACTTAGAAACTCCTAGAGAGAACATCCCTCTAGGCATTTGTAGGTCCTCCAGCACAAGTCTATGTTCAGCTTCCAGTTGACCATAGAGTTCTTCTGGAGAATCTAGAGGGGTGCTTTCTCATGTTTTTTTAAAATCATGTTATTTAATTTTTTCCCACTTTCACAAGAGTTCTCTAACCTTAACCTCCATGAAAGAGGAGGACCTAGTATATATTTCAATGAATATCATACACAATAATACAATAAGACATATATAGTATAATGTATGCCATTCCAATCTTTGTAAACATCTTACAACATAATACAATAAGACATATATAGTATAATGTATGCCATTCCAATCTTTGTAAACATCTTAGAGCCTGTAAGTTCTGATATGAAATCTAACTGTAGAAATTTCTGAAGCTGAAAATCTCATTCCATTTCCCAAACAGAAAAGAAATATACAAATAAGACACAATGTTTTTCTTTTACTCTTTGTAGCTGCTTGGGGAAAAAAGAGGAGGAATTAAAAAAGGGAAAATTTATGTAAACTTAAAAACCAATGCCTACCCTTGATTGCTTTCCTTTTGTCTCTGCAGTCTATTTTTACATTGTGTTGTATCTTTTAGATCACTGCTTCTTAAATTCTGGGCCCTGACCCTAAATGGGGTATCCTTAGTTCATTGTTGTCATCCTGAAAAAAGAAATCAGAATCTCACCTTGTGGCTGTTTTAGATATTTATTTACATGAATCTGTGTTCACAGTAGATTCTGAAGAAAATGCTTCAGCTGTACTTCATAAATAGGAAATACAGCTTGTTTAGCAAGCCATGCAAATGCTGATTTGTTATCAGTAGAAGTTTGATTTTTATACCTATTTCATATACCTATATACTTGGGGTTATGTAAAAATTTATCATGTGGAATAGGTTCATGAAAAAAAAATCCAGATCAAAAGGGGGTGTGAGTGGAAAATCCCTGTTTTAGATAATACTGCTATTAGCATGAATGTCTTGCTTTTATTCAACTTATGTAAACCCTGTTGGGAGGGTTTCTGGCTGAAAAGCAAGATGAAATTGTTCACCAGCAGTCAATAACCATGTAATCTTAGTTTAGGACTGTTCCAAATCAGAGTGCCACCAACATACAAGAAATGCATTTCCCCCATTCTATGAACATGAAATGATTTTCTTGTTTCTATGACTGACTTAGACCTATGATTATTATCTTCCTCCTCTCTCTTTCCCTAGATATGTACACTTCTGAAGTGTAATAGCACAGATGTAAAATCATGTGGGCAACGAGTAGATGCAGCTCAGACAAGATTTGACTCGTTTTCTCTCAGTGGCACATTCAACACTAGTTATGTTTTCCCAGAAGTCTTGCTCACTGAGACTCAACTGGCTCCAGGAGAATTTCAGGTAAGTAGCTTCAAATATTAGCACAGATATCCAGTTTTATTTTTTAGAAACAAAATTTTATTTATTTATCGTGTCAGGGACAAGACCAAACAGTTACATTCCATTTTTTAACAAAACAAACAGACTAACAAAACACAAAGTTTGCAAGCTTGGTAGCTGATTAAATGTCCTTTGACCAGTAGCTGGCCACTTGGAGTGCCTCTGGTGTTGCTGCAAGAAGGTCCTCCATTGTGCATGTGGCAGGGCTCAGGTTGCATTGCAGCAGGTGGTCTGTAGTTATGGCAACAAATAAAATAGCTTATTAGATCTCTTTTGCAGAAGACAAGAACAAAACAGCTAATTTCACATGGCTGAATCAAATATATGAGCAATTAATTTTGCCCTTATTAATATGCTAAATTACATACAAATATGTTTTTATTTGTAAAACAAATTTCTTACAGGTACTGACCGATGGACGTCTCATTAGTAAAAGAAAACTATCAAAGCCAGTCTTATGTGTGGCTCTTTTTGGAAGATGGTATCAAAAGGACTCCCCACATCCTTTGTACAGTTCAACATGAGATTTTTTTGTTATTTTGCTTCTTTTTCAAATAACCAGAATTCATTTATCCATTCAATACAGTTATGTCTCTTTTCTTGAACTTTTCTTGAACTTTGGGATAGGATGGTGATTTTTGCAGAGCAAAGGCTAAATACTAATTTCAGGGCAAACTTGACTGATGTTATCAGGAGCAGTTGTCAGAATTAATACAATGTCTGGTGTTTCTGTGTAATTGTTAAAGCATAGATCATAACGAAACATAAGGGATGTTCAGGAAGGAAATATATTTGCTTTGTATTTTATTAAAGATGTTCCTTTATAAATGGAGTTGTTCTAGGCAAATTCAGTCTTCATCTTTAGAATGGAGAAAACTTTGTGATTAATGCTAATCCAATTTATTCACTTCAGACAATCTGTCACCTTAGGGGAAAATAATTTTTTTGATAAATTTGATGTGCAGTAGAACCCCCTTATCCAATGATTTGATACTCAGAGTTTAACTTACAATCTCAAAAAAATTCCACCCTCGGAAGTATTTGTGGACCTCCTTAGATCCTCCAGTGCACCTTCCTCCTCCAGTTCACCTTCCTGATCCTTAGCTGCTCTCTGTCATGTTTGAGGACCATGTTTGCTCTCCAGCTATGTGGATCTGAGATTAGGAACTTTATCCCACACTAAATTTCCCCCTGTTTTCTGACTGTGTTTTCACACTGGTGTACAGAGTCCCTTAGAGGTCTTTCCATGATGCACAATCACTTCCAGTGGCTGGGTGTGTAAATCCATCTCACCAGTGTGCAAAGACAAAATTGAGTGTTCCCATGATTCCTGATAGAAGACGGCATACAGAAATTAAGGACGTTTTCCCTCAGCTTTCCTCTGCTTGCCCCCCTTCCCCTCCATCTTCCCCTCCTGCCCATGGGATAACATTTCAGATGTACACAAAGGGATTTTTCTAAATGCTGGGAACTTGTTCCTAAGTTTTGGAAATATTCTACTTGTTCTAAAATCCTAGTAAATGCTCTTTTTAAATGAACTCACATGCTTTTGATGAATAAAACATCTTGAGTGGTTTTTTTTTACTGTTTACTTGACATCCTTCCTTAATAAACATCTTGCTTAACTTCTCCTTGGCTTATCTGAACATATAAACTCTGGTTTAAGACACCATATAGTCATAAATTGCCACTACATTGTACTCTAATATGTGAAGATTTTAAGAAGAAGAGGAATTATGAGCAAGGGGAAAAACCCCTTTGTGCTATAAGCAAAGGAGAGAATGCTTAGATCACAGCTGAATGTTCCATTAGATGAAGTGGCTTCCTGAGGCAGCTAATTGTTTAGGCAGCGAATGTGGGTGTCAGGTGAAGACAGTTGATTATGTATTGCTGAATGTTCACTCTCCAAAAAGTACAACAGAGTATCTTCTGTTCATAGAGCCTTTCCATGGAAATTAGAGTGCTGATTTTCCCTGGTTCTTGATCACACACTGAGGTCCCTTTTACACTACCATAAAAATCCTGATTATCAGCTTTGAAATTGATTATATGGCAGTGTAGTTCAAAGCAGATGATGTGGATTATCTATATGGTAGTGTAAGAGCGACCTGAGTCTTAATGAATTGTTGAATTATCAGTTACTAAACAATCCTGGGATTGTCAACCTGCATACTCTGGAATCACAACATCCTTGAAATTCTTTAGGCCTGTGATGGAATCTTGACATGAGAGAAGAACAAGATGGAAGATGTGGAAAGAACACAGAACACAGAACAACCTTCATGCATGCATGATATCTGCAAAGACAAGTAGTCAATGACCCCCCCCCCCCCCAAATATTTGGCAACTCTTTTCCATTTGTTTTAATGTTCTTGAATTTGGCAGCAGCGACCTCCTCATATGGCCACTTTAACTATCTGAATATGAAATGTCTTTTCATGTTACACTTTTAAAATGTACCTGTTCTGACTCCCAAACAAATTCAATTTGAATACAACCCACAGGATCTATCTTGGGTTGCCTTGAGTTAGTAGGCCCTGATTGTTTCCTGTTCTGGAATTCCCCTGTTTTTTTTTAATTGTTACTCTTTATTTATGTCCCAATTTTAAAGTTTTTTAAAATACTGGTAGCCAGATTTTGTTAATTTTCATGTTTTCTCCTTTCTGTTGAAATTGTCCACATGCTTGTGGATTTCATTGGCTTCTCTGTATAGTCTAATATGGTGGTTGTTAGAGTGGTCCAGTGGATCTTTTGTCTTTACTCTCAGAGGCACTGCACCATCATATTCCCAATTTCTATGTATGGTTGTGAAAGTTTAGTTTGTGTAAACTAAAAAGATGGGAAGAAAATTCATCATTTGAAATATGTTGCTGGATACCAGTTCTATGGATACTGAGTAGATAATAGCAATGTTGAGTAAAGCAGGAATTAAGAAATTCAAAGTTTGCCCATTCTGAATGTGCACCTTTTAAATAATAAATCAGTTTTCACAATGTTCCCCAATAGGTGGCAGTAAACAAGCATGTTTTTCACGTGTGACATAAATTTCCTTGCTTTCTGAAAGTCCGGAAATCTGTAAAAATCAAGTCTTACAGACAATATTATTAATGTAATAGTTGTAGCCCGATTATTTAAATTATAATGTTAAAGAAATGTGTAAAAGTCCTGGAGTTGCATAAATGTACCAATGTCATCCACCAAATATTGCTTGCAAAAGGTTAATATGGCGAATATTAGAGAATAGAAACAGCTTTCATGCTTGAAGAGGATCACCATTTAGTCTGAGTTTCCATGCACACTTCTTTGGGAACCAACACAATTGCAACCATTTAGGATTTATTTATATTTGGATATGCACTGTGACAGATATTTTGTACATAAACCATGTTGTATCAATGCACCCCCTTCTTGGGGTCCTGAGAGCTATAAAAATGTCCATCAGGTGGGGGAGGAGGGGCATTCCTAGCTTACATTTTGTCCATTCATGTGACAGATACTATAAGTTTTGCTAAAGGTTTTCACTTGACTAACTTTAAAATAACAGCTGGCACAGTTGTTTTTGCATAAGTAATGCAAATATTTGCATTAGAATTCTTAATCGGAATGAGTAGCTGGGTTTTCAGCTCCTCCAACCCTTGTATTGTTGGTTCTTACAGTAATCATTTTATTGGTGTAGATAATAAAGTTTATGTATTAGCTGTGTGGTGAACATGGAGGCTGCTAATACATGATTTTATTGCCTGCATGTCTCACTTCACCTGGTTTTGCTGCAGAAATGAAGAGCAGCTGGGGCAAATCCATTGTCCCATGTGCCACTCTGTCAGATATCTCAGTTCCAAGCTGTGTAGGTCTGGATAAATCTCCTATGAAGGATCACGCAGAGAATCACAGGAAGAGTAGATATCAATGTGTTTATTGTTCTGAATGCAAGAGCCTCGACTTTGCCTCCTATTTAGTACTAACTACAATACCATAAATCACTCATTCAGGAATCCTGGCACCTTTCCCATCCAGAGCCTGGTTCTCCCCTCACCTTTAGGCAATTGAGTTTTATGGCTGGTCCATTTGTCCTACATTCCCTTTTGGCCCATTGACCCATGGCCATGTGGTTTGTGTCAGTTCTATGGCATGAGCTAGAGATCATCATGGCACACTCCTTCACAGGGATGCTACCCTGGAGCCAGCACAACACAGAAAGTTTCCTGTGTTAAGAGTGATACTTGCACTCCAGTTGGAGGAGAGGCCTCCACATTAAGTTCCTCTTCATCGTATGATAGGCAACTTGCCCATCCATCTTCCAGCTGAAGTGGAAGCATTGTAGGATGCTTTTAGAGGTAAGTATGCTGGTGAGGCTTGAATCCCATTTAAAAGATATATTTACTTTGTTCTTGAACAATGGACCTCACAATTCCCTCTATATCTGTATCCTGTCATCATAACTTGGCCAAGGCAATCTGTGTGAGAAAGATATTTGCTTTGTTAGGAAAGGCAGCCTAAGAGAGCAATTAATACAGCGCTGTGGTATTCAAATTCACTGCCATGTATAAATTCTCTAGAATCCCGGGCTTGTCATATGGTGAATCTTGATAGCTCACTCGCTGAGAAATCTAAATGATTTTCTGTAAGCTACAAAGTCCAGAGTTCCATGGGATGCCTCCAGGGCAGTTAAGGTGAAATCATAGCACTTTAACTGTGGAATGTGAAAAGGTCTCTGGTCTTGTAACCCATTGCTCATAGCCATGAAATAGATTCCTCTTCCAGATGAAAATGCTAACGTTATGGTCCCACAGAATCCTTCAGAAGTTCACAAGAAACTTCTGCGGGATTCTGGGAACCAGTCTACTGGCCAGAGATTGCCCAATCCTGACATACAGTAAATGGAACACTGGTTATGGATTTTTAATTCATTCTGGCCACTATAATGTGACTCAGCTTCATTGTATTCATAAGGGTTCTCCAAACTGTTTTCTCTGGATATCTGAAGAATTTTTTTCCCATTCATGAAATCCTCATCTTTAGAAATGGTATTTCAGTGTTACCAGATCAACCAGCATTTCCACCTTTCTGGTCTTTCGTTTCTTTTCTTCCTGCTTCCAGTATGACAAGAATGGCCCTTTATCAGACGAATAAGTATGCACTAGTCTTCTTTAACCTACCAAATTCTGAATTCCCTCTTTTTCATTTATTTGTTTTTGGTTATTCAAATTTTCATAACATTAGGCTTGACACAACTCAAGTGCAGAAGAGACTCAACTGTATGGCAAGAAACTACTCCATCTATGTGGTTGCTAACATGGGGGACAAGAAGTTGTGTAACTGCATCGTCCCACAGTGCCCCAGTGATGGCTGCTATCAATACAAAACAAATGTGGTATATGATTCAGAAGGAAAATTTGTAGCATGTTATTACAAGATAACTATTATATCACATCCTCCAACATTTCACAGGTGAAAACTGCGACATGTATGGCCAAGTAATATCCAATAGTGGTCAACATTTACTTTAAAGCCCTGTTCCAGTGTCCAGCTTCCTGTTCCTTATGTGCTTCCTGTCATGTCCAAGGCCCATGTTTGTTTTCCAGCTACAGTATGTGGCGCCAAGAGTAGATGTATACAATGTTTTTTTTTTCTAAACCCTGGAAAGTCATTATTCTTTCTGATTAATCAACTCAATATGCAACATGCTACTTGTTTTAAAAAAATCCGTTTAATGCTCTTTTTGAGTGGACTTTTGTTGAATAAAACATCTTGAGTGGGTTTTTTAAATTGTTTATTTGACTTCTTATTAAATTCTCCTTTGCTTTCCAAAAAATATGTACTCAGGCTTAAGGCCACCATATTGTTATAAATTGCTACTTACTTAGGCAATCCCTCGTAGTCCGAGGATGATGGTCCTCCAAGTTCAGTGTCCTGGGGGTGGGTTCGTAGGTGGCTGTGGAGCCCTATTCTTGACCTGCATCATCTCCCACAGTGAGGGCATTGGTTTCCAGATGGGAGGCGGTCTCGGTCAGGGTTGGCTTGACGCGCCTTCCTCTTGGTACGTTTCTCTCTTTCACCCTCCATTCATACCTCTTCAAATTCTGCAGCACTGTTGGTCACAGCTGACCTCCAGCTGGAGCGCTCAAGGGCCAGGACTTCCCAGTTCTCAGTGTCTATGCCAGAGTTTTTAAGGTTGGTTTTGAGCCCATCTTTAAATCTCTTTTCCTGTCCACCAACATTCTATTTTCCGTTCTTGAGTTCGGAGTAGAGCAACCACTTTGGGAGACGGTGATCGGGCATCCAGACAATATGGCCAATCCAGCAGAGTTGACGGTGGAGGACCATTGCTTTGATGCTGGTGGTCTTTGCTTCTTCCAGCATGCTGACGTTTGTCCTCCTGTCTTCCCAAGAGATTTTCAGGATTTTCCGGAGGCAGCGCTGATGGAATCATTCCAGGAGTTGCATGTGATGCCTGTAGACAGTCCACGTTTTGCAGGCATATAGCAGGGTTGGGAGGACAATAGCTTTATAGACAAGCACTTTGGTATCCCTACGGATGTCCTGGTCCTCAAACACTCTCTGCTTCATTCGGAAAAATGCTGCACTTGAGGAGCTCAGGCAGTGTTGTATTTCGGTGTTGATGTTGACTTTGGTGGAGAGGTGGCTGCCAAGGTGGCGGAAATGGTCAACATTTTCTAATGTTACACCATTAAGCTGTAACTCTGGCATTGGGGAGGGGATGGCTGGTGTCTGCTGGAACAGCACTTTGGTTTTCTCGATGTTCGATGACAGGCAGAGCTTCTCGTATGCTTCTGTGAAGGTGTTTAGAGTGGCTTGTAGATCTTCTTCTGAATGCACACAGACAACGTTGTCATCAGCATACTGGAGTTCTATAACATGTTGCTGTAACCTTGGTTTTGGCTTTCAGTCTGCTGAGGTTAAACAGCTTGCCATCTGTCCGATACTCTGCTACTACACTGCAGTACATTTTAAATATGAGGACTTGTGAGCAAGAAACTAAAAAAAAAAAACAACCCTCTAGTACTTTAGGCAAGAAGACCAATGCTTAATCCACTGCTGAATGTACCATTAGGTAAAGTGGCTTCTTCAGGCAGCAAATGTGGGTGTCACGTATAGCAAATGTGGGTGTCACCTACAGGCCTTCCATGAAAGCTAGAATGCTGATTTTTCCAGGTTCTTGATCACACAGAGAATCTTAATGAACACAGGAAGCCTTTCTCTTCAAAAAAGTGAGAGCTCTTCAACACAAGTCCTAAAATCCGAGATAAACCAGAATTTTTAAAAAGGGGGGTGACTAGATGACACTTGCCAAAAACACACGCTGTATCACATCATCATCCCCCTTTACCCAGTTACATAGTTAGAGAACATCTATCTATCTACCTATCTTCCTATCTGTCTATCTCAGGGGTGGGAATTGTATCCAATCTATCATTGAACTGCAGCTCCTAGTATTCTCCAACACAGGATATACTGTAGTTCAATACTATAAGGTGGTTTTAATTGTCTGTCTTTCAGGCTAACATCTGTTTTAGATGAGTGGGAGAAATATATAGAGATATATTGTATCTAATGCTGGGGAAAAGAATATACCACAACATAGATAGTTCAGTACTTTCATGTCTCTTCTTACTTGCTTTTCTTTTGTTGGCAGAGGGGGGGGGGGGTCAAAAACTTACAAATTTTGTAACCTTTGCTTATTGGAGAGCTGCTCCTTGAGAAGAGAGTTATCCGGAAAGTAAGGATACAAGGATATTTTTTTAATACAAAGAATGAATATGTTTTAATAAAACTTACATGGATTGTAGCATACATATTATTTTTACACATAGTCAACATTCAGTTCAATACATTTTTTCATCAGTGGGATGACTTTTTGATGCCTGGGTCATAGAAGTTTCCCTCCACTTTTTTCAGCCAGTTCGCCACTTTGATTTTCACCTTGATGTTGTCCAAAAAGTGTTTTCCACCAAGTTGTTCCTTCAATTTAGTGATCAGATTATAGTTACTGGGTGCAAGATCGGGGCTGTGAGAGGGGTGACTTAAAACATCCCAACCAAATGAAGTCAACAACGGTGTTGTGTTGCATGAGCGGTGTGTCATGCAACACATTTTTAACCTTCACCACAATGCCAGTCAATGAGCTACTGACAATTAGCACTTCTCATTCGCTTCCTCTGGCTTCCTGCTACACTGCAGTGATACTAACTTCCCCTGAGAAAATTCCCCGCGAGAGCTATGTGCCTTGTAACCTTACTTTCCAGATAACCCCCATAGTTTGGATTATCTGCACCTTCTCAAAATACACTGTGGAAATATCCTATCTTTTCCTCTGTATTTTCTCCCTTAATAGAGAAAGGAAAGGAAAAAAATGGAGCTTTGTTGAGAAAAAATAGGAAGTAAATTGGGAGAGATAATCTATAATGTTCAACAAATTAGGCAGAGACTTTTAAGAATAAAATCTTCTTATGGAAGCACTCTAAACCCACAATAAGCATGCTGACCCTGTAGAAAATCATACTGTAGAGATTTTTTAGTGAAGTATCTCAACCTTTCTCTCCTGCATTACAATTTAGTGTTGACTAACTGCACTTTTTTTTCCAGGTCATAAAGGGATCAAAGTACAGTTCCCTGTTTGTTGATTTGGTGAATCACAGTCCACTTTGAAACAAGAAGTAAGAGGATTCAGCACCAGCTAATATAAGTTTGGATTCTGGTGGCATTTTGTCTCACTTTCTTCTCTTCATTAACGTTGTTTTCTACCTTTGCCAGTGGACAAGAGCCCTGGCAATGATCACTCTGTCCTCTTCATGGCATGTGTTTGTTTTCATTCTTGTGATGGGCCCAAGGGCCTTTGCCGTGGACACTTACATTGCAGCTGTTTATGAGCACCCAGTCATACTGGCAAAAAATGCCTCAAAACTCGTTTCTTCTGAAGAGGCCTTAACACTGATGAACAGAAACATGGACATCTTGGAAGAGGCCATCACTTCAGCAGCAAACCAGGTACCAAATATGATTTGATGCCAGATTATATTTGTTTGTTGTTCTGTTTTAACCCTGCATCTTTTGACAGGGTGCACACATCATTGTGACTCCTGAAGATGGATTATATGGCTTTGGTTTCACAAGAGAAACATTTTTCCCTTACCTGGAGGATATTCCAGATCCACTGGTCAACTGGATTCCATGTATTGACCCAGGAAAGTATGTTTTTTTTAAAAAAAATGGCTTTATTTGTTTTTTATTGCATTTCTGCACTGCCAAAGAGCTTCTACCATTAAAAAGATATCTTCTTACTACAGATTTTATAGGAACAGAAATCACAAATGGGAGAAGAAAACAGGAAGGTTCTTTTGCTAGATTTTTTGTGACCTATATCATAGTTAACCATGTGAGCAGGAAATGGGTTGAAAATAAATATTATTTTCTGTAATTGCCTTTATAAATAAGAACTACTTTCAATTAGGCAGAAACTGCCACAAGAGATAGCATGGAAGCATCCCACTTGGACTTTAAAATGGAAAGTAAGAGGGAGAATGTATTTACTAGAATGAATCTTTTTTTCCATTCTCTGCATATTTTAGTTACATATATTTACACCCCACAACAATATTATTTGCTGTGGAATGTAAATATACTTTTCTTGGCTATGACTTCATAAATTCAAAATGTTGATTCCTTAATGAATGGGTTTTTGAAACCAAGATGAAGTACTTTATTTAATTGTAGATTAGAATTGGTTTATTGGGGTGTTATGTGAAATAAATACAGAGCACAGTGGTAACTTAACAGATTTTGGGCAAACTCTTGGGCTATCACATGTTGGCATAAGCTGAGGTTACTCTGTTATATGCATAATTAGGGCCATTGCACTGAGAGGAATTGACTACCTCCTTTGTGCAATCCTCACAAGAGGAAGCAGCATCTTTAGTAAAAAAAATACAACCTACCCCCCTCCCACTTTGGCTTGACTTATTCATGGGTCAATATTAGTACTGTACTTTAATTATTTGGGGCGGGGGAGGAACCATCCCTTTCTCTGAATAGAGTGGTGAAAGGCAAAAGTTTAGTCCTCTCAGGAGAATATAAAGAAGTACCAATCTCCTTTGCTCTATGTGCCATGGAGCAACTTCTGACTTTTTTGAAGGTTATTGAAATGGTGACGGCCACCAGGGGTGGATGTTCTCTTAAGGCAGCATTGGTTATTTCTGCAGAATGACCCTCAATGAACCAAAGGTCATATTGGACATCTGATTACCCTAGTAGTATGTATTTAGTGGAATTAGTGGCTAGGGAGAGTGAGAATGTCATAGAAATCTAGCTACACTTTTAGTGCTAGGGATAAGAAAAGAAACCACTCATCCTGATTTCCACCATATATGTATGCACCGATATATTCCTCTCACCCCCTGCAAAACTAGATGGATATTGTTCATCACCCCCTTTCACACACATTCAATAAAGGCCTGTCTCTACACAAACAAAATAAAACAAACCTCATAGCTGCCTTGATCCCTATGTAGAGAGAGCACTTTTTAAGGCTTTAATGTGATATACAAAAACATAATCAGCAGTATCCAGGAGAATCCAGTCTGTTGCCATGTGTGTACAATCTAGAATGGGATTGTCTGTGGGGAAAGGAAATGGAACTGAAGATTCCTGGGTTGCAATCTTCTTGGTTAAAAAATAATAATAATGGTACTATTGCATTATCAGGGCAAATGCCAAAAGCAGGCCTGGTCACAGAAAGACAGTCCATGGGGGGGGGGGGGGGGGGGGGCAAGAGAGAAATAAACTATTTCCCCCTGTTTTCCTGTTATTACCCTTTCCCATGTCGTTGCATCAAAATAACAATTATTTATGACATAGGAAGTGGGGGAGGGGGTGGTGACCAGTGAAAATGGGGGAAATTTCACTGGTCACCCCCCCCCCCCCCCGGCAAAATGGTGAATCCATTCTGGGTTTAAATTAAAACTTTGAAAGAGCTAGCTAAGGTGTAAAAGCTATTTTGGGAATAGAGTTCAGCACATTAGACAGATCCTTTAATGTTTAGACTAATTGCTGAAGCTGATTTACTGCTTTGCTGGCACAGCAGAAGTTGTTTCTTGAGGGAAGGGGTTAAGTAGAACTTTTCTCTTCTGTCTTCCTTACGGTGACTGGAGTCTGATCACACAGGAAACCTCCTTTGACTTTGGCTTATGTATGAAAAGGAAGCATGGTGGAGGACTATACCCACCCTTCATTTAGCCCAGAATCTGGTGGCTAAAATAGTTCTATATTCTTAGAAGAGGTTAGGCCAGTCTGTTGTGACTGTTCATCTAAAGTAGTCTATAAATTATCTACTGACAGACCTCACATCTTGCTTCAAATTCTTCATTGCAATGTATGATGAATTGTGTTTTTAACAATGTTTTTGATATTATATATGTGTTTTTATTGTGTTATATTTTAACTCTGTCTGACTGGGCTTGGTCCACATGTAAGCTGTCCTGAGTCCCTTTGGGGAGATGGTGGCAGGATGTAAAAATAAAGTTGTTGTTGTTGCTATTATTATTATTATTATTATTATTATTATTATTAAACATAAAAAGATTAGTACATGGCAAACAAAGTCGTTCTGCTGGCTGTTGTATTGGATCAGGCGTTGGACACTTCTAAGACTATGTCATGTATCGGCGAATAATGTGTGCAGATCCCAGTAGGGTGGCCTTTTGCAGCTGACAAATTTTGTCAGCACTGATGGTGTTTAAGTGCAGGCCAAGGTCTTTAGGCACTGCATCCAGTGTGCTGATCACCACTGGGACCATCATCATCATCATCATCATCATCATCATCATCATCATCATTATTCATTCAGATTTGGACCTTCCCCAGTACAAGAAAGGCTGAGCTGCCTGGCAAGACACAACTCAATTTATGTTGTTGCCAACATTGGGGATAAGAAGCCCTGCAATTCCACTGATCTTAAGTGTCCCAGAGATGGCCGTTACCAGTACAACACAAATGTTGTCTTTAATTCAGATGGAAAACTGGTGGCACGTTACCACAAGGTAAGAAATGTGTGTTTTCATTATTCATTTTCAGTGCATAGTGAAAAGCACAATCCTTAGAGGAGTTAATTTTGATTTGAACATACCGTGACAAAATTAGAACAGTACATTTTGAGGACAAAAATGCCAATAATTCCCTAGCCAAGATGACCAATGGTAACCATACTAAACCTAGGAATACCTAGCTACATCAATATTATTTTTCCTTAGGTTGAAATAATTTGCAGAAGATTTTTCAGAAATTTGTCACCCTTTCCCCTGTTTTTCAGGGCCCCTTCCACACTGCCCTATATCCCATGATCTGACTCCAGATTATCTACTTTAAACTGGATTATATGAGTCTTCACTGCCAGATAATCTGGGATAAACAGATTATCCCAGATCAGGTACTGGTATATTGGGCAGTGTGGAAGGGGCCATAATTCTGACAGGCTACTAGTTGCAGAATTCTCCTGAATGACAGTAAACTATTGTTTTAACTCCATGTTCTGTATTCTGTTTGTTTCTTTGTCTTGATGAAAGACCTTATCTTCTAGCTTCACTTTCTTTTGACAGTTCAATCTCTTCATGATAGAACAACTGCTATATGATGCACCTGAAGAACCTGAATTTGTGACCTTTGAAACTCCCTTTGGGAAATTTGGTCTATTCACATGCTTTGATATCCTCTTTCACGATCCTGCTGTGGCTCTGGTTAGCAAGCTCCATGTGGATACCATCCTCTTCCCTACTGCCTGGATGAATGTCCTTCCACATTTGACTGCTGTTGAATTCCATTCTGCCTGGGCTGTGGGCATGCGTGTCAATTTCCTGGCATCTAATATTCATCGTCCTAGTCTGAACATGACAGGTAATGTACAATTTTAGCATTATGATTATCTAAATTCAATCTCTGTCACCTCTAGTCTGATTTTTGAAGCTTTCCTTAGTGTGTAGGTAAAGGTTTCCCCCTGACATTAAGTCCAGTTGTGTCCAACTCTGGAGTTTGGTGCTCATCTCAATTTCTAAGCCGAAGAGCCGGCGTTGTCCATAGACATCTCCAAGGTAATGTGGCCGGCATGACTGCATGGAGCACAGTTACCTCCTCACTGGAGCCGTACCTATTGATCTACTCACATTTGCAAAATTAAAATTGGTAGGCTCCAGACCAGCCTTTCTTATAATCACAGTATACACGTGTCCTGTGTAATAACATTTAGAACATTGTTTCTTAAGCTATCTGACATCAGGAACCAGCAAAGGCCTTTGTGTTATGCTTAGGTTTAATAATTATAACTGTTTCTTTCCTTTATGAAAATTCACCTCAGATTGGCACTGGCCTATGAAGTACAACTGTGAGTAGCACTGCTTTAAAACAGTGCATCTGTAGCTATATGATGTGAGTGCCTGGCAGGTTTTTTCCTCACTACATGCTGAGGACCAATACCATTTTTGTGTCCATGGCTACCATTACCCTTTCTTTCTTGGAAGCTCACTAGGAATTGGCAATTAGTGACATATGGACCATGGACCACTGTTTTGAAAGGCATTGTTTTAGAAACAAAGACAAAAATTATTTGCCTTTCATGTGACTTTCAAGTGAAATCACGCATGGTGAGTTAGGGAAGAGAATGTAAGAAATGAACTGGTTGAACCAGTTGTCACTGACACTAACCATTTTCTTTCTTTCTAAAATTCTATTCTCTGCTAAAACTAGGAATGTGGATGTTTTAATGTCCCTTAGGTACTTAGCAAAATGAAAGATTATGCCACTTTAACACTGTGGTTAGCTTCTTATTAGTGATGTATGCAGGTTTAAGCCTGATGTTCATCTATGTATGTCTGTTGTTGCTGCTGCTGCAGGGGAATTTGCCATTCTCTCCATCATCCCAAAGCAGACAGAGCCTCACTCAGTCTCACTGTTTAGCTGCTGAATCCCCTCTCCACGGTGAGTCAGGGAAGTGTCTGGCTATGTCCCCATAGCCATTTGCAGCTGTAACATAATCTTCTCTTTGGACCCCTGAAAGATCCTGGGAATCTATCCAAAGACTATTAAACTACTAAAAACTTCATTTTTATTTAGTAAGTTATATCTAATTTGTCAGTTTTTTATATATGGACAGATGTTAAGAAACATGGTGCCCATGCAAAAACTTAATAATCAAAACTCATCCAATACTTTTGCATTTGAATTCTGTAATGTTCAGAAGCCTATCAAAGTAAGTTTCCTTTTCAGTACAAGTAAGGAGGAAGCCAAAAAGGTTGCCGTTCCTCTTTAAATTAATGGCCTCTCACTATGAAGAAAGGAAAACAGCAGGGTGAAATAAAGCTGAACGAGCTGGGAAAGATACTGAGAGAGCACAGAATTCTGGGAAAGGTAGTTTGGGAAGGCGAGGAGCCCTATACCAGAGAATTCAAAAGGCCTTGCCCTAAAAGAAGGGGAGCTGGGAGGACATTGCCATCTTGTCCCCTGTGACATCAGCGCCCCTCCCCTAGCAATAATATAATATTATGTAGTACTAGTGTTATGAATGATGTACTATGCTAGTTATGTATTATGTAGTATGTTGTATGTACTTATGACTTGTAAGCCGCTCTGAGTCCCCTTCGGGGTGAGAAGGGCGGCATATAAATGTCGCAAATAAATAAATAAATAAATAAACTACATTTCCCAGAATTCTGCTCAGCATCAGAAAGCCCCAATCAGGATAGGGGAGAGATTTGTCCCTCCATAGAAGCAGCCGAGTTCCAAAAATTGTTGAATCTGCAAATACGAGAACTGACTGATACTTCTAGTAAGTAAATCTGTGCTGGCTGGGAAGAAATCCCTAAATCGAAGTTCTGTTGGTTAATATTAACCAAGTTCTGTTGTTTAATATTAGTCTGGCATGACTTGTTTTTGATAAATTCGCTAATAAATCCAACATAAATGGATTTATCAAAAACAAGTCATGCCAGACTGATCTGATCTCTTTTTTCAATAGACTTACAAGCTGGGTAGATGCAGGGAATGTCGTGGATGTAGCGTACCTCGATTTCAGTAAGGCCTTCGACAAGTTCCCCCATAACCTTTTGGCAAACAAACTAGTCCAATGTGGGCTAGGCAGAACTATGATTAGGTAGATCTGCAATTGGTTAAGTGAACAAACCCAAAGAATTCATTCCCTATGAGGAGCAGCTTAAAGAGCTGGGCATATTTAGTCTTCAGAAAAGAAGGCTGAGAGGAGACATGATGACCATGTATAAATATGTGAGGAGAAGTCATAGGGAGGAGGGAGCAATGGCTTCAAACTACAGGAAAGGAGATTCGACCTGAACATTAGGAAGAACTTCATGACTGTGAGAGCTGTTCAACAGTGGAACTCTCTGTCCCAGAGTGTGGTGGAGGCTCCTTTTTTTGCCATCTGTCAGAGGTGCTTTGAATGTGATTTTCCTGCTTCTTGGAAGGGGGTTGGACTGTATGGCCAGCGAGGTCTCTTCCAACTCTATGATTCTATGATTCTATTTTTAGCTGACACATCACATAATCTTTCACTGGTTTTTGTATTAACAATGGCAGTATGGGAATGTATTTTATACTGTTTTGCTATATATATGCCAATAAAGATAAAGGCTTATTGGATTGGAAACATGAGGAATATATGCCAGGACACGAGAAATATGGGATGTAAAGGAAAGAAGAGGGGGACGGGACAGAAAGCTGTTTTTTTCATAATCACTATGGTAGAAACATGTTAGACAATATTGGTGTGTTAGTAAATAATGGCACATGTTTGTGTAGGATAATATAAACACCATAAAAAATGACTGGCTACATCATTGTCATTCCTAGGTAGTGGCATCTATGCACCAGATGGGCCCCGAGCCTATCATTATGATCTCGAAACATTGAACGGACGTCTTCTGGTTGCAGAACTTGATTCCCAGCCATCTCATTCGCCCAGCTATGTTCCCTCTCTTAACTGGAACTTGTATGCCTCTGCTATGGAACCATTTCCTCAAGACCATAATTTCACAGGAATCATTTTCTTTGACGAGTACACTTTCTCTGAACTCACCAAAGAAGCTGGGAACCTTACAGTGTGTCAGAAAGGTCTTTGCTGCCATTTAAGCTACAAGATGACAGAAAAACATGAAGATGAGCATTATGTGCTTGGTGTATTTGATGGACTTCATGTGGTAGAAGGAGAATATTATTTACAGGTCTCGTTTTTTATTATGTGGTAAAATGGAATATTTTCTTTGTTCATTATGTGAGACATAAAGTTAAAAAAAACCCCCCAAAACTTAGATGTCATGAGAAAAATGTAAAGCACGATCTGGCCAAAATTAAGCACTTTAAGTCATGCAATCCACTGTGCTTAAGTCCACAAAATAAGAGACTTAAGCATGATTTAATTCTCTATTATCCATGATTGCTTCTTAAGTATATGTCCCTTTTAAAAAAAATTACACATTACAAATAAAGATCCCCACTGCCATTTATGTTAATGAGGAAAAGATCTACTTGAGAATGGTTGATAATTCTCATGACACTAATTCAGGTATTAGTCCTCCTCTCTCTAAGGCTCTCTTTAAAGGAGCTATCTATGGTGTTGGAGGATTTGTAGCTTCAGAAAGCTACACTTCCTCCAACACCATAGATAGCTCCTTTAGTTACAATTGACAACTGGACTGTATTCAGCACCCTATTAATGTGGGAGATACCAAATGCATTTGGCTTTAAGTTCAATTAGACTATGATTCCATCACACTAAGCACCTTAAAATGATTAGAGCAGTGGTTCTCAACCCGTGAGTCCCCAGGTGTTTTGGCCTACAAGTCCCAGAAATCCCAGACAGTTTAACAGCTGTTAGGATCTCTGGGAGTTGAAGGCCAAAACATCTGAAAGACAATCAGGAATCACCTGGAATACTATGCACAATTCTGACCCCTACAATTCAATGAGGATTTTGACATGCTGGTTCTTCTACTTTAGCCAACTCATTTATTTCCTTATGCTTTACCCCAGTACATTATCTTGAAAACACCACAGTGATTACAGAGCAGGGATTTTTTTTCTGATAACAGTAAACATCTGGTCCCTTGTTGCTAAAGTACTGTTTTTCTTCCCCTTTTAGGTGTGCACATTGCTGAAGTGTGGTGGCACAGACCGTCAAACATGTGGCCAGTCAGTGACAACTGCTCACACCCAGTTTGATTCCTTTTCTCTCAGTGGCACATTCAGCACGAACTATGTCTTTCCAGAAGTCCTGCTCAGTGGTGTTCAGTTGGCACCTGGAGAATTTCAGGTAAGTCAGTGTTTGTAACCAAATCTTACTAATATACTCCAGCTAGTGTGAAAGAATGAGCTGTTGCTGAACGCTGTATCAGCATAGAAAGGAATCTTGCTGTCTATTTACTAACAAGGAGAAAGGTAAGGTGGCTCAGCAACTCTTTCAGGGCAAAAATGGGATTCGGAGGACAGGCATGTTATCTATGCCATGCCATAAATGGCACAGGGTGATCACTGTGTTTCCGTGAAGGCCATGTGCTGTGGAACAAATTGTCCTTCTCTCAGAATTTCATGAAGGTACCTTTTGAATACTAACTCTCACTCTCTTCCAGTCAGCATGGATATTAATTAACAAAGAACTGTAAGAGCTCTGCATCCCCTTTGGGGTGAGAAGGGCAGGATATAACTACAGGAAATAAATTATGATCAAATGGTAATGGCTACACATGTAGTTGCTGCGGTTGGGTGCTTTTTTCTTTGGTGCATAGTATGGATGTTTTTGTGCATTTTGTGTGTGTTCCTTCTTTTCCTGAGCACACCTTATGAAAGAAGAAGTTTTGTATTGTCGGGAAGTCTTGATACAAATTGGATTGGAATCCAAAAAGCCTATTAAAGATGATTTTATACGGTTTTTTAAATATTCCGGTGGAGGCAATTATGACCTTGGAAGAGCCTTGGATTAGTGTCCCTGCTGGCAGGAGGCAGAGGCTTGTGGAAGGACAGAAGGAGAAAGAGAAGTTGTTGGGCTGGCATTCCAAGTATTTTTCTTACTAATTGTTCTTATCAACAAAATTGATGAATTAAGGCTACGGATTGTCAGATGTAGACTCATATACCTTCCATGGGAGTTTTGTGTGATCGTGATTACTGCAATATACATTCCACCTGATGCTAACCCTAACATAACTCTGGGATTTTTATATAACATTGTTGGAAATCAGCAGAACAAGCATCCTGGTGCTATACCTATTACTGCGGCGAGACTTTAATCTTGCTGACTTAAAAGCAGTGCTCTCTAAATTTTATCAGCATGTTAAGTGTGTTACTAGAGGAGCAAATATGTTGGATAAAGTGTATACCAACATTAAACATCGCTATAGGGCTATACAATTACCACAGTTGGGATAGTCAGATCATATGTCATTGTTTTTGGCATCAGCATATATCTGCAAGGACGTTGCCAAGGGGATAACCGGATGTTTTTGACGTTTTACCATGCTTGTGGGAAGCTTCTCTCATGTCCACCAGCAGAGATTATATTATTGGAAACTTTTAAAGAACCAACAATTGAATGAAAAACTGCTATTGATTTTCTACCTTTGTGCTATAGAGAGTGTTCTAACTTATTGCATCTGCGTAAGGTTTGCTAACTGCACAGTGGCAGATAGGAAGGTGCTCCAGAGGGTTACCACTACTGCCCAGAGAATTATTGGTTGCCCTCTCCCCTCTTTGGAAGAACTTGCTGCCTTAAGAAAGCTGCCTTAAGAACGATCAACACATTTTAAGGATCCCTCTCACATTGGATATTCTTTTTTTTTTAATTGTTATTATTGGGCAGATGGTATGGGATGATAAAAACAAGGACATATAGGCTGAGAGGATGGATATTTTGTTTTGTACTTCTACATATATAATATAATTTGGAATGGCATTTAATTTCATTGTATGATGTACAGTTTCAATAAAGTTACTCTATTCTATTCTATTTTATTCTGTAAATCCTTCTTTTACATTCTTCCTCAGGTTTTAAGTGATGGCCGTCTGATGAGTCAGAATCGTACATCACAGCCAGTTTTAACTATAACCCTTTTTGGAAGGTGGTATGAGAAGGATCCTCCACATCCATACACCCACCATATCATTTTATGAAATATATTGACCATGAAAGCTTGAAAATATTCTTATATAAGAACATAGGTTGCACATTGTTGTTATTTTATCTTGTCTTTCTTGGCACTATGATTTGTAAAATAAATACTACATCACCTTGAAACATTAGTTGCCTTTTGTCCAGAATTGCAACATTAAAATTATCCCTGCCATAGCAATCCCAGGGTGTGAAAGCTGGAAAGTGAAAAACCTACTCATTTGAAATGTGGTGCTTGAGAAGAGTTCTACAGATACCACAGACCATCGAAGACAAATAAATAGGTCCTGGAGCAAATCGAACATGGACTCCCACTACAAGCCAAATAACGAAACTGAGGTTGTAGTAACAATAACAAAAACAACAATTTTATTACCTACTTCTCTCTAAAGCTTGAGGCGGGATACAACATCATTAAAACAAGAAATAAAACTCTATTAAAGACATACAACAAGATACACAGAGTTAAAACACAAGTTAAAATCCACTGATAAAATCCAGAATAAAATTCAGAATTTAAAATTGATGTAGATCTGCTGGAAGAGATATTGTATTGTGGACACATTGTAAGATAAGTTGCATTTTGGGACTACAACTTCCAGAAGTATTCCTGGGGTTATTTCAAAAGCAGGGTGATAATATCCCAAATGGAAGAGAGTTTAACAAGATCAAATGAAAGGCAATTCAATAAATCTACTCTTTGAGATTACTACTCAAAAATTCTGCTTAATGGCAACCTTCCTTGAAAAAGGACTAAACACAGATGCACAATAACTTTATCTAGGCAGGTATGAAATAACAATAATAAATTATCCTTGAGAAGTATTTCTTCTGTGAAACATTAACAGAGAAAACACAAATGTTAACTTATCCTGTATCTTCCAGCTTAGACCAGTGTAGTAAATCATAAATGGGTGGATAATTTACTATAACCCATTCCTGTCTGTAATAAATTGCCTTCCTCCTTTCTTTGTCAATATCCCTTCCTAACAACCTTCTGTTTTTTGCCAAAATAAACAAAAAGCACCTGTCTATAGTGCTGCAGTTCCCCGGAAGAGCAGTGGTTTCAAAAAGGTTGTGAACAGCCTTAGAAATTCCATTAACAATCTGTGTGAAAGTACTAAAGTTTAGATGTTAAACATGAGAAAACCAAGTTAGTGCAAAAAATGTCACCTTTACAAAATGCATTCTCAAAATTAACTATTAGCCTGGAAGGGTTTTGATATCCAAACTAAAAGACAATAACGATGAAGTGCATTTTAACTGCTTGCTTATAATTACACCAAGATGAGCAACTATTCCCCTTCAAGTGGTGTTGGATTGCAAATCCCATGTTTCCTCACTATCAGCAATGCTAGCTAGAGCTGAAAACAGTTAAGAAAAGTCCAGCAAGAACTGGCCAAAAATCACAGAGGTGTTATGATAACACAAATTCTGTGCTTGGAACACTTCTGAATGTTTGCTGTATTGCAGCCAAATTAAAAACCTCCTCAGTTCTGCATATTTTCAGGATGTTTGTATTTAATCACAAAAAGGTCATCTGTCCAACAACTGTAAACACTGGGCTCTTAAAAAAAAGTTTCATACACGAAATTAACTGAATCATAGCTAAAAGATGAATGCCCAATATTGCATCTAATTTTTTGTGGTCTGTGATCAGGTAACATGATAGAGTAATGTGGTTTCAGATGGAAAATGTATAAATGCAGTTGTCATTGTGGCTTATTACTTATTTCCGTGCTGTTAACACTCATTTGGCAAAAAGCCTTCTCTGCTGCAAGCCAGCCACTGAAGGGAAGATTTATCATCTGCTTATCTTGTCTGAATATTTAACATTTACGTCATCATGTTGGTTAAGACTTAAAATCAGGCTGTGAAGGAAAGTCAGACTTCAGCAATCACTACTTCAGTGGTTTGAATAGGAAAGACTTGATATGCCAAGTGTGCTGTGGATTTTCATTCTGATGGCTTGATAACATGGAAGGCTAGTCTTCTGGCTCTTTGATGTGAGGTAAGATTCCTTTCATATCAGGGGATGCACACGGGTATTTTATAACGATGTGGGACAGAAGTTCTTCCCTTATGAGGGAATCTGCCCTTATAATAGTGATTTAAAAAACATAACTTTATCAGCCTCTATAAAAAAAAATGTCAAAATCCTTTCCAAAACAACAGCTGGAAGTATATAAATTAGGGCATGTTCATATTCTGAAAATATATATTAAACCTTGTGTCGTCTCTTGAAAGCTCTCCTGCTGCTTGATCAGAACAAAAAGACTGTTTCTGAAAAGTTATTTGGGAACTAAGTTTCTATCTCCTTTTTAATAGAATACTGTTGTGACAAATGCAAGACACTAATTACAGACAACTCATATGGGTATTTTTAATATATATATATATATATATATATATATATATATATATATTAATCAATGTTTAGTTTTTTTATAAATGATTTTTATTGAAGAATAACGTAGATTTTTTACATACATAAAAAGAAAAAGAGTGCAAAGTGTTGAGGGTATTGGGAATAGGAAAGTTTAAAATTGGATAGGGATAGGTAGTGTGTGGGATAAGGATATGGTAGGAAGGAACAGGGATAGGATGGGGTGGAATAAGGGGGGCAGGGGTAAAAAGTTGTCTTCCTGTCCAGCAAGCACGGAGAGCATTATTAATCTTCGTTTTTGACTGTTTATACAATTAATTATGCCCTTTATTCAATGTTTAGTTTTAATTGAAAATATTAAGGAAAACAAAGGCAATTCTCAAAATTCTTATTTTTTTCTGAAAAGATATTAAAGTTAAAAGTTATCAGTGCTGTAATTGTTACATTGTTGATATTAGGCAAAAATAACCATGGGCTTACCCAGCCTGGGTAACATAGAAAATTAATGTATTCTTGGAAAATCATGTGAGGTACATTGTTAAAATCAGGAGACGTACACAGCATATTTACTGCATTGCTCTTGCTACTTTTTTTTTTGTCGTGTCAGGAGTGACTTGAGAAATTGCAAGTCACTTCTGATGTGAGAGAATTGGCCATCTGCAAGGACGTTGCCTAGGGAATGCCCAGATGTTTTTGATGTGTTACCATCCTTGTGGGAGGCTTCTCTCATGTCCCCACATGAGGAGCTGAAGCTGAGGGAGCTCATCTGCGCTCTCCTCAGATTTGAACCTGTGACCTATCGGTCTTCAGTCCTGCCGGCACAGGGGTTTAACCCACTGTCCCACCGGGGGCAACTAAACAACTTTTGTAAATGGAAGCTGTACTTTTAGATTTTACTGTATTTTAGTACTCATTTCTAAGCTATATAGGAAGACAAAGACTATGGAGAGACTGATGACCTACTAAGGGCTTAAGAAGATCAGTCTTTTCCTCTTGTTCCTCTCCCTCCCCTTACTCCCCACATCCAGCACTTCCCCATCTATCACGATAATATTGCAACAAAGACAGTTCTTCTACCCTAAAAGGCTTTGAGGAGGTAAGGAAACTGTGCTTAGGAAACAGATGTGGGACAGCAAAATGTTTTACCTTGTGCCATTTTCCCACATAGCAAGGGATTGGACTAGATGGCCCATGTGGTCTCTTCCAACTCTGTTATTCTATTATTCTGTCTCTAGTAGCACCTGGAGGCTATAATGTGTTGTTGTTAGCTGTCTTCAAGTCTAATTAGTAGGCCTGGGTAACAATGGAAAAATTTGTTTCTAAAATCGATTCGTTTTTTGGGGTTTTTTGCGTTTCGATATTTAAAAGAATTCCGAAATTTTCCTTAAAAAAAGATTCAATATTTACGAAATTTCGTAAATGGTAAAAAAATTACAAAACAATAACGAAACAATAACGAATCGATTCGTTAATGGCGGCCGCGATCGCGCAATACACTAAAAAAACTTCTGAAGCTTCCCTCTCCCTCTGTTGTTGACTGTTGGTGTGATATTATAATTTTTTTTCACTAATTAAACAAAAAACAACTATAAAACTTGCCCCAGACATGCGGAAATAATAACGAAACAACCTCAAACCAATAACGAAACAAATACATAACGAAATATGAAGCATTTACGAAATGAATTGAAAAATTCATTTCATTTTTAAGTTGCTCCAGAATGGTTCGTTATCGCTTCGTTAACAAAAAAAATAACGAATTTTTAACGAATTACAAATTAACGAAACGAAACCGCCCAGCCCTACTAATTAGATTTCTAAGTGACCCAATAAATGCAGAACCTCCATCCTTATCCCTATTCAAGTTTTGCAGACTCAGCGCCATGGCTTATTGATTGAGTCTATCTATTTGAAATGCAGCCTTCCTCTTTACCTACTATACTCCTGCTTTCTGAGCATTATCATATTTTTGAATGAGTCCTGTCTTCTCATGATATGAAAATAAGTACAACAGCCTTAATTTAGCCATCTTGGCTTCTAGAGAAAGTTTAGTCCAGAGAGATGGTAAATTCTGCCCAGATTTTGAACTGAAATTTTAAAGGAGCTATTCAAAGTGCTAAACCTCTTTGGAAGATATGGCTGGCACTTTGACCAACTTCTTTAAAGTTTGGTCTAGAAAGTGGAGTGGGTTTGCTACTCCACTGACAATGGAGCCATCAAGTAAGCTAGTAACCTTTCGTCTTCACTGAGAATGATCGCAAGGTTTAGTCTCATGAGAAAGTCAAAATTAATACCACCATAGACAGCCAGCACTGTGTAGTGATTTGAGTTTTGGACTTCAGCTCTGGAGATAGGGCAATACATCCACTTGGCCTGAAATCCCAAGGAGACTGAAAGGATGTGACTCGCCCAAGGTCTCACAGTGGATTTTCATAGTCAAGCAGGGAATTGAACCCTGGTGTCCATAGTTATAGTCCAATGCTCAAATCACTAAACCATATTGCATGCAACTTCAATTCACCTGAACTCACAGGTTTCTCAGCTTTGAAAATATTCTTCCTGAAATTCACACTTTCTCCATCCTGTTTCTCTGCTCTCTCCACTGACTGGAAAATAGCTCCTTCTAAACAAATGTTTTCAATCAGTGTGTGTGTGTGCATGCATGTATGCATACTATTATTGGGGTTGTTTTAAGCCATTTAATGCAATTTAAAGATTGGATATAGCTTTTACATTTTAAGCCACTTTCAATTACTACTTTCATGGAGCCCCCAGTGGTACAATGGGTTAAACATTTATGCCAGCAGGACTGCTGACTGAAAGGTTGGTGGTTCGAATTTGAGGAGCGGAGTGAGCTCCCATCTGTCAGCACCAGCTTCTCATGTGGGGACATGAGAGAAGCCTCCCACAGGGTGGTAAAACATCCAGGCGTCCCCTGGCCAACATCCTTGCAGACAGCCAATTTTCTCACACCAGAAGTGACTTGCGCTTTCTCAAGTTGCTCCTCATATGAGAAATAATAATAATAATAATAAGAAGAAGAAGAAGAAATTCATACTTAAATAAATTAAATTATACATACCGATTTTGTCAAATTCCTACCAGCTACCATCATATTTCAAACAATATTAACGGAAACAAAACAATCCAAACACGTAGCAATATAGTTTTCTGGCAGACCATGGGAAAATTACCTAGCTGGCTAGCAGAGTCTGAGAACTGCTGTCTAAAAAAACCCCCTCTATTTTTCCATATTCTGGATACATGGAAGATATTACGCACTCTCTTCTCCTATTAGATTTCTTTCCACCAAGACCAGCCCCCAATGCTCATATCTTTCTGATTTATGAGAATCATTCTAAGATAATATTAGTAGGATCTATTTTAATTAGAATTTTAACTTTGTTGAATAATAAATAAGTGTTATCATTTGCAAAGGACTTGCTTGACTTTTTTCAGTTATAGAATAGCCAATGTGGGTTTTATCAATTTTCAAATGCTTCTTGTAATTGGTAATTACCATGCATATTACATATATATCTCTAGTAGTTCTGTTTTCATGACAAATATTAACAAGACACATTTGTTGGAATAGGACTGTTTGCTTAACAGAGTAAGCAGTGGTTCACCATTGAGTATAACTTTCTGTACACGCTGGCACCTTTGTAAGAAAGGACAAAAGGCTGTCTCTATATTTCTTTCCTTTTCAAATGCTTGCGCAAGGGATATGCCACACTGCATGCTCATGGCTCTTTGTGTTGAGCATATACCTATAATGTTTCATTAAAGGGCAGTTTGCCTTACAGATGAGTGGTTTAGACCACTCAAGTCTTTGTCTAATATTCTATTTTTACAAGCATCATTTCCTAGATTATATTGGTTTTAGTAATAGATGTAGTTTCAATATCTAGAAGCTCCCAGAACAAGCACAATCATGGATTTGCTGGCAAGCCTTGTCTTTTGAAGAGTTATGCTTCCCTGCAGCTGTTATTCCAGTGGTGAAGAAGTAAGACCAAGTCCACAGAATGTCAGACTGAAGACAAAGCAGCCAATGATCCTTCACTTTGACATAGAGGTAGGAAGATAAAACTATTTGGAAATGTGGGCTCTACATCTTCCTCTTACTGTGTTAAATAAAAGTACCAAACTAATCCAAGGTGGTCTAGGTGTTTCACTGAAACTTAGGTGTTCTACTGAGTAGTGAAACTGTGTTACAAAGTCTCCAGATACTGGCTGAAGTCTCCAGCTATTGGTTTGCACCTCTGGGTCTCAAGGAGAAAAAAAGAATTATAAGCGTGTGTAATTGTTTTTAAAGCCGGGCACCCATTTCCAGTTGGACTCAATGTTAAGGATTTTTGTATGTGTGCTATACTTGTGTCATTTCAGAATGACAAGAGGACAGTTGGCAAGGAGAGTGGACTGAAGAAAGAGATTATGACTGTGAGCCATTTGACTGGACGTAGAATGTATTCTTATTGTAGCAATCTTGTCAGCAGATGCAGAGAGTAGAGAGGTGAGGAAGTTTTCCAAGGCTGGTAGGGAGACTTCCACAAAGCACAGCAGCAGCCTGAGGACTAGAAATACTCCCCAGTGCTGTGTAGCGCAAGTAGTCATGTGGGATGTTTGTCTTTAAGGTAATGAGGACAGATACTAGCGGATGGGTAAATTTTACTGCCTGTCTTGATATCAAATTTTTTGGGGTGTTTCTTTCCTGGTTATTGGTAGTCATACTAACTAGATAGATGGGTTTTATCCAAACCCATCTATTCCCAAATTTTCTGCATGCTTGTTACCTGGAAAAATTTGTTACCCAACATGCAAATCCTTTCCTTCAACCATTTTGATAGCTTCACAAGGATCACTTCCCAGTGAAGTCACAAGGGTCTATATGGTCTCAGCTTTTGACCATGCAATCTCATTGAATGGAATGCAGCACAGCAATCATATTTGAAATGAACAAGGTGCCTTTGAAATAGTTACCCCTACAACAATCTGTCTCTGGGCTGTGAGTATAAAAACTGGAGCACGAGCCTTGAGCATTGATATTACCATTTTATATGAGGGATAGCATTTTACTATGCCTTGAGCATGCATGGATTTTGGTATCCACAGAGTATCCTGGAACCAAATCCCAGCGGATATCAAAGACCAACTGTAAATAAAAATAAAGATGAAAGACTCCCGGCAAGGCAAGATTCATAGTGAAACCACATAGTAGCTGAGATCCTACATCAGGTAGTCCTTGTGTAATGCTCCACCAGGATAGCATGTCCTCTTTTCAATGCTTTTGCTGTCAAATCCTGGGAAGGTGTTCCAGTTTCTTCTCCTTGCCAATGGAGAGGGAAGGATGTAGGAATGCCATTCAGAGGAGATAGATGCAGCCCTTCTGTGCCCAATGGTGGAAGAAAAGAGCATCTTACTTGGAAGACAATAGCATTGAAGTTGGCTGAGATATTGAAGTATGTAGTTTTTATGCTCCTGAAAACATGGTCCCAATGCTCTCTATTTGTAACCTGTCCAGTTATAATACAACTTCCTCTGTTTTTCCGCTGAACCTTTTTAACAGTATCTAGCATGAAGATAACCAGCTGCCTCGCCGACTTTTATGCTACTTGAAAAATAGCTGAAGACAGTACAGTTCCTGATTACCTTTTAATGCCTTCCAAATTGAATAGAAACGAATGAAATATATTTAAACAGAACATTCCTAGATTTCAGGGAGAGAAAGGGAGGGGAATATGTGCTGTTAAAAATCTTGCCAGCCATCATTTATCTAGGCTTGAGAAAAGAGCTCTTTTAAAAATATGTAAAATTAAACATTTCTGGGCTTTGGCAGAATGATGAACCACAGATGTGCCATGGAAATTTCAAGATTAACATAAACATGACATGAACGGATAAGCTGAAGCTTGAAAAGCTTTTCTAATGTTTGTAAAAGAAGCTACTGGTGCTAAATCTTCAGCTAAATATCCTTCAGTTAAAATACCAGTGGAACTTCAATTCAAATGGGATGCAGTAGAGACATAAGTTACCCAGCAAGCCGGCCAAAGCTGTCTCTGACTATAGCCAGGTCTGCAACAACAGAGGGCAAGCAGGTGCTAAGATTATGTCTACCAGACCTGTATCAATTACAGCATCAAAGTCAGAGTGAAACTGAGCGATTTTGTCTGTGATGTCATGGTAATTCCTCATAGAGGACTGTTGAGTGGTCTGCATTCTGTTCTTCTGAAGTACAGCACAGAAGGCCTCTAACTATACAAGGTAGCTCTGCTGCATGAATGGTGGAAGAGAAGGATAATTGATTACCATATGTCTTCTATTGAGCACAAACCTGTGTCTGGTTGGATCTGCTCTGAGTTTTCTGTCATCAGTACTCTAGCCTCTACCCCAAGAAGCCTGCTTAGTTCCAGACCATGGAACGAGACGCCCAGGTGCAGTTGTGCCCATTGCCCTAGCCATTTCTGCTTTCCTGGGATTCAACAGAATCATTTAAAATTCACCATTAAAATTGTATAAATAAAGGATTATCATCATCATCATCATCATCATCATCATCATCTCCCAGCCAGGTTTCAATGAAGCATGCCAGGTCAGCCCCTTCATCCTTGAGGAGTTCATAGATTATATGTGTCTTATTCTTAACTGACCTAGCATTATTTAAGAGCAAGGTGAGGTTTTGTGGGTGGTCTGGCTCTCTTTCCGAGTTCCTCGGGCTGGCAAGATAACTGAAAGGTGGGATAGATACTAAACACCTTTCTATCCTTCCTCTATTAGGGTATGGTACCCTGCCATCATCATATCTCCCTATTGCCCTGCACAACTTCTATTGCTGCCCCAGTTTCCAGATAAATAGAATTAAGGGCAGACAAACCACCAAAAGCAAAAAAGGGGGAAAGAAACAGAATGCAAATTATAAGACAATAATACAACTTTAGAAACACAGTCAATGGGTACATTCCCAGTCAATCAAGCTGATTAGCTGACTAATCCAGAAGCACCCTGAACCCATCAAGGGACTCCCTTGCAGCCAGCTAGATGTTTCTGGTTAGCCCTCTCACTGCTAACCAGTACTTCAGCTGACTCTCTCACCACCAGTTGGCATAACAGTTCCAGAATGACCAGTATCCACCCAGAGAACTGACACTCCACCAATACAATACACAACACATTAAAATAGAAGTTCACCCGGGCCTTGTGGGCTCAGCTTTATGATAGGAGACACCTTGCAGTTGCTGAGCAATACCCAGCTAGAGTAGGCCTGGGCTGCTGGCTACTCACAAGGAGTCCTAAGGAGCAAGCTGGAGATGGTGAATACCTCTTCACAACAGCAAACTCAGTCCCTGCAAGGCCTGTAGGCTCAGCTTTATAACAGGAGCCTCCTTGTAGTTGCTGCGCCACACTTGGCTGGAACAGGCCTGGGTTGCTAGATACTCACAAAGAGTCCCAAAGAGCAGTCTGGAGATGTTGAATGCCTATTCACAGCAGCAACATCCAAACAACTGGATGGCCAAAGTTTGGGAACCATTGTCCTAAAGCATTGGTACCCCTTGGGACAGATAATGGTTATTATAAGGTACATGGAGTCCTGATTCACAGCTGACAGAGTGGACTCAAAATGGATGTTGAAGTTCCCCAGGACAACAGAATGGAGTGATTCCAACACCACCACCAAGACCAATTCAGCAACTCAAGAAGGAAGAAGGGTTATGTAAGATAATACTGGTCTGCCAAGCTGGTAGGAATCTTCAAGTGTGAAAGCTATAAATCACTTGAAGGTACTAACTTCTTTAGAGAAAATTCCTTTGTTACATGTTTCTCTGTGAGGACATACAAATAATATATTTGTGAATTATTCTGTTTGGAAATAGATGGGATGATTTACATGTGTTCATAAAACAAACAAACAAAAAAGCCTTACTGTTTGTCAAACTGTCTAGAACCAGGAAAGAATAGAGAAAAAGTAGCAAATGATGTAAATTATATGTTGTAAGTGTTAATAAATCATGCACACAGACAGATATATAATCTAATGCATGGGTTTAGAAGTTGATAAGAGACAGCTATTTGGATGGGCAATCTGGCACAAAGTTGGCATGGTTACACATCAGAAGGAAATAAAGGAGGTTGACTGGTAGCCATTTGTCAAAGTGCTTTCCCTTCTCCTTGCAACATTTTGGGACCACTCCATATTCTCTTTCTCTCGGTTTTCAAATGGTACATATCAAGCTCCTATAGCAAAACAGTTTGGGAGTCAGAGTGAGTGAGTGATAGCAGTGGGCAATTTAAATTCAGATAATATTTTTTAACAGATTCTTTAGTTCACATATTGTTTTAAAGAAAAATAACCAAATAAATAATTTCTCTGTTCCCTTTCTCTTTGCAACTAAATCATGTTTGGTTAATGACTGTTTTCAAAGCCTGACTATAGAAAGGAAAAAAAAAGGATTGTTAGGGGACTCCGCCAAATAAGGTAAACTGTGCTGTGGAAAGAAGGAAAATGTCCTTAAAAGTCACCAGCTTCTGTGCACAGAACTCCATTCATGGAAGATGCATCCCAAATGGGCATGACTTGGATTATTCATGCCATGTTTGCATAAGCATTTATTTATTTATTTATTTATTTATTTATTTATTTAAAGTATTTCTATCCTGCCTTTCTCAGCCTGAAGGCGACTCAAGGTGGCATCCCTTCAAAAAGGTGATGCAGATTTTTTTTTTAAAAAAAAATAATCCTAATAATTAAATTCAATCAACAAGGTATATACTGAAATCATTTAACACAAACCTCCACAGTAATGGTCAGGGTTTTGAGCAAGACTACTCAACATAGCCATCTGCAACTGAAAGAACAGGACAAAAAACTGCCCCATAGCTATGTGAGAGAACTGGAATCATCACAGGATGGAGCCTCCTCAATCCATCCAGCTCAGAAAAATACCAAGGTTGGCAGAATCAAATTTTACAGAGAAAATGGGGAGAATTGACAGGGGGTCTTGTCCTCTTGTTTGTTTCCCAGTGACCATCATCTACCAATATAGTCTGATCAGATTGATATGGGTCTAAAAATCCATTTCATTCAAGAATGCTTGGAGCAGAGATACCAGTATTTGCTTTTGTTGGTAATACGGCGGTGTTTCCTTTCCTATATGGGAAGTGGGGCGGGGGAGTGAAACGGTCTTGTCTGGACCTTTCAAAACCCTCCTCCTTCCCCACACCTGAAGCAATCTCATTTAAGGCCTTTGGCAATTTGAGCTTTAAAAGAGTAATCCAACATTTTAGATACCTCCTTTGAAGTCTAGCCCCAAGCCCACAGCAGATTCATTGCTCAATTGACATGGAAACCTCCAGTCATCACTGGTTGAATCCCAGCTGGAATTTAGGGATGAACAGATCAGGCTATTTTCTTTCTATACCAATTTTCTGTGGGTTCACTCCAAAGTTCATTCTCTCCCATTTCTTCATTGTTCTTTTATAATTTAATGAACAATTGTAAAATTTTATAAGGATTTTATCCCAAAATACTCACTATACACATATTACCATGAGCTGCATATTTTAGATTCATTCTGTTGTATGAGGATTATCCGGAAAGTAAGGTTACAAGGCATGTAGCTCTCATGGGGAATGTTCATGGGGGAAGTTGGTATCACTGCCATGTAGTGGGAAGCCAGCTGAAGCAAATTAGCAGTGCCAGTCATCAGTAGCTCATCAGCTGGCACTGTGGTGAAGATTAGAGATGAGGATCTCATTCTGTTTCCCTCCAAGTGCGAAGTTTGCACTGTAATACTCTACCTAAATGTTAAGGGCATGAACGCCACTAAGATTCATTGCGAATTCATTTCAGTTTATGGACTTACTTACTTTACTTACTTGGGTGATCCCTCATTGGCCGAGTAGGATAGTCTTCCAGGATCAGTGTTCTGGTGGGTCCGTAGGTGACTGTGGAGCCCTATTCAGTTTATGGAGAGCGTGTAATGTCAAGATAGCATGTGACAAAATGGCTATGGAATATATTGTGAGACCATGAAGAAACTTCACAGAGCCATCCAAAACAAACATCATGAGATGCTAAAGGTGTCCACACACCACTCATGCTACACAAGAGTTGTTGACTTCATTTGTTTGGGATGTTTTATGCTACCCCTCTCACAGCCCCGATCTCACACCCAGGGACTATCATCTGTTCACTGAATTGAAGGAACATCTTGGTGGAAAACATTTTTCCAACAATGACGTGGTGAAAAGGAAAATGACAAACTGGCTAAAAAAGGCAGAGGGAAACTTCTATGACACAGGCATCAAAAACTGAATGGTGATTATGTGGAAAAATAATATATATCTATGCTATAGTATAATCCATGTAAGTTTTATTAAAATATATTCATTCTTTGTATTTTTTTAAAAAAAGTCTTGTAACCTTATATTCCAAATAACCCTTGTATAATATGTGAAGGCTCCCTCACCAAATTCAGAGAAGTCTAGGCTAGAGGAATAATAGGGTCCTGATCCACACATTATTTCAAGGAGGGTAAATCACATCAAAAGCAAGTTGAACCATATCATTGATGGTTTCTAGAGCATAAAGTTCAATCTGTCAGACCTGTTGTGGAAGTAGAGTGCTGATAAGAGATGAAGATAAGATAAAGGTTGATAAGAGCCCTTGTTTTAGGCATTCTTCTGCCAGGAATGAGTCTTAATTTTTTGTTAGATGCACTTCATCTTTGTCTCTAATTGTGTATTATATCTCAGCACTGGCAGCCTGTGGGTTACATGTCTGTCAGTATGATGGTGAATTGGTTCTGGCTTTTAGGCTAAATGTTAAAGGAATTATCCAGGATTCTCAATATTATAGTAGTAAATCTATTGGGGGATAAAATTGGGCACTGTGGCTAGTTCTATAACATTCCAACTAAACTCCAGAGTGGTTTCTCTGCTTCAGTGTCTTCAGAGCTACCAGCCGCCTCTATGCTTTTGTTTAAACAATTGATACTGCGTGTAAAATAGGTGAAAGGTCTCCTCTCAACTAGACATGTTTCCGTGCTTAATTGTGTTATTCCTCAGCTTCATTCAAGTGCATGGAAGGAAATTGAGGGAAATTATTTATTCAGTGCAATTATCTAAGCATTAAGTTCACTGATGTCTGTTTTAGAATTGTCCATTTAGTTCAATTTGATTACCCATTTCTTGAAACATATCCATTTATCATCTGCGGATGGAAAAAAGAAATATGATTTTAAGGAAGTATTAAAGGCAAAATGAAAATGAAGTTAAATGAAGCACTAACTAAATCAGCTTCAAAGGCCTTTTCAGTATTAAGAGCCACACGAGGAAGCTGTGCTGTGCTAGCAAGCTCTTATACATGGAATTAGAGCAAAAACATTCTGGTTTTATCTTGAAATAATCACAACTTTCACTGTTGAAAGAAGAGAAATTGATCTATTGGGCCTAATTACTACCAGAATAAAGTTTAGGAATGGCATGAAAAAATCATGGTAAGCTTTTGAAGCTAGCCAGCCCCTTAGTTATGTATTTATTTCTTATTTTTTTCCCCCAATATGAGGTCCAAAGTGGCTTGTTGCTGCTGCTGCTGACAGTGAAACCTTTGTTTTCTAATGGTTCAACATACACAAACTTTGCTTTATGCACAAAAAATTAAATGTTGTATAAAAATTTCCTTCAGGCTGTATTTAAGGTTTGTGTGAAACATAAATGAATTTTGTGTTTAGACTTTAGTCCCATCTCCAAAGCTATCTCATTATATATATGTATATGCACAAATATACCAAGGACCCCCCTCCCTATATGAAATACGGAAAAGTCTTGTCCAAAGCATTTCGGATAAGAGATAGTACCTTTCTTGCTTAGTTTGCTCAAGTGGTGCAATACCAGCTAAACAGTGTAATTTCTCCAGTGGTGTAGGCTGCAGACACCCTGTGATAATGTGGCATGTCTCATTAAGAACCACATCCACTGTTTTAGCATGATGAGATGTGTCCCACACTGGGCATGCGTACTCAGAAGCAGAGTAGCAAAGTACAAGGGCAGATGTCTTCACTGTGTCTGGTTGTGATCCCCAGGTTGTGCCAGTCGGCTTTCTTATGATATTGCTTCTAGTGCCCACATTTTGCTTGATATTCAGGCAGTGCTTCTTGTAGGTCAGAGAACAGTCCAGGGTAACTCCCAGGTATTTGGGTGTCCTGCAATGCACCAATGGGCTCCTTCCCAGGTAATCCTCAGAGCTCGAGATGCTTGTCTTTTCTTAAGATGAAAAGCATATGTCTGTGTTTTAGATGGATAGGGAATCAGCTGGTTTTTCCTGTAATAGGCAGTAAGAGCACCTAAAGCTTTGGAGAGCTTCTGTACACTGCCCTGAGTCACCTTCGGGCTGAGAAAGGTGGGGTAGAAGTACTGTAAATAAATAAATAAATCTCAAAGCTCCCTGCTTGAGTACTGATGGTATGATACCATTCTTCTGTTTTTGCCATCTGCTTCTCAGGCCCTAGAATTCAACAAAGAGCTCCTGTTTTTTTTAGCAGATTTCCTATAAAATGGGTGAGGTGGTAATCCTTTGTGATATTTTACATTTTTCTCAGGAGAAGGTGATAAATCGTTACAGTGTCATTATCTTTTTTTTTTTTTTTTTTTTTTTGTCGTGTCAGGAGCAACCGCTCCTGTTGTGAGAGAATTGGCCGTCTGCAAGGACATTGCCCAGGGGACGCCCGGATGATTTCTGATGTTTTGTCATCCTTGTGGGAGGCTTCTCTCTTGTCCCCGCATGAGGAGCTGGAGCCGATAGAGGGAGCTCATCCGCCTCTCCCGGGGTTCGAACCTGCGACCTGTCGGTCTTCAGTCCTGCCAGCACAGGGCTTTAACCCACTGTGCCACCGGGGGCTCCAGTGTCATTAGCTGCTGACAGGTCTATAAAGACAGTTCCTGTAATCTGCTGCCTTGGTAAATCTAAACAAAACTTGTTCTCCTCAAGCTCTCAGCTTAATAACGGGGTTTGTGACAACAATCAGACTGTTCCAAAACATTTCTTGGTGATCTGAGGGCACTTTCAGACAGCATGAAAATGCGGGTTTAAGAAGGAGGACAAAGAACATACAGACCTGTATGTTCTAGGATTTCTTAATTTTTTTTGTTAAAAACTGAAAATGGTACTTCAATTACTAGGTAGTAATCCATCCAAAGCTACAGAAGAAGAGATGTGGTTAGATTTAGAAGATTAATTTTCTTATTGGATTTTTAACTATTTGCTATTTAGGCACAATATTAAATGGAGACAACCCTATCAGGGATAAAAGACAGGAGTTTTCATAAGGACTTCCTTCTTTTTCTACATTTTACAACCTGCTTATGGCAGTTTTTTATATCTATTCCAATTAGCTTTATATGGCGGCATCTAATTCCAAACCAGATTTCAAGACATTGCTTCCTGGTTTTATTCTGATGTCTTGTGTATAAAAAGAAAATGAAAATATTTCAAATAGAGGTGAACTTTAGTGGTGAATCACTCAAAAGACTATTCTTGGGGGGAGGGTTTGTAACTTGTGAACCAGGTTGTGAAATTGAGGCAGCGGGGCATTGTATCTCAACCCTAAATAAATATTAACATTGCACTTTTATTTCTTGCCAGGTCATTCCCTTTTGCTCAATGACAAAATCCCTAGTCATCATTGGCCTCGCTGTAAAAGAAGACACATAGTAAAGATCAGACTGCCCGATACATGCTTGTGTGAATCTGAATCTTCAGAAAGTATGCAGTTGTGCTGTGAATCCATCAATGCCTCCTGCATAAAGAGCAGCTGGTCCATTAGCATTCGAATTTCCATGTATGTATCCATGTTATGTGTGATCCTGGGTACTGTAGCTGGCAATTTGACAGTCATCATCTCCATTGCACATTTCAGGCAGCTCCACACCCCAACCAATTTCCTCATCCTCTCTATGGCTACTGTTGACTTCCTCTTGGGAATCCTCGTCATGCCTTACAGTATGGTGAGATCAGTGGAGAACTGCTGGTATTTTGGGGAGTTATTCTGCAAAGTCCACACCAGTGTCGACATCATGTTGAGCACAGCTTCCATCTTCCATCTATCATTCATCTCCATTGATCGCTACTATGCTGTATGTGACCCACTTCGATACAAAGCCAAGATCAACACGTCTGTCATACTAATAATGATCGTCATAAGTTGGGTGTTACCCGCCACGTTTGGTTTTGGGATGATCTTTTTGCAGCTGAATATGACAGGAGCCAAAGAAACATTCTACAAACTCATTTACTGTGTGGGAGGCTGCTTCGTCTTCTTCGATGAAACTTCTGGAGTGATAGCCTCCATGGTTTCTTTTTACATCCCTGGATTTGTCATGGTATTCATCTATGGCAAGATATACACTATAGCCAAAAGACAGGCCAGATCTATTAAGGCTATGATGAGCCAAGCACAGATAAGATTTCAAATGAGGCATCACATTTCTCGCAGCAGAGAAAGAAAAGCTGCCAAGACTTTAGGCGTTGTAGTTGGAGTTTTCCTCACTTGCTGGTTCCCTTTTTTCTTCTGTACAGCTACAGATCCCTTTATGAACTATACAACACCACCTATTGTCATTGATGCAATGGTTTGGCTAGGTTACATGAATTCAACATTTAATCCAATTGTTTATGCATATTTTTACTTGTGGTTTCGAAGGGCCTTGAAAATGATTGTACTGGGGAAGGTTTTTCAGCAGAACTCATCCAGAATTAAGCTATTTTGGGAGTGAGACATTTTGAAAACTGAGACTTGCTTCAAATGAAATGAAAATGAAATACCAGCTTTAAAAACAATGAAAAAGAGAAGAAAATATTGTTTGCTGAGATTTTGGAGGTCTTATTCAGCAAATGAAACTTCTCTTGTTCCATATAAATTTAAATTAACCCATATAGTCACCCAAAGTGACTAGGATGTGTTTTTTTTAACCAGGTGACAATATAATATATTCATTTATAAAAACAGTGTGTCTATATTAGAAACTAAAATGGCATGTTGAAATGAACAAAAATGAAAACTCCCATCACTAGACCAAAGCACAATGTCTGCTTTGAACTGGGTTATCTAGGTTCACACTCAGATAATGTGGGATTTTCTGCCTTGATATTCTGAGACATAGGGCTGCGTGAAAGGGCCCTTAGTCTTCATTACCTGAGGAAGACAGGGTTACAGCCAAAGAATCAGCTTGTTAATACAGCATATTTCCTAAAATACATAGTGCTCGGAGAGGTTCACAAAAACTAAATATAATAATCACCATAGTCAGAGATAATGAATTAACACCATAATTATTTATGCCACTTCTGCTAATTTTTCTTTCTAGAATGGTCTAGGCACCATGCATCTTGACCTCTGCTAGGAAAACGTGTTGAACTTTTAAGACATTTCAAGTTTTTTTTTAACAGACAACAAATGTAGAGTTTACAGTATTCAAGAACACAAGGTGAAGGTAAGATAACAAGGCAAAGCTAAGATAGGTGCAACCTAATTCAGAAATACTTTCTTCCTCTGCTCTCTTACTGGAAAAGTTTGTAGTTTGCCAAAGAGCCTCCTGTTTTCAAAATATATAGTCCCATAAGAGAGAATAAAGTTTTTATGAAGTCCTGTAGTATTTGCCATCATTAGGACCTAATCAGTTCTATGGTGTGGTTGTCCCTCATTATGACTATGGGATACAACGAATGTGTGTTAATAAGGCCCCTTGGTTGCTGTTTAAAGCCCCAACAGTATACTACAGTGGAAGCTATAATGATGAGAAAACTGGTTTGGGCTTTTGGCTGGTCCCACTAAGGGTAAAAGTTAACCTTTGAGAATGCAAACAGACATCCATTTAAAGCATCACTTGTCATATTAGGCTTGTTGTCATTTGCTATCCATACATCTAATTGCTCATTTTACTCAACAGCCTCTACATGCCAGCTGCTTTCTCCTTTTGTTTTTCAAACAGATCCTCATATGCTTAACTCTCCTGACAATATAAAAGTTGTATAGATTGATCGTTGGAAAATATGATTTTAGTAAACCACTGACAGTGATGTAGCTAACTAAAGACGTGATTGAATACAGCCAACCTCTCAGATCTCTGAGGCCCCTTCTACACTGCCATAAAATCCAGATTATCAAAGCAGATAATCCGCATTATCATCTTTGAACTGGATTATATGAATCTACACTGACACATCATCCAGTCCAAATAGGAGAATTTAGATTTTTTACAGCAGTGTAGAAGGGAACTGATTCTTGCCATCTCCTCTTTCTGGCATTTCTGTTCTTCCTATGCCTGTCCCATTAGTGTGTGTGTGTGTGTGTGTGTGTGTGTGTGTGTGTAGCTGTTTCCTCATCTCTTAGAACCACAAATGAGATCACTGGTACCCATCTCAGTGGTAACTACTGGGATAATGTTCTTTCAGTTCATTACTATACAATTGATCAATATTCATAAAGACTTGAGCCTTTAAAATTTTGACTGTGAAAATAACCAGATTCATCCATTGACAGATCCATCCAGTGAGGCTGAGGGATCTGGGTGACTAACTCTTAAAAGAGGAAATTCCTGCATATTCAAACAAGGTAGTACTGGATTATAATTTCCATCTCTCTGTGTCTTTTTGTCTTAATGAAAGATTCTTGATCTTGACAACCTACATGGCCGGCAGGTACAGGTACAATCTAATTATACTAGGAATAGCCATACCTATTGAATTTAACTGGTGGAAATGGGGACAGATAGTTTACCAGTCTGTGGTCCCATGATCAGTCTTCCCTACATCCTTTGTGACCTTGCCTTCCTGCTCTATTTCATACCCAGCAAGTGATGCTGGTCATTTAATTATTTTTTTTAGTACGATTGCAGTTTCATTATTTTAAAAATGAATTGCAAAGATATGTGTGTGCTTGTGTGTGCAAAATAATAACCATGGGAATAACAAGGGGAAGGAAAGACCAACTTACCCATTGATGTAATGTGATTCCTGGTATGTCAGCACAGAAGTGAAAGAGACCCATTACATTAAGTCAGTGTTTCTCTACTTGGGTGTCAGGACTCTGGGGAGGGGGGAGGTGAGGGGGTGTCAGAGGGGTCGTCAAAGATAATCAGAAAACACAGTATTGTCGAAGGCTTTCATGGCCGGAATCACTGGGTTGTTGTAGGTTTTTCCAGGCTATATGGTCATGTTCAGGAGAAAAATTGCCTCCAGAACATGGCCATATAGCCCGGAAAAAACTACAACAACCCAGAAAACACAATATTTTCTGTTGGTCATGGGGGTTCTGTGTGGGAATTTTGGTCCAATTCTATTATTGGTGGGGTTCAGAATGCTCTTTGATTGTAGGTGAACTATAAATCTCAGCAACTACAACAGCAAATGTCAAGGTCTATTTCCCCCCAAACACCACCAGTGTTCACATTTGGGCATATTGAGTATTTGTGCCAAGTTTGGTCCAGAACTATCATTGTTTGAGTCCAGAGTGCTTTCTGGATGTAGGTGAACTACAATTTGAAAGCTCAAGGTCAATGACCATCAAACCCTTCCAGTATTTTCTGTTGGTCATGGGAGTTCTGTGTGCAAAGATTGGTTCAATTCCATTGCTGGTGGAGTTCAGAATGCTCTTTGATTGTAGGTTAACTATAAATCTCAGCAACTACAGCTCCCAAATAACAAATTCAATCCTTCCCAACCCCACCAGTATTCAAATTTTGACAAATATGGGTATTTCCAGCTAATGGAAATACATCCTGCATATCTGATATTATTTACATTACGATTCATAAGAGTAGCAAAATTACACTTGTGAAGTAGCAACGAAAATAATTTATGATTGGGGATCACCACAACATGAGGAGCAGATGAAGAATGAAGGATACAGAATTCCTCACATGCAGTTGCCACTGCAGAGTCTTCTGCCACCTGAGAGAGGGCCAAAGCCAAGCTCCCTTGACTTGTATGTGACCTTTGCTGCCCATACTGCTAAGATCCCCCACTTCTCTGATTGGCATGCAAGCCAGTCTCCCTCCTTTCTGAATCCTGTGCCTCAGATGATGAAGAAGTACAAGAAAAAAATTGACTGAAAAAAATTGAACAAGGACTGTGGGAAGGAGAGTGGAAATAGAGCTCTGAGAGAGACAGAAGCTGGTATTTCTCACCACTCAATGACGTTGTTTGCCATTGGCTGGCTTTCCTACCCCTTTGCAAAGCATATGCAACTCACAGGTCTCTGAGAAAAAGCAAGAAAGCTCTGCCATCTTATACAGTGTCTACAATCTGCAGAAATGTCCAAGCTAAGCTATGAAGCATTATTTCCTCTTCTGTTGTTAACTAGAGAAAAATTATCCTTATTTCTTTATTTATTGCATTTTATGCCATATTTCTCCCATTGTTAAATACAAAGTCTCAAAAACCATTACATAAAACATTATAATAACATTAACACAATTAAATGCATACAATATTAAAACTGTAAACTGAAGAATGGCCAGAATAATAATCATGCCCTATGCTCTAGTCAGCAAGTTACCCTGAGCCGGGCAACTGGAGTGCAAGACCTTCCAAGTAGTAAATCACAGGTTACTGGACAAGATGAAGGGTGAAGCAAGAGAGTGTCTAGTCCATTGCTCATTATAACAAGTTAGTAGTTCACATAAGCCAGTAAAAGGTAAAACAAGGTCAGGAAAAATATGAAGGCAGAATATTAATACCAATCACCAGGAAATTTTTATGGTATGCTTTCACTGAAAGTTGACCATAGGATCACACTGGAGGACCATAGAATCATAAGATCATAGAATCATAGAGTTGGAAGAGACCTTGTGAGCCATCCAGTTCAACTCCCTGCCAAGAAGCAGGAAAATCACATTCAAAGCACTCCCGACAGATGGCCATCCAGCCTCTGCTTAAAAGCCTCCAAAGAAGCAGCCTTCACCACACTCCATGTCAGAGAGTCCCATGTGGTATGCTTGAGCTGTAAGTAGTTTGTTTCAGTAAGGTTCACTTTTACCTGTAATTCACATATCTACACAAAAATCTGGAATGTATCCCTTATGATATGGGGGTCCTATATGCTAAATACTAGTCTAATCTTCCTTTTCTTGACTTTTCTTCTTATTTCCAGTAGAAATTTTAGAAATATATTTCACATCCAGATTGGCAACACTACATTTCCCACTGGTATTAATAAGAGGTTTCCCTCATAGTTAGTAAAATCTGGGAGTTAATCAGAATAGAAATGCAAGAGGGAAGGTGAAACTAACCTGTATTCTCAATCCTAGATGTTCCTTCTTTAAGGTGAATACTTATTTTGAATTACCATATTAATAGGTTGTACGCAACCTGAAGAGCATCAAAATATCTTAACAGTATGACCTCCATAGCAAGGGATATGTTCCAAGAACCTGATTGATGGATACCCAAAAGTGTGGATAATCTTGAACCCTTTATTTTAAGTACTTACACCAGAAACAAAGTAAAGTAAAAAAAATAATAAAACCTGGCTTTGTGACCCAGCATTTGGAGAACTTGAGAAATAGAAAGATATGGAATTGATGTGCACTGACTAACTGGAACGGCCAGACTATGTTTTAACTCTTAATGTATTGTTTTATATGTTTTAAACTGTTTTAATGTATTTTATAACTCTATTTATATATATATTTGTAACTGTATATATCCTACAGCTTCATATGGTTGCCTACTTGTAAGCTGCCTTGAGTCCCCTCCGGGATAGAGAAAGGGAGGGTAGAAATGCTGTAAATAAATTAATTATAAATAAACATACTATAGACTAATACTTAAGGACTTAGAGCAGGGATCCTCAAACTTTTCAAGCAGAGGGCCAGGTCACAGTTCCTCAAACTGTTGGAGGGCCGGATTACAATTTGAAAAAAGCATGAATGAATTCCTATGCACACTGCACATATCTTATTTGTAGTGCAAAAAAACCACTGTAAAACCATACAATAATTAAAATGAAGAATATTTTTTAACAAATATAAACTTATTAGTATTTCAATGGGAAGTGTGGGTCTGCTTTTGGCTGATGAGATAGGATTGTTGTTGTGTGCTTTCAAGTCATTTCAGACTTAGGTCGACCCTGGGCGAGGCCCGGGTAAATGACCTTGGAGGGACGCATCTGGCCCTCGGGCCTTAGTTTGATGATCCCTGACTTAGAGAATCTCACAAACAATTCTGTTGCTTTTATGAGTGTGTATAAGTGATACCATGGATTGGGGGGGGGGGGGTCGTACTGCAATATATTTAATATGATCATATAATAAAGTCATTTTTGTTCTAAAGACTTCACCTTCTATTTGGTCGTAAATTTTGCCACCTGCTCTCCTACACTGTTGATAACAACAGTGATTTCAGGAAGACACAACCTTTCCCAGAACTTTGCCCTTGTCTCTCACTTGTACTTACCTGCTCCCTCCTCCTTCCCTCAAACTGAAAATTGTGTTATTCTTGAAATTATCTTGGGATCTGACTGCTATCTCATAAAACCACAACATCATTATAATAACCTTGTTCATTTCACAAGAGAGGAGTAGCAAGAATTGGATATTCCTGACATCTTATTTCACACCAATATGTAAATGGATTTCTGAAAATAGCTTTCCAGGTAGGAGAAGTAAGAAAGGTGAAAGTACAATTTATGAAATATTATTTTTGCTTCTAGGGCAAAATTTCTTTTCTAGATTTCCGTGAACCTTTCTAAAACAATATTTGATGGTCTGTCAAATATAGAAGTACTTGTTTGCTCAAGTTCCAAATTGTTTGAAATGAGGTTCACAGAGGAAAAGGTAATGGTAATTTCTAATCATATTAATATATTTCATCTTGTAGTAGAAATATAACCCTCTCTCCTTTTCAGTTCATGTAATAATCTCCGACCATGGCTGGAGGGAAGAAAAGCTACATTTCGCTGATTTCCAGCTGCTTGAGCCAACTTTAACAGAAGAATGTGCAACTGGTTGGACTTAACTGAAATGTTGTTTCTCTCTTGTCCTTTAAGTGTAGGAGATGTAGAATGAATTCAGCTGGTATCACCATATAAAGTTGAGCTTATAGGAGTCTGAAGAAGCTTGAGGTTATCATGCAACTGATTCTTTGCAGATTGTGAGATTTGTCCCCAATGTAGATGATAAGACAAATGTAATCATAAACAAATGTTCTATAACTGTTGACTACTGATGCCTTAAGATGTTTGACAAAGGTTCTGTTGGATGCCATAAATATTATTAAAAAATATTTATGCTCCTTACACTGACCTGAATCCCATTCTAAATGCATCAGACCATAGAATCAATTAGAACGTGATACATCAATGCAAGATCCAATCATTCATTACATCTACTGTAATTATTATTACAGTTGGATTTAGCCCAATCTTTCTAAAGATTCTCCCTCCATCATGCATTGAATAGGTAGAAAATCAGGGTGCATCTCATCCAAAACGGCAAGGTGAGGCTCCTGTTTGGACCATGAACTTCTTTCTGATGCTATGAAGTCATGTTCATCCTTTGCTGGAGTATACAGTCTTCTGCATGTTCATTTGATAAGTAACCCTATTTCCTTCTGAACTGTCAACACTGGATTGTCTCAAAAAGTGACTTTGCCTTTATGCCATTTCCACTTCTACAAATCAGGGTATGTAATTTCTCTTTCTCTCTCCACTACACCCAACCCCCGTTTTCATTATGAATTTCCTGCAGAAGATTGTAAGGCCTCCCAAAACACAATGAGACACAGCTTGGGAGGAGGGGGGAGGTGTTCAGCAGGGTGGCTCATGAAAATCAGTGGTTTCATCCTATAAATAGTAATAAAATAGTTTCTTTCTATATAGGTATAAACTGGTGTCCTGGTCAGTGGCCTAGCCACTGCATCTGGTTCCCTCCCTTGAGGTGAGCTATCTTCATTTAAGTGATAGCACTATAAATCTAACATAAATAAAACAGAAAACTAAGAGGTTTTTAAAAATAACTCCAACGTTGGTCTTTAATTCTTGTTATCATATGTTACATCTCCTCTGCTCTCATGATGCTGGAAGTTATTCATATTTGTTAAATATGGTAACTTAGCCTTATCGGAACATTAGTTTAAGTGGCTTATTCAGGAAGACGAAGAGCATCAGATTTAATTGCTTTCAAAGTCAATCCCATCAGCTGCTACATAAATAAAGAGCAGGTCAAAATTGGGTGAAATCATGGCAAATTTGCCTCATGACCTGGTTTGGAAGGATGTTTCAAGCAATCCCAGGCACATTGATACTGCGAAATATTTGTATTTGAAAGAAAAAGAAAGAAAGAAAAGATCAGAAAGAAAATTGAAGGAATATGATACAAAGCAATTGTACAATGTCTTTTGTCTAGTAACAGATAGATAGTCTAAAACAGGGGTCCTCGAGCTTTTTAATCAGAGGGCCAGGTCACTGTTGGAGGGCCGGATTGTAATTTGAAAAAAACAAACAAAACATTAATGAATTCCTATGCACACTACACATATCTTATTTGTAGTGCAAAAAAACCCCACTAAAAACAATACAATTAAAATGAAGAACAATTTTAACAAATATAAACTTATTAGTATTTCAATGAGAAGTGTGTGCCTGCTTTTTGCTGATGAGATAGGATTGTTGTTGTTGTTGTGTGCTTTCAAGTCATTTCAGACTTATGTTGACCCTGAGCGAGGGCTGGGTAAATGACCTTGGAGGGCCGTGTCCAGTCCCCAGGCCTTAGTTTGAGGACCCCTGGTCTAAAAAAAAGTTTTCCTCTGCAAAATGGAATAAATCCTGGAATTTTACATAATCTTTGTATTGACCTTTATAAACTCTGTTCTATATCCTAATTTGAAATAAGCTTAACTTTTCTACAAGAGTTTTAATACTAGTATTCTTCAGAAAAAATGATTTTGACCTCTGTTTTAAAGTTTCTTTTGAAAATTCCAATGATAATTCTGAGAATTACAGCCTTGCAGTTAACTGAGAATTTCTGCACTCACTAGATTCTGCAACCAATGCTAACTGCTCTTCCTTTCAGATTAAAAAAATATGCCTTTTCTCAACTCTTCTGAAGATGTCATTGATTGTTCTGAATTTGGAAATAGATCCTGTCCTGAGAATCTCAAGCCAGCAGGCATTCGGGGAGCCATGTATATAACAATAAGTGGAGTCATCATTGTCACAGTCCTTGGGAACTTGGCAATCATAATAGCAATTTCTTACTTCAGACAGCTGCATTCCCCAGCTAATTTCCTCATCCTCTCCATGGCAGTGACTGACTTCCTTCTTGGCTTCTTCATTATGCCCTATAGCATGGTTAGATCTGTGGAAAACTGCTGGTATTTTGGGATGACCTTTTGCAAAATCCACTACAGCTTTGACCTGATGCTCTGTTTGGCTTCTGTCTTCCACCTTTGCTGCATTGCTGTTGATCGTTTCTATGCCATTTGTTACCCTCTTCATTACTCATGCAAAATTACTATCCCAGTGATCAGGCAATTGATTGTCTTTTGTTGGTCAGTGCCAGCTTCTTTTGCTTTTGGTGTGGTTTTCTCCGAAGTGTATGCTTCTGGCATCAAGAGTTATGAGATCTTAGTTGCATGCTCCAGTTCTTGTCCAATTATTTTCAATAAACTATGGGGAACTATTCTGTTCTTATTTGGTTTGTTCATTCCTGGCTCTGTGATGATCGGAATTTATGCAAAAATATTCAAGGTGTCCAAAAAACACTCAAGGCTCATCAGAAGCAAGCCTGAAAGTTCAGAAGATGAAAAACACAAGAAGATTTCCAGAAATAAAGACATCAAAGCTGCCAAAACCTTGAGCATTGTGATGGGAGTTTTCCTCTTTTGTTGGTGCCCCTGTTTTGTCACAATTTTAATTGACCCTTTTATAGATTTTTCAACACCTGCTGTGTTATTTGATGCTTTAAATTGGTTTGGCTACTTCAACTCCACTTGTAACCCATTAATATATGGATTTTTTTACCCATGGTTTCAGAAAGCACTCAGATACATTCTTTCAGGAAAGATATTTCAACCACATTTCTATACAGCTAATCTGTTCCATGAGCATCGTTAATATGATATCTATGAGTCTTTCAGCATGAAGCATGAGTAGTTGGATAGTTCTCCAAAAAATGTCTGGGAGGCATTTTTGCAAATGCTGCTTCTCATCAAAGGGCAAACTAGAAGCCAGTATGGTAGATTTGTGACAAAAGGTACAAATGCATTGCCCACTGTGACATAAGATATGCAGAAAACAAAGTTAGCCCCTTGTGCTTTTCCACTTTTATTTCTAGCAAAGAATACCTCTCTATTTCTGATTCATGATTGGGATAACTTGATTCTGTTGTTTTCATAGAATTAAAACACATTCCTTAAGGAGGTGGGAAAGAAAGTGAAGTGAAATGCTCTCTCTAGCTTCCCTGAACACATCAACAAAAGTTTCCAGAAAGTTAGTCATATTATTTGGTTGTCACCTTACATTGTTTTTGTGAATTGCAATGTTGTTTTAGGGTATTTGCAGACTTTGTTTTATAGAATGTGTTTTATATTCATTTTTTCCAATAAAAGTTGATAGAAACCTCCAAAGGCTTTGTGGCATCTTAAAGACCAACATGTTTAATATGGCATAACCATTTGTGGACTGTAGCCCACTTCTTCAGTTTTGTGACAATGTCTTTTATTGTTGCAAAATTACCAGTATTGTTCTTGCATCAACAGGTTACTGGCCATCTACCATCTATTGTCAGGTTTACCTGTTTATACTTGTCCATATAGCTGCTAATATCTGAAAATAAAGAGCTTAGAGGTTGAAGATTACTGACTATTCAAGGTTGTTCAGGCAAATCGTAAAACTGTAATGGTATTTCCTCTGCTGAAAAAAATAGCGGCCAGACAATTCTATAGGCTTTTAGTAAACACCCAGATTTAAAGGTGCAGATTAGCTTAAGAATTCAAATATGCACAATGCACAAGATTCCATTTCTATAAATCATCTCCCCATACAGCAGACCTTAATTGCAACCCCCCTCGATGGACTGTCACTTTGCAACACTGTAGCAAAACTGAAACACCTGTTCTTCTCAAGCTAAAGTAAGGATAGACTGGGGGCTTTTCACCTCTGCCAGATGAATAGAATACCCTGCTTACAACAATGACAAAGAAAGTTACAAGCCAAAAAGAGAGAGATTCTTTCTTTGCCAACACCGGCACTTTTAGACTACAGCTCCTAACATTCCCTAGCTATTATGTCCGGGGCTACGTGGGCTGAGAGATTCTTGCAGTTGAAGTCTGGAAACAATTTTTCCCAGCTCAGCACAGAATTGGAGACCTGGAATACCGTTTTCAATGCTGGGTGCCACAATTTAAGGGAGATGTTGACAAGTGTCTAGAGAAGGGTGACTAAAATGATCAAGGGTCTGGAGAACAAGCCCTATAAGGAACGGCTTAAAGATCTGGGCATGTTTCGCCTGCAGAAGAGAAGGCTGAGAGGAGACATGATGGCCATGTATAAATATGTGAAGTCATAGGGAGGAGGGAGCAAGCTTGTTTTCTGCTGCCCTGGAGACTAGGATGCAGAACAATGGCTTCAAACTACAGGAAAGGAGATTCCACCTGAACATTAGGAAGAATTCCTGACTGTGAGATCTGTTCAGCAGTGGAACTCTCTGCCCCGGAGTGTGGTGGAGGCTCCTTCATTGGAGGCTTTTAACCAGAGGCTGGATGGCCATCTGTCAGGGGTGCTTTGAATGCAATTTTCCTGCTTCTTGGCAAGGGGTTGGACTGGATGGCTCACGAGGTCTCATCCAACACTATGATTCTATGTTTACGAAAGAAATATTTATATAACTTTGAAATTATCAAGAATTGTTCACTCTTCTCACCTACTACATTTAACTAGTTTTGCCTGCTGTTTTCAGTTGTATTTATCAGTAGATCCATTTAACATCTACACTCTCATCTTTCTTCTTTCCTAGAAATGAACACATTTGCTATGATGGAAACTAAATCAGGAACTTTCTGCCCTTCAATGCACTTAACAGTAGAAGTAAAACATTTTCTCCTTTGCTTAAAATAAACTTGTGGTTTATACATTATACATACAAATAAATATAACAACCGGGCTCATACAGGAGCCCTGGGAAATATCCACTGCGGTAATTGTCCAGATTTGACAGTTCCCTAATGAGCCACATTTTTCACCAGATGTAAACAGCTCGGACGAGACTGCTAAGGAAGTAAGTGGGCCCAAGGGCCAGCACAGTTTACATACCACTTATGAAAACTATATATGATTATTTTTGAAAATACAAATAGATAGTCATACTGATAATTAAATAAATGCCAAAAACCATGTGATGCCTTTTTTGAGTAATGAAAAAAGGGACAAAATCCATTGTGCTTACTGTCTGCTTCAACCTGCAAAGATAATTTTTAATAATAATAAATCATAATAAAACTTCATTTATAACCCACCCTGTCTTCCCAAGGGGACTCAGGGTGGTTTCCAGAAATAACAAAATAGCAAACATTCAAAAACCAAATAGACAATCAAAGCAAAAGCATAAAATAAACTAAATATAACTAATAAACAATCAAAACAAGGGTTAAACTAAATAAACATAATAGACACAAAAAGTCAAACCAATTAATAAACAATACATTAAAAGCACAATATAATATAACATAGCATATCAGCAAGCTGAAGTAAATATCTGTTGTCAGGGTGGGAGTGTGTATCAGATATATTAATCCTCCTCCTCTCCTTAAACTAGATTACACAAATGGGTCTTTAATAATAAAACTTTATTAAAGTTTAAAGTATTATACAGAACTCTTCTATTAAAAAAAAACTTTTACAGGGCAAGAGGCTGGTTCATGCTAACCAATGGCACCACAACACAAACTACCACATAGGTTACTGGTGGGTAAAGTTAATAATGTTTTTTGGTAACAGTTATACAGTTTGGCACGAGGCAATTATCTAGTCTTCAGTACCGAATGATCCAAAGCATTCACTATTTACAGGATTACCGACCCAAAGCAGGAATCAGCAAAGGGTACAGCTACTGAGAAGCTACATAGGCACACAACCACTGTGTGACTCTCCACCATCTGAAGGTGAAGCATGGGTGTTAAAAGTAACCTTCTCCCCTTGTAATCCCAAAATGGGACATACTGAAGAGAGGGATGCTGGATTACCTGGTTCAACTCCAGTGGCACCTGAATCTTGTCCCATACCACACCACCACAGTTTAAGGTCACAACATTTGCTGGCCACAGCTATATAGTTTAGCATGAAGCTAAGATCCAGTGTTCAGTATCTAATGACCCAAAGCATTCATTATTTATAGCTAGTGAAAGCTACTTGAGTGCACAGTCACGGTGTGCTTCTAATAGAATGCTTTCTTATATACTACTTTGGTGAACCTGGGAAAACTCAATCTCTCCAGGTGAAAGGGGAGATCTGGTGCCTGATCTTGGCTTCTCCTTCCCAGGAGCACAAATGCTGCAACAGGTCCCCTCAAAAAAGTGGCCATGCTGTTCTGAGAAGATGGTAGCAGACTGCTGCCCATACCATGACCATAACCAGAAAATTTGCCCCGGCTAAGTTTAAGATATTATTTTCTTAAAATCTCTAGAAACTCAGAAAAAAGACAGATGGCATGGGGCCATAGCAACACCTCTTCAGCCCTGCTGCCTTACAATTCCTGTGCGGGGTGCCTCAATGGCCACACAGCCTTGTGGTGAGAGTACTTCAACGGCCTACTCGCCCAGCCATAGCAACACTTATTGAATGACTCCTTGTGTCTTAATTGTATTACATCAAGACCAGAATTAAGTCCACAAAAAAAAGCACACAAATCTGAAACTTTATATCTTGTAAGCCGCTCTAAGTCTCCTTCGGGGTGAGAAGGGTGACATATAAATGTAGCAAATAAATAAATAATAAATAAATAATTATAACTACCAACAACTAGCTGTGGGACCTACTGGCTCTATAGTCCAAACTCTCTTGTGGGATGGGATTCTCTGCAACAGGGTTATTCCCCTATTGGCTTGTTACCTGGGATTTTCTCACAATTTCTTTTACCAATATCCCCCAAAAAGCACTCCTTTAGTTTTAGCCTAACCCAAAACAGCAGAATGGCTGAGCCAGGCTTTAGCATGATAAGGATAAACCTTTCAAGCAAAACCTCATGTCATTTTATTTGGCCGAGGAGGAGATTATTGGGCTCTATTTTTCCCTGATTCCTAGCTTGTTATTATGTGCAAACCAGGAATAATGATTTAAGACAATTTCTAAAGCAACATAGATCATTTTTCTTTTTTGCTAAAAGGCAAAGATGTGCCAGCTGATGAGGACGGACTATGCTAACTGACAGAGGTGGCCCTAGGTAATTTTCAACGGTAAGCAAACAGTATTTTGGCACACACCCCGCCCAACCAATCACTGATATATATTTTCTGTTCATCATGGGAGTTCTGTGTGCCATATTTGGTTCAATTCCATCATTGTGGAGTTCAGAATGCTCTTTGATTGTAGGTGAACTATACATCCCAGTAACTACAACTTGCCTATGTCAAGGTCTATTTTCCCCCAAGAGTGCCTCAAGAGCGCCCCTGGGCAAAATCAACTATACTGCAAATGCTTACTTTGCATACTGGGTTGAGCTGCCTCTGCTAACTGATGACGAATGGGCATTAAACCGTGGAGTGTTCTCTTTTCTTCTTGTCTCTTACAGCATGAATTTTAAGGGTTTTCTCTAGTATTACTTTTTTAAATAAAATATCTAATAACATATTTTAATATAATATATTGTGGTTTTAGTTGTAAATGTTTTTTTTAATGCACCTTGTGAGCAATTTTGGCATTCCCCAGTATTAGGGTTCTAAAAAGAACTCATCCAAGTTGCTTCTTCTAAGATCTAATGGCAGCAACTAGCCATTCTTCAACACTACAGAGAGCATGATCCTTGAAGATATTGCACCAATTACTATTTATTTTCTGTTGATCATATTTCTACATGCTTGTTTTAGCTATAAATATTAACTCTATATGCACAACTATGAGAATATGTGGGTAAAAATAACGTTTCTGATTGTACAAACTGTAAAATTCTACATGTGTGTAACAGTTACATTTAACACATTCAAACTAGTCTATGCAGATACAGTTCAGAAACAGTTGAAGTTGGAGACAGGTTTAGGATCACTGCTGGAAGGAGATAAAAACAGGCTGTTCCCTTGCCAACTACTGAATATTCTTTCTGAATTTCTCACCCCATTGTCACTAATTATTATGTGATGGGGATGGAAATTGAGGGATAGAGGTGTTTGGGGGGAGAAAGACCCCACAGCTATCTATTTGTGGTGATCCTGATCCAGACACTTCTAAGTACATGAAAAAAAGGATCAGAATGCTAGAAAATCAATAGAACAAGTAGTCTGACCTTTGGTTCCCCTTTGCATAGTAATCATAGAATTAGAAGGAACTACCAGGGCCATCTAATTCAACCTCATGTGCAAAAGTACACAATTCTCAAAAGATTTCTATTCAACCTCTGTTTAAAGATTATCAGAAATGGAGGGCCTACCACTTTCTGAAGTCATCTGGTCAACTGTCAAACAGCTCTTAAACTAAAAAAAGATCTTCCTAATGTTTAGGTGGAATCTCTTCCTAATTTGAATCCATTGCTTCATGTTCTAATCTCTAGAGCAGCAGAAAACAAGCTTGATTCATCTTCTAAATGACTTCCTTTCAGGTTCTCAAATATCTCTACCATATCGCTTTTCATTCTTCTCTTTCTCTTAGTATCTGGGTCTTTTTACTACCCCAAGCATCCTTCCTGAATATATTCCAGTTTGTTAATATTCTTCTCAAATTACCTTTGATCATGATCTATGCACTAGCTAAACAAATCACAACACAAGCAGTAGTCATTTCCTGCATGCCTAATATAGTTCTTGCAACAATATAAGTGATTCTTTGGGGGAAAGGAAGGGAATGGAATCTACTAGCACCTTTAGTTACCTGACATGAGTGTTTGTGGATTGAATTCTACTTCTTAAGATGCACTGATGATTCAGATGCAAAATACGGTAAACCTTGAATGGCGCTCCATGCAGTCATGCCGGCCACATGACTTTGGCGGTGTCTACAGACAATGCTGGCTCTTCAGCTTAGAAATTGAGATGGGCACCAACCCCCAGAGTCAAATACAACTAGACTTAATGTCAAATACAACTAGACTTTACCTTTTTTATAAGACTGGACTTAAAGTCAGGGGAAAACCTTTACTAACTTTGAATTCTGCATAAGGAGAAAGTCAGAATATAAATCAAATAAACAGAGTTGCCAGTGGATTACTCTCTTCCCATTCTATCATTATACTGAAAAAGACTCATATGACTATCACTATATGGAAATACCACATTCATGCTTGTGGTTATGGGGTCTCCCCAAGTATTGTATATGTTGTTTGAATGCAATAAAAATGACCATGTTGAAGAAACAAACTTTTAATACAATAATTTTAGTCCATTTGAGATTTTATATCTTCTGCTCCATGAACTAATTGTTGTACTACTAGCTATGGGACTGTTGCAAACTGCTTTTCCCTTTGTAGCCTTGGTCCACATACATGTGAAAATAAATATTTACTGCAAAGGAAGCAAGGACATTATCTGAGTAACTTATTTCTCTCAAAGTAAATACATGCCATAATGAAAACATGTTGGCCATAAATGGCCTAGTTTTCTTGCCTAAGAGTCCTGTCTTTTGAGCATCAAGTAATCTGATGTAATCGCTAACAGATTTTATAAACTAGTTTCCATTCTGTTTAAACATTTTTAGTCCCTCCCAAATAAAGCATGGGAAAATAGAGCATGGGAAAAGCCTCTAACAACTCATAGTGGGGAGAAATGAAAATGACAGAAGACAAGGGCAATTTAATATAAGTTTATACTTAAAATCTGTAGCCCAAGGTGTATCTATCACTGCATGAATTCACTCAGAGAAGAAATACCTAAGCAACATATATCTTTATTGGAGAGCAAGTCCCTGAATCTTCAGCAAGACATTTGATGAGGCATACATAGGATTGCACTGTCAGCTAACAAAGATGAAATGTTAAGTTAAATAATGAGCATGCATATCTATGTGGAAAGGCTGTTGAAAAGAAGCAGCAGTGCTGCAGAACATGCATGTATACTGTTGACCAAGGCTTCAAATAGGCTATTCCTTAGAGAGGAATATTATAGAAAGGACTGTTGATCTAACTAGATTATATAAAGCACTGAGTGATTTCATACTTCCCGGATTCAGAACGAAGACAAGACTTTGAAAGGTAACACCACAAAAACAGCAGGTAAGTAACTTTTAAAAATAGATAGGTGATAGAGATAGATAGATAGATAGATAGATAGATAGATAGATAGATAGATAGAGACCGACCAACCGGTAGCTAGATTAATGATAGATAGACTTCTTTAATGTGTGTTGGCCTTATGATTTTTCTTCGTCTATAGACAGATTTAACAGGTTCCTCAAATCTCCTCAAATAATAGTTAAATGACAGAGACTTAAAACACCATCCCTATGACACCAGTCTTGGATTATTCATCAGTATAAATGCTACTCATCTTATGGTACCGATTTTCCTCAAAGTTTCGTTGTTTTGTAAAAGACACATTTACTCTTTAAATAGTTATCACAGAATAGTAATTCAAGAACTTTTAAAAATCAAATTCCCAATTTTAGCAGAATGATTCCAAGTCTTCTAAGATAATATTTTGCAGTGACTGGAAACAAACAATGACTTTAAAAAAACTGTACATTTGTTCTCAATAATCACAAGGAATGTTTTTTCCACCCATAATTTACACATTTTTGTAGTTTTGAACAAAGAATGCTTTTATTCTGTCATTCGTATGAATAAGCATTCTAAACTTTTGCATTAAAGAGTTAACAAAAGATAAATATACTGTATATGAAGCCAGGCTTTGTTAAGCAACATTTAACAAAATGCAATCATATACACTGTACAATAGGTTTATGCAAATATTTTCCAAACACACATTAAATTAGTCTTTGATGAGAAAAAGATATTACAAATGCCATGTCATTCATCTAAAAAAAATTAAAAACTACATTAATAGAAATATAAACCTACCCAGACCATCTACCATCAGAATCAGAAATTTTGAAAGCATACCCATAGGCACAACTTCAGGCTTTAGCAATGATGGATATTGAACTAACAGTAGTAGCTATAAATGAATGAAGAGTAAAAACTTTGTGTACAAGGTGAATAGAGTTAGATAGGTCTGGATCAGGTTGGGTGAGCACACATTTCAAATTTAATGCATTATGTGGCAGTAGACATCGTTCAAGCAAATACAGACAGGCTCCCTTATGATTCTTTTCACAGGACTCACACTCCATTTCATCATTATATGTGCATTTTTTAAGATATTGCTAGAAAAGGAAGGTAGAAACGAAGAGCGGTAACTGGTCACAAAGCATGAGCCCTGTTGCAGAAGTCCCAGCATTGGATTTACTGTGCTTTAAGATGAATGGTTCCTGCTACAGAACCCTACATCCCTTTGGAGTCCAGTTAGCCATCTACTTCGTCTGCACTCTTGGTATGCTTCTGATGGTCCTGGGAAACCTGCTGGTGGTAATTTCTATCTTCCACTTCAAAGTACTTCACACTCCAACCAATTTCTTGCTGCTCTCCCTAGCCTTGGCAGATCTCCTCCTGGGCTTAACAGTCCTTCCTTTTAGCGCAATCCGCTCTGTGGAAAGCTGCTGGTACTTCGGTGATGACTTTTGCCGGCTCCATACTTTTCTGGACACTTTGTTTTGCTTGACTTCCATATTCCATCTCTGTTTTATATCCATTGACCGTCATTATGCCATCTGTGACCCATTGCTCTATCCCACCAAGTTCACCATAAGGGTTGCCTGCACTTACATTGCAGTGGGGTGGGGGGTACCTGTGGTTTATACCTCCATCTTCCTTTATAGCAAAATGGTTGAGGAGGGTTTAGGTCATTTCTTGCAGGACATGCCTTGCATTGGGAGCTGTCAGCTGCTCTTCAACAAACTCTGGGGTTGGATAAACTTCCCAGTTTTCTTCCTCCCCTGTCTCATAATGATAGGCTTGTATGTGAAAATATTCATTGTGGCAACCAAACAAGCCAAACAGATAACCAGCATGACTAGGAACAACGGTAATCCACAGCATGAGATGGGAGCCATGAAAAGAGAAAAGAAGGCAGCGAAGACTCTGGGGATTGCTGTAGGAATCTACCTCCTGTGCTGGTTGCCCTTTACCATAGACACCATAGTAGACAGCTTGTTGGATTTCATTACCCCACCTGTAGTGTTTGATGTTCTTATTTGGTTTGCTTACTTTAATTCTGCATGCAACCCCTTGATTTATGTGTTTTCATATCATTGGTTCAGGAAAGCTATAAAGCTTGTCCTAACTCGTCAGATCTTCAGCACACGAACATGTACAATAGACCTTTATCAAGAGGAATAATCCAACAGTGATAGTGAATGATAGTGCAAGGAGAGCTGCCCTAAGATATTTCACTGCCTGGAGTGAGAAAATAAATGGCACACCTATATGTAGAGATGCACATGCTTGAAGCCAAGGTTTATAGTAGTTATAGTTGGTCATTTTGGCATCTCTTCCCCTTCTTGGCAATAAAATAATAATACATTTAAGAACTGCCAACTTGCTGCCCTTTTATGACACCCAAATAAGCCATCTGAGTTAAAAACATCTGTGCTGAAAGAAAGGCTGATCCTGGATATATAAAAAAAGAAGTTGCAAAGAATTCAATTGACTATCTATACTCATCAATTTCTGCGGCATGTGTGTTTTGCCATAATACAGTCAAAGTTCCTGTTGTTCTGGATAACTATGTTGGTATTAATGCTAATACAGTGACAGGAATTATAAAAAAAGAGTAACCTATATTAATCCAGTGAGAAAGCTGCTGAGTCATAGAAACATCTGTGCACATTACAGCCCACAAAGAAAGAGAGCCATTGTGGCGCATTGGACTATGCATTGGACTATGACTTTGGACATCAGGTTTGAATTGATCGGCTGTGGAAACTCACTGGGTGATCTTGGCCAAAACAAAGTCAAATCCCCTCTGAACAAATCTTGCCAAGAAAGATCCTCATGGTAGGCTCACTTAGGGCCATCATAAATCAGAACTGGTTTGAAGGCACACCACAACAAAAAAAGCAAAAAAATGCATTGGAAAATTAAGAACATTGGAAAATTGCCTGTTCCTGTCTGCTTTCCCTCTAAACCATGAGACAGACTGGACACCAGTGTGCAACCCTGAAAAAAGTGCACCGTGTCATCTAAGCGGTATAGTCCAACAACAGGATTACAGACACAGTGCATGTAAAATATGGAATATCCAAGGAAAAGGACTTCCTCTCTGTGAATACAGTAATTACTGTATTTATAATTCTTGTCACTGTCACTTAGGTGGGGAATGCATTTCAGTAATGAGCGGAAAGGCTGTCAAATCAAAAGTGAAATACTTTCTCCAGACAGAAGAACAGTGCAAATTATTTGAACTTCATTCCAAATATTCAAGATAGCAAAGAACCAGCCGATCCGACACTAGGCTAGTTGAAACTGTGATGAATCCAAATAACTCTCAGCCAGAAAATAGATTTGCCCTGACCTATCCATGGGTTAGCACTGTACCAGTGTCCCTGAGTTAGAACAAGTTTGGTTCCAATGTATCCCAACTCCTCTTTCAACCCAACACTTCCTTTCTATCTGTCCTAATAGCAGATCATAGTCACATGGCCATTCTGTAGACACATTCTTTTGCTGGTAGACCTCAGTGTAACTGGAAGAAGTGGATTTCTACTGGCAGAAAAGGTTTGTGCCCTTTCTAATAACCAGTCCATCTTCAGATTGGGATTGAATTGTTGGACTAACAAAAGAAAAATTAGCATCATATTTGCTTTCTGCATCTTTTCCTTCTTTATTGTACACAGTGAAACTGCAAATGCTTAGAGTAGAGGAGCTTCTTGTCTTGCGTGTTCTGAGTTTAAATTGACATTTGGCTCCCACATGTGGCTGATTCAAGTTCTGCAAACATTATCAGCAAGTTGATTGCACCTTGCTTTTTAAGACCCACTCTAGTGCTCATGATTACAGTGATACTTCAGCTAACAAAATAGATATGTTGCCAGCAATTACTTTGGTGCAAGAAGCAATAACATGCAAAAAAATAGGGATAGGTACTACAGCAAAAGAAAAAGAAAAGAGAGAGAGAGAGAACAGTTCAACATATTTCATAAAACTTTTTATTGATGACTAGCAATATACACACACAAAGGCGGCCCTAGGTAATTTTCAATGGTAAACAAACAGTATTTTGGTGCCCCCTCCCCCCCAACAAATCACTGATATATATTTTCTGTTCGTCGTGGGAGTTCTGTGTGCCATATTTGGTTCAATTCCATCATTGGTGGAGTTCAGAATGCTCTTTGATTGTAGGTGAACTATACATCCCAGTAACTACAACTCGCATATGTCAAGGTCTATTTTCCCCAAGAGCGCCTCAAGAGCGCCCCTGGGCAAAATCAACTATACTGCAAATGCTTACTTTGCGTAATGGGTTGAGCCGCCCCTGTACACACATGAAATGAAGGGTGGGGGGAATAGGCCAGTCAAACCTTTCACAAGGAAGAAAATAGGTGCTGGTGTAATGTGCTACATTTTTATTTGATGTCTTTTAATAGTTTGTGTTTTTTATTTTAAATTTTTTGATTGCTTAATTTTTTTTAAAAAAATGTATGCTGGGAATAGTTAACTATGTTTTAAAACTGTTTTAAGCTGTCTCAGATATCAAATTGTAATAATAATTTCCACTTACATGGGCATTATAATTATTAGATTTACATTTACAGTTGGCAAGATCTTTAAAACTCCAGATTATTTTAATCAGGATGTAGAATTCGCTGTTATAGATTTAAGTCTAATATTCTAATAAATTCTTTTTTTATTTTTTTAATACTTGAAACTTAATGTTCTATATTTATAAAGTATGTCAGGATTCTCATTGTTATTTACTGTATTGTAGATAAAAAAAAGAACAGATCGGTTTTCTATTTACAATTTCACATTTCCTCTCTATCCTCTTGCTCATACTCTAGTTCTTCAAAATTGAGGACTTGGATTTAGATATATACTTAAATATGTGTTTTAACTGTATAGTTTCAAATGTTTCCCCAAATATATGTTTGTGTGTGTGCCTCCAAGTTGTCTTGTGAATTTAATAAGATTTTCTTAGGCATGAAAAGTTCAAAAGAAATTTTGACAGTTCAGTTCTCTGAAAAACGTTTATTACACCTCATTAATGTCCAAACTACATGTCCGAATGTATCGCCTACTATGAATCATCACAAAGTTTAAGATCACCTGGAGAGGCCCTGCTCTCAATTCTACCGCCGTTGCAAACACGATTGGTGGAGACGAGAGACAGTGCCTTCACAACAGTGGCTCCCCGTCTGTGGAATTCCCTCCCCAAAGACATCAGTCTGGCCACCTCCCTCCTGTCCTTTAGAAGGAAACTCAAGACTTGGCTGTGGGACCTTGCATTTGACCATTGAACAGCGGCTTGTAAGAAGAAGACATAAGCAATTTCGAAGTGACAATGAATTGACCCAGACCCGGATTTCAATCAGCATGTTTTAACAACTGTTTATTTAATGTTTTGTTTTAATGAATTTGTTGATTGTTCTTATCATTATGATGGCACCAAATGGTGTTTGCTGTGAGGCCACCCTGAGTCCCCCCTCAGGGTGAGAAGGGCAGGGCACAAGTATATGAAATAAATAAATAAATATTCATATGTTCTTTAGAAGTATGCATGTGTGTGCATATATATGTTTAATTATATGATCTCATTGAAAGTAAAACTTACAAAGTAAAGCTAAACATAATTTATCCAAAATTCAAATCCTTATATGCATCTTGGGAACCATATCACAAGATGTGGTAATCTGAAGGGAAGCTATATCTGGATCTACTCATGTACAAGTTTGTACCTGCAAAGGACAGACTCTTCAAAGATCCTCATCATAACTTGTTTCTACTTTGCATTCTGCTCCATCTAAATACAGCTTAATAGGAATGTCTAAAGGGATGGAAAGATGACAAGTTAGCTTTTATTATTATTGTGAAATATCTTTTTCCCTCATAAAACCCAAGCAATTGATTTTTTTTTTTGCCTTTGTAAAACGTGTACTTCAAAAATTTCTGTGAACTGGAATGGGCACAGAATAGGTGAAGATGGTACAATTTGTGTAATCTATATTCCCTGAAGCACATTATTCCTCATTCACAAAATATTTTTCTCCTCTTATCAGAGTGAAACACGCACAGATTGCTCTGACTCTTCCAGCTTTCCACATTAAGGTAAATTCTTGGAAGTGAATGTTAACTCCTTGCCTAGAAATATTTAACCCAATATTATGAGAAGTAATTGCTTACAGTCACGTTTAATGTAATGCTTAGCAGTTGATCATCTGGTTTGTGCCAGAGGTCAGTACGGCCTTGAGTTTGAGGCTAGGAACTCTGGCAAGAATTTTAGTTTTGGATGTCCAATTCATATTATGATACAATGCAGGAGGAAAATTGTGTGGCTCCCTAGAGAGGTTATTAGATTGTAACTTCCAGCAATTGAGCTAACATAGGCAATGATGGGGAATGTTGGAAGCTGCAGTTCAGTGACATCTGGAGGGCCACATAATTCCTACAATAGCTACTTGGATCTTACTTCATAGTATATGCTAGCTTTTCAAGCATGAACCAGAACAAGCATTGTAACTTGGACCACATCAGTGTCTTATAGGTTCACCAGTTTTGTGGGCTTCCTAAGAGGGAGGGAGGCACACAAGAGACCCCCTACTTTTTAAGGAGGCAATTATACACAAGGAGCCTCTCTCACTGTTTAAGACTTCATTGAGACAAGTCAAGCTCTGCTCATGTTGTCATTGTAAGTAGCTCTTTTGAGTTGAGAAGAAGCTTTGCCTCAACATGGCTCAGCAACTGGACTCCTTGTAGGGCAATCCAATATCTCATCCCCTTAAAGTCCAAGATCTTTAGGGAAGATCTTCTAGTCAGTACCATCTTACCTTCAAACCTCTAAATTTTCCTGTGAAGAGCATCCCTCCATCAAGGGATCACATCACAGGTGGCACTTCTTAAGAAAGCCGTAACATTCAATCGAAGTTTGAATTCTATTCTTATATTATATATATATATATATATATATATATATATATATATATATATAATTATATATAATTATATATATAATTAGAAAAAAATCAGACTTAGAAGTGAAGTGAGATCAAAAGACAACCTGACAAAATGTCATTACCTAGAAGAATCTTCCACCTTGTGTGACTGGAGCAGAATAAAGAACGCCGCATCTGTATGCATGTCCACAATGCCCTGCCTCATGCACAGAGGAAGAATGGTTTAAAGTTACAGATAATGCAGCTGCTGTTGCCCATTTTTGCCTACTTGTTCTCTCTCTATTTTATTAGTTTTAGAGTTATTATGCAATGCTTTTGACACAAAATAAATAAATAAATTCAATAGAATTGATGCAGGAAGAAAATATGATGCATGAAAACAGTCATAGTACTTGTTTTCTGCTCAGCTTCTCAAAGTCACAAAAAGTGCAATAAGACCAATGCTGGGTGAAGGCATGCAGAGGCAGTAGGACTTGAACATCTAGCATTTTTTCAGGCAAGCTTGTTCTGCCAACTTCACCAAAATCCTTTTAGCATACTTAAGGTAATGTAAACTAGCCAAAAACGCCCCCAGTGTTGGTTCAATCTGTGACATATTACTTCAACATCCCTCCTGAAAAGCATAGCAAAGGTAGCAAAGGTTGGACAAAGGAGGTAGTAGTCACTGTATCATAAATATTATTGATGTGCCATCTGCTGGCCAGTCTCCATATTTTTATTTTATAGGCCTCTGCAATCAATGAAAAAAAAATGTTTCAAAACTCATTACTAAATTAGGGAAGAGTGTGGTGAATCTTTTATAAAGTGTTTCTAAAATATTGTTAGGACTCCATATCGTAACTAACGATATAACAAATTTTCTGTTACATTTTCGTTAAGTAATTGCGCAAGGGGAGGGGGGAGGAGGTTCCAGGACTCCTTTGTCCTACATTTTGAGAGCTATTGGGATAAAACTTGCTGCAATGGTAGAGTACATTTACCACTGTTCCACCCTCACCCCAAGTTTCAGAACATTTGACTCATACACTGATTTTCGGTAATTTAAAAAAGGTTTTTTTTATGAACAACATATTTTTTTTTTAAAAAAAGAGCCATCTCCTTTAATTTAACTTTCCAATTATACAACAAACCAAGGCATAACCCCCCCCCCCCTCCAAGTTTCAGATAGGTTTGTACATCCATTGATTTTTAGGGAATTTTAACCAACATAAACTTAACCGTACTACTCCACTGAAAGACTCCAAAGGCCATCCAGTCCAACCCCGTTCTGCTAGGCAGGAAAAGCACAGTCAAACCACCCCCAACAAATGCCCATTCAGCCTTTGAAATAATGATAACAACAACAATAATAGGAAACCTACTAGGTAAATTTGGAGTTCCTGCCTCTCAACTTTGCCTACCGCACAGAGTTGATTAAACTCCCAACAATCCCCTTTTATCTTGAAATTCCTTTAGAAAATGAACACCAACACTTTCAAGGAGGAATTATGGGAAATGTATTTGGGAAAGCAAGAATCCCTGTGCCAGAGAATTCCAAAGGCCCTGCTCTAAACTACATTTCCCGAAATTCTGCTCGCTTCCATCCTTAAAGCCTCAATGTAAGTGTGGTCTCTGCCTGTCTCTCTCTGGGCTGACCATATGCTGGAGGGGCTTCTTCCTTGCCTGGCCATCCAGTCAAGCATCCCTCCCTCCCACCCCGGGCCCTGCTCGCCACCCCCTTTGGGGAAAGACTGGGCCTTTTCCCTTCACTCTGTCCTCGTCATCTTCCTCAGGGCCCTTTGGGGGAACCAAAACCAGCACTTTTCGGAGAGAAGCAGTGCCTGCAATGGAGACCTAGAGCCATTTACAAGACTTACATAATTCAAAAGTCATAGGTCAGTGTTTTGAATCTTAAATTTCTTGTCTGGGCATCTCTCGTGTTTTTTAATATCGCTTCGTATGTATGAATCTTACAAAATACACGATGAGGCAGCATAACTTCCTTTTTTAAAATACGCGCTATTCAGTTGGTTGAAGACGTAGCGGAGTGCTAGAGGTCTTGTTCGAGAGGCGGGAGTATAAAGATTTGTACTGACACAGTTCAGTTGCCATCATGCGTTGGAATAGTGAGGAGCGTGCTTTTGCCGTTGAGGCCTACTTTTCGAGCAGATTTGGAGTGGCCAGCCCGCTCTCTAGATTTGGCCCCTTGTGATTTTTTTCTATGGGGTTTTTTGAAATCCCGTGTTTATGTGAACCATCCAAGGACCATACAAGATTTGAAGACCAACATCCAGGAAGAAATTGCCAACATAACGCCTGCTATTAAATCATGACAAACGCCAGAAATCATTTTACTCAGTTTAGTGTATGGAGAATGGGGGATGTCACCTACCTAATTTGATCTTCAAAACTACGTAAAACAAAACTTTAGGTAAGCGCCTACATTATAAAAATAAAAATTTCTGATTCATACAATGGGTTTGATTAAGTTTTGAAAAAAGGAAGTTATGCTGCCTCACCCTGTAGATACGACAAATGAATTACAATTGAAATTTTGCACAGCAGAGAGAGAGAGAGAGAGAGAGAGAGAGAGGTGTGCCTTCAAATTACCTATCACACAAATTGCATATTTTCTCAAGCAAGAAATACTCAAAGGTGGTTTTGCCAGTTCTTTCCTTTAAAACAGTAGCTCCCAACCTGTGATCTGTGCACCACCAGTGGTCCGCAAGAACAGAAATATGATCCACAGCCTCACTGTTAGTACACCAGGTTTTTGTAAGTCTTTCAGTATCTATGGCCATGTTCCAGAAGCATTCTCTCCTGACGTTTCATCGGCATCTACGGTTGTGAGGTCCTCAGAGACCCCACAACCTGGGAGGGTGCCTGCCATAGATGCAGGCAAAACATTAGGAGAGAATGATTCTGGAGCATGACCATACAGCCTGAAAAAACCTTATAAAAACCCAGTGATTCCGGCCATGAAAGCCTTTGACAATACATTGTTACTACACCGTTGCAATGAGAGTGACTGATATCGCAAAACCCTCTTATAGTGCCAAGGCTTATTAAATATGGTTTTCTATGTGTCATGCCCCAGCATGCATCTGTGATACTATGTTTGCTTTGTAGTTTGGCCCACTTGACTTTCTATAGTCAGAATACTGTGGGTGAGCAAATGGCGACTACTGGATGGCATATTTATTTATTATTTATTTGCTTTATTTCTATACCGCATTTTTCAGCCCTTAACAGGCGACTCAATGCGGTTTACATGGTACAATTATCAAACAGTGTCAGTGCAATTAAAACATAACAATGCAACAAACAGGATCAACAGCATCAATCCACAACAGTTAACAATCAACAAGACAGATCAACAAAACAGACATAACATAACACCTCAGTTGAAATCAGATCCGTTCTCATAATCCTTGTGCCATTCCTATGTTCCATTTACCGTCTTCCTATGATTGGTTGCACTGCTTAACCAAACGCTTGTTCATAAAGCCAGGTCTTAACCATTCTCCGAAACGTCAGCAGCGAAGGTGCCTGTCTGATGTCTGCCGGTAGGGCATTCCATAGCCGAGGGGCCACCACTGAGAAGGCCCTGTCTCTCGTCCCCGCCAAGCGCGCCTGTAACGCAGGCGGGATCGAGAGCAGGGCCTCCCCAGACGATCTTAATGTTCTGGTCGGCATACGTTCAGACGATCTTAATGTTCAGCATATGTTCTGTATCAGAAACTAGAACTGATGGGGTCTATCCAATGCGATCTAAAGTTGACCAAAACAGATTCATAACCCTTTTAATACTAATGTTGAAAGGTGGATCCTGGTCAAAGTGGTCCCAGGTAAAAAAAAAAAAGGTTGGGAACCACTGATCTAAACCCTCTGAGGCACGGATACCATTGTTTTCCATAGGAAGGAGTAATCATGCATTTCTATAAATAGGGATGGCAGCTCTCTGCTAAGTACAATATTATAACTGGAACAAACCACTAAAGGAAAACTACCCTTCCATCTATTCTCCAATGCCACTATTATGCTATATTATGCTGTAATATTTTGTAAAAAAAATTCAAGGGGAGGAGTTATTATGCTCTTCCCTAAAGAGGGATGACAGCTCGCTGCTAAGGACAGAATGGAAAGAGATTCTGGCAGGTTTGCATGAAGAAAAAAAGCTGGGAGTGGAGACATATCATTGTCTAAGTGTGATGCGGAAGCATTGCCTCCGAAAGATCCTACAAATCTCATGGGAAGACAGGTGGACAAATGTCAGTGTGCTGGAAGAAGCAAAAACCACCAGCATTGAGGTGATGGTCCTCCGCCATCAACTCCACTGGACCCGCCATTGTTCGAATGTCTGACCACCATCTCCCAAAGCAGTTGCTCTACTCCAAACTCAAGAATGGAAAACAGAATGAGCGTGGGCAGGAAAAGAGATTTAAAGATGGGCTCAAAGCCAACCTTAAAACCTTGGTAATAGTATGAAAGCTGGGTCGGGAAGCTCTGAGCCTTACGCTGTTTCCGCTTCGCTCCTGTTTGCACAATGCAGAACGGAACACAGATATAGAAGGAATGTAAGAATTCTTTAATGGTAAAGCCCTAACCCTAAACCCGGCCCTTAACCCTTATCCTAACCCAAACCCCAATCCTAACCCATCCTAACCTTACCCAGAGGTGGCCCTAAATAATTTTCAACGGTAAGCAAACAGTATTTTTGCCCCCCCCCCCCAACCAATCAGATATATATTTTCTGTTCGTCGTGGGAGTTCTGTGTGCCATATTTGGTTCAATTCCATTATTGGTGGAGTTCAGAATGCTCTTTGATTTTAGGTGAACTATACATCCCAGTAACTACAACCCACATATGTCAAGGTCCATTTCCTCCCAAGAGCGCCTCAAGAGCACCCCTGGGCAAAATCAACTATACTGTAAATGCTTACTTTGCGTAATGGGTTGAGCCACCCCTGTCCTTACCCTAAACCTAAGCCTAATTCTAACCCAAACCCTAAACCTTAATCCTAACCCTCCCCTCCTTTCTATCCTTCCACCAAATTAAAGTATGTTCCCGCCCTCAGTGTGCCGCTCTCCCCTTCCCTTATTCACAACCGCTATTGCGGAATGTGCGTAACGCTCGGCACTTCCGGACCTAGCTATCATACTATCACCACAAACTCTGGCATAGACAGTGAGAAGTGGGAAGCCCTGGCCCTTGAGCGCTCCAGCTGGAGCTCAGCTGTGACCAGCAGTGCTGTAGAATTTGAAGAGGCACACATGGAGGGCAAAAGAGAGAAACGTGCCAAGAGGAAGGTGCATCAAGCCAACCCCGACCGGGACTGCCTTCCACCTGGAAACCAATGCCCTCACTGTGGGAGAAGATGCAGATCAAGATTAGGGCTCCATAGTTACCTACGGACCCACCGTCAGTACACCGATATTGGAAGACAATCCTACTCGGACTAGGAAGGATCGCCTAAGTAAGTAAGTAAGTAAGTCTCAAGACTGCTGTATGATTTTTTTTTTTTTGTCGCATCAGGAGCGACCTGAGAAACTGCAAGTGGCTTCTGGTGTGAGAGAATTTGCCGTCTGCAAGGACGGTTGCGCAGGGGACCGGCCAATTTGATGTTTTTATCATCCTTGTGGGAGGCTTTGCTCATGTCCCCGCATGGAGCTGATAGAGGGAGCTCATGCGCCTCTCCCCGGATTCGAACCTGCAACCTGTCGGACTTCAGTCCTGCCAGCACAGGGGTTTAACCCACTGCGCCACCGGGGGCTCTGCTGTCTGATAAGGTCCTTGGAGGCGTTTATGAGGCAGTCCTCCGATTAGTGCCTAATCACACTAGGGCTGAAAACAGAGCACGCATCCCATCTGAAATCCTGTGCCTGCCTTCTTTCCCAGAGAATTCTGGGGCTTGTAGTTTAGTGAGGCTGGCTGAGCATTTTAAAGGTCCCTCCTCTGAACTACAAGCCCCAAGAGGAAGCCACAGGACTTCAGACGGTGAAAAGAAGGCACTGCACGATCCCTCCAATGGCGACGCGGCGCTGTGTAGAGTCAGCGGAAAGGCCGGGAGTGGGCGGGGCCAGGCAGCGCCCCTCCCTTTGGTGCGGCAGCGAGTGGGCGGAGCTTGGCCGAGGGGCGTGGTCACCCGGGCTGATCAGCTGAGCGCCAGAGAGCTGGAGCCCGGAACCCGGCTCGCCCGATGGGGACGCGGTGCTGAGCGGGGCTGAGAGGTAAGGGCGGCCTCCCTCCCTCCCTCCCTCCCGCTTGCCCGAATGCAGCTCTGGCAGAGACTCCTCTCTCCCTTGTTTGTTGGAATGACTGCTTGCCTGCCTAGAGGGGGCGGAGGAGGGAGGCGCCAGCCCGCATTCCTCCTTCCTTCCTTCCTTCCTTCCTTCCTTCCTTCCTTCCTTCCTTCCTTCCTTCCCTTCCCTTCCCTTCCCTTCCCTTCCCTTCCCTTCCCTCCTTCCGTCTTTTCCCCTCTCCCCCTTATTTCTGTCTCTCTTTCCCCTCCCCTCTTCCCTCCTTTCTTTCCTTCCTTTCCTCTCCCTCCTTTGCTTCCTTCCCCGCCCTTTCCTTCTTCTTCCCTTTCCTCTTCTCCTTCCTGCCTTTCCTCTGCAGCAACACGCCCCTCCCTGTGTGTTTGTGTGCGAATGGTGGAGCCTGCCCAGGGATGGGAGGGTGGCACATGATGCCAGCCATGGAAAACAAGGCTTCCTTTCTGGTGTCTCCTCCCTCTCCTCCTGGGTGGAGCCATCATGTGACCGTGATGAGAAGGAATCACGGCTTCTCCACGGAGGCACCCCGCAACCCCGTCGGATTAAGGGGAATGGCATTAGGCCGGGGAGAATGCGTGTCTTTGCAGGCGTGACACGCTCAGAGGGAGCAATGCAGCCGGGACACGTGATGGTGGCGTGTGGGCAGCCACTGCTTCCACTTGGGCATTCCTTCTGGGGGGAATCGCCTCAGGAGGGGCGCGGATTGTGTTGTTGTTGTTATTGGGCGTGTGTAGGCTTCCTTACATCCTTCTCTTCTGTGTTTTGGATTTCCATTCTTTGTGGATGAATGTAACTGGCTAATAATAAGTACTAGTGTACCTGCCAGGCGTTGCTGTGGCCAACCTTCCCTCCCTCTTTCTTTCTTTCCTTCCTTCCCTTTTTTTCCTTTCCTTCTCTCCTTCCTTCATTCTCAATCTCTTTCCTTCTTTCCCCCTTTTTATTTCCCTTCTTTTTTCTCTTTCTTCCTTCACTACCTCTTTCTCTCCTTCACTCTTTGCCTCCATCCTTCTCTCTTCCCCCCCCCCTTTCTTTCTCTCCTTTCTTCCCTCCCTCTTTCCTTCCTTCCTTTTTTCCTGTCCTTCCTTCCTTCTCTACTTCTTGCTTGGGAAGCGAGCCTTGCAGGGAGTCATTTTTGGTCATGTGCTGTAATGTGTTTTTTTGTTGGGGTGGGGGTGGGGGTTAAGTCCTTTCCACTGTGTGTTTTTTGTTTTGTTTTTAGGAGTGATGGTCACTCGTTGGCCTGATAGGTGTATTGTGTCCAAATTTGATGTCAATTCATCCAGTGGTTTTTGCATTATGTTAATCCCACAAACTATCATTACATTTTTATTTATATAGATTATTGGGTTGCTGTGAGTTTTCTGGGCTGTATAGCCATGTTCCAGAGGTATTCTTTCCTGACGTTTTGCCAACATCAATGGCAGCTCACAACCTCTGAGGATGCCTGCCATAGATGTAGGTGAAATGTCAGGAGAGAATGCTTCTGAGACCTGGCCATACAGCCCAGAAAACTCACAGTGACCCAGTGATTCCAGCCATGAAAGCCTTCAATAACACAATAATTTATTTATTTATTTAGAGCATTTCTATCCCGTCCTTCTCAACCTCCAAAGAGGGACTCAGGACGCCTTCCAACAGGCCACTATTTAGTGCTGACACAACAAAACATAGCATAAAATACAGTTATATACATTAAACAATTATAAATATACATTAGAAAGTTCAAGTGAAGATCGTCGTAATATAATACAATAATTATTATATTTTATACCGTGTTTTCCTCTCTTAAATGAGACTCAAAACAGCCCACAACATTTAAAATAGTACATTGATTATCCCAGGCCTCTTCTACACTGCCAGGTAATCCACATTATGTGCTTTGAACTAGATTTATTGATATTTATCATGTCACAAGTGAATTGAGGGCACAATTGAAATGTATTTAAAAGACAAACAAAGTTAAAAACTTGGCATTATGCTAAATGTCCTTTCACCAGTAGCTGGCCACTTGGAGTACTTCTGGTGTCACTATAAGAACATCCTACATCATGCATGTGGCAGGGCTCAGGTTGCTTTGTACTAAGTGGTCTGTGGTTTTCTCTCCTCCACACTTGCATGTCGTGGACTCACTCCCATATAATCCAGTTCAAAGCAGATAATCTGGATTTTATATGGCCGTGAAGAAGGTGCTCCAGTGATATAGAATCATAGGCTTGGAAGAGACCTCAGGGACCATCCAGTCCAATCTTGCCATGCAGGAAAACATAATCAAAGCACCCCCAACAGATCCCCATCCAGAGAAGGAGACTATATTATTGATTGTGATTCAGTATTTTATGGTAAATATGTATAAAACGGTTTGCCACGTGTTTTCTCTTTTTCCTGTAAGAAAATAAGGGGTCAGGAGTGATTGCTTTTTAGAGATGAATGAAGTACACTTTGAGCATCCCTTATCTGGAATTTCAGAATCTGAAATGCTCTACAATTGGTCATGTAGGTGTCTGGGATAGTGACACCTTTGATTTCTTCAGTGTACACAAACTTTGTTTTAGTGCATAAAAATATTTAAAATATTGTTTAAAGTTACCTTCAGGCTGTGTGTATAAGGCAGGTATGGGCAAACTTCAGCCCTCCCTCCAGGTGTTTTAGACTTCAACTCCCACAATTCCTAACAGCCTACCAGCGGTTAGGAATTGTGGGAGTTGAAGTCCAAAACACCTGCCTAGAGGGCTGAAGTTTGCCCATACCTGGTATAAGGTATATATAAAACATAAATGAATTTAGCATTTAGGCATGGATCTCATTTCTGAGAGATCTCATGTATGTGTGTGCAAATCCAAAAAATCCAAAGCTCTTCTTGTCCTGAGCATCTCAGATATGGGATGCTCAACCTGCACTTATCTGCACACCACATAGTTAATATGGATATTTCTGCCACATAATAATGACAGTTTTTAGAAGAACATGGGACAAATTGAAACAAGATAAACTGGCAGCGAATATTATTTTTGGTGAGTATGTGTTCCCTCCAGTCCTGAGTTGAGCTGTTGGAACACAGTATGACTGCTAGGTTGCTATTCCAGTCAAAACTGCCTTGAGGGCTTCTCATAGGCATTTGGTTGTCAATTCTGTAGATAGCCCTTATATTCTTAAGTTGAGGGCGAAAGAGTGAAGACAAAGTCACCTCTTTCCTCAGCAGTTATTCTTTATCAGCATGCAACATACAGAGGCTTCTTTTGGCTGTCTAAAAACAAACTCAGACACCACCACCCAGTAATGAGGAACTACATGTGTAGTTTAAACTTCCCCATTTTATTCAGATGTAGGGTGAAGTTTTTGGAGATGTGCACAACTGAATAAGTATGTTGCAATGGTTTGAGTATTGAACTGTGTCTCTATAGAGATCAGGGTTCATATCCCCACTCAGCCATGCAACCTTGGGCAAGTCACGCTCAGAGCCTCAAATGAAGGCAGTAGCAAACCTCTTCTGAACAAATCTTGCCAGGGAAAACTCTTTGATGGGTTCACCTTAGGGTGGCCATTGGAATGACTTGAAGGCACACAGCAGCAACAACAGCAATAAATGATTGCTAGAAGGAGGGCATTGAATATCACTTACCTCCAATAGGTTGGAAATGGTATAATTCAAAACATAGTTGTTATAACTTTTTAATATATTAAAATATTTCTATCCTGACTTATAACAACAATAACAACTTTTTTCTTACACTCCATCACCATCTCCTCAAAGAGGCTCAAGGCAGCTTACATATGGGACGAAACGCCCACAAAACATAAATCCAAACCAATCTATTAAAGCAAAACAATTAAAGTGAGAACATAGTAAAATAAAACTATCAAGATAAAAGCACAATTAAATAAAACATGAGAATATAAAACTGTAGAGTTGAAACACAATCAAAACAATGTATTGTCGAAGGCTTTCATGGCTGGAATCACTGGGTTGTTGTGTGTTTTCTGGGCTGTATGGCCATGTTCCAGAAGCATTCTCTCCTGACATTTCACCTGCATCTGTGGCAGGCATCCTTAGTCGTTGTGAGGTCATACAGCCCAGAAAACACACAACAACCCAATCAGAACAATGCTCAACAAAACCAATAGCCAGTTTTCCAATGGACATGACCAGGTTATAGAGCAGGTCATGAGGTATTGTAAGGAGCATATCATAGGCCCAGGGTATTGGATTAAGTGCAGAGAACAAAATATTATCAGGCAACCTAGGGACTGGGCATTTATAACTAGGGACTAGGTGTTCTCAAATGCCAGCTGAAACATCCTGATTTTCAAATCCCTGCAAAAGGAGGAGAGTTTGGAGGCTTGCCTAATCTCCCTTGGGAGGGTGTTCCAAAGTCAGGGGGCCACCACTTAGAAGGCCCTCTCCCTCATCCCCACCAGTCACGCTTGTGATTGTGGTGGGAGTGAGAGGAGGGCCTCTCCCATGGATCTTAGAGCCCACGCCAGTTCATAGGAGGAGATGCGGTCCCGAAGATAGGCAGGACCCAAACTGTTTAGGGCTTTATAAGTCATAACCTACACTTGAATTGGGACTGGAAACTTATTGGCAGCCAGTAGAGCTGCTTTAATGGGGATGTTGAGTGCTCCCTATAATTATTATGGGATTTTAGGGTTGCATATAATAAACAATACATAAGAGTTCTATATTAAACCAATAAAATTGCTTGAACTGGTTAAAGTATAGTAAACATAAAATGTTAAAGCAGTTTACTTTGCTACCGCAGTAAAAATCTCCTAAGTACAACCCTCTAATCTATGGATTCAATATCCATGGTTATACATCCACGCTCCAAAAATACCATCCTCCCATCTTCTGCAAGTGTTTGTGGGCCTCTCTGGGTGCAATTTTATGGTAAGCTTTGTGCTCAGGTATAGTCATAATATAGGGTTCACTGTTATCTGCTGTTTGAAGACTCCACAGGGGGTCCTGGAACAAATCATTCATGGGGAAAGTAGTCATATTATGCATGTAAATTCCAAGTAAATTAAGGATCTCATCACACTAGAGCTGATGAAGTGGGAGGTAGCGTCTTCCTGTCTCATTCCATGGTGTGATATAATTTACTCACACAGAATGTACCTATGCTCCTTTTATAGTTAAACCATGCATTTCATTCCTCATCAGTCAGGTGGCTGTTTTCTCATCCTATTACATTGTCGACAGGTTTTTTTTCTTTTTAAAAAGTGAAATTGCAGAATTTCAAAAGTTCCAAATTACAGCAACATTTTAAAAGAAGGATAGAATTATTTACAAGTCCTTTTCTGTGTCGGCAGTAATGGCGGCAGAAGGAGCATCGAGGAGCTTGAAAAGACCACCGCACGCTCGCCCACATTAAAACGTCACAAAACAAATTGATAACGGGCAAGTGCACCATTTCCCATCCACAGAAAAATACCCCATTCTAAGCATGGGGAGATGAGTGGAGCCCATCGTTCAAGTGCACTTATTTTTATATGCTGAAGAGAGGCAGTCCCACAAGCAACCTATGAATGAGTTGTGCGTCGTTTGATGGAATCTATGGGATTTGTCTTTGAAGTGTATAGAAATGGAAGGTACCATCTGTGTGATAAGGCCCTAAGTCCACAGATGTTTCAATAAAAAACTATGCCTCGACACAAGAAACTAATCGATGTTAGCACCACCCCTTTTACAATTGGAGTGAAACAGCCAAAACAGCCATCTTCTGTGTTATCTCACATTATATTAAAAAAAGCGGTCTCTTTCTACTGCATATCACAGATAATATTACATGGTTTCTGAACTCAAATCTAGTTTGGGAACCTCTTCACTGGTAGATTTGATACTTAAAAGAATTTAATGGGTATGTTGTTTGGTGACTTTGAAGTTAGTAGTGCCTGCTGCAGAGGACTCTAAAACAATTTGTGGGAATTGCATTGTTGTTTGAAAGGAGGCTTGGATATTTTCGCTTATTATTATTATTATTATTATTAAACTTTATTTGTACCCCGCTAGCATCTCCCGAAGGACTTGATGCGGCTTACAAAGGCCAAGGCCTCAACACACACTACAACAATACAAAACCTAAGGCAAATCAAAAACAATTAAAGCAATCTAAACAACAAGCAATGAACAATACACTAAGACGCAATAAAACTGGGCCGGGCCAGAGTAAGGGTACAGGAGTTAAAAGTGCTGATGTGACAGGTGGAATATGAGGCTTATGGGCAAGTGCAGTGTGCGGTGTGCGGCAGTCTTAGCTATAATAAAGTGCTTATGGGACTTCGTATTGGAGGTTTCCTATTCGGGGAAGGCACATCGGAACAGCCAGGTCTTCAAGTTCTTTCTGAAGACTGCCAATGTAGGGGCCTGTCTAAGATCTTTGGGGAGGGTGTTCCAGAGTCGGGGGGCCACCACGCAAAAGGCCCTGTCTTGTGTCCCCACCAAACGCGCTTGCGACGCAGGTGGGATCACGAGCAGGGCCTCTCCAGATGAACGAAGAGAACGCGTGGGTTCGTAGACGGAGATGCGATCACGCAGGTAGGCTGGTCCCAAACCGTTCAGGGCTTTGTAGGTAAGCACCTGCACCTTAAATTGGCCTCGGTAGATAAACGGCAGCCAGTGGAGCTCCTTGAACAGGAGGGTTCACATTATAACCCCCTGAAAAGGTTTGGAGCATCTTTCAGAATAGTATGTCAAGTTGTGAAGGGGATGCAGATGTGATTAACAAACACTGTTAAGATTCCTGTTCTTTCTACAAATAGAAGAAATTTTGTCTATAACCAATATGTTATATAATGGTGATTCTCGCTTACCCAATTGCTGGATTATTGGATTCAAGGATAAGAATCTATGAGTATCCCTTCTCCAAGAAATCCCAAATAAATTATAGGATCATCATAAATTGACAGGTAACTTGAAGGCACACATATACCATTAAGAAAAGATCATGGGACATACCTAGTGAAATATCTCTCCTCTTTCAAAAAATATGTAGAGCTTGATGTTAATATTGCGATAGTTGACTCTAAAGTATGAGGTGCATAATCTGGATGTTTTCTGGAATGTGAATTCCTGATTCCCTCAGAATTCGCTATGCAGATTGATGGGAGATGAAACCAAAAACTCCTGAAGGGCCACAGGTGCCTATTCCTGGTGAGAGTCAGCCATAAGAAAGATCCACCCATCGCTTTTTGTTTTATCTATTTCTCTGATGAGATCCTCCAAAACATTACCTTACTGATGCTAAGAATTTTGGAGTTTTCTTACTAACATCTATTTGTGGAAGAGTAGTTCAGATGTGCTTCTTTCAGGTTACCTCTCCTATTATGTTGGAGTTGCTGCTAAATATGTTTTTTAAAGCAAGTTTCAACTTGGGCAATTGTTTTTATTTTAGAGGGAAAACATACCTGTTTGTATGAACAGATGTTTTTCTGAAGAGTGAGACTGTGTGAAGCTTCAGACACTTACAAATCTCAACGTTGCAGAAATTATCATAGATTGAAACTGGGTGAAAGAGGAAGCCCTACTCAGTGCAAAAATTGACTTTGCAGTGAAAGGAATTGAAAGAGGCTTTAAAAATAGCAGCATGAAAGCTGCTTTGTCGGAAAGTTACCAGAATTGTTGCCCGTATGTGGGGCCACCTTCTCTAATTTCTACTAGATTTGCTATGGCTGTATGTGGGGCCACTTGCTCTAATTTTTACTAGGTTTGACTGGCTCTCTGTACCTGAATAGAAAATTGCACTGATGGGATAGTAGGTGTTCATGTCAGCCAGGGTAGTCAGTAGCTTCAGTCAAGTTGCTTGTGTTGTTGGCGGTCATAGATTTCTACAACAAAATACTCCATACTAGAAGAGAAGAATGTGCTTTCACGCAATGTGCCCCCTTTAAGAAAAAGATACTTCACAAGCTTTCCCATGTAATCAGTGCTGGAAATGTGCTGCTTATTCCACCATTAGCATCACATGACTCCCCATATTGACTAAATTTCCACATGGTTGGAAAGAACCAACATACAGATAAAATGATCTTCAGAGAAATGTGAACCCTGTGGAGCAAGGACTCCAGTTCTGTGGAAGACAGAGTTCATAGAGGTCTCTAGCTAGTTCTTTGTTCACCCTTGGTAGGCCACAGAGCTCAACTGATATACATTTACAAAAAGTTCCATGGCTACCAGGGCAATGTGTCTCATTACTTAAGAGTTCTTTGCATATTTAATCTTTGAAGAAGAGTAACAAGTTATGGCTCAGTGATGGGGAGAAACCAGTAACTCCTGAAGTTCCCATCCACCTTCATTACACCCTCCCAGATCAAATTGAAGAGTAATGACAGTAGACAGGTGTCCAGTTTGCTTTCTGTTTCACATTTCTTCCCACAAACACCTGGCTTGATGCCTACACTTGGAGAGAAGGAAAGTCCCAGGATGTTTATGACTTTGATCAGAATGTCAGCCAACTGACTCCATGGTGCCATGGTGCAATTTTATACTTTTTGATTTAGCGACTATAGATGAAAGCTCTTGCACCCTTTGGCTCTAACTCTCCCTAAAGTTAGTGGAATTTCCTTCCAAATACATAGTGATGGCTTGAGCTGCCATTACAGAACTGATGTATCCTGCATTCCAATCCCAAATGTTTGGGACTAAAACTCCCAGAATTCATAACCATGTATTGTACTTGCTGAAACTGCTGGTACTTCATGTCAAAAACATCTGGAAAGTTTTTGGTTTGGCAAGGCCGTTGTACACCACATAGGCCCAATTCGATGTTTAAATCACTTTTGAGACAGATTGCATGAGGATGGAGCCCTGGGCCCTGGTGCCCTTTCACACTACGCAATTATAGCACTATGATTCTACTTTAACTGACATGATGGTGACTTATTAAATTCTGGGATTTTCCATGTGGAGGAGGTAGTGTGAATTTTCAGCAGAGCATTGTAGTGCTTCAGCAAACTACAAACTTTGGGATTCCATAGGATACAATAAAAGGTATCTGTGTGAAGTCTGGGGACATATCCCCACAGATATAGGGAGAGTGTGAAGTTGAGTACTTTCTTCTTATCCCTTTTATCCTTGAAACAGGTCTGAGTTTAGGCTCAAAGATGGTGACAGGTCCATAATCTGTTCTCACCTATACAAAGATTCCAGTCTTCATTTCCCCAGTCTAAATCCAGCATTTTATCCATTCTGCAACTGGGAGCAATAACGTGGTGATCTGGAACAGTGGTTCTCAACCTTTGGGTCCCCTGGTGTTTTGGCCTACAACTCCCAGAAATCCCAGCCAGTTTACCAGCTGTTAGGAGTTCTGGAAGTTGAAGGTAAAAATATCTGGAGAACCAAAGGTTGAGAACCACTGATCTAGAATATTGGCTTTACTTGTAGAAAATGTTTACTTTTTAACATCTGTCTGTATATGGCAACCTTGGGCTTCTGTTGTTTCCTATACCTCCGCCCTCATTTTTCAGCATTACTAATTTATTTCTAAATAGAATCTAACAGAAGACTTTAATTGCCTTCAAAGCATTCCATGAATATCAGCTGTTGTCAGCTATTTTTAGAGAGGAAAAATAGAAAAAAAAACCCCACCTCTGTGTATCCCTTACCTTAGAAATTTCTGGGGTTACCAAAAGTCATGAGGCGACTTACACATCTTTTGAGAGCCACCATTGTAGTGTAGTGGTTTCAGCATTGGACTACGGCTCTGGAGATCAGGGTTTGAAGCCCCACTTGAGAGGAAAACAAATACAAGCCAACTCGAAACAATTCTTGTCAAGAAAACTCCCTGAAAGTTTCACCATAAGTCAGAAGCAACTTGAAGGCATACAACAAAAACAATACTAATCCTCCCAAAACTCCAGATTGATATAGTATAGCCTTCCCTGAACTGACGTTTTTCAAATATTTTGGACTATAGCACTAATGTTTGACCAAACTGACTAGAGCAGTGGTTCTGAACCTATGGGTCCCCAATAGCTGGTAAACTGGCTGGGATTTCTGAGAGTTGTAGGCCAAAACACCTGGGGACCCACAGGTTGAGAACCACTGGTCTAGAGTTAATATGCATGAAAATCTAAAGCATCTGATATTGCCACATTGGGGAAGTGGGTAGGTACCACAGTGCCATGTGAAATGGTTGGTATTGGTAGTTTGCATATTTGTGACTTTTGAATATAATTCCCCACTGTGCAAAAGTTCTTATCTGTCTTCTCTTTTCAGGTGGTGTTATTAGTGAACCTTCTGCTTATGAGCTTAGTGGCATTATAATCAGCAATGGAGTACAATGGAGGAACCACTGCGGATCCTAACCAGTTAGCACAACGCATAACATCTAATATCCAGAAAATCACACAATGCAGTAAGTTTATTTAAACTGTTCAAAATGTAAACTGTTCAAATTAACTGTGTTCCTGTACATTACTTTAGTTGAGACTAGATTAGAGACTAGATTAAGAGACACTATTTTAAGAGATTGTGCAAACAGATTTTTAGTGTAATTTTTTGCCATTCTTGACTCTGGTAGCAAAACAGTGTTTTTCTGTTGAGGTTTGGGCAATTAGCCACAAATTATAAATCTTGACAATTGTGTCTGAAGAATGTATTCTGGGTACTGAAGGCTTGAGTCAAGAATGTGTCACTTACCTCATTTTGTGTTAGAAGAACTCTATATGAAATTGCTAGCTGTGGAAAGATATGTTCCCATTTTTTAAAAAAATGCTTTGTGGATCATGTAACCTGTACATATGGTTTTCAAATCTCATTTCTAGGTGTTGCCTATTGTAGAAGGAATCTGGTAACTGATTTGAATACACATAATTGTAAAAAAAAAACTCATTCAAGACAAACAGGCATGTTAGTCTTCTCTTAGGTGAAAAGAACATAGTACAGTAGCACCTCTGAAAATTGCAATGGTTGCACAAACTTTTTTCCCTAATGTGGCAGGAAATCTGTGAAATCTTTAACCTCCAAACTACAGGTATAATTGTACAATTTGCACATGCATGTTGTAACTCAGTTTTATCTGCTAAACATGTTTGTGGTATGGATACCCTTATCAGTGCAAACCAGTTCTTGTAGAATTGAAGGGCAGAGTGACACTTCTGAATTTTTTCTGGATACTTTGTTTGGTGGGCTTGAGAAATGTAACTGTTTCAAATTGTATATTGTATTTCTTTTCTTTTTGAGCATCTTCACTTGTAAATTTCTCCTGAATTTAAATACCATTTACTATTCATTCACCATATTTTCTGTAAGTGCTGGTGTGTCATTAATTTTATGAGCTACAAAATCTGGGGAAAAAAATCTGAATGGAAACAAAAATAGTTTCAGTTAAGAATTTGGTGATTGCTAATTATGTAACTTCATATGAGAAAGGGATAACAAAAATGATGTCTTTCAACAATCCATATTTTGAAATTCAAGTTAGATGATGTTATGCAGCTTATAGTTAAAACAGATGATGTAGGCTATATTTCAGAGGAAGTAAATGGAAAAAAACAAGATTGCCATATGTCAAGGCAACTCAAAGTCATATATGCACACATAAGGTAGAATGCAGTGGAAAAAGAGGAAGACCGCATTACATATGGATGGATTTGATCAAGGAAACCATAGATGCCCCGAGTCTGCAAGACTTTAGCAGAGTTGTTGACAAAAGAGTAATTTGAAGGTCTCTCATTCATGAGGTTGCTATAAGTCAAAGTCAGCTTGGAAGGTATCGGAAAATTAGTCCTAACTATCCACAGCAGATTTCCTAGCTGGAGGGAAAATATTCCTTTGGGTTTTGAAGCGAAAATTAAGGGTATTGTTGCGGAGCTACAATATATTATATAATATATACAATATATTACAATAAATACTCATTTGTTTTGTGCTATGTGTATTGTGTACTGTGTTTTGTGTGGGTAGATAAGAATCTGATGGAGTTTGGCCAAAAGTATGCCTTCTCCTTCTTTTGTTAACATATCAGTGGAGCATGTGAGCTCTTCCAAGAATGTAGTGGAACCAGAGTTCAAAGGCTTGGAAGTTTTTGATTAGCTGGGGACAGTGGTGTCACCTGATTTGTCATTTCTTCTGAGTTTAGCTGCAATCCACACTTTAGCATTAGAGGAAGTGAATTGTCCAAGCAATTACAGTATTGTCAGGGAAAAAATATGGTATTTTCAGGATGTCATGGATATGAATGGGTTACTCGCTTACTTGATCCTCATGGAGCAAAAACTGGATAATGCTGGTTGTTAGTGCGGATCAACATAATAGTCTGAGTTTTTGGACTCATTCCCCTTCCTCAGGAGGATGGCTGTGTCCAATGTCAGTATGAGCACTTCATTCAAAATGTACCTCAGCACTTTTGAATACTTCTTCAACTGAGATCAGGGTTGAAGTTCTTTCTTCCATAGGTTTGTTCCAGTTTGGGTAAGTTGTTCCTGTGTGTATTTAGCGACTGACATGGCCAAGCAACTTCTCTTGATAATTTTCACTTCTCACCTTTTGAGTCCTGCCCCCATTCCGAGTCAGAATTCTGAAGCTAGAAGAGTCCTTGGCTGATGAAAGGGTGAATGAGTCCCTGCTAGAAAGGCAGAGGCCTCTGAAACTCTGTCAACATTGTAATCTACCTGACCTTGTTGGGACAATCAGCATCAAGGTGAAGCATTTCAGCTTGAATTAAATTTTCCTATTGGCATTCCTTATGGGTGATGGTACTAGGAGTTTCCCTTGAGAAATACCAGCCCACGTAGATGATGTCATCACTGTTGTAGTACTCTTCTTTAATGCTTTGATTCATTAATATTTATGACTAAATAAGACAGACTTACTTCCTTTTAATGTGACAGTAGTTTTATGCATCTTAGATGTTAGACCTGTTCAATGAGTAAGGAATTTAATATAAATCCAGGCCAATTTTTAGAGCAGCAAATGCAAAGCCTGTGTCTTTAGAGGCGTGTAAGGGATACTGCTGTTGTAACTCTTTAACTGTCACAGTCTCTATACATTTGCTAATTCTTTATTTATTTATTTTTACCTTTACCTTTAATCTTATTACATTGGTTTGGTTGGAGAAACAATGAGTGGAATGCCACTTGCGCAACAGGATGTTTTAGGCTTCTCCCTAACAATACTTTTCTTTGGGGCCATGGGACCCTTTGGAATAAAATGGAGTGGAGTATATTGAGTTGCAGGAAGAAGGGGAAGTAAAAGGATTTGAAGGAATTATCTTGTACAAACAGAAGTGTTTTGCCACTTGGACAAAGGTCACTGGACCCTTTCTATTGATGACAGGACCAAGAACTGCTTCACTTTGGCAAAATGACTGTATTTTGTAGTCACAGAAAGGGAGAGAAGTCACAGAGGAGAGAAAGGGAGAAAAGGAGATAGTCACAAATCATGTTCTGGAACCCCCTGTGGTGCAGTGAATTAAACCCTTGTGCCGGCAGGGCTGCTGACCAACAAAGAGAGAGTGGGATGAGCTTCCTCTGTCAGCTCCCGCTCCCCAAGCGGGGATATGAGAGAAGCCTCCCACAATATCAAAAAAACATCCAGGTGTTCCCTAGGCAACGTCCCTGCAGACGGCCAATTCTCTCACACCAGAAGCGAAGCGACTAGCAGTTTCTCAGGTCGCTCCTGACATAAAAACAAACAAACAAACAAACAAAACCAGATCATCCCATGAGCCTTTGGTTTCTAACAGTCATCTAGTACAGGGTACAGCTTGAAAATACAGTACAGCTTGAAAATACATTATTTTAAAATTTCAAAAGCAAACCTCGATTTTGCCATTTTATACAAAGGACACCATTTTACAACACCGTATAATGGGAGTTGAGCAGCCACAGATTTTAATATCCATAGACATTACTGGTGGAACCAAACCCTGGCGGATACCAAGGGCCCACTATATAGGCTTTTCACGCAGGTCCAGTTCTCTTTTTGATCTCAGCCTCTTTCTAGTTGAAAGTGGGTGATTTTTAGCAGCATAGGCTTTTGGAGGATGTTAATGGAAGGCTAAAGAAACACAAACTTTTGATGCTGGATTGTAGCCCTGTGTTTGAAGTAAAGAATGCAATAAAACTTGATCTGAAAAAGAATTGAATGTTGCTCTCACCATTTTGCAGAATTGTGTATGCCAGCCTAGAACCAGACAAAATAAACCACAGCTGCCTCCATAGTTCCTTATTCAGCATATATGAATAGAAAATAGAAAGGAAAAGAAAAAGTGGATTAGGCAATTTTACACATTGTCCCTTCTTGTTTGTGGTGTAGGGACCTATCCCTGTTTTTCCATGGCATTTCTACCTCTGGTGTCAAATTTTCTGTTAAACAAGTAATGCTGAAGAACACACCTACTGTACTTTATTAAATAAGTTGTTTCTGTATTTTAAGTGTTTTCATTATGGGTGAGAAATAAACACACTTCATTTTAACTTCCTGAGATGATCAGAACATTTAAAGCATTATCTTTTATAAGGAGGATTGGAGAATAATAGGATAATAGGACACCTTTCAGATTAATTAGATAACTAATGTTGATGACACAGAAGTGCTTTAGCTACTTGACTATATCCCAGCGGCACCTCTTGTATTCAGGTCAAGGATGAAATGGTGATAAACCTTGATTCTGTGAATTTGTTGACCTTGAATGGCTGAAAGCCTTTGAAAATATGTCTTCTTTCTGTTGTTGTGAGTTGGAAATAGTAATGATTTTAAGGTTCTTAATGTGGTGGTGAGTGTCAGGACATGGCTTTAAAAGCGGAATGTACTCTCTTTTTTGTTAGCAGCAAATATTGGGTAATTAGCAGCAAATGTTGGGTTGCTTTCAAAAATTTCAAGAGTACTTTTTGGAGTAAGAGCTTTCAAGTTGACTTTGCAGCACAAGGTGTTTCTGAGATCATTAAAATTTTCTAGAATATAGCAACTTCATTCAAGGCTAACTGTGTCACTATTTCCCCCACTATCTATATATTTGCTCAGAGTATATATCCCACCAAGGAGTCTAAATATCCTAAAGGCACCAGATCTTGTCTTGTCTCGGCAGCTAAGCAGGATCAGTCTTTGTTAGTAGTTAGATAGGGGACCATCAAGGTGCTGTTAGTTATAATTCAGAGGAAATAATTGACAAACCACTTCTAAAGCAAGTAATCTTTGCCATAGAAAAGCTATGAAATTCATAGGGCCATCATGAGTTGACAGATAACTTGAAGGTGTGTTCACACAGGTGCATACACATATACATCAGACAACATCAGAGTCCTGCCAAACTTGTTGAACTGCAAAAGGCTGAGGGACGTTCACCTGTCAAGCCGGATAATTGCTCTGTATGTAAATACTTCCTTTCATTGTGGTTGTTATTTGCTGCCTTCACCTTATAGTGACCCTATAAATGAGAGACCATTAAGTTACCCTGTCATCAACAGCCCTGCAGATTCAAGACTGTGGCCTCCTTAATTGAGCCTTTCCAATTGGGATGCAGCCCTCCTTTTTTCCCTACTGCCCTCCACTTTATCATATTTTCTAGTGAGTCATCCAATCTCATGATGTGGCCTCTTCCCTTCCTGTTAGACTTAATGTAGCCTTAGTCTGGTTGACATGTGATGTTCTCATAAAAGAACCTCAGTAAATAAATTGGGTATTACTCCAATCAAACCTCAGTAAATAAATTGGGTATTACTCCAATCAGATAGTAAACGATGCTTAAATAATTAGTCACCCATGGGGAACAGGAAGAATCCTTCATATAAGAATCATTGAGTCTCTCAATGAGGGAAAGAGGGCAGGGTATAAAACAAAGTAAATGAAATATTTATATAAATATAAGGAAAAGATTCGAAGTTGAAAAAATAGTTCTGCCTCTGTTTTCCAAATGATTCACTTAAGTTTGAGTTAGAGCCAGCCTACCATTAGGCCGAATGAGGTGGCTACTCCTCCATTCTAAGATGCTTGCATATTTCTGTTACTCAAACAGCAAAAATACAAATTGCTGTGTATTGCTGCTACAATTATTACTGGACCAAGCTGTGGCACAGCTAGTTAGTAGCCACCTGCATTAAATCACTACTGATTGAGAGGTCATGAGTTTGAAGCCAGCCCAGGTCAGAATAAGCTCCCAACCATTAATAGTTTAGCTTGCTATTGACCTATGCAGCCTGAAAGACAGTTGCATCTGTCAAGTAGAAAATTTAAGCACTGCTTTATGCAGGGAGGCAAATTTAACTAATTTACGACACCATAAAACCTTCCAGCAGCCTGTGGAAGAAAGAGGAATACTCCATCAAAGGACTCAGTGTCACAAGTGGACGGTGAAGGGGCATCTCCCCATGTGGCCAGAATTGAGCATACCCGCATGAAGCCAAAAAATAAAATAAAATCTGGAATGTTAACTTGCCTCTGTGTCTGTCTATAGATGTTGTATGTCTAATTGGCATTGAATTGTTGCCATGTATATGTGCATTGTAATCCACCCTGAGTCCTCTGTGGGGTGAGAATGATGAAATATAAATATTGTAAATAAATTATTATTATTATTATTATTATTATTATTATTATTATTAATGTTCCTCTTTATCTCCCCAAAGGGGACTCAAAATGACTTAATATAAAAGCATTGGTATCCAATTTAAAATATACAAATATACAAACAATAAATCAGAATTAAACACAAACCATATTTTAAAACTGAGTTAAAATCCATCAAACATGTTCAAAGTTAAAAAAAGTTAAAAACCATAGCATCCCCTGACTACATCTTCTTTTATGCCTCAACTAACTAGTTTGACATACAGACCTTAGATTAGGTTGAGCCATCCACCCTAGATGAATTGTACAACTTCTGGACTCCCCCCTCTCCTTCCAAAAAACCCCCACTCCCTTTTCTGTGAATGGCTAATATGTCCCTGTTGTCAAATGTAAATGATTATATCATCATTGAGATCCATGGGGGTCCTCTTGAAGTCTCAGTACTGCTATTATTATTTTAAGTCTGGTTATGGAGACAGCTAGATTTCTCTTATTCTGCTTGCTCCCCACAACACACACATAATAGCCAGGGCAGAGGAGGAAAGGAGTACCAATCTCTGCAGGATCCAAAAAATGATGTACACATAACACATGCCATTAACAGAATCCCAGCCAATGTGTCCTGGGCCCCCTAAACTAGCCCACTGCCTCCCTTGTGGTTGTGGATAATAGTATCCTGAAAGTAATGTTTAAGTAAGATTCATTTGCCAATTCTTGTGGCTTCTGTATGTGTTCTAAAAAGAGTTAGTCCTCTTCTGAGATAGAAGAATTTCTTCACACCATCCTATGGGGACAGAGTTAATAATATTGCATTTGTTTGTTTAGAGTAAGAGCTAAGGAAGTTCTATGACATTCACAAGCTGACAAGTGACTTAAAAGCACAGACACACTATTAACAAGTGCACCCCAGTGACATTCTTAAGGACCCTAGCAACTCCACTCCCTATTTTTCAAAAATGACTTGGGGGCACTGGGTTGCTTTGAGTTTTCTGGGCTTTATGGCCATGTTCCAGACGCATTCTTTCCTGACCTTTCACTCACATCTATGGCAGGCATCCTCTGAGGTTGTGAGTTTGTTGGAAACAAGGCAACTGGGGTTTATATATCTGTGAAAAGTCCAGGGTGAGAGAAAGAACTCTTGACTGTTTGAGGCAAGTGTAAATATCACAACTGATCATTAGCATTGAATAGCCTTGCAACTTCAAGACTTGGCTGCTTCTTGCCTGGGGGAATCTTTTGTTGGAAGGTGATTCGCTGGCCCTAATTTATTCTTGTCTGAAATTTCCCTGGTTTTTTTTAGTGTTGTTCTTTATTTACTGTCCTGATTTTAGAGGGTTTTTTTTAAACTATAGCTAGATTTTGTTCCATTTTCATGGTTTTCTCCTTTCTGTTGAAATTGTCCACATGTTTGTGGATTTCAGTGGCTTCTCTGTGTAGCCTGATATGGTGGTGGTTAGAGTGGTCCAGCATTTCTGTGTTCTCAGATAATATGCTGTGTCCAGGTTGGTCATCAGGTGCTCTGCTATGGCTGACTTCTCAGGTTGAAGTAGTCTGCAGTGCCTTTCATGTTCCTTGACTCGTGTTTGGGCAATGCTGTGTTTGGTGGTCCCTATGAAGACTTGTCCACAGCTCTGTGGTTTATGATAGACTCCTGCAGAGATGAGAGGATCCCTCTTGTCCTTTGCTTTATCCATGTCCACATCAGCTGCTGACGGTCAGGGGAGGCCTTTTTTGCTATCTGAATTTAATCAGAACAACCCTTTTAGCATTAGAAAGCCAATGCAATGCCTAAAAGAGCTTGAGGGCCACCCCAAAATCATGACAGAATGAGTGGCATTTTGAATTAAAATAGTTTAACTCATAAAAATCGAAGGGGTGGGAATAGGGATTCATCATGAAGGGACAGTATTTTCCCTGATAGTTTCTTAGCCTGATTTAGAGAGGAGCATGCACACGGTTCAGCAGTAGGGTGCTAAACCTGAAAGGAAAGATCAGAGAGCCAGTTTGCTTGAAGTGAGAGACATATTGTGAAATAACAAACAAGAGGAAGATTGTTTTCTTCCTGTTGTTCAATTTCCTGGCACAGATCAACAAAGGCATAGCTAATCCCGGACTGGCTTCCAGATGTCACATGTCCTGAATCTACAGCTTTGGTGTTTGGAAACCCTGCTGTCCAGATTGCAGACAAAGTTTTCAAACTATAGCCTGGAAGCAGTAAAAAGAGGAAACTCCCATGTTATTTTATATGAAGAGGCGGAGAGATAATTATACTTTTCCTTTATCTTGGGTGTATGAAGAAGGAAGGTAATATGTGCAGTAATACAGGCTTGTTATTTTCATAGCACACTTTAGAAGAAAATATGGGTAGTAAAAATGTAAGTGACTTGCTGTTTTTCCCACATCAGATGCACAATATACTCCTCAAATAGCAATATATAACAATATAATTTGCATATTTGTTGTATTCTGTAATTATTTATCATCAATATGGTTACCTTATGAATGGGAGACTTCCAAGAACCCTGGTCATCAAAAGTCCTTCTCAGGTCTTGTAGACCCAGGGCTCTTGCTTCCTTGATTGAGCAACTTCACCTATGGTGCAGTCTTCCTCTTTTCCTACTGCCTTCTACTTTGCTGAATGCTATCATCCTTTCCAGTGAGTCACTTGTCCAATGATAGGCCCAAGACATGATAGCCTTAGGGAGTTGTCCCACCAGTATTATAGTCCAATCTGCTCCTGCAGAATTCTGGGAAATGTGTTTAGGAAATCTGAGGATCTCTCTAGTTGAGAACTCCAAAGGCTCTGCCATGAATTACATTTCTCATAACTCTGCAAGAGCAACTCAGATAATTGGCAGACACTAGCCTCCGTTTTATAACACTGGTGGGAAAACGTCCCTAGTCATCTAGCTTCTAGAGCAGGGGTCCTCAAACTATGGCCCGGAGGCCGGATGTGGCCCTCCAAGGTCATTTACCCGGCCCTCGCTCAGGGTCAACCTAAGTCTGAAATGACTTGAAAGCACACAACAACAACAACAACAGAAGGTGTTACTGGGTGACACCTGTTCGGCCCCACAACCGTTGTTGTGTGGAGTCCCACAGGGTTCAATCTTGTCCCCGATGTTATTTAACATCTACATGAAGCCGCTGGGAGAGATCATTCGGAGTTTCGGACTAAGATGCTATCTCTATGCAGATGACGTCCAAATCTGTCACTCCTTCTCACCTGTCACCAAGGAGGCTGTCCAGACCTTGAACCGGTGTTTAGCCGCTGTATCGGACTGGATGAGAGCTAACAAATTGAAACTGAATCCAGACAAGACAGAGGTCCTACTGGTCAGTCGGAAGGCCGAACAGGGTATAGGGTTACAGCCTGTGTTAGACGGGGTTACACTCCCCCTGAAGACGCAGGTTCGCAGCTTGGGAGTGATCCTGGACTCATCGCTGAGCCTGGAACCTCAGGTCTCAGCAGTGGCCGGGAGAGCTTTCGCACAATTAAAACTTGTGCGCCAGCTGCGCCCGTACCTTGGGAAGTCGGATCTGGCCACGGTGGTCCACGCTCTTGTCACATCCCGGCTGGATTACTGCAACGCACTCTACGTGGGGTTGCCTTTAAAGACTGCTCGGAAACTACAACTAGTCCAGCGAGAAGCAGCCAGATTGCTCACCGGAGCGACGTACAGGGAGCACACCACCCCCCTGTTGCGTAAGCTCCACTGGCTGCCGATCCAATTCCAAGCAGAATTTAAAGTGCTGGTTTTGACCTATAAAACCCTATACGGTTCCGGCCCAGTGTATTTGTCCGAACGGATCTCCCTCTACATCCCACCTCGAAGTTTAAGATCTTCTGGGGAGGCCCTGCTCTCGACCCCGCCAGTCTCACAAGTGAGGCTGGCGGGGACGAGGAGCAGGGCCTTCTCAGTGGCGGCCCCCCGCCTGTGGAACTCACTCCCCGGGGAGATTAGATCGGCCACTTCCCTCCTAGCATTTAGGAAAAAACTAAAGACCTGGATGTGGGACCAAGCCTTTGGTCACTCTGACAACTAACTCAAGGACCTGGCGATAGACAAAGACAAACGGAGTAGAACGGATGTATGGACTCTGATATATGGACTCTGACATGAGATGGTTTTAGGTTTTATGTTTTTATGATGTATTGATGTTTTAATCTAACTGCTGAATTGTTATATTTTTTGGATTACTTGTTGTGTGATTGGGCATCTAATTGTGCCCTCCCTGTAAGCCGCCCTGAGTCCCCCTCGGGGTGAGAAGGGCGGGGTATAAGTGAATGAAATAAATAAATAAATAAATAAACAACAATCCTATCTCATCAGCCAAAAGTAGGCCCACACTTCCCATTGAAATACTAATAATTTTATATTTGTTGAAATTGTTCTTCATTTCAATCATTGTATTGTTTTGCACTACAAAAAAGATATGTGCAGTGTGCATAGGAATTCATTCTTTTTTTTTCTTTTTTCAAATTATAATCCGGCCCTCCAACAGTTTGAGATACTGTGACCTGGCCCTCTGTTTAAAAAGTTTGAGGACCCCTGTTCTAGAGATACAGGGAGGATTCAGACCTGATTTGTTCTAGGACTAATTTACATTCAGCTCCCCAAATTTGCAGAGTTAAGCGCACAAGGCTGCTACAAAAATGGGAAAAAGAACATTGAAAAAAACCCTATTTAATATATACAAAAATGCAGTACAGTCAATAGATTCAATCCCCCTTCCTTTGCAGAAACAGATGATTGACAGGGCTTGCTGCTGCATTCCTTGCTGCTCTATACCATTTTAAATAGGAACTTAACATCTTGATTCCCAATGTCTCTCAATCTTGTGAGGTTTGTAGAAGGACTGGGAATGTGAAACAGGACTTTAAAAAGGGCATATGACAGCAATGGGGTGGTGGTAGCAAATAATCCACAAAAAATCAAATCTATGAATGCTAAACTCACAGTTATGGTGGGCCAACTTTATTTAAGCAGTCCACAATATCCATAAAACTCATCTAAAGGAAATAGGCAGCACTGTTCTTAAAATAACCTCGTAATGTATTTTGTCTTTGGGCTGTTGCTGAATTCCCAGTGTTGTCCTTATAGAGCCCTTCTGTTAGGCAGTGAAGAAGAGGAGAACTTTATTTTTCTACCCCGCCTCCATCTCCCCGAAGGGCGGCTTACAAAAGTAACAGCAGACTAATTTTGGAGGAGGGGCGAGGAGTGTTGCTGTGAAAGTGGGTTGCCAGGATCGTACATTACATGAACGGGAAGAGGGGTCACTACTTGATGAAGATGCTGAAATAATTCAAGATCTTCCACACCTTGACTGAATCATTTATCCAAATGGAGACTGCAGTCAAGAAACCAGAAGACTAGGACTTGGAAAGGCAACTGTGAAGGACAAGATCCCAAAGTGTGAAGCTAATATATCATTGAATCCCAAAGTTAGGATTGTCCATCAGAGATCTCTACCTGACAGTTCTAATGCTCCTCCCTAAACTGGAAATGTCCAGTTTTGATGTATGGTTGTGAAAGCTAGACAATGAAGAAAGCTATTAAAATGAGAATCGTCTAATTTGAAATGTAGTGCTGGAGAAGAGTTTTGTGTATATTGTGAACTACTAAAAAAAAGACAAATAAATGGGTCCTAGAACAAATCAAACCTAAACTCGTACTAGAAAGAAAGATAACTAAACAGAGAGTCATACATATCTTAAGAAGACATTGGTCACTAGAAAATAATGCCTGGTAAGGCAGGAGTCAGCAGGAAAAGAGGAAGACCACATTATAACTGAATAGATTCAATCAAGGAAGATGGATCATGGATTTATGGTGAACATTGACCACAAGATGATTTTATTGCTGCGACTGTATTGTTTTGATTGTTTTAATTAGTTATAATTGTTGACATTATATTGTAATTTTGTATATTGTATTTTGTGAATTGTCGGGCATCGAATTGTGCCTTTTGTAAGCCGCCCTGAGTCCCCCCTAGGTGGTTGAGAAGGGCGGGGTAGAAGCACCCCAAATAAATAATAAATAAGGAAGCCATGGCCCTGAATCTGCAGGATCTGAGCAGGGCTGATTATGACAGGGTGACTTGGAGATCTCACAATTACAGGGTCACCGTAAATCCAAGTGGACTTAATGGCACTTAATAGCGAGCAATAACAACATCCGCCTTTAGCACCTATTGTAAAGGGAATGCCTTTCTCAAAATGACCAGCAGGTGGCACTCATTCAGAAGAATTAGTAATCAATGACCTCTATTGCGTTCCTGAAACTTCATTATAAGTATGTAATAGTCTAGATTAGAAGTGTTGATTTAAATTAGACTTCTCCAGATTAAACAGAGCAGTTGTTATAGAGTGGGCAACATTTCAGGAGATGGTATTTATCTTTCAAATCAGCCTCTTTAATTCCTTTAAAAAAAGTAGTCAGTAATTTTTAGTAGTTCACTTCTTACCTACTCTTTTGCATTCAGGATAAGTAGATTTTAACCATACTAAAAACCAATTATTATGAGCCTTAGGGCCCTTCTATATCCCAAGATCTGATCCCAGGTTTTCTGTTTATCCTAGGTTATCTGACATTGCAGACTCATATTATCCAGTCTAAAGCAGAAAACCTGGGATCAGGTTTTGGGTGACCTCTCAATTTAATGGGGTGACCTCTCAATTTTTTGGAATGCAATCAATGTCATTCTTAATCAGTGTGACCAATAGACAAGGCTATATTATTATGATAGCCAGGCCATAGGAAACATGCTCAACTCTCCGTCAGTTGTAAAACATGTTTACATTTCCTTAATAGAGATGGATGATGATACACTAATACCAAACCATATATTTTATTTTGCAAACTGAGGTGCCCAAATTGCAGACTGAGAGAGTCCTCTTTGTGATATTTTGCTTGTTTCTTGAGATCTTGCAAACAGAGGCAGATATGGAACAATGTCTCAGGCAAGTGGATACACAGGCAGTCCCCAAGTTATGAACAAGATAGCTCCTGTCGGTTTGTTACTAAGCTAAATTTGTATGCAAGTTGGAATAGGTACATTTTTTAAATATAACTCCAGCAAAATAAAAGCATTGGACAACATAGTGAAGGGTTAACACCCCTGTGGTGTTTGTTTTATTTATTTATTTATTATTTATTACTGGTGCTTTTACCCCGCCCTTCTCAACCCCCGGGGGGGGGGGGGACTCAGGGCGGCTTACAAAAAAGGCAGAATTCGATGCCTATACATAATAATACAGAGTATACAAAAATATAAAAGAACGATATACAAATGCAATTAAAACGATTATCATAATAAAACATCCGCACTGGTACCTAAGACATTGTATAAACATCACATTTTGCTGTCTGTGCCCCTGTTTAGAATAATTCACCTCACTTTCTGTTCTTTTGATAATTGGATTTTGGAAAAAAAAAGTGGTTTCTTGTGGAAACAAAGATAGGTGAGAAAGCTTTAGTGGAGACACCTTTTCCTCATTATAAACTTTTCCAGAAGGAAATTTCCTGAGGGATAGATTTCTCTCGCTTCCTGTAGTTTCACCCCCGTTCTTAACTGGGAGTTGTTTGTAAATCAGATGTTTGAAACTCAGGGACTGCCTATATGTTAAGATCGAAGAAAGTGAGGCTCTGAATACGTCCCCTGCCCTGGTTGTCATGTTACTTACATGACAATCAAGCTCATGAGTCAGTTACCACATGGATCCTTTCAAACAAGCTCTGCTTCAAAAATCAATATACTATAATCTGTTTTTAATTCATGTAATTGATAAATCCTATATCAAACACTCACTTTGGAGCCCATGTTATCCCGGATTGCTTTTCCAATAACAGCATCTTGTGCAAGGATAGGTGCAGCACCTTTGAGCTCTGCATACTTTATTTGTATATTCAGTACTGGGAAAGAATGATTGAAAACTGCCTTTTTTGTGTCTATCTTTGCACTGAAATGTATTTATCAGGGAATGTATTATTGTACTTGAAGTAGAAAGAAGATCAGGTTGTCTTTTAAATGTGTGTTTGGTTATTTTTCTGAGACTCTGAAAATGTTCTGAAATTATCTTTCCCTTAGTACCCAAACACATTGGCTGTTATTTTTGCAACACTTATATTACATTAAATGTTACATCTAAAAATGTGGTATATTTTTAAATGAGCTCAGCTTGTGTTGTGATTTTTTTTGTATGTATGTGCATAACTTCAATAGTTGTGCTGAATTTGACCTACCACAGTGTAAGTTTTGTAATCGTCAATTAGAAATGCATGAAATTGTGGAGGAAATGTATCATTTACCAAAAAACCTCTCTTCCTCTTTTTTGTGAACAGCTGCAGAAATACAAAGAGTACTAAGTCAACTTGGAACGCCACAAGACACGCATGAATTGCGGCAACAGCTGTAAGTGCTTCATGATATGAGCTTTCATTTGACTACATTGAGCATACATTCTTAATATATGTTGTTGTCTTATCAAATTTCTCAGCAGCTTTAAAACATTGAGGAACAAAAAGAAAGGGTTGTGTGGGAACAGATTCTGTTTATATGTTGATTTGTTCATCCCTCAAGTTTCAGTATCGACACTATTAATCACACAGATGGTATGGGAAACAACAACATACAAAGATAACAAAAGCCGATTTGCTTTTGAAAATTCAGACCCTTTTCATGTTTGCTATTTTTAGTAATTTGGAAATTGCTACAATTAGGATTTTTCAGTTAGCAAGCTGTGTTTCATAACTGATACAAATATTTAGCTTAGTATGACATAAAAGGAGGAGTGTATGTCAAAATATTATATTGGTTGATCAGGATGGGGGCACCAAAATATTACTTATTCTGAGTAGTGTTTGTAGATATCATTGGTGCATCTGTAGGGTGAACAGATAGTAAGATTGTAAATCTGTTTAAGTGGAGACTTTTAAAATGTAGTTTCATTCAACCATACAGGAAGTTTTCTGTCATAATATTTAGAATTTAAAATATTGAATAAGTCAATCTCATGTATGAGGACAAGTTTTGGAGGCAAAGCTATGGATTTTGCTATGACCCTGGATAGGTCAAGGACAAAACTTATGGGCACATAGCAAACAAATCTCTCCTTTTAAAAATGCATACCAAATCCCTCTTGGTATGTCTTGGAAGCAGCGCTCCCACGTCATTACTTCTCCCTTGCCAAAATTGATTTTTAAAAACCAGCCCTCCTTCCCTACCTTTTTCTTTGGCCCAATCAACATTCATTAGCAATGAGGAATGTGGCACACCCACTATTTTGGGCACTTCAGGTGGAGCTGAGCAGCATTGGCTATTTTTATTTGGGGTTTACTCACCTCAAGAGCCATTTTTAATAGAGACATTGCATAAACCTCACTTGCCAAGCTTCAGAAGGCTTATACAGTTAGACCCTATTAAAATTGCCACCCCTGCTCTGCTCCACCCCAAGCACCCAAAATGATAAGCAGTGCAGAACTCATCAAACTGTCTTCAATGTTGATCCAACACTGACCCATGGATAAGTCAACCCAGGATTTTGGGGTAGACTTCTTTCAAAAATCTTTCAACTTACACAAGTATATATGTTACCTTTTTGTGGTCTGATCATAAGTTTCTCATAGGGAAAGCACACATTTAATTATTTGCACAAATGCCCTGTACCAAATGTGACCAGGATTTGAATGCCAAGACTTGGTCAGAGTAATCAGAAATATAAGTAGCTGGGGTTCAAGGCAGAAAATTTGCTTATTGGTATTGTATTGTCGAAGGCTTTCATGGCCGGAATCCATGGGTTGTTGTAGGTTTTTCCGGGCTATATGGCCATGTTCTGGAGGCAATTTTTCTCCTGACGTTTCGCCTGCATCTATGGCAAGCATCCTCAGAGGTAATGAGGTCTTGTCTTATTGGTATTGTTCTGTACTCAGGCTTTCTTTCTGATCGATATGATAGATTTGGAATGGGCAGCCTTATATAGCTAATAACTATCCATTTTAATAGTCTTCTTGTTAGAATCTTAACCACAAGTGGGACTACATTTCTGGGGACCAGGGTTCAAATCTCCATTGGCCCATGAAAACCCACTGGTGATTGTGGGCAAGCCACACTCTCTCAGCCTCAAAGGAAGGCAAAGACAAGTCTCTGCTGAACAAACCTTGCCAAGAAAACCCTTGAAAGGTTCAGTCAGAAAAAATCTGAAGACACACAGTCAGCAAAAAACTTTAAACACATGATTAGTCCATTTTTTTTCAAGTTCGGAACTAGAGATGTACTCTTTTTCATACTTGGTTATTTCTTGGTTGTAACTTTAGAAAGGGGTAGGACAAATCTTGATTAAAATGACTTTGAAATTGAAATCTAAATGTCTTTGAAACTGAAATGTAAATGTTGATCTCCGGTGGTTGAGAAGGGCGGGGTACAAGTATTTGAAATAACAAAACAACAACAATAATAATAACAATAATAATAATGTCATACAAAGAGAACTTTTCCTCCATTACTGTAATTTCCTCTTTCCTACCTCACTGGTGAATATTTGCATATATGAGGTGCATTCATTAAAGATTTCCCCTGACCCACTTCCTGTGGACTAAGAGCAATGAAACGTGATACAGTTATTAGTCCTTCTTTACATAGGGGCCACCTAGAGATAAACACTTCTCCCATCTTTTTAAGAAACTGTAAACACCTCACTTGTAGAAATCAACAGGTTGCTCTGAAAGCCATGTCATGACTTTGGAAATCAGAGTCTTTTCATCTGAAAAATTCTTGCCCTTCAAAAATAACTTCATTGCTGGAAAGAGGTGGAAGTCCGGTGGTGCAGGGTCAGTGACTAAGGGATATGTGATAAAATTTCAAAGCCACAGGAGCATGCTTCTATTTGGGCAACATGTGAGTTGTGAACTGCTGCATTGTCTTGTAGAAGACAGACACCTTTGGTGAGCATGCCACATCTCTTGGTTTTGATGGCCCCTGCAATTTCTGCAACAGTGATGCATAGTGTACTCCAGAGATCATGGTACCCATTGCTAGAAAATTCATCAATACTACTCCGTACTGGTCCCAAAATACTGTGAGCATGACCTTGCCTGCCTTGGGCATGTGCCTTCTTTGGAGGTGGTGAGTCATGATGCTTTCATTGCATCAACTGGACTTTAGTCTCAGGATCATAGTGATGGACCCAGCTTTCATCTTGTGTGATCAGTCTGTTGAAAAAGTCCTCCTTGTTTCCATGGCATATCGTCAATAGAGCCTGAGAGCATTTGACCCGTTCCTGCTTCTGGAAAAGTGTAAGCAGCTGGAGGACCCAGCAAGTGAATATTTTATGCATGTGAAGATGGTCTTGGATTATTTTTTTCTATGGACCCCACACTAATCTTGACATTTTGGGCTAGGTGGCGAATAGTTATGCAGCGATTTTCCAGAGTGGTGACCTGCACTTGCTTCATCAGTAGCAGAGTGGGGTTGCCCTGGAATTGGAGCTGTTTGCACTGAAGTCGGACCACATTTGAATTGACAATGACTACATCATATGATGGGGAATCATCACCATAAACCTCTTTCATCTCATTGAACATCTCCTTTGGTGTGCAGCCTTTCAAGTAAAGGAACTTAATGACTCCTCTGTATTCCACTGGGTCCATTACTAAACCTCACAAGACTTCAGCACCTCTAAAGACAGTTATCAGTTCTGAGTTGTAAATTGGCACATAACCTTCTAGAGACTTATATCATTACATATGTGCAGTTTCAGCGTCCTGTGATAAATAGAAATAGGTCAGGGTAAATCTTTAATGAATGCACCTTGTAAATATGCCGACTGTGCACTCTTTTTAGCAGTTCTCAGCAGTCAAGCTTCATCAGCAATCTTCATTGAATAACTAATCACAATTTCAACAAAATCTGTTCCTTTGCCGTTCTTTATTCTTGGCTTCCATGGAACTGAAGTCAAGAGACACTCAGCAAGCATTGAATACTATAAGTGCCTTTCCTCAAGATTTCTTTTGATATCATTGACAGATACTGGCAAATTAATACAGTAATTGACTGTAAATTTCTGTTTTAGGCAGCAAAAGCAGCAGTATACAAACCAACTTGCCAAAGAGACAGACAAATACATTAAAGAATTTGGATCGCTACCTTCAATAAATTTACAGGTATAAAATATGAAAAAGATCTTGTGCATTTTTAAAAATAATACATTTTCTTTCTACAGTTTTTATTTATATTTTCCTTTGTGACATATCAAATACAAAGCATTGTCAGAACTTAGTAGTATTTGATGTAATTAAAGGGCCAAGTGTTTCTGAACTGCTAGGATTATAGGATTTATTCTGGTGCAGGCACTTGGATTATGATCATTTTAATCACATTGACTGCAGTCTCGTGCACAGCTATGCTTCTTAAATCCTGTTGACATTAGTGAGATTTAAGCAGCCTAAATATGTGCAGTATTGTAATCTTTCTGTTTACACTGTGCATGTGCATTGTATCCAAAATGTGCCTGCTCTTAGAAATGACTACTCAGTCATCCGGTCTGTTTTAGGGTGTAAAAGGAAAATAATAAATATTTTTGCAATAGAAAAAAAATCCTTTCATCTGCCCATTTTATTTTATTTTTGTTCTAATACACACTGCATTATATTTAGGATCTCAAGTGGTTCCGCAAGAGGTCACTACTGTCTGGATAACTTGTCTCCAGTCCAAAATTCTAGAGAATTGATTTATTACAAGGACTTGTCCTTGTCTCAGTGTTTCCAAAAAGGGCAGAGGTTAAATCACACAGATCTCAGCTCAACATTTTGAGCAGAAACAGATGTTCACTTAACAGTTAGCTTTATTTAATTAGTAATGAACTTGATGCCTCTCTTGAATTGCTGCTAAATATCAGAGACAAAGGAGTAAACTAGGAGTGCATGATTTAACAGTGGGGAGGCCAGGTTTAATCTCTGCAACCTTCTATTATCCTATCTTGAATACTATCTATAACACTTCCGGGTTTCCTTTCACACACTACTGCTACTCACATACAGAGGATCATATTATCCATATGCACCTGTTTGTACAAGTGCTGAACATCTGCTGTGGGGCATTCATAGTTTGAGGTGCATTTCACTAATGCACAAGACATTATTATAGGGATAAATAAACATGTTGCCCTCTAGACATTTGGGTCAATAGCTTCCAGTAGTCCAACCAACTAGAATGTTGTAGTTCTAAACATTTGGATTTCTTGACCTTTAAAAGAGATACTACTTTTCAGTACTCAAAAGGCCAGAACTATATGTGCTTAACAGTACTGTATGTTTGAAAGAAGGATGGAAATGTTTTGAAATGACTTAGTTGCTTATCCACTTGAGACTTAAAGATGCATTGTGGTAATTAGGGGAGTTTTTCAATGTGCAGAGCTGGGGTAGGCAACTTTGGCAGAGCTGTTTCCTGCAACCTGCAGCATCAACATAAACAATGTCAGAAGACACACAAACACCCCTAGAAGTGATTGGAAATCCACTTCGACTTTAAAAAAAATTACGGCAAAGAATAGATTGAGAACCATAAACTTTTAAAATAGTGAGCCAGTGCTTCTAGAAACTTTCAACAGAGGCATTTGAATCTACTTATTGCCAGAAAGAGGCTAATTGTGGTATGCTGGGTGAGAATACAGATTCAGGGGTTGCTTAAACATCTCAGGAAACTACATATGAGTGCAGGGCCACACTTTGCACAGACCTTGCATAGAAGTTTGTCATGGTCCTGTTTTGAACCAAAAAAGGACAATGGAAGCTCTACGGAGTTTCAGCTGGTCAGATGAAGGACTGCTTTGCAATGCTAATTTTTCTCCCTTCTTTTAGCGTCAAAGAAAAATACAGAAGGATCGACTTGTGAATGAGTTCACTACAGCCCTTACAAACTTTCAGCGGGTCCAAAGACAAGCTGCTGAGAAAGAGAGAGATTTTGTAGCGAGAGTGCGAGCCAGCTCTAGAGTTTCCGTAAGTACAAATTAACTAGCAATGTAAATAGTAATGGAAAACACTGGAGGAATTGGGACAAAATATAATGTTTTTATATTCTGACAGCTTTTTCCCCATGAAGACCTAAATGTTAAGGTGCATAAAACATAAAACTGATATGATCCACATGCAGTCAGTTGCTAAGCACCATTTGTGAAATGCAAGATTGTTTATTTTGTAGAAAAACATGTGTGTCTTTTGTCATACTCCAGATGATCTATCAGGGTCACAAACAAGAGAGCATGAACATATAGAGGTCGTTGAGGGAGGGAGACCACATGGGAGTTTTGATATGCTAAGCATCATCACATCCAGAAGCTAATTGAATTTAAAAGAATATTGGGCCCAGACAGTCTTTCCTTGATTTTATTTAACAAGTAAGATTATATCTTGCCTGATTTCCAGTGAGCTGAAAGCAGTGTACAGGACACTGTTTCCTGCTTTATCCTTAAAATAATCCTGTGAGAGAAAGCAACTGGCCAAATGTCACCCAGCAAGTTTCATGGCTCAAAAAAGACGTGAATCTGGATATCTCAGATTGTGGTCTAGTACCCTAACTACTCTACCATATTGGTATCCCAGACATTTCTGTAGGCAACACTGCCTGATGTGCCCGCCTTTCACCAGAAGTGAACTGCATACTTAGATAAATATGAATAACATTTGCTGCTCAATTACTCACAGGAATTGCTTGAGAATCATAATTTGCCATTTCTTTAGTGGGTTTAGAGTTTGAGGAGTTGAGGCACTATTGTATTGACGTTCCTCCTTTTGCAGTGTACAACTTCACTTTGATCTTAAGAGAAATCAACTTAAAGAGGCTCAAAGATGCAATGCTCCACACCTGGTGGTCTACCAAAAGTCTTAATGGGGAGTTGGTTGATCTCGCTTAGCAAGCTTTTTGCGAAGCTGCAATATTAGGATATAACAAGGATATGTTTCCTATTATTTACTTAAATTATTTTAGGTTTATAAATAATTACTTTTAATTATCTTTCTGCTAAAGTAATCCTGCGTAGCCTAAGATAATGCTGGCATTGTTGTTTCCTTCCACCAGGTCGTATTCAGATGAATAAGGGTTATTGAAGCTCAGTAGCTTTCCCTTTCTGTTCTGCTTTGAGCCCTTGTCCTTTGTTGACCTGCCATTCTAGCAACAACATATGCTCATCTTCTTAACCAAATAGAACGAACATTTGGATGAATAATAAAGTATATTTATGAATCTAAATATTCAATGAAGATTTGGTTAGTCTTCTCCTTGCCATAGACCTGCACAGTTCACAAATGTTTCAGAAAATTATTCTGCACAAAAATACATTTGCCTTTTTGTGCAAAAAAACAGTTTTCAGATAGCTGCTCATGCTTTTTTGCACCAAAATGAGTGTTGTGAGAAGAATAACTTCCCCCAAACCTAAAGATGTATGAGTTTTACATAGTATTATGTTCTTTTTCCTGACCAATCATTTTTCAGCAGCAAATATTCCTTCTGTCCTGATTAAGTACTCCTGATTTAATTAAAAATTGCTTTTTTTTCCTATGCAAACTTTTCAGGGTGGAACCACAGATGACAGCTTCAGAGAAGGAACACTTGTCTCCTGGGACAGGTAAGAAGCGCTGTAACACCTGATAAATATTTCATTCATTGAACACTAATGAAAACATCCAGCTACATTTTGGGTTAGTAAACAATTAATTGTGTGCCTGTTAAGAAGAAGAGTAACTGCAGAAAGGTGAATCATGAAAGGTGGTGGGGATGGGAGGAATGGCAGGGAGATACCTGTTTAAAGGTAGCAAAATATGTTAAGGTAAAAAGTCACCCCAACAATCCTTTCCTCTCAGTGGGGCATTCCATACATATTTGACAGTTAGGACCAGATTAAATCCTTCTATGAACAGACATTCAGCACAGTGTTTAAAACACAGTCCCACAAGCATTGATCTGCTAGCAAGTAGAATTGAGAAAAGATATGTTTGAAAATTTGCTGATTTATTTATTTTAATAATTTTTATGCCACCATTTTCCTGGAAAGAGTTTTAAGGCAAAAGTGATTTAAAAAACCACCCAACAGTATTTTAAAAATAATTAAAATGGTTGCATTAGACTAATACACAATTACTTTAAAAGCACACAAAAGTGTATATGTATGTGTGTGTGTGTGTATTTGTATGTGTGTGTGTTCAGGGTGTTTCAAAATTATGGACGCAATTTCAACGCAGCATATTTCATGATGGCAACATGTTTCAATTTACACAAAGAATTACAAACAATTAAATGAGTTATCAGATTATCATGTTCTTCTAACCATTTGAGCCAGAAACAAATCTAAAAAATATCCCTGCAAAAGGAGAATATCTCATTAGGCCTTATACTGCAGAGTGGTCATCTTGTAAATGACTTAGGGTCCTTCCACACAGCCCAATATCCCAGAATATCAAGGCAGAAAATCCCACAATATCTGCTTTGAACTGGGTTATCTGGGGCCCTTTCCACACAGCCGAATAAAATCCCACATTATCCACTTTGAACTGGAATATATGGCAATGTGGACTCAGTTCAAAGCAAATATTGTGGGATTTTCTACCTTAATATTCTGGGTTAAATGACTGTGTGGAACCCTGAGTCCATGCTGCCACATAACCCAGTTCAAAGCAGATAATGTGAGATTTTATTCAGCTGTGTGGAAGGGGCCTGAGGCTATGGGCTGTCTTTGTGCTGGGAGAGGCATCTATTGGGGATCATTTGAACCTCTATGTCCTGCCCTTTCAAAGAGGAAGAGTTTCATTCATGGGTAGTTCATGGTTACAGGGATACACCAATTTCAAATCGCAGCAATCTGCCATTGTGTATTAAAAGCCTGCTTAAACAAAACGCATTAGCCTGCTGGCAAAAGGAAAGCAGGGAGGGGGCCAAGCTGGTCTCTTATGGAAAGGGTCAGAGCTGCCACCGAGAAGGCTCTCTTTTGTGTCCCCACTAAGCAAACCTGTGATGGTGGCAGGCCTGACAAAAAGCTCTTCCCTGAAGACCTTATGATCCTGGAAAATTTGCGTAGGAACATGTTTCATTAGACATGGATGTAATTAAGCTTTTAATGTTTGATACTGCTGTTTTTAAATTGTTTTAAATTGCTTTTAAATTTTGTTAGAGTTTAGCTATTCTTTTAAGCCACTCCAAGCCCCAAGGGAGTGGCAGCATATAAGTCCAAATAATAAATAAATAAATAAATAAATCCATTGGGGCTTCTCTGCGTTTTTTCACTTTTAGCCAACCTCAGACTCAAGTGCTCGATGAAGAAATCACAGAAGATGACCTTCGTCTTATTGAGGAGAGAGAGTCTGCCATCAGGCAGCTTGAGGCAAGCATTTTGGGGCAAAACCTAGAATGGGGCACACATTTTGGGCTGCAGTCCACATGATCCCTGACCACTAGTCATGATATGTATGGTAGTCTGAGACACCTAGGGTGCTTCCACACTGTCATATAACCCAGAATATCAAGGCAGATAATCCACAATATCTACTTTGAACTGGTTATCTGAGTCCACACTGTCATATAAGCCAGTTCAAAGCAGATAATGTGAATTTTATACAGCTCTGTGGAAGGGGGCCTGAAAGGCACCAGATTTCCTACTTCTGATTTAAGGTCAAAAGCAGAATTTTTATTTCATTTATCTGAACATTAGCTGAGAAATTATCGTCATATGCTGGCTTTTCAGTTTGGGATTCCCACATGTTGGAGCCATTAACCTGCTCGACACATTTGAAACAGCAGGTGGCATTGTTATGCCTTACAAGCTTGTGAATAGTTCTTTTCATTGAGTTTCCTGTACCTTAGAAAGATGTCTGTCATCATGGGCCACACAGTCAGGACAGAGCTCAGCTGTGATTCCTTGCTTGCTATACTTGTGTAATAATGTTCCCTTGTTCCCACCTTTTATTTTCTCTCTGTTGTATTCATAGATAAAAACTGGAGATTGACATCTCTATAACTCTATAGGAGACCCATCCTGAGGCACAAAGAGTAGATGTAGGGTCCTAGGTTTGTACTAATAATCTGTATTTCATAGCTTCAAGTTTCTATACTAACTTTACCCATGATATATCCTTAGTTGTTGTTTTAATGTAAGGAAAAATTCTTAAGAGGTTTGATAAATGGTTTTCTCCTTTTTGTTCATGACATTTAATTGAAATCCTTTAGGCCTGTCCTTCAGCTCACTGAAATAGATATGTTTGACTATAAATTAATTGGGCCCATGGTATTCACTGGAGGTTGGTCCCAGGACCCCAGACAGATGCCAAGATTCATAGATGCTCCAGTGCTATTATATACAATGGCATGGTAAAATAGCACCCCTTATATAAAATGACAAAATTAATGTTTGGTTTTTGGATTTTTAAAAATAAATATATTTTCAAACCTTTAATAGTTAAATATGGAAGGCAAATTGTAAGGGCACATTGTCATTCAACGATAATTATGTGGATTAGGTCTCTTTCCTTCCTTTTCTTCTTCCTTCTCCTAGGTGATACATGCCTGCAATTGTATTCATAAATGCACATTTATCTATTTATAGGCAGACATTCTGGACATTAATGAAATATTTAAAGATCTGGGGATGATGATTCATGAACAAGGAGATGTGATAGGTAAGCAGAGATTGGGTTTTTGGCAAATTGTCTTGCTTTTTGGATACAGTGGTTGCAACATTTTACCTTTTAGCAGCAACTGGTAAAACAATCAAGTTAGTTGCTTCAACTACTCCAAATAATATATTGTTTTAAAGAAAAACAATGGTATTCATGAAGCTCAAGAAGCAAATCTTGGTGAAGAGTGTCATGCTTATGGATTATTACAGTACCTTTGTTGTCCTTTGTTTAGCAAGAGTACATTTTTACAGGTGGCCCCAGTTGTGTACTTCCATTTCCTGTCTCTGGATTTCTAAAGGATACTAATTGCGGAAGAAAATAATACCCAAAATTCTATATTTGTTTAAATGAGATAAAACTGTACATTAAAAAAATCAGAAAGGCTCCCACTGAAAATGACAAGCCATGATGTTTTTGCCAATCCAGCATGTAATTCAATTTACCTTGAGTCCTGACTGTTGATCTGGAAATTCTTCCAAGTTTAAATCTTTTACCACTGACTTCTGCTGTAGTAAACCAACAATGCTTTTTATAATGGGGGCAAGAGAGGGTGTCATTATTAGACAAACCTTCCCCTTGAAATGCTTTGAGCTGCATCTTCCATCATTCCTGACCAAAGTGCATGCTGGCTGGAGCTTCTGGGAGTTGTCATCCAGAATTTCTGAATAAAACCAGTTGGAAAAAGTAAATTAAAGTTTAAAAGTAGCCCCATGTTATTTGAATCCTATAATCTTGCTGTTTGTTTTGTTTTTACATTTGATCTTTTCAGATGTGTTTGAAAGTTTCCCTGTGACATGGTCACATAACAGATCGAAATACATAAGGTCCCAGAGCAGTACATATGCTGCGAATGTTTACACTCTGTTTTCAAACTGACATTTTAATGTTTGTTCTTCCATCCCAAAGATAGCATAGAAGCCAATGTAGAAACAGCTGAAGTCCACGTTCAGCAAGCAAATCAGCAGTTGTCTCGAGCTGCAGACTACCAGGTAAATATTGTCACAATTAAAAGGGTGTGGCATTAAATCTTTCTTAAAATTCAAAATGATAACTTTCCTTGGATTAAGGAAAGTGACCTTAAATGAGCTTTAGGCCACGTGCTAGATTATTGTTTTTATTTTATTAACTTTGACAATCATAGCTGTTCTTGTGGGTTTTTTCGGGCTATAGAGCCATGTTCCAAATGCCTCTAGAACATGGCTCTATAGCCCGAAAAAACCCACAAGAACCTAGTGATTCCAGCCATGAAAGCCTTCGACAATACATTGAATCATAGTTGTATTTAAAAATAATACAATAAACATTCCTGTAAGAAAAATAGCAGCAGGAAAAAACCCCAGTAAAGAATAAGAAGAATTAAAGCATACTAGAGAGAGGTGGTTCTCAACCTGTGGGTCCCCAAGTGTTTTGTCCTACAACTCCCAGAAATCCCAGACAGTTTGCCAGCTGTTAGGATTTCTGGGAGCTGAAGGCCAAAGCATATGGGGACCCACATGTTGAGAACCAGTGCTAGAGAGCATCTCAAATTTTACAAAGGGGGAAGATCTAGAGATGTTTAAGCCTACTTAGTAGCTGCACCTCTATTTTGATCTTCAATTACCATTGCAAATATCACTCCCTTGAGGCTGCTGCTTCATCTGATCCTGAAGGAGAAGTAGACGTAGTCATCATGAACATATTGCTGACACTTCACCCAAATTTCCAAGTATTCTTGTCAAAGAGAAGTGAAGCCATAGTGAAGCTAGCAGAATCAAGTAGAATGCTATGAATTTAAAATACCAAGGCATTTATCTACATGAGAGCCAGCACAAGACGAACCATGATCAGTGTGCCTTTTGGTCACCATAAAATGAAATATTACTTGAAAGCACACAACAAAATCTAAATGTTCGAACAGCACTCCAGAAGATATTGCCCAGTTAAGGGCATAAAAAGCTGCTTCCTTTTAGTCACACATCAATAAATGTTTACTTTATTTGAGACAAAACTAGATGGTCTCCTCCCAGTTTGCATTTTTCTTGCCAACAATTAGCTTGATCTTTTAATTCTCACTTGAAATCTTGAGGTGTTGATGGATTTTGAAATTTGCTTTGGCACTGTTTTAACAAAATGATGTTGTAATTGGCAAATGAGTGATGCATTTATTTACCCTAGTTATGAATTAACTGTCTGCTTAATTGGTGAAAATAGTTGCCTCTCAGGCACAAAACAAAATTACTGAAAGGCAATTACTGTCTGATAATACTAATTAAAACTGTAGACATTCTATTTCAGTCAGGTTCCTGATAAGGTAGTTGCATCTTCTTTAGTTGAGTGAAATCTTAAAAATGCCTAGGCCTACTAATGCAGTTACTGAAGGCACTCGATAATTGCATTAGTAGGCCTAGGAGTCTTTCCATGAGACATACCTAGAAGTTCCATTTTCAAATCTTACTGTAAGTGTGATTGGGAGCCAGATGTATTCTGGGGAGCGTAGAAATACTTGGTGTATGGAGAGTAGGAAACCTGTAGAACAGTGGTTCTCAACTTGTGGGTCCCCAGGTGTTCTGGCCAACTGTTAGGATTTCTGGGAGTTAAAGGCCATAACATCTGGGGACCCACAGGTTGAGAACCACAGAGCCATAGATTTGGAGGGGTCCTCTAGTCAGCCTCCCTGCCATGCAGGAGTGCACAGGCAAAACATTCTCACTTTTCAGTGGTAGGCACTCTGCCCCATCTCTTGCCATATCAACTTCAGTATAGTAAACTTCAAATCCAACAGTTATAGGGATTTTTTCGGTGCTTGCTTCTCTTTGTATGGGCACTTACTTGCAGCTGTCACCACTTACTGTAGACCTGGAACACCCAAGACTCTTGTCAAATGACAGCATCTAGGTTTCTAAGTAGAAGGAATCTGTGCCATATGGAAGAGGGATATAATCACAGGAGCCCCTTCCTGAAATCTGAACCTTTCCAGCACAGTTTTATTATGCTGGACATGAGAGTGGAACAATCCAATATTCAGTGTATGAAAGTTTCCAGCTCTGGGATTTATATACTAAACCATCCTCTGTTTCCATGTTTCTTTTGCAGCGCAAGTCTCGTAAGAAAATATGTATACTCATTGTCGTGCTGGTTCTGGGAGCAACAATCCTTGGCCTAGTCATCTGGGGTGCAACAAAATCATGATGTGCGAAACTGTGCAGAAGCATTTCCAATCATGTCTCATTGTGAAATCTGTCCAGTAAATGATGTGTCAATCTTTGTCACTACTGCTTTGTCACAAAATGAATTTTTAATCCAAGAGAGTTCTTTCCTCAGCTTGTGCATTAGAATTAATTTGCTGTAACATGGCAGAACTTAATCCAGGAGTGGGCAGCTTTTTTTTTTTTTTTTTTTTGTGCTGCCTGCTTCTCTCTTTTCTTTTTTCTTCTTTAAAAATATCCAGGCCAAGTTACGTTGACTCCCGGGCACAAGGCTGATGTGTGGAGTGGTGCAATAATTTTCTGTTGGTTGAGTGGGCCAAGTTTTTGCATACATGTGCAGAGTCTTGGAAGGTCATTCAGCTGTATCCCTTGAAGGCCTCATAAGAGGGGCTTATGAGTGGGCTCCAGATTTCCTAAATCCAAATTTAACGTGTCAATCTGCAGCAGTCATGAATCACTTTCAGAGACTCTTACTCTTTCAAAATCTCTGATCCACATTAATTTTTACATAGATTCTCACTTTCAATATTGCATATGTACTGTCTTAGTGCTTTGTTTCATAATTATGTGGAAGCATCTGCTTAGTCTGCTCACTTCATGCATAGGCCAAATCTAATAGTTGGGTGACTGGAAGTTGATAACTTATTCTGTCATAATCTTTCGAAAACATTTGGAGGAATTCTTCCATTTTTATTTGCATAAGAATCCCCTCCCCTTGCAAATATTTTGATATATAAACATAATGCTAGGTATCCACAAACATGGCAAATCCTTATCTAAAACAAAAAGTTGGATCATGTAGAGTATATGTTTTTGTGTGGTCGTTTTTAGAATAACACTTTGGAATACACATCAAATTAACTAAAATGTGCACCTTTGTTCCTGCACTTTCCAGGTACTTATATTAATGCTGATGTAGTTGCTTAACTGCAGACCTGGCTGTGCAGATTTCTGTGATCTGAACTTCCCATGATATGTATGTACCTTCCTGGGGGGCTGTTCCTAGATCAGTTGTAAGGCGGGGTGTGAGGGGAGAGTAGGGAGATCCATGGTTAGGTTGGGGTATTAATCTTAATGCTTATGGGTTCCTTTGTATGTCCTTATCCAAAACTTCTCAGGATGGGAAGCATTAAGCCTGGGACATATGGCACAAGGTGAATAATCTGCTTGCCTCCTCATTCCATGGCTACAGTCTACAGAGAGACAGACACCTGTACATTTATGATTAAAAGTGTGTGATGAAATCAGATAATCTGATTGTAGATTCCAATTGTCTTATTGCATTTAATTCACAGATTTTTGCATATGGTGGTGATCAATAAAATATCTGAATTTCATTCTCTTGAGCTCTGGACAAGATAAACACAAGCGCTGTTATTGGTTTTTAATAAAAGAGTGAGCCCTCTTTTCCTCAGTTTGTATATACTTTAGGGTCCTGAACAGACTTTTTTTAGAGTTCTGAGTTCCAGATAATTAACTTCAGTTAATTTATCTCAAATCTTTGGTGCCATTTTTGGGTAACACTCAGTTGAAAAATTATTTTATGTTACTTGCCTGCTAATCAATTTTGCTTTTTTGAAAAAAATAAGGTCTATTATTGGATTTATTAAAACGTACTGTATAAATGTTACCACAGTCTTATACCTTTTTGTATAGTGGTTTCACAGAAGAGCAGCGTTTACATGATGAACACCTGAGACTTGTGATGGGGAAGATCTAAAAGTATTTACAAGGCTAAATTTGGATTGAAGCATCTTAAATAAAGGTTGTTTTGAAAGTGAACATGTGGTGTGTTGTCTGTTACTATTTATTGTCCATTGATGTATCACATTGATAAGAAAAGCTGTCCTTTGGGGGGGGGGGGGCTAGTCAGGGTCAATTTTTAATGGCTGATTTTAATGGCTAATTTTAGTGTTAAGCATAATCCTCAAGAAGAAAAACATAGACTTCTTGTGAAGGTTTTTCTGCTGCATATTCTCAATTTCTTCTAGATATGCAGCCAAGCAGGGAAGGCAGCAGAAAGTCTATTGAGGGCCTCAAAGGACCACCCCTCACAGGTTTATTCTTCAAGTAGACAGGTGATAATAAGATTAGAGCGTTGTATCAGTTGTCTCTACTTGTTTTCTATCTGTGCTTCAATTTTGGTCACACCATGAACAGCTCACCTAGTACAGTTGGCTCCGCATTTCTAAATTTGATTATTCACATACTTGGTTAATGTGTTCTCTCTAGAATCTCTAGGTTTTTCACCACAGCTCTCTGTGGTCAACTTCCAGACAACATTCACCAGAAAGTTGAAATTAAAGATAGGAGCCTAGCTGGTTAAAAAAAAGTGAGCTTTTGTATTTGCATTTTTTTCACTTTTGCAGGAGTTCTGTACACAAAACGAGAATATATACTGTTATTTCTTTTTTCAAAGTGTCTGTTGGATTTAAAGAGCAGCATCTGATATTGAATTCTACTGGCAGCACAGTGAAGTTCATCAGAAACAGAATGCAATCCTCCCATATCATATATGCCCCTTAAACCGAGCTCTAGAAGCCTGGGAAATCCCTGAGGGCTATTTTTCTATCTTTGGAGGGGAGGGACATTTTGTTGTGACATCCAGCATTAGAAGGTTGTCAAAACAATCATATATCTTCTACAATGACCAATGGCAATAACATGTAATAACGTTAAAGTTTGTTAAATTTACCAGTTATATATGTAGTATTTTCCCATAATTGTTGGAGAAACAAGGCTTATATCTTAAGCTTTTGTTGTAAATGAGTCGCATGTATGAATAACGCGCTTTCAGTTACTTGTTCCTGTATGTCAGACTTTAGCTGAAATAAAGATGTTCACATTTGTTCCTTTATTATTTTTCTGGCTTGAGACTATATAAAGTGACGACCAATGTTCTTGTTGCTGGGAGTTTTTAGAAATTCCATTTACTAAAGGTTAACTGAGTAGCTGCAGACTTGCTCTTCTGCTGACCTGCATAATGTGTGGATTTGCCATTACAGTGGCCCACTCAGTGCGATCAATATGCCTTTCTCCACATATGGAAAAGTGTCCTCAGCAAAAAAAAAAAGAAAGAAAGAAAGAAAAAAGAATGACTTTCACAGTTATTTCAGTGACCTGTGCAGTTCAAGGAGGATGCTTGTCAGTATGATGCATCACAACATATACTAAAGGCTTGTAAAGACCTGCTATTATCATCATTGTGCCTTCCCTTGGGTAAATGCTATGTACACACCTGTCATTCATTTCAAAAAATAATATTCTCTGTAATTGTGTGGTGGGTATATGTAGACCATTCACCATTGTATGGGAAGTAAACAGGAATGAAGACTGGGTAGGGACTATGGCTCCTCGTGCCTATACCTTATATTTTTAGGAAGCTATCTGTACAGAATTTTGCACTTCATTATGCTTACTCTAAATCCAGTATTAACCAGTTCATTATATAAAATATGTTTTCATTTTTTCCCACCCGAAAATCTTCCTTTAAAAAAATGTATCTTGCAACAGCCACCTTCAAAGTATCCATGACTTTCATTGTGACTTCTAAATAATTTCTGAATATCTTGTTCCCTTTCCTTTGCATGTGCCTGACTATTTATTTGTCGTGTCAGAGCAGCCAGTCCATTATATTACATTTCTAACAGAACAAAGCAAACAAACAGAAAAATACACAACTTGTGAGTTTGGTAGCTGGTTAAATGTCCTTTGACCAGTATCTTGCCACTTGGAGTGCTTCCGGTGTTGCTGCAAGAAGGTCCTCCATTGTGCATGTGGCAGGGCTCAGGTTGCATTGCAGCAGGTGGTCAGTGGTTTGCTCTTCTCCACACTCGCATGTCGAGGAGTCTACTTTGTAGCCCCATTTCTGAAGGTTGGCTCTGCATCTCGGGGTGCCAGAGCGCAGTCTAGAGGATATCCACAGCCAGACTATTCTGGCTTCTGTTTCAGTGTCAGCTTTATTAGTAATCAAAACTTTTTTGGACCAGTTTATTGAGTTTGTACATGTTTAAATGATTTTTTTTCAAAAGCACTGTTTAATTTCAGTAAAGTAAATGAAAAACTTCATATATTTCAGTTTACTTATTTTTATTACTCCTATGTATGTTTGTTGTTGAATGCCATCAAGTAGACTTCTACTTCTGGCAACCCTATGAATGAAAGACCTCCAAGTCACACATCAACAGCCTTGCTCAGATCTTGTAGATTCAGGGCTTTGATTGAGTCTGTCCATCTAGAATGGAGTCTTGCTTTTTTTTTTTCTTCAAATACCTCCTACCTTATCACACATTGCCTAGTGACTCATGTCTTCTCATGATATAGCCAAAAGTACAATAGTTTCAATTCTTAGCTTCTAGGGAGAGATCGGCCTTGATTTGCTCTAGGACTCATTACTTGTCTTTTTAGCAGTCTATGATATCCATAGAACTCTTTCTCCACTTCAAATGAATTATTTTTCCTCTATCCACTATCCTGTCTAACAAGACTGAGAGGAGGAAGAGGAGTGGGCCCAAGATATTGATGGGTTGGAAAGGGGTTTAAGAGCTGACTGGCCCTTTTGGAAGGACAGGAGAGGATTGGGAGGAAGAGTAGTAGAGTGAGGAAATTGACTGGCAAGAAGTTTAAAATCTGGTCAAGGCTATTGGCTTGCATCTTTGTGTGTGTGAGAGGGGGGATGACTAGAATATTTGGTTTTCATACTTTCGTAGGAGTCCTCTGCCCTTAACCCACTCAAATGTGGAGGATTGACTGCATAGTAGATTTTCTTGTCCCTGTGCATAAATCTGAGAAATGACTCCCATTGTATCAATTAGTGTTTACTTCCCATTACATCTGCATGGGACTGCTTTTTTGCATGAATTTGTAACAACCTGTTAAATCCAGTATAGAAACCTTGAACTCTAACATCAGGTATATCAGTGATCCCCACACATTTATTTAATCCGAATCCCCATCCATCCGTCCTCTCATACACGTACATATATTATTTTTTATTCAAAAGGAGAAATAAAACAAAATGTCTCCAGTAAACTGAAGCTTTAAAAAGCTTCCTTTATAGCATGCTTTCATGCTTGAAGGTGCCAGGAGTTTTAGATGAAACTAGGATGTTAATGGTATCGACTGACTGGGTGCCCCAATGACACAAGTGTGTACAAGGAAAGAACTACACATTGGCTGATATGTTCTTTGAATTGTAAGGCAAATAGTTTTGCTGTTGAATATGATGTGTATTTCCCCTTTTATAATAATACTTCACTGGAAGAAAAACATATTAAGGAAAGATGCATGTCCCAGCCTCAACTTACCTGCGCATAAACAAAGCTTCCTTGTATGATGGCTGGGGTGGAGTTAGGAGAAAGTCTTTCAAACAAGCCTGGGCTGCATTTTCATTTTTTTTTTTTTACTAGCGCCTTGCCAGTCAAATCCCAATATGTGAGCTGACTCAAAAGCAACACACGTCAAGGTGAAGTAAGAAGGAAATGCCAACCCTTTACATCCATCATCACCGTACGTAGATAGCCCAGTCCTGACATCAGGGCGCAACTGAAGCAAAGCTTCAGGTTGAGACTGGAACACATCAACAATGGAATGAGTTGCCTTCCAAAATTATATCTACTCTCTCCCTGGAGGTTTTCAAAAAGCACAATGTCAAAAAGCCAAGGGATACAATCATGCCAACTGGCCTGGATAACCCAGCTGTTCAAAACTTATTGCAGTTCTACCCTGTTCCAGATCTAAAGACAGCATCCCAATTTTATGTCCTGCCTCTCACCTGCGACCAGGGCCAACCTAAGAGATTTCATTGCCTGAGGCAGAGTAGCAAATGGGAAAACCACCAAGTCAGGGAGGGTGTGGAATACTCTAAGCCAGCCAAGCTTTTTGGCAAGATTGACAGAAAATCTTTCAATTACTTTTTTCCATCTCTAGCAGTAAAAAAAAGTCAACAATAACAAATTACTTGGCAATTGAAACCCTTTCATAATACCCAACTCTACTACTTGAGGCAGCTGCTTCACCTTGATACAGGAGTAAAAATGATGCAGTCCCCCAAGTGTTGTTATTTTATAGTATGACCCTGTATCTAAAGGACTAATACCTGCAGTTTCACCTATGCCAACAAAAAACATGTCCTCTCTAAAAAAAATTCTAGGCTCTCCAGGCAAATCTATGGCATGCTTTTGCTAGTAGTTACCATAGAGTAACACTGAAGGAACCAGCAAATTCCTCAGAAGGACACCTCTCTATGAATTTTCTAGCTCATTTAGTGTGACTCCATGGTGACCTCCAGTGGACATTGTTCATTTCAGTAAGGTTCACTATTATCCATAATTTCTTGTTTCCACAGTAGGTTCAGACGTATATCTCCATGGATATGGGGAATCATGTTGTATTAGTACAACATTTTACCTTTTTCGCAATGTGGAACATCACGGCATCTTTCAAAACTTAACACAAACACAGCATACAAATGTTCTAGAGATAAGCTATAAATAAGATTGTCAGAAAAAAACAAATATAAACAATGCATCCATGCAGGATCCTGCTTTGTAGGTAGCTGTAATGGAAACTAGATGAGTGTATTTTCTGAATACCAATCAGTGAGTTAGGCAATTTACCAGGACAAACATTTCACTTGACAAAAAGCCGGCTTGTGAACTAACTGAAATCTTTTTAAAAAACTGTTTATAGGTTTCCTGTAATCAGTATGTGTTCCTTGGCTGTTTGGACAATGCATTCTTTATGCATATACTCAGAAATTAATTTCATATTAATTTCCTGCTACTTATACTGAAGCCTAATGTATAGTTATGAGCAAGGCCTACTGAACTCAATGGGTGGTATAGAACCCATTGATGTTGCCCCCATATGCAACCAGTAACAACAGCACTATTTTTAAAAATAGAACCATGCAGCTATTGCTGTGTGACTCCGCATACCATAGCCTTAAAAAATTCTAAACAATTTTCATGTGAAGATTTGAAAGTGGTGTACAATAATAAACTGGATTATAAGAATGATACAGAAAATCAATGTTTACATTACCTGCAAAACAGACAATATGTTAGTCTGCTGTGACAATGGGACAACTGATAAACCTTGATAATTGAATGTCCCTTCCAAACTGCAGAAAGTAATTTGTTTTTACACTTCAGTAGGAATACCTGAGGTCCAGCCACATGGCTTCAAGGATTAACCTGGCATGTCATTGCCTTCCTAACAACGTACACATTAGCTAAAGAGTTAGCAAACCTGTAGCTAGTGGTTATGTCACAATTGAATTGGGGCAGGCCTGCAAGACAGAACTTCTTCTTACGCATGCCTTTTTTGGGTCTTATGCTATATATATGGTCTATCCAAAACTTCATGATGAACATTAAGCAGCAAATATATAACCTTGTCCTCTCTTTCTTCAAATGGAAAGCAAGCTTTAGATGCTTCATTGATACAAGCAACTGGTGGATTCTATGACAGAGCTGTGATGAACTTTCTCCAGATTTTAGTTTGACCTCTAAAAGGACCATTCACAGTGTTGCACTGCATCCCCAAATGAGTTTGATACCTTGGATATTTCCTTTACATTTAGAACTAAAACCAAGAAAGGATTTAATGGCAAACTGGCTTTGAAAACAAGTGGGAACAAAAAAAAAAACCCCCTCATTGAAGCTACAATTAACACTTCCTAATCAGACTGGGTTTTTTAATGCACAGTCTGATTTCTTGCCACAGCGGCTTATCACAGTCTTATATCAAAGTTTATCATAAACTGTCTACTAGGAGACTCTTCCAAACCTCTGCCATTTAGTTCAGCCCTCAAAACATTCAAGTCTGTGCAATTTCCTTGCATGGCAGAATTTCCAAAGAGACTAACCTGAAAAGACCATCCCAAGCACAACCTCGGGCCAAAGTGTTATGCATTCATCAAATAAAATACTACTGTTAATAAGTATGATACATGACTTGGGAAAAAGAAGCCCTCCTTCCCTTTAGGCTATGAATAGCTTGTGTTTCTCTTCTCTCATCAACCAGATGAATAAGAACCAGAGAAAGCTTGGAGTTAACAAACAGCAAGTCACTATTTAACAAAGCATACAAAGATAGCCTAATGTAAAGCATACTGCAGAAGTCCAATCCTGAAGGCACACAGCAACAAATGGTCCAAATACTACATGCCCTCACAGTGAAAAAACAAGTGGGAAACTCACAAGTCCTTGAAGGATTATTCATGGATTGAAAAGAGGTGTTCTTCAGAACATGTCAGAAGAAATCTGCCATGGAAATGGTGTTGTAGTGATACAAAGCAAGAAATGAAAGGCATGGAAAGAATTTAGCCTAGCAGCACCACAATGGTTCCATAGCATTGAACCATAGCAGTTAAAGTGGTGTCAAACTCCATTAATTATACAGTGTAGATGTGCCCACAGCTGCAAAGAAAAATGGGAAGTGGGGATTAATTTCCTAAGAAAACAATATATTCTCTGAGTGCCAAATCCTAGTTTTTCTTCTAAGTAACCTGAGTTTTTCTTTTCAAGAGAAATAAATTAAATACTACTTCACACAGTTCAGTATAGAATTTGCTACTACAAGATGTAGTTGTGACCACCAACATGAATAGCTTTAACAGAGGATTAGGCAAATTTTTGATGGATAAGGCTATCAATGGCAACTCCCCATGATGGCTACATGTTACATATAGGATTGAAGGCAATGTGCCTCTCTCTCAACATAACAGTCTGGGGAAGAAGGGTAGGAGAAAGCTATTGCTCTCATGGTCTGCTAGTATGACTTCCCAGGATATCTGGTTGACTACAGTGGGAACAAAATGATGGACTGAATAGGGCTTTGGTCTGATCTCGCACAGCTGCTCTTATGTTCTTACGGGAAATGTTTTACTTAAAAATTACCCCCCCTTTGAAGGAGATGAAAGGATTCCAGTGCCTGGAAATGTATAGCAAACTCCTGCTTGGGAAGAGGGAAGGGCTTTCCCAGCACATGAAAGAAATTTTGAAATAAGGGGATCTGTGTGCATGGTTTACACACACATTTTATGATCACAGCAAACAACAGTCAGTTACCTCTCTCTGACCTTTCATCTCTCCCCACAGTACAAAGTTGGAGTGAAAGTAGAGGGAAAAATCTGATGGCCCCAAACCTAATTGCCTCCACCATGGAAGATTACATCTTGCTTCAGTCTTGTAGCTCCCAGCTCAAATTCATCCATCTACTCCAATGCTGACTCCAGCGTAGATACTGCTTTTACCTACAAAGGAAATATTTGTGGTTTTCAAAGATGTTTTGCAGATTTTGGCGTCAATGGATCTGTGGAATGGAGACAAACAATCATCACTTGAGACTAAAGAAAACCCAAGTATTCACCCTCCTCCACATTCTCATACTTTGGTTTGCATTATGGTTCTGCAAGTAATGATTTGCTTCATCTCATTTATAAAACATTGTCTTTTTCTGCATTCATAAACAGTACATCTTGAAAATTGTCATGTTTCTATTTTCTTCCATTTCTGCTTTTCTTTGTGAATTATCAGGATTTGCTTTTCATTCTTTCCCTCCTTAACACCATTTTCGTAGCACATTAGGTCATTACAGGCACTGCCCAAGTTACAAACAAGAGAAACCTGAGGTTCTGTAAGTTTGTTCTTAAGTTTAATTTGTATGTAAGTCAGAACAGGTACATTTTAAAGTATAGCATAGGGAAGGATTAAAACCCCTGTGGAGTTTGTTTTGCTGTCTGTGCCCTGTTCAGAAGATTTAACTGTACTTTCTGTCCTGGTGATAATTGGACTTTGAAAAATTTGGCTTGTTGTGGAAACAAGAATTGGTGATAAAGCTTTGGTGGCAGCGCTGGATTTACCACTACATTTAGGTGTGCTTAAGCACAGGATCCTGTTGGCTAGCGGGGCCCATCTTCCTGCCAAAATTTTGTTTTTTCGAAGGATGTTGCTTATGTGATGCAATTATAAATTTGAAGGCATTCTGTTTCGGAGCAATTCCAGATATAATGATTGTTCTGACCCCCACGCTATCTTGACTACTTGGAAGGTGAATTGGCTGTGCAGGGAACAGATTGGTTCCCTGCACAGATTAGTTGAATCAAACATGAATTTATTAACTGACAAGAATTTTAGACTTTGTATCCTCTTGAGTCTCCCTACAAAGTCTTTATGAGGAGAGGTAAAGTCTTTGGGAGATAGACACACTTCTGGCTAAACTGAGGCTCTTGAATCTTTATTTCTTCTGATTGTCTCTTTCTTGTATGGTGATCAACTGTCTCTAAGATGGTCTCAATATTGGACTTGAATATAGTTCATACATCTCTGACTGGATTTGCTATTTGTAGACTTTCTGGCCTTCCTCTCTCTTCACTTTCCAGTCATGAAAAGGCTGAACTTCCATGAACTAGAAGTGCCTTGTCTGAATCACTGCCCTTGAAGGGATTCTTAAAGAAGCAGGGCAACAGAGGCTTAAATTGTAAAGAGGCTGCTTAGACTGACCTTACAGAAACTGTACATAAAATATTAATCCCTCTAAAAAAGGCTTAATTAGGGGTAAACAGTGAGGGTCTTTATGGGGCATGACAATGATATAGTTGATAGTTTATGGGAGTGTGCCATAAAGCAGGCAATGTAGGCCTATCCGGCTTACCTCTTTCAGAGCCCAAGTAAGTAAGGGGCCCCATAACTTAACTAGCACAGTGCCTTCATTTGGCCTAAATCCGTCACTGTTCAATGAACACACCTTTTTCCCATGATAACTCTTTCAGAGGTGAATTTTCCATAATAGGGGTAGATTTCTCTCACTTCCTGTTGTCTCACACTATAATTATGAGATTATAGTCCAGGCAAACATGCATTCATTTACTTGCATTCTGATGTCTGTACACACAACTTTACAGATCCAGAGTTCAAAAGAAAACTGGGTACCTTTTTGAACTACAGTTCACAGAACCCCAAACCTAGCATGGCCAGTGACCTGCTTGTGGTTGTTCCCATTCAAACCTTTATGAAAAGGTTTGTAAATTCCTGTTTCAATCTGGGTCTTGAATGCCCACCTGTGTTACCATTACAATCTGGAAATGGCATGAATGTGTACAGTGACTTGTTTAAGAAGGTCAAACCAAGCGTGAAATGGAATGTGAGAATGTACACCTCCTTACATACAGAGGAAGATAGAATGAAATAGCTTGTCTTCTATCTTGGGAAGCAGATGACACAGCTTCATTTTGAATCCCCGCTCAACCATGAAACTCACTAGATGACTTTGAGTAAGTTACACTCAACCTAAAAGGCAATGGCAATCCTCTTCTGAAAAAAATCTTACCAAGAAAGCCTTTTGATAGGTCCACCATAGGATCACCATAAATTGGAAAGACATACAACAACTTTTACTAGCTCTCCCAATTTTACCTATCTGAAGCACTATTCTCAGCTCCTATTCAAATCAGCTAGCTGGGATTAATTTACCAGCACAACCCTTTTTCCTTAAAGTATTCTGCTATCAAGTAAATAAACAGATAGGTAAAGCAAAAAAAAAAACAACATGTCAAATATATTCAAATAACATATATGGACAATTAGATTAAACAACATGTAGAATAAGCTGTAGGAACATGCTTGAATCAAGGCACTGTAAGATAAAGAAAAATCTACAAGGTTTTATTGAAGTTCAAGAGGTCACTGCAGATCAGTATAGTCCAGAAGGTTTAGTATAATCCACTGGGGTTATTGTGATCCATAGAAGGCTACTATAAACCACAAGGCAAAAGCTTATGTGTCACAGAAATAGTCCTAGCTGCTGCCTTTTCTCCCCAATTCACCCCATCATGGCTTTTCCCCAAAGTTTTGTGCTCACAGTTCCCTTCTCATTGGTACAGAGTGTCCAAAGAAATTACACCATGTAACAAAATTTGAAAAAAATGTTTTGTTCCTGGTTTGAAAGTGTTATTTCCTGTTTAATTTTGTGGTACTTGATTTGAATGTACTCCTGCCACAAACTATGTTGAATTGATTGAGAGACTATAAGATATTCACTGAAAAACTATAGCAAAATTTGCTGCAGGATGTCCTGCAAAATCAAAGTTGTTGGAATTTAATAAACCTTTTCCATATTTATATGACAGAACTAATTAGGAAATAACATTTATAACTCAGGAACAAAAATCATGTTACATGGTTTTATTGTTATAGACTTAACACATCAGATTAGTTTTTTATTAATATATTTTTTAACATTTCTATTCCATTTCATTACAAAATACAATCTCTATCATTCATATATTTACAGGAGCCCCTGGTGGTGAAATGGCTCAAACTCTTGTGCCGGCAGGACTACTGATCAAGAGGTCAGTGGTTCAAAACCAAGGAGAGCAGGTTGAGCTCCTTCTGTCAGCTCCAGCTCCCTGTGCAGGGACATGAGAGAAGCCTCCCACAAGGATGGTGAAACATCAAAACATCCAGGCATCCCCTGGCCAATGTCCTTGCAGATAGCCAATTCTCTTACACCAGAAGTGACTTGCAGTTTCTCAAATCACTCCTGACACTATAAATAAATAAATAAATAAATAAATAAATAAATAAATGTAATGTAATGTAATGTAATGTAATGTAATGTAATGTAATGTAATGTAATGTTCGTTTGTGGGATTAACATAAATCAAAGACCACTGGATGAACTGACACCAAATTTGGACAACATACACCTAACAACCCAATGTATGTCCTTCACTCAAAAAAATGATTTTGTCATTTGGGAGTTGTAGTTGCTGAGATTTATAGTTCACCTACAATCAAAGAGCATTCTGAACCCCATCAACGATGGAATTGAATCAAACTTGGCACACAGTTCTCCCATGACCAACAGAAAATACTGGAAGGGTTTGGTGGGCAGTGTCCTTTGGTTTTGGGGTCACCTACATCCAGAGAGCACTGTGGACTCAAACAATGATGGATCTGGACCAAACTCTACACAAATACTCAATATGCCCAAATGTGAACACTGGTGGAGTTTGGGGGAAATAGAATCTTGACATTTGGGAGTTGTAGTTGCTGGGATTTATAGTTCACCTACAATCACAGAGCATTCTGAACCCCACCAACAATAGAATTGGGCCAAACCTCCCACACAGAACCCCCGTGTGGGCCACAGCAACGCATGGCAGGGGACGGCTAATGTGTAATTGTGAGTGTGTGTGTGTGTGTGTGTATTCCTTTCTCCCTGTTGTGCTTCCCGTTATGCTCCCCATCAGCTAAGGAAATATCAAGCAGGTAGTTTAATTGGCTGTGGCACCTATTTGACAAGGTTCAATAAGTAAGGATTGCATCTTTTCATAACTGCTATGTATTTTCTCAGAAAAACCAGGAAATGTTTCCTTGCTACACTGTTTTCTTGATTTTGACAAAAACAGCCGTGATCTTCTGTTGTCCCAGTTTTTCAGCAGCTTTTAAAATGTCCTAGTTTCTTTCTCCTCATTCCATTTTCCTCTTTTGTTCTCTTTTGTCCTCAACTTTCTTCCATTGCTGTAAAATGGGCTGAAAATTGAAAAGTACTGGAATTTGTATTTAGTTAACTCAGCAGGGGAAAAGAAAAGAGTGATCAGGCATGTAGCAAGGGGGGGGGGGGGCTTCAGCCCCCCCCCCCCCCCCCCGAAATTCTCATGGTGGTTCACGAAAAGGTCTTACTGGTGCATTATTTAAACTGTTATGTTTATTCATATCATGATCTGATCACCATACTCAATATATCCGATATGTATGGGGGTATTGGGGTAATGATACAAAAGGTTTGCTAGGCTAGACCCTCTTTCACTCATACTCAGCCCCCCCCCCAAAACTCAGTCCCCCCAAACCCCCTCCCCTGAAAAAAATTCAGCCCCCCCCCCCCCCCCGAAATGAAATCCTGACTATGGGCCTGGAGTGAGTGAAATCCTGCCCTCCCCATTAGGCTCAGAAGGGCAAACTGTCCCAGTCTCTCCAAATCTTTCATTCTTTCTACATTGATAACTTTTCCCATTTTGATCACACTCTGATGTTTCATGACCTGGTTTTAATCTGTGGAATGCCAGAGGGGATGCTGTTATCACAGAGATTGGAAAACTACTACTTTTTTGTTAAATTGTTAAGTGAAGTTGCTGTTTTCTGCCCCGGTGGCACAGTGGGTTAAAGTGCTGAGCTATTGAGCTTGTTGACCGAAAGGTCGCAGGTTCAAATCTCGTGAGCGGTGTGAGCTTCTGCTGTCAGCCCCAGCTTCTGCCAATCTAGCAGTTCAAAAACATGCAAATGTGAGTAGATCAATAGGTACCACTCTGGTGGGAAGGTAATGGCGCCCAATGCAGCCATGCCGGCCACATGGTCTTGGAGGTGTCAATAGACAATGCTGGCTCTTCAGCTTAGAAATGGAGATGAGCACCACACCCCAAAGTCGGACACAGCTGGACTTCATGTCAGGGGAAAACCTTTACTATATATATTGTATTCAGAGAATAGTACCAAATCAACCTGGTATCTATTTGTGAAATATTTGATAGAATTCATCCTCTCAGTTCTACAATGTCTGCAAAATTCATCTGATTATGCTGAAGAATAAAAAGCACTATAGCCATATATACATTTCTTTTGGTTTATTTTGGCTTACCTTATTTCTTTTTGTGATGAGGCAATGCTAAGGTGGGATCTGTGTGGCTTCCCTGATGTTCTTGAATTGTAATGCCCAACATTACTCATAATTGGCAATACTGTTCAGGGTTTTGAAGTTGCTGTTCAACAATAAGGAGAGAGCTATACAATTCTCATCCCTGATGGCAGAGATTTTTTAAAATATTCTTTGCAATTTGCTCTGTCTGTGAAGGTTTATCTGCATAAAAATTTTCACCTTTCTGAAAAGAGGTATAAAAATAAAAAAATTGTGATTATTATTTTGTTAAAGGTTGGTTGGGCTAATAAAATGATGAGTGTTTGTCTACCTTCAAGTTGTTGGTTTTTTTAAAAAAACTTATGGTGACTCCATGAATTTCATAGAGGTTTTTTGAACAAGAAATATTCAGAGGTGGATTTGTGAGTTTTTTCCTTCCGCTTACAGCACCTGGTATTTGTTGCTATTCTCTAATCCCAGTATTAACCAGGACTGACCCTGTTTAGCTTCTGAGAACAGGTGGGATCTGGTGCCTTTAGGGTCCTTAGTCGAATAAAAGAATACAGGCATCATTCTCTCCTTAAGAAAACATGGCTATCTTTACGGCATGCTTCTGTCTTCTCTCCCTATCTTGATTACTTGGGCTGCAACCCTATTACAAAAATCCTTAGGATGTCAATCTTTACTGTTTATTGTAATGAAAAAACAGTATTTATTTACTTTATTTTAGGACTTTATCACCTCATCCTGTTTTCTCTCTTCCTGAACTAAAGCACAAGAATTCTGGAGGCTGTAGCTATGGCAGTTAAAGTGGGATCACAGTGCTATAATTGTGTAGTGTGAAAGGTCTCCACCTCTCAGGGTTTGGATCATCTTATCCAGTCCTTAGGAAAAAACAAGAAATCCTAGGGTGAGATTTTTCCTTGAAAAGTGTGTGTCCCTATTGATTTTTTTTTTTTGCTATACATGGTGTTTTTTATTTGAATTGTATACTTTGGGAGAGAAGAATGCATGAAATTTATTTACATTACCAGAGACTCACCTTAAGTCCCAGATATTGGTCTTAAACTCTCAGGGCCTAAGATTTAGCTTGATAGATTTACTTTCAGTCTTCAGTTTAAATTTGCAGTCTCCAGTCAAGAGATGGAGGTACACATTCTCTAATTTGGACATGTGGAAAGTACTGCATCCGAATCTCCACCTTACCTAAGAGAGTACAATTTGCAATAATTGGTTGATTTTTTAAATTTTAATTTATTTTTTGCTACAAGTTGCAAAGACTCTCCAGAGGATATATGGATTTACTCAATTATCTTCATTCTTGTCTCTTACCTATTGTAATGGCATGCTTTACTTTTTCTTTTTGCATCTACCTTCTGGCCGGAAACAAGGAAGCCAGATTAAGTGTTCATTTATCTGTCCTCTCATCTTAATAGAAATGAAATAATTTCCTTCTTTCACCTTAATCTGGAAATAGGTCCTTTAATTCAGCTTTCTGTCTTAATTTTTAAAACAGGAAAATATGTTCTCCAACCCCTTCTCAGAATAACAAACTGTGAACAACTATGCTTTGTCCTTGATGCATAATGCTTAAAGACATCAATAGTGGTCACTACTGCATTTCAGGTTTTGGCTCAGAAACCTCAGGTCCTGGGAAGCCCATGATTCCATTCATCTCCCCCCCCCCCACGAGATATATATATATATATATATATATATATATATATATATATATATCCACATACACACACACACACACACACCTTCAAACTACTTTAGGTGTAATTCTGTGTTATCCTTCTACTATAGAATCATGCTGGAGTACTAGAAAGACTAGAAAGATGTTATCGCAAGGCATTTTCTAAGTCCTCAAGTGCAATTTTATGGTATGTTTCTGCTGGAAGTCAATAATTTTAATAGGGTTTGGTATTATCTTTCACATCTCCATGGTAAATCTAGGAATGTATATCCCACAAATATGGGGACTATTCTACATTTTTAAAAAACTTAAATCCTCCAAGCTCTGTTGGCCCTGTGTTCTTTGCCTGGTTGCAGATGCCAGGGTGTGCTGCTATAATTCAATCTTCTGGTCCTAAAGAAACTGTCTGTTTGTACCAGGCAAGATTTAAAGATGTTAGGCTATTCACAACTGCTGTATTTATTTATTTATTTATTTATTTAAACTGAAATGTTTCTGAAATTGCAAAAGAATGGACCACTGAAATTCAGCAGAACAGACTGTAATTCTGGTATTCAGTCACCCATATTTCCTTCCTTCCTCCCATGCATTCAACTGGTCACCAACATGTTTTCTTTTCAAATTTTACTAGGTAAGGAAATATGCAACAGGCTCCTTTCATGAAGTCTTATGGAGATGTACCATTGTTTTCAGCTGAAGCAGGCTGATCAATCTAATTTATTTTTATTTATTTCTGGTACTTTTACCCCGCCCTTCTCAACCCCCGGAGGGGGACTCAGGGCGGCTTACAAAAAAGGCAGAATTCGATGCCTATACAGAATAATACATAGTATACAAAAATATAAAAGAACAAATATACAAAAATGTAATTAAAACGATTATCACAATTAAAACATCAACAACTGGTACCTAAGACATTGTATAAACATCATATAAAACATCATATAAAAGTCATTCTTATAATCAGCGTTTCGTTTCCAGAGTTCCACATGTCCAATCCGTTAGTCATTTCCTAGCCATCCATGAAGTTCTTCTTTATTTGCCCACTTGTCCAAATGCCTGGTCCCAGATCCATGTTTTTAGTTTTCTCCTGAAAGAAAGGAGCGAAGTTGCAGATCTGATTTCCCCGGGGAGAGAATTCCACAGGCGGGGGGCCACCACCGAGAAGGCCCTGCTCCCCGTCCCCACCAATCTCGCCTGTGATAGAGGCGGGGTCGAGAGCAGGACCTCCCCAGAAGAACTTAGGCTCTGGGGTGGGACGTAGAGGGAGATCCGTTCGGACAGATACACTGGGCCAGAACCGTATAGGGTTTTATAGGTCAAAACCAGCACCTTGAATTGTGCTCGGAACTGGATCGGCAGCCAGTGGAGCTGACACAACAGGGGGGTGGTATGCTCCCTGTATGACGCCCCGGTGAGCAATCTGGCTGCCTCTCGCTGGACTAATTGGAGTTTCCGAGCAGTCTTCAAAGGCAACCCCACGTAGAGTGCGTTGCAGTAATCTAATCGGGATGTAACAAGAGCGTGGACCACCGTGGCCAAATCCGACTTCCCATGCTGAAATGTTCTGGAAAAAATTTTATATGACAGAATAATTACAGTTTGTCTCCATAATCTGTCAGCAAGACCATCTGTCAGTACTGTCTCTTAAAATGCAGTATTTATGCAGCTGTCTTTTAACCATTACACATTTTGTTAACATTCACAGCCATTTTTAAAAAAACAGGATTTTCATAATAAATAGCATACATGTCATATAATGTATATGATCCTTTCATTACAAGATGATTTGCACACAGAGGATCTTAAGAGTAAGAAATACTACTTAACCTCTCAAATTTAATGTGTCTGCAAACTTTGAAGACATTTATGACTTCCTTTTCCAGAGGTGGTAGAAAATATTCCTGACTTGCACACACACTCCTACCCCTTTCCTAATTTAGTTGTATGACAACACAATGCAAACTAATGACTTCTTCCCACAAGGAGGGAACATGGATGTAATCGTCTTCTTTGTGTGGTTTTTCATGGGGTTCCATCTTTAAAGAAAATTGAGAATTTAATCACCCCCATTACACAGAATCACTTCCTCTCCTTTCTAGCTCAACTCTTTCAAGGATACCAGCACACATTTTAAAATAGACATCCTTTTGAAACACCACTTTCCATGGGATCATTCCCTTTAAACCACTACACTTAATGAAACAGGCACACTTTTAAGACACTTCTTTCAATGGGACCCACACTAATGGAAACAGGAGGAGCATTAGCAGACAGCCCACATGAATGCCCACAATGAAAAAACACGAAGTAATCGGACAAATCACCACTTCCCATCACAAGGAAAAATGTTAAGCATTCTATTCACAGGGAATGGATTGGAGTTGATTTCTGCCCATCTTGGAAACCCTCCCGTTTCTACACTCTATGAAGATGAAGCAGTCCTTTGTTGTTTGATGGCTCTGTGAGTGTGTAGAAACAGAAGAAATCTTCATTCCAAAGTTTCTGGGCATTTTAAAATTAAAGAAACAAAAAACTTCAAATGTCAGTGTGATTGTGTTGTGGTCACATCCTTAAAGGGTAATTATCTAACTCTTTCATGGTAGAGCAACTGACTAAGAAGGCATCTTAGTGCCTTCTTAGTCATTGAACATTCATTGAACATTAACATTGAACTTCATTGCAGTAAAGGCTTCCAGCAAGTTCCTAACAATTCTTTCACCATTCTTCTTTTGCCATAAGCTGGATGCAATTCTGGATGTCACATATGAATTTATATCTGTTGGTGTTTGCAACTTTGAATGCCTATACTCATGGTGATTACTCTACAAATCTGCTTTCTTTCATTGCTCTTACAGAAATGTTGCATCTTTGAGAATGCAGAGTACATTTACTAGAGATCTCATGTCCCTCATGCTTATATCTTCATCATTTTCTTTGTCTTATTCATAAACTAAGTTATTGGTTTGTTGTTTTTTTATGGGATGAAGTCTACAAAATTTTGTGTATGTGCATCATGTTCAGTTTTGGAGTTTTCATAAAGAGATTCCCATATCCAGTATGCTCCTTTAGCACCCCTCCTAAAAACAGTGTGATTCCAACCAAAAAGGGGAAGCGTGGTAGAATTTTTCAAACAAAATAAACTCTACCCTGGCATTTTCCTTGTGTTGAAAATGTATATTTGTCTAAATACATTTGTTGTGTGTTTCCAAGGCACCTCCCCCCCTCCAAAAAAAAAGCCTTGAATTCAACTTGAAGAACTTCAGAGGATCCATGATTAATGTTGCATACATCTCACATGTGTTCAAACTCTGCCTAGTTTCACAAACCTGATACACAGCTGTGTGATTGTCTGGCACTGTTTCAATCATAGTTAGGTTTCTAAAGTGAGATCAGAGGAAACTTATCCATATATACAATAATGTGAATTGCTCTGAACTCTCAGCAAACAAGACTAACACAAGTCCTGGATTTAAAAAAAAACCCGATATGTCTATCTGCACATCCTTTATTCCCTTCCTTCATTTAACATGTTTTAGCTACTTTCAGACATTCCTGTAATTTTCAGAAAGGAGGAGCAGCACTGAAGTTCAGAATAGAGCATAAAGCAATATGATTGTATACACTTTGTTCCAGGTCAGGAACAAGAAAATGTGAGAATTATTTTCTATGTACCAAGATCACTAATAATCTCAGACTTTTTTTAAAACTTTATTTGTACCCCGCTACCATCTCCCCAAGGGACTCGGTGCGGCTTACATGAGACCGAGCCCAAACACAACAATACAAGCAATAAAACAACAATACAAGCAATTAAAAAACATAGACAATAAAATAAACAACATTATCAATAAAACAACAGACAATTAAAAACAGAGGGGAGGCCAAATGTAAAGTTAAAATTGGAAATATGCTGGGACATGAACGGAAGGTGATACTGGTGTTTGTGAAAGAGCATACGAGCAGACTTAGAAAATGTAAAGTGCTTTGGAGTACAAAGTGCTATGGGATCATTATTCCGGGAAGGCACACTGGAACAGCCACGTCTTCAAGTTCCTCCTGAAGACTGCCAAAGTTGGAGCCTGTCTGATGTCTTTAGGGAGTGAGTTCCAGAGTCGAGGGGCCACCACCGAAAAGGCCCTCTCTCTCGTCCACACCAATCGTGCCTGCGATGCTGGTGGGATCGAGAGCAGGGCCTCCCCAGATGATCGAAGAGATCGTGTGGGTTCGTATACAGAGATGTGGTCACGCAGGTAGGCGGGTCCCAAACCGTTCAGGGCTTTGTAGGTAAGAACCTGCACCTTGAATTGGGTCCGGTAGATGAAAGGCAGCCAGTGGAGCTCCTTAAACTTGCCAAAAGAAAAAAGTTCAGATACTGACAAAGCCCCACAAACTGATAGGTGCCCTATATGCATCATCATAGCCTAACCAAAGGTCCTACCATATCTGGAATGCTGCCCCACTACAAATTGAACATCTGTCAAGGATTATGTGACCCCTCTATGAATATGTAATGCTCTCATGGACACGCAGGATGATGTTCCAGAGCCCTGTAATGCACATGGATGGAAAATGTCCATAGTGATGTTTACACTCCAGCTAAGATTCGCTCAGTGAAGTCTTGTGATACCTTCTACCAAAATGTGGCACGATTGTGGACCAGTGGCAGGCATGTAGCCGGGGGGGGGGGGCTTTGGGGGCTTCAGCCCCCCCCCCCCCCGAAATTTTCATGGTGGTCCGTGAGAAGGCCTTCCTGGTACATTATTTAAACTGTTATGTTTATTCATATCATGATCTGATCACCATGTTCAATATATCCCATATACATGGGGGTATTGGGTTAACGAAACAAAAGGTTTGTTAGGGTAGACCCTCTTTCACTCAGACTCAGCCCCCCCCCCCCCCGAAACAAAATCCTGGCTACGGGTCTGACCAGTGGGGAAATTTTAGATCTGCAAGACCTTTCTGGGGATGAAGTAGTCAATTAGGATGCTGCTTCCAACACCTCTGGTGATTGGACCCCGGTATCATGGGATGGAAATGTCTGCATAAGAACAAATCCCACAGCCCTCTCCCCAGAGTGGCCCCTCTAGGGACATGAGGTCCCTCAGGAAATGTATCCTGCATCCTCAAAGAAGGAACATTTCAGTAAGACCAGAGCTGGGATGCTTTAAACACCAGGCTTTGGACTTGGAAACATATAGTATTACATGCACATAAAGAGTTTCCAAAATCCTCCCAAACCAGAGCAATTCAAAGGGATCCTAGTTTTGGGAATAAGGTGGCAGTTCTGGGAGTGGGGGGATGTACCACATTCAGTATCAAAAAATACAGTGTCTTAAAAATACAGTATTTTAAAAAATAAAACACATGTTTTATTACACCGAATTATTCCATGTCAGAATGATTCCTTGTCAAAATTAATGTTTAAGAATTAGATGTTCTGATAATTAATGATGGGTCTTAAATCCATGTTTTAACCAAGGAAGATCTTTCTTTAAAGTTTTAAATTAAATCTTTTCTTGTTGCATAACTTGGATTGAATCTATAGAAATTGTATACTGGATAGTTCTATTTGTATGTAAAAATGAATATTGAAACACATAGTAAACTCTTTTTGTAATATGCTTGGTGTTTTTTTTCCCAGCAGAACTGGGTATTTAATAGGCAAACAAGAATTTTTAAGGTAATATACAGCAATCTGCTCCAGGAAATTGACTAAAAGGATTAGTCTTGCCTACATGTGAAAACCACCAGATCCTGTCTAATCTTGGAAGGTAAGCAGGGTCAGCTCTGGTCAGAACTTGGATGTAAGACTGCCGAGGAATACCAGGTGCTGGATGCTATATTTCAGAGGAAAGCACTGGCAAACCCCCCTCTGAGCATTCCTTGCCGAAGAAAACCCTATAAAATTCATGGGGTCACCTTAACTCAAAAGGCCACTTGAAGACACACACAGGATGCATTTTAAAATCAGAAGGGCTATATGTGCAACGATATTTTTACAAGTTCATTCATACACAGGAAAAAGGAAATTCAACTCCCCTAATAGCATAGAAACAGATGAGGACAACTTAAAAATAATAGTCTAGGTGCAAATGCTGCAGCTGTACCAAATACTAAAGAATTCATATGCATATCTGTATTCTAACGTTTGTATTGAGAGTTTTTGATTATATTATGTTTTTATGGTGTGTGTGTCACCTTGGATCCGGTATTGGGAGAAAGACAGGATATAAATCCAATAACTAGATAAATCTGCCCTTGCAATGATATGAAAACCGGAAGAATAACTCTTTCTTTCTTTGTTTTAAAGGTATAAATTTCTTCTTGCTGTTTTTACAGCCTACTTTAAAATTCTCAATAATAAATTCTACAGGAACTTGTCCTCTAAATATCAGAACATTTTATTAAAATCCTTGAGGCTTAGCTGTTTTCCCCACCAACATGTGCATGGTTTTAAACTGTTTTAACTTTTTAAACACATTTTAACTTGTTGCTTTGTTTCAATACACTGGTAGCCTGTGTATGTTCTTCCATTGTTTTAACCTGCTTCCACTGACCTTATATTTCAAATCAGTGTTATTGTTTTCCACTGACTGTGTTTCAGTCTGAGATCCATGATATCAGATAGAATATATGAATGTGTATGTAGGTGTGTAGTAGAGAGTGTGTGTGTGTATCTACATAATTATAATAAACCAACACCAACTTTTGCTTCCAATATTTGCAGTTGTAGACTAATTTATTTCTTGTAGTTCAGTTTTTAAAAAATGTATTATATTGTTTAATTAGCTTTGAGACTATTTATTTATATATTTACTATATTTATATCCCATTTTTCTCTACCCCGGAGGGGACTCAAGGCGGCTTACAGATAAGCAATAATTCAGTGCCTTAACAACAATATACAGTTAAAATACATTAAAATTAAAATTAAATAAAAATACAAGTTTTTGTTGTTTTAATTTAAATTGTTTACATTATTTGTTTGTTTTACTTGTGATCTATCCTGAGAAACTGATGTAAGGGATATAAACATTTTAATACATATACTTATAAATAAACATATTTTAACAAATAGAAGTATGGTCCATTGCAGAAAACTACCTTTTTCTGATTTTCTTCAGAATTGCTGCAAGCTCTACTTTTCTGGGACCCGTTTTCAAAACCTGCTACATCAGTATGCAATAGGTTAAAAGACCAGATTGGGTCAGGATCCCTATGTATTTTTACTGTCTGGTTTACAAGCTGCTCTACCATTAACATCTCCAGAAACTCAGATCTCAACATGCTTCCACTTTTGGAGATACATTTAGATTTCACAAAAAACAAAACAAAAATGAAACCCCAGTGCTGAATGGACTCCATACTTCAGTTCATGAGAAAGATTGTTTCAGAACATGACATATCATAAAATAGACAGAAATAGTGCATCTACACTGTGGAATTAATACAGTTTGACATTGCTTTACCTGTTGTGGCTCAATACTATGGAATCCCAGGATTTCTAGTTTGGTGAAACACCAGGACTCTTTGGCAGAGAAGGCTAAAGACCTTATAAAACAACAACTCTCATGATTCCATAGTATTGAACCATGGCAATTAAAAGTACAGCATGTCATCCTACATTAATTCTAGATGTACCTTGACTCTAATACTGAGTCAAACCTGCTAAGGCCAGCAAAGCGCTTCTGTGTTTCATTTGGGGCCTTTTCTTCCCTCTTTTTTTTTTTTTTTTAATAATCTTTATTGAATTTTTGGTTGTACATGGTTCAAAGGTTGTGGGGTAGGGAAGTTTGAGGGGAGGGGGGGTAGGGTAGAATCCGGGAGGGGGGGAAAGGGAAGACGGGGGTGTGTGTGGGTTAGGTTAGGCTAGGATGATGGAGGGCAGGGGAAGGGGGTTGGCGGTGACTTCCCGCTAGTCTTCCGGACTCTTCCTTTACAATTTTTATTCTGCATTCTTTTTCTTGCCAGCTCCGACTTCTATGTTTTGCCTTTTTCATAGGCTCGACAGATCTATATGGAGCGGAAAGCCTTCAGTTTCAATAAAGTCAATGAAACCTGTCCAGGTTGTGTCCTTGTCTTTTCCTTTAAGTCTCTGTGAGAGATAATCCATTTGTATAATATCCAGTACTTTTATAGTCCATTCTTCCAGAGTTGGAATCTCTTTTCTTTTCCACACCTTCGCTAGAAGCATCCTCGCTGCCGTACTAAGGAGAAAGATCATCTTTTCTTGATTTTTGTCTAATTTTACATTTGTGATGCCTAGTAGATATGTTTCTGGTATTAATGGGATATTAATTTTCATAATTTTTTGGGTTGCTTTATGTATTCCTTTCCAATATTTTTTGACTAATTTGCAAGTCCACCACTGGTGAAAGAAAGTTCCCTTTTCTTTCCCACATTTCCAACACAAGTTTGTCCCATTTTTATTAAATTTTGCTATTTTTACTGGAGTGAAGTACCATCGAAAAAACATTTTATGCCAGTTTTCGCGAAGATCGCTGGCCTCTGTATATTTTAATTTGTTCGTCCAGATTTCCTCCCATTGTTTTAATAAGACGCTATGTCCTAAATCTTTTGCCCAATTCACCTGGCACTCTTTTATTTGTTCTTCCTCCGTACTCCACGCAAGTAATTGTTGGTGGAGGATTTTTATAAGTTTGGTTTTCTTTTTCATAGCCAATTCCCAGATTCCTTGGTCCTCACTGAAACCCAATTTGCTATCCTCTTTAAATTCTTGGTAAATTTGATGATAGTTTAGCCATGACATCTTTTCATTTTTTTGCTTGATTTCTTCCAAAGATTTTAGCATTAGTTGCCCTCCCCCCACCTCCTCATTTCTCTTTAGTAACTGCTGGTATGTTAACCATTTCTTTTCTTCTAGTTCTCTTTTGTGCTTCGCCTCTATTGGGGATAACCATAGCGGCGTTTTGGTATATAGCCTAGGTAGGTATTTTTCCCATGTTTTTATTAGGGCACATCTAATATAGTGGTTGCTGAAAGCTTTTTCCACCTTTCTCTTTTTGTACCACAGGTACCCGTGCCAACCGGCCCTGAGGTCGTGTCCTTCTAGTGCCAATAACGGTCGATTCTCTAGTGTGGCCCATTCTTTTAGTGCAGCTAAATTACATGCCTCGTAATAAAGTTTGAGGTCCGGCAGTCCGAGTCCACCCCTTTTTTTTTCATCCGTTAGTATTTTAAAACTGATTCTCGGTTTACCGTCTTTCCATACAAATTTTGTAATCCCCGATTTCCATTTTTTGAATAGATAATCATTCCTGAGCACCGGTAAGGCTTGAAAGAGAAATAAGAGTTGGGGTAATACTGTCATTTTAATTATAGCGATTCGTCCTAATAGCGAGATGTTTTGGTGTTTCCACTTATTCATATCTTTTTGAATTTTGCCCCACAATGGCTCGTAATTGTTTTTTATTAGATTTATGTTGCTTTTTGTAATGTTTATCCCTAGATATCTTACCTTATTTTTGATTTTTATTTCCGTAAGCTCTTGTAGCGTCTCTCTAGCCTTTTGATCCATATTTTTGGTCAGTAATTTTGTTTTTTGTTTGTTTAATTTGAAGCCCGCTACCTCCCCGAAATTCTCAATTTTGTTTAGCCACTTCTTGATGTTGTTTATTGGGTCCTCAACTATGCATACCACGTCGTCTGCATAGACTCTTAGTTTGAACTGGTAGCCTCCTACTTTGATCCCTCTTAATGCCTGATCTTCGTTTATCGTTCTAATCAGTGTCTCCATAACTAGGATGAAGAGTAAGGGAGACAGAGGGCATCCTTGACGTGTGCCTTGTGTGAGCTTTATAGCTTTTTTAGTTTCTGCCCCGTTTATTATGAGTGTAGCCTCCTGGTTTGCGTAAATTGCCTCCACAGCATTTTTGAAATGGAACCCCATATCCAGTTCGTTTATTAATAATTTTAGATATTGCCAATTGATTCTATCAAAAGCCTTCTCGGCATCAATAAACATAAGGGCCAATTGTTTTTCGTTATGGGTCTCATAATACTCTATTGTGTCAATAATTATTCTAATATTATCTTTTATTTGCCTATTCGGGAGAAATCCTACCTGGTCCATTGAGATCCAATTTTTTAAGAAATTTTTTAACCTCTCTGCCATGATTATTGCAAAAATCTTGTAATCTGAATTTAAAAGCGAGATAGGTCTATAATTTTTTGTTTCGGTTGGGTCCGCTCCTTCTTTCTGTATTAATACAATATTAGCTTTTTCCCACGATTTGGGTATTGTTTTATTTTCTAAAATATTATTTAATATATCTTTTAATAGGGGGCTTAACTCGTTCTTGAATGTTTTGTAAAAGGTGGTCCCGGGGACTTATTAGGTTTGAGTTTACGGATGGCTTGATCTATTTCAAAAGGGGTAATGTTACCATTCAAAATCTCCCTTTGTGTATCCGTTAATTTTGGTAATTTTAAGTTCCCCAGGTATTTTGAGATGTTTTCTGGGGGGATATCTGTTTTTTTGTATAGACTTTGGTAAAATTGGAGAAATTGATCCGCTATCTCTTTATCTTTCGTATATGTTTTCCCTTTGGCTTCAATTTTGGTAATTATCTGTTTTCTTCCTTTTCTTCCCTCTTAAGTTGTATGTTTATGGTCACAGGGCCAATAGAGAAAATAAAACATCTTTTCTGAACATGACCAAGGTAATATCTGCCTGTATAAGGCATCCTGAATCACAATCAAGTCTCTGAATGCTCTATGGGGTCTTTGGGCTGGATGCATTTGCTGAGGGGCTCATGTGTCTCTATGGGGACATTTCTCATGGATAATCAAGGAGAAATGCTGGAAGTAGCACCCTGATTGATAACCTTTCCCACAATGAGAGTTCTTAGTTTCCCCAATAGTTGACAGTGGTATCGGGTATTTGTAGGATAGCCACAAGACCCAGCTGGGCTAATCTGGGAAGGAGCAACTGGCTCTATGGACCATTTCCATCGGTGTGGGTTGCAGGGTTCTGAAACCTCTTCCTACTGGTCCACATGGATGTCTGACACATATTTGTAAGGAGTGTCACATGATGTCCAGCAGTTATCCCAGACATTAGTGGTCATGACTTTGTATGCATCTACTTTAACTGCCATAGCACCATGGTATGGGATCCTGGGATTGACAGTTTGGTGGGAGAACAGCACTTTTTGTTAAAGAAGGCTCAAGACCATGCAAAATGCTATAGAACCAGAATTCCATAGCACTGAGCCATGGCAGCTAATATGTGGTCAAATGCATTAATTCTACAGTGTTGATGTACTCTTTAGTGGAAGGGGGCACATGCCTACCTCATCAAACCAGATAATTTTAGTGTCCTAGGATGCTTTCCCCCCATTTGGGGGATGGAGACTGACACTGGACATCACATGATGTTATGTGACATCCGGCGGAGGCCCCACCCACAACTGGTGTGAAAGCATCCTTGGCTGCTTTCAACCCAACACGGAAGCCTTCCTGTGTTGTACTGGCTCCAATGGGCGATGCTATGTGATGGAGAAAGCATTGCGGAGAGGGAGCTGTGTGCGGGCAACAGATTCATTCCACTGCTCCCTCTTTCCTCACAGAAGCCTGGCAAAGTAGGATGCTTGCTGATGAGTTTGTATGAGTTTGATGGAAGGTGCTTTCTTGAACTATTTCACGTAGAAGTATGCTATTGCCAAGGGAAATATGCAGTGTAGATCCAGTCAAAGTTTCATTATAAAATGCTATACAGAAACACTTTACTTACCTTAATACTCAGAAATAGTTCCAATTCAGCTAACTTTATCTCGCTCACATTTTTCTGCTGCTATACATGATCTAAATTTGGCAGAATTTTATTACTGATGTGGAAAGCTTCCAGGAATGTTTTAATTTAGATGTCATTGTCGATAGCAAGTCTGTAGTAATGAGGTTTTCCTAATTGTAACTTTTGGGTTTGCTAAGAGACAGAGTTTGGCTTCTGCTATTTTCCATCAGATGTAAGACTGAACAGGACAGAAATAGGAATGACAATTGATGTTAAGAAGATTAAATTCTTGGGCTCATTTCAACTAAAGACTATCCCTCAGGGTGATTGAAGCCTGTTATGGTTTTCGGAATCATAGACTTTCTAGACCACCTTTCAATCCAGCCAAAGTTGTTTCTTGACAATTGTGCATAAGAATAATGGCATGAAAAAAATCAGGTGTGACTTTTGGACACTTTACATCTGAGTATAAGATAGAGAGAAGAGAAGTTACTTTACCCCTCCAGATAAATTCCCACTTAAAATTTTTCCAGTGTTATTAATACTGCAAACTGAAAATTAGCTTGTATGTATATGCATGCCTGTAGAGCAACATATTCACAAGGGTGCAACCTTTAGTAGAAACATGACTAAGGACCTCATCAGATGGGTGGAGGGGAAGTGGGAGGAAGCAAAGTAAACCATCCTCCTTCATTGCCTTTCATCTTTCTTCATCTTCTGGGATTGCCAACCATACCACATCTTTTCCCCATCTTCTGCCCATCTTCAACCTGTTTGGAGTCAGGTACGAAGTAGAATAACAACAACAACAACTTTATTCTTATACTCCACCAATATCTCCCTGAAGGGACTCGGGGTGGCTTACATATGTGTCAAATGCCCATAAGATATAAAAGCAAAACAATCCATTAAAACAAAAATACAATTAAAATAAGAGCATAGTAAAATATAACAATTCAGATAAAAACACGATGAAATAAAACATAACAATATAAAACAGCATTGAAACTCAAAATAATGCTCAACAAAACCAATAACCAGTAATAGAATGAACACGACCAGGCCTTAAAAAGGGCCAGGCATGGGATAGTGCAAAACAGCGTACCATAGGGCGAGGGTATGGGTTGAAGTGCAGAGAACGAAATATTATCAGGCGACCTAGGGACTGGGCATTTATAACTAGGGACTAACTGAAGCATCCAGGTTTTTTGCAACAAAAAAACATGGTCAGAGAATCTGGAAAAGCTATAATCTTGGATATATTAGAGCAGTAGTTATAGGAACTGTGATTACTGAGAATTAATGCATTCGGTAGATCCTTCCATAATCCAGGCTTAATTTTAAGACTCTTGAATATCCATTCAATATATCCTCTTACAGACTCAAGTCAGTTTAACTGTGAAACTCCGTGTAAACTGCCCTCTCAGAGCTATGTACTGCAGCAATCCAATTTGGGTTATGGGAGGGGAAGTTTCCCCTTCTCTGTTAGCTTGCAATTGCTCCTCTCTGCTTTTATGAGAGCTCATTGGTTACTATTCTGTAATGCTTGCTGGCTTCCAAGCAAATTAGCACACAGGCCATTGATGGATATAAGTGTTTAAAACTAGGGACATACGTGTGTAAAAAGCCCAATAGCTTGGAGGCAATGCTCTTTACAGACCCAAGGGACACTCAAAGTTTCAGAGACATTTTCGGAAGATCTGCCCCACTGAACTGTGGAGCCATGAAGGAAGGTGTTTGCGATGAAAATGTGAGGGCTGGGAGCAGGAATCATTTCATTGAATATGAGTGGATGGCACAGAGACAATTTCACAAAGTGGGTTAAAAGGCTAGGTAGAAGCATGTGATTTTTTTTAACAGCATGATATATGTAGCTCAGTTTGTGAACTATGTACCAAACATACGGCAAAGGAAAAAAAGCAAATACCCACTGATGTGATTTCTGAAACTTGACTTCTTCCTTTCTTTACATTATTTTGCTTTCCATATCCTTCATTCTATGGTGATGTCATTTGGTTTATAAAATCAAATGTGGAAAGTCTATTTTAAGGACCCCTTCTTCTTTTGTGAAGGATAACATACTTTTAGTGCTACCTTACTTGTCTAAGTATCCAAAAGTCACCTTAAAGTCTAAATCCAGAAACAGAAATAAAATATAAACATGCTTCATAATGATACATAATTCCAGAGGACATTCCTTGTACCTCTGAAACAGGATTAACCAAAATGTGTCCTTTTGAGAATTTCTTCAGAATGTCTCTGCTTTCTTTCAGTGGTGTGTGGTTTGTTGGTGCTGCTTAAAAGTGACCATTAAATACCAAACTCTCAGAATGTTTTCCATATATACTGAGTGGTCTTTTTGCTATGTACAAAAACTTAATTTCACTCAGTTCACCACAACTAAGCTAGCCTTAAAGTACAGTTGAAGGGGGAAAGTACCTTTTAAAAAGAGGCACTAATTGATACATCAGAGTTGAGCAGGGTTATGACTTTTGAACTATGTAAACTCTGTTAATCCTACTAGTATGTAGAAGGACGTTATTTGTATGAAGAACAGTCAGTTGTTTGTCTGTAGTTTATGGGTATGTGGCATATTAAGACCTTACATCTGGCACTCAAAAGTCTTCCATCTAAAATTATCTTATTAGGATCTGTCAGACCGTATGTGCTTTCAGTGGAGAGAATCAATAATGTGAATGCATGCGATACTTCATTAATAAAACACAGATTAATTTAGAAGAGATATTCTATAGGATTGTCTGCTGTTGACATGATTACATTCTAGAGCCCATTTAGATATTTCTGAAACAGCCCAATTCCATGTAGCTTAATCTTGAGAGTAACCGGGGGGGGGGGGGGGGGGGGGGGAGGAGGGGAATCTATAATGTAAAAATTAATGTAGTTTTACATCACATTAATTATCATGGCTTAATGCTATGAAATTATGGGAGTTGTGATTTCATGCGGGGTTTTTTTTTTGCCTTCTTTGCCAAAAATGCTGGTGCCAGCCTCACCAAACTACAAATCACAAGCTTCCATAGAACTCTGCCACTGTGGTTAAAGTGGTGTTGAACTGCATTAATTATACAGTGTAGATCAGTGATTCTCAACTTGTGGGTCCCCAGGTGTTTTGGCCTACAACTCCCAGAAATCCCAGCCAATTTACCAATTGAACACCAAAACATCTAGGGTTGAGAACCACTGATGTAGATGCACCCCAAACTTCTGTTGCTGTTACCTGGCTTCAAGCTGATTTTGACTTATGATGGGCCTCCAAGTGAGAAACCTGCAAGTCACCCCATGTTCAACGACTCTGTTTGGGTCTTTCAGGCCCATGCCTACTACTTCTCTTATTGAGTTAATCCATCTGGAATGCATTCTACCTCTATTCCTATGGCCTTCCATTTTCCCAAGCATTATCCTCTTTTCTAGTAAATAACCTCTTCTTGTGATATGGATAAAGTGCAATAGCCTCAGTTTAGCAATCTTGGCTTCTAGGGAGAGCTTGGTCCTCATGTGTTGTAGGACCATTTATTTGTCTTTTTAGCAGTCCGTGGTAGGGACTAAATATAATTGGAGATTGGGAAATCTGAGCACCAAAAGAAATGTATATATGGCTATAGTGCTTTTTATTCTTCAGCATAATCAGATGACTTTTGCAGACATTGTAGAAATAAGAGGATGAATTCTATCCAATATTTCACAAATAGGTATCAGGTGTTTTGGCACTATTCTCTGAATATAATATATATAGTAAAGGTTTCCCCTTGACATTAAGTCGAGTTGAGTCCGATTCTGCAGGGTGGTGTTCATCTCCATTTCTAAGCCAAAGAGCCGGCTTTGTCCATAGACACCTCCAAGGTCATATGGCTGGCATGACTGCATGGAGCACCATTACCTTCCTGCCAAAGTGGTACCTACTGATCTACTCACATTTGCATGTTTTCAAACTGATAGATTGGCAGAAGCTGGAAATAACTATTGGCGCTCATCTCATTCATGGATTCGAACCGCTGACCTTCCACTAATGACTAGCATTAGGATGACATTTTGCACACATAAGTATGGGAGGCTTTGGGCAAGAGAAGTCTTTACAATTTAGTGAAGTTAAAAAGTTTAGTTATAGAGTTTTAAATCTCTTCACCCTTAGACCTGATTTGTTTGTGCGGGACTGTGTCCCTCTTCTCATGAGCTGGTCATTGACCGTAATAAAGTGAACTTGACTAAAAAGTTTAGTAATTCCTTCTGGTTTAAGTGGACAATTTCCATGAAAGCAGCACATATGATAATGGTGACATGTAGTAAGAGATGTGCCCAATTGTGGAAATACAGGCTTTTCTGCGAGAAGTCTTTTTTTTTTTTTCATTTTGGGAAAAAAATTGAGACTATAAGGGAGCACTTGTACCTAGGTGCAGTTGCTGAAACAACCTCTTCAGTTTTATCCATAAGCATGTATATAAATGTTAACAAAAACCTGACCTTTCCTCATCTTCATTGTAGTAGAAGTATTTAATAATTGGCCATGCATGTACAAGTGATTGTTGTCCATGTGATTTTGATTTAAATCTTTTGGGGTGAAGTTTACATTGTGGTATAATCTGCCTTTAGCCCTCAAGGCACAACAGCACAGACTAATCTACAAAACTAATGTTCCCAACCTGGCTGCCGATTCCATGATGTGCTCCAGCTTGCCCAGGCTGCAGTTTGCCTCACGGCGAATGTGGTGCTATAGTAGTGCTAAAGTGCACTGCTTGTGGTGATAGCCTGGGGAAGGGAGGTGGTAAGATTAAATAAGAATGGTGCTACTTAGTACAGAACTTTGTGCAAGGATCCTTTTTCGGACTATTATTAGCATTATTACACAGATATACAAGAGGGATCAAAGCAATGTATCTGGCATGTGAAGAAGTCTGTGTCTTGAAGCTATTGACAGCAAAACAAAATATTTTGCAACAATCCAAGCACAGCCCAAAGCTGTGGCTTGGGGGTTGAAATTGTTACTTTTTCCATGACAAGTCACAGAATCCTTGGATAGTTTGCTGCTGGGAGGTCATGTGGGATATGTAGTCCAAAGTACTTTGGCCACATCATGAGGAGACAGGAAAGCCTAGAGAAGACAATTATGCTGGGGAAAGTGGAAGGAAAAAGGAAGAGGGGCCGACCAAGGGCAAGATGGATGGATGGCATCCTTGAAGTGACTGGACTGACCTTGAAGGAGCTGGGGGTGGTGACGCCAGGGAGCTCTGGCGTGGGCTGGTCCATGAGGTCACAAAGAGTCGGAGACGACTAAACGAATGAACAACAACAACGTGTCATTATGGATGTAAGAGCCTCAATGTGACCTTTCCAGTTTCTCTCATGACCCTTGAACTGCCTTCATGTTGAGTAATGGTGACCCCATGAAAGAGAGATCTTTAAGTCATCCTGTCATCAACTCAGATTTTGTGAATTCAGGGCAGTGTCCTCCTTGATTCAGTCTTTCCATCTGGAATGTGCCCTCCTCTTTTCCTTCTACCCTACCAAGCATTATCATAATCATAATCATGATCATCATCTGTCCTTCCTCCTCCTCTACTTCTTCCTCTCCTCCTTAAATCAAGAAATAGCTTTCTAATAGCTGCAGAGATACTCACAGGAACACCTCGGCAAGTGGGAGTCCAAAAGTGGCAGGTTAAAGGCCAGAACTTGAATCAATGGCTGATATCAAATGAGAAACTCCCTCCTGGGCACACAGAAGATTGGGTGACTAGGAAGACGCTGAAGAGGCTATACTCTGGTACCGAGATGCAGAACCAACCTTAAGAAATGGGGCTACAAAGTGGAGTTCATGACATGTGAGTGTAGAGAAGAACAAACCACAGACCAACTACCGGTACTACAATGCAACTTGAGCCCTGCCACCTGCACAATGGAGGACCTTCTCACAGCGACACCAGAGGCACTCCAAGTGGCCAGCTTCTGGTCAAAAGACATTTAGTAGAAAACTAATTTTTAAACTTTGTGGTTTTTAAAATACATTATAATTGTATTTTTAATTTGCTGCTAAATAAACAAACAAACATGATATGGCGAAAGTAGGACAACCTCAATTCGGTCCTCATGGTTTCTGGCATCATTTTCTTTAAGGTAAAGGTTTCCCCTGACGTGAAGTCCAGTTGTGTCCAACTTTGGGCGTTGATGCTCATCTCCATTTCTAAGCCTAAGAGCCACAGTTGTCCGTAGACACCTCTAAGGTCATGTGGCCAGCATGACTGCATGGAGTGCTGTTCCTTCCAACCAAGGCGGTACCTATTAATCTATTCACATTTGCATGTTTTCAAACCGCTAGCTTGGCATTTTCTTAACCCCCCCCCCCCCCAATTTATTTATTTGGGCACAAGTTTTAACATGAAGAAGAGAGGCCCTTGGAGAAACTTCGGTCGCCATCCTTTCCAGGCACTTGTCTAGTCCTGGGTTTTTTGAGAGGGACTAACCAACTTGCCATCCTACCAACCCAGCCTTCTCTCTGTCCTCAGAAATGTCTCTCAGGTTCCTTGGATGCTTCCCCGCCCCCCTCTCTTCCTCCCTCCTACCCTCCATGCTTCCTTCATTTCTTTTCCTTCCTTCCTTCCTTCCTTCCTCCCTCCTTCCTTCTTTCTTTCCTTCCTTCCTTCTTCCTCCCCTCCTTTTTTTCCTTCCTCCTTCCCTGTGTTTTTTCTTTCCTTCCTTCATTTCCTTCCTCCTTTCTTTCCTTCATTTCTTTTCCTTCCTTCCTTCCTTCCTTCCTTCCTTCCTTCCTTCCTTCCTTCCTTCCTTCCTTCCTTCCTTCCTTCCTTCCTTCTCTATCTTTCTCTCTCCCCGGCGGCTAGAGGGGGCGGGGTGAGGCCCTCCCGCCCCCTCCAATGATCCGGCGCAGCAGCAGCGACTAGGCAGAGGCGCCAAGCGCGAGGCAGGCAGGCAGGCAGGCGAGGCCGGGGAAGGCGCTGCCCGATCCAGAGGGAAAGCGAGAGCCAGAGAGAGGAGCGCGAGCGCTCCTTCCACCCCTTGGCCCCGGAGCGCGCGCGGAGCCCAGCAGGAAGAGGAGGATGCTGCGTGGCCCGCCGTCCCTGTGCCTGCTGCTCCTGTTCGCCTTCGCCTTGTTCTGGGCTCTTCCTCTCGTGCCGGGGCGCCACTACCCGCACAGCGCCGTGTTGGACGGGGCGTCCCGCTACCGGCTCTCCTGGGGGGTCCGGGGCAGCACCGTGGCCTTCCGCCTGGAGGTGCGCACCCTGGGCTACGTGGGCTTCGGCTTCTCCCCGACGGGGGCCATGGCTTCGGCGGACCTCGTGGTGGGCGGCCTCGACCGGGGGAAGCCCTACTTGCAGGTGAGAGCGGACAGGGAAAGCGGGGCGGGGGCGGAGGAAGAGCCACCGGGTGACCCTAGGCAAGAAGGCACATTCTCTCAGCCTCAGAGGGAAGCAAAGGCGAGCCCTCTCGGAAGAAACTTTAGAATCGTAGAGTTGGAAGAGACCTCATGGGCCATCCAGTCCAACCCCCTGCCAAGAAGCAGGAAATTTGCATTCAAAGCACCCCCGACAGATGGCCATCCAGTCTCTGTTTAAAAGCCTCCAAAGAAGGAGCCTCCACCACACTCCGGGGCAGAGAGTTCCACTGCTGAACAGATCTCACAGTCAGAAAGTTCTACCTCATGTTCAGATGGAATCTCCTTTCTTGTAGTTTGAAGCCTTTGTTCCGCATCCTAGTCTCCAGGGCAGCAGAAAACAAGTTCGCTCCCTCCTCCCTCTGACTTCTTCTCACATATTTATACATGGCTATCATGTCTCCTCTCAGTCTTCTCTTCTTCTGGCTAAACATGTCCAGCTCTTTAAGCCATTCCTCATAGGGCTCGTTCTCCAGACCCTTGAACATCTCTCTCTCTTTTTTTTGGCGGTATGTAAGACATGGGCAAACTTCAGCCCTCCAGGTGTTTTGGACTTTAACTCCCACAATTCGCTGTTAGGAATTTTGGGAGTTAAAGTCCAAAACACCTGGAGGGCCAAAATTTGCCCATGCCTTAGAATCGCCATAAGTGTAAAACGACTGCAAGGCACCCAGTAACAATAAGTAAATAATAAAGGAATGAGAGGAAAGTTTTTCTTGATCCGCTTGCAGTTTCCCCTTCTTCCCCTCTTCCTTTTTGTCCTTCTCTTCTCTGCCTTCTTTTTTTACTCTCCTCCTCCTCCTCCTCTTCCTCCCTTCCTCCTCCCTTAGCTCAGGCATGGGCAAACTTTCTAACTTGGGGGCTGCATGCTAGCACTCCCTGCTAGGAGGACTGGCTGCTCAGTAAGGGAAGGAGGAAGGGAAGAGAGAAGGAAGGAGGAAAGGGAGGAAGGGGAGGATAGAAGGAGAAAGAGGGGAAGGAGGAAGGAAAGAGGGAAGGAAGGATGGAAGGGAATGGAGGGAGGGAGAAAGAGGGAGAGAGGGAAGGGGGGAAGAAAGAGGGAAGGAAGGAAAGCCAAAAGGAAAGGAAGACAGGATAAAGAGGGAGGGAAGGATGGAAGGAAAGAATGGAAGGAGAAAGAGGGAGGGGTGGGAGGTAAGGAGGAAGAAAAGAGAATGAAGGAAAGACAAAAGGGAGGGAAAGAGGAAAGGATGAAAGAGTGGAAGGGAAGGATAAATGGATGGAAGGAAGGGAAGGAGGAAGGAAGGAGAGATGGAATGAAGGGAGAAAGAGTGGAAGGAAATGAAGGGAGGAAGAAGAGGGAGGGGTGGAGGAAAGAGAGAAGGAAAGGCAAAAGGGAAGGAAGTGAGGGAGGGAGGGGGAGGAAGGAGAAAGAGGGAGAGAGGGAAGGAAGAATGAAAGATGGAAGGGAAGGAAGGAGGGAGAAAGAGGGAGGTAAGGGGGGGAGAGTGGAAAGAGAGAAAGGAAGGAAAGACAAAAGGGTGGAAGGGAAGGAAAAAGAGGGAGGGAAGGAGGTTGAGAGAAGGAAGGAAAGATAGGTTGGTGGGAGAGAGGGGGGGGGCTGAGAAAAGAGCCCAAGGGGCTGCATTTGGCCCTGGGTTTGCCCATACATTAGCTTTAGCTGCTTCTTCCAATTTAAAGATTCATTTTATGGCAGTTCATATTTTTGACTCTTCACATTATGCTTCAGATTCTTTTTACAAGTAACCCTAACTTTTTTAAACCTGGTGTTGAAATGCATCTTTCTGAAGAGGAAAGAGTGAAGAAGTGGAAACTATCAGTGCCTCCCTTGTCTTGATGAGCTTTCTTGCTATCATTAAAGAGAGATCATATTTCTTATGCCGTATATTATTATCATTAATATGCAAGGGACGTTCATTAAAGATTTCCCCTGACCCACTTCCTGTGGACTGAGAGCAATGAAACTTGGCACAGTTATGAGTCCTTCTCTATATGGGTGCCATCTAGGAACACACACTTCTCTGATCTTTTTAAGTAACTGTAAACACCTCACTTGTAGAAGTTGGCAGGTTGCTCCAAAAGCCATGTTGTGACTTCAGAAATCAGAGTCTCATCATCTGAAAAATGCTTGCCCTTCAAAAATAACTTCATTGTTGGAAAGAGGTGGAAGTCCAATGGTGCAAGGTCAGGTGAATAAGGGGGATGCGGTAGAATTTCAAAGCCACAGGAGCATGCTTCCATTTGGGCAACATGTTAGCTGCGAACTGGTGCATTGTCTTTTGACTTCTTTTATCCATCAGAGTTAAATCCTGGGAGTTTATAGGTCTGGATGCTTTTGGACTTAATGTCAGTCTTATTTAAGGTGAAATTCAGGTTATTAAAACTGGGACTGGCACAAATGGCAGTCTTGTTGGATTCCAACCCCAGAATTTATTGCACTCTAGGCTGGCTAGAGTGACGGGAGTTGTAGCTCCCTGCACACTGTCCAGCCCTGCAGTAAAGTGACCCAAAGGAGTAGGTTGATGGGAGAAACCTTCACATGTGTGTTCTAGTCCCACTCATCTCACATTGGTGTGGCAACCTTGTAGTCATTATTAAGTAAATCTGGCCCTGTTCAAAGACACACATCCCAACGTAACAAAGTAAATGTGCACAGAATTGCAAGCCCTGTTTACTAGTTTTAATAATAACAAACGTACCAGCATTCACTTGGATGTGTTCATGTGTACACATTCTTGAAGCAGGAGACACATCAGCAGTGTTGCCAGCAATGAAATATTCACACCATTTCATGCACTCTCAATACATCCAGCACCAATTTTTGTCAGGTTTCTGTCTCCTCCTGCAGCTTTCCTTTGTTTGTCAAGTCCTATGGAAAATACTATTCCTGGGATTGCATATTATTTGGAAAAATGACTGTCATAACTTTTTGATGGTATATAAACACATTAACATCTAAAACAAGTGATATTTTAAGCTACTCTGAGGTTGGAATTAGGCCACAATTCATATTTTGTATTGCCATAATTCACACAGTCCCTGGGATTTGGTAATGCAGTCCTTACATCTTCTAAATTTGTCTGTCTGGATTCTTGACATGATATACTACTAACTCAACTTCAGAACAGTTTCTAATATGTGTAGTCTCTCGAGTTATATAAATATGATTATCCCAGCCCATTCCATTTATGAATATAAAGCAGTCATCTGGCCATGCACTGCCAGGATGAACTGTCTAAACGGAAATGTAATTGTATTGTCGAAGGCTTTAATGGCCGGGATCACTGGGTTATTGTAGGTTTTTCTGTGCTATATGGCCATGTTCTGGAGGCAGTTTTTCTCCTGACGTTTCGCCTGACCTCACTACCTCTGAGGATGCTTGCCATAGATGCAGGCGAAACGTCAGGAGAAAAATTGCCTCCAGAACATGGCCATATAGCCCAGAAAAACCTACAACAACCCGGAAATGTAATTCTCTCTTAAAGGACATTGGACAGTTCCTGAATTGGTCAAAGCATGGGTTGTATTCATCTACATGGGCCTGTTAAGCCCAATGTAAATATGCCCTGGTGCAGTCCTGGATCTGGCACATTGATGCCCAATCCAAAGTTGTTGGTTGCATGGCTGGGGAGCACTGCTCTTTCTCTGGGGCAGGGCACACCTTACCATTTCCCTTTCCCCCACTACCACCACTCCTTACTGGTCATGGAGCTCCATGCAAGCTCCTGGCCATTGTGGGTGCATCTCCTGATATATTAAAGTGGGGCACCTGAATGATAGCATGAAGAAGAGGGCAATCCCTCCTCCTTCCTTCTCATGTGCAGGCACACCATTCTGACTTTGGCTGATGCTAGAAGTGTTCTTATAATCAGGAGGAACAAGGAATATTGCCTGGTTACATGGCTGTCTCTGCTGATGTCGGAATGGGGTGCCCATATGATTAGAAAAGAAAGGGAACATGACCTTTGCAATCTTCATGCTTGTTATGTGAACTCTTGCACAGGCTTGTAGAGAGCTCCAAGGCCTGCTAGGAATGGCAGTAGCATAGGCACACTCCATCCACTCTCCCTGCACTGTTTTTTTCTTCATATGAGGAGTGACTTGAGAAACTTCAAGTAACTTCTGGTGTGAGAGAATTGGCCGTCTGCAAGGACGTTGCCTAGGGGATGCCCGGATGTTTGATGTTTTGCCATCCTTGTGGGAAGCTTTTCTCATGTCCCTGCAAGGAGAGCTGAAATTGGCAGAAGCTCAACCTGCTCTTCCTGGATTTGAACAACTGACCTCTTGGTCAGCAATCCTGCTGGCACAAAGGTTTAAGCCACTTCACCACCAGGGGCACTGATGAAAGCAGGGAAAGTGTGATGGTGACAGTGTTTGGTCTGGGCAGTGGATTGTGCCGAATCAGACCTTATCCATCTGTTCAGGCAACACAGAAGCCATGGTAGATGCTGGAGTTTCCAGAAAACTCTGGAGCGAGTATCCCACAACTTTGCCTGAAGCAGGGCAAAGCCAATTTAAAGCTAAAATCCTCAGGATATTCACCAGAAGTAGCTATGTGTGTGAAGAGAGACAGCCTTCCATTTGCAGTGAGCCCAGGGCTTTTGGCTTGTGTAGACAAGATCTCTGTAGTTTACACTTCTTTCCATTCACAACAACATTCAATTTCTTACTTGTAATTCATATAGAGTGCACCCAATAATTTATAACTCTGTGAGATTTAAAACATGAGTTTCATTAAAAAATACAAAATAATGAAATCTTCCATGCCAAATAATTTAGAAGATAGATGATCCATTTTTTCTTAGTGGAAAACAAGTAAGCTGCAGAATGTTGGGCCTGATGTCTTCCAAAATTGCCTTACTGGTTGGGTCAATAGTAATTGTAGTCCACCACTATTGGAAAGTCCATAATGTTCCATCTGAACATTAGGAAGAACTTCCTGACTGTGAGAGCTATTCAGCAGTGAAACTTTTTGCCCTGGAGTGTGGCCAAGGCTCCTTCTTTGGAAGCTTTTAAACAGAGGCTGGTTGGCCATCTGTCGGGGGTGCTTTGAATGCAATATTCCTGCTTCTTGGCAGGGGGTTTGACTGGATGGCCCATGGGGTCTCTTCCAACTCTATGATTCTATTGGAAATTCCAGTACACCATAACCTTATGGCAAAGGTAAAATGATGCTCTTCGGTTTGGCAAATGTGAATCTCTATGATCATAGAAACCACCTGAAAACTGCTAGTCAAAAGAATGGTATGACCCTGTTTGAAGTCAAACCTTAAGACTACCAATTGTATATACATTAACAAACAGTTAGTGGAGGCTTGGAAGGTTGCTATTTCCAACAAGCACATCAAGGCATCAGGCACACAAATGCTGCTGTTCGTTCTTTCCAATCCTACTGATCTCAGTGAGACTTGTTCTTTAAGTAGACATGAGTGGGACTGATTGCTTAAGCTTAGAAATGTAAATGGCAGAAGAACAAGCCTTGGTGGAGAAGGAATAAGGAGATCTGTTGCACAGCAAGTCTTCTTGTCTTATCCACCCTGTATTCTTTGACAGTGTCAACATACATATAAATATGGAACATCTGGGATTAAAAGATGTGAATCTCAGAAAAATCACTTGACAGAATGCTTGTAGCTTAACTTAAAAGCTCACCACAGGATAGGAAGACTAGAAGTGTTCTTATACCAGGTTCAATGTTTTGTCTATCTAGCTCTGCATGTTAACCTGATCAGCAGCAATATCATAATACTTGTGTCTGAATCAAATTGCTAGTTTGAGCTAAAGTACACCCATTGAACAAGGTACTGAGTTAGTAGACAAAATCAAGATGAAATGCTCCCAGAAAGCAAAGTTGACTAAACTGAGACTGCTGTACTTTGGACATATCCTGAAAAGGTATGACTTCCTAGAAAAGCCAATAATACTTGTTGCGGTAGAAAGAAGGGGAAGATCACATTACAGCTGGATAATTTCAGTCAAGAAAGCCATGACCCTGGATCTGCAGGACCTGAGCAGTGCAGTTGGTGACTGGGCATTGTGGAAGTATCTCATTTAGAGGGTTATCAAAGATCAAAGTCAGTTTGACAGTAATTAACAACAATTGTTTTAATAGGGGTCCACTTCAGTGGGAGTAGCAGTTGGATTTAGGCCAAAGTAGTGCCGAAGTAGGGGTGTGTTTTAACTAATTTCTTTCCATTGATATGAAGATATATCAGCCTTGTTGAAAACAAAATAAAAAGCAACTATGCAGCAAAGATTTTAAAGTCTGTATTTCCATGCTACCTGTATTGGAAAAGAGATACAGGTTAGCCCCTTAGCAGGCTAGTACAAAAATTAACTTCTTCTCAGTGGACTAGCAGAAGACAGATGAATTCTTTCCTCCCTTGCCTACCCCTGGATTTTCATGCCTTGGAATTAGAGACTTCACTTCCTCTACAAGAATCACAGTAATCACGTGGATTTGTGCCGAAAGATCCATCAGTTAATGGATTCACCTGCATTGAATTCTTGGTCACCTTTGCCAACCAGGTGTGCTGTTAAAAGTAAGGTTGATATTGAAATATTTAGCTGATATAAAATATCAAACTAGAAAGAATTAACTTTAGATATAAGAATATGCATACAAACATCTTAATAAAGCAATAACATTAAGATAATGTTTCTTTCTGGGCCCCTTAACACAACCAGTGAGTTTTACTTGGGTCTTTTGTTTCAGTTTCTGGTTATGGTGGAAGACAACTTGAAAGACGATTTTATTACCTCCTTGTATATATATCAATCCAGCTGAAGGGTGCAATTATGTTACAGAGACAGAAAGACAAAAAAGGTCTTTACAAAGGGCTGACACATTCTTCAAAAGTGAGCGGGGAATGATGCTTTAGTGGCCAAGCATTCCAGGAGTTCAAAGATTAGAGTGGGAAACCAGCACTAACTATTAGAAAAGTGCAAGGCTCATGTCTAAATAAGAGGGCCCTCTCAAGCATGCCTAATAGCTTTTCTGTGAGGGGTGGGAAAAGAGAAAAGAGTGAAAGTGAGGCTAAAGTGGGAGGGGTGAGCTTATAGAACTGTGGAGTACCACTATATAACTTATCACAGGCACATTTTTAGGCCACTGGTTGTAATTTAGCTGCTGACTGGTGAGCCTATTGTAAATATGTTTAAGCCCGGAGGTGGTAGTGGAGGACCCTGCACATACATATGAGTGCAGTGAAGCAAAGATGCTTGATGGATGAAGACTGGGTGCTGCCGCAGAGAAATAGCTTGTGGTCATGCTACTCTTGCAATATTGCTCATATAGGTTTTCCAACTCATTACTTGCTATGAGAGCACTCAAGGCAGCTCAAAGTTTTGCATCTTACTTTTAAAAACCAGCAAACTCTCCCTGCCTCTTTTTTTTGTGCTTATGAAGCAACACAGCATGCATTTTCCTGCCGGTTGTAGGCCTTGATCTCTACCCCAGTCTGGAATTGTGCATCTCCACCCGCAGCACGTAGTGGCTGAGAGATCCATTCTGTAGAACGTAATCCTGCTTTATGAATGCCTGTTTTGTGCAAGTTATACAAGAAGGTCGCATTGTAATATCCTTCTGTTGAACTCTTACACAAAAATAGTCCGTACTTGTGGCATAAACCCTTTTGTGAATAGCTCTTCATTAGTACTTGAAAAGTGCTGTATTCTTTACAACTCTTCCTCGTTATAACTCTTCCTCATTAGCTGGCTCTCCAAATAAAGAATACGGGTTATTCAAATGTAACCCATACGATTAATTTAGAGGTGCTTTGCAGAAATAGAATATAAAGGCCAGAAAGTAGTGAAGAGAACATAAGCAGCTACTTTTTCATAGCAATCATCTCATCAGCCAGGGAGTAATGTTTAGAAAACAAACTGAAAGACAGCAAAGAAAGAGGTGTCAATGTTGCTACACATTTAATATCTTAGATGGTGCTTGTCTAGAAGCATTTCAAAATTTTGGGTTGTCAGCCCTCTACATTTACTGGGATTAATACACAGGTCCACAGCAAAAGTGGGGGAAAGATGAATGATAAAATACTTTTTTTACATGAGAGAACAGCTTTGTAAGAATGTGTACACCCTCCAGTGTGACTCTTTTGCTTTGATTATTCATTGATTTGATTAATATGGTCTCTCTAGAAAGCTCTAGGTCCTCCAGTCCATGTCTGTGATCAACATTCAGCAGAAGTTGACCATAGGGTCACATTGGAGAACCTAGAGATCCATAGGGAGACCATATTACTTAAATCCACTGGCGAAAAGCCACAAACAGAATGCTGAATCTGGTTAGTGGTTTCTCAGCAGTGGCCTTGAGTAATATTGTAGAATCAGGATGTGGGATCAGATTGGCCCTTCAGCTGATCCATCAAGACTCTCTGGGCTCTTCAACACAAAATGTGGCTCAAAACCTTCATGATACCAGTTCTAAGCTGTGTTGCAGCCAGACTGGGGTGCCCTGAGCTGCCGTGAAGGCAAGGCACTCGCGTCAAAGCCCTGCTTTGCTGGAACTAGTTTCAACATGGCTAGGAATGGGGCAGGATTTCAACCCCTCCAGCACCCCAATTTCACTGAAATAAAGAAAACGACACTTACTTTGAGGTCTATGCTTTTTACTTCTTGTTTTTTTTTTTCATTAAGTGAGCAAAGCAGCTTGGGAGCAGGTTCCTCCTAAACATTTGGGCTTACTTATGATGATTAAACAGGAAGGAAAGAGCAGGAACTGCTGGTAAGGAGAGATTATCTTGATTTGGAAGGTGGGGGCAGGAAGGAGCTGACATTCCACCTCCCTGGGCTGCCTGAGCTGGGGACTGGGGTGACTGTGGGAACACAATCCTGGATCCCACATAGAGATTTATTATGGCTGACTCCACTGGCCCCAAAATGAGAGAAGATCCAAATCCTGGAGCAGAATTTGGATTTTGGTGTTTTTTTATAATCTGGGGTGCAGTTGCATTAAGCATCTTACCCCAGGTTAAATAGCATTAGCCTATGTGTGTTGTGTGGATGCATGCAGGCTAATATTCCCCTACACTGTATTATTTGACAGTGGTGATGCACCCTCGGTGTTAGGATTATTCTTCATCCAGTCCCAACACATGCCATCATACCAATTTTATTCTGTTGTGTGAGCATCAACTGTCAATGGTAGCTTCTTAGTAATAACAGAACAAACATCTAACAAGCATAACAGCCCATATGTAGTGTTTCAATTGTCTAATCAGGTTACCAAATTATCTTTGTATTTTGCATCCCCCATGAACATCTTTCCTTTTCTTTACTAATGTAAAAAGACAAACTATCTTGTATGTTCTCAAGTGTCTGTGGAGCTCTTCTCCATATAAACACCTGTTCAAGCACACAGTGACAACTGTGCCCCCCCCCCCCCCGTCAAGGTTCCTTGTGCAGCTCTGCTTACATTCTTCAAGGATAAAACAGAGCTTTTTTCTACATCCATAAGCAAGTACTCCCCCTGCCATTTTGTATAGCACTGATCAGGCACTACGTCAACTGCAAATACTTCTGAGGGAAAGGAGCAGGGTCAACAACATGTGAAGAGCAATTCATCATAAATGTCTTCATCTGTAGAAAATTATACACCACATCCTTATGATACATAAAATCAACTTCCCATGTGACACTTACATTTCTAAATGCTTTCCAGTGATTGAAAAGCACCTAGTTGTTTGATTCTACCTACCAACTAATAATTGCTTGTTTGATAAAATGCTAATTTCAGCCATTGTCACCAAACATGTTTGCATTTGTCATAACATAGCAAACATACATCCATGACAAATAGCGTGTCATCCATTTGGTGGTTAGAAAGGATTTAAGATCCTGTTAACAAACTACTTTGAGTCCAAAAGGTTATGTGCCATCACCATAGCTGTCTTCCTCATATATATGAGTGAGATTCAAAAATTACTTGCACACTGGTTATACTGTATTAAAACTTCTGTTGGTCACTGTCATATTAGTGCTTTACAGTTTTGAAAGTGTTATGTCAGTTTATTTGCAATCGCAGTAAAAGAAAAAATGGCTGCCCCCCCCCCCCTTGTGATTTGCTCAAAAGTAAGAGAAGTTATTTATTTTTTGTGGTCTGAGGCTGTGTCTAGTGCCAATATTTATTGAAGACTTCATATAGAGAAAGTATGTAGAATGTTTGTCATTATTACTGCTATCCAAAGGTGGTGTGTTGTTGCATGACAATACACATCTGCGTACCGCTACCCGTACTGTCTACACTCTCCAACAACTACAATTTGAATTGTTAAAGCAGTCATCATATAGTCCTGATCTTGCCCCATCAGACTATGACCTGTTTGGACCCCTGAAAGAAGCCTGATGAAGAGGTGAAGACAGCAGTGCATTCATGGCTTGCAGCTCAGCCTAAGGACTTCATCAGGTGGGCAGGATGAAAGTGGGGGAAAGTGAAGGGAACAGTCTTATTTCATTCCCTACTATCTTTCCTCATCTTGCTGGATGGCCTGTCATCCCTAGTTGTTTCCCGTCATTTCTTCTGATTTCCCCCACTTCCTCCTTGTTTTCTGCAGAGGCTTCTCTCCATTTTAAAACGCTGGCAACACGGGACCCCAAGGGCAGCCACCAGAAGTGGACAAGTGTTTTTCATGAACCTTTGTCTGTGATTTCTTATAGTTTCAAATCTTCAGTTGTCATTCTGAGTTGTTTGACGGGGAATGTTGTGTTGTTTATTTGCCTCCTTGCATTCACTGTACCCTTTGACTTGTAGTGCTATGTGTGAGTGTTGAATGAAAATAAATGTTTGCTTGAGGAATAAGATAGAAACCAGTACTGTATCTAAGTGTAGTATATGTAGTGGTTTGAGTAGACCTTTGGAGTTACAGGTTGTCATCCTCCCCCTCTGAGCCATGAAATTTATTGGGTGAACTTCATCTCTTGCATCCTGACCTATTTCATAGCACTGTTATTGTGAAGGGAAAGTGGGGAAGCCATATAGGTTGCCTTATATCAGTGAAGGAAATGGTAAATATGGGTGGCCCGCTGTATGTTGTTGAACCAGCTTTCTTCTACACTGGTTGCACTGGCAAGGTAGTGATGTGAACTGAGCTACAATCCAATACCATCTGGAGGGCTGCACGTTTTCCAGTCTGCTTTTGAAGGCATGTGTAAGGTTGTACATTAGGCACATAGACACATTCTCTGGGACAGGCAGTTTAATTCTGAGCAAAATAGGAAACCAATGCATGAAGCTGATAAGATCAGTTGCACTGTTTGTCCTTTATGTATTATTGTATAATGGAATGAGTTGGTTTTAAGGTAATAACGAGTTTGAGTGATACAGAGAACAGGGACAGCATGAGAAAACCAGCTGCACATGATGACAAAGAATTCAGAGGTGAAGAGGTTAATGACACTACATTACTGATGCAGCATATGCATTAAATCATACTTATACTACATTGAGGACTAGGATAATATTTCCTCAGAAAAAAACACTAAACCATTCCTGGGGATTGCTATGTGAAGAATATATACAACTATATCATATTTCTGCTAAACATTTCTCTGAGAGAATAAATGAATTAGTTGTAGACAAGCTGACTTGCTTGTTCCCTGGCGATTAAACGCACTGTGAAATAAGTTCCATAGGAACTAAAACCGGAGATAGGATTGAGGTACAAATATTTCATGACAGTTTTAAAAAAATATAGCAAACTTGAGAGAAATAGATATGCTTCTGAAAAGAGTTCAAAAAATGATTAATGCTTTCCCATTTAATGATTAATAGGAAATAACAAAGTAAACCCAAAATAGGAGTTCTTTTAACCTATGAGTGTGCATATCATCTTTCCAGTATCATACCCTCCAATTCTACCAGTTTAGCAGGGACATCTTGATTAATCTTGTGTTGTCTCACTTTTCATCTGCTTTTAAGGTGTCCTGCTTTCTTCTTCCCACTTCTCCCCTTTATCCTCAGCTTACTTCTATTTCTGTAGAGTGTGTTCAAAATACAAAAGTAGTTTGCGCTTAAACAACCTCATCACACTTACCAAATTCAGCATCCTAGGATGCTTCCAGCCTTCTTCAGGGACAGAGCCCTATTCTGACCATCACACAACATTGTGTGACTTCTGGCAGAGGCCTCGCCTCCAACAAGAGTGGATGTATCCTTGGATGCTTCCCTCCAAACATGGGAGCCAGCACGCCTCTGCCATGTTTGGGCAATGTTTCTCTTGTGTGATGGGGGAAGTGTCACTGTGCCTGCCATTTCACCAAGCTTGCTAATGAAATGGCACACTGCTGGTCTGTGTGGGGAGGGTCCTCCCCCGTGTGATAAGATGGTTAATGAACTCAGCAAGGAAGATGCTCTTGTCTGTCCTAACATAGTCACCTCAAATCTGGCGCTGCCAGTCTTCTTGATGTGTGGAATATCTGGTAAATATCCAGAGTTTTTTAGCCCCTAACCCAATTTTGTTCCACACTAAGCTAAGTTGGGGGGGGGGGGGCTCTGGCGTTTGCAGAAAACTCCTGAATGTCACCAGGCTCTGTGACCTTCCTTCAGTGAAATGTTAGAGTGTATTGCTTTTGTAACTAAAATAAAATTTTGCTATCTATGCTGTATTCCCACTAATGGTACTGTGGTTATATATATTTTTAGTCATTTTTCTTTTGTTGCATCTCAATTTTTGATAGGTGATTAGTTATGTTATATACATACAGTGAGAGAATAACTGTGCCTAAATTTCAGATTTCTTCCTATTTGTTAATTGCTAAGAATTGCTTAAAATGTTATATAACAATTTTGCATTTCTTTCCAGGAAAATGAAAAGGATTAGAGTTCAGAACATTTAAAGCGAACTCAGCATGATAATGTTTTGGTTTCTGTCTTCAACAGGATTATTTTACTAACGCAGACAGAACACTGAAAAAAGATTCACAGCAGGATTACCATCTGGAGTATGCCATGGAAAACAGTACCCATACAGTTCTAGCTTTCAATCGGCAACTTCATACTTGTGATCCTAATGACAAGAGTATAACGGTAAAGTAGTTAATTAGAACTCTTTAACTTACAAATTATATGACAATAGAATAGTTAACCCAGTTTGGAGTGAAAGATGGTAAGAGAGATATTAGATTTAAATAAAGTTATTTATAGGCTTCTCATTCTTAGGTTAGTTGTTTGTCCATCTAATTACAATTGCTGGATGATCCATGTTACATAAGTACATCTCATGAGTGTGAGTGTTGTATACAACTATATGTCCTGAAGAAAAGACACAACTGATAGTATGGATTCTTCCCTTCAACTGGATGTCCCCAGTGCAATCTTCAAACCTGCTTCACATGGTTTAGGGACCCTCTGGAATAAATTTTGATGATATGAGAAACATAAAAGGAAAACATGAATAAATGAATTGGTCAAGCTTCATTTTATGAAGGCTTTCGGTTTTCCACCGCAAAATCAGTTCTCTCATCGTTCTGTACGGGCCTTCTTTTCCATCCACAGATACATAACTATTGTATGTGCATTTTTCAAATGCATTTGAATATTCCCACATACACTGACTAACCTGTACTTCCATGTATTTTAGAACTGCACACAGTATAGCATGTGTTTCTTCATGCATGTGTTTCTGGTTTAGGCCTACGAGGCACAAATTAGGTACATCTTTTAAAAATCCTTGATAAGAGTATTACCTATCCCTAGAGGAGAGTAAGGGAGCCCTCATGCAATAATGAAAAGTGATGATGCCAGAGTATAAAACTAGATTTAATGTTAAGCACTGATGATATTATTATTATATGATACACAACAAGATTAGTACACAGAAAACAAGATCACTATTCTGGCTGTTGCATTGGATCACATGTTGAACACTTCCCAAGTGTCTAGGACTATGTGATATATCAGCTATTGTTGTTGTTGTTATTTATACACAGCAAGATTACTACAATTATTATTATTATTATTATTATTATTATTATTATTATTATTTGGAAGCAACAAAATGTTTGAAAAATTAAGGCTTCAAACTTTTGACTCAGAATAGGGGAAAGAGAATTATGTCTTTGATAATAAAACCAGATGATATATAGAAATGTGATGAGCAAGTTAGAATAGATACCTATGATCATCCACCTCACCATAAGTGCCACGGAAATCTTAACCTCTGAGTAGAACGCATAAGATTTTAATGCGGAATAATTTGAAAACTCAACATATGCTCCAGTAGAGGACTTGTAGGTGTATAAAAATAGCACTGTTAATATAATAATTGAATATTTCTTCTAATGTACACTTATGCCTCCTGTAAAATCACAAAAAGACAATTTCTAAAATCTGAGTAACAATTATTTAGAAACACAGATATACGGTATATAGATGGAAAATTTACTTTTGAGTAGCAATGATAAGTTTTTATTCCTTCCTACAAGCTTAATCAGTAAGTTTTTTTTTCTTTTCTAGGAGAGCACAGTAAGGGTGATATGGTCATATCATGACAAAGACTTCAGAGAAGGAAGTCAAAATTACCATGGTTCAAATCGAGGGACGAAGAGTCTTCGTTTACTGAATCCTGAGAAGAATGCTATTATTGATCCTTCTCTGCCCTATTTTGACTTGACAAACCAAGGCGTAAGTTACTTTGAGTTTGGCTTTTAATGTCACGATTGATACAATTGTTTGCTGCATATACAATAAACAAAAAGGAGACTTTTATATTATATTAGCTTTCTCTTTTCCTTTTATTAAGACAGGTGCCTATACCAGACAAAGACACAACATATTGGTGCCAAATGTTTAAAATACCTTCACTACATGAAAAGCATCATGTGATAAAGGTATGTCATCTAGCTTTTTTTTAAAAAAAAATCTAGTTTTAAATATGTATGATTGAGAATTTGCACTTCTTAGTTCTAAGCACAATGGTTTTTTGTGTATTTATTTCTTTATACATGAGATCTTAAGGAATACCATTTTTAAAAAATGTGATGGAATATTGTTAGTTTCCAAACTTCAGTGCTGTTGCATAAGCTTTAGTCCAGTTTCCTGTAGTGCTACTTCTCTGTTCATAATCTTATTCCTAGATAGATCAAATCAGGGTTTAAAGGAAATTGGAGTTGGTGTTGTTAGGGGAACATATTACCAGTAACTGCAAATAGTTTCTACTGATTCTGGTCAAACATTGCATCTATGAAAGCTTTAGTTGAAATGTGAAATACATTTTTCCTGGCCCGGTTAGTTTCCAAAAGATGTTAAAGCACAAAACAGTGAAATATGCTATTATTGTCATAATTTTTATTCACTATAATCAACTGTCTCTCAGTTGGTAGTAATTTGGAACCTGTCATATATAAGGTATATGGGGTGCATTCTAACGGTACACAGAAATAGATATTTATATTTTTTTATTTACTTACTCTATTTATACCCCACCCTTCTCAACCCTGTAGGGGACTCAAGATGGCTGACATATATAGGTGACAATTATATTAGCATAATAAACCTTTAAACCAATTATTTAAAAGCATGCAATCCAATATCGTAGTCCGTGGCCATTCCAATTTGTCGTTGGAACTACATCTTTTCTTATTGCACTGCTAGATTACTCATTGAATGCTTGGTCAAACATCCACATTTTTAGCCTTTTCCTAAAGGTCAGGAGGAAGGGGGCTGATCTAATTTCACTTGGGAGAGAGTTCCATAGTCGAGGGTCACCACTGAGAAAGCCATGTCTCTTGTCCCTGCCAATCATGCCAAAAGGAAGGAGATACATTCGGACAAGTAAAATGGGCCGGAACCATTTAGGGCTTTATAGGCTAAAGTCAGCACTTTAAATTGTGCTCGGTAGCAAACTGGCAGCCAATAGAGCTTGTGCAACAGGTGTACGCTGCTTTGGTGAGCAGGCTGGCTGCCACCCATCAGACTACTTGAAGCTTTTGAATAGTCTTCAAAGGCAACCCCATATAGAATCATTGCAGTAGTCTATTCAGGATGTAAGAAGAGCGTGGAGCACCGTGGCCAAGTCTGGCTTCCCAAGGTATGGGCGCAACTTGAGCACAAGTTTTAATCATGCAAAAGCTCCCCTGGCCACCACTGAGACCTAGTGTTGTACCTCAGAATAGATTCACCTTGCTTACTCAGACAAAACCAGCCAATCTTGAGAAGTAAAAGAGTTTATTGAAAACAATCAAAGTAAAAGCAGTAAAAGATTCAGTGGTTACAAAATAATAAGTCCAATATATTCCTTGGAAGTTTAAGCAGAAGACATGAAGCAAAACCAGAAGCCCCAAACCAGGAAGCAGCTTAAGGTTACACGAAGCAGGCTGTTGCTAAATCCTTAGCCCCGAACTGGGCTACTGCAAGCCATATTGCAACGTTGAACTAACACAGGATCTCTGTCCAGGCAGATTACTTATACGTTTCACAGCAAAACAGCAAACATCAAACAAGCCTTAACGAGCAGTTTTCCCACAGATGAGGTCAACCCTTCTCTGCCAGCCGTGCACTCCTTCTCACCACCTGGCCTGCGCGGCCTTGCATCCCACCGACTGTCTGACCTTGCTTCCCAGCAACTGCCTTATCACTCACATTCCGATCTTGTGAAGACATTGAAGACACAGACCTGTCTCTAAATTCATGGGAAGAAAGCTGAGAGCCCACATCTGCACTATTCTCAATCCCATCTGCACTCCCATTCCCATCACATTGGTGCTGAACCACAACACTATCCCCCCCCCTAGGGCCCCCCCCGAGGGCCCCCCACCGGCCCGGGCTTGGCCGGGTAGGCCCGGTGAAAATGGGACACTAGGAGAGGAGCATGAACATCCCGAGCATCCACCCAACAGCGCTCCTCAGGCCCATAGCCCACCCAGTCCACCAAGTACTGTAACTTGCGGTGATGACGACGAGAGTCTAAAATGTCCGCTACTTCGAACTCCTCCTCGCCATCGCGTAGAATCGGGGGGGGGCGGAGGAGCCCCGCCAGCATCCGGCCGGACTTCCGTGGCGGGTCGCAGCAAAGATCGATGGAAAACTGGATGAATCCGCATGCCGTGCGGAAGTTTTAGTTTAAAGGTCACAGGATTTAACTGTTCCACCACTGGGTATGGTCCCACAAACCGTGCGTCAAGCTTCCGAGAGGGGCGTTGGATAGGCAGATGTTTAGTGGACAGCCAAACACGATCTCCCACTTGAATCGGTGGACCTGATTGACGATGGGTATCTGCCATCCGTTTGTAATCCTCTTTTGCCTGTTCAAGCTGAGCCTTTAAGATCTCTTGAATCGCTGAGAGCTCCTGCAGCCAAGTGGTAGCAGCAGGGACCTCCCCAGGCCCAATCACGGAGGGAAAGAACCGGGGGTGGTATCCATAGTTAGCAAAGAACGGGGCCTCTTTAGTCGACCCGTGAGTAGCATTGTTGTAGGCAAACTCGGCTACAGCAAGAAGCGAGGCCCAATTGTCCTGTTGATAATTGACAAAACATCTCAAGTATTGTTCAAGGGTGGCGTTGGTCTTCTCGGTCTGGCCATCAGACTGTGGATGATGCGCCGACGACATCCGACTCGCGATGTCTAACTGTCGTTGTATCTCCTTCCAGAAGTGCGAAGTAAATTGAGCCCCACGGTCGGTCACCAAGCTCTTTGGAAGTCCATGAAGACGGAAAATGTGGCTTAGGAATAAATCGGCAGTTTCTTTGGCAGTAGGCACTCCCCCACAGGGAATGAAGTGTCCCATCTTGGTAAACAGATCCACCACCACCAGAATGGTAGTGAAACCTTGGGATTCCGGTAAATCCGTGATGAAATCGGCCGACACAATTTCCCAGGGCCGACTCGGAGTAGGCAGAGGTTGTAGCAAACCAGCCGGTTTGCCAGTAGGATTCTTGGCGCGGTGACAAACAGGACAGCCGTTGACATATTTCTCGACCTCTCGCCGGATCTTGGGCCACCAAAAGTCCCTCAGTATTAGCTGCAGTGTTTTAAAAATCCCAAAATGTCCCGCCGGCTTGGTATCATGGCATAGTTTTAAGATTTCCTCCCGCTCGGGGCCAAGTGGCACATAGACCTGTGAACGATGACACAGCATCCCATCTATTTCTTGAAATGGGAACTTTAATCCGGCCTCCAGTTGTTCTTGCACCCACAAGTCCTCTTGCTGCCGTGCCCGGATTCTTTCAGCCAAAGTCGAAGGGGGCCTCGTTGTGTTGGTAAATGCAAAGTTTTCTGGCCGCAAAATACAGGACTCTGAGGAGTCTTCTTGGCCCCGAGTATATTCCGGCTTGCGCGACAAAGCATCTGCTTGTTTGTTTTGGGCCGCCGGCACGTAGCAAATTCGGAAGTTGAATCTCTCAAAAAACAATGCCCAACGCTGCTGTCGTTGGTTTAACTTCCGGGACGTACGGAGATATTCCAGATTGCGGTGATCCGTATGAACTTCCACTGGTTGGGGAGCACCCTCTAGCCAATGTCTCCAAGTCTCAAACGCGGACTTGATGGCTAGGAGCTCTTTTTCCCAAATGGTGTAGTTTCTTTCTGGGGCAGTCAACTGTCGAGAAAAATATGCACAGGGCTGGAGATGATCCCCCGCAGGTTGTAGCAACACTGCCCCGACCGCCACATCCGACGCGTCGGCCTGCACCACAAACAGCTTAGTAGGATCCGGATGTTGCAGGATAGGCTGGGAAGTGAAAAGTTCCTTGAGCCGCTGAAACCCTCTTTCAGCCGCCTCAGTCCATAGGAACGGCCGTTTACCTCTCAGGCATTGAGTAATAGGGTCCGCCCAGCGGGCAAAGTCGGGGATGAATTTGCGGTAATAATTGGCGAACCCCATGAATCTTTGGATGTCCTTTTTGCTCCCAGGGGATTTCCATTCCAACACCGCGGAGACTTTAGTGGGGTCCATGGAGATTCCCTCCGCCGAGATGCGGTGTCCCAGGAAGTCTACTTCCTCTAGGTCGAAAGCGCACTTCTCCAGCTTCGCGTACAGTCCATGATCCCTCAGGCGCTGAAGCACCGCACGCACCTGTTGAGTGTGGTCACGGGGATTCGTCGAGTAAATCAGGAAGTCGTCCAGGTAAATGACTAGAAAACGGTCTAAAAAATCGCGGAAGACGTCGTTGACGAAGTGCTGGAACGTGGCTGGAGCGTTGCAGAGTCCGAAACCCATAACTCTGTATTCAAAGCTCCCGAAACGGGTCTGGAAGGCTGTCTTCCACTCGTCCCCTTCCCGGATACGCACCAAATTATAAGCCCCCCTTAGGTCCAATTTGGTGAAAATCCGAGCTCCTCGCAACCGGTTGAGCAACTCCGGGATGAGGGGAAGCGGATAGCGGTTCTTGATCGTAATGTTGTTCAATGCTCGATAGTCATTACAAAGTCTCAGCTCCCCTGACTTCTTCTTGACGAACAAAACTGGGGAGCCGGCCGGCGACTGCGAAGGACGAATGAACCCCTTACGTAGGTTGGTATCCAAAAACTCCCGGAGAGCTGCCAGCTCCGGTTCCGAGAGAGAATACAACCGCCCACGCGGAATCGGGGCGCCCGGAATCAAGTCAATAGCGCAGTCGTACGGACGGTGGGGGGGAAGTCTCTCCGCCTCCTTTTCGCTGAAAACGTCCCAGAAATCTTGATATTTGGCGGGCAGCTGGCCCGTAGCCTGTGCGGCAACCTCTGCGAGCCGACACTTCCGCTCCCCGCCGCAATGGTCTTTACAAAAGGCCGAAGTGAATCGTAACTGTTTTTGGGACCACCAAATGGTCGGGTTGTGCTTGGCCAGCCATGGGATTCCCAGCACCACAGCGTGTGGAAGGTCCGTGACCAAAAAGGAGACCTCTTCCATATGGTCCCCGACCTTCATCTGTACGGGCGCCGTATAGCGAGCGACCGGCCCGGCTTTCAGCGAGCGCCCATCAAAGTTTTGTACATCCCGGGGAGGCTGAAGGTCTAAGCATTGTAATCCAAGGTGTTCCACAAACCGACTGTCCATGAAATTGTTAGTGGCCCCACAGTCGACCAAGGCGTGCACCGCTGTGGGAGTCTTTTGAGCCACACAAAACGAAACCAACAGAAAGAACAGCATCCCAGTGGCGGGCTCTGGAAACGGGATGGAGACCGAGTCAGCGAGCCCAGCTAAACTCGGTCGTTGCCTTCCCCCGCCGGCTGTTCGGCCCACTGCTCACCCGAACTCTGGGCCGGGGGCGCCACGGCCTCCGCTGAACTAGAGGCCCCCGCCAGGCGAGGGGTCATCTTCTTCTTTACGGGGCACTCCCGAGAGAAATGTCCACTGCCCCCACAATACCAACACAGGTTCAGCCGTTGTCTCCGCGCCTTTTCCGCCGCATCGATTTTGGGGCGCATGGAACCCAACTGCATGGGCTCCTCTGCGTCAAGCACATGAGCTGGCGGCGGTCCCAAGCGACGTGGTATCCCTGCATCGGCCCCCCTTCGACCAACTGGCCGAGAGCCGGCGAGGATATGGCGTTGGGTAGTCATAGTCCCATCTACCCGGATACACAGGGACATCAACTCCTCCAAATCGGCTGGGACAGCGGAACGGGCCACCTCCAACTGCATCTCCTGGGTGAGCCCCGCCTTGAAAGCACTCATGTAGGCGGCATCATTCCAGGCAAGCTCCCGCTGCAAAACACGAAATTCTGAAATGTATTCGGCCAAATGTCCTTCTTTCTGCTTGAGCGCTCGCAACTTACGATCCGCCATCTCCCGGTGCACTTGGCCTCCCCATACTTTGTGCAGTTCATCCATAAAAGCCTTGGCGGTGTTGCACACAGGGGAAGCAGCCTCACGTAACGCGGTGGCCCAGGAGAGGGCCGGGCCCTCCAACAGACTGTAGGCAAAGCCCACCTTGGCGGCTTCATCTGGAAACTCCGCTGCCCGCACTGTGAGATAGGCATCACACTGCCCCAGGAAGTCCTTGACCCGTTGGCTGTCTCCAGAGAACTTGTTAGGCAACGCCATGGGAGTCCTTAGCGGTTGAACCGGAGGGTTGGCTGCTGCTTGCCCTTGCATCGTTGCTATCTGCTGCTGAAGGGTCACCAGCTGTTGTTGCATCGCTTGAGCTTCAGCGGGATTCATAGTGGCTGGGAGAAGCAAGGACTTTGTTGGTGGTTAGTTCAAACTGTTGTACCTCAGAATAGATTCACCTTGCTTACTCAGACAAAACCAGCCAATCTTGAGAAGTAAAAGAGTTTATTGAAAACAATCAAAGTAAAAGCAGTAAAAGATTCAGTGGTTACAAAATAATAAGTCCAATATATTCCTTGGAAGTTTAAGCAGAAGACATGAAGCAAAACCAGAAGCCCCAAACCAGGAAGCAGCTTAAGGTTACACGAAGCAGGCTGTTGCTAAATCCTTAGCCCCGAACTGGGCTACTGCAAGCCATATTGCAACGTTGAACTAACACAGGATCTCTGTCCAGGCAGATTACTTATACGTTTCACAGCAAAACAGCAAACATCAAACAAGCCTTAACGAGCAGTTTTCCCACAGATGAGGTCAACCCTTCTCTGCCAGCCGTGCACTCCTTCTCACCACCTGGCCTGCGCGGCCTTGCATCCCACCGACTGTCTGACCTTGCTTCCCAGCAACTGCCTTATCACTCACATTCCGATCTTGTGAAGACATTGAAGACACAGACCTGTCTCTAAATTCATGGGAAGAAAGCTGAGAGCCCACATCTGCACTATTCTCAATCCCATCTGCACTCCCATTCCCATCACATTGGTGCTGAACCACAACACCTAGGGTTCCAGGCTTAGTGATGAGTCCAGGATCACTCCTAAGCTGTGAACCTGTGTCTTCAGGGGGAGTGTAACCCCATCCAGCACAGGCTATACCCTGTTCTGCCTTACAACTGACCAGGAGTACCTCTGTCTTGTCTAGATTTAATTTCAATTTGTATATCATTGTGTGCCTCCAGGACCTTGGGATTTCTAAGGGTATAGAAATAAGAATATATGAGAGACAAAATTAAGCATTGTCTGGGAAAGAAAGATTGGGCTTCACCATGGATTCCAGAGGAATTCCCGTCTTTGTCATTGCCATTTGGTTGATAAGGCACATATTGCTATTCAACCACAGCTGTGTTTACATTCCAGATTTCTTCAACATTTTCTTGGATTTGGTTTCAGCTGCAAAGCCACATTAGGAAAGTATTAGTTTTGCACTTCCCTCCGCTTTGTATAGAGCACATGTTATCTAAGAGAACTGAGATACACAGATCCATGAACTCATGAATTGATACATAATAACACATCTAAGAAGACTGAACTTTGGGTAAAGTTTATGTTTTAAGCTAGCTGATCAATCAGTTAGGGAAATGTCTTAAAATAATCATTTCAGCATCAGAGGAAAACTCTATAGAAAAAGCACATAAAATGTTAGCTTTCTCAATTCCTTGATGTCAACTGTAAAATTTAGTTTTTCAGTCGTTTCTGCCAATGTATCTGTCAAGGCAAGGGCAGGAGGAAACTAGTTATTCAGACTTAACACTGGTTTGATACCAGCCCCTGTTAGTTATGTCATAGAATGGATCCCTACCATGAATTGTGATGATTGGGACTACTAAAAAAAACTATTCAATGTCTTCCTCCACCCACCCCAAAAAAGAACCATTTGGACAATTGATAATGTGTAGAAAATAAAAGATAAGAAAGATCTGAGGGGTTTTTTTTTTGTTACTGCTGTTATATTCCTTGTTTTATGTTGAGTAGAATGGAATCAGAGGGCAGAACTTAACAGTACTGTCCTGAGATTTGCTGAGTTAAGAGTTGTATCCAATAATATTCCTTCTCTGAAAGTTCTTTTTTGATCCAAAAGAGGTTTTGATGTATCAGTGGAAGGTGAAGGAATATTTATTAGTTCTCTTCATGGCATTTCCAACATTCCTTCCATATTCCTTTGTCTTATTGAGATGGAGAATCAGCAAAAGTGGTCTTCCTACTCATTCAGCTATTGACCCATCAGAGGAAGGACACTATTGAGTACATTCCTGACTTAACGAGTCTTTGGACTGGGCCATTTAGTTACGGCTTTTTAGAGTCTGTTTCATTTACTGTAGAAGTAGATGCTAATGAGTACAAGACATAGTAGAACATATATTTTCATGATCCTGTGTGTCCATATTAATGACAAAATTGCAACCTGATGTACTGATAGAAATATGTAGGATATGAGTAGTTGGATTGATGGAATTCTAGGGGTAAATATAACGTTGATGTAATTTTGTCATTTTCACAGAATTAAACATTTCCTTCCATAGTTTATCAAGCCATACGTTCTTCCTTGAGATGCTTCTTTGTGCTGTGCTTTGATTTCCATGCTTTGACCTTGATGTTTTAAAACCACAGTCATCTGATACATACTGTGGTTAAAGACCTTGCTTACTAAACCAACTTTAGACTACAGTTCCCAGTTTCTAATTAAAAAAATGAAATAGAAAAGGACCCAGGTGTCAAAGCTGAGTTGAAGAGGGAGGATGGATGTGGGAGGAGCACTGGTCTACAATTCCCATTCCTCCCTTCCTAAATCATGGTACTAAGAAACATGTATCCAAAAATACACACTAATGTCCTTGGTTTGTTACCTTTAATTTAAATGCATGTAGATCAAACTATGTTAGTTTCTATAAATCAGCCATACTATCAATTTATGGATTATGAAATGTCACAAATCTTGATACCTGAAATATGCATAGTTTTCAGAAGGCAGGCAACAGTACTTTGTTATTGCTGCAAACATGTTTTATGGCTAGATGTGCACTTGCATCATGCTTTAGTTGTAGGACACCATAGTTGCCAAAGGCATAATTCCACGCATATGCATTTTTGCCTATATATAGTGCTAATGCCCTGTGTGCTTTAAAATCCAAGAAATCAGCGTATGCATTATGTATACCACTCAAGGCTTTCTAAAACACTTGCTTCTATCTACTAAAATTTCCTAAGTTGTTCTGTGCAGTTGTTAAATTACCTCTCTTGCAAATTTGGTTATTGCCTTTGTTATTATTTCTTGGGTTTCAGTTTGGTAAAATGAATACATGAAGAGTACAACTATTACAGATGTTGAAGAAGGATGTCCACCCTATTAGGGCATCTCCGAATAATTTCACAATGCTCTGATTTTGTTCTCTGTATGCTTCATGACCAAGAAAGGTGTAGCAACAATATATGGGGGCATTAAAACAATATGTATTGAAATAATCAGTTCATTTCTACACTCAGGGATACTCTGTTTCTTTTGATTCTGAGCAGGTGCCCAGGCTCTCTCCCTCCCCCACCCCTCTCTGTATATATATACACACACACCATTACAATATCACTGTGTTTTGTTTTCCTGTTTGTATTCAAGTTCCATCTTTTAGTCATCATGCATTTATATAATAAACTCTGAAATAATAATCCAGCTTATCTGCTTTGAATTGGATTATATGGCAGGGTAGACTCATATAATCCAATCACTTCAAGGATGCCATCCATTCATCTTGCCCTTGGTCGGCCCCTCTTCCTTTTCCCTTCCATTTCTCCCAGCATAATTGTCTTCTCTAAGCTTTCCTTTCTTCTTATGATGTGGCCAGAGTACTTCATCTTTACCTCTAATATCCTTCCCTCCAATGAGCAGTCGGGCTTTATTTCCAGAAGTATGGACTGGTTGGATCTTCTGGCAGTCCAAGGCACTCTCAGAACCTTCCTCCAACACCACAGTTCAAAAACATACAAATGCTATCAGGACATAAATAGAGGCAGATAGGCACAGCCTGCCATGTGGTGCATCATTATGTGTGTGTTGTTAAAGCCAAGAACAAATTGCCAAAATGTTTTATCTGCCCTGGAACAGGCAAGCAGATGCTATTTAAACATAATTTTTAGCTCCACAGTAGTCTCTCATTAAAAAGTACAGTCCCTTAAAATTCTTGTTGCCACAGGCAACTAGGCTTTTTGACATAGGAATGTATTTGCAATGCCAAAGCCCACAGTGTGAAAAACACAAAGAGGCTCCAGTTCAAGCACATGATTGATCGAAAGCCTAACCAGCAACCACAGCATTTGATTCTTAATGGGGGCACTGTTTCTTATCTTCAGAGATAGACAGAAACTATTTATTATTCCATTACTTACTTTTCCTTTGATGCAAATTGCATCACTTTTTCTGAAAGGGAGAGAAGCAACAAGTATTTTTTTGTATTCTGGTTATGTGTTACCTGTGCAAAGTACTTACCATTAAATCAAGCTCAACTTCATATCATGAAGGTTGATGTTATGGTTCCTTTGATCTAGGAGATTCTTTCATCATATGTTCAGTGTTGCCTATTAAGCTTACAGGACTGTTTGTTTGCACTTTGACAGTCCACTTCACCTGTAAAGCTTTGCAGTAAGTAATAACACAGGAGATGGTTTACAGGTGGACATTTCCAGAACATTTTAAACATCACCCTTTGACTTGTAATTATCTGTTCTTTATATATTTAAGAAATGAACTGGTGATACTGTACAAATAATCAGTCATTTTTTTAAAAAACCCTCTTTTTCAAAGTTGTGGAATGCAATTTGTTGTACAGTAGAGTCTCGATTATCCAACATAAATGGGCTTGCAGAACATTGTATAATGTAGAATGTTGTATAATGAGGGATTAAGGAAATACCTATTAAACGTCACATTACGTTACAATTTTACAAATTAAGTACCAAAGCACCATGTTTTACAACAAATCGACAGAAAAAGCAGTTCGGTACCTGATAATGTAATGTAGTTATTACTGTATTTCCGAATTTAGTACCAAAACATCACAATGTATTGAAACAGCTGTGGATCCAGGCATGAGGCAGGCTGTATTGGATAATACAGAACGTTGGATGAGCAAAGGTTGGATAAGCGAGACTCTACTGTATTTTTAAGTAACTCTACTCTGGAAGTTCTTCCTTTAGATCTGTGGTGACAATGGCACTCAGTTTCTAAGAAATCGTCTTCAGTGTGATCCTACCTGGATATTTGGAAGAAGCAAATGTAATCTAGAAACCCTTTGAAGCGATGTAAAATTTCTGAAAATTCTGAAGTCATTGAAAAAATTTTCTGTTTTCCTAGAAATTTATTTCCTTTAACCTTCCTTAGTATCAAACAAATACAACATGCGCATTCCAAACACAGAAACTGAAAAAAGGGTATACAGGAATTGCAATGATCAGGTATCTGCTATATGAGATGATTCTATTATATAGTTTTTAAAAATAATTTGAGAAAAGTGGAGTAAATACATAAACAAACTGTTTTAAACAATGTATCCATTCTTCCACAATAAAATATTATATAGTCCAATGTTTTTGATTATTTTTTAAGTATTTCCAAGAACAAAGGCTTTTGGGAAAAATGAGACACCTTAGTTTTTTGGGGTTTTTCTGTTACTTCCATTCGTATACTTCTCTGAATTTGCAATGCAAATTAAACAATGCACACAAAATGCGTAATGCAGTTTATCCCAGGAAACGGTATAAAATGCATAAATGTGGGGAATTGTGGACAAAAATTCATTAAAAATTAAAATATAAATTGATGCAGTAACCAATTAAACAAACTTCAGATTGGGCAAGTTTGCCCATCCCTTGGGTTATTCTGATTCCATTTTATTGATAATCTTTTGGAACTGTTAGAAATGTGGCAACTGTTTTTATTTTGCAGGAATATCATGGGGAGAGGCTAAAGGGGCATGTTTCCTTGCTTGATTTCATTTGGTACATATGTAAAAGGATACAGTTTTGATGAACTGGCCACAAGAAAGTGGTTTCTGTTTCCCTTCTGTAAGCAGTGTTTATAGCAACTTACAATGAATCGTTCCTGGTTTTTAAAAATAGCTGAATATGTGTACCTTTGAGAAAATGTTCTACTTCTGATTTCCTGCTTGCAATCACTTTGAAGCTGGAAAACAGGATAGTTCTGGCACACACAGAGTTTGGCACTGAGAATTTACAGTTTTATAACAGTTGATGGTATAACGTTTGGCATGGGACTGTGCTTTCTGTTGGAGATTATTTTGCTTTGGGTGTTTAATTTGTCTATTTTGCAGTGTTCATATGATGTTGTTTGTTGTGGATAACAAGCTGACTGTAAATATTTTAGATGAAATCAACACAAGGGAAGATGTTATATTCTTGGATTATATCAAGAAACCAAAAAATGACTGAATTAGAACTGTCCACATGAAAACAAGTTTTGTAAATTTGTTGGTTCAAATCCAAAACAAATCTTTGTTGTCTTAGATTAAATGCATACTACCATTTTAATACTGTAACTGGATAAGCAGTGTGGTGCATGTTTGTGTCTGAATTCCCATCCCCTCTGTTACATGTCTCATTTGATATTTGGATCTTCCTTGTGTTTACTTTCAACTAGCTTATTAAATAACACTGGGTTTCTCCTTTCATATAGGAATGTATGTGTATTCTTATTTTTAAAGGGTCTTAAGTATTAGCCACCTTGAGTTCCCTCAGGGAGGAAGGCGAGATACAAAGTAAATAAATGCATACATACAGTATCTTAGGTATAAAGCAATTTAAAATAACACTTTAACAAAGTAACATATCATTTTCAGGAAAGTAAATAGAAAACATATTTCATCCTCTAAATCTTTTCCATTCATACAGATCACTTGTGTTTGTAATGGGAATTTGCATGACGTATTTCAATATTACAGTTTCTCCTGCATACTTATACATGAAATGCACAGATTTGAATTTTCTTTATTGCAATTTCGGTGCAGTTTCATAGGGGCTTCTTAGACAGGGAGTATCCAAAAGTGGTTTTGCTAGTTCCTTCCTCTGAAATATTGCCTACACAGTGGTTCCCAACCTTTTGTTCTCCAGATGTTTTGGACTCCAGCTCCCACAATTCCTAACAGGTTATCAGATGACTGGGATTTCTGGGAATTGAAGTCCAAATCACATGGAGGACCAAAGGTTGGAACCATGGCAGCAGCACATGGTATTCATTGACAATCTCCCATCCAAGATCTGACCCTGCTTAGTAGCCAAAATCAGACAAGTTCTGGTAAGCTTAAATTATTTAGGCTGTAGGCCATGATAAACATTTCAGAGCCAATTTAAGGCCACTATTATGGATTGGGCCTGGCAGATGGAAGAGAGTGTACACACATCTGTTTCAATGCTCATTTAAATAACCAAGAGATGGGTGCAAAGATTAGAGGGACTGACTAATGAAGGTAGACAGTTCTCGTTGGCTAGAATCAAAATGCCATGGTTGCCAAATGCGAACTGTTGATTTCAAATATTCCAAGTGAGACTTGGTGCTGCAGTTTTTTGGGTTTTTTTTGTTTTTTGTTTTTTGTTTTTGCAAAAATAACATTTTGAAGCTTTGGGATGTATTAGGTGAAGCCCAGTAGCGCTCTCTCTCTTTGCCTCCCCCGCCCCCCAGCCTCTCTCTCTCTAATGTTGTGCATACAAGCAGAAAGTATGGTTTGACCCTGTACCTGTTTTTAAAGGAACTAAGGAGTCATGAAAGAAAGGGGGTATTAAACTAATTCCCACAGCTGTCATTCCACTACTTCCTTCCTTTTTTTTCCTAGCCTTTGGCTTACCTTGCATCCTCATATGAAGATTGTTAGGGAACCACATGTATATACATGGCATTCTCACACACAATAGGACATGAAATGATGCATCAGAACTTACTTTAATGCAATAGTGCCTTGATACCCCAATGCAGATGTTAAAGTCTTGGTTCAGTTAAGATCAGATCAAGGATCATATAATCCATTTGAAATCAGATAATCTGGGATTAGATACTGGATTATATAACAGTGTAGATCCAGCAAGAGAATATGCCAACAACTCCCTTCAGTACTGTGGTATGCAGTTTGCCTGAACTTGCAAATTTAAACTCATTTAGGTTAGCTAGGGAATTTCTGACTCACTTCCTATTAGTTTTGTTTAACAATCCAGATCCTTTGCCAGGGTCTCTGCTGCTGCACAGAAGCACACAATATTCTGTTTGGTATTGAGTAATTCTGCCTTTTTTCTGTGATCTGGTAGCATGTCATCATACTTATCAAACATCATCCCCACTGTTTACCTAATCATTCTTTTGCTTTGAATGTATATCAACACTTTCCCCTCCCTTGTTTTTTCTTCTTCTGTAATTCTCCCTCTTTCCTAGCCAGTCTCAGCTCATTCTGACCTTTAGCTTTCCTTATACTGATCCTGAAAACTTGGGCTACACATCTGTAATCACCACAGTTGTCATTCCACTACTTCCTACTGTTACATTTAGCCTTTACCTTCATTGAATCCTGAAATTCTCAAGATTATGAGGGAACCACACACACACACACACACACACATATATACATGGCATTTGTCATACATCACACACAATAACAGGGGGGTATTACAGTCCAGGATCAAGCCAATTAGTCCGTGATAGAAACATAACCCAAGGGAACAAGTGGAAGGGAAAGCTTAGTGTCCAGTCCAGAGGCAAAGCCAAATTCCGAAATGTCAAACAGCGAGGTTGTATCCAGAAGTCAAAAGTCCAGGAGCAATCCAAATTCCACAAGGTAAATGAGAGACAAGGTTCCAAGTTCAAGGCATGGATACTGAAGTTGCAGTCAGCAATCAGCAAAAACATTGCCAACACACTGCGAGTACACTTAAATGCTGCTTTCATTGCTGATCCCGATTGCTGGCCTTCACAGCAAGCCATGCTGATCTCCTCAGCTGAGTCTTTTCTTTTCTTTCCTTAATTCCACAAAGGAAGGCACAGTTAACTCTTCCTCATCCTGCTCAACGGAAGCCTCTTGTGTTTGGCCAGTTGGCTGAGTAGTTGTTACTTCTGGGTGTGACTGAAGGGGTTGCTGTTCCTGGCTGGGCTCTAATTCAACAGCCAAATCCTTGCTCAAGAAACTCTCATCCAAGCTATCAATGACAGCATTCTGTACAACAGAATATGACTTTAATATATACTACTACTCCCCCTCCTTTTTGCCACATATATTCTTTTTCAATAAATTAGACTCTTTGATTGTAGTATTCCATTCATGGGTGTCATCCTACTATCTCTCTGTTATGCCTAGAAAGTTGAATGGGACTTCAAGTTCATCTTGTTTCTCTAATTCTGCACATTGGTGTAAAGATATTTGAAAGGTTTTTTGTTCTGCCTATTAATTTATGGACTGTTTTTCTGTATATCCCATTCTCTCCCTTGTCTAGTACTCACAGCCTTGTATTTTGAGCTTGGCTTTCAGCTGATGTTTGAGCACCTTTGTTTTTCATTTTCCCCTCTCCTTGTTTCTAGTCTCCAGATAAAGAGGATAAAAGGTTCCTCGTATCATTAAATTATTCTCAGATTACTGAAGGGATGCTTTAGTCATCATGAATGTTTACAACTTCTGTTTTTCCATGAAACTACAAAGCATCCCAGACAATACATTTGTAATAGAATTATTCACTAACTGTTTTCTTGTGTGTGCGCACACGTGTGTGTGTTTTTAACAGAACAAAAGCTGAACAAAAGTCTACTTGTTAGAATTAATGTTAATAATGTTTATAAAACTGACAATGAAAGCATAGGGATTTCTAACTTGGGTGATGACTTATTGCTTTGAAGAGAAAGTTATTGTTTTGTTTTGTTTTTTTAAAAAAATGTGAGTAGATGTTGGTGTCCTAGAGAGGCACTTAGAAGTATTACACTTCTAAGACAAGCACTGCATTATTTCAAGCTAAGATAAATATTCTTATAACTTTTTTTTACTGAATCCCTCCTTATTTTACTTACATATTGTAACTGTAATATTCTCACCCTTTTAATAATTCTAGCTCATGTATGTGTCGGTGGGTGTTGTTTACATTTGTTACACTGTCTAAATCAATTACAAAGTTTCCATTTATTTTAGCACACCAAAATTACAGCTTTTATTTATGTATAGTAGAAAGAACTAACTTAAAGCTAATTACATTGTGAAGATTTCAGTATGTGGAAAATCAGTATGGGAAAACAAAATCCAGCTGAGAGGCAAGCCTAAATCCTTTCAGATTCTATTTTTAAATTAAATAAACAGCTCTTAAAATCTAGTTGATGTGCTATTTTGTTTTCAAAACAAACATTTCTAGTACCAGAAAATAAAGGAAAATGATATAGCTAAATGGGCTTGATTTTAGCTCTTCTTCAGTATTGTTACATTGTATCTATCACATAAATCAGTCATTGTTGTAATTATAGTCATAATTACCTGTCTTGATATTTCATATCACAATGAATTTTTATTTTTCATATCATACCCACCCTAAATGTTCACCCTTGGATGTATGCATTTGTTTCAAGCACATAGAATGTGGCATCTGCATAAAGAAGTATCCTTGTATATACCCATCCTTGATTGATCGTCCAGATGGATTGGCCTAAAATGACCAATAGGGTTCTCTTAGGAGTGTGTGCATGAGAGAGAGGTGGGATAACATGTCTGGATGAAAAACATTGTGAGGCCAGTGGCTGAGTGTTGTTTGACCAGAAAAGAAGTAGACTAGATAGCCATTTGCACAACAGAACCTGATTGTTGTCTCCTCTTACTCATCTCTGTAGCCTGTTTTGCTACATCAGCCTACTCTGGAGATTTCCTAGTCCTCCAGAGCAGATTGGAGTAGAGCAGGTTGCAGAGGAGAGAAGACACTCATCCAACAAAGAGATACTACTGCTGTCCTCACCTTATCACTCTCCTTGCTTCTATTTAATAGTTGGCCTGCTAAAACCATTTGTGACAGCAATAATTTAAGGGTTTCGTACTCTGTCAGAACATTAATAAAAGACTGCCTAATACTAGGCTGGAATATTGGTCCACCTTGACAAGTATTGGCAAGCTCTTTTGACTGTCAGTGGCTCTCCAGGTTCCTAGGCAATGATATTTCACATTAACAATTTGATTCTTCTAACCTGTGATGTCAGAGATTGAACCTGGTACCTTCTACATGCCAATCATATACTGTTACCAAAGGGTTCTTGTCCCTTCCAGACTTTTAAGCAGTGGGAAACCCTGCAAGAAAGATACCATGATAGCACATAACACACCCACGTCATGTTGTTCTGGAAATTTCACTATTTCTGAAAAACTGTAACTATGCTATGGCTTCTTATAGCAGTTCCAATCAAATTGTTTATTGCCTACTTTAGTTAATTGTATTAGCTTAGAAGGTGTATATAATTCTGTGTTTGCCATCTTAATTGACTCATTTAAACATTTTGGCTAAGTATAACTGAGAGCAATTAACAGACATGTGCTTGATATTTTACCTGGAGTCTGATATAGAACAAATGTTATTAACTTTTGCTAAGATTTTACTGGATTAAATTAATAAGACTTTTTGTTCTTTCAACAGGTTGAACCACTGATACAGAAAGGCCATGAGAATGTGGTGCATCACATTCTACTTTATCAATGTAGCAGCAGTCTCAATGATAGTGTATTGGATTATGGTCATGAGTGCTATCATCCAAACATGCCTGATTCATTCCTCACATGTGAAACTGTCATTTTTGCTTGGGCCATTGGAGGAGAGGTAGGATAAATAGTTATTATGATTTGTTTATAAAATTAATGATATAGATTAGATCCAGGACTTCTATTCCATTACTTGAAATGGTCCTGAGTGGACCATACCCATCCACTACTAATTGGGGTGACAGACAGGTAATCTTTTGACAATTACATGTCTTTTCACTATCTGCATGTCTTTTTCACCAACACCATTCCAGAAAGTATCCCAAAGAAGTGTCTTTTAATAATAAGTTGTAGGTAATATTTCTAAATACTGATAAATTTGGGATCAGAAGAAGGCAGATGATATCTGCCTTAAACATGATGAAGTTTAACGATAATATAAAATAAGTATATACACAGAAAATGCGAGCTTTCAAATATTGCATTATATGGATTTTATCCAGTAGACAGGGCCATCTGATACTACACTTGAAATTGAAAAAGGGCTCACTTGTCTTTGTAAACTCATCAGCAAACTTTGGTTATTGGACAAAATCTATTAGTTCAGAATTAATACATACAGTAGCACTTTGTACACAAGGGTCATATAGCACATTGCATTGCAATCCAGATGAAGAAATTATATACCAATGAAAATTATCTCTATATTTCATCCATGTTCTGTCTATGACTAGGATTCAAGGTGGATCACAACATGGTTAAAATTAATTCCTCAAAATTGTGGGTGTATATACAGCATTGGATAAGTTTGAATAGTAAAACAAGATTAAACAAATTATACTATTACAACAGTCATTGACGTAAAAGCAATCCTAACAGACTTGATTGTTCTTGTTTTTGTCGTGTGCCTTCAAGTTGTTTCCAAGTTATGATTACCCTAAGGCAAACCTATCACAGGGTTTTCTTGGCAAGATTTGTTCTTGCCGAGAAGAATGTGACCTTACCTCAGTCTCTGCCCTGCTGGAACACATTCCCATGTAAAAACACTTATTTTTTTATTTTTCCAGTATACTGAGCTGGTTTTGAGATGAAGCATTTTAAGAATGTGGTGGTTTGATCCTTGAATTGGGATTGGAGTGAAATCGGGTGGAGGATGGTGAAAGTGGGGCCAGATTGGTGAGTGGAGAACAGCTGGTGAGTGGTCACCATGGGGTTGCTGGAGATAGGTGTCCCAAGTTCCTGCTCACTTTTGAATGGCTGAAAAGGACCACACGTTTTTCTTTTTCCTTTGTACTCTGTACACGTGTGGACTCTCAAGATTAGACTTCAACCTCAATTTTTCTATTAAATCTTCTGGATAGTCTTGAACAAGTCACATTCTTAGAGAAAGGCTCACCCCACTCTGAACTAATGTTGTAAAAAATTCACCATGATACGTTAGCCTTAGGTTTGCCATCTATTGGAAACAACTTAAATGTGCACTACAATAATAACTGTTCGACAGTGGAATAAACTACTTTGAACCCTATCAAACTCTCCTTTGCTGTTAAAAAGACGATGTATGGCTGTTTTTCAAGGGTGCTTTAGTTGGAAAGGAGTTGACGATGTGGCTCTTGGTGTTCCACCCAACTCTGTATTTATGAAGTTATTTATTTGGGAATATCTGAATTTATTAAAAAGATTCAGCCAATCATTTGTCAAAAAACCTGAAAAGATGTTTGCTTGCAAGAAAGTAGAATAGGGAAAAGATATATCACAGTTTCAGTGAAAATAGGCTATAGACTAGGGCTAAACATTTTAAAGTTAGATCGAGCCTGGGTTACACATGTTTTCATATCTCACATTCTAGGGCTTTACATATCCTCCCCATGTTGGCTTATCCATTGGGACAGCACTAGACCCACAGTATGTGCTTATGGAAGTCCATTATGATAATCCATCATATGTGGAAGGTATGTTTCTTCATTTTTCATTTCTCCTAAAACCAATTAATAGGAAACGACAGTCCTTGTTTTCTGAGAATGGTAATGCTGTTTAAAATTGTCTATCTGAGATATTTTAAGATTTGGACGTGGACAAGCCATTGCCCATATTCATGTGGAAAAAGTAAAGTAGCAGCTCTTCACTAATTTTCTTTTCAAAAAAAGTAAGAAGTGATTTTAGCATATTTCTACCTGTGTAAAGAACATACTTGAAAACCATGCAAGTCTTCAAACCAATTCACAATTCAGAACTTATTGGTAATCTGAGAAATTCACACCTGGTTGTTTTTTGTAGAAAAAACTGTTTCCTGTGCAGAAATTTCACTTTTATATGTAAATCAATCATGTTTAAGTTTGTGTGAAATATATCTAAAATAACAGGTTTCTGGTGCAAAAACTAATAGTTCTGTGTTATTGCAATGGATATTTTCTACACAGAAAATGCTATTCCCTGAATAAAAAGATCACTTGAAAGTTTTGTTTAAAATATGTTCCAAGCTGCAAAGATTCTCATCAGTCCAAGACTCTTCACACAAAGGTTACTCAACACGGTTTGATCATTTTGAATTTAAAAAAATATGATTTACATCCCTAGAAGAAAGTAGGATGTGATGTGCGCTGGAAGGACAGACTTGCTATACTTCCAGGTCTAGCATTTACATGCAATGCTTTTTGATAATCTGTTTCTGGAACAAGTATAATCATGTGTGCATATGCCAGTTTCACAGGTTACTTAATCTGTTCCTGTGTGGAAAAGCTGAAGACCTAACCTAAAAATCCCTGCATAGCTGACTCCATTTCAAAAGGATAAGAAATGGGTTTCCAAAACAACAATACACCAGTGTTTTAGCCATGAATTTCTTTAATTTGATGGCTAATGTTATTTTTGCATATAGCCATAATGTTATAAATGCAGTATTTCTCATTTACATTGGGCACCGCAGATACTTTGTGACTTCAGCTAAAGCTTGGGATAAAATTGTGCATCTGCAAAGTGAGAATGGAGATGAGTAAAGATGGAGATGGCAGTCTCTTCCACAGAGAAGCCAAGAGATCAACATCCACCCCTAATACACCTCACATAAAAAGGGAAAAATACAAACAACAATTAGCTGGTTTAAAACATTGTCTTGTAAAGGCTAGAATATATAAAGAAAAAGTCCATATTAATGGAGGAAAAAAAGGCTGCTTGAGATAAGAGTTTGTATAAGAGATATTGTTTGTTTGGGGGAAAGAGGATGCTACAGGCCAAACCGATAACATCTATAATTTTCTGTCATCTTAGTTAAACTGCCACAGTGGAAAAACACTGCAGGTCCTTCATTATATTGGAGAACTGACAGCTTTCTCCTGTACCTACATCCAGAAAAGTTATTAACAATTAGATCTGTAGTATCAGGGCTATAACTCTACATAAGCATATTTTTGAATAAGTATTCATGAATAAATCAGAACCTATTCTGATCCTACAACTAACCTGTAGTTTAAATGTGATATATGCTGATCCTACAGCTTTATCTGCTTTACAGTATAGTCAAGTCCTACAACTAACCTGGTTGCAAGTATGTGTTTGTATATTTAACTGAGTTGCCATAGGTCAAAAATGATGAAAGCACATAATAACAACAACATAACAACAATGTCTTTTTTTAGTGAACATTAGAGGGAAATCCTAGTTGTAGTGTGATATAGGCCTGTCCACTTCTTCTATAAACTGGGATATAAATCCTCAGAGTAAAACAGATATAAGATAGAAAAGAGGCAGAACTGTTTTTAAAAATCATGTAGTTGTTGCATTATTCTGTAAGAAGGGAGTCTTAGTCTCTGGCATTCACAACCCCCCCCCCCCGGGAATATTTTTCTACCTATAACAAACATTAAGATCTTTTTCATTCACTAATGCAACAGAAGGACATTTTTCAACGAGGAAGGAATAAATGTTCACAAACTTCATTTACTAAATAACATGTAAAAACTATGACACTTGTAAGACCATGTCCTGAACAGTGTTGCAGATCATGCACTTGCTAAGGGAAAACATTACAGCTTGAGTTCTTTTTAATTGGATTGCCACCCCAGAGGTGTATTTCCTTCTAAAAAGATATTTGGATGATACCCCACAACAACTGTGTAAGAATTGTGTGTGTGTTGTTAGAAAGCAGCCTTCCAGAAAGGCCCTTGAATGTGCATAAAAACATGTGTTTTCAGAATAGGTTAGAATTGTACAGAAATCAGCATCCTCTGCCTAGCTATCCCCCAATGACTATGTTTATTTACAGCTTTTCTGAGTTCTGTAACCCATTTGACCCATCTTAAGTACAATTTCCCCTCTGTGTCATTTTTGTATTTACACAAAACCACCAGGTAGTTCCCAATGCTTCTTAATACTGAAAGGATATTATATGCCTGTTTGTAGCTGCTGTTGACCATTGCTCTTTTGTTTTCAGGCATGATAGATAACTCTGGATTGAGGCTATTTTATACTCCAGATTTAAGGAGATATGATGCTGGTGTTATAGAAGCAGGTCTTTGGGTCAGTCTGTTTCACAACATCCCACCTGACATGCCAGACTTTGTATCTGAAGGTCACTGCACTCAGGAATGCCTGGAAGAAGTATGTGTCTCCTGCTTTGTGATTTCTTGCATTAACTGAAAGCGCATTTAACTGGCTTCCTTCTGAAGGAAGTAATGAGTATTTGCATTACAGTATGTCTCGGATCAAATATATGGGCATGCAATAGAACTTCACAAGTAACTAGTGCTTTCATTTCATGTATTTCTGTAGAAACTGAATAGCCCCGTCTACACTGCCCTATATCCCAGGATCTGATCCCAGATTATCTGCTTATCCCAGATTATCTGACAGTGCAGACTCATATAATCAAGTTCAAAGCGGATAATCTGGAAACCATTGATTTTGTATGGAATACTTCAAAAAAGGAAGAAAATGGTGTACCACCTCAGACTATAAAGACAAATGACATTTTTGCTTTATACCATGACATTTCATTTTCTAATGCTGTTATCACTTACTCCATGGTTAGTGTTTATAGCTTGGCTTGGTGATACAAATTAAGTTGAAAATCTATAGATTAACATATGTATTCATAGATTATGCTTCTGCCATCTTGAATTCCACATGAAATGAGCCAACCAGTGAGTACTCAAGACTTTACAGACCTTGAGGAATTTACTATCACACACTATGAATTCTTAAAACTTTGTGACAGGAAAAACGGAGTTTGTTTTAATTTGTAAACCTTTTCAAGATCATCTTCAATACTAGTAATTAGACAAACTGTACAGCATATTCTGCCATAACATGCACTTTTACAATGTGAATTGACAATAATGTGTTTAATTAATAAAATAATACTATTTCCAAAACTCATGTTCTGAATTGGCGATAGCACAATTATTTGTGATCATCACAGGGAAAGTGATCACAGTAGTGATGTGATCCAGCTGTCCAGATTGCCCTGGCCTCAGAACACCCCAGAGTTTCAAGCAAACTCCAGAGTACTCCCCTGACTTTACCTAAATTAGGGTAAAGTTGGTTTAACTCCCCCAAAATCCAGATTAATCACTGGAACTACTGTCATGAAGAGTATCAGCAGTCCATTTGCAGTGAGTATGGTTCTTTTGGCCCATGTTGGCATGCCCTCAGTGAGGACATTTGAGAGTGAACTTGCCTAATCATCTTAATGTCTAGACTTCTTTCCCATCTTTCCAAATAACTGGGGAAAGGCTGCTGCTAGACTACCAGAGAAGGCTGCCTGTAAAACAATGTCAACACTGCTGTATAAGTCAGTCAATGTATTATTGTTTTATTACCTCTACTTGAAATGTTGGGTTTTGCAATTTGATTATGTTTTCTCTGATACTGTAAAGTTTAATCATCCCAGTTGTTGTCATAAGTTTTGAATGAACTCCATGCAAGAAGTATTTCTTTTGATAATATAGTAAGGTAAAGGTTTCCCCTTGACATTAAGTCTCGACTCTGGGGGGTGATGTTCATCTCCATTTCTAAACCAAAGAGCCAGTGTTTCCATAGACACCTCCTAGGTCATGTGGCCAGCATGACTGCATGGAGTGCTGTTACCTTCCCTCCAAAGCGGTACCTATTGATCTACTCACGTTTTCATATTTTCAAACTTCTAGGTTGGCAGAAGTAGGGGCTAATAGGGGAAGCTCACTGCTCCCCGGATTAGAACCACTAGCCTTTCTATCGGCAAGTTCTGTAGCTCAGAGGTTTAACCTGCTGCACCACCAGGGGCTTCTTTTTTGATAATATACTTCTGTGGAAAGTGATGCATCTTGCATACATATTAAATATTGAATCTTTATTTCATTCTTATGTTATATACAGTTTCTTACACAAAGTGGCAAGTTGACAAGTTACATGAGTCTTTTTCAGGCACTTGAGGCTGAGAAACCAAGTGGGATCCATGTGTTTGCAGTTCTTCTCCATGCACACCTTGCTGGTAGAGCTATAAGAATGCGCCATTTTCGTAACGGTGATGAACAGCAGCTGCTGGCTTATGATGATGACTTTGACTTCAACTTCCAGGAGTTCCAGTATCTAAAAGAAGAAAGAACCATCTTGCCTGTATGATTTTCCTGCCTCCATTTCAATAATATATTTGTTATTTCTTTAGGACAATGTTTTTCATTTGTGTGAAATTATGCCCTAGGAAAATACAGATATCTCTTTTTGCCACAAGAACAACATCAACAACAACAACACTTTATTTATATTTCGCCCTTCTCACCCCGAAGGGGACTCAGGGCAGATCACAGTACACATACACAGCAAACATTCCATGCTTCTTTGTATAGACAATACACAGACAGACAGAACAGAGCAGGAGGTGCCATGGAAGGTTGGGCTTGAGTCCAGGGGGTGCTGTTTCTCCATCTTCTATGATGAAGAGCCATCAGGACTTCCTCCTTCCTTTTGATCGCCCAGCATTCTCTGATCTTCCTTCTTTTATGGTGTCATAAAACACCACCCCCCCCCCCCGCTTTTTTAGTGGTACCTAATTTCTCTAATCACAGCTAAAGCTGTTTTTGAATTGCTTAGGTAAACAATGAGCTAGGGTTGACAGTTGGCCGCTCACGCCAACCCGGGGCTTTGAACTTGCAACCTTTTGGTTGATAGATCTTATAATTGCTGATGATTTATCATCTGTGCTAAACCCCTGGCCCTTGCTAAACCTCCGACTCTAATCTTGATACACGCAGAAAGAAAAACATTAGGAGAAGGAACTAGTGTAGAGAAATGACAGACAGGATAAGTCTTATCTCAGGACAGTTTTATCCCAAGGCCGATCCAGAATGGTGAATGCTGAATTTGCCCTGGGACAGTTTTGACCCACATTATTTTGTAAAATTGAATGTGTATATTGAAAATGAGCATGAAGATGCACACAAATTTTGCACAGATATTTTGAAAAATGAATATCAAACTGATGCAAAAGTGGTGCGTATTGAAATTAAGTCTAGAAATTAATTGAAATTGTCATTTATTTTTCCCCCTACAGATTATTAGCTCATATTAGTTCATATTCAAAGTCACACTTTGTCATCATTCTAGCATTTTTTTCTGTTGTTTCTTTATATTTTCTACTCACGGCATTTTATTTTCAATCTGACTTTTTTGTGGAAGGATCTTTTTCTTCAGGCTATGGATCGTTTTGTTCCTGGTAAGAAGTTTAGGTAGCTATGTAAATAAATTGTGTGGTGTGCAAACTGGAGACTAAAATGTTCTTCCCTATGTAAATCTGTCAGCATTTGTCACTGGTAGCCAGCCATATTATCAGCCTCAAGGCCCTGAAGATGACAAACTGCCATGCATTTATGAGATGGATAATGTATTGAATATAACTTTTAGGTATTCTTTAAAGCTTTTGGTTGTCTGTGTTGTTTTTTTTTTAAAAAAAAATAATGATATATACAGTAGCAATGATGCTGGTATTATTGCTATGTGTCAACATTATTCTCTGAAGTAAGTCTGATTTATATGACCACCAGGCAGGTGGTAGTCACTTGATAATCCTCTAAAAGTTAACTTCCTGAAATGGGACAGCTGGCTTTATATCAAAACAGCACCAAGTATTTTATTTATTATTGCAAATTCTTTTTTAAGTATTGATATCAAGAATTCAGAATAGTCACGATTATTCTGATGGTATGGCTGTAAATCTGCCATCTCTCCCATCTTACATTTCCATTCTACATGTAACCATTTGATATCTCCCACACACCTTTTTCTATTTTGCCATATAGAGTGGGAGTAGATTGGAATAAGAAGTGTTCATTGGATGTTAATGAGGAAAAATTCTACAACCTTGTCCAAAGAAACGAGTGTCCTGTTTATAGATATTGATGTTCCCAAATCAAAGATGATGTCTGATATATTACAACATAATCGTCCACATGTATATTTTGTTTGAGATTGGGGAATATGTGACACAGTATATGTTGCTGAACTACAGCTCTCATATGCCTAGGTGGAGAGGTGATGATGCAGTTTACTAGAAAAACAAGTTCTCAATTTCTATTTACATAGGTGTAAGACCCATTTAGTTCGATGAAATTTAATTAGGAAGTTCATAATATTACCTTGGAGTAATTTGTGTACTCATTTAAATTAAAGTTTATCTGTACAGGCCACAAACTCTTAAATGATTGTTTCTTTTAAAAAGGAAATAAAATAATAGCTACTTGATGAATGCAGTACTATAATTTGTAACACTGAGTGTTTTGAATTTTGTTTTTCAGGGAGATAATTTAATCACTGAATGTCACTATAGTACCCTGGATCGACAACATATGACTTGGGTAAGATACTTGAAACATGACTTCATATGAAATAAAAGTGCCTTCAAATAAAAGGCAACACAAGGGGGTGGCAGTGGGGAGGTATGGGACCAAGTGCAGTTGCTTAGATCCAAGACCTGAATTGTTTGGTCAAATAATGCCTTACCAACATTTGTCTGCATAACACAAATTCGGAGTGTGATACAATGTAAACTGTCTACAAAAGAATGAAAAGTGGTCTTAAGATTAACATGTGTGTGCCTATTGTGAATAATCCCTTTTATAGTGTTATTTCAGGTATAGTAAAAAGAAAAAAAATCACAACTTTTCAAACTAAAGACCTATCTACACAACCCTCAGATTCTGCTAAGATATTTTCACCTATCTACTGCCAAACCGCAGGAGTGGCAGTGGTGAAGCCCTGACTGTCCATTTAGGCCAAACTGGATTTGGCCTCGCTGAATTGTTACCATTATCTTTGTTGACCTTTGTCATCTGGCCTTCACTGGGCAACTTTGCCACTGTCAGCATGTTGTCATTCTCTCTCCAAGTTGTGCAGGCATCTTTGCTGACATAGGCAAAGGAACCCAGTGATGTCCAGGACACAAAAGGTGCCATCCCCCTTTCCCTATGCTGAAGAGCATAGGAAAAAATAGAATTGTACTACTGGCCTGTGTGAACTGTGACACTGGTTCTGAATCAGAATCGGCTTAGCTGTTCAAACACACACCTTGTGGAAGGGAAGCTCTGGAGCGTTCTTCAACTTCAACTAACACAGGGTAAAATTGAGTTAATTGTATCAGGCATCAGAAGTCCCTGGGTGCTCAGGAACAACTTCTGCTGTGGTTTGCGGTATGTGCCCAGCACTGACAGATCTAAAGTTGCAATTACGTTTTACCCATTCATGTCACTCATATATATGTTTACTAATTCTGCTTTGTGCATTAAACACATCAGATTTCGTGTCTCTATTGCTAGTATTACGTTTAGTATTATTTTTGGAACTTCTCTTCACACCTTTACCCTAACAAATCATGACGCCCGCATTGCTAATCTTTTTACATTTACAGGGTGGTCTTAGCACCAGAAATGAAATGTGCCTATCATACCTTCTGTATTATCCAAGAATAAATCTCACCCGCTGTGCAAGTATCCCAGACATAATGGAGCAACTTGAGTTCATTGGAGTTAAAGAAATATATAGACCAGTAAGGCAAGTATAGTGAACTATATTGGAAAGTGAACTACAGCTGGAAAACTGTTTTATGGGCTGTCATTTGATTAATTGTGCCTGAAATGTTGCCAAAGTCTACTTTTCTTTATTCTGCCTTCTGGTTTCATTTTGTTGTGCTTTTCAGAAAACAGACCAAACATCTAAACATCTGATTAAGGTTTGCATTTTTAAAAGTTCCATTGAGTAAACTTAGTTGTTAAACCTAATGGGTTCTTCTTTAAAATTTAAAATAATTTCTGAAGATTCTATCTTTGATCATAAACCCTCAAAATGGCAAATATTGAAAGTTTAATGGTTTATAATTTTGATGTTTGATTATTCAGAATAAAATACGTAACTGTTTTCTGCGGATGATTTTAAGACTAATTTCCCTTTGAGCTTTTTGTGGCAGAGCAATTAATGTGTGGCTCTGAAATCTGTTTTAGGGAGAAGCATCCTCAGAATACATCCAAAGCCTTACTCATGTCTGTTTTATAATCTCCCTTGACAGCTAGGGAAGAAAAACACATTATGATTTAGAGCTTGCACATTCATCTTTGTGATCCTCCCAAAAAATATGCTAAGAAGCAAAGCACTGTTGTGAATGTTCATTCATAATGATTGCAATTTTTTGTAGAGTTTCAAGTCATTTCCGACTTGTAGTGACCTTAGAGTGAACCTATCATGGGCTTTACTTGGCAAGATTTATTCAGAGGGGGCTTCTCTTTGCCTTCTTCTGAGGGGGTATGAGAGAGCATGGCTTAGACAAGGTTTCCCAAGGGGGGGGGGGTCCATGACTGAGCTGGGATTCAAATCCTGGTCTCCAGTGTCGTAGACTAAAGTTCAAATCACTATATCACTCTGACCTTCAATAATAACTTTGGGTAAATTGTTTGAATAAGTTTGCAAAAATACAAATGTTGATACTTGTGTAAGACAGGACATTAATAACCTTGGAACACTTAATCTAAAATGGAAAAATTTTGCAGCATATTATGAAATGTGCATGAAATAATCATTCAGATTTATTTTTGTATTCAATAGCTGCAACTTACACACTTGTGTTCCTCATTCTCAATTATCTAATGTCTTTATAATGCACTGAAAAAATGTACAAAGCCATACAAAAAGGGGGCAAAAATTACCAATGGGCATGAAGCCTAAATAAGTATGCTTGTTTTTTTAAAAATTGAACTATTGATCTCACTATTTCATTCTGTAATTATTTAACTGATTTGTAAGGCTAGGAATTAACAAATCAGTTCAGAGACTATCAATTTGTACTTTTTGTTTAGCTTTTCATTCTTTTTACACTTATGTAGGTAAAAGGTTTTTCTGTTTGTGAGTTTTTTCTTTTCTATAGTACACAGAATATAATAGTGTGATATAAATTGGCACATGAGTTCACTGTTGTTAAATGTTAACAAAATTATTTCCAATTGTTTGGATTTTAGTCCACATTTTCTCTCATTAATTTATAAGTTCAGAGGGCTTTTCTTTATTTAATGTATAGATCACCTTTCTCCTAATATAGGACAGAAAGTGGCTAGGGAACTGCTTTGCATGGAACCAGATAGGTGTACATTTTGTGTTTGATAAATACTGTCCTGCTAAACAATGAAGAAAAATATGGAGGAAAAGATCCTCTGAAAACTCAGAGGAAGTTTTGCCAGTTCCTTCATCTGAAGTATAGGCTGCTGTATCTGGTATTCAGTTGTGGACTCCCATCTAACCTTGCTGAAAATTTGTTGTCTTTGTATGAGCAATATACTAAACTTTTGGGCAAGGATTACAGTGGTAATAAGAAAGTCTGTATTTTGTCTTCACATATAGGACTTGGCCATTCATTATCAAGAGTCCAAAGCAATACAGAAATCTTTCTTTCATGGATGCAATGAACAAGTTTAAATGGTCCAGAGAACATGGTGTTTCCTACAATGATTATGTTCTTAGGTTGCCAGTGAATGTAAGATGTACCAAAACTGACAATGCAGAATGGACAGTAAGTTTAATCCTTTTTTGAACTCTGCTTCAGCCACTGTTAGTACAGATTGCATAATTTGTATAGTTTATGAAGGCTTTACAGTTGCAAATGGAAATGTTTAATAGGATCATTCTTTACAATTGTATGTTTTTATTTATCACAGTAGTTTATTATTTTGAAGAGTGGTAGCTCACTAGTCACTAGTCAAAATGCACACATAAGAATTGTCTTACTGGATCAGAGCAAGTCAGCTTTCTGTTAAATACCAAACAGCCAAATTCTTTAGGAAAGCGGGATAATATATTTTTCTTGTTGTGTACTGATGATCCAGAAGATTAGGAGTCTGGGTAATAAAATAGAAAGGGGACTTTCATGCTGTTTGGAGTGCCCTTGTTCAGGATATTCCATGACTGGTGATCACACATCACTCTCTTCTTTGGGGTATTTTGAGAGTGTCTCTTCTTTTTTCCTGTCTGTACACTTCCTGTCTCTGCACACTTCCCATACCAATCCTCATCAATGTAAATGGTGCCATATTGGCTTTATAAGTCTGCATGAGGAATAAGAACAAACTCTTGTGGATCTCTAAAACTATTTTTGAAGAAGTCTGTTTGAAGTCAGATATTTTGGCTCTTACTTGTATTCTCTTTCCTATGTCATGATATCTTCTTAGGCTAAAAGGTTGGGGGAAAACTACTGTCATATCTTGAATTTTGAGAATTCAGGCATGTGTCTTTATATCACTGTAGGTGTATAAACCTCTCTGCTACATATGGCTCTGTTTGAAGGTTCATAATAGTTATTTTCCTTTTCTAACAACAATGATCCAAGCGTGGATATATGTCAGTTTTTACAAGTAGGAATACTCTTCAGATGGAGTCCCAAACAAGCAAAATGACCCAAGGTTATCACAATCTTGATCTTTACTGTATCAGATTCACACAAAATCTCCTAATAGATGGGCAGTGTAACTAATTGGCTTTGACAGAGCCAGTCATGTTTGAAAATCCTTCTCCCATTTACCTCTTTCTTCCCCAGTAAAAGTGGTTGCTTTGACTCGCTATTTCTTGATGAGATGCCCCTGACCAGTTCTTTGTCACAACATGATATAAGGTTTGGACAGGTTGTTCAGACCTTGGTTTGGTATGCTGATTTGAATAAGCAAGCATTCCTATAAATTGGAGATCTATTTATAAACCATTGTCATGAGGCATACAGGAGATATGTCATACTTTTAGCAACAAGGAGGTTCAACTAGCAGGGATTCAAATCACAGCTTCCAAATTTGTGGAATGCAGCATGCTGGGAAAGTAGTTTAGTGTTAATTCCATCAGGTTCAGATGGTACAAGTAAAGCTATGTAAGTAAGTATAGATGTCTGTTAGCAATATATAGTGTCATATTATACATTATATAATATATATTGATGTTGGAGTTTATCTTTCGATGATAAAGCACACATCATGTAGATTATTTGGCATGCATGAAAGGACGCCAGCTAAACTTAGATAGGATGCTAATTATATTATTGAGTCCTGTAATAATTACCAGGAGTAATTTTCTTTCATTTTAAATTTCAGATGCAAGGAATGATGGCTTTTCCACCTGAAGTAGAGCGACCATATAAAACAGAAGAAGTTATATGTAGTTCAGCTTCTTCTTTAAACTGCAATCTATTTGTATTGCTTTTTATTGTTTTATACATCTCCACTACTGCTCCAAGTAATAGTGAGTTTGTTGTATAATAATTTTGATTGTACTCACTTATGATTTTTGTGCCATGCAATTCCTGAAATGTTTGCACTGTTGCTCCTGTAGATTTATTTTTTTACATATTAATAAACGAAGTTTGTTTCAGAAATAATGTTCACCTCATTTGAAAGAAAGATGACTGTTTTTAAAGGTGAAATTACAATATATTATGGACATAAAAATTCACTCCTTTGCAATCTGTTATCTCAACTGATTCATAGAATTTCATTTGATTCATCCTGGCATATCACTTTGTAATTCGAAAAGCTGCTCTGTATTTGGATACCAGTATATAAATGAAACTTTATGTAACCTTACTAATGCTGAAGTCTACTGAATTATTTTCTTTATGTTGTCTCTTCTATTGAGAACAAAGTGTGCATATAAGGCTGATCTGTTACCAATGTCTATTACTCATGTTAACTGTGTCATATGCCTTCAACAAAAGGTGTGACAAGAGTTTTAAATCATCAGCCCGAACACAGTGGAATTCCAGGTGTCTTTTGTTGTTGTTGCTGCTGCTGTCTTCTGGGAGTATTTTGTCTCTGAATTCCTCTTCCTCAGATTACCAATGGTTCAGTGTTCTGATCTGCCATTATAACATTATTAGACAAATAATTTTGACTATACTTGAAATTTGCCCATCTTCTTTATACCAGAACTTTAAAAAGTCATTAACATTGTGTTACATTTGATGTTAATCCTGAATAGAGAAGACTAGCTGAATAGAGAAGACTAGCTATATAATTGTTTCATATTCTGCTGATGATCTGAGCATGGTTGAATTTGAAGCAAGATGGCACTCATACAGTGTTTGAAGCACTCTGTCTCATCTTCTCTTTTTGAATCTTGTCCTCCATAATGATTTCCCCATTCAGAATTGCATCTTAAACACACAGACAGAAAATTATGTAAATATTTCATTTCTTGTTTCAGTCCAAAAAGCCAAAAATCTGTTAACAGATTCCCAAGACTGAAGAGAGGTTAGATTTACTGGTTTAACTTATAGTCTACTTCTATTATTCTTTCTCTCTATTTACTGAAACAGGACAAGGAAAAATGGATTTATTGCTCAAAATGAAGAGAATAAAATAATAAGCATAGATGGTTTATATATGAACAATGAAGAAATTGAAATAGAAGATTTTCCATCCCTTGGTCGATGTTCAGAATAGAAATAGCAGTCAAGAAAACAAAAATGAAAAAAAAAAATGTTAGGGTTTGGAATGGCAACTATGAAATAACTGAGTAAGTTCCTGAAATGCTAAGTGCAAATATATCACTGAATACTAAATAGAAAATTGTCCACATCGTCATACTCCCCATCATTACGGTATGTATGGATGTGACAGCTGGAAAATGAAGAAACCTGATAGGAAGACAGTCAGCTCTTTTGAGATGTGATGCTCGAGAAACATTCTGCTGTGGACTACTAAAAAGACAAATAAATAGGTTCTAGAGCAAATTAATCATGAACAATCCCTCAAAGTCAAATTGACTAAATTTAGATTAACATACTGTGGCTACACTATAAGAAAGCATGACTCACTAGAAAAGACAATAATGATTGATAAGGTAGAAGGCAATAGTAGATTCTTCCCAAATTTCAGATGGATAGTCTCAGTCAAAAAAGCCATGATTTTGAGTCTGCAAGACCTAAGCAGGGCTGTTGAGGATAGGGTATCATGGAGATGTCTCATTCATAGGGTCACCGTAGGTCGAGGTCAACTGGAAGGCAGCCAAAAGAACAAGTTGAACATTGAAATATTCAGTCTGGTGCATACAGATGCAGTTCTATTATGCTTCTGATCTCAACAATAAATCAAGATCTGCCCTGGCTTTCATAAGTAGAGGAGGGATAATGCAATCATAATGTAATCTATCACGAAGGAAAACTTGAAGTACTATTCAGAATACAATTTGCTATTTAAACTGTCAGCAGGTTTGATATCTGCAAGAATTTTCAGGGAGCCAGGAAGAGATTATCTTGCTTCAACCATTACTATATAATGTGTACACTCATTTTTACAAATTAGAAAAATATGAAAAAAAAAAACAGTTAAAGGGGTGCTTCAAACAGTGTGCTTTACCACTTCTTATACAATCCCACAACCAAAATCCTGTAAATGCTTCAGTTGAAGCCTCATAAGTAGCTTTAGAATAGAAATGTTAAAGAAATTCCAATTGAAAGCTCAAATGGCATTTGACCTAATTCTTGTCAATGTTATGGATAGCATGAATAAAAACAGAGATACTGATAAAATAGTTAGCAGTGGCAAAATAATCTAAGAAGAAGGTAATTTGGAGGATTATTGCCAAAGGCTTAATTTTGTTCATGTTTAGATATATTTATCAGGAAAGACTTTTACTTCAACGTTATGTGGAACATGGCAATGTTATGTTTTTCCTGTTACATGATTCAGCAGGAAGCAACCCCTATGAATTTAGTCATCAATTAAATGAGCCCTGAGGATACTCTTCTCAACCTATAAGATGTTATTGTAAGCACTTTCCCCCATAACTTTCTTTGCTACCAGGATCCATGCCCCCACCTGCACTGCTACAAAGTGCAATGTAGTACTCACATTATCCTGTGGCATCCAAACAACACACTCAGGCTAATATTATTGAAAAAATGGAACCCCCAAATTATGAATTATTATCTGTGGGCCATTGATATATACAGCCAGCATGCACTGGACTCTTTCTTGTCTGCTAGAAATCTTTCATGGATTTCATTGGAATGTTGCCCCAGCACACCTAGTGATAAGCAATAACCCCACAATTACCATAATCCTCTAACAATGCCTCCACACACCTAACAATGAAGGAGAACCAGAGGTCACAGGACGCCCTCTTTTGTCCTCTTTTTGTGAACCCATTAATGCGCCTAACACTTTTTGCTACCCAGTGTTTCACCAGCATGAGCCATTGTCCTCCCCAGATTGGGGATACTACCATTATAAGCACCCATTACCTCAAACCCACATTCTTTCCTTCACACACCCCATCAGCAGTGGCCACAAAAGTTCAAACAGATCAATGACGATTTATTAAATTCCCCTCCAAATCTGGAGGCCAATCGGCAACAACCACAGACAGTACATCCCAGCCAACTGGCCTGCAGGTCCTACCCTGCCATGATCTGGACTAATCGACACTCAGGGACAGCAGAAGTCCTTTGTTTCAAAGTGCAGACAAATGCTATAAATGTTTCTGCATGTATTCATTGAGGTATACTTTCTCTGCTGTCATCCTCTCTGCCCATTGAGTATAAACTGCTTCCCCCTTCTACCCATCTGTGTCTCATGTGACCTTCTGGGAAGTTAAACACTAGGGGTCTACACACCCATGATTTAGTGGAGCTGAAATCACTAAACACTAATGCAATTTAACCCAAGGTATGTTTTTTAATTCATCTTGACCCTGGATTTTAAAAAAACTCCAGCAAAAATTCAAATCTTCCAGAAAGACATGGTGGGTGGTCTGACAGTGGCCATGCACAATCCCAGATGGTCACACCAAAGGCAGCCCAAGGAGGTGGTATGGCAGTGTCTCCTAAGCCTGTCTACACCCCACCCCCACCCCGCAAGGATGGAAAAGCCTCCTTACCATCACAGCAGTGACTGTATTTCCAGGATCAGTGTCACTCAGGAAATGATGGACCTTAGGAGAAGGGGAGGGAACTTATCACTCCAAAGCTCCAGTGCATCCTGAATTAGATAGAACCAGGAGATACAGACCTTATTGCAATGGTAAGAAGGCTTTTCTGTCATTTTGGCAGGAAAATGGGGTGCAAGGAGGTTTGGGAGGTGCTACCCTTGACCAACTCTGCCAAACCAGGGTCAGCACAAATAAGCTATGTGGCTGATCCCCCGTAATTGAGGCTGCATAGGGCAGAAGAGGTTTACCATTGCCTTCTCCTCATGCTGAGAGTGTGTGATTTGCTCAAGTGAGTCTCATGATCGAATGGGGATTCAAACCCTTGACTAGTATTGTAGTCCAATGTTAAACCACTACAAATGTTACCTGAAAGAAAAAGATGCCATATATCTGCCACAGTCATCCACTGGTATTCAGAGATGGAGAACACTGGTAGGAGATGAGAAGATGGAAGGGAACCGTATTTTCTGTCGTCTGTTCTTACATCTTATTCTTTCTATAATGTAAAAACGGTAGGCCTGGGTAACAACGGAAAAATTTGTTTCTAAAATCGATTTGTATTTGGGGTTTTTTTTTGTTTCGATATTTAAAATAATTACAAAATTTTCCTTTTAAAAAGTTCGATATTTACGAAATTTCGTAAATGGTAAAAAAAATAACAAATCGATTTCTGAAACAATAACGAATCGATTCGTTAATGGCGGACGCGACCGCGAAATACGCTAAAAAACCTCCAAAACCTTCTGAAGCTTCCTTCTCCCTCTGTTGTTGACTGTTGGTGTGATATTATAAATTTTTTTCACTAATTAAACCATAAAACTGGCCCAGACATGCGGAAATAATAACGAAACGACCTCAAAACAATAACGAAACGAATACAATATCAAAATACGAAGCATTTACAAAACGTTTTTGAAAATTCGTTTTTTGAAATAATTGCTCCAGAATGGTTTGTTATCGTTTTGTAATTGAAAAAATTAACGAATTATTAACGAATTACGAATTAACGAAATGAAACCGCCCAGCCCTAAAAAACGGGGCCAGAGAGGAGAGACTAATGAAGAAATAAGAACTGAAAGGTCTGTTGGTCCACCACCAACCCAGTTTTATCTCTGGCCTTATATCTCTGGCTGAGACAATTTCTATTTTCTTCATCTTAATGCCAGGAACTGGGATAGTCTTAACCTGGCAAACTAAACAGAATGTAAGTGATATTTTCTGGAAGTGGGACTGGACATTATCCAACTGTTCAGGAGGAGTATATGTAGAAAAAATCCAGAAAATTTATGAGATCATTCTTACCAAACCAGTAATAATTATGGTTGTGCTTCTTGTCCTCTGCTTGTATTCCTTTTGTAACAGTACATTATTTATTTATTTACTTTGCTTATATACCGCTGTTCTCAGCCCAGGGGCGACTCACAGCGGTGTACAACATAGAAAGAACAAGGTTCAAAATACAAGACACAATATAAAATAATCCACAATCCATCATTAACAAAAAACATCATCATCAAAAAACATCATCATGACTACGAAAGCCATTCCGCGTCGTCTCATCGTCAAAACCACAATCCAGTATCATTTTCCATTGTTCCATTCCTATAGTCAATTACCAATCATTGCACTTCTTGTTCGAACGCCTTCTTGAACAGCCAAGTCTTTAATTTCCTGCGGAATATCATCAGGGAAGGAGCCAGTCTGATGTCCACGGGAAGGGTGTTTCACAGCCGAGGAGCCAAGACAGAGAAGGCCCTATCTCTCGTCCCCGCCAGCCGTGCCTGTGAAGCAGGCGGGATCGAGAGCAGGGCCTCCCCGGACGATCTCAAAGTCCTGGTGGGCTCATAGGTCGAGATGCGGTCAGATAGGTATCTTGGGCCCTAATAAATAAATAAATAAATAAATCGGTGATGCATGTCTATGCCTAACACACTGCCTTGTGGTGGCTTGAAGTGGTTTAAACTAGGGTTTTGACTGTGTGGAAACTTGTGTGTAAGTACAATTGATATGTAAAGTTGGTCCTGCCCAAACCTTGCATATAAACAACCAGCCTTTGTCTGAAATAGTGCACTTATAAACACTATTTATTTGTTACCTGTGAACTGCAGAACATTCACTGTTCCTGATTTTGGAAGCAGGCCTACTGCAAAACTTAAGAATCCCTTCCTTGCAGTATATTTCTTTAAACTTTTCAAAAACCACTCTTCCAGATGTAAGGCCCATTACTGTTTTGCCTCCCTCTCAGGAAGACATCATATATATGTGCATGCCTCATTTATTTTGGTCAATTTGCTAGTTGGCCGCTTGACCTTGATGGATGTTGGTTGCAGCCGCTCTTGCAGATTTAAGTGCTATCGAGCTCTGGGTGACCAATCAGAACAACCAGCCTTTGTCTAAAATAGTGCACTTATTTCAGTCACACAAATGGTATGTCAGAGATATTTTTATAAAGCAATGTGACATAATCTGTCTCCCCTGCACTTAGGCTAATGAAACCAGAACACCCATTGTTGTCTTTAAATGGAAAGGCAAATCTGTTAATTGGCTTAGTGGGCTGAAAAGGGAAACAATTCCTTATAGTTTAACTGTCTGTTTCCTGATAATGATTAGTTGGTGGTTTTTAAAGCATCAGGGATATCAGAAAAGAGCTTAATGAATTCTTCCCAAGGCACTGAATGGAGAAAGAATGTGGTTCTCAGATATGCTATTGGCTGGGGAAATAATATAATTATTTTATGAGTATGAAGAATGCTGAATTTTGAGTACCAGCAGGCTACAAAATATGTGACTAAGTAGAGCATCACTGAATGGCAATAAGATTTTATGATAAGGTTTTATTATCCTGCTTGAATCTAAATGTGCCCATTTTTAGCTCTAAAGATGGAAGGATCTGGAACTTAAAATATTTTAATAGTTCTTATCTACTGCCTACTAGCAGCATATATTCAGGTAAAAGCTTATCCCATTTTGTTTCCAAACTTCCAAAATTGGGAGGGTCATTTTTGTTTCTTTCATTTCGGGACTGAAAATCAGCCCATTATGTGGGGGGGAGGGACTCCCCCCCCCCCCACTGGCTCCCCTTCCTGAGGTGCTCGGTTGCCTGGCAGTCACTGGCAGGTGCGTGCATGTATGAGCACCGTGCTTCTTCTCTTGCTCCTCCTCTCTCCCTCCCTCTCGCCCATAATGCCCTGCATTCACTCACAGGAGTCATGGCTGGGCAGCCCCACATCCGGACCCCAAGCATGCTTTATCAGGGCTGAAGGAACCACCGCCCCTCCCTACTTTCCACTCGGAGAGTGTGATGGGACTTGTGTGTGTGGTGGGGTGTGTGACTGTGCAGGTGCTCTGCTGCAGGCAGGTACTGACAGGTGCACGTAAGCTTTCCAGGCCTGGTTGCACACCCCATACCACACACACACACTTCCTGGAAAGAGAGAGTGTGTGTAGCAGAGTGCAGGCAGGCCTGGAAAGTGCACATGCACCTGTCAGTACCTGCCTACAGCTGGGTACCTGCACAGCCACACACCCCACCACACACACATGCCCAAAAAAGAAGGGATGGTGGCTCCTTCTGCCCTAATGCTGAGGATCAGATGTGGGGGTTGCCTGGCTGCGACTCCCATGAGTGAATGTGGGGCAATCGGGGCTCAAGGAAGAGAAAAGGAAGAAGTGCGCAATTTCAGCTCCACATGAAAGCGAGCTGAGCTTCATGTGAGAAGGGGGCTTCCTGTTTCGTGCTTCTGACTAAAGGGAAGCCATGAAAGAAACAGAAGAAACTGTAAGAATGAATTTTGCACACATGTCTATTGCGTACGGACATACAGGACTGTATTCTTCACAATAAAGAAAAGAGTAGAAATTTACTTCTGTAATTTTAGATGTTTTAAGCTCAATTAATTTTTTTTCCTATGGCTGTTTTTATAACTCTCTTGGTCTTTAAAATACTGCACCAATTTGCAAATGGCTAATATACCTTGAATGAGGATTAATCCCAATCCCTTGATCCCCATTTACAGGAATTTCTGTATTATTCCTAGTTTCCAAATTCTTGTTCAAGTATTGCTTAGCAGGGTTTACTAAACACACAAGAAGAGAATTGCTTTAGCTTCTCCCTTCTATGGCTCAAATTGCACACAATGTGTGTAAAGTCTTCTTTGTATAGGCTATCTGCATGATTTTAAACCACATTCTTCAACAAAACTGCCTTCCACATACAGCAATCCTGGAAGCAGAAATGGGTTATAGGTAGCATATTCCTCTTTGCCAGGTAATTACTAATACTGGATGAACATACCTGAATGGGACAAAATTGTCCTTGGCTAAAAACTGAGGTGTCAGTCCCAACTAGAATAGACCTACTGAACCACCAGAATGTACAAGAATGTTGATTTACCACATTGCTGGTTGTACTTTCATGGGAACTAAATGTTTTATTCAGGTCTTTGGTCCCTGTTATATACATCCTGTTTCTCAGATATCATTTGGGCTGGGCAAAGAAGGTGTTTGCTAGCACCTTGCAACTAGAGACAAATTTCTTCTCAATACAGCACATGCCTTTTTGTTATCTTTTTTTTTTTTTGTTATCCCCCCTCGATGGACTGTCACCTTGTCATGGTGAGGGGGCTTGCGTGTTCCGATGAACCTGTAGGCACAACAACTGGAGTCGTGCACTCCCAGGAGTGGCCGCGGGGGAGGTTCCAGACCAAGCACAGTCCGAAGACCCAAAGACCTCAATGGCGGAGCAGGCAGAGGATAACATGGCACATGTTACAATGGCTGTGAAGGCGGAAGAAGGCTGCAACAGACTGAGAAGCCACGGTCATTATGTTAAACTACATCACCAGTGGAACCTCACTCTGTGAAGACTGTGTGTTGATCAGTTGTGCACTGACCTCCACACATTAAAAAAACTCACGCACAGGCGTCTTCCAAAGAAAATAAAAACAAACCAACCAAAGCCCCATGGCGATCAGCGAGTGGCGACGGGGGCAGGACTGTGAAATCTGGAAGCCCCTAGTCACAGACTGGCACATGGGCGGTGGGTACAGACTCAGTCGTTCTACCTCAAGGTCCGAGGCAGTTGAGTAGTTCGGCAGCTGTATCCGCAACTGAGCAGCCCTTTTGAGGACCCACTCTGCTCACCCCACATGGGGAGGGGGCTAGAAAAGGTGCCCTAAACATAGTCTGCCTCACTTATCCCTGACTGGACTGCCGCGTCCAGTGGGGTCACCACCCTGCGGCCAAAAAAAAAATGAATTGAGCAAGAATAGGGCTCCACAGCCACATACGGACCCACAAGGAAATCCATAATGGAAGACCATCTTACTCGTCCAACGAGGGATCGCCTAAGTAAGAAGTAAGTAAGTTTTTGTTATCAGGATTGTAAGAGTTATTTTCAACTTGATCTTCACATACTTGTGTCATACAGCAACAGGCTAAAAATCACAATCAACGAGTGAGCAGAAATTGAGTGATACATCCATTTTTTAAAATATTATTCGCAATCAGATTTGAGTTCTGGGTTTCACTATGATGTTTTGAGTCTCTATACAGGGAAAGGCAACATTTTAAACCAGAATGGTTAAAATATGAGAGGCAAGGTTTATGCTATTGCTGGGAGAGCTAGTTATTCTTCTTTTTGCACACATACAGCAATGCAGATCTTTCCTCTGGAACACTGATTTTTAAGCTCTGACTTTCAGAGAATATGCTACTGTATCTTAAGCATTCTGCCATCATGCTTTAGAATGAGTTATCATTATATTTAGAATCAGTTGTCCATGGATAAAGACACTAATATTACATAACAAGCTAAACAAATAAAACAACATGCTAAAATTATCTTTATCAAATTCTGCTTGAGCCTTTTTGCATTAAACTACTGATTATTAAACTTGTGGTTATTCAACTAATAAAATATTGCTGTCAATATAATACCGAGATGGGAATCATGTGGCCATTTGGACATTGGACTATATACCCTAGTAGCATTTATGTTTTTTTTTCCTACATGCAGATTTCATTTAGGCAGTTTTGTTTCTATTTCTAACTTCCCAACATAGCATTCTTGTTACCTTTTCTCTGTTTGATTCTTGAGACATGAGGTTTGGAACCAACATTAGGCTTTCCATCTATGAAACTATAAAAGGTAAGGAAAACTGACAACATACCAAGTAATATGATTAGAATGTTTTCAATTTCTGTGGGTTTTTTGCATGTGCAAATGCAACTTAATAAGTCTATATTTTTCTATTTTTAAATATCAGTTCACCATAATAGTCAATTATTACCTACCATATATACCTTCCAAAATTTCCACCTGTATACTTTGTATTTCCTTAGCATAGCTACTCATGATTTTCTATTAACCTCTAATATTGGTAGTATTAACTTGTAGTAACATGCAACTGTTATCACCCAGCTTGCTATCTTGAAGAAAATATAGTGGACCTTCGGTATCTGCTGGAATTTAGTTCCAGGATCCTCTGTAGATACCCCAATCCATGAATGTCCAGCTAATGGTGTAATAGACTAGTGTCCCTGGTATAATATGACAAGCCACTCAAATGAGTAGGGAGACTGAGGATCTCCAAAATAGTGGGACTTTACAACAGGGTATTGTCCACACATCAGTGTGGAGTTCACCACACAACAAAATCAATGTTTGTTTTCTCAAAATGATTTCTGAATATTTTGAATTTGTAGGTGCACAAAGCATGAATACGGAGGGCCAACTGTAACTTTTTTCAACTGTTATTTCATCAATGCTCTCTTGACTTTCCCTCTGAATTTCTTTCATTAATAACTTTTTTGGATTTCTGTTCTATATAATGATACATTTCACCCCAACCAAAGTTTTCGAAGGGAGATAAAGTAAAACTCAACTTCTTAGAGGAATAAGAGAGTGTTGAAGGTTTATAGAACAGGGACTATATTTTGTAAGTAGATGCTGCCACCTCTTGGTAACTGCATGGAATAGTTCTTTAGCAAGCACAGAAATGGAAGCACAATCAATAGTTTGGAGAGTATGGGGTATGGCTTAAAATCATCATAAATCATTGGTTTGGCTAAATACTTCAGATTCAGATGAAATGTTTGATTGTGAAATGGGCCACAAGGAAAAGTTATACATGTTAGTATAATCCAGACCTGATATGAGGGCTGCTCTGCTGCTCTGAAGACTATGCCATGGCGCAATGGATTCAAATTACAGGAAAAAGATTCCTCCTAAACATTAGAAATAACTTCTTGATAGTAAGAGATGTTCAGCAATGGAATACATTGCCTCAGAGTGGGGTGGGAGTCTCTTTCTCTGGGGAGTTTTAAACAGAGGTTGGATGGTAATCTATCAGAGGTGGTTTAATTGTGTGTCCTTGCATGTCAGGGGGTTGCACTGGATGGTCATTGTGGTGCCTTCCAACTCTGTGATTCTATGATTCTCTCTCTCTCTGGCCTCATCTACACTGCTTATATAATGCAGTTCAAAGCTATCTTAAAACTGTGACAGCCAGAAAAAAAAACTTCTACAAAAGAAAACCCTTAACGGCACCAGTGCTTATTATCTGGGCCTCAAACTGGTTCCAGGATTTCCTATGAAATCATCTGCAGAGCAAAACCGCTTTCTTCAATACCAGTTCGTAATTGCACCATGTGCTACTTCCCCACTACAAACCTATCCAATACTATTGATGGGCAAAACCAATCAATAGCCCTTGGTCACATCACATTATCAGATGTGATGATCCCTATCCAGCACAGAAGTGACATCAGGAGACAGGACTGTCCTCCTCTCCCATTCTCTCCTTCTGGGTAAAGTTTTTAATACTTTTATTTATTTATTTTTAAAATATTACATTTCACTGGAATTGCAAAGTTTCCTTAACTTAAAAAATAAACACAACAGCAGTCCTGAGGGTTGGTGGAGTTACAATGCTCAACCAGAAGTGCAGTGATGAGTCCTCAGATTGCTGAAGTGTTGCAATTATATGACACTTGTAGAGGTACAATACTGAAGGTCATCATGCTGGTAAGTTCCCAATTATGCTAATGGTGTGAGATAGCAGTAGCATGTGGTGAAGTCCTATGACTGGAACCCTGTTGTTTAGATGAGTCGGTACTGGAGTAAATCAATTGAATCAATTGTTCAAGAGTGAACTGACGTAGGTAAAACCAATGAATTCAGTGTGTCTACTATACTCAGAACTACTATACTCAGCGTGTTTTGTGTTCTGTGATTTGAAATTGATGTGAGGCTTTTGGTGTGCAAATAGTAGTGACCATTTCGAAGTAATGAAAGATTATTTATACATAATTTTAAAAATCCCAAAAACAGTATAATACCGTATTAGAATTTGGAAAGGTTACTTTTTGGACTACAACTTCCAGTCTCATAGTCCATGAAAAGTAACTTTGCTAGGCTCAGCACTAAATATAATATTTTTATTGTGTCTCAGTTGTTTCTACTTATAGATTATGTTTGGCAAAATTATAGTAAAAGACTTGCTCACAGAAAATTCCTTAGATCAGCCAGACTGTTAAGACACAACTATAAACTAAGAAATGCAAGTCAGAGGGTTTCTCAGCACAGAGACAGGAAGATAAACACATAGCTTACCGACATCGCTTTAGAGAAGTTTTTGCTGAGTAGATGGATAAGTGCAATTGGTATTCTGTTTCTGGAAAATGTCTGTATAATTTTAGTTTCATTCCACACCAAGAAATGGCATTGTGTGGGCTGGATTTTTTTTTTTTTTTTTTGCCAGGGAACCCCTTTTATTTGGCTGTTTTTCTAATATGGAGTGTACTAGGGTTTCCTCTTTAGACATCTGGCTTTAGAGCTGAACATATTCTGACAGAATGGTAGAGGGAGACAGAGTACTGTTCCTTTATGCTAACAGAAATTACATGTGTATCTTGCATTTCTCCCAAACAACAACAACGATAAACATAATAATAATTATTTCTTACCTGCCTCTCTTCAAGGCTCAATGTAGGTTATAACACAATACATTAAAATACAATACATTAAAACATAAAACAATTTAGAACACATGGATTAAAACACATAGATGTAAGATTAAAACAAGCATTCAAATAATTCAAATGAATAAAATGTCAATTTAAAATTTATAGTTTAAAATTGACTGGGTAGGCCTGCCAGAAGAGATAAGACTTTAATTATGTTTTAAATTCTGACAGTCCATTTAGCTGTTGAATATCTTCTAAAAGGTTATTCCTCACTTTTGCTGATGAAAAGAAACTTTAGGTGATAATTGCCAGTCAGGTTCTGGCTGGTTGAATTAAATCTCCTTTGAAGGAACTGAATGCATGGAGTGAATTGTACAGAAGAAAGCAATCCTGCAGGTAACCGTAACCCAAACCTTATAGAGGTAATAACCAACACTTTATACTTTGCCCAGAAACTAATTGGCAGCCAGTGCAGCAATTTTGATATTGTCAATCCAAAAGAACCAGTGACCAGACTGGTTTACTTGTTTTGCAGTAATTGATGTCCCTGGAGTTTGGCACAGAAGTAGCCCATTGCACAATGTATTGCAGAGGTCAAGCCTTTAGGATACCAGCACATGCACTAACATCTTTAGGTCTTCCAATTCTAGGATTATATAATCAACAATAAGTCTTCAGAAATGAGCCTTATTTGATTTTCCTGCAAAAATGTCCAAATAATACATTCCATTTCAATGTTATTCTATGCAATGTGGCATTCCTTTGTATATGGTGTATGGTTGTTTGTGTGAAAGAGAAGGAAAGAAAGAATGTTGGACATTACTAATATTAAGGTCATTACCATCCTACAATGTTTCCCTTGTCATTTTTCCCACATTCCGCTCTCCGTCCCTTTTCTCTCTCATGTGAGATGGTGGTGAATTTACAAGGAAAAGTGGATTTGCACTAGGCCCATTTATTCATTGTTCATCTCCACCCCACACAGAGGCAGCCCTAGGCAATTATCAACGGTAAGCAAACAGCATTTTGGCACCCCCCCCCCCCCCCAACCAATCACTGATATATATTTTCTGTTTGTCATGGGAGTTCTGTGTGCCATATCTGGGTCAATTCCATCATTGGTGGAGTTCAGAATGCTCTTTGATTTTAGGTGAACTATACATCCCAGTAACTACAACTCGCATATGTCAAGGTCTATTTTTCCCAAGAGCGCCTCAAGAGCTCCCCTGGGCAAAATCAACTATAGTGCAAATGCTTACTTTGCGTAATAGGTTGAGCCGCCCCTGACCCCACAAGAAGTTAGAAATGCAATCCTAGAGGGCAAAATCACTGCCAATCACGGCTTAAAATGATCACATTACCAGCTGGAGATGAAATAAAGGGTTTTTGGACCTGTCCTTTACAGAATAAATTCAACACAACAGTTAAAGTAAGGTCCTCACTTACTTGTTTGCAGGTTACAGCAATGGAAAATAGACACAAGGGACCACAAGAAAGAGAAAATTGTTCATTTCCAAGTGAATAATTTGTGGCTTTCTTGCAAACAACACAAAATAAATTTGGAACCATGTTGGCTAACAGTGGTATTGGAGTATGTACTCTAAATTTCACTCCAAACTTCCAAGAAGCTATCAAAGTGCTGAATCATATTTCTCAAACAGGCTTGGCAAATTCGATATTTGCTTTAAAGTTTGGATTAAAACCCAGAACAAATTTACCACCGCAAAGAGATAGGAACTGCTCTGTGTTATGTTGATTTACAAGCTCTCTCATTCTTTGGCACTGACCTTTGGCACCCTGTGCTGACCTTTCCACAGATGCTATGTGTTGTGTAGCCGAAAAGCCACAGCACCGCTAATTAATTTGTAGCATAAGTGTTATTTCCTTTTGGCCCATCAAAATGCAGAAGAAGGTTACTCTGGAAGCTGACATTCAAGTACTACTCTCCCAATGACACCAGTTTTTCATGCTCAACCGTGACAAATAAGACAGTTGACTACTGTGACCCAGAGGTTCTGAGGCGGGTGGTGGGGAAGCTGAGCAGGGTACACAGAGTCTGCTTCTGATCAACTTTGTTTATCCAGACTAAGCTAACAAATATGACCGAGTCAAGGTGGTCAGACGGCTGTCTGTGGCACCTTGCCAGGATATCGTGTGTAGAAGGAGAAGCTCTGGGACACAGGAAGAAGAGCCAGTGTTGCAATTAAGACGTGGCTGGCTGCTAAAACAACTTACACAGATCACAGTGGAGTGAATAGTCGGAGAAGCTTCTATGATGAACTAGGTGGGAGCCAGTATAGTCATACGCTTGCCACAAAATACAGAGTTTATCTCCATGATTTAATTTTTTAAAATATATCAAGAAAAAGTACAGAATCTACCAGTTAAAATTCTATCATTAGTTGCAAAATCTACTCTGAATAAAAGGAGTAAACAATGTAAATTAGAATTTAGCAAATCAGGATTTTTACAAAACCAGATCCATTTTCAGAAAATCCATCTTTGTTCTTAGTGTACACATATGTATACGGTCATAGTAAAAACACTGTGATTCAACTCGACAATCTCAAGCCATTGTTTTTTTTCCTCCAGATTCAAATGGAGGAAATTTACTGATAGCTTGAAAGCACAGAAGCATTCTGAAATAGCAATAAATCATGGTTTTGTGGTATGTGAATGAGTTTCAAACTGCATTGCACGGTCAGTGCGGACACATATAATGCAGTTCAGTTCTGTTAAATTGCATTATATTAGTTTACTCTGACTATATAATATAGTTTAAAACTGTACCATATGGCAGTGATTTAGCTTCTAGCATGACCTCTATGAATACTAGGAGGCTCATCATATGGGGATACATTCGGTGGCAAACACCAAACACCAATCTAGCCCTGGCCACCTATGGAGCTGTCCAGCTCCCATCAAACAATGTCATGCCAGCTCTGTGGGTGCAGAGAGGTGGAACTGGCATGCCCAATCTATGGGGGAAGCTGCATGTAACATGCACACTCCATGCTCCCCCTTCCCAGCAAGGCAGGAGAGGCAAGGTGTGGGGTGCCGGATTCTCCACATCTCATGGAAAAGTGGACTGCTGCCTCCTTTTGCTGTCTGATGAGGTGGTCAGTGTAGAATCCTGTTGGGAAACTTCATCAACAATTAGCAGCTGCTTAGGGGGTCCTTTCAATAACAACAACAACAACTTTATTCTTATACCCTGCCACCACCTCCCCAGAGGGACTCAGGACAGCTTACAAATGGGGCAAATGTCCATAAAACAGAAAACAAAACAATCCATAAAGCAAAAAAAAAAAATTAAAAGGAACATCATAAAACACAACAATCCAGATAAAACACATTAAACATAACAGAATAAAACAAATTGCATTGGAGCTTCATCAGACCAAGTTCAACAAAAACAATGACTGAGATTGCTAAAAGGGCAAGACCAAACTATAAACACACTGGGCAGAGGATAGTGCAAATAGCATAACATAGGGCCGGGGAAGTAGATGAATTGCAAAACAAAGTACTATCTGGCGAACTAGGAACTGGGCATATACAACTAGGGACTAATCATTCTCGAATGCTTGCTGGAATATCCAGGTGGAGGAGGACAGAGTAGGGGCTTGCCTAATCTCCCTGGGGAGGGTATTCCAAAGTCGGGGCCCCACCACCGAGAAGGTCCTCTCCCTTGTCCCCACTAACCAAGTTTGTGATGGTGGTGGAAGCGAGAGGAGGGACTCCCTGACAGATAGGGGAAGATGTGATCACGAAAAAAGGCAGGGCCTGAACCATTTAGAACTTTGAAGGTGGGTGCACCTTGAATTGGGACTGGAAGCTTATCAGCAACCAGTGGAGCTGTTTTAATAGGGGTGTCATATGCTCCCTATAATTAGCTCCAGTTAGAAGCCTGGCTGCTGACCTTTGCAATAGTTGCAATTTATGGGTCATCTTCAAAGGCAGCCCCATGTAGAGTGCATTGCAATAATCCAATCTAGATGTAATTTAGGCATGGACCACTATGACCAAATCAGGCTTCTTGAGGAACTGTTGCAGCTGGGACACAAATTTTAACTGTGAAAAAGCCCTCCAAGCCACTGCTACCACCTTAGCACCAAGTGACAGTGCTGAATCTAGGAAGACCCCCGGACTGCGAATCTGTGTCTTCAGGGGGAGTGTAACCTGCCAAGCACAGGTTGCCACCCTATGTCACAGCTGGCCTCACAACTGACCAGGAGGACCTCTGTTGTCTAGATTAAGCTTCAGCTTGTTAGCCCTCATCCAGTCCATCATGGCTTCCAGTCACTGGTCCAGGATCTGGGGAGCTTCCTTGGAATGGGATGGAAAAGAGTAGTAGAGTTGAGTGTCTTCTGTGTACAGATGGCACCAAACTTCAAAACTCTGGATGACCTCCCCCAGAAGTTTCATGTAGATGTTAAAAAGCATGTGAGATAGAATGAAACCTTGCGTAACCCCACAGGTCAATGGCCAGGAGTCCAAGCACCACCAGCTTCCCAGTAAACTTTAACTGCCATCTGCCACATAGTTTTGTGAGGCACTTGAGGTATACGGTCAAGAATTCTAAATATTTACCCCACCCAATGGAAGTCTGGAGTTTCCATAGGATAGGACCATAGAAGTTAATATGGGATCTTTTTTAAATAACTATATGGTGTGGAATAGTTCATACTCATACAGTGATGGCTGAAGGAAGCCACAGAAAATCTTATAGCTCTGAGCTGTCTGTTCCTTGGTTGGCAAAATGCCATCAATACACTATGTTATTGTAACTGTGGTAATGACGGTAACAGGATGGGAAAATGTACATGAAAGAAATCTTCATGTGTACTTTTCCATCCTGATACTATCAGAGCTATACATACAGTTGCATGTGGACAAAATGGAATTTGGCCAGAGGGTGAAACTATAGTGGCTGTGGACCTTCAAGTTAGCAATCAAAAGCATGGGATTTACATATGTGTAAGAGCCATAGTTATGGTTCTACACAGTGAATCCCAACCTGATCCAAACCCCAATTGCCCCTTACTAGGAAGCAGATGCTACAATCAATGGAAATCTGTTCTCCTGTCAGGCAATGTTATGCAGCTGCTTCCTGACTGACTCAGAACAGACCCTTGGTGATCTGCTGTGGCTCATGCCCAACAAGTAAGAGGTGTTTGCCTCTATAAGTTTTTCATTGAGGTGGAGAAGTTATATAACACTACTGGTTTTTTTCCACCTCTGTGTTGGAATGATGGGAAAAAACCCAGCACCTCCTTAGTTTGTGACCAACTTCAGGCCTTTGGGGTCAGCAACTCTTCCTTTTTTGGAATATGACTAAGCCTCACTGACCAAAACACATTTATTTCCCTGAAATGCTAACAATTCCAATGTCCAATTTGCTCTTGGAAACCATGATGGTCTTTTTTCCACCACAGAACCTGATCCCATTTTTTTCCTTGAGTGACCCCCCCCCCCCAATTATGGGGAAACATCTGACCACAGCCAAGTCCATGTAGTTCATTTTGAATTTCCAAAGCACTTGGCTGGCTGTCGGTTGGGCTATGAATGGGAGCAAAGGTAGGCAAAGAGAACCTGAAATGATGTCACATAGGGTTGCCAGAATGAAAAGTGAAGATGGCTCTGATAGCTTTAATAATGGTGTAGTACAGTGGTTCTCAACCTGTGGGTCCCCAGGTGTTTTGGCCTACAACTCCCAGAAATCCCAGCCAGTGAGCCAGCTGTAAGGATTTCTGGGAGTTGAAGGCCAGAACCACTGATAGTAGAAGAGAGAATTTTAGCAGGTGTTGTTTATACCCAGGTCACCTGACAAGCAACATCTGCTAAAATCTCCCTTTTTATCCAACTGTTAAGGTACAGGAGCCTTTTCCAGTTTTCAATTTGGCAACCCTCATTTTACCTAGCAGGGACTATTGCTCTGTTTCTCACTGAATTGTCACTACTCCCCTCCTCTCTGTATATATGAAGAAGCAGCCATTGATTTAAAATATGCATTTAATATTGGACATATTTTTATGCTGAGTAAACCAAGGGAATAGGATGTTTTCCTCTTTCCCTAATACTGTACAATAAGCAACATACACAATATTTATATTCCCGCTCAGGACCTAGTTTGGAGAAATAAATATTAACTCATCAAGAAGATGATAGGCCAAATAGTGTAGCAAAGTTGCATCAGGGAAACAGGCAGGCAATGGAACAACCAACATGTTAGGGGAAGCCACGCCCCTCCATCAGGCTGAGGGGTTCTTGGTATTTCTGGGGCTTGGTTATCTGCTTGGCTCTTGGCAGGCAGCTGAAGACAAATCAAGTAAAGGTGTATGATATATCAGACTTTACAAATCAGTTTGATTCTCAGGCAACATTAATGTGATCATTTTCATGATTTCTCCAGTACTGCACTTTTGCTCATATGTCTTCTGATTTCTAGCTCAAATGTTTCAGTTATATCCATAAGTTCTGCAACATATATAGCTCCAAAGGAGCAGATTAATCCTCCTCTGCTATGATAACAGTTTCAATGAAGTTTAGGTATTAAATAGGGGGGGGGGGGGGGGGACTTTTTTATTTCGGGAAGAAATACCAACATTTACCATCAGAGGGAGGCAGTGACCAAGCAGGTCTGCATTGTTTCACCAATTGAACACTTCAGAATGAAAACAAGTATATATTAGATGCAGTATCTGAGAAAGGCAATCATAACTTTTATCCATATTTTGTATCACAGTGTGGAAGAGAGGTCTTCAGATTTATTTATCGTGTCAGGAGCAGACCAAACAGTTGTATTGCATTTTTTTAAACAAACAAACAAAACACAAAGTTTGCAAGCTTGGTAGTTGATTAAATGTCCTTTGACCAGTATCTGGCCACTTGGAGTGCCTCTGGTGTTGCTGCAAGAAGGTCTTCCATTGTGCATGTGGCAGGGCTCAGGTTGCATTGCAGCAGGTGGTCTGTAGTTTGCTCTTCTCTACACTCGCATGTTGTGGATTCCACTTTGTAGCCCCATTTCTTAAGGTTGGCTTTGAGGCTATAATGTTTTCATAGAAGTGTGTAACATTTTGCTGAGTAGGTTTCAGCAGAAAACAGTTTTTTAAAAAACTGCATCCATGGATTCCACTTCCCATGCCATTTCTTTTTCTTGTCAGGAGCAACATGAGAAACTGCAAGTCACTTCTGGTGTGACAGAATCGGCCATCTGCAAGGATGTTGCCCAGGTGATGCCCAGATGTTTTTGATGTTTTACCATCCTTGTGGGCAGTGTCTCTCATGTCCCCATATGGGGAGCTGGAGATGACAGAGGGAGCTCATCCACACTCTCCCTGGATTCGAACCTCCAACGTGTCAGTCTTCAGTCCTTCTGGCACAAGGGTTTAACCCACTGCTCCACTGGTGGCTCCTACCCATGCCATGGATATATATGTTTTAAAATCCAAAACACAAACCTTGATTTTTGTCATTTTATCTAAGGAGCCATTTTACTACATCGATGTATATGATGGGGCTTGAGCATCCATGCATTTTGGTATCGACAGGGACCCTAGAATTACCAAGCCCCAGAATTACCAAGAACCCACCATTTACATTATCAGTAAATTCAAGTCACAACTTTAATTAATCATAGGTTATCGAGTCCGTTCCAAAGTGCTTATGTACTCCTGCCTATGTGATCAGTGAATCACTGTAATTTGATGGCAGAAGAACTGTACCACTCCTTTCATGTGAGAAATTTCCAGGAAATCATCCACTTCTGACAGTTACAGAACTTGCCACTTCAGAAAGAGGTTGAAAGCCAGCAACTACGTGGGAATTATTTCAAACAAATATCTCTCCATAAATATAACCAGCAGTGATAAAATCCTCACATGAAGACTAAAGTGTCTCTGAAATGGAAATGTGAATTATCATACGAACACAACCCAGAATTTGAAAACCAATCTAGAAATATAAGAATGTGGGAAGGCAATGAAGGTGGGCTCTACTACAGAAATTGCTTCTAAACCAATACTTTATCTTAAAATTAATAACATTTAAATACTGATCGAGCAAGGAAGTAGAATTCTAAGTTCTGGTGAGTATTAGCCTGGACAATATTCCTTTAGACTATTTTTAATATTGGTTTCCCAGTGATTGGTGTAGAAATTAATAATCTCTTGGAAATAAAATATTCAACTGGATTTAAAAATGTATGAGAATGTCTGCAAGACAATTGTCTGAAAGTTAGGCTCACTGGGGTACCAAGTCTACAACTATATCTACCACTGGTCTTTCATACCAAGTTAGTATTGAACAACCTCATCAGAGGGGTTCCTTTCTCTGTCATACGCAGCTTGCTCTCCCCTTACCCTGCAGAGCCCATGCACATGAATTTCTGGCCAGGCTCCATCAGTAAAGGAGAGAGCAACAACAGGGTAAGTTTCCCATGTTGCCTTCAGTACAATGGGGGAAAGCCAGGTAGCAACATTTCCCCCCATGTGATGGAGTCCCACAATGTGAGATGTGAAGCGACAGGTTCTCCATGGCCTCCCGCAGGGACTCCATAGATTCACCATGATGCATGGCAAATCCATAGGCATTTGTGAGGTGACCATAACATGTCCACTGTACTGAAGTAGAAGGAATAATTAACAGTAATAATGAAGTATTTGCAGATGCAATCTGTTTTGGGTATATACTGTATACTTTTTCTGGTTGTGCTCTGACTGAAGAAGTAGGTAACTATGCCACAGTATCGCCCATTTTTGCCCTTGTGCTTAGGGGGAACCACATTTATTATTTTTATTCCTGGTAATTTTCAGCCATTTTTGTACATGTTGAGGTAGAATGGGGGAATCCCATGGATTTTTCAGACATTTTAAATGTGTTTTTGTGATTAAAAAAATATCCTGAAAATGCAGGGGATTTGGTGGGGGTCTCAGGGGCATAGCATAAAGTATTTGAGGGCGCCAGCTCTGCTTAAAAGGAAAACACTAATAGTGCAATTTATACATGAGTTGGAAACAAGGTTTTTAGGAACAAAATGTACAATTAAGAAAATGTGCAATTAGACAAAAAACCTGATTGAAAATTACAACACTACACCACATTGAAAGCATTCAAAATCTGGAAATAATTTAGGTTCAGCATTTTGTTTCTTTCTTTGTTTCATATTTTGGGCCATTTTGCTACTAAAAGTTAATTTTGAGGAACACTATCAAAAAGTTTAAATCCTAATGGGGATAATGATTAGATCACTTGATGAAAATGTAGGTGAAAGGGCCAGGTGGTAATAAAACAAAGGAGTTGGGGGGAGGGGACCCAACTTCTTTGACTGCTGCTGCCAGTATTCTCCCACCAATGTAGCCACTACAATGAGATCATGATGTCTTTTGCAGTGCTATTGTGTATATAATGCCCATGTGTGTGTATATATCAAGGAAGAACTGGTCTCTATTGAGAATGTTCTGCATTTGTGAGCCACATCTGCAGTGGGGACAGATTTCAACTCAATCTTTTCTTACTTTTCTTCCTCCTTTAAAAAAATAATTTTAGAAAATATAAATTCATCAATCACAGTCATAATATCATGCTGAGTGAAATAAGCATATTGGCAAATCCCTCTATCCATATGAGGGAGTTTGAGAAGCATACAAATTTTAGAAATAAATATGAATTAGGATTTTTTAATTTATTTTATTTATTTGTTATGTCAGGACAACCAGTCAAATTATATTACATTTCTAACAGAACAAAGCAAGCAAACAGACAAAATACAAAATTTGTGAGTTTGGTAGTTGATTAAATGTTCTTTGACCAGTATCTGGCCACTTGGAGTGCTTCTGGTGTTGCCGCAAGAAGGTCCTCCATTGTGCATGTGGCAGGGCTCAGGTTGCATTGCAGCAGGTGGTCAGTGGTTTGCTCTTCTCCACACTCGCATGTCGAGGATTCCATTTTGTAGCCCCATTTCTGAAGGTTGGCTCTGCATCTCGTGATGCCAGAGCGCAGTCTGTTCAGCGCCTTCCAAGTTGCCCAGTCCTCTGTGTGCCCAGGGGGGAGTCTCTCATTTGGTATCAGCCATTGGTTGAGGTTCTGGGTTTAAGCCTGCCACTTTTGGACTCTCGCTTGCTGAGGTGTTCCAGCGAGTGTCTGGATAAATTAGGATAAATAGGTGGAATTCATTATTGCAGTTATGAATTTATTACTTAGAGTTACAGAACGATAAATGATTTATATTCAATAAGGGTATGCAGTTTTACTATAAACCTTTGTGAATTCCACCCCAGTCCGCCTTAACAAGCAGCTGCCAGATTGGGTGAAGGGGGTGCAGTCAATTTCCAATCGAGATACAAGGCGAACAAGGTTTCCACTGCCCTCATGTCAGCAAGCAATGCATCATAAACAGATGTAGAACTTCTGTCATAAATCCTTGTTGCAGACTTTTGTGCCAGTGTGGAGTGTGTGAAGACGTCTTCCTTGCACCGAAACTGGAAGCTGAATGGACCTCCTTTGTCCAATCTAGCATTTGGAATTAAGGTGGGATGGATGAGGATCATGCCAGGAGGCATTACTTAGTTATGCAGACATAAATAAGTAGCTGATCCCCAGACTACCAGCGAGTCTGCTTTATATTTTTTCCACCTTGTCTAATTTCAAGTCTAATTAAATATTACACTGATCAGCATTTTAAACTGGCATGTTTAAACCTTGCCAGGATTTTTGTTTGTTTGTTGTGTCCTGTCCTGTGACTCTAGTGAACTTGTGAATTTGAGGATCAAATATTTTTGCAGATTATCTCATTTATACTGTAGAAACTCTAGCCTGAAATACAGTAATATTTATCTCAATACAAATAAATGAATCTATAAAGTTTGCTGGATATTTCAGACATTCAGAATACTGAAACACTGGACAGGAGGCCTCATGAAAACCACCCAGAACTGACAAGCATTTGGTATATGCTTTAAATCACCCTTGACACATGTTTTTTCCTATGAACTTCAATGGAAATTCCACAACTTCCTTGTGCAAACAGTAAACATTCACCTTGAGTGGTAATGGAAACTGAATGCAATCTGATGACCAGGCATCTTCTAGTCATAAATTAAATGTTGTTATCTTCCATATTTTTTATCGCTACCTCACTCTCACCTTACCTCCTTACCACTACACTGAAAAATAAAGGTCTTGTATCCTCTCCTGTACTTACCTTTCTCATTCTTTGGACCTAAAGTCATGTTTGCAAGGGCAAGGGCGGTTCTCCTCACCTCACGCTTGCTTCCTGTGCTATACATCAGAGCATGTCCCATCTTGTTTCTGATGTTGAAAGAGGAAAAGAAGAGAAGGCATGCCAGACAGGATGTGAAAGCCACCACTGTTTTGAAAAAAAAATCATGTTGTTCATGGTGGATATCTGCCATCATTCAAGACTGCTCTCTTTCATCTCCAAAGTAGGCTGCTTAGCCAATAAAAAGTTTTTAAAAAGATTGTGGTGAAGCAAATCTCCAATTTTGTGACATCTACTGTACAGACTAACCAATAAGGGCTGGGATTTGACCTTCTCAGTACACTTTGTAATTAACTGAATACAAATCCTGGTCACTTCACATTAATACCATTTTGGTACAACCATACCTTAAAGCATAGCATCACTCTTTTGTTGGTGTAACTATAACCTAACAGTTACTTTTGTAATTTTTAACAACGAAGTGGTACAGGAAGAATAGCATATATCCCAAGTGCTGACTCATGTTTTTATCCTATGCTCTAAGTGTTGGTGCAACACCAAGATGAGCAAGAGCAAAATGTGTTTTGTATCAGGGCCAATTTGCATTAGTCCTGTTGTAGATGTGGTCCAGATATTGTTTGATTTGTGTTTGCTCAGCCAGCTTAGTAAACAATGAGTCATTATCAGACACAGTTTTCTCTGTATCTTTACCTTGTTTCTCCATGTTGCTGGAACAGAGTCCAATGGAGCCCATCACATGACGCAGGGCAACTTCTGGCAGGGCAGAGAAATGCAACCCAAAGTTACGTATAAACAACAATATATTATTATTATTTACCTCATCTAAAACATTTTTTATTACATTTTATCTTTTATAGTTCAATACAGCTTTTGCTTATACCCATCAATGTCCCCCTCCCTCTTCCTATCCCCCCTCCCTCCAGGAACAGAGGGAGATCATGAAGATTTTTTGGATCATATGCTTATATTTTCTTTTCCCTTTCACTCTTTCAACATCAGCGTTCAATTCTCCTTTGGTTGCCAATTCATATATTTTGTTCTCCTTTCAGATTGTTGTCTTGGAGCATATACTCTGATAAATATTCAAGGCATTTTTTTAAAAAAAATCCCATTTCCCTTCATCTTTTCATCATAAGGCAACTGTTGCTTGGGTGGTTGCTATCATATATTTTGCAAATTCAATCTAGTCTTCTTCCCATTACCTTAAATTTGTTGGGTAAATAATGGTTTTTTGTTTAATTCAAATTTTCACCCTAATAATTCTTCCAACTCATCTTTAAACTTTTTGTAGAAACGTTGTAGCTTTTCACAATCCTACAAAATATGAATAAACCCTTCCATTCCCACGCATTTATGCCAAAAAAGTTTTGATTTTTTTTTTGTAATGTGGGCCAACTGGTGTGGGGTTTGATACCATTTTGTCAATAACTTGTGTTTAATTATTTTTTTTAATTGCTCTTATCCAGTTCTGGTCTTGAATAACGTGATAATGATGAATGAATGAATGAATGAATGAATGACACTTTATTTATAGTCCATCCTATCTCCCCAAGGGGACAGGGCAGCTCACAACAAAATACACAGTGGCAAAAATTCAATTTCACAATGACTTTCTTGCATTATGCCTGTGTGTTAGAAAGAGGACATATGTAGAAATGTAAGTAACAGCAGCAAAAATGAACATGCAGATCCTCTCTGCTGCTAGAATGGGTGGACCAAAGGCAACACAATATTTTTTTCACCTAAATATCACCCTTAGAATAATCATTGTATATTTGTTCCCCCAATTCAAATTTCAAATTCTATCCAGCAGTAGAGCTGTTGGACTACTTGAACTTATTAAATACTTTCACTTCAAACAATATGGATTCAACACAGTTAATTATTCTGTCTCATTTCAAGTGAGTTTTAGACTGGATCAGTGGTAAATCAGCTGGGCTAATGCCCTTAAATAAAGGAAATCTGCATTAGAATATGCTTCATTGTTTTCCACAGGAAAAGTAGTCGGGTGCAATGTCTGACAGATGGGATTTCCTTTTTTAAATAGTTCTTGCTGCATAACTATAGCAAGAGAACTTAATTCTTGAAAATATTTCTTAGCAGCTAATAATAAAATCAGAGGAAGGGTTGTGTCCCTTTTTCCATCTGAAGTCTTTAATCTCCTCACCAGTTTGAGAAAATTAGCATTCCATTTACATCCTACTCTCTAAAGAGGCCATTAAGGGATCCTGTTTTTAATAGCCTAGCTCAGGTCTTGCAAATTGAGGGCTATGACCTTTTCCCACTAATAACTCCAGCCATTTTGGCATCCTCCTATTACCCTATATCTTTTCATTTCCCCCCAGCATCATTGTCTTTTCCTGTGAGACTTTGCAGTTCCATCTTTAAAGTTTCTGAAGTATCTTTTGGTGAAAAAAGAACAATAACCTTGTTTTCTGCTGTCCCAGAGAAGGGGAAAGGAAAAATATATAATATACTTACAATGCATTACAAGCAGCTGAGTTGCAATGGAGCACAGGGGAAACCTCACGACATTAAGAACAGTATGGTACCAGTTACTTTGTCCACATCTCTGAGCCTAACATTATAAATTTATTCAAACAATATAGAATGAGGAGTGCAGAGGTCATTAGACTTATCTGCACAATTAGCATACCCTCCAACATTTCACAGATGAACATTAGGATATATGTGGCCAAGCAGCATCCAAGTGTGGCCAATAAGGCAAAAGTTGTGAATGAGGAAGAACACAGAAACTAGGAAAGGTTGCAGCAATTTGCTCTTGTCTTTTGGAAGGGCAAGACTTAGAATCCTCTGATCCTATTTCCCCACTGAATTAATTGAATGCTAACTACATTTGTCCTTTTAACTCAACTTGCACCACTTAAAGTAAGCCAAACATAAAGAGGAAAAGTGGAAAGAGAAAGATTGACAAGGGGCTTTCCCATTCCTGTGCAGTTGGGGGGGGGGGGAGGATAGCAATTTGCCTCCTCCCCCAAAGGCAGAGATGGAAGGTTCCATTGGAACCTTCCTGAAGAGTGGGAGGAGCCAACCTCCCAATTCAGCCTGGCTTCCACCCTCATTCAGCTTCGGACCGTCAACCCATTTCAACAGTATAATCATTGGTTGCCAGTTGGGACCGGGTAGGATTTTTTTCTCCTATGTTCTAGGAAGGTTTTTTTCGCCTATCCTATACTGTTTAGGGGCTAGATGACCTGGTGGTTATAAATAGGTGTAGCAAAAATAGATAGGGAAAGGATCAGAGTTGGTGAACACCCAAGGCACCCCCTTCAGGGGTGAAAGCCTTTAACCAAATCACTCACCTGCTGACCTTTGTTCAAGGTGAGGGGAAATCAAATAGCCTTAAAAGGGGGAGAGTTGGGTCTCATTAAACTTGAGGGAGACTTCTCCACACTTTTCCCTTAGAGGTTGCCCGGGTTTAAATTACCAGGAGACCCAGGTGTTTTCGCCCAAAACAGTCGAGGGGTAGGCCGGTTAAGGATGCTACCTCAGCTTAGACACCAAGTTCTATACACACATTAGTTAGAGATAGTTATAAGTTAAATAGGTAACAATTTAATAAAGTTGCCCTTAATTTAACCCAATTATACCTTGTTCTCTCCCGTTATTTCGGGGGTTGGAAGGCAATTTAAAAATATCTGAAAAAGTGGGATTGTGGAGGATTATTTGAAACTGTCTATGCCTATTGGGACAGTTGGAGAGTATGAATATTAGCATATACATTTTAGTAGTATGTTCATACCGTATATACCCAAGTATAAGCTGACCCAAAAATAAGCCGAGGCATCCAATTTTACCACAAACATCTCAATGAGTGACAGAAATAAACTTAGGTACCTTGCATATTGCACAATAAGGGCCTAATAGGCCAAAGGCACCAGCTTCCTTCTGATCTTGGTAGCTAAGCAGGGGCAATCCTGGTTAGTACATGGATAGGAGATGCCAAGGAATCCTAGGTGCTCTAGGAGAAACTGGCAAAACCACCACTGCCTATTCCTCACCACAGAAAACCCTCTGAATTTTATGGGGTTACCATAAATCAATGGGATTTGAAAGCACATACATTCACATTTTGAATACTCTAACCACCAACAGCTCGCCATGAGCTTTCCCATCACCTGCTACATGATCTCTTTAACCATTTGTGAGGAATGTCTATTTGGCAAATACTAAATCAAAGCCAACTTGCTCTGTGATAATGCCAGTATACTCTTGAAAAGTGAATTCTCTACATTTAGTTTCCTAATGTTATTAAAACTGAAATAAATCCGTCACTGAAAGGCTAGAAAGGAGTGGTTATAGGTTTTAACTATTAAAATTCTCATTTACCTATCTACACTGCTGTGGACTTTTTGGTAGCACATCGAGCTGAATCATAATTACAAATCAAAGCGATGTGGTTTCATATCAATGGACAGTTATTGTAGTGTCCATGCTAAAAATGGTATCTCATAGTGGTCAGCTGGGTTCTTTGCGTCACTGAAACTATGTCTATATTTCTTTTCTTTACTATGGGTGCTTTGCTTTTCAGCCGTAACTTTTAATTGCTGCTATATTTTGCTATTTTTTTAAAGAGCAATGTTAACAGGGGCTGTTTGTTTGCTTCAGCTGAAGTCACATAAAAACAGCCTCACACCTGAACATTCCTCCCAAATTCTTCTCCCTTCCGAGACTTTTGATGTCTGCTCCGCTCTTCCACTGCCGCCCATGACCGCAAGACTTCTTGTGATAGCCTCCAAATGAAATTATCTCCCCTTAATCCAAAAAGGAGGTTGCGGTTCCCATAGCTGGCCTCCCACCGCTAGGCCCATCTCTCTTGTGGTATTTATTTCAAGCCTTCTTAGCTCTTGTACCTGAAGTGGGAAGGGCTAGCCCAACATTTTAACTGGCATATTTTAAAAGCCTGGTCTATTATGAAATATTTATGAGAGGAAATAGGGCTGGACATTCCTGCTGCCAGTACAGCGTAAGAACGCTATGTACCTTTTGCCACTAGAACATGTAAATGCAGACAGTTATTTAACAGAAGACACACATACCTCATGCCTTTACATCTGAAAAGAGATGCCAGAGGAATGCAAGCGTTTATTTGGAGCAAGCCCTCAGGTAAAGGATTACCATATGCCACACAAGGAAATTCCAGCATACCATACAAAAATTATACAGGCAAGGAAAGCTATGAATAGAAAGTTTGTACACTGTAATGGACATGGAGCAGGTACATCACTGGAATCGGGTGATGGCACGCAAGACTGAAAACACATACCTTGGATCACATCATGTTTTCAAAAATATACCAGAGAGACAACAAACAAACATTTTCATGTGTCCACTGACTGCCTCAAATGCCTTCGGGGAAGAGACAGAAGCCGTTTTATTGTCTGGGTCATTTATTTTTCTTCAAACACTTCAGAAGGCAGCAGATTATTTTGGGTGATTATATCCTACTGCTGCTTAGAATCACATTAAGTTTATGATTTTCTTATTTTGCAAGTTTATTACTATTGCTAGGATTTTCTAACTGCTTAATGACTTAATAGCATTATATTCACCTCGTTAATTGGCTTGCATTTGTATATTAACAATACATTCACATTGTTGATTTGACTTGGTAATGTTTAAAGTATGCAAAGTATTTGCATAGCAGTTGCCTATACTTTTGTGATCCATTGCATCCATTCCCTTGTTTTAATTGTCTGGACATCCTCCTACTTCTTTAACAACCATAAAAAGGTAGCTGTGGATCATGTGGACCGCAGGCCTATCCATAATCTACACAATTATAGCATTATTATTCCATTTTAACTGCCATGCAAACATTCTATTGAATCCTGGAGTTAGTCATTTGAAGAGGCATTAGAGTAGTAGTTCTCAATCTGTGGGTCTCCATATGTTTTGGGCTTCAACTTCCAGAAATCCTAACAATTGGCAGACTGGGATTTCTGGGAGTTGTAGGCCAAAACACCTAGGGATCCACAGGTTGAGAACCACTGCATTGGAGTGTTCTGACTGAAAATTCAAAGTGCTCCTCTCTAAACTGCAAGTCCAAATATTCCACAGGAAGCTGCCACGGCCATGAAAGTAGACTATAACAATGAAATTGTAAGGAGTGAATGGGCCACAGGAATGGGGAAACTTTGACACTTTCAGTGTGGGCTAGACTGCAACTTCCACATTCTTTTTAATCAACCATTTCTGATAGAGATGATGGATTTCTAGGCAAAACACACGGAATGTTAAATTTTCCTCACTAAAGAGGAAAATGAATGACAGAAGTGACCATTGACAAGGAACTTTGCTTATTCTTGGTAGTGGGCTGGTCAACAGAGTATTTGGAGATGAGCTAAAAATGTAGATCGGAAGAATATTGGCAAAGTTTCTTATTCTCAATTAAATCATCAGTCTACTGAGAAATTGCCAGTGCCTGTGAGTTCTCACCTCCAGTGGGATAATAAATTGTTTTGCTCTTCTTCAAAGTTTCTCGCAAACCATATATGTGCAGAAAACTACTCTTTCCCATTTGTGAATCAAGGCACAAACATAGCAAGCACAGAAACACTTATGAGCAACAAGTGAAAATAGATGATTAAAAAATGATTGAAAATATTGATTGAAAATTTTCCCAATTAATCACAGTTATTCTAGTTTGTGCAGTTGAACTATTCCACAGTTGAACAGACAACACAAAACATTTCTTTTTCAGTAGAGTTAATTGGTTGGGGATGATGTGGGTTGTTATGGACTAAAAATAGCTGGAGGTCCACCAGTTGGCCATCCTGGCTCAGATGGTATGAATTTACATAAATTTGATACACATTCTGAGTGTTTGTGGAATGGAACTGCCAGCAGAAAAATGTTTGCAACTATTTTCGGTAAGGAAGAAAGTGTGTCTTTCGTAAAGAGTAAAACTTTGCACATGGTACAAATGTGTGTTGAAGACTGGCATTGTACATTTTGACCATTAACAGTGGGCAGTCATCCCAGACATTGAGAAGCTTGAAAGATATCTTACCATTGAGACTTAAGAGATTGCTTCTCAACATTTTCACCACTGAATATTCAAATCAAAATGTGCAACTTTAGAAGGGACACATTCTAATTGTCATTTCCATTTTAAATGTTGTAAAATCTTTTTTTCCAGCTTTCATCTCAGTAACATGTATCTTATTAAGATGATCTTTACTGTTTTATCTATCCCCAATAGTTGTTTAGAGACCAAAACAAATCTCTGAAAGCCAATTCATATAAGTCAGGGTGGGTGGCTCTTGGGGGTTAGAGGGCTGAATTGCCTTCTAGGGGATGGTGGAGAGCCAATCCCAAATTGAATTCTTGTTTGCCCCCTAAAGACCACTAGTGGACATAATGGCCTCTCTGAGATGTTTGTCCTACTATCCTGAGTTCCAATATTGAAGAAAAGGGTAGGGTATGTTTTTAAAAAAATATATGATGATGTTTTTAAACATTGATAAATCTTTTTCCAGCATGAACTGAATTCTCCAAAGGCGAAAAAGCAACAGGGACATTATAAATAAGCCAAATTGCTCCTGTTTAGAGGGCATTTTGACTTGACTTTTTAAAAAAGAACTTGGTCCCATAGCTCTATCCTATGAAAGACCAAAGTTTGTAGTTTGGTGGAGCATTAAAGCTCTCTATCTGAGAAATGTAACTCTTCTCTCTAAGCTGCACATCTCAGTATTGTGTAGGATGCTACAGTGTCAGTTAAACTAGCATCATATTGCTAAAACTGTGCAGTGTAGTGTAGACTTATAGTTTTATCAATATGGCAACGTAGCTTCAGTTTAGAGAATATGATGTTGGAAATTCCTCAACTGTTCTGGTTTGGCATGGGCAATCCCAACTAATCCTCTTACATTCCACTTATTTGGCTGCTTTTAAAATGTCCTAGTTTCTCCCTCCTACCACTTTCCCCCTTTGTCTTGGCTTACTTCCATTGGTGTAAGCTGGGTTCAAGGTGAAAAAAATTGTTTTCATTCAATTAACTGAGCAGGGAGATGAGAGAGGAGAGGCAGAAGCATATTGATGTAGTTTGTGTTCTCCCTGAGTAAGAACTTTTGTCATCTTGACTACACTCTAATGTTGCTTGGCCACACCTGCCATAGTGAAATGTTGGAGGTTATGATGGTGTCATGGCAGTTAACGTGAAATCATAATGCTATAATTTTGTAGTGTGAAGAGGCTAAAAGTCAATTTCTCACCACTTCCAGGATTTTTCTTTTGTGATTTGTTTGATAGAGTCCAGAGTTTTCCTGGAACAGAAAATTGGCTTCTGGGTTTGCTGTTGTTGACTACTCTAGCTCCAGAGCAAAAGAATTACACTAAGATGGCATGCAAAGTAGAATCTTTGAACTGCTGTCAGAACAATGCCTACTAGATGAATCCTTTTGAATTGAATCTGGGACAGTTTTCTGGGAACTTTGCCCACAGTGCAAAACTATGTCATTCCAGTCACTGTTTATCAACTGTTTAATTTGAGGAATGTGCTGGGGTGCTTCCCCTAAATCTATGAAAACTTTTTTGTAGAAAGATATGGGATTCTCAAAGAAGATCTGACCTCTATGGCATTGCCTATGTCACTTTCTTCCATTAATATTGGCCTTCTGTTCAGTGTGTTTTTGAGACAATTGTGATACCATCAGATCAATCATTTTAATTCAAATCACTATTACATGAATGAATATTTTACAATAGCAATGTGAACAGGAATGATGACAATAAAAATGATGACAATGTTTGGTAGCTGAAGAAATGTTAGCAGTTTTCATAACTTTTAGATAGCATACTATGCTAAACTAATAAAAAGCCTATATTGCAAAGTGGCCATTCCACATCACAGATGCTCTGGCTGGAAGTTTTCAAAGGTCTAAGCATAGTATTGTCTGTGCAAGTCTTAAAGGGCTGTCCCTACCTCTCTAATGTCAGCTGGTGACACCCAGTCAGTGAGGCAGTGACTCCCTATGTCTTTTAGTCCTAACTTTAAATTTACTCTCTATAGAGTTGAACATATCCTTGGGGGGGGGGGGGGGGGAATATAGCATTCAGCACTTTGGATAGCTCCTTTAAAATTGAAACTACAGCTCAGAAAAGCTTCTTCATCGTATGGTCATGACAGCCACCAGCCACTACTGTGCTGCTCTGATTCTTCTGTTTACTTACATAATTTATGACCCACAAAACTTATATTCTGTGCTTGGGAGGTGGGGTAGGATCACTGTTCAAAGACCAACTCCTATTTTTCCCTTTCCCATCCTCCACCAGCTTCTGAAACTGTAGAACTAGATTAATTCAGGATCCAAATTGGACTGATTTGATTTTCTTGGTACCTGAGCCAAATCAGTTCAAATCAGTCCAATTAGTTTTAGAATTTGGGACTTGTCCAGCACTAATAATAACAGCCTAACTGTGTTGAATTTCTCCGATACCCCAAATTTCCTGCTTAAATGCCCATTGGTAATGCCAAATTGGAGGGATAGGGAGTTCAAGACAAGAAAGAGAACAGAAAAACTCTTTGGACATTCTGAGTATTGAGAGATAAAGTGCATACTCTGGTTTTCTTAGAAGTCACCATACACCTAATCTTGTCTTATTTGGAACCTAAACAGGGTCAGACCTACTTAATACCAGAGATCTTTAGTTCATCCTACCTAAAACCCAAGGGAATAATTGCTGCCAACCAACATTAATAGTGCAGGACTAGATGAACCAATGGTCTGACTCAGCAGAAAACAACATTGTATGTTCTGTGAGATCCTCTGCTCAATTCCTGCACCATCTTAAAGAAGGAAATGTTTGGAGTCCAATTTCAGGATTTGAAAAGTGTGAGAGAGCAACTACTTGTCCCCAACCAGCTTTGAGTAGCAAGGCAGATACTTTAAGCAACTTATTTGCCTGAAATGTAGCATTATTGCATTTTTACTGCCATGGGACTAAATGGGACCCAATAGGTACTTGCGAGACTCTCTGTTTTAGCTGGTAAGACAGTTTGCCCAGTCCAGGATACTACATACATTGACTTGGTGTGGGATTGACAAATAAATCGCTGTTTCACTTCAAACAGATTTTGATTTGTTCATCAATGTGTGAAGCATGTTCGATCACATAATGATCATGGGTTGTTGTTTTTTACATCAATTTTACAGGGTTTCTCTAGTGTCAGATATTGCCAAGACTGAAAATGTACATGATCATGAATCTTAAGAAGAGACCAGGGCTCTTCTTGTAAATACGCTACCTACTTTCTCTTTATCATGATCTGTCACTCAATGTACTTGTAGGAGATGGAGAGAAAATACATACTGTGTTTTCCAAGTTAGGACTCAGTATTTACTGTCAAAAATTTACTGTTGTGGGCCATGTTGATACACTACTCACATGGACTGGTGAAAGACATGGATAACAATCTGAACTATTTCACTTGCTTGTGCGAGTGACGCACATATTTTGTGTGCAGCATGCAAAATGTAAATGTTGGCAGTAACATATATTGCTGTAGGGTTGATTGGTCAAACATTCTTTGCCGCACTGGAGAAGATAACTTAGGCATCTTTAATACCCCGAAGGATATTGGAAGTATTTAAACCTTGTGGTTTCCTGTTTCTTCTGTGGTTGTAGCATCACCCAAATATGATATATACATTGAGGATTTTTCTCACAAAGGCAATCTTTTAGCAATTTTTGCAAAAAAAAAAAAAAAGAAAAGAAAAGAAAAGAAAAAGAAAATCAATCTCTTTGAATTCTTTTCATTTTGAGTTGCAAATATAGCATATCAATATGTCAATATTACAAAATCTGGGATATAACTGAATATGTGTTCTATGAGAGCAAATACAATATTGTCATATCTTTTAAAAATTTCTTCTAAAAGCAAACAAACGTTCAAGTTGTACATTCATACCATACTTTCAACCACAGTCTAGTGCAAAATATTTGCATAATTAAACTGAAACAAAAGTCCATGGTATTAAGAGTCCCAAAGATCTATCTCTAGACCAGTGGTTCTCAACCTATGGGTCCCCAGATGTTTTGGCCTTCAACTCCCATAAATCCTAACAGCTGGTAAACTGGCTGGGTTTCCTGGTAGTTGTAGACCAAAACACCTGGGGACCCACAGGTTGAGAACCACTGCTCTAGACATTTTATGCATTTCCCCGCGATTTGCAGCCAAATTGAGTTCTTCAGTTCTATGCCTAAATCAGACCTGGGAAATATGGTGCTCCTGGGCCACATGTAGCCTCTGCCAACTTCCTTGCTCACTGCTGCCACAAGAAGTACATCAGTGAAATTTGGTGGCACTGCAAAACCCCTTCCCTTTCCTTCTTCTCTGCCCTGGCAGTCTGCATGGCAGTATGGTGCATGAAGGTGTGATGACATCTCCTGTAGCATAAAGAGCCATCTCAGTTGGTGCTAAATTTCATTGCCAACCACAAGAGTGACTTTGGTAGTCACCATCAATTTTGAGCAGCTGCAGTGATAATGGTCACAAAAAATTGCCCACCTATACTCTCAGTAAGGGGAAGGGCAGAGGATTGGGGAAATTCTTCACAGCTGAGTATAATTTTAGCCAATGTTCATAAGATCTTCATCTGAAAGTCCAACACCAATATTACGCAAAGCTTCTATCACATTGCTCAGTTATGGCACTAACATCCCTCTTTAGCTATCCTGATAAATGAAGTAATTTGATGCTCATATCATAAACTTGCCTCAGTAGTTTTTGTATCACATACTGTCCAACATTCACAGAGAAAATGACCTATTATGACCTAAGAATTAATTATTACTTCAAGAATGATACCTTATGGCCTGCTAGTACTAGAAGTCAAATGTTGTTTATGCACAGACTTGGTACATGGCTCGCATTTTCAGCTTCCCACATTGCCATAGCAAGGCTAGTTATCTTGGCTTGGACCAATGGTGCTCTGTCATTCTTGGAATGTGTACATCTTCAAACTCAATGCAAGCAAACAGAATAGGGGCCCATCCAATTTTGTTCCATTGCCTGGATTATAGAGATCCTATTGAGGAGGGAGCATCTAAGTGCCAAAAAAGGTTGATTTGCTGATTGGCTACCTCTGTGCTTTAATGTTTGATGAATATTTCCTTCCTCTCCCTACCCTGCTTTTCAGGACAGTAAGACAATCAGAGCAGAAGAATGTTTTCATAAATGCTCTTTCCCAGACACCCATTTATCTCTGGAAAATACAGCAGTTGTTAAAATGACATACCAGACCCAGACCCTCAAAGAGAGACTTGTTTCTTTCCTCAAAGGTTTCAATCTTCATTCATGTTGACTTTTCATGCAGTTGCTAGTTTAGTACTGGGCTAGTCCTGTCCTTACTTTTCCTTCTTGTTAAGAGATTTCACTGTATACTGAAGGAAGATCTAATGGCAATTTGCTACCTCTTGTGCTGGAAAAATACTTGAAAGAGATTATGTTCGTTTGGGTCACACTTGGAGATTTTGTTTGTTTTGCAACAGCATTTTCATTGTATGTTATCTTGTTGATTTTTGTCTTCTGATTTTTAAAACATTTTAAATGGCTTTAAGTCCACATACTTTGAATCCCAGTGCTAGAAAAAAATGTGGAATAGAAATGGGGGGGGGGGGCAATGATGACAATTATGATGATGGCATTCTATGGGTTTATTACCAAATCACTTGTTGGGCAATGGAAGAAGTTGGGTTTCTGTTCTGACCACGCAATGAGCAAAATCCCTCCCAAGTCACCTTGCAAATAGAACAGGCCTATACAACATAGCCAAATCCATCTCAAGCGTGTTGGTGGGGACAAGAAAGGGGGCTTTCTCCATGATCCTCCCCCTCCCCAGCCTCTGGAACTCCCTCCCCAAAGAAGTAAAAATGGCCCCCTCTCTCCTCTCCCTCAAAAAAAAACTCCTTAAAACTCATCTCTGCAACTTAGCTTATGGACAGGAGGAGAATTAGAACATCTTAATACATGGCCTTGTTTAGATACTAGAAATCCACTCTGGCGCTGTTTAGTTCTACATCATCATCACATTATCTTACACAACATCACTCATTCTCATTTTATACTTTTCATGTATTTTAACTATTTAGATTTTATTGTGATGTAAATGTGTATGTTGAGATTTATTTGTTTTAATTATTATTTGGTTACTTATTTAAGTTTATCAGTTTATACTGATGCTATTTATTTATTGTTTGTTTTGTTTTGTTTGTTCATTATGACACTGAATGTTTGCCACTTCTGTTCTAGAAACTGCTCTGAGTCCCCTTGGGGAGATAGGGCACATTACAAATCAAGTTTATAATTATGATTTGATACACAACAAGATTAGTACACCGCAAACAAGATCAGTATGCTGGCTTTTGTATTCATCGGACACTTCCCAAGTGTCTGGGACTGTGTGATGTATCAGCAAATAATGTGTGCAGATCTGAGCAGGGTGGCCTTTTGCAGCTGACAAATGGTAATTTTGTCATCTCCTATTGTTTTTAAGCACAGGCCAAGGCCTTTAAGCACTGCACCCAGTGTGCCGATCACTATTGGAACCACCTTTACTGGGTTATGCCAGAGTCTTTGCAGTTCAATCTTTAAATCCTCGTATTGTGTAAGCTTTTTCAGTTACTTCTCATCAATTCTGCTGTCACTTGGGATTGCAACATCAACAATCCATACGTTGTTTTTTTCCCAGAATTGTGAGGTCAGGAGTATTGTGCTCCAAAACTCTGCCAGTCTGAATTTGGAAGTCCCAAAGTAATTGGACATGTTCATTTTCTGTAACTTTTTTGGGCTTGTAATTCCACCAGTTCTTTGTCACAGGCAGATGGTATTATGGCACAAGTTCCAGTAGATCATCTAAGCAACAGTATTATGCTTCTGTTTGTAGTCCATCTGCATGATCTTCTTGCAACAGCTGAGTAAGTGACCCATCATTTTCTCTGTTTCCTTGCAGAGTCTACACTTGGAATCTATCATTAACTTTTCAATTTTGACTTTGATGGCATTTGTTCTAATTGCTTGTTCTTGGGCTGTAAGAATCGCCCTCGGTCTCTCTTTTTCAAAGTACTATTTGTGGGTTATTATTATTATTATTATTATTATTATTAGTAGTATTAGTATTCTCAGAGAGTTGAGAAAGGGGTCAGAAGAGGTCACCCATTTCCTAATACCTGGACACACCTCAAGGACATTATTTGCAGATACATCCCAATAACCCCCAGTATGTGAAAAACATCCATCTCCTGATGAAAGGTCTCACCCAATGCTAATGCATCCTGCTATCTTTGTTTCTGCTTGTCAGCTCGCCTCTTCTCTTATTCACTTCTCTGCCACCTCTAGTCCAATGTTTCCTTTTAAGGTAATCAATTTTAAAACTAGTTTGTTGTAGGTTTTTCTGGCTATATAGTCATGTTCTAGAAGCATTCTCTCAGGAAAGCCTTCGACAATACATCAATTTTAAAAACATTTTTAGAGCCTTAGGGCCAAAGTAGAAGTCTTAGAAGTTTGGATCCTAAACTAAGTGAACACAAAGATGTACACAAAAAGGGCATTTTCCCATTTCTCCCTTGTTCTGTATTCCTCAAAATCCACTCAAGATGGTGAGGGCACTTGAGCAATATGGACCATAGTGCAGGTGGTTACTCTAGTAGAGAAAAGACTCCATTTACTTATCTTTGGAATTTAGACACCATCTGCAGTGGTAAAGGGACAAAAACAATGGTATGCAATATCACAGTTAGCAATCTTTTCATGCCTATACTAATTAATTGATAGTTTGCACTCTGTGATATTTTGAGAAGGCATATATTTATGGTAAGTCCTTGTTTGCTTTTCTACACTTTCCTGCATCACGTTAGTTTCAGGTTAAAGTGAAGCCATTTTCTCTCCCCTCTCTCCTCCCTTAGGCCATGGCTTTGATGATTCTGGACTTGTTTTGTTAGTAAAGTTACTTATACAGTATGTTTTTTAAAAAAATAAAGCAGACTAAATTTGCTTCTTGCTTATGTGTGTGTTGGGCATAGGAGTGGTTGTCATTCACTGGAAGATTCTCTGCACATAACCATCCCTGAGAGTATAATTGTGCTAGCTTATATTTGGCATAGTTAATTTGAGGATATACATGTAGATATCTGTCACTTTTGAACATTTTAATGATGATGTAAGTGAGCAACAAGCATTCCCTAGATGATTTGAAGAAACATTTAGCACTAACGATTTGTGGACATTTGAGTTGTCTACTGATTTGTGTTTGTTTGTTTTTTAGTTTTATTTTAGCACAAAATATACCCTATTCACTAAAATCTAATGCTCACCCTTTTTGGCTAAATTATCTTCCCAAAATTAGAGTGCACATTAGATTTGCATAATATGGTGGTAACTTTAGTGCCGAACCAAAGTAAATGGGGAAGCTGCTTCAAGAGCACCTGAAGCTCCTACTTGGGGGGGGGGGGGGGGCTTCATCTTTAATTTAATTGCCCTGGCTCAATGCTATGCAATGCTGGGATTTGTAATTTGTTGAGGCAGCAGCATTTTTGGCAGCCCCCATGAATCCCAGGACTTCTCTGGCTGAGATGTTTAAAGGCCTCACCTTCAAACTACAAGCTCCAGAATTCTGCAGTGGGCAGCCACAGGATTCCAGACAGGATGCATACTTTTTGCTTACTCTTTAAGCTCTAGTGTGATACTGGCAGCAAAAAATGCAAAATTAGAGGTGAGGCATCTGGTCACCAGATAAGTAGATCACTGCCTTGGGTACCAGCAATTCTATCTCTTAACAAAGTGCAATGTAAATATTAAGTACTGTCATTAGAAAGCTTCCTTCATATATTTTGATGCAGATATTTTAGTTGACTGGGGGCATCTACACTGCAGAATTAATGCTGTTTTACACTCCTTTAACTGCCATCATTCAATACTAGTAATTTTACAGGGTCTTTAGCCTTCTCTGCCTAAAAGTGCTGGTCCCCACAACCATGGTAGATAATCTAGTGTCATTAATTCTTTGGTAGAGATGCCCAGGCTTGCTTCAGGCAAAATGTTTGGAAATATCATGACAGAATAACAAATTGCTTATGTAGTGTTACTTTAGTAGTAACAAGAGTAACCACTGTGAGTCACCCCTGTCATTGTGTACCTCACATTTGCCATTTCTTGCAGTAGTCCTTGAAACAGAAAAAAACAGGGTAGCAAAATAGACTTCCATGGATCACTGGATAAGTGTAGTGAGCCATTTGAGCTTTGCTGCCCTGTTGTTTCATAATTTGGCATGTCTCTCTCCTCTGAGCCTCAAGCCACCCATGGAGCTAGCTAACAGTGTAGTTGTTCATAATGTATGAAGAACTGCTGTTTATGAAGTATTTTCCCATGCCAATTCTAAAAAGGGGGGGAATGTATTCATAGGAGAGTTTGGACATTGTTCGCGAGTATTTGAATCAATTACCAATTTAAAGTCATGATTTTAATCATGATTTATAAATATTTTATCACAGTTTGTGTTGGATCCATTATTTCTCCTAATATTACCTCAAGAGAACTGGTGAAACTATGGATCTTTTGGTTTTATTTTGCAGCAGTTCCTGTTTCTGGCTGCAGAACCAGACCCATGCCAACATATGAAAAGATTTGCTTCTTGTATCATGGCACATAAAACTCAGGGCAAGATTGGTCTGGAACTGCTGAAAGAGTTTTTAGAAGACGACTGTGGTCTCAGGCTCCAACAAAAATGTATCACAGAAGATCCAAATGGCAGGAGAATTGTGGATGGAGCTTCTTGGAGGTCCATCACGGATCCTTCAGAGACATTAAACCCACAAACTATCCTGCCAGTTGAAAATTCAGCTGTTATTCTAGTGCTGTTGAGAAGGTGCCAGTTCAAAGGAAAAGATGGGAAGGCAGCTATGGAGTTCCTTGGGGCCTGATAAAGAAGAAGTTACTGAAGAAATGTTCACAAAGGAATCACAAAACATTTTCAATAGATCCTGGATAGGGACAAAGAAGGATCTGAGCAATCCAACTTGATAGAGCTAAAAAGTCTGGAAGAAAAAGACATACAAAAGAAAGAAGAGAAAAAGTCTGGCAGTGTTCAACTCCACATTGATACCTATCTAAACCTCTTCATTGATACCTATCTAAACCTCTTCAAAATGTTACTGCAGCCTTTACAAAACTATATCCAGAGGAAAATCTCAGTATATCTCAGGGCCCTTCCACACAGCTATACAACCCAGAATATCAAGACAGATAATCCACAATATCACCTTTGAACTGGAATATCTGAGCCCACACTGCCATATAATCCAGTTCAATGTGGATATTAAACAGCTGTGTGGAGGGCCTTCAGACAACAGAAATTTTCCATTCTTCACTAATTCCATGAATAAGTACAAGAGCTCATTATTTGTTTGCAGGTTGCTTGTCTTTCAGATATGTACAGTGTATCTGAAAGCCAAACAACCTTGTCTTTGGTAAACTGGTGCACTCAAGCAGTTTTTCCTTAATAAATGAAGTTTGCAATCACCATGAATGTAAATAAATCAACTCTGCAAGGCTTCTGCAATGAATCCTAAAAGATAAACAAAATATCTTCTTCAGCCCTATCCTGGCAATTGAAAACTGTGTTAATTAAACATAAACAAAAGCAGAATGCTTAGACCTTCCCCACTACATCTTCATTTCTTCTCCATGTGGGGAGTGGCTTTTTGAAAGGGAACAGCTCCTCTCTCCATGAACTTTGGCAACATGATTTGAAGTTCTGATTTCCTGTGTTCAGAAGGGAAATCACAAGTTGGCAAATTCCTGAAGCAGGCCACAGGGACAAAACAGTGAAAGACCAGAGAGAATCCTTTGCTTCATGCCTGCCAACGATCAGGTTGTATGCATGGCTGGTTAGCAGTGTGCGAGAGAGATGTCACGGTTGTGACCTTAAGCTTGACTTCCAGCTCAGAGAATTGCTTGAACTAGGTGAGCTGCCACAGGGCCTATTCTCACAGCAATTTCAGGGTCCATCAATCAGGAATTTTGAGTTAATGAGTTCTGCCATCTGACTGTATTGCTATGCATTGAACCATTCCATGTCTGGGCAGATGTTATGCACAGAAAGTGGACAATAATTGGTATTCAACATGCTGCCATGGCCACTCAGCATTCTTGTCCCACGAGGGGAATTTGTTTGCATCAAAAGTTTGGAGTATATAATACGTCTGTTCAGAGATTCAGATATACCACCCTTCAGAATCCTTTATTCTCCTCCCACCCCAATTTCCATTCCCAACGTTTTGACAGTTAACATTCTGAGGTCAGTGCATTAAGATGCTCATTGGGGATTTCCCTCTTAATATTTTTTTCTGTAATTTTGTAACCAGTCTGCATGAGAGCTAGACTGGTGTTGTAGCTTAAGCCTTGAACTATGACTCTAGAGATCACAGTTGGATTCTCCATTAAGCTGTAGAAACCCACTGGCCAATCTTGGGTGAGGCACACACTTTCATTTTCAGAAAAGCCCTTGATATGTTTGTCTTAGGGTTTCCATCAGTTGGAAATTATTTAAAGGCACACATCATCAACAACAACCAATCTACGCAACCAACCCTCAATCCTCTAAAACCTCTGGATGGAACAATTTGACTACAGAAAAATCCATGCTTAAATCCTCATCAGACAAGACTAGTAAAGTGCAATATCACCAGGATAATAGTGCTTTTGGTTGGTGCCTTCCATATGATGTTGCCATTTTTCTACAGAAGACAGAAAAGAATTTAAAAAAACTATTCTTTTTGCGAACCGAAAAAAATCCAGTAGAGCTTGAATATTTATTTATTTATTTATTTACAGTATGTATGTCCCGTAGGGGACTCAGAACAGATCACAGAACACATATACGGCAAACATTCAATGCTGATTATACAATGACAAGACAGACAATTTGTACATAGAGGTATATATATAGGTGTTTCCCATCTTTGGTATGTTGGAGGCTGTGCTTGTTTCTAGCCAGAGGGGTGGGGTGGGTGTCTGGAGGGTGCTGTCACTCCATCTTCCCTGACAAAGAGCTTTTGTTTGTAAACTTTCCTCCTTGGTTGAATTGCTGACATTTTTCTGGCATTTTCCTTATGGGTGTCTAAATACCTCCTCACTTTTAAAGCAGTAACTATCTACTCATAACTGCTGTTTTTGATTTGCTAGGTTGGCAGGGGCTGCACTGAAGTCCAGGAGCTCACCCTGACCCAGGCTTTGAACTGCCAGTCTTGAATGCTTAACCTGCTGTGCTAACCCTGGCCCTGATCCAAAATGTTTGGGACCAGCAGTGTTTTGGATTCAAATTTTGAAATACCTATATTTGTACACATATATAATGAGTTATCCTGGAAATGGGATCAAAATTTTAAAACAAAATTAAGTTTTGTTTCATAGATATCTTATGTGCATAGCCTGAAGGTAATTTGATACACTATATTTTTAATATTTTTGTGCAGTGTCCATAAAGTTTGTGGACACTGAATCATCAGAAAGCAAAGGTGTCAGTATCTCACAATTGTTTTTCTCTGCTGCTTTTTGGTAGTTGGTGTATGTCTTGGGTGAGGAAATGTGGTGATCATGGCAGATTAGCCCCTTTCCAGACTTTCTGGAATGCCAGTTTTTTTCTTTCTTTCTTTAATTGGACTTAGGAATCACACACACATACAGACACTCTCTTTTACACACACATATAAACACTGGAACAGCAAGTGGCTCTCCAAGCTAGCTTCTCCATCCGTGTTTTGCATCTGCATGGTGGCTTGTGAACTGAGGGACAAGGGTGGGCAAGGGGGTGGCTGAGGACTTTTTCAAAGATTACGCTTTCAAAGGATAGGGTGTCTGAATAGGTGACAAATAATGGAAAGGGGTAGTTATAATCTCTTGGAGCAGGTGGTGGGTAGTCACTCAGTATAATAACTTTTTTGTGCAAATGGATGCTTTAATTCTGCAATGGTTTCAGAAGTGTGCAATGTGTCTCTCATTTCCTTATTTGACAGAAACGAAGGCCTTTAATGTATATCACAAGAAAATGTTCAATAAGGGCTTATTCTCTCTTTTAAAAATCTGCTTCACATGCCATACAAAGCTGATTTAAGAAAAAGTGGGGTATTAATAAACATCACCATTATGATCATCATGAACATCATGATCATCATCATCATCATCAACAACAACAACAACAACAACAACAACAACAGCAGCAGCAGCAGCAGCAGCAGCAGCAGCAGCAGCTTGTTTTAAAAAGATCATAATTGCTGTTTGAGAAGCACCATCTCATATCCTCCTGCAGGATTTGGCAGTAGTTGTGCTGTTCTTTGGATATTGGCCATGATGTACAATTGAAAGGGGATGAAAACTGATGCTAATCAAAGGATTAAAATGCTATAAAACAAAGGTACCAAGAAACTCATGAAAGCAAAGGCACTTTCAAGAAGCATTCAACAATTGGCCCTTTCACTTCTTTTTTTTTTTGAGTGGGGAAGGCTCAAAATATCACATAACATGGAATCTGTTCAGTGTTTTTCACTCTAAAAGGCATTTTCCTTGTAGGCAAGCAACATACCAGTTGGAAATATTTAGCAAGCAGTATACCAGTAGGAAAGAAATGCCCCTTTGAAAAGAACTCTGCTTACACAGTTACCAATTCACTTTCATTTCAGTTCATCTTCCCACAAAAATAATAAAGATGGGAATGCATTCCGGTTGGGAGGTTTTCATCCAAGCTGGTGTTGGCAAAACATATGCATTTTCACCTGATTTCAACAGATCTGAATCAGTCATTTCATTGTCCATGTGGGTGGTCTGTTTCTCTGAGACTGTGCTGGACACCCCAGTCCTATCTCTCTATAAACGTAAAATCCAAGTGGCTTTTGTAGTTCTTTAAAAGCAAGATGGCTTTCAAAAAATGTCATATTACGTTGTTAGCAATTGGTAATATGCCAAGGCATCATCAGAGACTCCCTGCAGTGATGAATATACAGTACCCTGAGCTGAAAGGAGCTCCACAGCAACCCCTCCCTGAAAAAAAAATAAATGGGAGAAATTCATATAAATCAGGCTAACCACATCAATGATGTTCCCACCACATCAAGACCTCGCAAACATTGTGCAAATAACATGTGTACCACCGTAATTATGTGTGTGTAATATTAGATATCTGAAGCATGCATCCTGTTTCTTTCGCAACGTGACAACCACATTCACAGTGCCTGTAAGCCACCTGCAGATTTCATCAGCTAAAATTAATCATGTAGCCTATGTAGATCTACATCCTGATGTGTATAAGACACATTTTTATCATCTCAGTTCTTCTATCAGTTGGGCTAGTTTCTAGCTAAAAGCAGACAGAGGTGACTTCAAAAGCCTCAGTGGGGCATCTAAGGGATAATCAAAAAATCCTCTATATATAAATAATATTTTCCCTAGTAGCAGGCTAGAGTTATAAATATGAAACAGAGGTTTATATACAGTTGCAGTCTGGTAAATTTTGAGACACAATATTTGAAAATGTGAGGATTTTTTTCCCCACCAATACTTATTTATGGTCATTCCTGTGTATGATTTATGAGACTGTGCTGCTAAATTGAAGATCTGTGCAGACAAGTCTGGGATTAAATGCAGGTCAAGAACTCTTGTTTGTGACTCCATGTGTCATGGGAATGTGTTTAGGGGGTCAGTCAACCACAAGACATACCCCAGTTACCCTAAGCTCTCAAGCAAATCTTGGCAATCACCTCTCCCATTTCCAAACTCTTATTTTCTCCTGGTTTATTCCACTCTATCTCCTTACTACCTGCCAGGTGAGACATCAGCAGCAGTTTCCGTCCTATTAGAAGACACAATCTAACCTGTAACCCATTAATTCTATATCCTGGGAAGGTAAAAAATATGCCCCAGTGACAAAAATCCGTGCTGTTCTTATCAGATTGCCAACCAAAATGTAGAGATATTCAAACTATTGAGGATGGCAGGTGGCTATATAACACAGTTGGAAAATGAGGCTCAGGTCCTGTAAATTTCATGAGAACATGTGATGTGAGATGTGGTATGTCTTGTAGCCTCATCCAAACTCATGAAAATTGTGACCTCACCAAATCTCCCAATTCATTGCTCAGCATCAAGTCATGTTGGCCAGGATTTGGTATTCACAGGACTTATTCCCCCCCCCCTCCCCTCCCCTCCCCTCCCAAAAAATCCAGTATGATCCCAATTCATAAAACCTGGTCCTTCCCTAACACAGGTGTGTGTGCATGTGTGCATATGTTTGCATTCACCTTAAAGTCTCCAGTCATTGAAAAGAAGTCTTTTTACATAGAGAGGAGAAGAATGTTGGGTATTTTATGAACACGTTACTTATAAACCAGATACAGATTGCCAAGGTATGTGCAGTCTGTAATCTACATCAGGAAGAAGAACTGGAAATATTGTTGAATTTTTGGCTATTTTTCACAAATGAATTACCTAGCAGTGTGAAACTCGGGTTCCCAAAATATTACTTAGGAATGTAAGTATTACTATATAAATGCATGCATGCACGTAGACACATAATACTGTAATGTTGAGTTGTGGTACAAATATACTTTCAGGTACTTAGAAAAACAAGATTAACAGGGATGTCATTGCTTCCTGACTTCCCAGGGTGACTCATTTGCAGAACTACTGATGAATGGGACAGGGAGTTGTCATTCTCTAGTCTTCCTATAGGCCAATGCAATGTGTTTGCAGTGTTCAAAGCTCATTAGCAACTCCAGGTGAACACTATGAGGCACAGGCCTCAGTACAGTCTGCCCAGAGAACATTTCAAAGATCCCATATCTCAGCTATAATTTTGGGTGCTTTTCCTTCCTCTCACCCTATGTTTAGTCTTCTTGCTTTCCTTTCCAATTTGTTATTTACTTAATTTTGGTATTTGTTTATCACAAATTATGTATTCTTGCATGTTTATCCAGATTGGGTTCACTCTTCCTTCCTCTTATGGGAATCACCTTAAAGAATGGATATGGAAAGAGAGTAACAATGGACCTGGCAGTATGAAATAGCCAGGTTTGTTTTGTTATTTAAGAAATTTATGATTAAATTCATATATTATATCAAGTTGATATCTATCATCTATCTATCTCTATCTATCTATCTATCTATCTATATCTATCTATCTATCTATCTATCTATCTATCTATCTATCTATCTATCTATCTATCTATCTATCTATCTATCATCTATCTATTTCAAGGTGCCCGGGAATATGTCTATAGTTGCACCCATTTTTGTGTATATGTGTGTCTTCTCTCCCCTCTTCCCCATTTATTAGTAAAGCACAAACCTTAATAAAGATACAGGAGAAGCTCTAAAATGTTTTGTCAAGGCAAACCTCTACAAGGGGTGTGGGGCCATTGTCCTCTTTGGATGGGCATTGCCTCCGGCCTGTGGGGTTTCCTGCCGAGCCAGTTTTTCAGTTTGACTCTTAAACTTAGTAAATTACTAGATCAATCCTTCCAGGAATGTTTAGGCTGGACTGGACCTGAGACCCAGCTACAATCTGTAAAAATATGTTATAAAATTATTATTATTATTATTATTATTATTATTATTATTATTATTTTATTAGAGGAGGGAAGTTGATTTTTTTTATAACTCTATGAATGAGAGGCTTCCAAATCACACTGTTATCAACAGCTTAGGTCAAGTCTTTCAAACTCAGAGACATGGCTTCCATCTACCTGTGATACAGTCTTCCCTCTGCCTTATATTTTGCCAAGCATTAATAATTTTTTGGATAAGTGATATCTTCTCATGATATGTGCAAAGTTTAGTCATAATGCCTCGAAAGGACATCTTATGCTTGATTTGCTCTTGCATCCATTTGTCTTTTGATAGTCCATGGTATCCATATTTGAAACTGCTTTGTTTGAATTGTTATATATATATAATAAATGTTTTAGACTGTTTTAAAATGTTATTAAAGGGTTATTTGGACAGTTTAAATTGTTTTTTATGCATCACATTGGGAGCCCTTGTAAGTTAGGAAGCAATATAGAAATACTACATCCACATACAGATACTTACTCTTAAATATATAAATGCCACAAACAAATAAGCAAATGGGAATTTCTTGGTGCCAGAAATTTGCCATGCCATGCCACACATTCAGTTGTTTTACACCTTGGATTCATTCAGAGTAGCTAGGTGTTCTTTTATTATGGTGTTTCTCAATCTGGGGGTCAGGACCCTGGGAGGGTCATGAGGGAGTGTCAGAGGGGATGCCAAAGACTATCAGAAAACATAGTATTTGCTGTTGGTCATGGGTGTTCTGTATGGAAAGTTTGGTTCTGTCGGTGGGGTTCAGAATGCTCGTTGATTGTAAGTGAACGAGAAATCTCAGCAACTACAAGTCCCATCACCCACCTTGCCACTTACCCCATCCTACGGGGGGGGGGGAGTGTCCACTGCCCAGCTTCCCCCTGTTATTCCTCATGAAACATGGGGAACCTCCTGTGTTGCTGCCACTGCAGACAATGCCAATTTCACCCCTCTTTAGGCATGGAGCCCCACCGGGAGTAGATTAACATTGTGGGATTGGAGCTGGTGGGCTCCATGCCTGAAGAGGGGTGAAAGCAGCATAGGACAGGCAATTTTGTCCATCTGATAAGACCCTTAGATATGTATTTCTTAATGGTGGGGGTGCCCCCTTCCAATTCTATTATTTCACCTGTTAAAAGGTTTCTGCTATGCCAGGTCTTTGTATCTGCTTTGCCCAAACAGATGCTAGATATTGATTAATTTTCCACTGTATTGTTAACCATGATAAGAAATTATATCAGAAAGAAATGTCTGAACAGTGATTTTATGTAACATGTGTTGTTTCAGATGCCCACCTTTCACAATTGCTACAGGCACTAGATCTACATTTTGGACTAACCATATGGTCAGGATCATAGGGTGATTAATGACAATGACCCATGCCTTGCCAATATCATTCATCATTCAGAAAACTATTAATCTGGAAACAACCAGAGAGGGCATCAATATTGCGGGCACCCTGCTATACTCATTTAGATCATGCCTAACCACTGGACAAGTACTCCTGCCCAAAATATCTCCCTATTAGGAAGTTTATTTTGCTGTGGCTCCTGTCCTGCTCATTAGGTGTTTAGAAAGAAGGTCCGATGTAGGACATTATCACTGATGTGGTTGGCTTGTGTTTTTCTATTAAGCTTTTCCAACTGTTTTCATTCAGTAGTTGATCCAATCTGGGTTCTTTCCTCTTTCTGCCACAGAGATGCTTAACATGCCTTAAAGGGCTGTAGGATACTTTGGCCAGTCAATTCCAGTCTCACCCCTAATTAGAAGAATGGGTGGGGAACCTCTTTAATTCAAAACGTTCTGTACTCTGCACATTCATCCAAGATAGCCAGAGTGGTTGGTTCACAACAGGAAGTTAAGCATATAACAACAAAATAAGGGAAACACCCAAACCAAGAGCAAATAATTTTTTAAAACTGGAAAAAGCAGACTGAACATGAAAATGTTTTAAAGGCCTATTTTTCTTTAAAGAGTTTCTTTCTGTTCTCCCCCTTCCCCATGTTTTATGCCAGCAGATTTCTTTAGAGCAGAGGTTCTCAACCTGTGGGTTCCCAGATATTTTTGGTCTACAACTCCCAGAAATCCCATCCAGTTTACCAGCTGTTGGGATTTCTGGGAATTGAAGGCCAAAACATCTGAGAACCACTCCTTTAGAGACATAATTCCAGAACTAGAATGCCACAGAAGAGAAAGCCTGTTGACATCATGAGCAAAGCTTTGAAATATGACTTTTTTTGGACTACGCCTTTAGTCATCCCAGCCAGCATTGGAATCTATGGTCCAGAAAGTAACTTTTTAAGCTTTTGATCAGAAATTACATTATGTCTGAAGCTCAGTAGAGAATGAGCTTCAGAGATAAGGCAGATGTGTATCTATCTTTTGGTCCAGTGCCTTCCCCAACATATCAGTATTGCATATATAACCTTGATGTTGCCAATTTATTCCCCTTCTTTGGTCCTTTGGATATTACCACTGCATGCTTAACACTTGTTTCCCCCCTTCTGTTTCTCTTTTTGTCCCTGGCTGACCATTTATCTTTCTCTCTCTCTTGTGCTGCTATCCCCATCCCACATTTCACATCCTCTTCCTCCCTATGTTTCTCCAGGTTTGGTTGGGGGGGGGGGGGCAGGGGATTTTCTGATGATGTTTTGCCATGGAAAAATGATTTGGATAAGAGGAGACTTGATAAGGGAATGGAAAATTCTAACTATCCAATTTTGTTGATGAGCCACAGATGTAAGTCTTCAAATTTGGCACAATACATTGCCAAGGGTGCTTTAAGTGTTATGGAATAATTTTTGGCATATGTAAGATGTGCAGTTCTGCATGCTCTCAATATATGAGTGATAAATGTAGAAGGTGACGTGTCTGATTGTCTTCATCTCATCAGGCAATCCTTATTCATATTGTTATGACAGCTAGATTATGAACATAGTCATCTGTTAGTGACTGAATAGTGAATTTATTTCTATAAATGCAAGCACACAAGGCCTTTGAATTGGTTCAGGAGACTTCTTTTCACTTCTTGCCTTTCTTTTTCAGAGCCAACAAGAGATAACCACATGTCTTTGCTGTTATCCCCCCACCTGCTCGACATTGGTAGCTCCAAAGCCCTCTATAAAGATTAGCATGGAAGGATGTGTCTGCACAAAAAGCAAAGCCACTTTTTCTGTTTTGCTGATGGAAAAGGTATTTCTAGAAACAAATTAAGTGAGCAAAAAGTGTGATATTCCTCTCCCATTGCCAGAGCAAATGGAGTTTGAATGGCTTACTCAGCACCAAATACTAGGATTCATGGCACAATGAGAATAAGTATATAGGGCAGTAATAGCATCTCTTGTGTGAATACAGTGCAGAATGATACTACTTTGGGATACGAAGTGTCCAGATTCTTAGAATATTGGGTTAAAATGAGGGAAAATATGTAGCTTATTCTTCTCACTTCAGCAATCCATTTGCATGCTATTATGGGAAGGAAATGAATGTTCAGAAATTAATGTGTTGTGTCTGCATGAGGTTGGAAAAAGAATCCCATATTTTTGGTGGTGTTTTGGTACTTGTCAGGAGTACTTTGCTGTATTGTGCCCACTGTGGGAACTATTGTGCTGCTCCAAATACTTCACATGCTTTACTAAATGCTCAGATTTCATGTCTGGATAAAATGGATAAAATATGTCTTTCATTCTTTCCTCTGTACAGTTTAAAAGTGTACTTTCACTGTCTTTAGAAAGATAATCCCTGGGCCAGAAAACCAAGGCCTCTTTTCCTACTCCTGCAAAAAAAAACAAAAAAAAAAACAAATTGTTTTTTTTGTGTGTGCTTTATTTGTTTTTTGCAGGGGTTTTTTTTTACAGGGGTTTTTAAAAAATGCCATATACCATTTCTAGATTTGGCAAGTGAGATGTAAAACTGATACTTCATTAAAAATCATTCATTAGTATTTACACTTGCACCTTCATTCATTCCCTTGCTGTCATGTGTAAACAGAAATATGTTTAGCAAGATTCCTTGTATATTATTCAGTTGTACTGGTGGCAGTAAGAGAAATCTGCTCAGTTCTTATTCTTCCAATCCTTTTCTCCACTGTGTTCCTTTTATGTCCTTATCTCCTGATAGGGACCTCACTTTCTGATAAGATGACGTATCATATTTAATCATGTTTATTAACTATTAACCTGAGGCCTAAATACTCTAAATGTATTACATCTCATCAGTTCTGGGAAACTAAGCAGGGTCAGTGCTTGGATAGAAGACCACCATTGAATACCAGGTGTGGCTATATTTCATAGGAAAGAATGGGCAAAGCCACTTCTGAGTAATTCCTTTCCTAAGAAAATCCCTGGGATTCCATGGGGGTCACCATAAATGGACAGGACACTTGAAGGCAAAGACATACACACAGAGAGACACAACAAAGTAATCTGAAAAGAGAGCAAAAGACAGCTAATCAGAGAACTCTCTGGGATAATTTGTACACTGCTCAGATCGATGATCCCTTGTCTTTGATGTGCATGTTTAGGGGAGGAACGTGGGTTCTAGAAGGACAATTATCCCTACTGTTTTACCACAAATTTTAGAGTGGAAACCTAACATACAAAACATTTTGGTCCCATAAAAATATTTTAAATATATCCTTGATGCTTCTGGACCTTAATCATACCTTAAGCAAGTATCTCTGAAAAAATGCCTAGGTTTGTCTTATTATGCTTAAAAAAAATCAAAATCCTACTGAAATAATTCACTTTCCATTGTAAAATCTTTCAAGATGTGATGAAACTAAATTATAATGAGAACAATGAGGTTTGAGGACGGTATTTCCTTTTCAAAAAGATAGATAATGATATCCATCAGTTGGGAATCTAGAGATACTACTGCTCTGGACATGGAGCCCCCGGTGGCACAGTGGGTTAAATCCTTGTGCCAGTAGGACTGAAGACCAACAGGTGAGAGGTTCAAATCCGGGGATCACAGATGAGCTCCCTCTTGTCAGCTCCAGCTTCTCATGTGGGGGCATGAGAGAAGCCTCCCACAAGGAGGGTAAAACATCTAGGCGTTCCCTGGGCAGACAGCCAATGCTCTCACACCAGAAGCGACATGCAGTTTTGATGCCAAGCATCCCCCCCCCCCCCAGTATTTATAGTTCGCCAAGGGCCGAACTATGGATTCTGTTGCTTCCTGACCCAGCGCGCATAACTGGGTTCCTGTTTCCTCCTTGTGAACTCTCTGATTTGTGCACTGGACTATGGACTCTGCTACTACCCAACCCAACGACCATCACTGGACTTCTGCCTTCTCTTATTGACTTTCTGCCTTATTGTCTTGGACTGTTTATCATTATTGTCTTTAATAAACTTTGCTGGGATGGGGATGGGAATTCACTCATGAAATGTATGAAGTATGTGAAGCATATAAGATGTATATAGTGGAATATCATATAAAATGTACCCTGACTCCCCTCCCCACCTTTCTCCCTCTGAATTTTGCCCCAAAAAAGGAATGTGACCTGAGGTTACTGTTAAGAGGAAATCCTATTTCCTCAAAGTAAATCAATCCATATTTGCATCTGCATGGGCCCGTGATTGGTCCTATCTCGAGGCTCATTTTCAGAGCAGACAATGGGCTGAGAGATAGGTCAACAGAAACTCCGGTAAAAAGACTGATTAACTCAACTTATGGTGTTTGTGAAGCTCCTTTGTCTACAGGGCCCCCTTGTTTACAGAGTTTTGAGATCCAAATGCCATCAACAGCCCCTTTTTCATATTTCCTCGCAAATCTAATCAACGGACCAGGAAGCTCTTTGTTCCCCCTGTCTGCCACCCCGCTGATAAACACAAAGGCTCGGAAATCAGCTGGCGGATGCCTCCTGGGCATTCTGCCTCCCCTGAACTGTCAAGCTGTGTCCCGCCTCCTGGCTGCTGATTGGACCATCTTTGGAGGCGCTAGGAAGGCTCCGATTGGCCCCCTGGAAGCGGCAGCGCTCGCCGATTGGAGGGGAGGAGGGACGTGCGGCCAAGCCTCCTCCCAGCTGTTCCAGGGCCAGCCAATCAGGGCGAAGGCAGCTGACGGAAGGCGGGCGGGAGTTTCAAACTGTTTTTCCTTTGTTCTGACAATATAAAAACTTCTGTGAATGTATGCTTGTATGTGAATGATCACTGCAATCGCATCCTTTTCAGCTGAATCGCAGAAATAAACGCTTCGGTCACTGAACCTCTTCAGCCTCTGGTGGGATTAATTCTTAATATTTTTCGTTCTTTGGATTGCCATCTGTCTGATACATGATGTGACAACCCAACTACAGAGATGCCGAGTTGCAATGCTGATTGATCCCCACCTCCACCTCCAGTCCAAAACTATACAGTTTTAGAAGTCTTTATCACAGCAAGAAGAATCATAGAATCATAGAATCAAAGAGTTGGAAGAGACCTCATGGGCCATCCAGTCCAACCCCCTGCCAAGAAGCAGGAATATCATTTGTAGGTCCAGCAGCAAATGGCCATTATAGTCTTGGGGCCCTTCTACACTTACCTAAAGCCCAGGAGGAAGTGGGTTAAAATAGCCTGCTTCTTCCTGAATTTCAGTCCCCACCTCCTCCCAAAACCCTGGGCTTTTCATTGGGGGGATGGTTAAATGGCATCCTGGGTCAACCCCACCATCACCACCTCCTGATGCATCATTTTCAAGTCTTAGTAGGACTGTGCAAAGGGACCTGTCTGGAAAGAACATTAGACTTTACCACCTAGGAAACTGCCCCATAGTGCCAGGATGTGCATGTGATAGCAGAAACACCTTTGTGCTTGCCCAAAATCAGCATTCCAAGGAGGAAACAGGTTTGAGAGTTGTAGTAAACAATACTGTCCCATTGTTTGACCATTTCTTGTTCTTTTGTGTTTAGAAAGTGACCTCCTAAGTGGAACTGCTTAGTTAATGAAGAATAATGGACACTAGATGGAGACAGCCGCTTCTTTGTTATAGTATGTTTTCCTTTTTATGAATCAAAGTTATCCTTCATCCAAATACAGGCAGATAATATTCTGAATCAGTAGGGCAATATAATTCGACTCCCTGCCTGTTATCTTAGATTTGAGGCATACATCCCTGTGTATGCATTTCAGGGTTAACCTTGTTCCATTTATGATGTCCGGTTCTTGAATGTCCCTGTTCTGTTTCTTCAGGAGCTGCACAAATTCGATCCAATAGCACAAAGGTCTGTTTTTGCTCTGGGAAGATGTGGCCCATTGCCGACAATGGTGGAACTTCCTAGGCTGTCAGGACAAAAATGGCCACATTTGGAGGACACATTTACCACAGCAAGCCCCCCCCCCCTCAGGTTTCAGAACATTTGGGTCATCCACTGATTTTTAGGAAATTCTTAAAGTTTCTAGAAATAAAATCTCCTTAAAAAAAACACAAAAGGTATCCCATAGGGGGATCTGATTGAGATTCAGTAGTGCCTTTCCCTCTCCCACTGGCTTTTGGTCCCCTGAAAGACTGACCACTTGACCCAGCACCACCCACACCACCCTCTCTGTCTTTATATATATATATATGGAATTTGCGATCCATAAAAATGGTTCAAAAGTCATTACAGAACTGTAGGGCACAGGCATTTTGTTTCTAAAGTGTTTCTAAAGTATAGTTAGTGAAAAAATGTTACTATAAATAGAGTAATGAAATTTCATTACTATTTCATTACAGTAATTGTGCAAACATTACTATAATTAGGGAAATTTCAGGCACTCCTTTCACCCTCATTTTTAAAGCTATTAGGGTGAAACTTGCTACAATGGTAGAACACATATACCAGTAGTAGGCCACCAGATTTCAGAACATTTCACTTATCCATGGATTTTTGGGGAATTTTCAAAGTTTTTATAAACAACATTTTTAAAAAAAAACGTACAAGAGCAAAACATTTCTATACAATGAACAGGGGATCATCTCTCCCCCCCCCCCCATTTTCAGAAATATTCATACATCTACTGGATGTCTCTCATAGTAACCAATAGAAACCAATATTAACCAATTCTACATTTTCATAGAATCCTCGAGTCAGAGGAGGCCCTCAGGAACCACTTAGTCCAACCTCCTTCCAGGCAGAAGGGCACCATCAAAACTCTACTGACAGATGGCCATCCAGCCTCTAAACTAATTAATATGCTTGCTCTATAGTATGGGGGGCATCCATTTAGGGATTTCTTCCCATCCCAGCACAGAGATTTACATACTAGAAGTATCCATCCATCTCCCTCTTTGCGGATTCAACCATTTATTGAAACTCTCACTGGCTGCTGTGTAGCATTTTTAGCAATTGGATAGCATTTTAAAAGCTTGGATAAAATACAAAACTCTTCAATTATTCAACTCACCTCACATCCACCAGTTCCCCTTAATCCGTGGTACAGGAACAAATTTCCTAGCTACTATATACTAATTTTCCAGATTATTGTTGAGAAGATAAAAATCTTCAGGCTGGTTTGGCTGACATTTTTCCCTGTAAGACAGTAATGTTATGGCAACCAGTGTCATTAGGGTGGAAGGAAACTGGGTACATTTGGGTATACAATGCAGAGGACAGCACTTCATTGGTAGGCTTCATTGTATTCTCCAAAAATAAGGACACTCGATGGGAACAATTTCAGCACTATTGGCTGCTAAACAATTGGCCAAGCTTGTCAAATGTTGTTCAGTAAAGGGGTCTTTGGAGCTCAAAAGAGCTGTTGAGATCTCTTCTAGAATAACATCTCCCTTGGTCCCAAATGCTTTGTCAATAAACAAGAGTGTTCAACGAGAGTAGCCTCTGAGTTGTTATAACTCAAGATTGGAACCAGAACTACAGAACAGTTATTATGTTTTTCTGTTTTCAAAAAAGTACAATTACACACTTGAGCTTTTTGGCAGGTTTGCAGAGAAGGCGTGGCTTGCAAATGAGAAAACCTGTTTCCGCTTTACTGCTGTGTGTCATAGCCTTGAGGATTCTATTATAGAAACATTTTCTAATCCAGCCCTGTCTGCTAGCCACAAAAACAGTTTTAATATAAACATTCTGTTTTGCACAGTACAGATGTTGTCTGCAAATTGGTTATTAACTGCCTACTGATCCCTAGTAGCAAGCTGGGTCACTCTGTCTTCTTGATAAAAAAGATAGCTGAGCTATGAAGTAATGCTAATGGGTCAACACCAAACCATCTAGGCCTCTTTTAAAGAACAGAGATTTTATTCCTTTTAGGAGATGCTCACTTGAATTATGCAAGAAAGTGGTCATTCAGTTGCAATGCTTGTTTATTAAAGAATCGCACTGTATATGGAAACAAACAGATTTTTGGAGAATATGGGGAAAATTTATTGAGTATATCTTTAATGAGGAAAAGGGGTATAAGCCAGCAGTAGAAACAATGCCATTTTCAAATTGTGAAACAACATGTTGGTTGGTCCTGATGAAGAGGGCACAAACTAAGGGTAAAGGGAAGAGGGGGTGGGCGGTATAATAATAATTATAAAGAAATAAAACATGTATAAGTAGATAAAAGGTGTGTGATAAAGTTATATGTAGTATAAGTTGTAATGGAAAATTTAAAATAATGATAAGAAATATACTTAAAGATATTTTTTTCTTGTACTGTTAGATTGTATATAATCTGATATACTATTTTGTCTAAGATATTGTAAAAAGAGGGAAGAATGTATGCTTATACATTTTGTTGGACAAATTTATGAATAAAAAAATAAAGAATCACACTTTTAGTAGTCATGAAGTTATTTGGTTGTCTAAGGATGCATCTACGCTGTAGAATGAATGCAGTTTCACACCACTTTTAACTGCCATTGCTCAATGTTATGGAATCATGGGATTTGTAGTCTTTGCCCATGATTGTTATTACCTTATCAAGGTTTAACACTCAGAATTTCATAGTATTGAGCTATAACACTTAAAGCAGTTCCAAGCTGCATTCCATTTGCAATGTAGATGCACCCTAAGGCAAGAAAGATGACTATTGGAATTATGATCCAATAGGACCATAAGGAAGGCTGAGCGAATGAAGATAGATGCTTTTGAACTGTGGTGTTGGAAGAAAATTCTGAGAGTGCCTAGGACCACGAGAAGATCCAACCAGTCCATACTACAGGAAATAATGCCTGGCTGCTCACTGGAGGGAAGGATATTAGAGGCAAAGATGAAGCACTCTAGCCACATAATGAGAAGACAGGAAAGCTTGGAGAAGATACTGTTGCTGGGGAAAATGGAAGGAAAAAGGGAGAGGGGCCAACCAAGGACAAGATGAATGGATGGTATCCGTGAAGTAACTGGCTTGATCTTAAAAGGAGCTCTGCCCTGGGCTGGTCCATGAAGTCACAAAGAGTCAAAAGTGACTGAACGAACAAACAACAAAAGTATTATATGTGGGGGGAGGCTGCACCACTGTATTTAGACTAGGGAGTGTCTAAACCAGGGGTCCTCAAACTTTTTAAACAGAGGCCTATGTCCCTCAAACTGTTGGAGGGCCGGATTATAAAACCTATTAGTATTTCAATGGGAAGTGTGGGCCTACTTTTGGCTGATGAGACAGGATTGTTGTTGTTGTTGTTGTTGTTGTTGTTGTTGTGTGCTTTCAAGTCTTTTCAGACTTAGGTTGACCCTGAGTGAGGGCCAGTTAAATGACCTTGGAGGGCCATATCCGCCCCCCAGGCCTTAGTTTAGACCCCTGGTCTAAACAGTACCCAGCTGCAGTTGTGTGCTAAGGAGAAAGGAACATCCTTCCAGGATGCACTGTAGCATACGCTGGATTTTGGGAGGGCAACAGCTATATCTTTCTCCTGATTACAAATACATTTTGATGTTACCCAGATGCCTGATCCTCTCCTGACCAATAACTCTCCATTGATGTTCTTAAACTCAGAAGAAGGCTCCCTGTGAACAAATATTGCTAAGAAAACACTATAGGGTTTGCCTTAGAGTTTCCATAAGTAGGAAACAGTTTGAAGGCACACAATAATTACAACTCCTAGTGATGCCAGTGAATGTCACCTACAATGATATTTCTCAAACTTTAGTCCTCAAAGTATTTGAGACTTCAACTCCCACAACCCACTTACTCAAAGGTCAGGTATTTTGTGCCCCCCCCCCCAAGATGTATTCTTGGGACACAGTATTTATAACATATTGGGAGGGGAGGCACAGGAATGAGAAGCATTGACCTACAGAATTCCAGCCTAGAATTCCTATTGTTGATCAATATATTTTAAAATTCAAAAGGAATAGCCAATCTCAGGATTTCTTAATAGCAAGGCATGCAACTATCTACTCTTGTTGAAGAACATAAACTGGAAATTACAGATTCCTGTGGAAGTAAACCCCATTAAATTTAGTGGTCTTGTTCTCAAAGGCTGGCCACAGCATTAAGCACAATGAGGCAGCTACCTCGAAAAGCAGTTTTTCGCCACCTCATGAAAGGTGAGCATTTTTTTAAATGTTATGTACTTGATTAAGATTGTACCACTTCAGGCAGCATATTTTGGCTGCATTATGAAAAGGCAGCAATGATCAGTTGTTTAATTTGTTAGTATTATAGTTTAGCAGCCAGGAAAGTGAAGAAGTGGTTGTGAAGATTTTTTGTATTAAGTGTCAAAATAACTTGACATGCCTAAGACTTTGGTAAGGGGTGTTTCAGGCAGAAAATGTCTTGGGCCAATTTTATATTCTGGTTGCAGGCATAAAATTTTGCATGAATCTCAACAACTAGCTTGTGTTAAGATAGTCCACATTTTTGTTTTTATCTGTCCTACACTATTTGAAGGGCCCCTGGTGGCACAGCAAATTAAACCACTGAGCTGCTGAACTTCCTGACTGAAAGGTTGGCAGTTCGAATCTGGGAAGCAGGGTGAGCTCCTGCTGTTAGGTCCAGCTTAGCAATTCAAAAACATGCAAGTGTAAATAGATCAATAGGTACCGCCTTGGTGGGAAGATAATGACACTCCATGCAGTCATGCTGGCCACAAGACCTTGGAGATGTTTACATACAATGCTGGCTCTTTGGCTTAGAAATGGAGATGAGACCACCCTCCAAACTTAATGTCAAGGGGAAACCTTTACCTTTACCTACACTATCAGAAGTTTTACAGATTCATTTAACTTCCTCAGTCTTAAAAAGCAGAACACTGTGTCAGGACTCGGTTTCCTGGCCTTGGATGTTGGCGCAAAAAACCGGATTCCTGACATGGAGAACTGATAAGGAATTGCAGCTGGTGGCCTTGGGAGGGGCCGTTGGTGGTTTGGCGGGGAATATTGCGCGGGATCTTTGTCAGGCGGGAAGAGGGGATTCGAATGTGGGGAAGGGTATATAAGGGTTGACTTGCGTCTGTGTGCCAATCCTGGCTTTCATTGTGTATATGCGTCCAGTAGTAAAAGTTTCCTGATTGATTACGGATTGGCGTCCTGTGTCTTTTCTGGGAGCGGCTGCTGTGAGCTTACATTAAGCCAGGATTCCTTCGGTACCATCCCACGGCTGTGGTGAGGTACCCCTATGCAACGGGAGGAAGATCCAACGGAGGGGGGAGAACCAGCCTCCCCTTTCGAAAATGCAGAAGAGGAGCTGGAGAGAGTGAATGCCTTGGCTTCATCGACTGCATATGCCCAGCCCAACGGAGTCACACAGAGGCGAGTGAAGGGGGCAGGGGCAGCAACGAGAGAAAGCAGTGGGCTAGAGTTTCCCTCCCCGCAGAGATTGGATTTCCTGGAGGAAAAGATGGTATCAATGGAGACTACCCTCGCGGTGATGTCGAAGGTGATGGAGAGGCTGACCCCCCTGTTAGAGGAACCACCACCCCGAGGGGAATCGACGTGGAGCGCAGGGGAGAGGAGTGACCGGGGACCCGGGGCACGTCCTAAAACACAGACGAGCTGGAGGGCTGCTGCGGAGAGCGATGAGGAGGAGGAACGACCCCGGGGACTGGCGCCCCAGCAGACGTTCCTGGTGCCCCCGGCCGGAGCCGGGCGCGGCACAGGGCGTCAGGAATTGCCCCCGGAGCAGAGAGGGCTCCAGGGAGGGCCACCGCGAGCGGAGAACCGGGGAAGGCAGCTCCTTCCATACCAACCTAGGAGGGAGGAGCTGAGGATCGAGTTCGGAGGAGAAGCCGGGAACCTCGCATACTTCCTGACTATGGTGAGGGGATATCTAGAAGATAACGCCCTTACCTTCGGATCGGAAGCAAGCAGAGTGCGAGCAGTGGGCGCAGCACTGAGAGGGGGAGCAGCGGAGTGGTACGTCCAGCTCCACGCCAGGCACGACCCATGTTTGGGATCTACAAGGCGATTCCTGGCTGCGATGGAGGCGCGCTTCAGGGATCCGCTCGAGAGGGTCCGGGCGAGGGAAAAGCTGCAAACGATAACCCAAGGACATCGTTCCGTATCTGAGTACGTGGAGGAATTCCGGTTGAGGGCGGAGAAGGTCCCAGAGTGGTCCAACACCACCAAGGTCCAGATCTTCAAAGAGGGCTTGCGGAAGGAAATCCTGACCTGGGCGCTTCATCGCGACGACCCGGAGGAGATAGGCGGATGGATTGAGCTGGCCGGCCGCATCGAGACGACCTTGGCACAGGTCAAGAGGCATCAAGGAGCGGCGCCGCAGCAGACGAGGGCGAAGGAGGAGAGTCGGAGAACGGAGAGAAGCACGGTCGGAAAAGCCCCAACCGGAGGGCCCAAGGAGCAGAGGGGCGGTTGTTATGTATGCGGTCGCCTGGGCCATCGGGCTGCCGAATGCAGACAAAGGAAAGGGGGAGAGTCCCATTTCCCAAAGTTCAAACCGGCTGCAGGGAAGAGAGCGGAGGAGAGCCCCCCTTCTAGGGCCCCGGTGGGAGATCTGGTGAGTCACAGCCCAGGAATGCTAGTATTCCCGATCAGGCTAGAAGGGGAGGGGAAGTGGGCCAGCTGCAAAGCTCTCATGGATTGCGGCTGCTCAAGAAACATTATGGCCCCAGAGTTAGCAGAGGAACTGAAATGTGAGAAAACCCCCTTGCAGAGCCCCATAGCATTCTCGCAGCTAGATGGGTCAGTGGCGGCTGGGGCCCCGGCACGGTTTGAAGTGGGAGAAATGAGATGTAAAGTGGGGAGCTGGGAAGGCAGCATAACCTTTGTCGTATCCCCTATGGCTACTTACAATGTAATACTGGGGATGCCATGGTTAAGGGAAGCCAACCCACAGATCAATTGGAGGGAAGGCAGCATAACATTCCAGAGCGAAGAAAGAGGAAATTGTTGCAAGGGGGAAGAAAACACGGCGGGTGGGGTGCAGGAAATTCCCCCTGAATACAGAGACTTTGAGGATGTATTTGACGAAAAGGAGGCAGACCAGCTTCCCCCTCCTAGGAGGGTCGAAGTAAAGATTGAACTCAATGAGGACGCCAAGTTGCCCAGGAGTAGATTGTACCCCATGTCGGTCAAGGAGATGGAGGAACTGAGGAAATATATTGATAAAAACTTGGCCCGAGGGTTTATAAGGCCTCCGAATCACCCTTGGGAGCCCCAGTGCTGTTTAGGCACAAAAAGGACGGCTCGTTGAGACTGTGCGTGGACTATAGGGGGCTGAACGCAGTGAGCACCACCAACAACTACCCCATGCCACTGACTAAGGACTTACTATCGAGACTGTCGGAAGCAAGGGTGTTCACGAAAATTGACTTAATCGAAGCTTATCATAAACTGCGCATAAGGCCCGAGGACAGGTGGAAAACGGCGTTCACCTGCGCGCTCGGCCATTTTGAATTCTCCGTCTGTCCCTTCGGTTTAAAGGGCTCTGGATCAGCATTTATGCAAATGATTAATGAGGTGTTACACCCACTATTGTATCGCGGGGTGTTTTGCTTTGTGGATGATGTAATTGTGTTTACCCGTGATAGACGATCTCATGTCAAATTGGTGAGAGAGGTGCTCCAGAAATTGAGGGAGGCAAAACTGTTTGCAAAGCTGCCAAAATGTGAGTTCAATAAAGAACAGATAGACTTCCTGGGATACCGAATATCCAAGGGCGGGATAGCAATGGATCCAGCAAAAGTGGAGGATGTCAGGGGGTGGAGCCCTCCCCAAACGCGCAAACAGTTGCAATCATTCCTCGGGTTTGCAAATTTCTACCGGGGTTTCATAAAGGAATTTGCTCAGATAACAGTGCCCTTAACTGAACTGCTAAAGACAAAGGGAAAGGGGGAAACAGTAAAGGTACGATCCCCGGGAGCAAAGTTAGATTGGTCAATTGAATGCCAAAGGGCTTTTGAAGAACTGAAACGCAGATTCACTGAAGAACCAGTATTGATCCACCCTGATTTAACCAAACCGTTCGTGATCCATTGTGACGCATCAGATTGGGCGTACGGGGCGGCCCTGATGCAAAGGGACCCAGAAGGGAGGTTGAAACCATGCGGGTTCATCTCAAAAAAGTTCAGCGAAACTGAACGAAACTGGCCGGTGTGGGAAAAAGAGGCTCTATCAGTAGTGAGGGCCCTAGAGACATGGAGGCACTTATTAGAAGGAAGCGGCATCCCCTTTGAAGTGTGGACCGACCATAAAAACTTACAATACCTCACTTCACCCAGGCAATTGTCAGCGAAGCAAATAAGATGGGGGCAGTATTTCAGCAGATTTGATTTTAAGCTGCGTTTCCAAAAGGGGAACCAAAATGTGGTCGCAGACACGTTGTCAAGAATGCCGGAGGATGGAGGGAGGGGGCGAGGCCCAAAAGGGAGCATATTCTCAGAACAGCAGTGGGGCATGGCAGTACAAACCCGAGCGCAAACGGAGCGCAATCAAAGGCTGGTGGGGGTTGAGAGCAAGGACGGGGGATGGGAGGAGGAGATAAGACAAGCATGCAGGGAGGATGAGTGGCTGGAAAGAAATAAGGAAAAGGTGGAATGGAAGGATGGATTGGGATTTGTGCACAGAAAGTTATATATCCCAGGCAACCTAAGGGAAAAAATGATGATTAGATGCCATGGCAACAAGGGAGCAGGACACTGGGGAGCGACGAAGACCCTGAAAATGTTGGCACGTCAGTGTTGGTGGCCCGGGATGAGGGGTGACACCAAAGTGTATGTATCCAAATGTAATGCGTGTGCACAAAGTAAGGCAACCACACAAAAGCCAACGGGGTTATTGCAAAAGGTGGCAGAGCCATCAAAACCTTGGAGGGTGATTGCTATGGACTTTGTGGGTGAACTCCCAGTCAGCAGAGGTCAGCGCTATATATGGACAGTGATGGATCTATTCTCAAAGCAAGCACATTTCATAGCGCTGCCTAAATTGCCATCTGCAGAGAAATTGGCTGAATTGTTTATCAAACATATCTACCGGTTGCATGGTTGCCCGGACCAGGTGATTAGTGATCGAGGGGTACAATTTACAGCTAGGTTCTGGGAAGGATTCATGCAGTTGATGGGGGTGGAAAGGACCTTGAGCTCGGCGTTCCATCCCATGACCAATGGGGGGGTCGAGCGCACACAACAGACCTTGGGAATGTTCCTAAGAACATACACAAACCAATGCCAAACTGACTGGGCCGATCTACTCCCGTTTGCAGAAATTGCGTACAATGGGGCCTGTCACGCATCCACAGGGAAATCCCCCTTTGAGGTAGTATACGGCATGGAAGTAACCCCTTTACCCAAACTGCCGAGTTGGGGGGAAGAACTGGAGGGAAAGGAAGGATGGCCAGACAAAATGAAAGCGAACTGGGAGGGAGTGGCAAAATCACTACGAGAGGCCCAACGAAAATATAAGTTGTTTGCAGATCGGAAAAGGAGGGAAGGTGACAAATTGGAAGAAGGGGATTTAGTGTGGCTGAGCACAAAAAACCTTAAGCTAAATACCCCCTCTCGGAAGTTGTCTCCCAAATACATCGGTCCTTTTAGGATTTCTGACAAAGTAAATGAAGTGACATATACCCTGAAACTACCTAAGGTATTGGGGAAAATACACCCAACGTTTCATTGTAGTTTGTTGAAAAAATACCAAGGTCCGCTAGACAAAGAAGGAACATAATGGTGACGTATGTTTCCCTTCCAGGAAGAAGAAGAGGTGGAGGGGGACATTATGTCAGGACTCGGTTTCCTGGCCTTGGATGTTGGCGCAAAAAACCGGATTCCTGACATGGAGAACTGATAAGGAATTGCAGCTGGTGGCCTTGGGAGGGGCCGTTGGTGGTTTGGCGGGGAATATTGCGCGGGATCTTTGTCAGGCGGGAAGAGGGGATTCGAATGTGGGGAAGGGTATATAAGGGTTGACTTGCGTCTGTGTGCCAATCCTGGCTTTCATTGTGTATATGCGTCCAGTAGTAAAAGTTTCCTGATTGATTACGGATTGGCGTCCTGTGTCTTTTCTGGGAGCGGCTGCTGTGAGCTTACACACTGCTTCATCATTTGTGTCAGAGGTAGAACAGAGCACGCAAATTTCTATAAGACGGAGAACTGACAATACATTTTGTATCTATTCTATGATAATGATGCCGCCTGATATATTGAAAATGGGCTAAGGGTATAAATCATTGTTAATATACATGTCATACTTGTCACAAGATCTTTTTAATATATCCATATTCACTTGAAAAGGTCACCCACGTCAACTTCAATAATTATAAGTAAGAAAAGTTTAAAATAAGACTTCCTTTGGCTAGTAATATGTTCTTGTAAATATAAATTCATATATAACATGCCTCAGTGGATTCAATTTAGCCCAAAGAAACCTCTAATAAGGAAGTATTATCCTCTCCCCTCAAAAGGACAGAAGTTATGATTGTCTGAAAAATGATATTGTAGACTAGAGCCATTTAAAAAGGCAAAACAAGGGAGAGCATCCAACAAAATGCATGAAGAAAAAAGATACATGTGAGCGTAATAAAAGGGTGGTTATATTTCGCCTTCGACAATACATTGGTGGTTATATTTGTTTGTTTGTTTTTAATGACATTTTTTAGCATTCTTGAGACAGGTTTTTTTTTAATTTGGACTAGGATCTATCACCATAACCTATCAACAAAGGTGACCAGTTGAAAGTTTGTTGACATGGAAGAAAACTCATAGTTCTGGAGGAGGACAATGGATGCATTGAAAAGCACTAATTTTAGGTCTCTGACTTTTGAGATCATGCAGAGGGAGACTACTAACTTCCTCTTTTGCTTTTTCTATCTACTTCATTTTATCTTTTCTGAGCCAGCTGCTTCTCAATAGCATTGCATTTTCTACTCTTATTTTTGCTGTTTTATCTCTTACCTACCAACCTCTAGCCACATGGTTCTCTTGCAGATTATTTCTGTCTCTCAAGGTTGCACATAGATATAGCAGAAATTGTGTCTCTTCTACAATGTGCCCATCAATTAGTGCCCTGGCATGCAACAGCAACAGTATATGGTGATACTCATAAGTGGATCACTTTCAAACCACAAGTGGTTGCCTGTATTTTAAAATTGCTGCCTTTCCTTGTTTTGTTTGTTTGTTTTTAAAAGCCAACTAGCATTGCATTTCATTTCAAATTTTTAAAAAAATATGTTCAAGGAGGATATTTTGTTGTTTTCCAGGGAGCACATTTTGCTGTGCTACATAGATAATTTCATGCCAAGACCAGAAGAACTGTAGAAACAGGCTTGATGGTATTTCAGATAGTTATATATTTTATAATTAGACAGTGCTTTCAATGAAAAGCTGGGAAGTTACTTCTAAAAACTTATTTATATTCTCGAGCTCTTAGACAATAAGTGAGCATTAGAACGAATGGAGATGGTTTTGGGTTGCTGTAAGTTTTTCGAGCTGTATGGCCATGTTCCAGATGCATTATTTCCTGACGTTTTGCCTGCATCTATGGCAGGCATCCTCAAAGCTTGTCAGACCTCACAGCCTCAGACCTCACAACCTCTGAGTTGCCTGCCATAGATGCAGGCAAAACATCAGGATAAAATGCTTTTAGAACATGGCCATACAGCCTGAAAAGCTTACAGCAACCCAGTGATTCCCGTCATGAAAGCCTTCAACAACATGGATATGGTTTTGTTAACCCTCTTTTCCTTCTGATGCAGCTAAGTAAAATGAAAAATGCTTATGGTAACAGGTTTTGGGTGGAGAAGGGCTGGATAAAAACATTTTACTCTTCTAAGGGGAGAAATACATTACAGTACTCCTGCACACCCTACAATGTTTCACATATGAAAACCAGGACATGTGTGGCCAAACAATATCCAAAGTTATGAAGAATACATGAGCTATGAAATACTTGCAGCAATTTGTCTACTGGAAAGACTTTAATCCCTCCCTGCTATACGAATTGAGTTCAAACCACTGTTGCATATCTATGTCAGTGGGCAGCAACTTAAATAAATTGAGGACAAAGGAGGAAACTGTGACTTTATAAAAGTATCTGAAGAAATGGGACAACATAGGATTAATTAGGACGGTCCCTGCCAAGTTGGAACAACTGGAAGGTATGTGCCTGCTATGACTAGCTGAGTGGACAAAATGCACATATCATTTGACTTCCATTGTTTCTAGGCTGCTCGAGTGATTTCTATTTAAAGGAAGCTTTTTGTTTTTTTCATTTAGCTGCCCCCCCCCCCTTCTCTTGTCTGGATGGATGTCTCATATTTATGCCAAAATGCCCAAGTACAGTATGCCCTGTACCTGCAGCTTCGACTTTCCATATTAGTTCAAATATTTTACAGTACCGATTCATTTCAGACAGAAATAGCTTGCCAGTAAGAAAAGGAGAGAATGGAAAACAAAACATCCTTTTAAGGTGGGTGGCACCTGTATACTGCATCTTATTGGGGCTTCTTAAAAGGCAAGCATGGTTGAGGTTAATGGCGTCAGCAGTAGCGTCTTTGCTGAGCATGACATAGAAGAGAGCTGTTCTGTCCACCATGCAATTAGGGTTAGGGAGAGGAAGTTGAGCAATCCTGCCGTGGCCACTGTTATATCACTCACTGGGCTGTGCCCAGGGAACAGCGTTGTAACTTAATATGACCACAGCAAATGTGCTGCCGCAGCCAAGGGTCAATAGCTGTTTCCATTATAAACCCCGTCTTGCAGTTAATTTATAAACCAGACATTTATATTATGTCAGGCAAAAACTTGGCATGCATGTTCTTTGTTCAGGGTTGGAGAAGGCATCATTTTTAAAAATACCTTCAGACAGAGTTTGGGGTTTTTTTAAGGCCCAATTTCTTAATTTAGGCCATTCCAAAGAGCAAGCAGAGACCTTGGCAGTTTATGACATTCCCTTCTTACATAATTCTAGGATTATATTGCATCTTCTCAAGAGTTTTTTTGTCCTATATGAGGGAAGCATATATATGGTAGCTACACCCTTATTATTCTCTATCATGCAAAATGACTGCCCAATATAAATAAAAATGATGGGCAACTCCACAAAAATGAATGCAAAAGAGATGAACTAAATCCAATGTTCTTCTGCCTTCTACATCCCCAAGCAACGTATTGCCATCAATGCCCAGAAATAGAATAGTTCATCCTAGACAGTACCATTTCAGGCTGCAGGTATAGAATTGCCTGTCTGACTCTTGTTTGTGGAAAATATTATTTGATGACAAAAGCTAGCATTCCAGCATCTTGGCTAATTCTCTTTTCACCTGGATATGCCATTTGTGTAGGTAAGTTTTTAAAAATAGCAATAATGGAAGAACCTTACACATAAGATCTATCCAAAGTCTCAATTAAGAAAAATATTCCTTTCAAATATTCTTAATAATAATAATAATAATAATAATAATAATAATGAACTTTTATGTATAGTATTTGAAGTGTTCTGGAAACACAGGCCCCTTCTACACTGTCACATAATCCAGATTATCAAAACAGATAATCCACATTATCTGATTTGAACAGGATGATATGTGCCTACACTGCCATATAATCCAATAATATGGATTTTTTAATATGGCAGTGTATATAAAAATATATCTCACTTTTTGAAAACCAACACCTAAATACAATTGCTAACACTGGTCAACACACATTTTGGTGCCTCAGATGTTAGCCCTGTTTCTGGGTAAATTTGACCTGCTGATTACAAAAATCACACCAGTTTTCCCCTCTCAGCTCTAGATTTTGAGATATAGAACATATGGCATATAATAGTTGCTATCTGCTTTCACATAGAAAACTATTATAGCCAATTAGCCATATCTAAGAAACTAGAGCTGATTTGGTCAATTCAATGCAATTTTCTGAGTCAGCACCTCAAATAACCCCAGGAACAGGCCTAACACCAAGACACCAAAAATTGGTTGTGCCGTGTGACCTCAACTAGAGTAGACCTATTGCATCAATTGCTGGACATTACATCAGAGATTATGTAGATCCTACAAATTCAATAGGCTTGTTTTAGGCTAAGCAATTGGATTTGGATCAGAGTCCTAACAGACATAAATTATTTTTCCTCCCTTCATTTTTTTCCTGCTCTGGATATAAAGACGTATTTATTTTTACTACTGAGGTATTTGTGACAGCTGATGGAATCTGTGTATTACTGTCTGACCCTAAAATATGGAAAGAGAAGAACATTTGATAAATAAAGATGACTCTCACATTCTGGGTGGTAATGGGTAAAGGCTAGAAGAAGTTTTGTCAGATTCTGTAATCTTTTGGGCTAATGAAGCAGAGTTAATTTGTTTTTGCTCCTGATCCCATAAAGTATAAAACGACTGAAGATGAACTCATAGGTCAGCTTCTACTAAAAAACCAAATTTGAATCAAGCGTCAAAGACTCCAGACCTGACAGAGAGTCAATATTTACAAGCCCAGCTTCATTCATATTTCTTTAAATTTTATTCAGAGCGTTAGCCCATCTGAAGTTGACAGTGGTTTGAAGACCTGTGTTGTGTTGGCAACAGAATATTGTGTTGTGTTGGCAACAGGATACACTTCTCCTAACTGTTTTTTTTTTCTGATAAAGAGACCTTGTTCAAGAAGCTGGATAACTCTATTATTTGAATCGGTGTAGTTTATAGCCTACATATGATTGGACAACTTGGGGCCAAATCAGCCCTTTTGAGGTAGCTTAGTCCTATTTTGAGTCCCAGTAGTGAAGAGTTTGTACACAAACAAGTGTCATTCAGAACATTGGCTTTATGAAGATTCATGCCTTTTAGAAGAATGTTCACAGAAATATGCAATGAAGAGGAAAAAATTGATTTTTGTGGTATCATCCCATCTTCCTCTAATCCAGTGGTTTTCAACCTGTGGGTCCCCAGGTGTTTTGGCCTACAACTCCCAGAAATCCCAGCCAGTTTACCAGCTGTTAGGATTTCTTGGAGTTGAAGGCTAAAACATCTGGGGACCAAAGGTTGAGAACCACTGCTCTAGTTTGCAGCAAACCAAGAAATGCCCCCGACTCATACCATCTAGGTTGCCATGCCTTTAATCTAATGTTGAGGAGAGGTTTGCATCCCTTATCAGAACCTCTAATAAAGAAGCTTATTTTCATTAAGTCTTTTTATGCCTACCCAACTTGCTTTTCTCTATTTGTCCACAGTCTGGCTAGATTTTTTTAAAAATGGCAACAGCATTGGGATTATGGTGAAGGGCTAGAGAAACACAGATTTTCAATACCATACAGAAGCATGTCTGCAATAAACAATGAAATAAAGTTAAAGCAGTGAGACCTTGGTATCCACCAGAGTTTGGTTCCAGGACTCTCAGTGGCTATCAGATTCCAAGAATATGTCAATCCCATTATTTGCAAGGGCCTAGCAAAACACAAGAATGGCAATCGGATTGGAAAAAATCAATTTATATTCCCATACCAAAAAAGTGAAACACTAAAGAATGTTCAAACTTTCATCCAGTAGCACTTATTTCACATGCCAGTAAGGTAATGCTTAAGATCCTGCAAGGTAGACACCAGCAATACTTGACATATGCTGAACCAATATATTGTAGTGTAGAAAACTTTCCCTATCCTTGTATGTTACTTCAGCTGATGGAACTAAATGATCTATTAAATAAGTAATGCCCAGAAACAGATGTACTTTCTTAACTGAAATATACCCATATGTTGATAAAAAAAACAGTACATTAATCTAAACAAACAAACAAAAATGCTTGTTAATAAAGATAGAAAAGTCCATCTGAACATTAGGAAGAACTTCCTGACTGTGAGAGCCGTTCAGCAGTGGAACTCTCTGCCCCGGAGTGTGGTGGAGGCTCCTTCTTTGGAAGCTTTTAAGCAGAGGCTGGATGGCCATTTGTCAGGGGTGATTTGAATGCAATATTCCTGCTTCTTGGCAGGGGGTTGGACTGGATGGCCCATGAGGTCTCTTCCAACTCTATGATTCTATGATTCTATGATTCTAATTTACCTGAAGCTAATTCTTTCCCCAAATTTGAACAAAACAATTTCAACCCTCATGCACTTGGATTTTAACTGAAACACCCACATCCATTTTCGGATATTTTTCCAGCCCCATTAAGATTCTGCTGAATTGAGACTTAGGCTGAAAATTAGGGGTTATAGTTACAATTAGGATTTAATGTATGGTTTTTGTATTTCTTGACCTCATGAAAATTCCAGTGGTCTCTCCAATGGGAAGAAAAAGGAAGTGGACAAAGGAGGAATCTAGCAGCACCTTAAAGACTGATTTATTTTAGCTCCAGCTTTTGTGGATTTCAACCCAGTTCCTCAAATGCATGGATAGAGTTAGGTGTGGCGATATTAGGAAGGAGGGAAGGAGGGAGAAAGGGCAGATATGCTGGGAAAAACCTTTTGCCTAAATAGCTTATGTTGGCTGGGGGGGGGGGGTAGTATTCAAGTCTGAAAATGAAATAATTTGTTGAGGCTTTTGGGGACTACTTTTTGCATGTACAAGGAAAACAGGTGACTGACATTTATGGAAATGGCTGTGGCTGCTGCAGTAAAGCATGATAAATTCTCCATGAGTACTGCAATACAACTTAATGCAGGGTAAGGAGAATATCCTGGTGCATGATTGTGAATAGTTCATTTCTCTTACTTACCAACAAATTCTGCCATTAGTTTTGATGCCCTTGTAAATGTCAGGATATGAGAGTCTATGTCTGAGTTATACTTCCTGTTTAGCTAAAAACCTGGAAGAAGGAGAAATTCCACAAAAATTAACATCTGAAAACAGCTCCAGATTGGTTTTTCCATTTTTTGCTGGAAACATAAAACAACATCAACAACATCTACGTCAAGCTAAAGCATTTGGAGTTTTCATGGAACAGTATTTCTTTATGAAGAAGCTAAAATGAATAGTGGTCAGAGCTCTGTTGAATATGTTTCAGGCCAGGAGAAGTTATTTAGGACCTCATCACATGAGGCTTTTGCCCCTTCTTACAACACTTTCAGGACAGAGTCAAGATGGAGCCCACTGGAGCCCATCACATGGCGTAGGGCTACTACTTATGGGGCTCTGGCTCTGTCTAGCAGCATCGTAGAACAGGGTCCTGAGAACATAGGTGACTTCCCATGTTCTCACTACCTAAGCTGAGGACAGTTTGGGGGGGGGGGGAGGCTGGGCATCAACAGTTTTCCCCATGTGATGGGGAAGCGGGCAATGTGGGATACTTAACACCAGATTCCCCTGCTGCTCAATGCATTTGCTCCACTGCCGGATGGATTCCCATACTGTCCCCCAGTTTAAGGACCTCCATATGATGAGGTCCTGAGTTAAGTATAAGCTGGTATAGGATTTCTGCCAATGAGAATTTTACATGGCTCATTTTTTTAACAAACCACAATGGAAATTGATTTGTCATGTGATTGTGAGAAAAATATGCACACCACAAACAGTGTATTTTTTTTTCATTCTGCTTTTCATGTTTCTCCAGACACAGAACTGAATGCTTATTAGGCTTGTTCAAAATGGTGGATTAGATCGGAATCACATCTGGACATATGACTTTGGACATATGAAGGAAAAGTGGGGAGGGGGATTTAGAATTTGAACAATTTTTTTCAGAAATATTCTGTAACATTTGAATGTCTCCCAAGGTCAGTTTAATTTTCACAGCCATTAAGTAACTTTGGTAAAGCCAAGGAAACTTAAAGTAAAGCCAAGGGAACTTTTAAAATCTCATTCTTTTGGCCACATTTTCACCGGCTCTACCAGAAGGGAGGCAGTGGGCATGGCCAATCACAGCCATTTTAACTGTAGTTTGGGAAGGCCTGGTCCCCAATGGTAGAGATTGCAAAAGGTCCAGCCACAAACTGCATTTCCCAGAATGTAAATCTGCTCAGTAGCCAAATGATGGCTGAGGGACACAAATACCTGGCTATGGCAGACTCCATTTATATTAGTCTATAAAATAAATGGATTGGATCTGCAAAGAGGTCTAAAGCAAGCAAGCAAGCAATAAGCAACTTTTGCAAAGCCAAGAGAACATAAACTGCTTTTTAAAAAAACATACTTTTACTTTGGCCCAATTGCCATGAGCAAAGCACTGTGGGGGGCAGCCAGCCAGCCGATTAGAGTCAGTAATGATAAAATAAAATTATTGAATCTGCAAAGAGAACTAAAAGTGAGCAATAGTATAAATATGTGCTAATTTGAAGTCATGTGGTTAATTGTGTGTCATATAGACAGACATTCAAGGGGACTGCTGTTGTTGCTTTTAGGGGGGATAATTAATTTACTCTAAGCCAATCTCAATGCTGGGTTATAAAAAAACCAATAACCTATATGAATGTGTCTTGAGGGTCCCCTCCAACTTGGTAGAGGAAGCAAATGGATTTCAGGAGAGTTTGGAGGGTACCTTTCTGCCGGGAAGAAGGGGGTCAGTCTAGATGTCCCTTGATGATATCTGTACTATGATTTCTGTTCACCAATTTCACACAGTTTGTGCCACACAAACAAAGTTTCTGGAGTAGAACAACTACTTTCAAAGTAAAGACCACACAATGAAACCATAAATAACTCTTTCAAACCAGGAACAGATTTTCTTTATTATTAAAAAATATTTGTATAAAAAACTTTGAAAATTCTCCAAAAAATCTGTGGATAAGTCAAATCTTCTGAAATTCGGTGTGCTAACAGTAGTGAATGTATTCTATCACTGCACCAAGTTTCATCGGGATAGCTCAAAATGAGGGAGAGATAAACCCCTGAAGTTTCCTCATTGACAGTGATGTTTTCCTTTATGAGCATGCATAATCAATCACCATTAATGAGGTACTTACAAAGATTTGTAAGTTTCATTAGTTTTTAAATTTTTACCCCCAAAATTTGGAAGGGACTTTATAGATGAATCGCCAGCACTCCCTACTTTTGAACACAGTTTAGAACCATTTTTAATGGACTGCACATGCCTAATGCTTCTACCTTTTTTTCCGGATTCTCAGCACTATCTATAATGTAGACTATGGATTCTGAAGCTTCCATATTGAGTCCTTTATTTCAAAAAGAATCTCTTGTATCTTCTCCAACAGGAGTGTCTCATCCTTTAATCCAGAAAAATATCCAGTTGGGAGGAATAACATGAGTTTTTATTTAAACTTAAGCAAAACAAGAATTGGAATGTAAATTTAATGGCCCAGCTGTCCACAAATTGGAGAAATAAAGTGAGAAGTCTTAATGAGCTCACTAAAAATGACAACTGGCTAAATAAATGAAATTTTAAAATCTGGAATTCATCAGAGGCACTGCAAAGCATTAGAGGGAGGGCATCATAATGGCAATATGATTTTAATGTGTTTCATTTTTCATTTCCTGCTTTTATTCCTGGTTTACTGTTGTTCACTGATTTAATAATTATACTCTACTGAAACCAGCTGTCACTGAAAGTAGAATTAGGGTGTTTCTGTTTAATTTGCTTAGGGTTGTACAGACTGAGCATCTTTTATCCAGAATACCAAAATCCAATATACTCAAGAATCCAAATTACCTATGTGGGTGCTGAGATAGTAACACCTTTGCTTTTTGATGGTTTAACGTACACAGAACTTCGTTTGCATATATACAAATACAAGTATTCCAAAATCCAAAACACTTCTGGTTCCAAACATTTCAGATAAGGATACTATGGATTCTGAAGCTTCCATGTTTTCTTATTATGGATACTAGTGAGATTCTATTTTGGAGCCCTTTCACATTAACAGCGTAAAAGTACTATGATTCTATGTTAACTGTCATGGCAGCTTTCTACCGAATTCTGGAATTGGCAGCTTAAGGAGGAGTATTAGACTTCCCATCCAGGGAGCTCCTCTAGCTTTTCACATGCTCAGAACCCAGGCTTCCATAGGATGCAGCCATGGCAGTTGAAGTGGAATCATAGTAGTATAATTATGTATTGTGATAGGGACCCAGATGTATGCACCCATAAATGAAACAATTCTTATTCTGAGCATGATATGTTTAGAAATTAGCAGCATCTAGTTTAGCAGATAAGAATGTGACAGTTGTTTTTACTCCTCTGCAACAGGATCTAGCTTCTTACTGAAGCATTCCCCAGGTGCTTACTGCTTGCTTGCCACTGTTGCTAGTTCCAGTGAAATCTTGAAACAACTGTGCTTAAAGAAAAAAGAGTTGGCGGATAGCAGGTGAACTGATCATTCTCTTTCTCTGATGGAGATTCCTGGATATACAAAAAGTACACATTTCTCATATTGATTCAGAGACTATACCTGGAGAAAATGTTAGAAGGCATGGGCAGACTTTGGCCCTCCAGGTGTTTTGGACTAGAACTCCCAGAAATCCCAGCCAGCTTACCAACTGTTAAAAATTGTGAGAAATGAAGTCCAAAACACCTAGAGAGTCAATGTTTGCCCATGCCTGGGTTAGATGATGGATGCTAAAAAAAAAAAAAAAAAGGAAAATAGATGGAAGGCTAGAAGAACAGGAAGATGACTGAGTTGAAAGGCAACACATTATTTCGAGAGAGCAAGTTAGTGTAACTTGTTGTCAAGTCCACTCTTCTTCAGACACAATCTCAGCAATTGATAATCCAGGCCCGACTCTAGAACAAAAGGGATTGCTCATGAAGAGAAACATTTGTTAGCTTATTTGATCAGATGATGGGCAGCATGCAGATCTCATGATGTAGACATGAAAGATATAGATTACCTCATGTGACACAGTGAAACCATTGCATAAAAAGATGCAGTGAAGAGGTTTTAACTGTTATCTCTGTATCAATGTCATTTCAAAAGAGCAGGAATCAATGAAGAGGTTGATATAAAGGCACAAGTGAGAAATCACTCAAAAAACATTGAAGTGTTTCTGGAGAGAGAACAGCAATTGTGTAGTAATTTGTCTCAGAAGGCACATTCCTTCCATGTTCTGTTACCCTCTTGTAAGTCTTTAAATTGAGAAGGGTCAGTCCTGTTGTAGTAGGCAAGTCCTTTCTCTTCCTGACCCTTTATGCTAAAAGAAGGTAGACTTTCCACAGTTGGATTCAAAGACTATGTGTACTTTCTCTGCGCACACCCTTTTTGATGCAAGCTGAAGCAAGCTGTCTTCTTTCAATATGATGAAACTGGAATGCTGAAAATCCACTCTACTTAGTTTTAAATGAGCTATCCAGAGTGCCGATCCCCATCTCCAATCCATGTTCAGAACTTTGGGCAGTTCCTTTAGAGTTTAGCTTTGCTAACCCACTGATATGGGAGTCAGTTACTACCTCATTTAAAAGCTTTCCAAAGCAAGGCATTTAAAAAATGACAAAAGTATATTTACTTTTTTACAAATCTTTGTTCAAAAACGTCTCCTAGTTTTGTAGAACTAGAAGATTCTAATATTCTCAATGCAACATAAGGGGAAAATGTTGTCTCTCTCTCTCTTTCTCTCTCTTTCTCTCTCTCTCTCTCTCTCTCTCTCTCTCTCTCTCTCACACACACACACACACACACACACACACACACACATATATAGGGCACAAATACCCTAGGAAATGTTTTATCTTTTGGCAAAAGCATGGATCCAGAATAGTATAAGCAGTCTTCTTCTGAATGCTCACAAGTAATGCTGCAAACAATTTCCTATCAGTGTTTTTTTTGTGCCTGATTTACATTTTTAAAGCCCCACTTGACTACATTCCACAGGAAAACGTATTTTCTGCAACCACAATTAACTGCTTGTTTCTAACTACTCTTAATCTATTAATTACCTTTTTATTTTTCTGATACCACAGTGTTCTCTTTTCACTCGCTGCAATGGTACTACAAATGGTACAACATTTCTGTGAATACTCTATATTTTATATATACAATCTATCATAGTTGATCCATTAATTCTTAAAATATTATAAAGTGATCCTAGTTCACAACCAACCAACAGCATTTAATATCCAGTGCCTGCTTGCACAAGCTGTTATCAGAAAACAGTAGACATAACAGAAATTAATGAACTGCAACACATATAACAGCACCAAAATAGGAATAGTGCCTTAACATAGATACATGCCAAAGAAAAAGATAGGTCAAAACAGAGCAGAGAGATAGATTACATAATTTAACTAAATTACATTTTCTGGAATAGTTGAAAGAAAGGAAAATGGGATTGGTAAAATGACTGAGAAGTCAGTGATAATAAAATTGTATATCACAGTGTCTGCAATTGGTTGCCTTTGAATATTTGAGCAGAGTTTAGAAAATTATGTTTTTATACTCCAAGTTCCATAATCCCTGAGGCAATATTTAGGCCAAAAAAATACTTTTACAAATGTGTTGAAGGTTTTCAAGGCTGGAATCACTCAGTTGTGTATTTTCCAGGCTGTATGGCCACGTTCCAGAAGCATTCTCTCCCAACATTTCACCTGCATCTATGGCAGGCATCCTCAGAGGCTGTGAGGCCTGACAACCTCTGAGGATGCCTGCCATAGATGCAGGCAAAACATCGGGAGAGAATGCTTCTGGAACGTAGACATACAGCCTGGAAAACACACAACAACCCAACTTTTATAAATGTTGGTCCTAAATTTCCTTTACTTCGCATAAAATTTTTAATGAATTTTCCAGAGAAATGTGAAACTTGATAAAAGATGACAGAGCTGAAAGAAGGTTAATAGTAAAGACGAACATAGGAAAGTTGAAATGAAACATTTGCTTTCACGTCAGAATAGAATCAAACCTTGTTCATAGTAGAGTTCATCAGTTAGACAAACAAACTCTTTACAAGAAAAATGGAAAAACAAAAGGAAAACGGGGACAATCCCTTTTATCAATAGAAGAACTGAGTAGAGATCAGCAGTGGATGTGATTCCTTCCAATTCTATCCTGTTCTTGTGTTGTTGTTTAGGAAGAATGGTGCTCTTTCTTAACCTAGCAATGGCTCCTAAAAACCTGACAACTCAAGTGAATTATGTAATGTTTACATGCATAACATGGAAATTCAGTCACCACCTCCTGTTGAGCAGACTCAACCTTGTGAACAGTTACACCTCTCACACTTAGGCATGATTGGCTTGCAAGTGTTGAAGTTTTCTTCTCTTTTTATGATCTCACTCTTGTTTTCCAATGCGTCTGAGATAGTCATCGCCATTCATCATTATTTTATACAAATGGTGACGTCATTTATGTGTGCAAGTTTAGCATGCTCTTGATCATCTAAGAAAGAAAGATATCCTGTAAACATGAAACTGAAAATGGCATGATTAACAGACAGCTAAAGGTATAAAGAGTTATGGGTGGAATGAGACTTCAGACTACAGCTTCCAAACAAATCCGTTCATCTGGTTTGTAGCAGCTTCAAAACAGTTGCTTGGGTTTGACTAAACGGTGGCACAGTCCAAGGCAGTAAGTAATAAGACTACATTTAAGGTCATATTAGCATTAAAGGGTAATGTAAACTGTGCTGGAAGAGTATTTCACAGGATCAGTCCTAGCTTTTTTTTTTTGTACTGACAGTGTGGGTCAATTTGAGGTCCTTCTTTCCCATTCAAGAACAGGAGACAGGAAGCAAAACATACACATGCCCAATCCTGAATTTGTATAAACAGGGGAAAATCTTATCTTCTTACTGCAAAAACCTTTCTGGATTTCTTTGTGGGTTCTCAAGTTTCTATCATGCCAATAACAATGCAACAATGGTGGTTTTTCCAAAGGAACCAACGTGTTTATCTACTCTACAGCAATCATTCATCAGGAGGCTCTGTCTTAAATAAACCAACAGGTGAACTCACTGTTCCTGCCACCTCCTTCTGTTTTGAAACCTGTGGTATATTCTTGTACAAAAGCTTGTTTGCCATAAATAGGATTGCAGGATGCATGCGTCAGCCCCCCTCCCCCTTCCTTTTGCTCAAGAACTATGTCAGTTTTTGAATGCATCATTTCAATAAACATAGCATTGTTTATGGGAGAGTTATATTCTGTGAAAAAACAACAACACAGGAATGTGCTTCACCACAGGGGTGCTGAGGCCTCTTGCTGTGACTACTAGCATTACAACAGCCAGCCTTTGATGCTGGCACAGCATTGTGAGCCTTGACATATTGCAGGGAGATTTGGTTCCCATTGGAGGGATGCTAGGACTGGGATGCCAGGACACAGGACCTGACTTGTAACTTTTATTTTAATTTTCCCATGATGGGATTCTTTTTGTATAAACCCAACCTCTTCTTGTTTTTCCCTTCCCAGACGTACAACTGTAAGATGTAAACTCAAGATTCAAAGTGTGCCAACAGAAGCATTCCCATCCTCCAGCTTTATTTGGTCAGTCTTCCATTCTTCAATGGAAGAATACAACTACTCAAACTCTCTCTGTGTGTATCTGTTATTTGGCCAACCACAGGTAATTTCCACTCCATGCATGAAAAATACTAAATGAGCTTGTAGAGCAGTGATAATAAGTGGAGGGGAAATCTATTGTTAGCATGTTCACTAACTCAAAAGGGCTTGTGATCCGTGTTGCCTTGCAATCTCCTTTGGTACAGAGTAGACAATTATCAGAGCAACAGCGCCTTCCCATTGTCAAATGTACTAATATCATGTATGAGAACAACTCCTGCATTTTCTTTTTCTTTTATTTTAAACTATTGTCCACTCATTCCTTGGGTTTGTTTCCAGTAGCAACCCAAAGAATGCGTGAAGGTGTCATAATAATCCCCCATTAAATCTGTAGTATTTAAATTTTAATGCTATAATTCAACAGCTGACAAAAGCCCATTGAGCTGGGCTATGGAGAGGAAAAGAGCTCGTCCCATTTTCTCAGGGGTGATGCTATAGCAACACAGAATGAATTTGGGGTCAGGGAACAAGCTGTCTCCAAGCTTTGTTTGTACTTCCTGGCTAAAAGTAGAATCTGGCGGGATAAATTTGACCAAAATAAATTGTTATTTTGAGTTGTTCGCTTTGTAAACCCTCTTCTCTTGAAAACAGGGAGCAAGATGGAAAAGAAACTATCACAAAAACAGATGTGACTTAGGCAAAGTAACAAAACAGAAGTGACTTAGGTAGGGACATCAAAACATTGTTTTCCTAAGGTTTTTGGCATTTTCTTTTTAGTTTTATAGCAAAAAAGGGTACCATAATATACACCTTTATGTATATATACCTTATGAGAATCAAATCAAAAAGATAACATATTTCATTTTATACTATATTTTATCCCACCTTTCTCCCAATATCATCCCGTTAAAGGTCTAGTCATTTTGACACTAAAACAAGAGACTGTCAATGTTTCTGTGTATTTTTAATTCCATGCTTGTGTAAATGCAACATGAACTAATGTAGTGGAATGGTTTGAATTCTGGAGTAGCATTCCAGGAAACCTGAGTTGAGATCCCTTCTCAGCAATGGAAACCTACAAGTCACACACTCTCAGCATCAGAGGAAGGCAATGACAAATCTTCTCTGAATAAATCTTGCCAAGATAGCAATAGGAGAAGTTCACATTTGATGACAACATCAAAGAAACATAGCAGATGACAAGTTCCAAGTTCTGTAAGTTTGTTCTTAAACTGAATTTGTAAATTTGGCATGTTGTGGAAACAAGAATTGGTGATAAAGCTCCAGTTGAAACACCTTTTCTCCAAGATCACACTTTCAGGAGTAGATTTCCCATCATAAGTATAGATTTCTCTCACTTCCTGTTGACTCAGCCATGTTCTCAACTATGAATCATTTGTAAGTCAGATGTTTGTTACTCAGGGACTTCATGTATATTTTAAATAAGTAGAAAGTAAATAAATGTGCTTAAAAATACAATTGTTTTTTTCCCAAAGGTTCAGCCTCAGAAACAAAAATACAAGAGTTTCTCTCTGGCCTTAGCTATGGGTAAATATGCATAGGCTTACACAGCACAAAGTGAAGAACAGGACATTTAACTATCTATGCATTTCTGGGTTGAACTTTTCAGAAGGAAATCCATTTTCCATTGGATTACTCTCTGTGTAGTTCACTAAAGAGCCTTTCACACTGTGATTTCATTTTAAAATGCTATGGCTATAGACACTGAACATGATTCCATTCTGATGACTTTCACCACATGGACTGTCTTACATTCATTTATTTTCAGTGGTAAAAATGGAGGAAGAGTTTAGAAAGGTTATGGAAAAACATTTCCCCCTCACATTGTTTTCTGATAAAAATTAATCTCTTTAGTCTCTTTGTGAACTGTGGTGAAATCAAATGCACTCAGGGAAAAGAAAAGCACATTCCTGTTTCTGCTACCATTGCTTGTACCCAGTAATGACCATAACACTGCCTTTTTAAAGGGAGGCCATGCCCCTATTTGGCCTTGAGTTCCATGACTATACTTGAATGACACTGTCTGGTGCTCATTCGATGGACCAGGTGGTGAATCTTCAGTTCCTGGCATTTGATAGTTTATCCACAGGTGATGGTCACATAACCTTAGCATGAACTGAGGCATTGTTGTATGGCAACAGGCTGTGTTGTTTGGAAGCTGGTCTTGCCTTAGAAGATAACAAATTGTGGAATTAAGTTATATTAAGACAAATATAGGGCTAGCCTTAATGCATTGATCCTGGTTTTATTTAACTCAAAACTGATTTAGGAGTCTCTGTGTTACAAATTTGGGAAAAACTGATGAATATTATGGTAATTAGGTTTAGCAGCTTAGCCATTTCCTCTTAGGACACTTTCAGACAGCGCCAAATCCTGCACCAAAGCAAGTTTTTAAAACCCACTTTAACACGGATACCCATGCCCACTCCCCATAAAAATCCTGGGCTTTCCTGGGGGGGGGGGGGGGAGTAGCTAGCTAGTAGCTACATACCATCCTGATTATAATTAGGATTGCATGCAGCCACCTTGAAGCCCCCCAAATGTATCCCTAAACATACAATAAAACTTACCTGGATGCCATAACTTTGCTTCTCACACTCTCATGACAGAAGTAAATGACATGACAGGTGATCGAGGGGGTGGGGAAGAAAAATACCTCCTCCCCAGCCCCCATCTCCTGGTGCTTCATTTCAGGAACATCATTATGGCCAGGTAAGATTTCTTTTATTTTTAGGAGTAATTGGCTGCAGGGGGAGTGGTGGATGTCATCCTGGACATTTGAACTCCAGGAAACCAAAAGGTTCGGGATGGCAAATGGGGACTCTCCCCCATATAGCTCAAGGACTACCCGGAAGTGAGTCCCCACAAGTCCAATACCCCATTAGACCTGGGCTTTTCAACATCCTTAAAAGCGACGATGACTACATGGAACTGTCATATTTTAGCTATTTCATGAGAAGGCATGACTCTTCTTCAAGACCTGAGCAAAGTTGATGACAATAGGGTGATTTGAAGATCTCTCATTCATGGGATGGCAATAAGTCAAAGTCAACTTGATGTCAGTTAACAACAACAAAGTATTAGTTTTGGATAACAGTGTCATCATACTCCCACACCACCCTCCGTTCAAGCTAGGAAATTTGATTCGTTTAGTAAAATCTTTATGGCTTGAAACAGACGGGGGAGGGGAAGAAGATAGAAAGTGATATTTACCAGATCCACAGCTTTGCTGATTTTCTTTCTGCAGGAAGCATGTATTTAGATATCAAACTTCATTCATCTGGTTGCTACAGAAAAATTGCCCAAGGAAACTAGACTACACTTGCATAGAAATAAGGAATGTTTGTGGTAATGGTTGGGAAGGAGTTGAGAAAGCAGGACACCAGGCTTTGGTCACCAGAAGAACACCTTCAGAAACAGCACCTGCATGACAGAAACATGAAACTTGCATACACAGGCAAAAATAACCATAGACAATTTTAATTTCTAAAACTGAACTCCCAATCATGTCTCTAAAAATATTTAGAGGCCCCTGAGATAGTCCAGTGCTCTATTGCTTTCAGAGGCAAACATTGGGTGTTTGATTTGCTGTATCAATTTTGAGAGTTATTCAGGAATTAAAACATGGCTAGTGATGATATCTCTGAAGGCTCTATCAATTGGAAGCAGGCTGGCATGTGAAATGAGGATGAGGATGAGGAAACATGTGGTCCTTGAAACACCACAGTTTTCTGGTATGGGATTCCCTGCTGTAACTACCTCTTGTTGCATGTAATTGCAAGGAATAGTAACTATGAATGTATAACAACCCCGTGATGATACACACACACACACGCACATACACACACAAGAAACCCTTTTGGTTGCTGAGTTTGAAAACCACAATACAAATGTCAACCTCACATGATTTCTTACACATAGTCGATATTTTTTTATCAATTGAGTTGTTTCTTGGTTTTGATTAAGTGTGAAGACTGATATTCTAATGCAATTTAGAAGATATTTTTGTTTCATACCAGCAAATTAAAGATCTTCGCAAGTATAGCAGAAGACATTAACCAGGTTGTGAAAAATACCATGTGTGATGGAACAAACATGAGACCAATTTTGAATTTAGAATGCCAATTTTCTATAAAGCCAATATACATTTTAAAGGTTTTCATAACCCTCTGCTTCCTGTATAATCTCTTGTGGTATTGTCAAACCAATCTTACAAAGCTTATCTTACCAACAAGGTGCCTCTACACATAAAGGGCTACAGTCCCAATTATCCCTGCTAATGATTGTACTAGCTGAGAGCAGAAGATTAGTGAAGATGGTTGTGTTTTTCAAAGTACATGAATAATTTTTTAAAGTATAAGTTTCAGTTTGGATATTCCTTAAGAGCAGGAACAAACTGGCAGGATTTGAACAACAGAAGGCTACTGACTGGTTGTCAAATGTTAACAGTAGAATGTTTACCAAAAATGTAAAGGTATCTTTATTATTTCTCTTTATGAAGGAACATCACATGAGCCTTGGTGGTGAATGTAGACTTACATGCCAAGACTGTAAACTTAGTGATGAATGTCTGTGAAATGTTTTCCTAAAACTCCATCAGATTTTGTTCCAGCTCCATACTAATAATCAATGTCTTTTCACTTCTTTTCACCACCATTTGCCAGCTCGAGTGCAATGAAAATCTCCGACAGGTGCCGCACCCAACTCATTTGTCCCAGCTTGCAGAATTGGGAATTGGGATTTGTCTGACTGGCCACCCACTCTCATTCCAGTACTGCTAAATTCTGTCTGCATCCTTTTATGTTGAGAGAGTTAGCGTGGCAAAATATGAGCAAGCTGAATGAAGCTGCCAACAATCTACAAACGTCTGTTTCTGTAATGGAACTGGGCTCCAAGGCCAAACAGTATTTTCTTTAGGTTGGGCCAACCAAGTATTGGATTTAATAAGTGTTCCTGCACTCTGTCCAACTCTGCATTTCTCCTTTTATAGAGACATATGGAGCAGTCGCGCTCTGAGTTGTAACAGAGACAAGAATGTTCTCTGAAAGTCAGATGCTGGAAGTCTAAGATTTCTTTCTCTTTTTCCTTTTTTGCTCTCTTTTTCAGATGCAAAATGACCAGCTTGCAACAACTGTAGTCTGCATCCCAGTCTAATTTCAAGTCTGGTTCTGAAGGTGGGCTGAAAGAGGTTTTGATATTTTTAGCCACAGAATATGCAGACCACAGAAAGTATGTAAACTACATGTGCATATTTGCTTGTCTTTTTCATTCAAAGGAATTCTCTTTACTGCAGCAGGGGAAAAAATACATTGCCCACAGAAAACTGGCCGCCTAGCAAGCCAGTATCACAGCAGAAGCTCCAGGAATGTTCCTGGCTGCTTTGCATGCTAAAATGTATGGCTTTACATAAATAGTATTAAATATTTTCAGGGCTTAGAAAAAAAGAAAACAACCTGCACTTTCCTAAAAGGCTTTTGTGCAATGCACCCCCCACCCTCCCCGCCCCAGCATGTTAACCTTAGTTGCAAGTCCCAACCACTGTCAAAAATGTGCCTTTCTTCCACAAAAGAAACCACTAGCTTTTCAAAACTTGGTTTTGACATTTAATGTTCATGATCAATTGTTTGATCATTTGAAAACAAATGAAAATAGTTCTAAAATATGCCAGGACATAAGAACCATACAGTATAGACATCTGTGTATAAGCCAACAGGAACAGCATTTGAGAGAGCATTCAAACAAACTTTCACATGCTACATGACCAATTTCAGTGGATGTAAATGTAAAGATATATCCACCTTGGTTATTTGTGCAGTAACATATGCAAGGCACAGCTTGCAAAGTACCCAATACATCTCAAGGGCATCCCTGATCAGTGCTACCTTTTGGCTGGATGCTCAGAAGCAAACCCTGGAAGGATAGTGGTAAATTCTGCAATGAAGGTGTGTACCACAGCAGTTTCCAAAGCCATTAAGAGTCCTAAGAGGCCAGCTATTTTGGTATTCCATATTGACAAACTACTTGTAACAACTTGTTTTCATTATGCAGGCAGTTATTGATTATATTTATTTTCACTTAAAGGAGCATTCAGAATTACATCCCATACCTGTAGCTAAAAATGGTGAACATATTGCAATTCATATTTGAATACAACCTAAGAACTTAGTCCTGCTGACCCTTACAGTGAGTATACAAATCAGTCTGCCTTTCTGATGTTGGACTGCAACACCCAGCTTTCCTAGCTCACATGGCCAATGGAGAGAAATACTTCAGTCCAACAATTTGACTTCCATATGGGATATGTTCTCCCTTCATCTCCTCTATATCACTTCCATGGTAACCACTGATGAGTTTCATATACTGTACCTGTGCTTCTACCTCATACTTTTGTTGGTTCATTACCTTTATTTAGTCTGCTAACATGGCCCCCCTGGTGCACAGCAGGTTCAACCACTGAGCTGTTGACAAGGTTGACATTTTGAATCCAGGGTGAGCTCCTTCTGTTAGGCCCAGCTTCTGCTAACCTAGCAGTTCAAAAACATGCAAATGTGAGTAGATCAATAGGTATGGCTTCGGCAGGAAGGTAATGGCACCCCAGGCAGTCATGCTGGCCACATGACCTTGGAGGTCAATGCCGGCTCTTCAGCTTAGAAATTGAGATGAGCACCACCCTCTAGAGTTAGACATAACTAGACAATGTCAGGAGAAACCTTAACCTTTACCTAGTCTGCTAACATTCTCAAAAAGTAGTCAAGAAGACCTTTCAAATAATGGAGTAAACCAAATAAAGTAGGTTTATTTCAGTCTTTCTCACTATTTGTCCCCAGATGGTTCTCTGATGTATTTTTAGAGGCTAACTTTGATAGCTTTAGAGGATAACTTCTCAGTGGTGGCCCCTCGCCTGTGGAACTCACTCCCCGGGGAAATTAGGTCATCAACATCCCTCCTCTCGTTCGGAAGGAAGCTGAAAACATGGATATGGGACCAGGCCTTTGGGTAAGACTGACAAGGTAATGATGACCAGAAATTGGTAATGCTGAATGGACTTACGGATTTTAGAACTCGGTGAACGTTGGACACTAGATTGGCTTTTTAGTTATTGTATTAATTGAATGTTTTTAACTATTGTGGTTATTGTTGTTATGTATTTTATCTGTTGAATTGTTGGGGTTGTGCCGGTTGTAAGCCACCCTGAGTCCCCCCTAGGGGGTTGAAAAGGGCGGGGTAGAAGTGCCTGAAATAAATAAATAAATAGAATAGAATAGAATAGAATAGAATAGTGAGAGAACTGCTGCATTCATGGGGCTGTACCTGAAAAAGTTGCATTTTTGAATGACTGTTCCCAGAATCCACCAGTTCCTAGCCGTGTTGATGGGCAATTTTGGAATTTGTAATCCAAATCATATCACTTTTCTAAAGATCTGTTTTCTAACAGTTGCTCCTGGGGTTACCTTTATGAAGGGAGGGGAAGTTGTCATAAACTGGATGACTAATGATTGATGGTTGATTTGTAATTCTGGCTAAGTCACTTTGTTTTATTAAAATTTCTCATACACTTCTGGGCATAGTTTTGTGGAGTGACCTTTTTCATCGGTTAGGATTAAATGGCTACAGTTCCTGTTTTGGTATGTGCCAAGCAATTGAGACCTTAATATGAACACATTTTTTTTTAAAAAAATGCACCTTTGTTAGCAATGTGGATGACTAGCGGTAGTAGGCTTTAGACCTTAAAATAATTCTCAAATGACTGTGAAAGAATATACTTTTTAATTGTTTGAAGGAACAGGTCAAAAGGTAAAACAGCAATAGTTTCACCCTTCAACTGATAGACTGTCAAGTCTCTGCCCAAGAATCCCCCTAGAGAACTCCAACTGAAAAAGCCTTCTGTGAGCAAAATGGGTAACAACAATAAGAGGCCAGGAATGATCTGAATCTATCCTTATTTGAAGGATGTTTTGCTTTTTCTCATGTCGGCCTTTTGCCACTAGTAGCAAATTCCTGACTTCAAGATTTGCCAGATCTATTATTCAAGCATAAAAGCACCCTTGAGAGCTTTGGTATCTGAAATAAGGGACATCTGTAACTTGGCTGCATGAGCTGGGATAACGTTTTAGGAAAAGCACCTTCAAAATAATTTGCAACATGCGTGTGTGACTGTCTGTCTCCATTGGACACATTATGAATCTTCAAAAATTGCGAAGCCATTATACATATCTAGTGTAGGAATCTCAAAAGCCCGGGGGAAAGTAGTGTAAATGATTTTTCCATATTATTTTCCATAATACTATTAATATGCCTTTAACTGGTGTCTTCAGATCTTTGGCTGGAAAGTGGGTTGGAATCTTAAGAATAATAATGTACTAGCATGATGAGTAAGTTAGGCAAAGCATAAATAACATGTAGCACAGATTAGTGTTTACGCTAACTGAGAGAACTACCAAGCAAACGGCAAAAGTATGATAGTATGGGACCCAATGCTGGTTGCGCAGCATAGGTCAGAATTAGAGAAACGAAGACGTAACGTATTTGAACGTGTTTGCATACGATATCTGGATAGCCTTAAGCACTATGTTTGGCTATCTGTCCCCCCACCTCTTCTGCCCCCCCCCCTTTCTGGCTAGCTATCTTGCCACAAGTCTGTCCCATCTGCGTCTCTCAATCGCTGTGCTGTCTCGGCATTGGGTCCCAGCTATCATACTTTTGCCAAGTAAACTTTGTTTTAAGATACACTTCTTATATTTTAAAGACTTTATGGAAAAAGTGAATTCATATTGCAAAATTGATGGAAGGTGCTTTTGTTTTAGGGTCAATCTGTCTAAATGTTGTATTTGCTAGATGGAGATAATTTCATATCATTCTATGCGATGAAATGGTCCATATGTTAGGGATGGTTTTCTTAATGTAATTACAAAGTTTATTTTCAGCAAACTGCAGTAGATTGGAAGAAATAGCTGTGCATAAATGTTATCTTTTTCCTATCCGGAAAATAGGTTTTTGCAGAAAATGTATTATATGTGTATTTATGCATATCTTTTCTGACAGCATAGATCCAGAGTTGTGAAGATTCTTGCCTGTCTAGGAAGAACCTCTTCATCAAGGTTGCTGATAATTTGAAACACCAATTTTTCTTCTATTTAAAAGTATTTTAAAATATATTTCCACTCAAAGTCCTTTCCTCTCCTGTCAGACAAGAGACACTGAATCTGGTATATGCCATGGATCAGGATCTGCTTTCATTAGTTCCTGTATTTGTGGGTTTCTTCTCTTTTGGGCTGTGAGGAAGATTATGAAAAGTATAAGCAATATTGGATGAACTCCCCAAACTCAGATAGCGTGAGCAAGGATTTTCCACAAACTGGTTTCCCAGTGCTATGATCACAGTTGTGATCTCCTGTGGTTCTGTTTTTCTGGCCATGCAAAAGTTTGTATGAGAGATTTCACAGCCTTAAAAATGTATTTGGCTCCTATCCAGTAAATGTGTAAGCTTAATTAGTACCTAACAATTTCATTGAAGCAAACCCAAGACAGCTTTCCCCTTTCTTTTCAAATGCATGTTTTGCTTCCCCTCATTACCTTGAATCAAGGCATGCCTTCATTCCAAGACATTTCCATAACCAGTGGGTGACGAGGAACCCTTTTCTGTGGTCCATAGCTTGAAAAGGCCCCAAGAGCTGCCCGTTTCAGTCCACTGTAATCACAGTGTGCTAGGGGACCCAGAATGGGTGAGTATGGTCTATAAGTCAGGCATAATTCATTTTTCTTCAACAGCATTCTTGTACAGATTAGAGAGTAATCTGACAGACATGGTTTGCCAATTAAAACAGCCATTGAAATGACTGCAAGTGTTTTGCTTGGCCGACTTGGTTTGCTCTCCTTGCAGTTCTAAATGAACAAGGATTAATTTGATTCACTGTGAAAAGTTATATTCCTCATAGGAGGAAATTTGTCCCATTTTTGATGTTTCTTCAGATCAGTCCATTCCATTGACCCTGCCCTGAAGACTGAAACTATCAGTGAATAATTCATTTAAACCACCCAAAAATTAGCAGTTCTCTTTTAGAGGAAGAGGGGAACATTTTAGTTGAAGACAAGCAACTGAGAGAGCATGTGCTCACAAATTTAATTTACTGAGCATCAGATGCACAGAGATCGATTTTTCTGGTGATTGGAGAGCAGGTGAGTGACCTTCCTATCTGCTGCCAGTGAGCAAGGCTGTATTAGTCAAAAGCAAAACCCCATCACAATTCCTTCTCGCAACTTCACTTATTAGTGGAGGGGTGGGGTGGGGTGGAAAGGTCATTAGTGAAATAAACCTCCTACTCCTTTTGGTGTGGCTGATAGGTTGGGAAGCATTGGATTAGAATATCTTAGTTATAGGCATGTAGCCGGGGGGGGGGGGGGGCGGACCTTGAGGGGCTTCAGCCCCCCCCCCCCCCCCAAATTCTCATGGTGGTCCACGAGAAGGCCTTACTGGTGCATTATTTAAACTATGTTTATTCATATCATGATCTGATCACCATACTCAATATATCCCATATGCATGGGGGTATTGGGGTAACAATACAAAAGGTTTGCTAGGGTAGACCCTCTTTCACTCAGACTCAGCCCCCCCCCCCCAAACAAACTTAGCCCCCCCCCCCCGAATCGAAATCCTGGCTACGGGCCTGCTTAGTTATATATGTAAATAAGAACATCATCACACTATGCTGTTATACTGCTATTGCTATGCACCTGTGCCACTGTTTGCCTCCGCCTTAGCACACAACAATTTTGTTCTTCAGCTATTGATGTATTGTAAGCTTGTTGAAAATTTCCCCATGCTGGAAATAATTCATTAACAGACCTGCTTTCCTGTAACAATTCAGAAATAGGTTCAAAAGTAGATATCTCGTAGTGCTTTCTGCTGTGAATGATCTGTTAGTGAGCCTTCTGGCATTCAGCTGACTTTTCTAGTGTATTTAAACCCCTCTTCTGATTTTGGTAAGGATGGGGATAGCACATCCTACCACTGTACAATTTTGCCACTGTGTCACTGTTACAGCTATAGGGGCAAGGTGAGTGATAAGAGCCCAATAGTTGGAACTGTAGAGTCAGCTTGGATAGGAGAGCAGACTCTCTGCATGACTACTCAGACAGAGGCAGTTTTTAAGCACATTATTTTAGTCTAAACATGCAGTCCAAACATGAAACCCTAAAGAACTTGGCCTAGTAATCTAAAATGATTATGGCAACATGTCAAAAGAACTGGAGATGTATGCCTCATTAGATTGCTGAAAGAGTGAATAGTTAATATCCTTAGATGAAGGGAAGTTCAGAAGTGGCAAATCTTATTCATGTGTGGGATTTTGCCTGAATGTCTCCTTTTAATACTTTGATTAAATATACATAATTCCTGGAGGTTGATGCTCAATATGTTTTCTAAAAGCAAAGGCTGAAATCCCAATTTCAAAGTAAGTCAAACTGAACTCAAAGAACTTATTGTGGAACAAATCTGCCTGTGATTTTTATTAGGCCTGTTTGATCAAGAAAAAATTTGTTTCTAAATTCGATTCGTAATTGGGGTGTTTTTTTGTTTCGATATTTAAAATAATAACAAAACTTTCCAAAAAAATGTTTTATTATTTACGAAATTTCGTAAATATTTACAAAACATTTTAGAAACAAATTTTTTCTTGATCAAACAGGCCTATGTTGCAGTAATGATCACCTTGATTAGCATTGAATGGCTTTCTCCCACCCTGGACATTCCATAGATAATATTAGATGATATAACTCTCCATTTGCCTAGTTTCCAACAGACCTCTGAGGATGCCTGCCATAGATTTGGGCAAAATGTCAGGAGAGAATGCTTCTGGAACATGGTCATACATACAGCCCTGAAAACTCACACAAGCGGCCTCCGCGCGCCATCCGGCTCCGGCTCCTGCGCCCTCCTCCTCCTCCTCCTCGGGTGAGCGCGCGCGCGCCATCCAATCGGCTCCGGCTTCTGCGCCCCCCTCCTCCTCCTCCTCCTCCCAGCTGTGTTGCAGGAAGTGCTAGGAGGAGGAGGAGGAGGAGGAGGAGGAGGAGGGCGCAGAAGCCGGAGCCGGATGGCGCGCGGAGGCCGCTTGTGAGCGCGCGCGGCGCCATCCAATCGGCTCCGGCTTCTGCGCCCCCCCTCCTCCTCCTCCTCCCAGCTGTGTTGCAGGAAGTGCTAGGAGGAGGAGGAGGAGGAGGGCGCAGAAGCCGGAGCCGGATGGCGCGCGGAGGCCGCTTGTGAGCGCGCGCGCGCCATCCAATCGGCTCCTGCCACGGTGCACTGCTGGGGTGCTTGGGAGCGCCGGATTGGCTCCCAGGCACCAGCAGCAGCACTCAGTCAGCACAGCAGCCTCCATCCCATTAACGACACGAGCTGAAGCTCGTAAAATATATGGGGCTGCTGTTTCGATATTTTTAAACCCTTCCGGGTTTGAAAATGTGTTTTGAAATCGCTTCGAAAATGGTAAAAATAACGATTTAATTACGAATTAACGAATTAACGAACTAAAACCGACAGGCCTAATTTTTATATATGTTCTTGCTCACAATATCTTTTTTTTAAAAAAATCAATGATTTTCTCATTGGTGACTTTTTGCCACTTACTTTATGATTTTTTTCCACATTTTGGGGTATTTTTGTGAAATTAGAGTTTTATTGTACAAAACCTATATTTTGAGTACAGTGTGGGCTTCATATCAATGGATTCAGTATCCATGGTTTCACTTACTTGTGCTCTAAAAAATATTTTCTCCAGAAATGTTTGTGAATCTAGGTCCTCCATTGTGAGTCTCTGTGATTCAAGCCCAAGTACAGTCATAATATAGGATCCATTGTTACCCAGTTCTCATGGTATATCCAAAATACAACAATCTCACTTTAGGGCCTCTTCACATGGCCCTTTAGGGCTGTGCCATGAAAGGGAAGGAACACTGACAACTCATAGTGCCCCGCGCACCCTCCCTCCTTCTTGCATCACATGATGGGGATGGGACAGGGTGGGTTAGCACTCTGTCCCTGTTCCCATCAGATGGCAGAAAGGGCAGAGCAATGTGCGACAACACGTGTTACCCCACCGCCCTTTCTGGCATCATATAGCAAAAAGGGGAAGAAAATGGAGGTAGCTCAATTAGAGCTACCCAAACTACACTTTCCTCCCCATGGAGCCTTTTGATGCTTCCCCTCCATTTTGGGAGGAATATGGGTGAGACCTGCCATGCGTCATGTGATGACACACAGCAGGCCCCATCCTTGCTATGAATAAAGGCGGCAAAACGGAGCAAAAAACGCAGTGTGTGAGGAGGTCCTTAGTTATCATGGCTTCTAGGCTTGATTTGCTATGTGGCCAATTTATTTGTCTTTTTGGTTTGCCTAGATACAAGAAAAATACTTGTTTTTTTAAGTTTGCCAAATTATAAAGAACACAGATGTTTCTGTGCATCTTAGATCATTTCCACTTCGTTTTGTCCAGTTAGAAAGGGAATAAAGTTTTGTCACCAATATTTCGCCTCTTGCTCTTATGGTTCAGGATTTCATCTACCTTCATCTCCAATGCTTTTTAAAGCTCAAGGAATGGAAATGTCTCTGATGATGATGATTGATAGAGGTCTATGATGTTTCTTCAGATCAGCAATGAACAATGTTGGCTTTCACGTGATGTGTTATCTTCAGTGGAAATGGCACACAACCAGGGAGAGTCACTGTCCACCTTCTCAAGTATGGTTTCTCCACGAAACAGCCATCTGTGTTTAGTTATGCAGTTTATTTGAAGGAAGCTATTTCTGTCCCATTCTGAGGAAGATTCCATGGTTGGAATCCTCTGAGACCACATGGCTGCACCAGAAATAGCTCCATCACCTCTAAAAAGGTGCAAAGGAGTAAACAAAAGGAAAGGAAAAAGGAAAGGGACAGTTTTTTAAAAAGGAAGAACTGGGAAAATAAGTATTCTTCATTTGAATTCTTCTGGAAAAATTGATTTTAGATGTATGGCTGTCTTTGTGTATCTGTATATAAAAGATAGAAGTAGTCAAATGGTGGGAAAGTGTACAAAGGTTGCATTTATCTGATGAAAGTACTATAAGAATTGAATACATTTTTAAACCCTTTGGCTCAAATGCCAGCAAACTATGAGCAATAAATATACAAGGGTTTCAGACCATTTTCATTCAGACAAATAAATACCAGACCTGAAAAGGAAATGATGTTTAACTTCTAAAAAATGCCACACAGCTAAGATCTCATTGAATTGTTTGAATTATGCCTATATTCTGCCTTAGGAAAATATCTCTCAGCAAGTCTGATTATTAACCTGTTTCATTCAGTACTGTATCTACATTGACTATCAGTGGTGCTCCAGGACTTTAGAGATGGGAAGGGATTTAACCTGGTTTCTTCTGAACAAAACAATGTCTTGTCTCATTAAGAGACAAGAGGCACTTGTTCAGTTCATTTTTCTCAGTCAAAAATGTCTTTTTTCCTGGCCTAACAACGATGATATGGTAAAATTAAGCTGTTAATTCCTGCATTCCATATTACGAAGCTAACCAGAGACACATGGGAAGATACTATATGGAGAAAATATGAGTATGTGTAACTGAATCCAAACGACATTCAGCCCTTTTTAGCTTTGTCCTCCTCTTTGTCCTGTCCTCTCTTCCATTTCTCTTTCCTCAGTATAAAGAATGGGAGTCCCATTTTTCCAGCTTACATTATTTAGGGAGCACTGAGTACACTGGTGATTCTTCAGTTGGGCCAGGACCCTTGGTGAGAGACCAATAACTGGTGGACAAGGTAAACTTAACTAGTTACATGCAGGCTTGCTGTCCCTCTCACCTGATTATACACACTAACCATTTGGGACTGATAGTTGAACCAATTGGAATACTGTAATAAGTTATTCTTGTCCTTCTCTTCTTAACATTAAAATAATATCTAAATTAATGTAATACTGAAATTAATGTTATTATCCGTCGTTTGACTGCATCATTATTTTCAATATTTCTTGTATTTGTTTTCAGCAAGGCAAAACAAAATTAGTTCTGATAGTAAAAGTGAATACTCATTTCTGTCCAAAGGCCAAATTCAGCATAATATTCAATAGGAAAGAGAACCAGATTGTCTGGTACCTCTTGATATTTCTGTTCAAAGAACAAAATCATATCCTGTTAGCCAGTTGTATTCATGCCATCTGATGCCTTGGAGGGATGTAATAATGAGTGCAAACCAAAAATAGTAAATACATCAAAAGGCTGAAAACATGGTTTCAAAAAGAGATTTCAGTCATTTTTAAAGAAAAAAAAACCCCCACTATGATTGTCATATGTGAAATCAAAATATTTACTGTCAAAGTTAAACAATCCCCAATGTACTGTTTTAGGATATGATATGGTTTTAAACAGTTGATTTTAATGTGGGACAACAGATTTTAGTGTTTGTGTATGTTTATAGTTTATTTATGTCCTGGCATTAATGTTTGCCATATATATGTTGTGCTCTGCCCTGAGTCCCCTTCGAGGTGAGAAGGGTGGAATATAAATGCTTTAAATAAATAAATAAATAAATAAATAAATAAATAAATAAATAATACGTCCTCTCTACTATGGTATGACTGCGTATCCTTGGAGTCAACAGAGTTATGAAAGTCACCAGAGCACAGCTTTAAAGTCTTCATAATTGACTAGATTTTGCCTCTAGAACTTCTTTTAAAAAATAGACATTATCATTTAATTTGAACCTTGGTAAAAAGCCATTAGAGAAGGCTCTGTGCATATATGATATATCTGCATTTGTACGTTTCAATTTACAAGCACCATCAATAATTGGAGAGAGTTAAGGTGACTTCTGTCTAAACACATATCACACAAGTATGCAAAACAGGGAATGAACAGTCAGTCACCCTTTACAAGGTAGATTTCAAATTATTTTAATTCCTGAAAACTTCCACAAAAACTCTTTCCCCTTTGTTGCAGAGAGCTAGCAATTCCCAAGTAGGAAACATCACTTGCTTTCACCTCTTTGTATGATTTGTATCTCACTCCATTGCCAATGAGTTTACTTCTTCCACATCAGTGAATGGCAAAGAATGGTATAGAAAATGTAAGATCTAAAGAAGTCCTGCAGAGGTTTTGACAAATTGCAAAATACCACTGAGAACAAGGCAACCAATGGATTGATTGCAACGGAGGCAATGAATCCACTCCAGATTTTGTATTACTACTCCCATAGTTGTTATGGATTTTGGCTATTCTCTCTGCTGGTAGCAACTTCTATCGGGAATAGGATCCAATTTTAGGATGGCCCTTCAACAATTGTAAATACATCAAACAAAGAGTTGATTCACTGCTTTGTCCCAAATTAATTAGATACCGCTGTGGGGACTGACTACCAAGTACTCTCAGGGGCCAATCCCCACACCCATCTCACTTCTTTGGGCCTCCAAAAGCCCAGAGACATGAGGAGGGCACTCCCCAACCCCCTGCCAAAGGTATTAAAGATAAAAACTTACCAGGCTGCCATTAGGCCTCACCGGCAGCCTCCTGGCATGTAAAAATGATGTGCCGGGGGGGGGGGGGTCATTTCCACGTGCTAGGAGGCCTTCAGAGAAGCCTAATGGTGGCCTGATAAGTTTTTCTTTACTTTTAAGTCTTGCAGGGGAGGGGCAGATGCCATCCCAAAAGTTTTTGGGATGGCATGGGGACATCCACCCGAGAAAGCCTGGGTTTTGGGCAGAGGTGTGGCGACAGGAATGCACATGAAAACAGCTTACTTTAACCCATTTTGGGGAATGAAAGACCTTGCCAGGCATTGCTGGTTTTAGAAGAAGGAGGAGGTTCTTATAGCTACTACAATCACTTGTGCAAAAGGGACATCAACAAGCAAATATTCAGCACAGTAAAAACATATTTTGTTGAAAAGTGTGGCCAACATCTGTGGTACTCCCTTGTTTACCTAGCCATTTCCCCTTCTTCTTCTTCTTCTTTTAAAAAAAGTTTATTGGTATGTTCATGTGTGGTTTGAAGCTGCATCAGATGCACTTGTTAATGTCTCTTCCACCATCAAAAATGAATAAGGAAAATGTCAGAAATACCAATTCATTGTGCACAGAAATCTATAAAGCCAGACACATCTTGGACATTTTTCCACAGTGTTATAGAACAGAGGCCAATCATCCAATCTGCTCCTGCAGAATTCTGGGAAATGTAATTTAGGGAAGCCAAGTACATCTCTAGCTGAGAATTCCAAAGGCTCCACTCTGAACTACATTTCCCAGAATTCTACAGGAGCAACTCAGACAATTGGCAGATGATAGTCTCCATTCTATAAGGCTGGTGGGAAAACACTGAAGATTACCTAAGTAGTGTTGAAGCTAATTGTTGCAGCAATAGAATGCTTTTTGCTGAACTAATCTGAAGTGGGCAATACATTAGCCCAGATCACTTTGTTTACCCAGTGTTTCCCTTTTAAAGTGAATCAAGGCATTTCCTGTCTCCCTGCACATGGTGTTTTAATTTATGGTGCTCCACAGGATGAAATGCCTTTGTATTTCCTCACAATTTGCAGGGGCTGCATGAGATGGTCCACATTTTGCTTCTGCCAGTGCCAGACTCCTCTAATTCGGAACCCATCACCTTGATCCTCCGCTTTCTTGTCTTGGGGGGGGGGGGGGGGTCTTCAAGCAGGATATGATGCCTTCCCTTTTTGCTTTTGAAATGAAAGAAATGGGAGTCTGAGAATTTAGATTGCTGAATGGATCCCCTTAAAGCACAACCTTTTTTCCTTTCCCTATTCAAATAATATGTACTATGCTTCTCAAAGTTATTGTCTACAAGCCATTTGGTGCCAGTCTATGACCAGTTTTCAAGAAAGACGAGAATGAATAAGCAATGAATACACAAAAATATGTTACTGGTCCCCTACAGTAACATATTTTTACTCCTTTAAACCTGAGGGGACCTCCCTCTTTGCACTGCAATACATTTCAGGAAGAATGATGGTACCAGATGAGGAGTGTCTGCATGTGCATACTTTTAAAAACTCCTTCAAGGAGTTAACTCGTAGTTAAAACAACTGCAGAGTTAATAGAAAGCAGGGCTATATGTGTTTCTACATGCAGATACATTCTCCTAGCACTACATTGCCATCAAAAAACGGCACACTCTGATCACATCCTCATCCAAGAGTATCCACATTCCACTGAAAGTAGTGCAGTGTAGATCTCTGCACATAGGAACACACTGGGAAAACAATGCTCAGACCCTGTTTTCATTGTGCTTTGGGCAATGGAAGGCACGTCCAAATGATCAGCCAGATGTACATTCCATTGAAAGCAAAGCAGCACAAATGAATAAATTCTGTATGTGGAGACACATTTGGATATGCATGCAATTTAACCCAACAGAAATTGTGAACATTTTTCACAGGTCTTGGCACGCTAGGAATGATTTTAACATAAAATGTCTACACATGAAAAACATCCCTCCTGCAAAGAATTTACATGTTGTTCTAGCTTGTCCCTAACAGTATTATGCAGAGCTATGATCTGCACTCTTCTTATGCATATACTTGGGTGCCCGCACATCCTTGTGGTCCTGTAGGGGTTTTGGACTTCAGCTCTGAGAATTCCTGACCATTGCACAGGTTGGCTAGGGCTTCTGGGAGCTGGAGTACCGAATACCCGGAGGACCACAGGTTGTACAAATCAGGTATACATTATTCTATTACAGTAACAACACCTGCATGTCCACTGTGGGTCTTTGCATGGTTCTCCCTGACACTCAATTAAAAAAAAAACACAACATCCTTTGCATAATCTCTGTTTTGTGTATTTTGTGGTGGCACAGCAGTTTAAACCACTGAACTGCTGTACTTACTGACTGAAAGGTTGGCGGTTCAAATCCAGGGAGCAGGGTGAGCTCCCACTGTTAGCCCCAGCTTTTGCCAACCTAGCAATTCAAAAACATGCAAATGTGAATAGATCAATAGGTACCGCTTTGGCTGGAAGGTAATGGCGCTCCATGCAGTCATGCTGGCCGCAAGACCTAGGAGGTGTCTATGGACAACACCAGTTCTTCTGCTTAGAAATGGAGATGAGCATCAATCCCCAGAGTCGGACAAGGGGAAACCTTTACCTTTACTTTTTTATTTTATAGAAATATGTTTTAATGTGTAGCTTTTGTAATAATACATTTTAATATCTTTATTTATGGTATTTTTATGATGTTTGTGTCTTTTAATTATTCTGTAATGGTCTAGGGCCATGAGAAGAGGAAGGTAAGAACCATTATTATTATTATTATTATTATTATTATTATTATTATCTGACACAAAAGCACAATATGTCACAACAAACGAGATCTATATGCTTATCATCATCATCATCATCATCACCATCATCATCACCATCACCATCACCATCTAATTATGTCTCTGCTCACAGAATCAGCAAAATGAAGTCAGCAGACCTCTTTTTAAAAATTGATACATCCTCCCTTTCCTTTGAATGTCTGTATTTCTGAACAGTGGTGAACACCATCCAGGAACAAAAGAGAGCCAAAATATGTGTGCCAAGCTAATTCTCCATGGACTGACCAGTACAGTCCGTTGACCTGTAGAAATATAGTAAATAATAAATAAAACAATAAAAAGACCACCAACAGATTCCTAACAAGTATTTCTTTAGCATTTTCAGGAAAGTGTTTTCAGGCAGCGTGCTTAAGTTGCTCTTTGTTGGAACCTCTGTGTGAATGTGACCATCTTATATTGTTTAATCAATGGACCAGGTGAGGGATCCCCCCTGCCATTTTATCCCTTGGTTCTGTTTAGCATGGGCAGCAATGTGGAGTATGGCTCTTTTATGTTGATGGACTACTGTCAGCGAGTACACAGCAAATATAGGGTATGTGAAAGATCTAGGTTTTTTAATACGGTTTTTGCATGATCTTTTGCAAGTTTTGGATGCTATCCAGAATTCTCAACCCGAGAGCTCTGGTGCCCCATTGAACTACAAATCCTAAGGCTTTATATGGTATACCCATGGGAGATAAAATGAAATCATCATGGTATAGTTATGTAGTATGAAAAAGAACTCTGTGGGTGAGTCTATTGCCAGAAAAGAATTGCACATGAATCATGTGATTTTAATGTTTTTATTAGGTGTTTTAAATTTATATATTTCATGTTTAAATGTCCAATTATCTCATGATGAATTTGTCCTATTGTATTTTATGCTTAGTCATATGCTGTTTGATTTATGATTTGGTTTATTTATGTGAGGCATTGAATTTTGCCATTGTTTTTTGTAAACCGCTTTGAGTCACCCACCCCCTCCCGCCAGGGGTGAGAAAAGCAGTAAATAAATACTGTAAATAAATAAAATAATACATAAATAAATCCTCAGAGAGCTTCCTTCCATTCATTATCAATATGGACTGCTGCAAATACATATTCCACCACATATGCCTGGATATACACATGTCTAACTGGGAAGGGGTAGTCAACATGATGAGAATATAATGGGATTTTCAGGCCTCACTTTTTTTTAGTTTTACAAAGAATAGTAATCACAAGTTCCAGCTATGCTTGTCACTTCCTATTCACTGTAGTCCTGTTCATTCCCATGCACATCCTTTGATTCAATCTAAAAAAAAACCTGTTGAACTAAAGGGGGAATGGATTGAAGGGAGGGGGAATACTTGAGTTCACAGTGTTCCTTTTGGGTCTTGCCCTGCTTTGATGCTTTACTCTGGAACTTGTCCAAGTACAGCTTAGATAAAAATAGCTAGGACTAAATATTTACCTCCTTCCACTAGACGAAACTCAGTATTGGCCTTCTAACTGTGTAAATCCAAGGATTTACCAATGTTTGTCAGCTGGAAATCTTTCAGAGATCCAATCTGATGAAAGCCCTAATAAATGAATGCTGAACACAGAGTTTCACAAGTGGTTTGGAGGGATCAGAGGACATTTCTGATGGAGGACAATCCCTGCATATGAAAAAGATGACTAGCTTACATTTATCTATCTTCTGTCATTTTTGCCACATTGGACAGTATTGGATACTACTGCAGTTTGCATTCTTGGCTCATGAGGGACAAAGATGAGACAGAACACACCTGGGGAGAGCCTTTGATGAAAAAAAAAGATCTGTATACTAAATATCTTAGCAATGTGATCATAATTTGCAGGGTACTGGGGAGGTATGTCTTATAAGAGAAACTACCCTCATGACCCAAAGGTTTTTTAATTTCTGGAAAGGCTACAGATGCCCCAGCTGAGGTCCTAGGCATGCCACTCACTGCATGTGGAATAGCAATGTCTGTTGTGAAGTAAATATTGGAAGCATAAACAATATCTGGTGCCTGAATGGCCAGGGCCATTTTTAGCATAAAGCTGTGAACTTTGCAACTCTGTTTAGAAAGCAATGTTTCCATTGCTTGGTGTTGGTAGTGACTATTCTGAACAAGGATTTTAAAAATAAGAGCATACTCATCTTTCCTTTAATCTACAAACTTCAGTTTGTGTTTCCACATACATCTCTTCCAAGGTTCTGTAGCGGACACATTATGTTGCTATGGCAGCTACTGCCTTTTTTTTCTCGCCCTTAACAAACAGTTCTATCCATCAGTTTGCGGGTAAACAAAATCATCCTTTGGCTGATGCATCTGTTTTCAGAAACCTAGTGAAGGTGTTAGTGAAACTTAAGGTTTCACAGCTCCCATATACACACCTTCTTACATGACCATCTGTGCCTTCTCAGGTCTTTGGTACTTTCTTTGGGAAAAGCCACTGTGAATGTTTGCTCCTTGAACTTTTTTTTTTGGATCTCTCCACATCCATTCCTCACTCCAGATGCATAATATTTTTTCAAACTCAGAACAATGGATTAGCTGTTCTCTCCAAGTAGGTTTCCAGAAACAGGCTTTAGAGTTTTGCCATATGTTTATCTTTCTTAGTATTCCAGTGAGTAGCTCCTTTATAACTTTGCATGCAAATAGCATCAAAATACTGAAAGCACTTGTTTGTTTGTTTTTACTCCTGGGATGGATCATTTTGCACGTGAGTCGCTGTGTGGGGCAGCAGATCACACAAATTGTGACAAAGATGACAAACATGACTTAGTTCCAACGATGAGCTGTATTACCTTTATGACATACATGGGGAATGACCCAGAACAAAAACACTGTGGCCATTCACAGTGTGAAAGTGGAGCCAGACAGATTTATCTAGCCAAAGGGTGAAGCTGGATGAAGGGATATAGGAAGGAGCAGATGAAATGAATAATGTGGGAGAGGGAATGATGTACAACTAGACAGGATAGGACCAGCCATGCCATGCACCTAAGCAATGGTAAACCAGCTACATTTGCAAACTGGGAAGTCTATAGGGCTGTTTTCTTTGGCTCAGTACCTACAGCATCTGGTGACTCCTATGTCAGCAAAGCAAAGAAATGATTGTGGGTTTTAATGTGAACATTAAAGGAGATCTTGTTGGTGCTGAACTTATTTGGAAGATGGGGACCAACTTCTTGGATAGCTCCTTTCAAATTCAGATTAAACCTGGGAGCAGATTTACCACTTCACTGAGATGGAAGCCATTCTTGACTACAGTGTCATAAACAAGTTTCTTCTTACTCTTTATCATAACTGGCTGTACTGTCAAGATGTTATGTCACAGATACAAAGCAACAATGTGGACAGTGACGTGTGCATGTTTTCACCCATAGGGCAGTTTATTCTGGTGTGTGACTTTTCCCACAATTTGCTCTGTTTGTGGCAGGACCTCTAGCAAAACATTTTATTTCAAAATCAAAAATAAAACCCTTTTTACACACATAACGTTCTTTCACAACTGAAAGCATTCAGAGTGTTGCTGGAGTGGGGGTGGAAGAAGGAAGAACATGATAAATTATTGTAGTTGCTAATCCACATGGAGCAGACAAGTAGCTTCCCAACCTTGCTTGCTGAGGGTGGGAGATGATTTGCCTCCTTCTCCAAGAAAGATCAGTGGAAAATAGTTCTGGACAGAACTATTTTCAGTGCCATGGCTCACTTAGGCAGGCAGCCTGCCCCTGAAGCTCATTCTGATCTTGTCACTGACTCACCCTCCCACCCACTTTACAGTATACTTCTTGGGTCATCTTTGGGGCCAGGTAGGAATTCCCCATCTTCTAAGGGTTTTTTTGCCTACCCTATACTGTTTCTTTATGGGCTAATTGTGTTCTGGATTTTAAATAGGCCATCATGGAGATAACAGGGATGGGTTCCCATCTCACTGTACACTTAAGGCACCCCTTTGTGGTGTAAGCCAGGAACTGATAGGCTGCACAGCAGTAGGCTAAACTTTCATCTACATTCACAGAGATCCTGAAGGAAATGGAGGCTATCTTGGCCATTTTATTATGGCAAGGTATGCATGTATAATATGGAAAAGTATGACAAAGAATAATGAATGGCAAGGAATGAAGTTTTGTAAAAGCTGAGGAATGTGTATATGAAAGCAATTTAGATTATTACTCTACTTTCAGTTTAGAACTGAAACAACTTTTAACATTTCACAAATCAGACTTCAATATCAACATTTTAGTCTGATATAGAATTCAGACTAAAACAGCGCAGCAGATGATGCTGACGGTGGGACAATGGTTTTCTTTTGCTGCCCACCAGATATGCCACACTGCATGTGATGGGTCCTCTGTGTGTGTGTGTGTGAGAGAGAGAGAGAGAGAGAGAGAGGAGGAGGAGAAGGAGGAGAAGGAGAAGGAGAAGGAGAAGGAGGAGAAGGAGAAGGAGAAGAAGAAGGAGAAGGAGAAGGAGAGTGATCGATCATTTCAGCTTTGTTATGTAATTATTAGGCTGTAATCCTATACTCATGTACCTAGGCACAGGCCCTATTGAATTCTTTCTGAAAGAACATGTTTTCAATTATGCTATTAGTAAGACTGTAGTTTAGTAGTGTAGGACAGTAGCAGTGCCCACATACCACATAATATGGGAGGTCTCGAAGCTGTAGGCCATCATCATTGGTTTGTAGTGAGATGTAGCCTTATTTTCTGACTCCTGGCAAGGCTGCTGACAGGGTTGCTAGCAAACCCTCAAAACAATGATCTAATTGTTTGTATTTTTAGCACATCTTTTGCACAGCTGGAGATCTGCTGCTCTTCTATCATTAGTCGCTGTTGTCATGCTCCCCCCTCCCATATCATATATACAGGCTGTCCTTTTTGATGGTTTGTTGCTGCTGCAGTTGTTTAGATCTGAAATATTTGTTAACATGTTTTTCAGATTGCACTACTGGTCCTAGTAGAAGCCAAACTGGTGTTTGCCTTTTCTGATAAATTTATAAAGGGAGGTCAGAGGATTTTAATCCTCTCACTACCTTCTAGTCCTCCTTCTTTTTGTTCCACTATCCTGGCAAGTACATCTAGTGTGAATACAGAAAGTTTTCCTGGGGGATCACAAAACAAATTAGTAGCACTAAAAAAAACACATTCATTGCCTATCTTTTGCACTGACTGTTACACCAGTAGGATTCCCATCTGTTAATTAATATAAAATGTAACTTTTCTTGTGCCCTTCATTGTTACACCAAAAGGTTTTGATTGGTTAGGATACTTTTTAAACCTATATTTTGTTTTCCCCTCATGGCAAAACAAAAACAAACAAACAAAACCTGTCAATTGTGACAAGTAACAACTTTTCTTGTGAATTGTTTCTTCCAAGTGGTGAACAAATGTTCTCATATATTATTTTTGTTTCCTGGAATGTACAGAGTTTGTTGTTACTCCTGTTGCATAGTGTGATGAGTAGGGCTTCTAGGTACATTACCTCTTCCCATTTCTGTCTATGAGCTTCCATTTCAGTAAAGACAATAAAAAGGCAGTTGGAGAAAATTATTTATTTACTTATTTATTTACTCTACTTATATACCGCTGTTCTCAGCCCGGGGGCGACTCACAGCGGTCTTAGACTTAGATTTAGACTTAAGTCTGAGGCTTGACAGACATGTTTCTATCTGGAAGTCACTCACTCTCTATTGATCAAGTGCAATTTTCTCTCTGATATCCTTATAGTAGGCTCTTCCAAACTACTGCAAATGAGCAAAAACTCAGCTCACAGAGAGGTTTGCTTTTTACTGGTTTATACCTCAGGATGCTGCTTTGTATTTTGACTGCCATAATTACACCCCAAAGGATTCTGAGGTTAGTAATTTAGAAAGACACTAGAGTTCTCTGACTCAGAGTGCTAAACATCCCTACATACAGTGAGGAAAAAAGTATTTAGTCAGATAACAGTTGTACAAGTTCTCCCACTTAAAAAGATGAGAGAGGCCTGTAATTGACATCATAGGTAGACCTCAACTATGAGAGACAACAGGAGAAAACACATCCAGAAAATCACATTGTCTGATTTTAACTAATTTATTTGCAAATTATGGTCACAAGAACAGTGAGCAAAAACCCCAGAACCACACGGGGGAACCTAATGAATGACCTGAAGAGAGCTGGGACCAACATAACAAAGGCTACCATCAGTAACACACTATGCCGCCAGGGACTCAGATCCTGCAGTACCAGACATGAGGTTTGCTAGAGAGCATTTGGATGATCCAGAAGAGTATTGGGAGAATGTCATATTGTCAGATGAAACCAAAGTAGAATTATTTGGCAGAAACACAACTTGTTGTGTTTGGAGAAGAAAGAATGCTGAGTTGCATCCAAAGAACACCATACCTACTGTGAAGAATGGGGATGGCAACATCATGCTTTGGGGCTGTTTCTCTGCAGAGGGACCAGGGTGACTCTTCTCTATACATGAAAGAATGAATGGGGAAATGTAACATGAGATTTTGAGTGCCAACTTCCTTCCATCAGCAAGGGCACTGAAGATGAAATGTGGCTTGGTCTTTCAGCATGACAATGATCCCAAGCACACTGCCAGGCAGGCCCGTAGCCAGGATTTCGGTTTTTTTGGGGGGGGTGAATTTTTTTCAGGGGGGGTTGGGGGGGCTGAGTTTCGGGGGGGCTGAGTCTGAGTGAAAGAGGTTCTAGCCTAGCAAACCTTTTGTGTCATTACCCCAATGCACCAGTAAGGCCTTTTCGCGAACCACCATGAGAATTTTGGCGGGGGGGGGGCTGAAGCCCCTCAAGCCCCCCCCCCCCCCCGGCTACATGCCTGCTGCCACGGCAACAAAGGAGTGGCTTCGTAAGAAGCATTTCATGGTCCTGGAGTGGCTAACTAGTCTCAAAAACTCAACCCTATAGAAAACCTTTGGAGGGAGTTAAAAATCCGTGTTGCCCAGCGAAAGCCCCAAAACATCACTGCTCTTATGGAGGAACAGGCCAACATACCAGCAACAGTGAGTGCCAACCTTGTGAGGATTTACAGAAAACGTTTGACCTCTGTCATTGCTAGTAAAGGATATATAACAAAGTATTGAGATGAACTTTTGTTATGGACCAAATACTTATTTTCCGCCATAGTTTGCAAATAAATTAGTTAAAAATCAGACAATGTGATTTTCTGGATGTATTTTCCCATGTTGTCTCTCATAGTTGAGGCCTGTCAATTACAGGCCTCTCTCATCTTTTTAAGTGGGAGAACTTGTACAATTGGTATCCAACTAAATACCTTTTTCCTCAGTGTAAACTGCAAATCCCAGGATTCCTTAGGGCACTGCCATTGCTATTTAAATAGAATTATGGCATTATCATTGCAGTGTGAAAGGGCTCCAGGAGGGGATCAGAAAACATGTTTTTCCTTGGTGTTGCTTTCACACTGCCTTTAAGCAGTATTCAGGAATTAGTCTTTGCCAGAATAAAATGATTTTTTTAAATCACCTCATCCTCCTGTTCAAATGCAGGGCATGCTAAAAGCTTTTCCTTTGCTTGTTGATTACTTGCTGTGATTAACAAGAACCGGAAGATCTACATTTCTTTTCTAATAATGTAAACCTAGATGACATTTCAGGCTAAATAATCTGTGAATGAGGAAAACAATCTGGCTGCAGCATATTTCCCTGATGTCCAAAGAGCAAATGTGTGATCTCATCAACTTACTACAATTGCTTGCCAGTGGATGAAGGAGTGAGTAATTTTGAAGCACAAGAAGCAAAATCTAGCCAATGAAATGGTCCCTAAAGTAAATCAGGTTACCTCAAAAGATAATCGAATCATAGAATCATAGAGTTGGAAGAGACCTTGTGGGTCATCCAGTCCAACCCCCTGCCAAGAAGCAGGAAAATCAAATTAAAAACACCCCTGACAGACGGCCATCCAGCTTCTGCCGAAAAGCCTCCATAGAAGGAGTCTCCACCACACTTTGGGGCAGAGAGTTCTACTGCTGAACAGCTCTCACTGTTAGGAGGTTCTTCCTAATGTTCAGGTGGAATCTCCTTTCCTTGTAGTTTGAAGCCATTGTTCCATGTCCTAGTCTCCAGGGCAGCAGAAAACAAGCTTGCTCCCTCCTCCCTATGACTTCACCTCACATATTTATACATTGCATCTAGAAATCTTCAGCCTTTTAAGCAGAGGTTAGATGGCCATCTTTTTGAAAGACTTTAGCTGTGGATTCTTCCATGGATAAGAAACTTTATTAGATGCCCTTGGGATCCATTCCAACTCTATTATTCTATATCATTTCTTTACTTTTTTAAACAGTTTGACCCAAATCTAGCAGGTTTGCTTCCATCAATGGAACTGCTAGGGAAACAATCTCTCCTCCTTACTGCAGTCTTCCTTGGAGACCCAAATCCTGATATGAAGGCCTGAGAACCACTCCAGAATCAGTTTTCACATGAGGCCATAAACTGCAGTGAGATTAAGATGGAAAGAGGTCTATTGTGCTGGTTTTGCTGCACCAGTACAATGCTTGAAGTTCTGCTCTTTTTTCTTTATTTTATATAGCTAAATATATTATACAATACAGATTCAACTTGATATACAAATGATAAAATGAAAAGTTGAAGAGAGACAACAGGAGAAAAGATGGATCAGAAAACTCCTAGATTGTGAACCATAAATAATATAAGATTATATACTTTACATAGACGACTACAGTGGTAGTAGAGAAAGATTCAGGAAGGATCCAACTGAGCACAGGTTAAGACCTATTTTAGAACCAACTTTGCAGAAATAATTTTTTGCTGCCACTATTACATAAGCTCAAATTTGTCCAATGTAGCTGTTAAAGGCTATTACACTCTAAACTGCTGAGACCTCTGAAAAGTGATGTGACTGGTTTGTGGAGGAAATTGCTTTGAGTCATTCTGACTTGGAGTCCACATTGAAAATAGGCTCTGGGAAAGTAATTGAGTCACATACTAGTCCAGTTTTGATGGATGAGTTTCAGGTTGCTGAACATAATGGACAAGTTGCTTGTCTCTTAGACCCATGCCCATCCTAGCTAATTAAAGCTGCCAGAAGTGGACCGCCCAATTGGACGGTAAAGGTTGTAAATGCTTCTTTGAAAGAGGAGTATTTTCCAACCTCTCCAAAAGAAGCAAATATAAGACCTCTTGGGGGGGGGGAGACCCCTTTTTGTTGACTTACACTAAGATTTGGACAATCCCTACTGGTCCTCCTGCATCTTTCGGGGGTATTTGAAAATATCAGCCATTGCATTCTTCTGAACTGTCTGCTTAATATAGAACTTGGGGGCATTGTTATGCAGTGATTCCAGTCTGCTTTGGCTGAATGTTCTCAGAGGTAGTGACAGGGAATTGTTGTCCAGACTTCAGGGCATTAGCCTGTGGGGATCAATACTGTTCCCTAGGGATCAATCATTGGGGATCAATACTTTTCCCTCTGGTTTTCAATAATGTGAAACCACTGGAAGAAACCATCCAGAGGTTTAGGTGTCATAAGTATCCTGATGAGACCCAGTTCTATCTCTCATGCCAAGGAACTGTGCTAGCACGGAATGGTTGTCTGGATGTTATTGCCATTTAATAGCTCTGAAAATGATGTGCACTTCAAACTATTTCAAGAGTAGTAATTGTGTATCTTATGCAAGACATAATATTCACTATGCATACACATACATTTTAATCTAAACAGATGTGTATTTGATTGCTTATTTAGATTAATAAGAAATGAAGCAATTTAACAAACTGTAGAAGAATCCATTCAAAGAATATTTTGATAATATTTGGACCAATTATTTTCACTTAATTACTTCACTCAATTTTGACATCATCTGCCCCCTAACAGTGATAGTTACTATGCAGTTAAAAGTATGGATGAGAGTTAGAGATGGAAAGAATATTAATAAATATTCAGAAGGTAATTCAGAAGGTCATTGAAAAACATGTTTTTTTTTAATATCAAGAAACCCTGAAAAAAAGAATCCTGGACTAACGAAATTTTTCATACTTTAGGACTTGTTCTGCTCAAAATTCACATGTAATTGTTTTGCATAGAAAACAGTTTTCTGTGCAGAAAACATTTTCTGTATAGAAAGCAATATTTCTTGCACAGAAAAAGCTATAATTCAGGGCGTTTTCTATGCAAAATTCACACATTTTCTTCGCTGAAAATATTGATTCATCTCCAGAAAATTGTTTCTGTGTAAATCGACATGAGCAAAATTCCAAATTGCAAATGGTTTTCAATGCCTGCATGGTTTTCAAGGAGAAAGCTGCTAAAGTTACTTGTTCTTTCCTTTAAAAAGAAAATTTGCAAATTATTGTATTCCTGGTCAGAACTTTAAAATATTATTTATTTTACTTCAATGCAATACTGGCTGTGGTATTCTGGGAATTACTGTCCAAAAAATTAACTTTCTAAGCCCTGGATATAATTTACTGGAATCCAGGTAGCCTGACCCTGGCTACAGTAACAACTTCATCTTTGTGTTGTAGGGAAATAGAGAATTGAGAATAAGTTGTAGCTCTTGCCTGGGGATATTTTGGGAAAGTAATTTCCTTCTGTTTATGTACCTGTTGGTCCGATCTTGTGAAATTTGTTAGAGTCAATCAGAAGCACTGTGAGAGGAGAACACATAATGTTCTACCCAATGAATGGCTGACCCATGCCCTTCCTTAGCATAGAGAGAGAACAGGTCTTATATAGTTAAACGAAGTACTGTATTTTAACAGAGTTTTGGAACCTTATAAGAGTTCCTTGTCCCCAGTTAGTGTTGAACCTAGAGTGGCAAAGAGGTGTTATCACTGGAGATAGCAACTGCAGAATCTAGTACTAATACTGCTAGTAGTTCACATATCCCAAATATATGTGATTGGATAATTAGTATTAATACAAACACCTTTCAGTGCCAATACTGCCCTTGGTAAAGAGTATAAACTCCATCCTCCCATTGGTTTTCTTAACGTAATTTACCCAACATTGCTGCAATGATTTTTCAATTATGAATGCATATCTTAGGGATTTCATGCACTCTTCTGCTATAATCTTTTACACTACACAATTATAACACTCTGGTTCCATTTTAAATGGCATAGCTCCATCCTATGGGATTAGGAATTTAATGAAGTACAGAGTTCTCTGGGTGAGAATTCTAAATGCCCCTCCCTCAACTGGAAATCCCTGGACTGTATAGGACAGTGGTTCTCAACTTTTCTAATGCCACAACCCTTTAATAAATTTCCTCATGTTGTGGTGACCCCCAAGCATAAAATTATGAGAAGGAAAGGACAGGGCCTGCATCATGGAGACCATGAGGCACAGCAGGAGGAAGGGAGAGAGAGGGAGGACGAACTGAGGAGAAGAAGGAAGGGAGGAGGCCCCAATGCTGCAGCCCTTGGTATGATTCCTTTGGGGGAGCCCTTCTTGCCTTCTCTTTCTTCCTGGGATTCAGCCATGGAGGGGCCACTCCACCCCCTCTAAGCCCTGCCCTCCCCCAGCCCCCCTTTCCCTAGCCCCCCCTCCCTCACCTTCTCATCACCTCCTCCCCGAAGGGGGGTGAGGTTTGCTTTGGAGCCAAGAGGGAAGACATTCCCTCTTGGCTCCAAAGCAAACGTCACCCCCATCACTCCCATTCCTTCCTCCTAAAATAGCAGAAGGGAAGGGGCAGGGCTGAGTAACATCAGCACCTCCCTCCAGAGAAAAAGAAGAGGCCTCTGGGAAAGGAAGGGGGCAGGAAAAGATTAGCGGTGTCTCGGTTCCTAAGACTGTCGGTTTTCTGTTGTGTTTTCTGTTGAAATTAACTTCACAATTCAGCAGCAGATCAGTTGCACAACTTCAGCGCTTTCCAGTAGCTTCTTCCTGTACAGTATTTTCAGTCAAGTGCTGCCACAGCCTGCAGTCACTCTGGAACCTTTTACAGACACTTGAGCACATGCCCGGCCATTGTCAGTTTTACCATTGTCTTTCCCCCAGTCTAGATGACATTACAAACTTACCACAGCATACAGTTATATCTTGTCTTAGCAGACAGGTTCTTTTAATTACATATAGCCTCCGACGAACAACATCACAGCACAAGGAGAAATATACACTGTACATGACTTCCTTATATACAATTCTATACAATTACACATAGCAATCTCTGATTGGTTCCCAACTCATTAACTTAATTCAGACCCAGGATTACATGATTCACAATCACCTGGACTAGGCCAGAACACATTCCCCAAATGATTCCCTATATACAGTTAATGCATGACTCAGCATTTCCAATAGAAGCCCATTAGCAGTGCATGACTCAGCTATAGTACATTACAATACATTGTAAAACCTGACATTTTCCGATGGTCTTAGGTGACCCCTGTGAAAGAGTCATTTTACCCCCAAAGGGCCGCGACCCACAAGTTGAGAGCCAGTGCTATAGGATGTAACCAAAGCAGCAAAAGTGGAACTATAGTGCTATCAATATGTACTGTGAAAGGGCCCTTGCTGATAGCAGGCAGAAGGTAAATGATGTTTCATAATGTCAGCACTCCTCAAAAACTACAAACATTCTGCTATGGGGCTGGGAGACCAGGCCTTTAGCTTTTTTTAACATTGAGTGTGAATGTACTCGGAGCACCCGGTGGTGCAGTGGGTTAAACCTCTGAGCTGCTGAACTTGCTCACCAAAAAGTTGCAGGTTTGAATCCAGGGAGCAGCATGAGTTCCCGCTGTTAGCTCCAGCTTCTGCCAACCTAGTAGTACAAAAACATGCAAATGTGAGTAGATCAATAGGTAAGGAAAGTAACGGCACTCCATGCAGTCATGCCGGCCACATGACCTTGGAGGTGTCTACAGACAATACTGGCTCTTCGGCTTAGAAATGGAGATGAGCACCAACCCCCAGAGTTGGACATGACTGGACTCAATGTAAGGAGAAAACCTTTAACCTTATGAATGTACAAGAGAAATTGACTTTGGGGAAATAATTTATTATTTTGCCATGAATAAGATAGAAAAACAAACATTTTAAAGGAATTGTTCTTTTCTTGGTCATCATTCACTGGTAGGGTACTCTGGTGAGTACCTTTTTTCACCTATTAGTGTTAGTGCCAGCATGGTGTAGTGTCTGAGCATTGGACAATGTTTTTGTAGACCAGATTTAATTCCTCATTCAGTCATGGAAACCCACTGGGTGACTTTGTGCAAGTCACTCAATCCCAACCCCAGAAAAGCCCATGATAGAAAACCCCATAAGACAGTAACTACTTGAAGGCACACAGTAACAAAGGCATTTCACCACACTACAATCTCTGATTAAAAGCCATTGAAATTAGCTTGATGGGCATAAATCTTGGCCCAGTTTGTAGCCCACAGTTGAGAAGAAAATGCCGTTGCCTTTTAACATGCCATTTGTTAGAAACATTCAAAGAAAATCCTTTCAAGGTACAGTGAGCAGTGCTTACTTTTTGTTCTGCTCTTAGCATAACTTACTTAGAGAGAAGAGAAATCCCAGCTTCTGATAAACCTGTGGAAAAAAAGTTTTTTTTAAAAAAAAATCTCTGGGTTAAATGAGCCTTTGTAGCAATGTCATTTGCCTATTTGCTGATTCTTCCCTTAATGAGCAGCTTCTGCCTGTGACTTTCTTTCCCTTGTATTCCTGGAGGGCCCTTGACATTCTGTGAATGTTTTTCTATGCCATTGTTTATGTTTTTGCTGCCTTGTGGTCCCTTTCCAGTTGTGATCTTTTCATTCAAATGTTAAACTGACAGGCAGGCTTTAATTAGCTGGAGTCTTAATTGCCAAGGAGACCTCCTTATTTAGACCAAATAAGAGAGACGGCATTCACATCCAAACGCACCCGATGAAGGACAGCTTTATGCTCAGAAGGGGGTAATAGTTTTATCACTCTGGCTATTAACATAGTTCATGTGGCTTATGTTGGAAAGGGACTTACAATATCATTCATTCCTTGCTCCAAGTTATAGCTCTTTCCTTGCCAGTCTGCCAGGGAAACGAAATCTCCCTTTTGCAAAAAGCATGGTAAACAGTTGGCATTGGGCTCCACGTGCATTGATTTAACCTCTCTTGGAGTCGCAGATGTGTCGCTCTTAGAGTGCCTATATTTTTAATATGTTGTCTTTGGCATTTTCATTCTGAGAGCCAGTTATAAAAATAGTAACCAACCAATCATTTAACTTGTGTTAATAATAACCAGTGATGTTTTCATGTAATTCTGAAGATGCTTCTTACCGCTTGATAACAAAGAGGTACAGTATATATACAGACATACAAAACAGTACCCATAAAAGCAACCTGAGTAATCTTGGAATTCCAGATGTCTCTTGGAATTAGTTCTTTTTATAATTGAATATGGGTGTAGTATTCCCTAGGAGTTTTATTTAACAGCAAAGTTAAATAAAATAATTTCACAAAAGGCACTCAGAATCCAATGTATTGGGCAGTACACCTATTTTTTATGAATTTTACCCACCATAAGAGCAATCATTCCATAAAAATGATGGGAAACGTTCTTGCTAAAACTGTTGCAGTGTGTGAGAGCCCAGTTCTGCTGAACATGAGCTGTGAGAATGCTCACTTGAAAATAATTGCTGGAATGCTATAGGGGATTGTGCAACTGTCATAGTTACGAGCTACATGATGAATTTTGCCCAACTCTCCCCAATTCCTACTTACTAGGAAGCAGCCACTGCAATCAATAAGGCTCCATTCTTCTATTGCTCAGGGAGCAGCTGACTGACATTCCCACCCCTTCTTATGAGCAGTCACCACTGCAACAAGCAGAAGTAGGATCTATGCCACACCCTGGAGTACACTCACACAAAAGGAGTGGGGTTTGGAAGAGTCAGTCAATTTTTTTCTCCGGGTGATGGGAAATGGACCAACATCAAATGCATGTTGCTTTCAGGACTCAGAAAACTGCCCAGATTATATAACTGACATATTTACAGGGGAGCAGATCAGTTTTTGCCCCCACCCTGAGAGGATCACTTTCAATTTGATTTTACCTTTATTTTTAGCTGTCTTTTGCCATGTTTTCTCCATGTGGGGTGCAGTCATAGGGGAGTAAGACAAACCATCACATTTTCATTGATTTGGGCAGTAGTTTGGATTATTTGTGGTATTTCAAAAGGGCTGCACAACCTTTGTGTTCTGATTCTGCTAAAACATGAGGGTCCTTGCATATCTCCTTTGTTATCTCACCCAAAGCTCATACAGAAGGTAGCAGCCAACTAAAAGTTTGCTTCTCTAGAAAGTTCAAATATTCACAGTAAATCTAGAAACTATAGGTTCCCTGAGATTATGTTTGGCCAAAGGAAAAATAACAACTATCTCTTTACTTTATTCGGAATAATCATTTATTGACATATGACTTACATGTATTCTCGAAGGCTTTCATGGCCGGAATCACTGGGTTGTTGTAGGTTTTTCCGGGCTATATGGCCATGTTCTGGAGGCAATTTTTCTCCTGACGTTTTGCCTGCATCTATGGCAAGCATCCTCAGAGGTAGTGAGGTCCTCACTACCTCTGAGGATGCTTGCCATAGATGCAGGCAAAAAGTCAGGAGAAAAATTGCCTCCAGAACATGGCCATATAGCCCGGAAAAACCTACAACAACCCATATGACTTACACTTTCAATCAATAACTCACTCAGAATTTCTGTTAAGTTACAGCACACAATAAGCATAAACAATTGTCTGTTTTCAATTCCATCACATGCAGAGTTGAGCCCCTGCTGAGTAGCGGATACCTACCTCAAAGCCATATTTACACACTTTGGACATTGGTGGGTTGATGCTCACTCCATTTTCACTCACTTTTTGTAAACCAGCCAGTAGTTTTAATAAAAGCTATTAAGGAGTAATTCCAGTAACTGCATGAAGCCAGAATTTGAAAGAAGATGGTGGTGAAAATAGAAGGGTCATAGATCTAGATCAACTCGCTGTTTTATAGGATCTTCCTGTAGTTCCTTTGTGAAACAAGGTGACATATATATGCTTAAAAATCAAGTAAGCATAAATCAAAAGAGTGCACTCAAAGTCATAAATGGGTATTATAGTTTGGCTTCTGTATCCACAGGTTCTGGGCACATGGATTCAACCAACCACAGCTCACAAATATTTTTTAAAATCCCAAAAGCTGACTGATTTTCCAGGTATTGTTCACTGCACAGATGTGTAGGCAATAGGCATACCCTGCTGTAGCTTTCTGTCATTTCACAGATTCTCAGGATCTATCCAATACTCATTTATTTGCCATTTTATATACAAAATGTTATTTTGTGAAGCCAGTGTATGCAATGGGAATGGAATATCCATGGATTTTGGTATCCACAGGGGTCTTGAAACCAAAGCCAATGCATATTGAGGGCCTACTGTATTCTGAAGGCTCCTCAACAAGATACATTTTAAGGTCAGCTCATACTCCATATTTTTCAGACTTACCTCCTGTGCATTAATTACTTCATAGAGTTAGAATGCTAGCAATTGCATTGTTCCACAGCGACCACTTTTTATAATATTGAATTGGTCACAAAAAAAAACCTCTCTTGAGTTACAACTCTTTGGAACATTTTTCTTAGGCTACTGGATTTATTGGGTTACATTATTAACCTTGCCAGAATCTCTTCAGGGTTTTAATTAAAACACAGATGGTCCCCAACTTACCACAGAAAGGTCATTTTGCCTTTTGAGAATGCTTTGTGGTTGCACTAATCTTTTGTTGCCATTCATGGAAATTAAGCAGCTAACTCATAAACAAGAATGCTTTCAATTACCCATTACGTTCATTCTCTGGAAGTGTTAATATCACTTTGAGGCAGAAAAGAACATTAAGGCCCAGCAGTGATAAGTTTATCCTGGCTTATTCTTCCAGTAAAGCTCTTTAACGCACGTGTTCCATTTCTTCTCATTCATTCTCATGTGTACGTGTGTCAGTCTTAAATCTCTCAAATCCGCCAGCTGATCACATGGATTTCGAAACAATGGAAATCTTACACCTGCTGGAGTTGGAGCTATGAAAGGCCAACTCATGTTGCTGTTGATTGAATGGGAGTATTTGTTCCCCATGAAAACTGGAAGAAAAGAGAAAAGGGACAAATTAATTCTGACACAAAATCTTTCTTCTTGAAGAGTTAGTTTTATTGTATGACTTGGCAAAACCCACCTTGAGTATTCATTGCTTAAGGGCCTCATCACATTGACCAAATCGGGCATCCTAGGATGCCTCTAACCTGCTTCAGGGACGGAGCCCCATGCTTGCCATCACACAATCTTGTGTGACTTCTGGCAGAGGCCCCACCCCCAACTGGGGTGGAAGTGTCCTGGGACACTTCGCTCCAAACACAGGACCCTTTCCACAGGACCCTTTCCACTTCTCCCCGGTTTAAGCATCAGCACACTGGAGCAAGGCGCAGGGCAACACAGGGCTCCCCCATGTGATAAGGTCATTTGAAAACCCCATGAAATTCATAAGTCAATAGATACCTTGAAGGCACCACACACACACACACACACACATATATATAATAAGCTCCAAATGGCAGGATGTTTCAGTTAATCCTATGCCATACTATTTTTACACTGCTCTTCCCACTGCCCCTTTTTTCTGCAGTGTACTTCAATGCTGCTAAGTTCAGACTTCAAAAGCAGGATGAAAAGAAGAGGAGAGGCAAACTCTTCCCCTTCCCATTCAGCGCAGGCAAAAAACAACTTGTTGCAGCCTTTCCTAGCTTGCTTATTCTTTCTCATTAATTTCCCATCTTCACCACACCCCAATATACACTCCGATATCATGTGTCTGGGTTTTAATCTGTACAATGTTGGAGAATTTGCCACAGAAAAGGAGACATGGCCCTATAGAGAACTCCAAGGAGGATCCCAAGCAGACTAGATTTAACCCCAAGGCTTTAGGTTTCTGATCCCTAGTTCAAAGGCTGCTGCTGCAGGAAAATATGACCTCCTATTTTCTGTAAATAATGTGTCACCACAAAGACTTACACCAATGTTCCTGAGTTTGCATTCATTGCTGAGCATTCATTGTCATCATAATGCCATGTTTTGATCTGAAAAATACTAACACAAGAGGAACTTAGCATCTATGATACCACGATCTCATGGTACCAATACTATCAAATTAAGGAGAGCTACGAGAAAGACAAAAAAATAGGCTTCGAGGAAGAAAAATCCTTCTGGATCAAACTAATAAATTCCGAAGGGAAACACATAAGAAAAATCTATCAGCAACTGCTCCTGTGGGAAACTGAAAGAGAACAGGTGAAGGAGAATATGACAAGATGGGCAAGAGACATCGGCCGTCCAATCAATCTATCGGAATGGGAAGAAATCTGGTCAAAAAAATTAAAACTCGTATACTCAACAGAATTTAGGGAAAACTTGTATAAGGTATTTTTCAGATGGTACCTTACCCCAGACCAGCTATCGAAATTTAATAAAGGTAAAACAGATGGGAGATGTTGGAAGTGTAGAAGAGCAGTTGGGGATTTCAAACACATGTGGTGGGGATGCAAGATGGCTAAAACCTACTGGCTCCAAATACATAAAGAAGTCGGAAAAATCCTCTGTAAGACATTCCACCCAAAAATAGAATATTATCTGTTGGGATAGATTTTGATTTAGACATAAATGAGAGTAAGATTTTATTTTACCTTTCTACAGCCACCAGGATCAAGTGGGCCCAATATTGGAAATCCAGAGAAGTTCCAACTATAGAACAGTGGACACTAAAGATCTATGACATCATGAACATGGATCTACTGACGCAAAGAATAACAGTAAGCAACACCAAGACCAAGACTACGGACTGGAGCAGTTTCCTAAACTACCTCGAAAAGAGAATAAGGGAACTATGAGCGCTGGAAGCGTTAATCAGAAGATCAAAAATCAGAACAAAGTATAAATAATACAAATATATGTATATACAAGGCGAAACCTTGGAAAGAAGACAAGACTGACAGCTCTGGTACTCCAGGAAGCACCTTTTCTAAAGACCCTTTTTCACTCCCCACCCTTCTCCACCTCCTTTTCCCAACCCTTCAGAATGAGTCAGGTCAAGAAAGTGTTATGCATGCTAGGAAGTGAATGGCTACCCCCTTTCCCAACCCACCATCCTCCCCCCCCTTCCCCCCTTCACCCTTTCCTCTTTTTTATTAGATGCAGTACTCTATTTTAATGTACATTGAAAAATTAATAAACATATTTATGAAAAATACTAACCGTTTGTTAGAATAATGCCATTGTTTAATTATTCTGTTTTTAATTTGTGATGAACGATAATCTTATGTAGTTTTTTTATAAGTCCCATTAAACCTAATGCGATTGATTCCCTAGATTTTTATTTGACAGCACAAGGAATTCTCTCTCCACCCTTTCATGCCAAATAGCAATTAGGGTGGGGTGGGGTGACATTTATCAGAACTTCAGCACAAAGCCCAAGGATTAAAATCCCTTCCATTCACACTGTCCCTGATCACTATGGCTACTATTTACAGTTTTTAGGAGATTCTTACAGCTCAGAGTGATGTGTTCACCACACTTGTCTTTTGGTCCTTGGTCCTTAGTTGGCACTGTTTCCATCCTTGAAGCCAAGGTGAAGGTCACATGCCACTCCTGAAAAGGCAAAAACAAACCAGTGACATGATTCTGTTGTTGTGACTATAGCAGAAGCAGTTTTGGGATTTCTGTACTTGATTATCCTGCAAGGGTAAGTTAAGGACATAGCATCTGCTTTCCTTGTGAACATTGGCTAGAGCTGATTTTTATTAATGTATTTTGAAAGCTTATAGACTAAAAACTCCTATGATCCTCTTCACATGAGAGCATTTGCCCTCCCCCTTTACAGATGTTCCTTTGTAAGCCTTTGCATCATATCCCTTTGGCTGTTCTGTTTCACATAATGCCTTAATTGAAATATGTGATTTTGTAACCTCTTGGTGAGATCACTGTGTCTTTCTTCAAACTTGGTTTATAAAACAAAGGAAGTCTGAAAGGCATGAGTAGGATGGGTTCTTTCACACAGAGAGACACACTCACATGTCACCGTCACTTGCATGGATTACAGAAAGGATTTTCAAAATACCTCGACACTGACTTCACTGCAGAAGGTGTGTCAGTGTAACAGAATATCATTTTGGAGTCCTGTTATAGAATATTGGTCAAATTCTTGTTTCCGATGTAGCATTACTGCAAGATTTTGTTTTTCAGTGCTCTTTCCCATATTGCTTTGTTATTCACATATATTTGTTCCTTTGTCCCCCCAGAGCTTCCAGATAGTTTCAGAAGGTATGGCAAAATTAATAAAGGGAGTTAGTGACAAGAATAGCAGGATCCCAAGTGATATCAAAAGGATTCTGAAAAGTCAATCTGCTAGAAATCAGAAGATACAAGACAAAAAAAGATCGATTTTTTAAATTATGAAGATGACAGCAACAACAGAGCAGGAAGTGTTAGATAGGGCTTTTTGTTTCCCATTTCTTAATTTTTCTACCTTCTTTGCTTCAATATAATAACAATAATAATAATAATAATAATAATAATAACAATAACAACAACAACAACAATAACAACAATAATAAAACTTTATTTATACCCCGCCACCATCTCCACAAGGGACTCGGAGCAGCTTATATGAGGCCAAGCCCAAAACACATCAAAACAGAAAAACCAGTCATGTTTACATTAGCTTACCACCAGATGAACACCATTTTAATTGAGTTTTAACTGTTGTTTTATATGCCTATTTGTTTTATTTAGTTGCATTTTATATTGTGTTTTATTTTATTCTCTGTTTTAAGGCACTTTGTGCCTTGTGTAAGCTGCCCCAAGTCCCTTTGGGGAGATGGTAGCGGGATATGAGAATAAAGTTGTTGTTGTTGTTGTTGTTATTGTTATTTGAAACACAAAAAGATTAGTACACGGTAAACAAGGTCACCCTGATGGCTGTTGTATTGGATCACACATTGGACACTTCCCAAGTGTCTAAGACTGTGTGAGGTATCAGCGAATAATGTGTGCAGATCCCAGTAGGGTGGCCTTATGCAGCTCACAGATGGTAATTTTCTCAGTGCCAGTTTTGTTTAAATTGTGGTCCTAGTGGTGATCGGCACTGCACCCAGTGTGCCGATCACCACTGGAACCACCTATACTGCAGTTCAATCTTTAAATTCTTGTGTCGTGTCAGCTTCTCCAGTTGTTTTTCTTCAATCCTGCTGTCGCCTGGGATTGCAACATCGATTATTCATACTTGGTTATTTTATTATTATAACACAATTGTGAGGTTTCATGTTCCAAAACTCTGTCAGTCTGAATTTGGAAGTCCCTGAGTAGTTTGACATGTTCATTTTCTGTAACCTTTTCATGCTTGTGAACCCACCAGTTCTTTGTCACAGGCAGATGGTATTTGTGACACAAGTTCCAATGAATCATCTGAGCAATGGTATCATGCCTCTGCCTGTAGTCTGTCTGCACAATCTTCTTGCAGCAGCTGAGGATGTGATCTATTGTTTCATCTGCTTCCTTGCAGAGTCTACACTTGGGATCTGTCATCAACTTTTTAATTAATTAATTATGATTATTTGAAACACAACAAGATGAGTCCACGGCAGACACGATCACTCTGATGGCTGTTGTATTTGTATTATTATTATTATTCTGTATATGGTTTAAGATGAAAGTTTAACAGCTGACTTGTCATATTCTATAATGTAATACATCTCTTACCTGCATTACAAAGAAGTAGAATATAATGCAAGCAACGTGCCTAGTCATTAGCATGTCAATGTTTTCTCCTATGCAGACTGTATATCTTTGCATATACATGACTGTACCTAATAAGTAGCCCAAAAATTACTAAAGAGACTGCTCATTTTCCCTTTGAATACTGAGATTCCAAGACTTAAGAATACCTAAGTCAAGTATTGATATTAGTTCTGCCTTTCTGGATTTCATTAGCATTATGACTTGGATGCACTGCAGGTAGTGGTGGTGACTCTGATGAGTGCTATTTACTATTGTGGTTTGCAGCACAGTCTGTCATTTGGATCATGCCTGTTTAAAAGAGTTAAAACCTCTTGTTCCTACACATATTAGTCCTGATAGAAATCATTATTTATTTATTTATTTATTTACTTTGCTTATATACTGCTGTTCTCAGCCCGAAGGCGACTCACAGCGGTTCACAACAATAAAAGACAGCAGAAATTCAATGTACAGTATAAAAACAGTTAACAGCCTAATCCATTACGCAGTTAATAACAATAAACAATTAATGATTACTACAGTAGCCATTCACTATCGTCTCATCGTCAAAACATGATCCAGATTCGTCATCCATTGATCCATTCCAGTGTTCATTAACAAATCATTGCACTAATTATTCGAATGCCTGCTCAAACAGCCAGGTCTTCACTTTTTTGCGGAATACCATTAGAGATGGTGCTAGTCTAATGTCGGTAGGAAGGGCGTTCCACAGCCAAGGAGCCACCACCGAGAAGGCCCTATCTCTCGTCCCCACCAGACGTGCTTGAGAAGCAGGCGGGATCGAGAGCAGGGCCTCCCCGGAAGATCTCAAAGCCCTGGTGGGTTCATAGGCAGAGATGCGGTCGGATAGGTAGCTTGGGCCGGAACCATTTAGGGCTTTAAAGGCCAACGCCAGCACTTTGAATTGAGCCTGGTAGCAAATCGGTAGCCAGTGGAGTTGGCACAACAGGGGGGTTGTATGCTCCCTGCACTCCGCTCCTGTTAAAATCATGGCTGCCGAGCGTTGGACTAGTTGGAGCTTCCGAGCCGTCTTCAAAGGCAACCCCACGTAGAGAGCGTTGCAGTAGTCTAAACGGGATGTAACCAGAGCGTGGACTACCGTGGCCAAGTCAGACTTCCCAAGGTACAGGCGCAGCTGGCGCACAAGCTTTAGCTGTGCAAATGCTCCCCTGTGAAAATGCTCCCCTGGTCATCCTCACCTAAGATTGATTCTTAAATTTTAAAATGTAGTTACAAATCTGATAGAGCCACATTTGTGTTTTTTACTTTTGTGGACTTGATTATTCAAGGATTTGATCTCCCTAGTTCCTCCAGTATGACTCTATGGTAAATTCCCTAGGTCTTCCAGTATGATTCTATGGTTATTTTCCAGTGGAGGTCAACTACAGAGTTGTGTCACAAGGCCTAGAAATTCCTAGAAAAATATTCTCTCTAGTTAAAAACAAAGGCATTGTTTTTATTCACAGTTTTTCACTACCCCAATGAAAGTGAAGGCATATTTAACATAATGTATAGCTCTGATCTTAGAGCATTGTAAAGCTAGGCAAATTTAATGAGGTCTGAGCTCTTTTTCTGACGTTCATTGTTTTAATTTAAAAACTGCAGTACTTCCCCAAAACACGAGACTATCCCAGATCATGTAACAAATCTTTAATGAGGCTCATGGAGTATTCTGATGCCATCAAAATGTTCTGCCCTTACTCCATAACATTCTTCCAAAGAAACAATGTGTCTCCCTTTAAAAAAAGCTCCATCTGACTCACTTTCTCCCATGCTGTGGTGGGTGTTGTTTTGTTTCCTCAGGCCAAGCCTCAAGACAGGCCTCAGGAAGAACAGACAGTAGGACACAGTTAGGATGGAAGAAATCCAAATATCTAAGCCCAGCATTCTAGATTTTTAAATTAAGTGCTGCATCATTAAGTAAGTCTTACCCGCTCTTGGCTTATAAATAGACATTTGTGCTTATCACATTCACTCACTGGGAAAGAATGTAAATCAGCCTAAGAATGAAACACCCAGGAAGTCTGCCTGAATTATGTTAGCAACTTCATGGTGGAAAGGCACGCACACGTATATTTCTTCCCCTGTAATCCCCACCCCCCAACTGCCCTTGAGGAATGACGTGATGGTTTATATGCAAAAAGGTTCAAAGGAAGGTTATGTCACTGGAAAATATGCACTGAAATAAGATTCCCCCACACTATCTTTAAAGGAATTTTGGTATGGTGTGTGTATCTTTAGTAAGTAAATTCATTTAAAAACCTGAAGAGCACCATGAGAAAAATTCAATACACAAATCTTTAAAATGCAGTGAATCTGCCCGTACCAAGATCTACTTGTCCAAAGTAGTTTCTCAACTCTTTATACACTTTGATTAACACTAATCTTGCCATCCTTTTCCTGTAAGAGGCAATGTAATGCCTCCTAACACTCTGCTACCACAATTAACCGGTAGAGCTTTTCTGTCACTGTCACTGGAAAAGGTTGTACCTATTGAAATTTTACATATCAAAATCACACAGAGCCATGGCTGGGAGAGGGGATGAGAGCAATGATGGCTACTCACTTGGGCTTGAATGCATTTGATATTATAAACCAGTTGGAAATACACATTGGATCATTTTTGTTTGTCTGGGAATGGGGTTTAGTGGTCTGGATAGATCTATTAAAATCAAACTAAAATCTGGAGTAAATTTATAACCCTGTTAACATTGAAGTCAGCACTGCCACTGATAAAAAAAATAAGTTTCATGCACCCAGCATAATTTGTGACCTCATTTAATGTTAGTGCCACACAACCACCCGTGGAAGAGATGTCCATTTTCTCCCAATGGCATGAATCGATTGAAAACTAAAGCTCTTTCCTTCTACTTTGTTGCATCATGGTTTGCCCCAAAATGGCATGGAGCATATTTTGCACCAATTTCTTAAATTGTTTTGGGATACAAATCACATCACATTCATTTTGACTTTAAAAAAAACTGTTAACATTTGAGAACATTGTTTGCAGTTGTGCAGGGACAATGCCATAGAACACCTAGATCTACTTCTGTAAAATTTCTGTTGCAATGTATCTCTAGGTGATTAAAACATCCCATTCTAGAGCAAGATGGCTAAAATGTTATTTCACCTTTTGTCTACAGGTCCTTCCACACAGCCATTGTTGTTGTTGTTGTTTAGTAATTCAGTCACTTCCAACTTTTTGTGACCCCATTGAACAGCCTATGCTAGAGCTCCCTATTGGGCATGACGATCCCCAGCTCCTTCAAAGTCAAGAGAGTCACTTCAAGGATACCATCCATCCATCTTGCCATTGGTCCCACATCCATATAACCCAGAATATCAAAGCAGATAATCTACAATATCTTCTTTTAAGTGGATTATGTGAGTTCAATGTGGATTTTATACAGCTGTGTGGAAGGAACCTTAGCCAGCTGCTCTGCAAAGGCAGGGAAATCAGTGACTGAGAACCTACATCTTGCTTGCGTAGTAGAACCGAAATGCCCATAGTTACACAGTAATTACACTACATAACTCTTATGGTGAGTACCAACACCATGCAACTGGTTATATATCTGCCAACATGTGAACTTATTATCTCCTTGTGCGATGAGGTATGCACAATGGATCTTTTGCAACCACAGTGAATAAAATGCTATATTGAAAGCAGTAACAATTATGTACTATCCACAAATATACAACAGCATGGCTAGAATAGCTGAGATTCTAGTCAGTCCCACTCAGAGAAGATCCATAGAATCTATTGTTGAATCATAAGTAACACATAGGTAAATGTAACTGATTCAATGGTTCTGTTCCAGTTGAAACAAACAATGGGATTAAATCTATGTGAAATCTTCTAAAAATCTTACTATACATACAACCATGGATTAAATCTGTCAACTGCGAAATGTCCAAAAAGTATGACCATATGTAAGGGAACTTATACAGGTGTATGATACTCACTGGATTCCAGCCCATAACAGCTTAGGAAAACAACTTTAGTATACAAACAAAGTGCAAAATACCAGTGGTAGTCACTGTGGGCAGAGAGGCTAAACATCTGTAAAAGCATAGTTGATCAGATCACATTGGAGTAGCTCCATCTATCTGAAACTCTTTCCAGCCCCCACCTCTCATATCTAAGAGAGTCCATGTGCATACTTCTTTTCTAGCAGGTACCCTAGAGGAGCCTTCTAATCAAGGTGAAAGAAGAAAGCGCAAAAGCCGGGTTGCAGCTAAACATAAAAAAAACAAACAAGATTATAGCAACAAGAATGATTGACAACTGTAAAATAGAGGGAGAAAATATGGAGGCTGTGACAGACTTTGTATTTCTAGGTGCAAAGATTACTGCAAAGGAAGAGGGGCCAACCAAGGGCAAGATGGATGGATGGCATCCTTGAAGTGACTGGACTGACCTTGAAGGAGCTGGGGGTGGTGATGGCCGACAGGGAGCTCTGGCGTGGGCTGGTCCATGAGGTCACGAAGAGTCAGAGACGACTGAATGAATGAAAGGCACCCTAGAGAAGTGGTAAAATGAGGGAGTGGAATCTCTGTGACAGGGATATTTTTCCTACTAGAGGAATTTAACTATAGATGTGGTTCCTGAGGCAAGGATACAACATTCTCATGTGACAACCAGATTGTCCTGCATCAAAGGTTCAGAGCTACACCCCAAATGGACACACACCCTTTTGTGCATAGAAACTCCCCACTTTGATATCGTCTTCCAATTCTTGCCAATACCAGGTTCCAATTTCCCTCTTCACTTCAGATTTTAAACCGTTTCAGACTAAATGTCAGCAAATTCTGGTGTCCCCCCCCCACTCCAGCACCTGGACAGAGTATAGGCCAAAAAAGGAAGGGGAAACATGCCAAGAGGAAAAGGGAGTGTTCTTAAGTTGCCTTCTTATTTCATTCCTTTTCCCTAGGATAAGAAAATAGATGCTGGTGGAAAAAAGGTTGAGTAAAATAATACTGTCTAGGAATACTACTTACCCCTGCATTATTTCACCATAACCTCAGCAGTTCTTGAAGATCAGTAAGTCAAATGCAGATGTTAAAAACACATAAAGTCTCCCAATTGTAGGCTGGAGACAGATACACTATTGAGAGAGCTTTTTTTTTTCACCCCAGCTGTTTCTTCATGCCTCAGGCATGAGCTTGGCTTGCAAGTTTCATGACAGACTTGTGAGCAAGCTAGTCTCTTGTTCATTCACTCTCATTTTGCCATACTCTTTTTTAAAAATATAAATGCCACATGAACATTTATTGGTCATCATAGGTTTTCATGGCCAGAATCACTGGTATGTAATGAAATTTGAAAAATTGCTGTGAGTTTTCTGGACTGTATGTTCCCGAAGCATTCTTTCCTGACGTTTCACCCACATCTATGGCAGGCATCCTCAGAGGTTGTAAGGTCTGTTGGAAATTAGGCAAGTGATGCTTATATATCTGTGAAATGTCCAGGATGGGAGAAAGAACTCTCATCTGTTTGAGGAAAGTGTAAATGGTGCAAACCTTGATTAGTGGGCCCTGATTGAAAAAAATTGAAAAAAAATCAGTTTCAGGTTTCAAAGTGCTAATTCTTTTTTAATTGTATGGTACTTACTTTGAAAGTACTTGTTATACTCCAGAAACTTGGTTTTTGTGGCTGCCACTAAGTATGGTGAATTGGTTGAGACTCTATCAGAGTATATTGAAAAACTATAGCAAAATGGGTTGCAGGATGTCATGCAAAAACATTTTTTTGCAATTTAATAAACTTTTTCCATATTTTTATGATAGAACCAATTAGGAAATGACATTTATAACCCAGGGACAAAAATCATGTTACATAGTTTTACCAAAGTACAATCATTTTCCTGTGCTATGTGTGTTGTTTCAATCCTGCATTCCCCTTAATGACTGAGCATCAGTCCTCACTACCTCTGAGGATGCTTGCCATAGATGCAGGCGAAACGTCAGGAGAGAATGCCTCTAGACCATGGCCATATAACCCGAAAAAACCTACAACAACCCAGTCCAAAGACAGGTTGCAAAATTTGATACATTGGCTGGTGTGTGGATGGCCAAAAAATTAATTTCTTAAATAAATTTCCTTGAACTATGTATAAATTAGTACCCCATGTCACAAGCAATTTACAAGTCGCTTTGTTCAGAGTGCAGCTTTAGGGGCAACCATCATTCCACATTATATACATGCAATAAAGTCAGTTGGCTTCAAAAGAAATCACAAACTTAGAGCTAGTCACAGGATATGCTTTCCATCTTGTATAAACATTACTACTTTATGTGCCAACATTTTGTCAGGTAATGCCCCTTAATCAAACAGGGTTTGCAGCTTTACTTACCTTTGAAACTGGCATACCTGAAGGCATAGATATATGTACAGAGAATGGAATTCAATTTCTTTCTCCTTTTCCTCCCTTTTTTGTTCAGTTCTGTGGAATTCCTGCTTGGTCATTTGAGATGGGAGCTGCCTTCTTTGAAATGACAATTTAGCAAGATCTGGCTTTATAACGTCTGTTTTCTAATAATGTTTTTAATATGCGGTTGAAGGCAATAACAAAGAAGACAGTTTATAAGCAATTGCACATTATGATGAGTGGCTGGATTTTGGACCCACCGGTGCATATTTTAAAATGCACACAAAAATGCACACATCTGGAAACACCAGCACAGTGGCACTTTATCTTAGTATATGCTTTTTAAGCTTATCAGTGTCGAACATGGAGGATGCAGAAAAATATTGAGCTCTAGGAGACAAGAAATAATAAGCGAAGTCATACTGGGTATTCCATGAGATGTAATCAAGAATGGTTGTGTGTTTTTATGGAAAAGGGTAATAGGCTAGTTCATCTATAATGAACGTTTAAATGACATATCCTATGGTATGTATTGCTGTTGTTTCTGGCAATACATATCAAGTGGTTTTCTAGAATTGAGAGTGTATGGCTCTCTCAAAGTCACCTACTGGAGAATTGAACCTTGGTCTCCAGAGTTGTGGTCCAACAGTTAAACACTATTCCACACTGATTCTTTTGGTGTACCTGCTATGTATATATCATATAGCTTCCAAGACTGTAGTCTTTCAAAGCAACATTTTTTTCATAAAACAATAATGAAGGTGGTTTATAAGCAATGATACATTCTGATGAGTAGCTGGATTTTGGACCCACAGGTGTAAATTTTAAAATGCACACAAAAATGCACACATCTGGGAACACTAGCACAGTGGTGCTTTATCTTAGTATGTGTGGTGGAATGCAAAGATTTCTAAAATGTGCACAACACTGTTCATTTGGTAAAAAAATATTCACAAATGCCTAGGATTTTGAAGAGTATTCTGCAAATCAAAATAAAAATTAGTAAGAATGATGCACCAATCTGACAATATACTCAAAAGCAGGGGTCCTCAAACTAAGGCCCGGGGGCCGGATGCGGCCCTCCAAGGTCATTTACCCGGCCCTCACTCAGTCTGAAATGACTTGAAAGCACACAACAATGACAATAATCCTATCTCATGAGCCAAAAGCAGGCCCACACTTCCCATTGAGATACTAATAAGTTTATATTTGTTAAATTGTTCTTCATTTTAATTATTGTATTGTTTTTAAGTGATTTTTGCACTACAAATAAGATATGTGGTATGCATAGGAATTCATTCATGTTTTTTTCAAATTATAATCCGGCCCTCCAACAGTTTGAGGAACTGTGACCTGGCCCTCTGTTTAAAAGTTTGTGGACCCCTGCTCAAAAGCATAATTCCAACAACTGTGCATCCCTAGTGAAAGTCCTGTTGAGATAAACAGTCTTAGTACTGTTTAACTTAAGTAATGAACAAAATCTAGCTACCAGTATTTAAAACTCTAAAATCAGGACAGTAAATAAAGAGCGGCACTAAAAAACCAGGGGAATTTCAGACAAGAATAAATCCTCCCAACAAAGGATCCCAAAGGCAGCAACAAGCCAGGCTTCACACTTGCCTCAAACAGACTCTGGAGAGAGGGAGGGAGGGAGTGTGTGTGTGTGTATGCAAACCTCACTTGCCTAGTTTCCAACAAACCTCACAACCTCTGGGGCTGCCTGCCATAGATGTGGGAGAAACATCAGGAGAATATGCTTCTGGAACATGGACATACAGCCCAGAAAACTCATAGTAATCAAGTCTTAGTACTCTCTCCCTCCCTCTCTCCAGGTGATTGCTTCTTTTCTACTGCAGTATCTTTATTTTCTGCTTTAAGTAAGCACCATTGCTTGCCCAGAAATCTTACCTTGAAGATCTTCTACTGTGTTCATAGTGTACTTTTTCTTTCTTTCTAAACATTTCTACATCTTAAAATGTATTTCTCTCCCTATTGGTTTCATGAAGGTCCCTGTGAAGTAAAAGAGAACAGCACAGTGGGATATACAGTGCCGGGATTTTTTTTTAAAAAAGTCATCTATTAACATTTCTTCTGTCTTATGGATATGAAACAAAACTCTAAAGATTGTTTATGTTCCACTTTAATGCTATAGCACAGCTAGATTTGACTGTTCTTTCAAACCTTCTACCCACCCTGCTGGTTGGTTACAGAAGGCCAGTCAAATTCATGTCTCACAGAAATTGGACCCAAGCCTCTCTTGTAAAAGGTTATTGAAATTCAGTCTGCTTTTTTGTTTTTTTGCTTAGATATATAAGGCAGTCAGCAAAGGGTTCTTAAGCAAAGAGACTATGATGACTAAAGTTTTAACTGCTGGTGTTTAAAAGGAAAAAGGACAGACAGATTGCAGTCCCATACATATAAACTTATACACTCAGGGTACATCTATACTGACATTTTAATGTAGCTTAGAACAAGTTTGGAATGAACTCGTTTCACTGCACAGGTGAATAGATTGTCATGCCTAGAAATGATTTGAAACCAGGATGACGATTACATTGAACGTGGAATGTGGCTTCAAACTGCTGTGCAAGGTTTTCTTTCCATTTCTTTCGATGATATTTGTCTCGTGATGTTTTGTATTGATGTTGTTCACTGCTTTGAGTCACCTGAGGGCTGAGAAAAGTGGTATATAAATAAAGTAAATAAATAAATAAAAAAGGAACAGCAACAGTTAAAATGTTGGTAATCAATTACCTGTCCCAAGGGGCCAATGAGCCCATGCTGCCCAGCCATGTTCTTGGGACATTTCTCAGCAGCCCCCTTTCTGGATTCTTTACTGCAGTTCAGCAGGAGTGGGTGTCTACAATGCACTCTGCATTTTTGGAGCCAATTTTCACCCTGGATCTGGGATATACTGGGATCTTCTGCAGTGCCTTTTATCTTGTAACTTGGACTTTCCTGGGACTTTACAAAATGTGCAGAATTCCTAACGGCCCAGGTACCCGCTGTTAGCAGAACCGCCTTTTTTCATCTGTGGCAGGCCAGACGGCTGGCCCCCTACCTGTCCAGGGACGACCTAGCTACAGTGATCCAGGCCACGGTCATCTCAAGACTGGACTACTGTAATGCCCTCTACATTGGCCTTCCTCTGTCGGTGATCCGGAAGCTCAAGTTGGTACAAAACGCAGCCGCTCAGCTTCTTGCGGGAATTCCAATGAGATGCCACATAACACCAATCTTACTACAGATGCATTGGTTACCAATTGAGCACTGGATCACTTTCAAAGTGATGGTACTCACCTTTAAGGTCTTGCATGGTCTAGGGCCAATGTATCTGAGGAACCGCCTCACCCCATATCAACCCCAGAGATCCCTCTGTTCTGAGGACCAAGATCTATTGGAAATTCCCAGTGTCAAGACCTTGCGTCTAACAGCAACCAGACGGAGAGCCTTCACAGCAGTGGCACCATCACTCTGGAATATTCTGCCACCTGAAGTCCGTGCCTTGCGGGACTTACCAGCTTTCCGCAGGGCATGTAAGACATACCTGTTTCGACAGGCTTTTAATGTTTGATATTGCCGTTTTTAAATTGTTTTAAATTGCTTTTAAATTTTGTTAGATTTTAGCCATTCTTGTAAGCCGCTCCGAGCCCCAGGGGAGTGGCGGCATATGAGTCCAAATAAAATAAATAAATAAATAAATAAATAAATAAATAAAATTGTGCACTGCCTCACACATTGGCAGCATGCATTTTGTGACCACCATGGTTTCAAGCCATCTTGAAATTGAATTAAATGGTCAGTGTAGATGGGCCCTAAAAGTGTTGAAATAAACTGACATAATCATATTTCCTGAACCATGTTGCAAACTGGTCCACCATCCATACTGGCTGCCACCACCATCCCCTTCCCCCTTCGATTATCAGCACAGGGCAAAAGGCATGGAACAGCCCAGTATTGCCACTGATAGGGCTCCCAATGACTGCAGGCCTCCATGAGAGCTCCTGGTCCTTGTAGGAAGTCTATGTTAACTTCCTTTTCCTGGTACCATGGGCACCTCTGCTGATGTAAACATGGAGTTCTGTAGACTTCTGGAAGCATCAACAACAATGTGAATAGGAAAGTTGAGCAGGGCCAAAGTGGTCTTAGCCCAGCTATACTCCATTTCACTGCTGCCATGAGTTAAGGGCTGGTCCCAGATTAATTGGCCAGTCAGTTGGATAGCAGCAGATGTCATGGGTGATGCCTCCAATTGCAAGTATTGGTCACTATTGTTCACACTGCTTTCATGAGCCTTTCACCTGTCTGATTAACAGCACTGGTTCTTACCCTAATCCACATGAACACATGGCACAAAAGAAGACCTATGTTGTATCATACTAAAACAGCGTTTCTCAACCCCTGAGCAGGTCGTGAGAGGGTGTCAGAGGGATTGCAAAGACCATCAGAAAATACAGTATTTTCTGTTGGTTATGGGGGTTCTGTGTGGGAAGTTTGGCCCAGTTCTGTCATTGGTGGGGTTCAGAATGCTCTTTGATTGTAGGTGAACTATAAATCCCAGCAACTGTAACTTCCAAATGTCAAGGTCTGTTTTCTCCAAATTCCACCAGTGTTCACATTTGGGAATATTGAATATTCGTGCCAAGCTTGGTCCAGATCCATCATTGTTTGATTCCACAGGGTTCTCTGGATGTAGCTGAACTACAACTCCAAAACTCAAGGTCGGTGCCCACCAAACCCTTCCAGTATTTTCTATTGTTCATGGGAGTTCTGTGAGTCAAAGTTGTTTCAATTTCATCATTGGTGGAGTTCAGAATGCTCTTTGATTGTAGGTGAACTACAACTCCCAGCAACTACAACTCCCAAATGACAAAATCAATCACCCCCCAACCCCACCAGTATTCAAATGTGGGCATATTGGGTATTTGTGCCAAATTTGGTCCATTAACTGAAAATACATCCTGCCTATCAGATATTTACATAACAATTCATAACAGTAGCAAAATTACAGTTATGAAGTAGCAACAAAATAATGTTATGGTTGGGGGTCACCACAACTTGAGGAACTGTATTAAGGGGCCACTGCATTAGGAAGGTTGAGAAACACTGTACTAAAGGCTTATCTATTACATCATTCTGTTCTCACTACAGCCAGTCTCATGTTGCTGGGAAGCACACAAGATGGAGGCGTACCCTGATGCTCAGCAGAACCATATCACCTTTAGTATTGGAGTTAGTATTGGAGATAATATATAGTGGGGTTAACTCAATAAATGCATAATTAATACTTGCTGAGCCAAATGAGAAACTAAATCTGCTCATACAACCAGGGAACCATATAGCTAGGCCATTAACTTGACCTGAGAAGTAGGTGAGAGGATGAGTTTTGATTTAAATTCCACAATGAGCTGCATGTTGTTAGCAATTTAGACTTACATTTTTCTCAACTGTAGTCATCGAAGTACTGTAAGAATAGAATGTTGACATTTTTAAAGGTTAGTCTATCAAAATATTTGCTGATTTGAGAAGACCAGTTCAGTGGGTACATAACATTTTTGTAATGAGCATAATGAGTACTTAAAACCTCAAGATCATGTTGCAAGGATAAAAATACAGCATTTCTACTAAAATCTACATCACACCACTGGTGTCATGTATTGCTTAGACTCACAGGAGAATTTTGGATTACACATCCAAAGGTCTTTGCATAATTTGAGGCTAGTCATAATTTTTAAAAACCTAATTCTCATAGGGCTCCTCTGAAGAAAAAAATGGAAGAAGTTGGGAGATAGAAAGCAGAATGTACTCCTGCATGCCCGCCAATTGTCCCAATTTGACAAAGACTCTATTAAGTCCTCCTACTCTTGCACTTTGAACTCAGTTTGTAGCAATTTAAGTAAACAGAACAAATGGGAAAGGCCCAATTAATTCCCTGCCATCCCAAATTTCCAGCTGCTTTTAAAATATCTTAATTACTTTCTCCTCCTTCTGCCTTTCCCATTTGTCCTGTTTACTTAAATTGCTACAAACGAAGTTCAAAGTGCAATAATAGGAGGACTAAATAGAGACTTCCCTGTAGACTCTGGCAAAAGCAAACTTCCAGAGACCTCCTAGGACCTCATCACATTCCTAGGACCTCATCACATGGAGAAATTTCCCTGTCATAAGACACTTCTGCTGTTTTTCAAGTACGGAGAGGCATGGAGCCCAACAGATGACATATAAGCACTTTCGGCTGTCATGTATAGCCCCTCATCTTTGAAATGTTGTTGAAGTGTTCTATGAGGAGGGAGCTCTGAACATGAGTGAACAATCGTGTTCTGAGCTCCTAAAGCACATCAGATCCATAGTTCCAGCTGAAAATATGTCGGATGGGAAGTGTCTAACTTGCCTGTCCCATTTTGTCATTGAACTGTGGTGTTTTGAGGGTCTGTCTTTTTCATATTCTTGACAAATATTTGGCTTTCTGGCTGGGTTTTAAAATATAATCCTCCAAGTTGGTCAAGAAGGAATGTTTACATTTGCATGTACTTAAATGGTTTTACTTATAAAAAATAAACTTGAAGTATGTGACAAATTCCTCTAAGTTGTGTTTTGAGCAGGAATAATATAAAAATTCAGCAGCAAGGAAAGGTTGTTAGAACAGATAAAGCAATGTGGTTGCTCTCAGGGAAAAGATGAACCACAAATAAACTATTTTGTGGAAATGTAGGAAGATAGAAGAGATAAAAGATGCCAGCTACAATGGGGTCAAAAAGTTCTAAGCTATTTAACAGGATGCATGTCCTTATCTTTTGTACGAATAGCTCAGTGTGTTTGTCATGGTTGCTATGGCTCCAGTCAAAATTAGTGGGTGACTAACATGTTTTAGCTTCTGATTGTCAGAATATCAAAATAAAGGAAGATGGTGGCAAAAAAAAATCCATGGTTAAAGGGGAAATGGAATTTTTACACTGTTAAAAGTAACCAAAGTCCTCTGTGTTGTCCTTGTTACAATTCCTCTTCTTTGTTTTGCATGGATTTTTCACATAATTCTGATAACATTTGGGAAGAAATAGTATATTAAGATACACTTGCATTCAATTAGAATGATGCCGTGAACTTTCAAGAAGAATTATGCAACACATAATATTATTTTAACTGATAGACAGAATGACTGGTAGACAGTGATTTTTTTTAAAAAAAAAAAGACACCAAGAAACTTCTACCTGTGTTAAGGTACGTTTTGTATAGTTTTACTCCATCTTGCTTTTAAATATATTGTAGGCTTCCTTTAGTCCCATTAGTGGGGGGAAATTAGATCTGACAACAATAACACCCTTTTCAGAATATATTCTACAAATACAGCCTTCATTCAGAAGGAAGGAGAGAGAGAAAGAACACCTGTAACAGAAAAAAAAAAACAATGCTTTCCAATTTCAATGAAGAAAGAAAACTCATCTATCCGAACGCATCTCTCCCTATGAACCTTCCAGGAAGTTGAGATCATCTGAGGAGGCCCTGCTCTCCATCCTGCCTGCTTCACAGGCACGTCTGGCGGGGATGAGAGACAGGGCCTGCTCTCTGGTGGCCCCTCAGCTGTGGAAGTCCCTGCCTAGGGATATTAGATCGGCCCACTCCCCCCGACCTTTCAAAAAAGAGTGAAAACCTGGTTCTTTGAACAAGCATTTGGAGCATGTTCAGATAAACTCAAAAGAACCAGGAATGGCTAAGACGATGGAACGACTGAGGATTTGAACAAGAATACATGGTTTTTATAATATTTATTGTTTATTGCTTTTATGGGTTTTAATCTATTGTGATGTGGTTCTTTTCCTGCTTTTAAATGATGTATGTATTTATATATATGGCACCTAATTGTTGCCAATTTGTACACCGCCCTGAGTCACCTTCGGGCTTATATGGGCGGGATAAAATTGCTGTAAATAAATAAATAAATCTGAGTATGGAAACTCAGAAACTACCATCATGCTTTGCTTTTCTTTTGGTGCTGTAACATCATCAGATGAAAAATTATAAAAGTATCTTCTCTAAGTGTGGTGTGAGATGGCCACTGTAAACAACTGGAGGACTCTAGTAGCGCATTAAATGGCTTGCATTCTCCACAAAATCTTCAATCATCTTGTTTCTTTTTTAAAAAAAAACATTTCCTGCCTGTGGCAGTAGCTACTTCTCTGTCCAAGGACCTCATCAGATGGAGCTTCCATTTCTACAAACTTCAAAAACAAAATCCTATGGATCCCATCAAATGACACACAACCTGTTTTGTAGGTTTCCTATGGAATTCTGTCTCCACTGCATGTAGAAATGAGTGGATTTAAAAGAAAGGCAAAAACTGATCCACTCTTCTCCCCGCATTTAGAAATGGTTAGAAACAAGGGTTTTGTTTTTGTTTTATGCATGGGATGGGGAATAGTGCATTCATCCACTTTCAGGATGTTTGTGACATTTCAATATGGGCATGCATGTGGATGGTCTTTTCAGGCCCCTCGGTGCTACTTCTGCCACCATTACTATTTGGACATAGAAAAGGACTAGTAACTAATTCTATTCTCCCTTTTTTTAAAAAAAAAAAAGAGTTGTTGTAGCTGCATAATTTTGAACATTGTAAATTCTGCAATTGCCCATTTAAAAAACAAATGTAAAAACCCCTGATATGGGCACTCCATGGATGATGGAATGGGAGGAGACAACAGGCCACCTGTGTGATGAGCAATGAAGTGCATAGTTTAACTAGAAACAGGCAGAGGCAGATCCTGTGTGATGGGAGTGAGCAAATTTTCCATCTTCTTTCAAGATGGAATACCATGTAATGTAATGTAATGGGGGGGGGGGGGAACAAACCCTTCAATTTCTGCTCCCACCCTCCGCCCCCACACTTGGAGTAATGAGGTCCATGCTTCCAACTACTCCAGTGAAATCCTGTAATATACTCCTGTACATTAAAGCACAGTCTTCCTGAACATTTGTTTCTTGAAGATATCTGGACTACAGTTGCCATCATCCTAAAATACCATGGTAATGGCTATGCTGCTGTATTTCAACAGCAACATAGATTGAGAAAGGCTGCACTTTTTGTGATTTCCAAGCTGTTGTAAAGCTGTGAACAACATGGCTAATGAGCTAACATTTATCAGATCCAAGGAAACATAAGACAGACTATTTTGCCAGAGAGCATTGTGTTTCCACTTTGGAAAATCAGTGTCACTTCATTCATATCAATAGCTTGGGAAACATGCAGCAAGACAAAAGTTGCTGCCAGTCCAGCTGCTACACTGATCCACATAAACTGGCACTAGGTGAGTTAACTGGCTCCAATTCTGATTGCACCACATTCCACTTAATGGTCACTTGAATCAAAATTGTTGGCAATACGTTTGATTATTTGCAGAGCATGAACACTTTGGCGCAGCAAGAAGTTTGGAAACTAGAATTTCAAAATACTAAGAGGACAAAATAAATGGAAATATTATTTATTCCATCAGCTTGATCACACTGATTTGCTAGCTTTATGCTGTACTAAGTGATGAGGTGGGAGACAATCTTTGTGTGACAAGTGTCTTTTCAAGGTTGACCCTACAGTTGCTAGCCTTGGAGCATGCCACTTTCACCTTGGTGTACGGTCCTCCATAAAATCTCTTCTTGGATTTGGGCCCCAGACTTCTAGGAAATCTGTGGATAAGCTTGCTGTAAAAGTTGTTTCTTTGATATGGCCACTGGCCACCCTTTGTTTTAGAGTAAAGAAAGCTGAATAGGGTTGGAATTAAACCATTACCAAAGATATTTAACTTTGTTTATTATACCCTGCACAATAATTGATGGTTTGACAAGTTCCAGTGGCGAGTTCCAAAACACAGAACAGAATACAAGGAGGTGTTATAAGATCTGCTTTCTTTCATTTTTCAACATCATGCCCTGACTCTCTTCACTGATTTCTCCAGATTTCACCATCTGATTCTCCTGTCCAGAGTCAAACAATTTTTAAAAATGTCTCTCTCCCAAGCAGAGGCATCTCCCTCTCATCTTAGAATTCTTTGTGCTGGGTTAGCCTGTGTTTACAGTTATTCACAGTGCTCCCTCTAATTTTTGCTTCTTTTGAGATGGGCAGGGTTGAGGGGCAACAGGCAAAGCTTTGCTCCTCTCCTCTGTTCACAATTGTTAACTGCATAAGGAATAACATCCAAAAATGGCTGTTGTGCCTGGCCAGGTCAGGGTCTGCTGGATTATTAAGCTGGAGAGAGAAAGGCAAAATGAACCCAGTGCCACCAATTAAAAATTCTATTCCCCAGAAAAAAATAATCCTTCAGTCCCCAAATGTCTAGTATTGCAGAGAGGAAGATGATAACAATCATAAATATCTAGAAATCTTACTTTTCTGTGTTTTCTTGGTCACTTTTCTTAAATGTTTAATTTTTAAATTACTGCACTGCTAGAAATTTGGGGACTTAAGGAAAATTTTTATGCTGGTGTAAATAGTTACACTCCATAGTACCTTACTACCAGTAGTCCAAGAGCCATGCTATATGATATAGACCAGTGTTTCTCAACCTGGGAGTCGGGACCCCTGGGGGGAGGTTGTAAGGCAGTGTAAGAGGTGTCACCAAAGACCATCAGGAAACACATTTTTTTCTCTTGGTCATGGGGGTTCTGTGTGGGAAGTTCAGCCCAATTCTCTCGTTGGTGGGGTTCAGAATATTCTTTGATTGTAAGTGAACTATAAATGCCAGCAACTACAATTCCCAAATGACAAGGTCTATTTTCCCCAAACTCCACCAGTATTCACATTTGGGCATCATGAGTATTTGTGCCAAGTTTGTTCCAGATCCATTATTGTTTGAGTCCACAATGTTCTCTAGGTGTAGATGAACTACAACTCCCAAAGTCAAGGTCAATGCCCACCAGACCCTTCCAGTATTTTCTTTTGGTCATGGGTGTTCTGTGTGCCAAGGTTGGTTCAATTCCATCATTGGTGGAGTTCAGAATACTGTTTGATTGTAGGTAAACTATAAATCCCAGCAACTACAACTCCCAAATGACAAAAACAGTCCCTTCTCTCAACCCCACCCGTGTTTAAATTTGAGTGTATTGGGTATTTGTGCCCAATTTGGTATAGTGAATGAAAATACAACCTGCATATCGGTTGTGTACATTACAATTCATAACAGTAGCAAAATTACAGTTATGAAGTAGCAAAAAAATAATGTTATGGTTGGGGGTCACCACAACATGAGGAGCTGTATTAAGGGGTCACAGGATTAGGAAGGTTTAGAACCACTGATATAGACTGAAGATGATATCAATATTTCTACTGAGAAAGTTTATCAAATTCCAGGAGCATGTGTTCAGCCAAAATAGCTTTGAAGAAACTTTCCAGGATGCCAACAAATACCCTGTTTTTCCAAAAGCATTCTCTTTCCCACTGTACCATTTGTCAGCAGCAACATCACACAAGACTTCTGCCATGAGGTCAAAGACAGCATGTCTGGAACATCTTCTGTATGTCTTGGAAATTACAAAAGCAAAAGATACAAGTAGAATAAGAAAAGTTTTGGCAGCTGACTCATGAGGTATATATTTTACCACTTTTGCCAGCATCGTGCTTGGTGTGTGGGACACTGTGTGTATTGGTATACTGAAGTATAACATATATTATGAAGTATGTTCAACTTCTATAACAGGATTAATGTTTTTCTTCTTCCTGGAAAAACAAATACAGAAAGTTTTTCAATCACTTTAAATTGTCCTTTAAATGCATCATTTTGCCTTAGGGTTCTAGATGTCATGTAAGTGAATCACAGGATCCCATCAGATTAAATTCTTCCTTCCAACCTACCCTGCCCAAACAGAAAGGGAAATCACTGCCTGGACTCAGAGAAGAAGAGCTCGGGCATCTGTAGCAGTAGAAAACACCTTTAAGTTTGGAATGTGCCCTACATGAAAATTGTTAATAAGGGTGAGAAAGCGGAAGAGATGTTTTCAAATTAACTATACATTCCAGCCATTCTAAAAAGTCTTGAGGTTTAAGTTTCTTTTTCTTAGCTTATCCTGTTTGGGGATGATTCTTTTTATTTTCCCTGCATTTGTCAGTATTCTTGAAAACATGAGGATTTGTTTATTCCTTATTCATTGTCTTTGCTATGATTCACTATTAACAACACATAGTATTTATGCAGAGTTCAAAGGGCTTCACATATTTTGTCTTCAGGAGCATCTGCATTGCAAAATTAATGTTCCACTGCTATGTTTCAATTCTGTTGAATCATGGGAATTGTAGTTTAGAAAGCCTTCTCTGCCAAAGAGAAGTGGTGCCTCAGCAAACTACAAACCCTAGGATTCCATAGGATTGAGCCATGACAGTTAAAGTGCTGTCAAACTTAATTAACTCTACAGAATAGATGCACCCCTTGACTCTGGGACTACCTACACATGCCCTGAGTGGGATACTCCAGATCAACATGACCAAAGTCCACACAGCCAGGTAGAAGTCACTCCAGTCCAGTATTTATTCAAACAAGTTTGTGGAAATTTGCAAATCGGACAGAACCGATTTTCCCCATTTTGAAGAAAGTGAAATAATGGATTACTAACTAAAAATGGTGGTAGTCTGTAAAACTATTAAGTGTGAAGTCTAAAATTGCCATAGTGCAACAAAATCCCAAACCCACAAAACAGAGATACTTTTGTTGGCCAGCCAAAATGCAAAAAAATTAATAATAATCATGCCAGCTTTTGAAGCTTCATTGGCTTCTTCATCAGATAAAACTGTTAAAAGTCATCCAGGAGAAAAAAAGTTATGATAGAATTATGGGCCTAGATGTTACTGGGAAATGGGGGGGGGGGGGCATAGGGACAAAGAGCAGCAAACCATAGGCAATAAAACCCTTGTCATGACCACCTTCCATCTAGAAATCTGTGTCCTCAATGTGAAAAACCATGTGGGCCCAGAATAGGTCTTTACAGTCATTTATAGATCTAAAGACAAGACTCTACTCCTGGAAGACAATCATATTCAGCTGTGAGCAATTGCCCATGACCATACTGCACTACTGCTGCAGGACCAACTCTCTAAAGACCTTTTCACACAGGCTTATTTGCCCATTGTACACTGGTTCCTCTCCCCTTTTGCCATGGAGCCCATTATACAACATACATCTTCTTCCACTGGGGCAAAAGGGGAGAGGAAGTGGCATATGCCACCATGGCAGAAACACAGGAAGCTTCCTGTGTTGTATTTGCAACAATGGGGGCAAGTCGGGCAGCGGCTGCTTCTTCCTGTGGGATGGGGCCAAAAATAAGTCAGGCAATGTGGGGCATGGAGCAACAGGTTCTCCCCATCCCCTGCTGGGACCCCATCACAATGCTAGGTGAATCCCAACATTAATACCAGGTCTTGAGGTGCAAGGTTTTCCAATAAAACTTTTATCTGGTCCTACACCAGGATCCTTATTTTACACTTACTGAAGTATCATTCAGATCAAATTTGCAATCAAATTCCAGTGTTGAGCACTAATACACTTTGGCAGTCAGAATCAGATACATTTATAGTGTTTGGCTACAATTCAGAAGTTGTTCAAATTCATTGAAATGAAGCACAGAGAGTGAGAAATAGCTGTGTGAATTATAACACATATTAAATAGCTCATTTCCTTCTCCCCATAAACAAAGAAATGGTAACCTGGAAATCTTCTGATTTGTTAAGAGGGTCACATAAATCTGGATTATTACATTCCCGTGGTCTCGCAGAGATATTTCCTTGGTACCTCTGTGGCCTATCTCATTACATAGCCTTCCATGGGTATGTTGTTTTCTCTCTTCACAACATGATTAAAACTGTTCATTATTTTGTAAAGAAAATCTACGGAGAACATGCTGTCCCAAATAACATTTGAGACCAAGAAAACCGTAAGCACACATCGCTACCGCCACTGACCTGGGATTTACAATTTATAATTTGTGAATTATAGGTTCAACTGTATTGGGAGGGAAATGGTTTGGTAACTCTTCACACCCTCAAACATTCAGGCTTTCCCTCACATTAATTCAAGTGACATTTTTGATGTCTTGCTTGCCTGCAAGTCTTCGTCCTGTGTATCTCAGAGGCCCATGTGTGCAGATGCCAACACAGAATGACATTGAGCAGTTCCTCTTCTCTATAACTGTCTTTAACAGGAAGTGTGAATGTTTACAGATTAACTGAGGGCTAATCGCTGAACTTCCTAGCAGAAGAAGAAACCCATTTGGTCACATTTTGCCATCCTTGGGGAGGGGGGGGGGAGCAGAGGGGAGATGTAAAAACATTTGGATTGGCCTGAAATAAAAGCATATGCTTCACACACTTGTAACCAACCCCAGAAAGAGAAGGGGGAAAGAAACCTCAGTCTTCTTGGCTTTGAACATTTTGAACAGGAAGCCATTTAGCATTGGAATGCATGCTTAACCAGTCCAAGAAACACCCGTTCTTATTACTTCTGGGGTATTGAGGTGAAAAAGCATAATTTATAAGCGGACCCTCTTTTCCTGTTTTGTTTTGATTTCCTCTGTCCTCTCGGCCAAGTCTGTTTTTGAAATGTTGCATTAGGAAACACATTTCCTCTCTTTTTAATTCTCGCCTTTGGTTTTGTTGGTTCAGCTGTACCTTCACTTCAGGTAATAGTTCCTGCTCTTATCTGGCTTGAAGTCCAAAGACAAGGAAAGATACATGTTATGCTTTTCATGGTTTATGAAGTGAATGAGGAATCTGGGTGGAGTTAAGGCTACTGTGGGATCAATGTGAAGGGAGTCACCCAGATATTCTTTCTTTCACAGGATATTCATAAGTGTATGTTTTAGAAGGAAAATACAGAAACCACAAGATGCATTAAGACAGCTCCATAATATAAAACATTCTTATCCATGACCACAGTCATTTCTTTGCATAGAATCATAGAGTTGGACCATCAAGTCCAACCCTGGTCAAGTCAAACAAAGTTTTGCATTATATGGTTTGCTGGGATATTTTCTGGAACCAGTGATACTTGCAATGTTTTGCAAAATATAATGGTGTTCAAGATCCTCAGGATTCTTAATGGGTTTTAATGTCAAGGCCCCAATATCCAATCCCCCAGAGCCAGAAAGGCAAAGTGTCAGCCCCTATTTATCTTGTATATTTAATATTTTGCAAATTTCGCAACAAACAGTGATGCCTGGTAGGTTTCACTGTCCCATTTGTATGGGTGAGTCTTAACCAGACTTTATAGTTTTCTGCCCCTGGAGGCTGTTCAGACTCTCTGAAATTTGCGTATGTGGATGTCTGAAAGTAAACTTCTGGTTTTGAAAAGAAGGGGGTGACAAAGCAAAATGTTAAACTGTATATGGTCTGGTTGTAAAGTGTTTCAAAGCAAATTGACAGTCCTTTAGGATTTGCAGACCACAAGTAGCTCCAAAGACATTTGACAATCCTTGATGTGTTTTACATATGAGTGCAATTTCATGGTGGTCGGTTGCCACTTTAAAATAAAACATGTCTGGATTTTCCCCCGCTCAAAAAAATTCCTGACATTTTGTCAATATTTCTACTATAGTATAATAACACCCATTACTGCAAATATAAAAGTGCAATGAAGTGGTCACTAATATATAAATCTTTCACCTGTCATCTTCCAAAGTCTTCTCAGATGCTTCACAATCTGATACATTCAAGTTGACCAAATATGTTGTCAGCATCACATTTCACAGTGAGGGAACCGAGGCTGAAAGGCTGTGTGACTTGGCAATAGGCAGAGTCCATACTAGCACAAAAAAACAAAAAAAAACCAAACTCTTAGATCCTACTCCAACCTATTGTACCTAAACATTGCATACAGAAACATGATTAATTGCTGTTAAATATGAATAATGCCTACTCAGCCATCTAAATTTAGTTATGAAGTTTTGACGTGCTTTTAGTATCTCTGTTCTACAAGCACCACAGCTTCCAAATATAAATCACAGACACAAACCTTTTTAATGCTCCCAAGAATATATGCCTTCAACTCTTATAAACATTCATATATGTGTGTGTGTGCGCGCGCGTGCGTGCGTGCATGTGTGTAAAGAACCAAGGGTTCTCTCATTTTGAAAGTAACACTATTGGAAGGGATGTGGAAATGTTTATATGTTAAAATGTTCACAATATATGGGAGGGCAGAGAAATTTCTTGATGAATGTTGTTTCTCTGCTGCTACTTCAGGGTTATTTTACCTCACCATCTTCCTGAATTAGTCACATTAGCAATCCAAGACAGACAGGGATTACACAGTGAACTGGATGAGATCACCATGTTATGTAACCAAACAGATTTTGTTGCAAGATACTATTATTTAGTTCAAATAAGGTTGGTTGAAAATAAGGACAATATTACCTAGGCCAGCCATCTTCATAACTGCCGTGAATAAGATGAAATGTGATGTTAATTGCATGTGTCCATTTGGAGACATCACTAAGAGTGAATGCAGAGAGAGCTGTGGTGCTTCAGGAAGCCAACACAAAATTATTACCAAGCATAACACCCAAATGTTTTTTTCAACATTGTTTGAAAAGTATTTCTTTCTTATTTATAGCAAATATCATTATAAAAAGAAACATAAGCAGAAAAGTATGTGAAGCAAGATATGTGCTGTGTGACACTTCCTGTGAAGTAGAATATTTCACATTCACATGTAAAATAATAATAATAATAATAATAATAACAACAACAACAACAACAACAACAACAACAACTTTATTGCTACCCTGCCACCATCTCCCCGAAGGGACTTGGAGTAGAGAAGGCAAGCTGGGCCAAATGCAAAGGGTAAAATTGTAAAACCCCTGGGTGAGATAGAGAAATAAATGTACTTGTATATATACAAAGAAACAGAGCTAAATGTTATGCTACACTCTTGAAAAGCATTGTACAGGAGGCAAAGCATTTCATAGAAGTTCTAGCTGTGGTGTTGGAAAACAGAATACTATAGCTAGAATTTCTATGCAATGTTTCGCTTCCAGTACAATTGACATTTGATACTCATTTTAATCAAATGATACACATAGACATGAACATCCAAGCCAACCATTGCAATAAAAAGGAACATACTTTTGCAAAATACATCAATCACCAACATTCAGGACCTATGGAATTTTGTATCTAATTTAAAGCCACAATAACAAGTATGTTTGTCAAAGGATGTGCAAGTATTGTGTGCATATTTTTGAAAAGTGATTATCATCTAGTTAGGTTAGACAGGAAGTCTGTGTTGAGTCCTCTGCACATACCAATTAGTGAATGAAAAAGGACAAGGCTTGGAACCTCTGTAACAAAAAAGGGAAAAGAGGATTAATCTCACCTTCAGATGCGGAAACAGGAGCAGGTAGAGAGAAATTTCTTTGGCATGCCAAAAACTCTGCAAAACAATTTTGAATTATACCTTTTCTCTACAGTAATGTACAGTAGTCTACAGAAAAGGGGGTCACATCATGGATGATTTCAAAGGGGAAAAGGTAACCACTGGCAATAAACATATTTCACCAATAATTTAATGCAGGGACTATGGTCCAGCAGATGGTATTTGGGGTCTGGTTGTCAACAAATGCAATCATATTCAAGCCCTGGTAGAATGAGCTTTTTATTCTACTGTCGGGGTTTACATACACATCCTGTATTTGGTAATGAAATGGGACATTAAAAATAAGAGGGTTAGAAAGGGCCTCTTTTTTCAAAAATTCTGAAAGTACTTTTACTTAGATGCAACCGTTTGATCCCTCCCCAACACCTGTATTCCTAAATATTGATGTCCTTTCGTTCTGAAATAATGTAGAGTATCCAATTCAGTTTTGAGGTGAGCATAAAGGCAACAAGAGACTCACAAAAAGAGAAAATGTTCTTGATAGACCAATTCAAGAGCTACCTAGTCTTTCATTTTGCCTATATCAATGGCAAAACTCCAGAGGGATAGAAGCAAAATGCAGGGCTAGGTAGATCTTATCCTGGTCTATCAATGTTCTCTCTCTCTGCCTCTGAAAGATGCCAAGTTCGCCTGTCTTAAATTTTTACTACAAAAGAAAACCTATTGCTATTATTTTAGTCCCACAAGAAATGTCTGAGGAGCAGGGAACATTTTTTTCAAAACTAATTTAACCTGAATTTCCTTTTGTATTGAACCCACACACACACACACACACAAACAAACAAACAATCCAAAAACAATATGGGGGCAAAACAAATGGCAACACTTTCCCCAGAATATACAAAATGCTATCTAAAGTTTTTTTAAAGTGTGTAGAACACACTGGAGTGTGGATGTACTGCCTTGGTCTACTGCACGATATTACAGGATGAGTCTCCCTTATCTGTTGTGCTTGAAACCAGAAGTGTTTTGGAGTTCAGAATTTTTTTTCTTTCATGGACTTTGGAATATGTGTGTTTACAATTACCTGCAAAGTTAATCTGATACACTATATTTTAAATGATGTTGTGCCTGAAACAAAATTTCTGTACATTGTATCATCAGAAAAGAATGTTCAACCTGCATTTTGCTCTATTAGGTTATATCTGCAGACAAATATACTGTATCTTCAGTTTGGTGTCAAAACTGTTAAATCAAAGGACCATTTAAAACTGTAGCATTGTTTGTTTCTCTTCTAAATTCTTGAACTTTCAGGTCAATACAGATTAAATGTTGTACTCTTCTGTGCTTATTTATTTATTTATTTATTTGTCATGTCAGAAGCAAAATGAGGGTACAATTATAATGTATTTTTAAAAGAACACAAAAAGTTAAGAACTTGGCATTATGCTATATTTCCTTTGACCAGAAGCTGGCCTCTGGTGTCGCTGTGAAAAGGCCCTCCATTGTGCATGTGGCAAGGCTCAGAATGCATAGTAAATGGACTGTAGTTTGCTCTTCTCCACACTTGCATGTTGTGAACTCCACTTTGTAGCACCATTTCTTAAGAGTATCTCTGCATCTCGTGGTTGCAGCATGCAACTCTTCTGTAAAGTAGCAGCTTTATCTGAGAAAGTGACACAGTTTGAGTAAGTAAACAAACTGAAGACAACCTGAAATGACCAGTTGGTTAGTGATGGCTCAGCTACCATTTTGCATTTTTAGATTTAGCAACACAAGACTTGGTATGTTTCGTACATTAAAAATATAAATATAACGACTGAAGCACAATATGGGTGAGGGAGCAGAAGGGAAGGGGAAACAGGGTAAAAACATACAATGCCGAGATCCATCACCAAATTGTAGATTCAGAGAAGAAGATTACTGGACACACAGTTAACTTTTGGGACTAGTCATTCCCTGACGGATTTTGTATGCTGCTGCACAGAACTTTGCAACATTGTAGGTTGTAGCTGAATTAATATCTGCAAGTAGCATGGAGGTATAAAATTGTCCTGAATGGCCTGGGTGCTTGTATAACAGAGGTAAGATAAGCCTGGCACTGATATCCCTGTAGAACGGGCACTGGAGGAGCACATGTTCTATTGTTTCTACATGACCCGAGTCACAGGGGCAGAGTCTCTCTGGGAAAAGGATCTTCCGGTAGTGGCCTTCGAGTACAGCTGATGGGAGAGCGTGGCATCGAGCCAGGGTGAAAGCCCTTCGATGAATGGTAACCTCTAAGTTTGTTAAATATGCCATAGGGGAGGCAAGATATCTGCTGTCTTCATTTATAAGGAAGGTTGGAACCGAGGCCAGATCTAGTTGTCGCTCTGCGTCTGTGATACGTTGTTTAATAAGTGCTTTGGCTTGATTGTAATCCATAGCCAGTAGTAGGCCTGGAGAAAATCCCAATGAAGAGATTTTTGATGCTACCGCCTGCTTCCATGTGGATTGGAAGTCATCCTTCATGGTTAGTGGGGAAAGACCAAAGGGTGCACGGGATAGTCTGAGCCAGAGGTTGAATATGGCCACCCACACCCTGGCCTCCACTCTCATCTCTAGTCGCAGGGTGGCATTAGAACGCATTTAGGGACCTGCAAGGCCGATCTCAGAAACTTTGATTGAACCAGCTCTAATAGGGCAAAACTGGTTTAAAACCTTAGTTCCCAAATAAATTCAACATAACAGGAATTTCAAATGCTAGTGTAAACCTTAAGAGTCTTGAGTTCATTAGAAAGTGATTTGAGTGTTCTGTGTAATATATATATATATATCCAAAATAAGTGTACCCTATTCAAGTGACTTCATTGTAATTTGCTCTTTTACAAGGACAAAGTTGTTTATTTTTTTAGAAACTAGTCTGATGAAGTCATCCTTGGATGGGAATGTGAAACCTCGCAGCTTATGTGTCATCTTCATCCTTCCCAACTATAAAAAACTAGTCAACTGAAGTGAAATATATCTATACTCGGGCTGTAGAACAGATCTCAACTCTCAGGAATATGTATAAGTCATGAAAAGATTTTGTTCCACAGTGTAATCCCTTTATTTTTAAAACTAGTGCTGTCACTTCTCACAGGGAGAATTTAGGTTGCAGAAAAAAAATCTGGAGTAATTTCCAAGAATCTACTTTTCTGCAATCAAATCTACCATATATTCATTCATAATCATCATCATCATCATCATCATCATCATCATCTTTATTTATACCCCGCCACCATCTCTCCGATGGGGACTCGGGGGGGGGGGGGGTTACATGAGGCCAGGCCCAAACACCAATTACAATAAAGAAAACCAAGACACAACCAAAAACGCGAACAATAGATAATAACATCATAATTACATAAAACATATGGATACATAACAATATGAAAATTACAATAGACACAGGCACAGTGACAATGGGTGGGCTACATGTAATGATTAAAAGACAAACTGATTAAAACTAATTAAAAATTCAGACGAGATAAAAGAGAGAAGCAGATAATTTGTGGAGGAGAAGGGCTCAGAAGGACATTATTGATCTTTACAATAATTGTACATTCATTTTTGATGTTATCAAACAGGGATTAAATTTTTATTTGCAATAATAACTATTTTTTTCTAGGGAGTTGCACACTGACTCACACATTACATATTAGAGTATACATTGGTCTGTATCCACTGGAATCACACTGGAAGACCTAGAGATTCCTAGAGAGGTGTTCTCCCTAGAATCTCTATGTTCTTCAGTCTAGTAGAAGTCAGAGTTTCAGTGGAGGACTTATATATTCCTAGGGAGGACATTTTAACCTGCAAAATTCAAATCCACAAATGTAGAAGGCCAACTATAACTCCTTCCCCATCTGCTTTCACTTTATTTTTTTGTGCCAGCTGAAAATCAGCTTTGCTGAGAATCTCATCTCTTTGCAGGTTGTGGCAGTGGGGAACAGGGATAGGTCCCTCCTATTTCAACTTGAATCCACTATCCCAGCATCCCAGAGGTCCATGCTCATCATATGTTACATAATGCAAAAACAAATCATAAGGAAGATAACACAGAGAGACTTTCCCAAACAAATTTGCACTTTGTCAAGACCAATATTGATTAGTTAATTTCTATCTTGCCTTTCTTTCCCAGTATGGGTTTCAGGGTAGTTCACAGTATAATCTAAACTAAAATACAGTTATAATGATGGGTAAAACATGAAACAACTGGGAGAGATCACCCAGAGGCATGGGGTGTAGTGCTATCAGTACACTGATGACACTCAAGTATATTTCTCCATGCCTTCCAAAACAGCTCTAGCTAAGGACAGCCCATTACCTCCTCTGATTGAATGCCTGAAGGAGGTAATGGGCTGGATGATGAAAAACAAATTAAAACTGAATCCAGACAAAACAGGTGCTTGCCATCGAGAGTTCCAACCTAGGGATGAAGGTGTGTCAACCAATTCTGGATGGAGTTAAACTCCATCGGAGCTACCCAAAACACATTTTCCTCCCCGTAGTGGTGGAGAAAGCACCTCTCAGTGCTTCCCCTCCACTTTGGAAGGAATGTGGGCAGGGCCTGCTGTGCATTGTGCGATGGCACACAACAGGCCCTGTCCAAGCTGGGAATAAAAGTGGCAACATGGGGATAAAATGCCCCCTGTGAAGAGGTCTCTAGTCAAGACTTGGTTGGGCATGAGAACATGAAGAGGGCATCAATCATGCAGAAAATCAAATCAAAATGAAAGGCTTCTGAACCTTTCATTTGATAAAAATGGTAAAAGTTTAACTGGGAATGCTAGAAGAAATATAAGAGTAGCTGTGATGTACAAGCAGACTAAGGAAAATATTGATATTTCCCTCCTCTCACTGCAATATTTAACACATGCTTCTGGCTATACATAGCCAGTTGAGATCCTATTCCGGGAGAAAGGCAGCATGCAAATACAATAAATTAAAATATAATTATAAATAAACTAGTGGTCCAACTGATCCTGTTAAACGTGTAGTAAAGGAAATGACTTGTTCACTTCTACAACAGTTGCAAAAGTAAGAAACTCCAATATCTAACTGGAATTCTGCCATGGCTCATTAGTTCCTTTGCCGCAGAACTAAACTAAATGCTTGCGAAACTTTTCATTTGAGCTTCAGTGCAAAACTTTTAAAAGAACACATTGAACTCCTTTCCGTTGTGTATGTGAAAGAGGAATAGTTTTCTCTGCAGTATTGAATATTTTCTGCCACAAAATAGAGGTCGATATTTTGATCTCCAAGGAAGTGAGCTTGTTACCGTGGAGACTATTTTCTTTAAATGGAGCAAAGTTGTGGAGGGGATGCCTTCCCTGCTTACCTTGGCAACCATGAATTGCTAAATACTCTCCTTATGAATGCAGGCCTTTCAGTGCCACAAGGCCTTACCCGCAGGTATAAACATTCTTTCACTTTTTTAAAAAAAGGTGGAGGGGACTGTATGCTGCAAAAACACAACAAAGAAAAGGACATACAACAAAAAAGTTTCATTGAAATCAAATTAGGTTTGAAGATTAGGTACATCTTCAGTGATGTGAATCATGAATATAGTCTGATTTCCTATAAAATCAACAGCCATACTGGGCAGTGGTCAGAGCTGAGAAAAATTACTTTTTGGATTGTAGCTGCAAAAAGCTTCTTTTTGACAATAGGCAGTGGTCATGCTGGGTTTGAGTTTAGGGGTTTCAGGGAGCTGTAATCCAAGCTGCAACTTTCCCAACTCTGTCATCACGAAAAAAGAGATCAAGGTAGAAAGTGCCTCAGAAAGTGGTGAACTTGCCACCTCTGCACTAGAAATGAAGAAGTATCAACACTTGTATATAGAGCAAGCAGGAACAGAGGAAAACCTGTGGTGCATGTCTGCTGTCTTGTTTTCATCTCTGCTTCCTAGAACTATGCAACTCAAAGTATTTTGCTTTCTGCCAACATGTGGATATCAATTTCCCTTTTTTCCCTTGATAACCCTTTGTTTGAGAAGGGGGTATCATGAGGCTTCTTTGCTTCAAGATTTCTTCTCCAAAGACATGAGAGTCAGCCTACCAAAGTTAAGTACTTTTCTTTTGTCTATCCACTCTTTTATCTGAGATGTATTACCTGCAACAATAAAAATAAGTGTTTACATTTTAACCTTATCAGAGCATTTTCTCTCTTGTTTCATACCATATAGAAGGGGTCCTCAAACTAAGGCCCAGGGGCTAGATATGGCCCTCCAAGGTCATTTACCTGGCCCTCGCTCAGGGTCATCCTAAGTCTGAAATGACTTGAAAGCACACAACAACAACAACAACCCTATCTCATCAGCCAAAAGCAGGCCCACACTTCCCATTGAAATGCAATTTATTAAAATTGTTCTTCATTTTAATTTTTGTATTGTTTTGAAGTGTTTTTGCACTACAAATGAGATATGTGCAGTGTGCATAGGAATTCATTCATGCTTTTTTTTAAATTATAATCCAGCCCTCCAACAATTTGAGAAACTGTGGCTTGACCCTCTGTTTAAAAAGTTTGAGGACCCCTGCCATATAGCATTGGCTATGCTACTCTCTGCTATAGACACCAAAGATTCCTAGACGCTGGAGGTAATTGAGCAGAGGTTGGATGGTTATCTTTCAGGAGTGATGTAGTTGTGTCTTCCTGCATGGCAGGGAGTTGGACTAAAGGGCCCTTGTGGTCCTTTCTGGCTGTATGATTTTATGAAATGTAACAGGACTAAGGGGGCTGTACACTGAGGACAGCTATAAAGGAATATCATGGCAAGCTCCGGTGAGATAGAGTTCAGCAAAGATATGACTGAATCATCCTAACTAGACACCCCACCCCAGCTTCATAAGCATTTTTTAAATGTCTCACTAGGCAAACACTACAGGCTAAATTCTCAAAATATTTACCAAAACACTGTCCTTGTGGTGGAATAAAGAGGGATTTGTTGTTCTTTTCCAGTAAATGAGGTAGTTGCAAAAGCCTGGATCAAAAATAATTCACTCTCCTCCCTTTAGTAAACTGGAATTTGCTGCATAGTGTATCGGTCATGGGGTTTATATTACCTTTTCTAACAGGGTAAGCAATTCCCGTAACTTCATGAGTATTTGAGCTGGTGGGGGGTTAAAAAAATATAGTGACCATAACAGCTTCTTTCTGCTTATTAATTAGAGTGTATCTTTAGTGTGGAAGAAAATCTACTGGGAGAAAAATATTACATTCAAAAGTGCACAACAGTGGGGTGGTATCTACACATACACCCATGAGGTGTGCAGTTGTGTGTTATCAATTAAAATGGTGTGAATGCCGGTCAACTAGGACTGCTACTTCAATCTCATGCTTTATTTTAATTTTATTCGCTTTAGTTGATACATATCCCAAGGTGCAAGTCAGGTTGCATCTTGACAAGGAAGAAAATGTGATGCTGATGCCATTATTTAGAGTCCTTTGCATATAAGAAATCAGTTCCCAAAGGCCAATATCTTCTCATCCTTCAGGAAAGATACTACAGAGGCAGCCAGTCTAGCCATTCTAGGAAGGAATTCCAGAACTTGTGGCAGCCACCAAGAAGACCCTCTTCACTGTTCGTGTGCAATATATCTTTGACAGTAATAGGAGAAAGAGGGGGTTCTCCCCTGAAGACTTCAAAGTCCATCCAAGCTCACATGGGAGAATCCTTCAGATACTTTCCATCTAAAACTTGTAGGGCTTTATCGGCTATAATGGGCACTTTGACTTTTGCTCAGAAATAGACTGAAAATAGACAGAGATACAGCTCTGTCTGAGTTGTCTAGTAATATATTATAATATGCATTAATCTAATATTTTCAAAAATAACAAGGGATTTATCTAATGAAAATGTCAATTTTAAAATTTCAAAGAAATAAATTTACAGATTTCAAGGTTTGTGACAGGCATAAGTAATAAATCATGGGCTAAGGTATTCATGCCATTGCCTAGCATTGCCAGATAAAACACAACAGAGGACATTTCATCAGGTACAAGTGAGAGCTCCTCACAAAAACAGGCCAGCGGCAATTCACTGAAACCAGAAAAGCTATCTTGGCCATCTCCTTCATTTCCTAGATAGAATATGGACACAGTATTGTGACATTCAGGAACACAAAATAACAAAAAAGTCAACACCTCTTAGATCTAGCGTTAACCTAGGTAGTCAATGTAGAGTGTCCTGTCAACCTCACCACACAAACACATACACACGTTTTGGTCAGTTCAAGGGTTTAAGATTCAATTTGTTTTTCCTCTAAAATGAGAAACATTACAGTAATGAAGAAAACATTTCCATTTCAATAATTTTCCTCCCACAGTTAAATTCATTTTTAAAATCCTCATTTGGAATGTAATGACAGATGAGCTCTTTGAGCAATTTCACCCACAAAACAGCTTAAGTAATGTCCTTAATTAAAGCAACAACAAACTTGTTTCTCTCATCTCCTCTCCTCCAGACTAACCCATCTCCTCAGAGGACCTTTTCTTTTCTTTTATTCTTTCAAGGTGTCGCCTCCTCTTCTGTTCAAAGTGGTCAGCTTGGCTTCTACCCAGTAATACATCAGGTTGGCACCATCAAGCTTCAGACTATGTCCCAACTGGAAGGATTCCCACTGTCCTGTGAATGCCAACAATTAATCCAGCAGTCTGTGCCATTTCTGTGGCAAGCAGTCAATTCTATTTGGCTGTTTTTATAAGGCTTTGCAGAAGAAAACCTAGGGCTCCTTCCTAAGAAAATTAAGTAAATAATGCCACTAATTTGCCACCACAGAGTGTGAGGTTAGTCTTGAAACCACTGGTTTAAACATGTTTCCCTTGGTGTCATTGAAGGTCCTGAATAATGACATCTTCACCAAAATTATATACTTCTCCTGTGACTGGCATACATAAGAAATAGCAGGTTATAAAATAGCAGAGACATCGTTATTTCAGTAATATATTCACTCCTTTGTCTTAGTGGACAACAAATGGAGAACTAAATGTATTTGTTAGTGCCGAACAGAATATAACTCATTAGATTGAGTGCTGAATAGTAAGTCAATATTGTGAAGCTGAGGAACCTTATAACCAAGGCTAAAGAAGACAGTGCAAAAGCTGGGTTGCAGTTAAACATTAAAAAAACCCAAGATTATGGCAAGCAGGCTGATTGATAATTGGCAAATAGAGGGAGAAAATGTGGAAGCAGTGACAGACTTTGTATTTCTAGTCATGAAGATGATTGCAGATGCAACTGCAGCCAGGAAATCAAAATATGCTTACCTTTTGGGAGGAGAGCAATTACCAATTTCGATAAAATAGTAAAGAGTAGAAACATCACACTGGCAACGAAGATCCACATAGATAAAGCAATGGTATTCCACATAGTAACCTATAGATGCAAGAGCTGGACCATAAGGAAGGCTGAGTGAAGGAAGATAGATGCTTCTGAACTGTGGTGTTGGAGGAAAATTCTGAGAGAGTCTTGGACTGTAAAAAGATCCAACCATACTCTAGGAAATAATGCCCAGCTGCTCACTGGAGCAAAGATATTAGAGGCAAGATGAAGTAGTTTGGCCACATAATGAGAAGACCAGAAAGCTTGAAGAAGATAATGATGCTGGGAGAAATGGAAGGTAAAAGGAAGAGGGGCCGACCAAGGGAAAGATGGGTGGATGCTGTCCTTGAAGTGACTGGCTTGACCTTGAAGGAGCTGGGGGTGGCCACGGCCGATGGGGAGCTCTGGGCTGGTCCATGAGGTCACTAAGAGTCGGAAGTGAATGAACGAATAAACAACAACAAAGCATCTCTGAGATTAATTGAGAAAAAGAATTGTGGATTCCAGTCCATATTGTATTTAAGGAAGTAAACTAAAGTTCATCCAAGTTTATGCTAGAAATTTCTTTTTCTCAGCCTCATAAGTGCTACAGGATTCCTTCATGTATTTTGTTTTATTCTGAAGCAGTCTGACATGGCTTTCCTTTTGAATATTCTTTCCTTGCTGCTTTGAGATAGAAAGCCATTTCATTTTATCATTAATAAGCTTGGGGTTGTTTGATGTCTTCAAAGAAGAAATTTTGATGCAAATGTTCAATCCAAATCATTCAGGAAATAAGAGGGACTCTTTCCAAAAGCAGAATTTTCCTTCAAGAAAGGCTTTTCCATACATGGCATGAGAAACATCAAGTTCAGCTAAGAATAATCAATATTATGTTCTCCTAATCTGGGGGACAAGGGGGGGGGTGTGTGTGTGTGAATAGGGACAGGTCATTCACACTACAGAATTATAATGGTATCATTCCACCATGGAATCTTGGAATTGGCAGTTTAGGGAGAGGACATTTAGCATCCTCAGCTGGAACAATTCATGTTATTAACTCTAAAATTCCACAGGATGGGACCATGGCAGGTATGGTGAAATAATAGTGCTATAACTATGTCATGTGACTGTGCTCCTGGACACTGGTAGACAGCATCCTAGTATGAGCCAAACTTTGATATGAAGAAATCTCACATCTTAATTCTGTGAGAAGAATTAGTATGGCATAGCAACGAAAGAGTTGATGCCCATTGCATCACTCCATTACTGGGTGCCTTCTTTGCATTCCCTAACCCTACCATGTAGAGTATCTGTAAGAATAAAGGGACCCCTTGAAACCCTTGGAGAAAGATCAGGCACACACATACTGTAATCAGTATTTTGCTGAGACAATCCAGTGCCAAAAGTATTAAAGTAGATAGCAGCCAAACCATGCATGAAATATATAATTGCCTGCAGCTTTAATTCATTGTGGAAAAGGTTTTCTCAGCAAGAAGTGTCAATACACGACTATTACGAGAGCTTAAGAAGGGCATTTCCTTTCTGTGAGTTAGTGAGTCTCTAGCCTTAGAATAATCCCTTTGTGCAATCTGTTAGCAAGGCTTGTTTCTGTGAAATACTTCACAGCTGAAAATTGGGAACAGAACAAATATGACCGTTTTGAAAGCAAGATTACATTGAATCATGTCTTAAAACATCCCCCTGCTAAACAAGTCCTTTTCTGACAGTGCATTGGTTTTCAGGACAATTACCTTCCAACAGAAAAATGTACTGAAAAACTGATTTTGGGGGGACACAGTTGCCAACAGCTCTTTTTCATTAAAATTATAAAGGAGGGGGAAAATAAATAAGTGTAATTCATAAAAGAGCACAGATGTTCAAATAGTCTCCTCTTGGCTCTCTCCCTCCCTGCAGCCCAGCAATTTAGAAACTGATCAACAAACTGGATTTTGAAGACTTAACTCTTTGCATTGAGAGAGCAAAAGAACTTTTGTGTTTCCCTTGAAGGAGAAAAAGGAAGGAAAACAAGCAGAATGTTTCAAAGATCAGTAGGCTTTCACAGCCTGGCACTTGAGCTGGCAGCAGGTGGATTTTCATTGAAGGCTACTAATTCCTTAAACTTATTATGTCTACATTTAAAAAAGATTCCTGCTCCAAAATGTTTCATAGAATTTCCTGAGTGATCACTTCCATACCAATCCCCTTGAAAGACCTGTAGTTTGATATCATTTTTCAGAGTGTGTTGAGCATTTTCCAGTGGGTTCATCACTGAACAGCCATAGGCTGTCTAACCATAAATTGGGAGCGATGGAAATCCTTGCTTTGGCTTTAGTCTTCCAGGCTCAAGCTTCCCATGGTCTATGTGATCCAAAATGTCACATATAAATCATACCAAAAGCCAAAGTATGTCTGGCCTGGTTGCTTCTTTCCATTTTATTTGTTTTCTAGCATTTGGTACCTTCAAATGATTTATATTTCACAGGAGAGACAGACTATAAGGTCAGATGTTTAGCATTTCCTTCTTCCCAATATGTAGGGCAGATCAAATTCAGATTTGTTTTCACTTAACAATTTGGCTTCATATTCATAAACCATTTATACGGTCTTCATTGGGAAGAAGATATATTACTTTAGATTTAATTTCTTATTACAAAGTAGAACAGAGCTTAATGACATCTTAATCCTATGTCATTTGGTCCAATCATGTCTTTGTGAAAGTATTACTTACATAAGTTCATGCATACCACACCATGACTGCTGTTGTATCTATATATTCAGAACTATAGTTTTGTAGCTCAATGTATTTTAGCTGTTTTTGAAAATGGCAAATCAGAGACATTCAAACACCTGCTTATCACCTCAAATCTTTTTTTAATAATTCTTAATGTACATGTTTATTATCTAGTTCATTGTGTTTATGTTACAGTGATATCCTATATGGTCTCCTTTCTGAAGAAATAACTCAACTTGAAAATGGAGCGGCCCACCAGCTTATGGAATTGTATGCCCTTCCGGATGTTGTTGGTCTACAATTCCTGCTATCTTAGTCAGAAAAGCAAATGGTGTGGAATTCTAAGAGCCTCCAACAAGATCTGGAGGTCCACCACCTTGTACGTTTAGTGATATTTCTACTTACAATAGAATATGGGAAGCTTGAGCCTGGAAGACTAAATGATTGGGATTTATTAATCTAAGTCAGTTAAGTCCAATTGAGTTCTATGGGTTTACTCTAAGTAGGAGTGTGTGTGTATATATCTACTAAGACTTCTGTATCAGCAGAGGATATGCTCTCAGCCAGATCTTAGTTACTTGAAACTGCAGGTATGATTGATTGAATGAAATTAAATTACCTGACTTCAAGGCCCAGCATACCACAAAGTTGTGTTGGGGGACCTAGAGATTCTTAAAGAAGTATCCTCTCTAAGAATTTGTTAGGTCCTCTAGCATGACTCTATGGTACCTTCTATGGAATGCATACCTGGAGAATCTAGCAAATTCCTAACAAGACTATTTTTCTCTAGGCACAGGTAAGTTAAAACAGGGATATCAGTTTTGAGGTTATAGGAGTCTGACCATCTCCTAGTACACCTATTTATTTCATATATTATTAATGATGACTCTCACCCTTGGGAATTTGTTTCAGAATTGATCTTAGGCCGGATCCAGACAGGTCTTTATCCCAGGAGAATCCGCGTTTAAAAAACACAAATTTTCCTGGGGGCCTGTCCAGACCAGTCCTTGGAAGCACATCCTTTCTTGGGTGGGTGTCCAGAAATACTCTCGGGACTAGTCCAAGAGAACATCTAGAGGTCCTACCCCTCTCTCCCCAAGCCCCCAGAACCTTCAAAATGTAATAAAAACTTACCCGGTCTCAATTACAAGCCTCGTTCGGCTCTCCCAGCATGTAGGAATGATGCACCAGGAGAACGGAGGGGGGTGATTTTCCTTCCTCCTTCCCCTCCCCCCCAACTCTCCTGGCGTTTCATTTCTACGTCTGGGAAGAGCTGGACTAGGTTTGTAATGGAGGCTGGGTAAGTTTTTATTACTTTTCTAAGGGATCTAGGGGCTTGGGGAGAGGGGGTGGGTTTACCAGGCTGAATTAATTCCTGGTTTGTAGCCAATTAATTCAGGACTGTCCAGAAGGTTGCCTGGGCAGCCCTCTCTTTTATTGTGATAAATACCGCAATAAAGGTCCTGTCTGGACAGGCCCATAGTTTCCTCCTTCCCTGTACTTAGCCATCTTTTTTTTCTTTGAAGAAACAAAAGTGGCCAAATACTAGAGCCTGCAGCACTAGCACAGGAGTCCACTGAGTGAGATTCTAAAACAGCCGTTTGGATACCATTGTTTTCTATCTCACTAATATAGAATCATAGAATCGTAGAGCTCGAAAAGACCTCATGGTCCATCCAGTCCAACCCCCTGCCAAGAAGCAGGAAAATTGCATTCAAAGCACCCCTGACAGATGGTCATCCAGCCTATGTTTAAAAGAGTTCCACTGCTGAACGGCTCTCACAGTCAGGAAGTTCTTCCTAATGTTCAGATGGAATCTCCTTTCTTGAAGTTTTAAGCCATTGTTCCGCGTCCTAGGCTCCAGGGCAGCAGAAAAAAAGCTTGTTCTCTCCTCCCTGTGACTTCCTGTCATGTATTTATACATTGCTATCATATCTCATCTCAGTCTTCTCTTCTTCAGGCTAAACATGCCCAACTCTTTAAGCCCTCCTCATAGGGCTTGTTCTCCAGACCCTTGATCATTTTATTCGCCCTCCTCTCGACACATTCCAGCTTGTCAACATCCCTCTTCAATCGTGGTACCCAGAATTGGACACAATATTCCAGGTGTGGTCTAACCAAGGCAGAATAGAGGGGTAGCATGACTTCCCTGGATCTAGCCACTATACTCCTATTGATACAGGCCAAAATCTATTGCCCCCAAGCAAAATCTTTTAGTGCTTCTAGGGTAGGACTGTCTACAATAAGCATTTATTTTGCATCTTATGGATTACCTAGAATGATCATTATAGTATGGGCCATAAAAAGCTGTATTTATCTCTCACTCAGTTTTGTTCAGAGCATGAGTCTTCACTGATGAGACTACAATTGTTGCACTAACTAGCATTTCTGTAACACTTTTCAGGACATAAAGTGTTTTGCAGCCTGACTTCATTCATTTTTGCAAAAAGCTATTAGGTGGCTTGGCCAAGGTGGTCATTACTTTTTTCAAGCCCACCTTGAAAAAATGGATAATTAGCTATCTGAACCTGAATATCCCACTGTGATGAATTTCAACTTAGACTGTTCCCAGTGTACCACATTACTGTTCGGAACACAACCTTGCATTTCCCTTTTCCCTTCATCCTGCTCCATGGATTTTGTCTGGCAAGCGGATTGGAAGTGGCAGCTTTGAAGTATTTACCGGGCAGCCAGAGTCTAGCTATAGCAGTAGTGCAAACCAGTTTATATGGTACTTTAGTATCTAAAACCAATCAATAAGTTTGACAGATAAAGCTACAATTCTTAACTCAATTTTTAAATAGTCCAAATTGCAGTCAATTGGACATGTTAGGTCAGGAAGAAGAAAAGGTCCCAATGAATAAGAGGACCAATGGGTTTAATAAAATGTGAAGAGCATTTCCAGGCACTTATAGAAGTCATTGCTTCCAACCACGAGAGAGGAAAGCTTTAATCTATCTCCCATAGCCAGCCCTCCTCCCACCCCCTCCACACACATTTTTTTTTACTGAGGGGAAGGAAAACAACCACTGTGAAAGTCAAAACCAGTGGGTTCAGCTTCATTAGCCAACTCCTAAAAATAGGCCTCTTTTCTTACGGAAAGGTATACAAAGTCAAAGAGCAAAAACAGGCAATTTGAACTGAACTTCTCCAAATCGTCTGAATTTGGTGCCAAACGTACAGGGTAGCCTGATAGTTAAGAGGCCTCTTGTGCCGTTTTTGGATCTTGAAAGGCAGTAGTGACCAAATACTCCATGCTGGGAAGCAACCATGGAAAATAACCTGATCTGTAATGAACAAGCAGTCTAATCGTTTTAACCATTCTTTGAGGTTTGTTTTCATGTAATTCAGCATAATGACTTTAGCAGACTCCTTCATCGGGGTTCTTGTTTCATATACTGAATGGTGAATGGTATGTCAGCCGTCCCCAAATTGATGTACTCCAGTCATATTATACTACAACTCCCATCATCCTTAGCAATCATGGTTATGCTAGCTGGGCATGATGATGGTTCTACTACAACACATCTAAAAGCCTCTAAGTTGGAGAAGGGAGGCTGGAAAGAAGCACAATATGATATCAAATTCTACCGCGATACAATATTGCAGTTTCTCCAAGTGCCACTAAAGCAAACCCATTGTGGTTTTTTTCCTTTTCAGGTAATTTTACTTTTCCAGGGTAGTACTTGGAAAGTGATGCTTTTTCTTTTAAAAAAATATTGAAGACCTTTATGCATTTTAAGTTTTATTAGCATACAGTCTCTTATGTTAGACTTTAGTTGCTACTTGGTTGCTTCTCTTTTGCTATGAGTTCCATCAATGTCCTTGAAGGAAGCACATTAATGGAAAAATAAAGGAGAATGAAGCCAGAATGCCTCCTCAGGTTAATGTAGAACTCTTAATACTAAGTATGTGTGTGCAGCCATAAACAAAGAGATGGTTTCTTAGATGAATAAAGAAATACAACTTTGTTAAATAGTTTATGGAATATGTGGAATGCCAGTGTGAATATTTTAACTTAAACTCTACCTTTCTGTGTGAGTAGTTATTCTAAATGAGAAAATAGCAGGCAATTCTAATCTATTCCAAGATAAGGGAGCATGTGGCCCTCCAAATGTTGCTGGAGAATTACAGCACCACTGAGTATACTAGCTAGACTTGATGAGAGCTAAGGACTAATACTTCTGGAAAGGCACATGTTCTCTGCCTTTGCTCTGCCCATCTACCACTTCCATGTGTCCGGTGACTCTACCCTGGCAAAAAAATATACTCTGAATTATTCTTGACAATACTGTTCTTGAGTACTCACAGACCCACATTCCAGATTTACTCTGGGATGCTTATCCAGTTATTTCAGTCAATATATTTTTTACCTGTCACAGATCCTGTTGTGAAGTTTTCTACTCTCAGGAAACATGGTAGGGCAGCTGGACTTCATTACCTTGTTTCCGATCTGGTTTGCGGCTTGGGATGTGCTGTAGATTTTTGTAGCTGCATCTGGAAGCAGTTTTATTTATTGAACTTGGTGTGATTTTGGACATACCATTAGCAGGAGTAAATATGATAAGGTTTTCCACAATGTACATTCCAAAATATTTTTTGTTATATGGCCTAGAGTATAGGCCCTATGATGATCCACAACATCCTTTTTCCAGAAGAAAAACTAATGGGATGCTGTGGTGAACCACCATTCTCCTACAGGATATTTTCCACTGGAACAGGCAATTTCTCCAGATTATTATTATGTTCAAATCAACATTACAGCCAGTTCCATCATATTCACTTCCTGTTAAGAGACAGAGACAAGCACTAGTCATATGTATAAACTCATGTGCAATATGTAAGAAATAAAAAGCTAAATGTGCATCAGAACACAGATTCATGTACATATGTCTGTTGCCATTACTGCAATGCATTGGTACATGCATTCCAATGGGCATTCATGAGTATAACTTGCAAAATTTACCTTGTTGTAGGACTACAATACCCAGCATCTCCTGTGGCAAGGCTGCATGGAGGATTTTGCAACATGGAGGATATCAAAATGAATTTTCCAAGTTCTTCCACAACTATTATACATGCCTAGACCCAAATCAGGGCAAAACACAATATGATATGTAACATTGTTTTGCTCTCTAAGAGATTTCACATTTATCTAATTCAGAGACATTTCTCTTTCCAATACAAGTGTACATCACTTAACAAAGAAGATATATTCCTTTGCATGAATTCTTTAACAGAAAATTTGGTACCAGAGGGTGACATAAAATGGTAAGAACATAGATGGGTTCAATATGTTGCACTAATCAAAAATTAGTGACATGCCCATGTAATTAAAGATATAACCATATTAGGAGTTTATCCCATGACCACCCCCCCCCCACCCCCCCACCCCCCACACACACACACACCTTGAATGGAAAGTGATGGAGTCCATCCCATGACACAGGGGGACTGCCTGGCTGTGCCCCTCAGAATTTGTTACGTAATTGTTGAAAAGAGTTTCAAAAAAAGAAAGGGGAAAGAAGACAATCAGAAATCATCTCAGGAACTTTGGATGTGTTACATTCCATTTCTAAATTGCAAAAAACGCATAGTATGAGAGCTGTCACAATTGGCCACATTAATTCGAATATGATGACATTGACAACTGGACTGTTCTGTGGGTGATCTCTTAATCAGCAGTGAGTTCCTAGTATTCTGCTGTAATGCAACCTCTCAATCCATTTCGGTAATTTTTACATATATAATAAAAAAAATCAACTTTGTTAGATCACTAAATTTCCTGTGTATTTTTGAAAGATTTCAAATTAATTTTAAATTAAAAAACAGGAGAGTGTGAACAATCCACTCGCTCGTGGGATAAGAATAAAAATAGTTAGCAATGGAGAAACAAGCAAATTATGAAAACACATGATAAGTGCTAAATAATGGAATAAGAAGAAGAAGAAGAAGAAGAAGAAGAAGAAGAAGAAGAAGAACTTTATTCTTCTATTCCTCCACCATCTCCCCAAAGGGACTCGGGGTGGCTTACATGTGGACCAAGCCCAGTCAACAAAATTATAAAATTATTCTGATTTATAATGGACTAAACCATATTAGGAGTTTATCCCATGATGCCACACACATACACATATACATGTGATAAGGTCCTTAGTTTGTATCAGCACAAAAAAAATTAGAAAGACTTCTGGTAATGGAAAAACAGAAATTTGTACCATGAATTTCAGAGAGTGAATCTACTTTATTAGGAAAGTGAAGTGAAGCTTCTATTGTTGTCTGCCTTCGCATCATTTCTAATTTATAGCACTTCTAAGATTAACCGATCATTGGGTTTTTTCACCAAGAATTCCTCAGAAGGGACTTATTTGCCTTTGCCTCCTTCAAAGGCTGGGGGAGTATGACTTGCCAAAAGTCACCCGGTGGGTTTCCATGACTAAGCGGGGTTTTGAGCCCTGGTCTTGAGTTTTAGTCCAATGCTGAAACCACTACATTCACTGGCTCTGCATTAGTTTCTGTAGAGAGACATTTATGCCACTTGATAGAGGGAGAGAGATGTAAATAGTAATATAAATGCAAAATATATAGATATGATGATGGGGTGACAAGCTTTACTTTGATTATGGCCATAAAAAGTAGTTGTGGACAAATATGGAAAATATATGAATAGTATGTATTGATGGATGAGAAAAGTGACAAAATAAAGTAGGCATGAGAATCCATCAATGGCTAGGATGGCAGCTAGTGTTACAATATATATAGCATGTTATCCATTTCTTATCTTCAAACCATGTTTAGTGGACTGGAATATTTGAATTCAGACCAATTCTGATTCTAATCTCCTGAAGTGTATTTTAAGCAAGGACAGCAATTTGGAGGTCCAAAATAGAATGTTCTGCAACTGGTATTTCCATTTTCTAATATCTGATTGCCGAAAGCGAGGAGGAGCTGGGGAGCCTTCTAATCAAGGTGAGAGAAGAAAGTGCAAAAGCTGGGTTGCAGTTAAATGGCAAAAAACCCCAAGATTATAGCAACAAGAATGATCGACAACTGGAAAATAGAGGGAGAAAATGTGGAGGCTGTGATAGACTTTGTATTTCTAGGTGCAAAGATTACTGCAGATGCAGACTGTGGCCAGGAAATCAGAAGACGCTTACTTCTTGGGAGGAGAGCAATGTCCAATCTCGATAAAATAGTAAAGAGTAGAGACATCACACTGGCAACAAAGATCCGGCTAGTCAAAGCCATGGTATTCCCTGTAGTAACCTGTGAGAGCTGAACCTTAGGGAAGGCTGAGCAAAGGAAGATAGATGCTTTTGAACTGTGGTGTTGGAGGAAAGTTCTGAGAGTGCCTTGGACTGCGAGAAGATCCAACCAGTCCATCCTCCAGGAAATAAAGCTCGACTGCTCATTGGAGGGAAGGATACTAGAGACAAAGTTGAAGTACTTTGGCCACATCATGAGGAGACAGCAAAGCCTAGAGAAGACAATTATGCTGGGGAAAGTGGAAGGTAAAAGGAAGAGGGGCCGACCAAGGGCAAGATGGATGGATGGCATCCTTGAAGTGACTGGACTGACCTTGAAGCAGTTGGGGGTGGTGATGGCCGACAGGGAGCTCTGGCGTGGGCTGGTCCATGAGGTCATGAAGTGTCGGAGACGACTGAATGAATGACCAACAACAACAATGTCTGATTTAAGTCCAAATTGCCAATTGAGTAGAGGCTGTCCCATTTGTTCAGTGTAGAGTGCCAAGGGATATTGTTGACAATGGATGTCACAAATCATATTGGAGAATGAGCAAGTGAAAGTACTTCTAATTTTGTTGATGGTATTATTAAGCTCTGTGATGTTTTTGTCCAAAGATACGCATATGGGCAGAGTTGACACATGTGGTATGGTCTGAACAGAGGCAGTGCTTTCCTGGCCAAGTCAGGTAAATCTTCCATAGCAAAACAATAATATTTTGAACTTTCTAGTGATCGCTTGAAACGTTCTTCTTAAAAAAACCCTAGGAATGTTTTTTTTTCTTTCACCAGTCTCCATTTTTAAATGATATCCATTTCAGTGTGTTCAAATTTATAAATCAATACTTCTTTCATGTCTATCTATCTGCCTACTTGTCCTCTATGTATGGTATATATCTTAACATTAGAAGGTGAAACTACAGTTAGAAAAATTGTAACATCTATCCAGTGAAATTCAATGTGATTTAAGAAATTAAATCTCTTTTGCAACATCATAGGGAAATTGAAATTATCTCTCCAGTGAAATTCAATACAATTTAACAAGCTAAATCTCTGTTCCAACGTCACTGGGGAAACATGATTTCAGGTTTAGAACACATTTGTGTTGTTTTGAAAAAGCTGCTTGTGTATTTGCATCTGATGTAAACATATTAGACTATTTGTCTTGTTATGGGACTACATGATCTTGGTTCTACAAACAAAAGCTGTTTTGTAAATGGTTTTTTGGACTACGTAAGCAAACAGTAAGTAATCTGGTTTAGGTATTTCCCCAACATTAAATCAGCAGTGCCAATTATGTCAAATTTATCTGGAGCCCAAAGCATGTTTTTGAAAAGCTAACAGCTCATTATCTTTCTTGAGCTGTTTCTTGAGCATTTATTTTGGTGAAAGCAGAATAAAACAAACCTACGTTTCCCCAAAAATCATGCTTTCCCTGTGCTCCATCCTTCTGAGTTTTTCAAAAAAGACATTGTTGAGCAGGTATAGAAAAAACCTACAATTCTTCCTTTCATCATCTTACCTGGATGAAATATGTCTGTCTTTCCACAGTCTGTCTTTCCAAGTCTGATTTACTAAATATAAACACAAGTATGAAAATTTATTTTTTTCTAAAACTGAATTTATCAAACACTTAAAAAATAAAAAAGAGAAAGGTAATACCATGTATTTTTGTGTGTATTTGAAAAATAATTTATAAAATTTACTTTTTGAACAACATTTCTCAGAAGGCCAAAAGACATGTTAACTAGGAAACACCAAGAATTTCAAAAATAGTAAGTTTTCTATGCTCTAAGTTCAAGTTTCCTAAATAACTACCCCCCACCCCAAGAGATTAGTGTACAGGGCCGTAGCCAGAAATTTTTTGGGGGGAGAGTTGAAAATTTTGGGGAGGGTTGAAAATTTCGGGAGGGTTGAAAATTTTGGGGGGAAGTTGAAAATTTGGGGGGGGGGGTTAGGGTCACATTGAAGCAAAGAGCACATCAGGGGGCAGAGCAGCCTTCAATAGCCTGCAGCTCCGTCCCTGTCAACCATCTCCACCAAGTCTGGCCTCCTTAATGAGAGCATTCAACACCCCCCCCCCAACTTGGTTGCTTCACTACATCAGCCATTGCTGCAAGTAATGACAGTGTGAAATATTGTCAATATTTGCTTGAGATAGTGCTTGCAGTTCTGGAGGGACTCTTAATTTTTTGCATCTCATAGACTTAGCATGGGGATTTGGTTAATCTGTTAAAATTAATGAGTAAACCAGGTTTTTTTTAACCTGAAAAATGTCGGGGGGGGGGTTGAACCCCTAAACACCCCCCCTCCCCTGGCTACAGGCCTGTTGGTGTATGTGTGCTAAGATAACATATGTTGGACTGGAGATTCTCTTTTTTTGGTCCAGAGAGACTATTTTCCCAGGGCTTTTCCAGACATATATTAAGCCTGCTTTGGAGTGGGGGTTAAGTCTCCACACCTCGGGAAAACAAATGGGTTGTCGCCAAATCCCCCCCCCCCAAAGAAACCCCTTTAAAATAAAATAAAAAAATACTGTGCTGTAATTATGCCTCTTTGGAGATTCCTGACCCGTACCAATGTTGTGTCAGGAAGCGGAAGGAGGGAGTGATTTGCCTCCCCCTTTGTTTTGGTCCCTTCTTTGCTTCTCCAGGCCCACAGGACTGACCCCTCAGTAGTCCCAGGACTACCTGGGGGGTCAGTCCCCACAAAGTCTATACTCCATTAGACCGAGCCTTTCAGGATGGCACCACAAAAAGGGGAGGAAAGTGCGGGCAATTTCATTGGAGCTACTCAAACTACACTTCCCTCCCCTTGCTGCTCATAAAAGCAGCAAAATGGGGCAAAAAAAAAAAAAACCACGTGTGAAGAGGGCCCTAGAGTCAAATGAAACTCACTGGATTGACTTTGTGACATTTTTATCTCTCAACCTAGACCCATCTCAGAAGGTTGTTGGGGGAACAAAAGTGAGGAGAACCATGCCCAGCATTGTGAGCTCTTTTTATGAATGATGGAAGATAAAGGTAACAAATAAATAAAGTTGCCCCTCTATATCCATGGGTTCTGTATCCATGAATTCAACCACAGTTTGAAAATAATTTTTAAAAATCTCACAAAGCTTACCTTGATTTTTGTATTTTATATAAGGGACACCATTTCACTATGCCACTGTATGTAATGGGACTTATGCATCCATGGAGTTTGGTATCGATGGTGTCCTGGAACTGAATCTCAGAGGAAACCAAAGGCCTACTGTAATCAATAAATTAAAATCAAATACATTTCATTTCTATAGAAAAGTCAAACTCAGTCTTTCCAAAAAAGCTAATCCATTAATACAGATAGCATTTGAGTCTGTAAGTTAATTCAAGGATTTTCCTTCTATGTCTGTGAACATATGGAATAAGTACTTTAGATCTATTCTATGAATAATGTGCTTTCCATCAGAACTTGGAAACATGCTTGAAACAGCTCCCACACTTAACACAAACAATCCCTGTTGGCTTATCTACAGGTGTTACATTGTTCTCTCTAAGTCAAACTTCGGAAACTGTCTGATCAGAGAAAAATAACAAGATCTTCATCCTTGTTACATTTCCCTATTGTCTCATACCTTGACCAACATGTCAGATTTGCAAGAAACGTTTTCCATTTCCCCTTAAAGGCACCAGGGACAATGGTGTTCCAAGACACAAAAGAGCTAGGCACCAAAAATGCTCAGAATAACCTTTTCCAGATGTCACAATGAATTTCAACACTTGAATAAAATCCAGATTGGTTTCACTTTAGAACAGTAAACAAAGCAGACACCAGGTGTTGCTGTTTAAGAAAACAACACCTGTATCTGTGCTGGACAATGGGGTTTAGAAAAAGGTATCAAATAGGATAGGATAAGAAGGAAAATAATGTTGAATTACAGCTGTCCTGTGTCATATTTTTAAACATGCATACACATATATGTATCTGTTTCTCATTACTGTTTTAGATTTGTTCTCCATTGAGCTTGTTGTATATACTGTAGTAAGAGCACTCTAATATGTTTCACTAAAACTTAATTTCTCTAATTTCCAGAACAAATTTCTTACCCTGTTGTTATTGTGGGCCTTCATGTTATTTCTTACAATGACACAAAAGCAAATGTATTATGTAGTTTCCTTGGCAAGATTTGTTGTAAGGGAAGATACCATTGCTTTCCTTTATATTTGCAATGGTAGTAATTATGACATGATCATAAACGTAAATTGTAAAATGTACAGGGTTATAAAATTAGCTTATAACATCATAAATACTGAACAGGATGGCAGTCGTATAATGTTTATCTTGTTACTTATGGTAATTATTGGGGATGGGGGCATTTTTATGGTTTTCCTTGGGAAAGGGAACTGATACGTAATGAAAAAAAATTTAAATAATCAAGTAGGAAATTCAATGCTTTGCCTTTTTTTAAAAGGGGAACAAAATGTGGTATCCCGGGAATTGTGATGTTCAAATCGAACTCATTAAAACTCTCAAATAAGTTGCTGCCTTTTGAAGTAAACTCCTTCTGTCCTTCTATCACATGTGTTCCAGCTCTGGAAGCCTCCTCAAACCCCAAACAGACCTGGTAGTATTCATTAAAGAAATTTGGTTATCTTAAAATAGAGGGCAAACAGCTACCTTGCTGGAGATCCTACATTGAGCAGAAGGTTGGACTCAATGGTCCAGGAGGCCCTTTCCAGCTTGATGATTCTGTGACAACAATATCTCATGCATACAACTAAAAGAACCAGTTCAAAGCATTGCTGAGAAATTTGGGAAATAGTACTGGATCTATGTGTTGTCAAAGGCTTCCATGGCCAGAATCACTGGGTTGCTGCGAGTTTTCCGGGATGTATGGCCATGTTCCAGAAGCATTCTCTCCTGAAGTTTAGCCCTCATCTATGGCAGGCATCCTCAGAGGTTGTGAGGTCTGCTGTAAACTAGGCAAGTGGGACTTATATATCTGTGGAATGTCCAGGGTGAGAGAAGGAACTCTTGTCTGTTTGAGGCAAGTGTGAATGTTGCAATTGTCCACCTCAATTAGCATTCAAAGCCTGCACTGGATCTCTCAAGCAGATGAATCAAATTGTCATGGCACAAATTGGATAATACCTGGTCCCCAATCTCTCCCCCCCCCCCAACCCCATAGATACACACCATGCACATGCATACTTACAGATACTTGGAAGATTTATTTATTTATTTATTTATTTATTTATTTATTTATTTATTTTACTTCTATGCCGCTGTTCTCAGCCCGGAGGCGACTCACGGCGGTTCACAAGACACTGGACACAGCAAAATTCAACACCAATATGAAACAGTTAATAACCTAATCTAATACACAATTAATACACAATTACTATAATAACCATTCACTAAGGTCTCATCACTAAAAACATGATCCAGATTCGTCATCCATTGTTCCATTCCTATGTCATTACCAGTCATTGCACAATTATTCGAACGCCTGCTGAAATAACCAGGTCTTTACTTTCTTGCGGAATACCATTAGAGATGGTGCTAACCTAATATCTGTGGGAAGGGCGTTCCCCAAGATAAGAACTTGGGGTTTCTTTTCCATTCATATATTTCCTTACTTTATTGTGGACTCTTTTTTCCTTTTTTAATTTTATTTCTACCTTTTTGCATCTTTGTGGCAGGACTTCAAGAGATTCTGCACCTCAGGATAGGTGTATGTACATTTTTATTTTTGTTTCATCTACTTTTGGTTTTCAATCTGTGCCTTATACTATTTTGCCTTTGGCTAAGTCTATTCAGAATTGCTCCAAAGTTAACTGGGATGCTTGGGATTCAACTAGCCTATTCCAGTTCCTGAAAAACTTTCTTTGTCAAATGCTTCTGCTGATTTTTATATGTTGTGATTTTCACTTTGGCTCATACATTACACATTTAATTAAGACTACCAATTATTCAACAGTTTTACAATCTTTATACCTAAAGGTAGAAGGCTGTAGGATGTAACTAACATCTGACAGTCTGTGTTTTCTCAGTTATATATTTTTGTATAATCCCATCTGTCATCGTTTAAAGAAAACATGGGCAAAACAGCCCATTTTCACCTGCGTTGCAGTCCTTACCCCTTTTGACAATCCCAGGATTTCCCTCCTGGCTAAATGCCGTCCCGGGTCAACCCAGGAGGGCATCCACCCTCTAGTCCCACATTCCCTTCCCCCAAACTTACCCATGCTTGCCAGACACAGAGGGCCTTCCTGGAGGCCCTCTGTGTCACTTGAGGAGTGGGAGGGGTAGAGACAAAATTCCTCCTCCCCCTCCCTCTCCTCCAGTCATAGCTCTCTGGAGAAGTGAAGCCACAGCTCTCTGGAGAGGCCCTCCATGCCTGGCAAACCTGTGGGGTAAGTTTTGGGGAGGGAAAGGGGCTGGGAGGTAGGGGGTGCCATACTGCTCCTCTGGGCTTTTGGAAGCCCGAAGAAGCAATATGCATGTGGGAACTCACCCCCAAGTATTCCCAGGAGTCAGTCCCCACAGGCCTAATACCCCATTAGACCCGGGCCTTTCAGGAAGGTCCAGATCTAATGGGGTATTTCATCAATTCATTTTTACTGGGGGCATTGTTTGGATGTCTCCCTTGGAAACCCAGAGAGGTCCCACTTTCTGGGCCTGTCTGGGTGTACCCTTAATCAGTGCCTTGTACTATTTTTTATTTGTTACCCACATTACTATTGCTTACTTTATGATGTAACCATTTAATTGTAACTCATTGTCACTTGTTTTATATTATTCACTGTTTTATAATCATACATTTCTTTTTTACATCATATCTATCATAAAGAAATAATTTGATTTACTTTTGAATATGCTGTTGGTTCAAAGATCATGCTGCTGGAGCAATATAATAAGGGTGGCATGTAAATAGATATCCAATTTTTCAGTCTTGATAAAATCCTAATCCCTCCTACATACCAAGATAGGAGATATAAGGTAATTATCATTCAATGATAAGGAGATCATATTTGAGGAAATAAATGACGAGGTCATCTAGTTCTACAAATGAAAACTGTTTGGCTTAATTCACCCAGGGAGACATTGACTGAGATTCTACATGGCTGAGCTATCAAAAGAGTTCCAGATATACCAAGGGTCTGCCAAGGGTCTCCTGCCATCACCACTTCCCCCTGGAATCACTGTTGCTTTGTGATAGCCCCCGTGGCTGCAGGCAATTCACTGGTTCCAGATAAGGAGAGGGAGGATTGAGCAAGTCTCTGGCTATGTTCCCAGAGCCAGACATAGATTGTCTGTCTCCAATTCAGATAAGGCTGCCATGTATCCTCAAAGCTATACTGGTTTTAACTAATGAACCAAACTATGATGAAGGATGTAAATCAAGGATTCTTTTCTGCATTGGAGTCCGGGGTTCTCTGGCTATGTTTTCATAAACAGAACCAGGCTGAGGACATTGTCTGCCTAGATCTGCAGGAACTTTCCCAAGCTCTCAGCCTACATTTGGCTATGGAGTAGCCCAGGCATGTAGCCAGGGGGAGGGGGAGGGGGCTTCAGCCCCCCCCCCCCCAAATTCTCATGGTGGTTCGCAAAAAGGCCTTACTGGTGCATTATTTAAACTGTTATGTTTATTCATATCATGATCTGATCACCATGCTCAATATATCCCATATGCATGGGGTTTGGGGTAATGATACAAAAGGTTTGCTAGGCTAGACCCTCTTTCACTCAGACTCAGCCCCCCCCCCAAAACTCAGCCCCCCCAACCCCCTGAAAGAAATTCAGCCCCCCCCCCCGAAACGAAATCCTGGCTAAGGGCCTGGAGTAGCCAGATGTTTATCAGATCCTGTCTGCTCTCCATCAGCAAAGGAATAGCTGTTGCAAGGATAGGGGTTGTATCACAGCAAAACGGTTGGTTCTGATTTGGATATTGCCATTGTTGAAAGAGAATACCACTCTACAAAGTACATATGCAAGCATTGGGTAGATTTAGGATTGTGTTACTAACCAGATGCCATCATTGTATCAATGCATTGAGCAAAGGCCATAATTCATGGGTGATTTACATCTTTATATGTGCATCTCTGCGAAATAAAACTGAGCAGTTTTGCAACATCTGTATTCAGCAACGGACTGCTGTTATATTATGGAAAGTCAGCAAAGTAACCATTGCGCATTGAGACCAAAGCACAATGGCACCCAGTGTACAATAGGACCCAACTGACAATGGGAATGAGGCACAAAGATACCAATACATAACAGGACTGATGTACAATGGGACCCAATGGACAACGGGACCAATATGCATAATACGGGATTTGCATTTATTCATAGGTTTTATATATCTTACAGGTGGTTATGTTTTAAAGCTTAAAAGATAACAAAAAACATATGAATTTCCATCAGAACTGGAAACACTATAAGACATTAAACACTATGTACTTTTCCAATGGTATTGCTAATGCCACTTTGTTTTCAAAGGGATTATTTCTGCTTCACACTCCTTCCCATAAATGTTTCAGTGGTGGATACTGGATGCTCAGCACTTTTGAGAATCTCTTGATTATTTTAATACTTTAATCGGAGCTGAAGGCTTTGAAAATCTGGTCTGGTTCTGATTAAAAGTGCTGACTTGCTAAAACTCCTAAGACTTGTTCCAGCTGGGCTTTCCTTTGATGGAAGACTTTGACTGGTAGTATGGGCACACCTGTCCAAGGTTTCTTGTTTTTGAGGACTTTGGGGATTGCTGTTATGATTCTTTGCTTCAGCAAGGGTTGTGGTCTTTTTTATTTGCTGACAGCACTCCTGAACTTTTAAAGTAATGGAATTTAAGCAACTAAGAGAATCCCAAGAGAAAAAGAGAATAAGAGAGGGCTGCCTGTATGCAAAATACTGAGGGCAGCCCTGAGAGAAATAGAATTTACAAGGTTTAGTGTTACTGTAGTTTTGTGCAGTTGGAACTAATTCCTACTTCTAATACTGAAGGTTGTCAGCCAGGAGTCACACTTTACATTATGATTATTGTTATTGTTTATTATGAGATTGTAACTTTGTTAAGGCTGGCTCTCCACTGTAGAATTAATGTGGTTTGGCACCATATTAACAGCTAGGGCTCAATGCTATGTAATAATAGGATTTGTAGTTTGGTTAAGTATCAGCAGTCTTTCACAGAAAAAGACTAAAAATCCTGTAAAACTACAACTCCCACAATATATAGGCAGCTTGTGACGGAGTCCTCTATTCTTCTTCATTATTTCAGAATTTGGGAGGCATTAAGATATCATAGGAAAACTGGTGAGGACATGAGCAGCATTACTTGTTAAACTGGAAGGAAAGGGAGCAATAAAACAAGATTCAAATGTGTATGAGCAACTGGGAGCCCTCCTTTATTCATTGTCCCTTTTGTCACTGGGAGTACAACAGGCCTGGGAAAGAGAAGATTAAAGACAAATGCAGTTGCACTCTTCAAACTTCTGGGAGGCTTTCATACAGGACAGGAAGAGTGGAATTATTCTATGTTCCTCCAGAGGACAGGATTAAAGTCTAGCAGAATGAAACTAGAGGACCACAGATTTCAGCTCAATATTTGGGGATACAGTAGGCCCTTAGTATCTAGTGGGGTTTGGTTCCAAGAAGACTGCAAAATGTGTGATTGCTCCAGCCCCATTATCTACATTGGCATAGTAAAATAGCATCCCTTATATAATGTGGCAAAATCAAGATTTGCTTATTGAATTTTATTTTTGGACTATTTTCAAGCCATAGAAGATTTAATCTGTAAATACAGAATTGGTGGATACACAGGGCCAACAATATTTTTTAAATGTAAGAACTATTTGACAACAGAACAATCTGTCTCAGGAGGGGTTTTTTTGTTGTTGTTTTTTTTTTTTTTTTGTCGTGTCAGGAGTGTCCTGTTGTGAGAGAATTGGCTGTCTGCAAGGACGTTGCCCAGGGGACGCCTGGATGATCAGGAGGTGGTGAGGTAGCTATACCTTTTCAGGTCAGATCCAGTATTGAATAAAGGTTTGATTATGTCAGAGATTGGGAACATGTCACCCTTGAGATGTTGGAGGCCCATCAGCCCATACCATCATGGTCAATGTTGAAGGATAATAGGTGTTGTAGTCCAAATGTAGTTTCACATATTCAAATGACAATGCTGGACAATCTACTGATGGCCTTATATGGAAAAGCTTCCATATCAGAATTTTGTAGAGTGATTCTCAGTGCAAATTTCAAAAGGACAGTAGCATCAGAGTGGTATCTCAGCTTATACTGCAGCAGTGTTTCTTACTGACCACAAGGTGAGATGTGATTCTGGGATGGCATTAAGATTGTGGATGCTGCCCCTCTTTGTACTCTCAGCTTGAAAGATCCTACTATTTCCAGGATCCCATCCAAACCCGCAATTCCAGAATTCTATGAAAGTAGGAACTTGGCTTGGAAAAAACAGGGCTGTTCCTTATATTTTGGGTAGTGTTTTTAGACGGCCAAACTGAGCGATGGTCCAAACATGACCATTGGCCTGATTCCTACTTTGTAGGATCTTTTCCACTGCCACCCCAATCACATAAGAAAAGTGGATTCATATTGAAGAAGGCCAACAATGTGGTTATTTCTCATGCCAGCATTGCCCTGGGCATTGTAATGTAAGAACCAGACCTTAATTGCTTTCTCTGAAAGAATATTAAACACCTGAAAATCTGTCTTGGGAAAGAAGAAATGATTTGGGTCTTTTTTGTTTGGGTGTCTTCATAGTCAGCTTGCCTCTGTGTTGTCTTTTCTCTGTTCGCTTCCTCCCACTCCACCCCCTGCTTTTCCAAAGAAATTTCATCATTTCTGAAATTTTCCGTGTTTGGTTTTAACAGCAAGGAATCATTATTCAGAACTGTGACAAAAAGCCACTTGGTAGCTATGGGGAGATGAAGAAAACATTCTTTCCTAAGTGATCTTTTGAAGGTTTGTGCTTACAAAACATAAAAAGCTGAAACAAGAAACATGTTATTCTTGGCTTGCATTGATAACAGCATTGAGATCTAAACAATAGGTGAACTTGTGTGTGTTTATGTGCCATCATGTCCCTGCTGACTTATGGTAACCTTGTGAATTTCATAGCGGTTTCTCAGATAAGGAATATTCAGAGATGGTTTTTCCAATTACTTCCTCTGCAAGATAAGCTTAGGGGCTTTCCACACAGCCCTGTATCCCAGAATATCAAGGCAGGAAATCCCACATTATCTGAGTGTGGACTCAGATAACCCAGTTCAAAGCAGATATTGTAGGATTTTCTGCCTTGATATTCTGGGATATAGGGCTGAGTAGAAGGGCCCTTAGGGAACCCTGCAAAAATGCAGTTCAGTGCTACGTGGTTGCTATGTGTCTTCGAGTAATTTCCCACTTTTGGTGACTCTAAGGTGAGCCTATCAAAGGGTTTTCTTAGCAAGAGTTGTTCAAAGGGGATTTCTCTTTACTTTCCCCTGAGTCTGGAAGAGTGCCACTTCCCCAATGTCACCCAGGAGGCTTCCATGGCCAAGCAGGAACTGGAATCCAGATCTCCAAAGTTATAATCCAGCATTCAAGACACAACAATAATGCTGATTCTCAGTACTATTATGTGTTCAAAATACTGATTTTATATTATTATAAAATATATCCACCATCAAAATGTTTTCTTGTTCGAATTCATCTACACTTAAGATATCTTCATAAAACCTCTAAATGTCAAATACTCCTTTAAACATACTGAATCTAGAAACCAGTTAAGAAGCAGCCAGACAATAAATAAACCAAGAGAAAGAGAAGAAGGAAAGAGGATAAGACCTTAATCATAACAGAAACACAAGAGTCTGACCTTGTCTCTTTAGCAAAACAGTAAGGATTTTGTTCTGAACATATTGCATATTCTTTACTTGTATTTGATTTTATCTAATTTTATCCGTGTTAGCAGCTTTGTGCGGTTTTTCTTTTTCCTTTTTTTGTGACAAAGCAGAATGCAAACTTAATTAAATAAATCTATCAAGATGTCTTTCTTGGTCTAATGTAAGATCGTACACATAGACCCATCCCGTAAATCACAATGAGGAAAAGTAAATATTAGTTCTTATTGACCACAAGCTGAGATGTGATTCTGGGGTTAAAGGCCTTTGTGGAAGGCCCTGTCAACAAGCTGTAATGCAAGAACAACTTGGAGCAATAGACTTCAGTGAGCTTGAAGGGAATGAGATAGGAGTGAATGAGGAGAAGGACTACTTAGGCTTAGTTATACACACCTTGCCTTACCCTTGATGGTTTTATGGCATCAGCAAATAACAGGAATTGATCCTCTGCAGAGACGCTGGGCCTGTACATTAGACTGTACACAGGACATAAATTCTCTGTGCCCAACGGGATGCCGGGGCTGCCTCAGAATAAAGGCCCTTAGATTCCCCCAAACAGAGTCTTTAGAATGCTTAAAGTAAGTCCAACAAAGTTCTTTTATTAAGGAACAAACAGGAACAAACAGGTACTTTAACGGTTTTCTTAACAGTCTATAGGCTCTTTCAAATCTTGTCCACTAGGAGCAGGCACTGTCTTCTTAACTGTAACTAACTGATGGGGAAATCCTAGCTTCTAATCTGGGCAGTCTGTACTTGCCTCTGTTGACGTGGAGTCCCTGCATCTGGTACCAACTGCGTCTGGCTTGACCCTTGCCTCAACAGAGCTTTGTAGACCTCCAGGGAAAAAGAAGGAGTTCAGGTTGCTGTGATGGCCGGCTGGAGTCCCTCAGCCAAGCTGTGGCTGTATGTCTCCTGGCCAAGCCGTAGGGCTGTATAACCCCGGCCAAGCTGTAAAAGACGAAGCTTTTCTACAGGAGCCACTTCGTTCTATGTCCTGTGTGAAAGGCTTCTCTGTGAGAACTAACTCAAAATGGCTTTTTTCCCTCCAAAACTCAAAAAGGGGCGGGATCAGGGAACCTAACTATAACTGGCAGGTGGCTTACCCATATAAATGCAAATTATAACAGGAAACCCCCTGCTACAAATCCCAAGCATGGGATTGCACACAAACATGCAAACACAGCAAATAAATCTGGAGCTCCTGGAACAGCTGTTCCAGAACAACAGGAATTGATCCTCTGCAGAGTTGAACAGCTGCCATTCTTTGCATTGTGATATTTACTACATCAATAGCACTTCTTCAAAGCCCAGACTTGGAAAAGTTACTTTTTTGGACTATACAGAGTAGTGTGGCCAATAGCCATTCTGCCTTAGGAGTTCTAGAAATCTGAATCCCAAAACTAATGTTTGAAGCCATTCACAAAACACAGAAAATGCCTGTGCTTTGTAGACAGTGTCAGGATGTACTTGTTTGGGCTATAGCTTCCAGAACCACCCTAGCCACCAGAGCTCATGACCACAGTGTCTGGGAGATTCAGAGAGCTGTAATCCAAACAAATAGCTTCTTTTAGTTCTTCCTCTATACATCCTGTTGCTTCCATCAGCATCTTCAGTAAGTGTTCTCTTTTGGGGGGGGGGATCATTCTGTTATAGGGAGACTGCAAAAGAAAACTGGATAAAGTAGTGACAACAGTGTTCAGAGTCGCTCTGAATTCTGAGCACACATTATTTTAATTTTCTCATCCACTGTTTTTTCCTCAGCACATTATATTGGGGCCTAATGGTATATAGAATAATGCATACTTCCCGTTGTGATCTCATCCTTAAAGTAAGTTCTTTACCAATAAACAAACCACTATGCAACCTCAAAGGCACCAGATCCCATATAATCTTGGAAGCGAAGCAGAATCAGCCGTGGCCAGCCCAGGTTCATACTTGGATGGGAGATCGTCAATGAATTCCAGGTATTATAGGCCATATTTTATAGAAAGGAGCTACCAAGCCCACCTCCTACTATTTCTTGGATGTGCCACCACTCTCTTTAGAAAGAAAACAAAGCAATAACCCTCCAAGAGTTTCACAACTGCATGATTGACTCTCCTTACTAGAAATCTTTGGGCAGAAGAGCATTCTTGCATAGTCCAAGTCATGTCCGAGAATACACAGCTACTGGCAGCAGCATGTCTTGGGAATTATGGTACATGTTCAGGCAATATGCATACTTTCCATTTGATGTCATAAAATATGCATTCATCTAAGGAATTCCATGTTGATTCTAGTCAATACACTTAGCTAGTGTCCAATTGATACTGAAGAATGTGAATTAATTGATAATAAGAACAGAATGTTCTTTTATTTGCTTTTTCCTTTTTTAAGTATGCTGGGAAGGCTATACGGTGGAAAATAAAACTAACAATAAAACAACGCAGCTCATTTGAAATGTGGTGTTGGAGAAAAGTTTTATGGATCATGACTCATTGGAAAATGCCCAATAAAGTTAAAAGTAGCAGGAAAATGAAAGAGGAAGCACTACAGGTGGATTGATTCAATCAAAGAACTCATGGCTACCCTGAATTTGCAAAATCTGAGCAAGCCACTTGATGACCAGGGATCTTGGAGGTCTCCTGTTGATAGGGTTGTCATAAGTCATTTGGCTTGGTGGTGAAAAAAACCCCCACATAAATAGAAATATTGGTATGAATTGTGAACAGAGAATGGGTAGAAGTAACAAAGCATTGTGTAGATTATCAGAAGTTTCAATCATAACGATGTTTATATGATAACATCAGAATTATTCATTTCGATAGCACTTAGTAATGAACCTGTCTCTCAACAGACAAAATTAAACTCTGTTGATGATAATACTATTATGGAATTCCATCACAGTGGACTCATTTCATTGTAATGTTAAGCAGATCTGAAAAAATACTTTTTTTCTTGGCCAGGATTTCTGAGAATTAGGCTTGCTTTATGTCTGAGTATGAGATAACGTGCCAAAATAGCTGCTGATTGTTTGAGGTTTTAAAATTCTAATTACTTTGTGACATTTATTATGATGTTATTGTAACCAAGTTTGAAGGCCCTTGTGGCAAAACAACAAAAACATGATATGCATACATTTTCACATCAGTTCATCAACAATAATTAACTTGGCAAGATGCAAAATTATGTCGTTATTTTTTTTAGTATACCTTGGAGACATTGTACTAAGAATTGCAAACACACGTGTAGATAACTATGAAATGGTGGATCTTAGTGATGGACACAATGCTAACATTACATATGCCATCTTCAGTTCTCCCAAGTTTATCAGAGTGATTGATTGTTTATTAACACTTTTTAGGAGGGCAGTGAGCATCCAATTTTGGTCAAGTATATTTCAGGTATAGACAAAGCATGATAACATAATAAAATTGAAATTTCCTGAAATTTAAACAACACAATGTTTAAAAATCACAAAACAGTTCATGAAAACTGAAAGACAGTAAGAACTCATGATCAAGGTATGAGGCTGATTGGAGCCAGGGGACACAGATCCAACTGACACGATATTGGAAGCAGCAATTATGATGGCAACCAATCTACATGTTTGAGGTGGGGAGATCTATTCCAATCCTGATTCAGTCCTGACCTGGTGACAGCTTTAGTCACCTTGGTGAATGACCTACTAGCAAGTGGGCAAGGAGTGTATAGATCTATTGACTCTACTAGGTCTTTTTATAGCATGTGATACTAATGGTCATAATATCCTTTTGACCTGATATTTTCCTATTTTGATCCTTTCTGAGTTGTTCCCATAAAATGGGCCCGGTGGAATGCTATCATGATTATTAGCTTATGGTTTTCCTCAATGATCAATAGTCTCCCCTATGCTTTATAATGTTTACATGACTGTAGAAGATCACCCACAATTTGGGATGACCTTTTCATGCTGATGATACTTGGTTCTCTCTCACACACACCTTCTACAAATAAGCAGGTTGCGGAAATCCTGATATCTTGAAGCAGTGAAGAAGTGGATGTGGAGAAAAAAAGTAAGATTGAGTCCTAACAGCAAGGAAAGATTGAAGTTATTTTGGTCAATAGAAAAGACAAATTGTTGTGGACAATGTTGCACTCCCATTGACAGACTTAGGCTCACCACTTTTAGAAGAATATGGTTCTCCTAGATATAGTTTCTGGAGCAGCCAAGAGTGCCTTTATTCAGCATCAGTTAGTGCCAGTTTTACCCCTCTCTAAGGAAGGCAGTTCTGGTCTCCCTTATTCATGTCTTAATTTCCTTGTGGTTAGACTATTGAGATGCTTTTTTGTAGCCAAAGTCGAAAATTGTACAGATGCTACTGTTAGAAAAATGACTTTTTTACCTGTGTTAAATGTTTTTAATGTTTAAATAAAGTGGGCCCTCAATATCTGTGAGAGGTTTATTTTATTTATTTACTATGCTTCTATACCGCCATTCTCAGCCCGAGAGAGATTCATGGCGGTTTACAAAACAGCACAATTCGATGCCCACAACAGTACAAAAATAATTTAAACATTAAAAACATTTAACACAGGTAAAAAAAAATCATTATTATTTTATTTATTTATTTACATCACTTATATCCCGCCCATATAAGTCCTCCGCATTTCATTACCAGTCATTATCCAGTCACGTTGTCCAACCGTTCCGAGATCAGAGTTTCATAGCTATACTGTGTTTGGGAAGGCCTGCTCATATAGCCAGGTTTTAACTTTTTTGCGAAACGTTAAGAGGCTGATCTAATGTCCCTGGGGAGGGCATTCCACAACTGAGAGGTCACCACTGAGAAGGCCCTATCCTTCTTCCCCACTAATCGAACCTGTGAAGATGGCAGGACCGAGAGCAGTGCCTCCTCAGAAGATCTTAAATTCCTAGAGATACGTTTGGACAGGTAAGCAGGGCCAGAACTGTTTAGAGCTTTATAGGCTAAAGCCAGCACTTTGAATTGTGCTCGGTAGCAAATTGGCAGCCAGTGGAGCTGGCACAACAGAGGAGTTGTATGCTCCCTGGGCACCGCTCCTGTTAGCAACCATTTGGAGCTTTCGAACAGTCTTCAAAGGCAACCCCACATAGGTTGGTTCCAGGAGCCCCTTGGATACCAACATCTGTGGATGGTCAAGTTCCATTATATACAATTATATGCAGGCAGTCCATGAGTTACAAATATCTGAATTACAAATGACTCATAATTAAGAACAGGGGTGAGACAACAGGAAGTGAGAGAAATATACCTCTAGGAAGGGAAATTCAACCCTGAAAGAGTTATCATGGGGAAAATGTGTTACCAATGAAGCTTTATCACCAAGCCTTCTTTCCACAACTGGCCATTTTTTTCAAAATCTGATTATCACAGGGACAGAAAGTGAGGTGAAATCTTCTGAACAGGGGTACAGGGAGCAAAACAAACACCACAAGGTTGGTTAACTCTTCCCTAAGTTATATGAAGGGGGGAGAGAGAGAGAGAGAGAGAGAGAGAGAAATAGTTCAACTTAAGAACAAACTACAGCCCCTATCTTGTTCATAACTTGGGGACTGCCTGTATTGCACCAGAGGGCAGAGCCAGACTCCAGCAAAAGATCTTGAACAGGTATTGACCAGCAAGAATCTCTAATCCCCAGGGCTTTTCTGCCTGGAAAGATAGAATGGGGAAATGAAGTAAGCAGAATCTGGAGAAAAGCTGGTGGACCAGGTGGAGAATCTCTGTAGGACAGAGGTTTCCATACCAAATTTACAGAAAAGCTGTAAACTTGGAGAGGATAGTATAATTCAGAAGTATTTGTTGTCGCTTTTAGACCTCAGAACCAATTCTCTTTTTTGGACTATCGATTCCAGAATCCTGCAACCAGCTTTGCTGCTGGCCATAAATACTGCAGATCCCAGGAACTGTAATCCAAAAAAGAAACTTTTCTTAGATCTGTTTACCTTTCTCACCAGAAACAGAGATGACTCCCTTCCATAAATAGCACCTCAGAGCGACAAGCAAGATGGAAATCTTGGAATCCTTTTCTCCAAGCTGGAGTTTAAATGTGGAAACTTATATAGTTTCAATATATATTGAATAAGCCAGTGAATGAACTTTTAAATAAACATGATTGAAGCAAATTCCGGATATAAAGTAAAGCTACTTTATTTGTACTTCATTTCCAGCTCTAAGGCAAAACAGCAAGCCTTGCCTGGAATGGGCACTTTCAGTAAATACAAGTTTAATGTATGGTTAAGCAGGATCCCTTAGGAGTGCAAGATAATATTTATTAAACTTTGGGGGGAAGGAGGATTCTGGCAAGCATTTAGGGAGGGGAATTAATGTACATCATTAAACCCTAGACGGGCTGGGAAGGCCTGCTGAGCAGCTTAGAGAAGCTCATCAGGATGATAAATAGCTCAGAGTGGAGATGTCCATATACGGCCCTAGGTTTTTTATGAGGCGGGACAATCCTGTGAGAGGAGCATTGCGTACCATTCTTGGATCACTTTCACATTCTTCGGGTGTGTTTCTCTGGGAGCCTTTGATTTCCGCTTTGAGGGCTGGCTGAGACCTCCAGTGGCTCTTATAAGAAAATAGCCGCAACTGAAGGTCGAAAATGTGCAAGATTCTTTCTGAAAGTACACAAACACTCCGAGTCTAGCCGCTTTCCTTCAGTCCTGCCAAGGCTTTTCAGTATGTCTGATACTTGATCAAGTGACTTCTTTGGAGAAAGGGGGCACTGCATTGAAAAAGAAGAAGGATAAACACAAAAAGAAAGGATGCCAAAGATCCACACCTGTACTTTCTTCATCTTCTTTTAACAAGACTTACCACTAGTTGAAGCTCATGCCGAAACACACATTCCACGTATAGCTGTATAAACACAACTATGTTGCCAGTGCAGTGAATTCCTCGTTTTACCAGGAAAAATATACAGCCTGAAAAGGAGCTGCTGTATAAACACCTGCATGTAAGTTGAAGTGAGCCCATTTTGACAATCCTGAATATCAATGACAGCCTGTGTACTTCCCCCTTCTCCCCCCCCCCCCCCCGCCCTTTCAAATGGAGGCATAATGTTATATCAGGAGGCAAGGAAACAAAGCACACTGATAGCAATGGAAATGTTTATTTATTTTTTTACTTTGTCATTACCACATCTGCACAAAACATATTTAATGAGTCATGTAGCCAACCATACATAGCTAGTGCCCAATTTAGTTCTGTTCACATCATGCAATCCATAAAAAGCAGATCAGAATTAGATATTTTCATTCACTTCACAGAAGTACTCCCACACACAACATGGCTATTGACCTAGGATTCAGAGAAGTGTAGTCCAAAACAGCTGGAGGCCAAATGTTCTGCACTACGGTCATTGAAAAATCCAGAATGAAATGGTTGCTTTTTATGAGGAGTAAATGGATGTCCAAAGAGTGCCCACAGGCAAAGAAAGAGCAATATCCTTAGTCATGCTTTGCCTGTCTGGCAATGTCTGAAGCATGGTGATCCATGACTGATGTGATAATATCCAAACTAATCCATAACTTCTTTATGACAAGGGGCGTACAAAAGTGCCAACAGAGATTCAAATGTCACAAACAGTTCAAATGTCATCACAGACACCAATCTGTAATAAGATCAGCTTACATATTCAGTTTTTTGGTGGTGAATTTAAATACTCACAAGATGGCTATGCATGTGTGAATAAATCCCTTGACTGGTTTACAAGTCTCTGAATCTTAGACATGTAGCTGATTTTCTAGGTGATCATGAACAAGCTGCTTTCTTCTGGTCTACACCCAGAGCCTGATGAAGTTACTGTATTTACTCAAATCACTTTTGTTTGGCTAAATGGCCTTGCCAAAATTGGAGCGCACATTATATTCATGCCGGACAGTAATGTCTCATTTAATTGCATTGGCTTAATGCTATGCCATCCTGGAATTTGTAGTTTGGTGAGACATCAGCCTTCTTTGGCAGAGAAAGCTTAAAACCTTGCAAAACAACTTGACTCCATAGCATTGAACCAAGACAAATGAAGTGGATTCATTCTACAGCATAGAGGTACCCCAAGATTTGCTTTCTGTTCTAGAAGATTGTATGTTTGAATACTGTTTATAATGAAAAAAAAAATTAAGCAGCCAAAACAGTAATGCACATCTTTTTTGGCCAAATAACAAAGAGTACACTTTTTGCCACTGTGCATTACATTTGGTAGCAAATCCTTGGTTTCAAGGTTTTGAAAATTGGGGGAGGGGGGTGTTGCATTCGATGGTGCATTAGACTTGAGTAAATATGGTACTTTGGGAGACATCCATTTCCCCAGAAACTCTCTAGGTGCCCATGCTGATGATAGGCTTCTTGAAGTTATGAGGGAAGTTTTTTAAAGCTTGATCTGCACGATATTCACATATACTCCCCCAGTTGTTGTGAATCTAGTGGAAACAACACCTCTACTAGATTGCTGGATATTTGAAAGCTTGTCATTCACTTTTTTGCTTTTTGTGGTGTGGTAGGGTCAATAAAATTTGCTGAAAGTATCTTATACTGACTGGGTTCCAGAGAAAATCTCTGACTGCTATAGGATCTTTTCATACTATATCATTATAGCACTATGATTCCATTTTAATTACTCTGGCACCTTCCTATGGAATCCTGGAATTGGCAATTCACAGAAAGATATTTAACATCCTTAGCCAAAAGCTATGGTGCCCACACCAAGTAAGAAACCCAAAGATTCCACAGAATGCCACCATGGTAGTTAATCTGGAACTATAGTGCCACAATTACATAATGTGAAATATTTTGGTCCAATTCTGCCTGGGTTGCAGCAATGTCAGCATAAATCACTCCCCTTTCTCCCAGCTTTCATGAGAATGTTGTCTTTCCATTCCTCTGGCCTAAAAGAGACTGGCCAACCAGGGACCAGATGCTGCATAGCAGGGATATGTAGACAGTTTGGGCCCCTTCCACACTGTCCCTATATCCCAGGATCTAGTCCAGGATTATCTTCTTATCCCAGACTATGTGGCAGTGGAGTCTCAAATAATCCAGTTTAATCCAGATAATCTGGTATCAGATTCTGGGATACAGGGCAGTGTAGAAGGGGTCTCAGTTTCTCCTGGGTTGACTCAGATGCAATAGTTTTGCTCATTGTTAGGACAAGTCTCTTTTGAAATGAAGAAACTTTATCCTTTGTAGGAAATGATTACACATTATAGTTGACAGAATAATCTAAGCACATGGTAAGCCAATCCATGCCTTCTGAGAAACAGACTTCACTGAATTCACTGCATCTTACTCCCAGGAAAGTACATACAGGCCTGGATTCAGTTGCTATTCCCAACGAGAGCTGGCTTATGGAATCAATACTATTTCCTAGATGATGACTCAATGTGCAACAGTTGAATGAAAGGATCTACCTTAATTGGGATCAACCTATAGGATGTCTACTATAATCTGTCTATAGAAAAGGGGACTATATGAGCTTTGTTTTCTCCCCTCCTTCCTATCCACTTGAAGAGCTGTACCTCTTACAATCCCACCAACAAGGTCATGGGATCGTCACCATCTTGATTAACTTGAGCTCAGCAGTATTGTTACTAATTTGGGGAAGCAGGAAGGTAACATGTAAAGGCCTATTTGCTTCTTAGGCTATTTTTATTCTGATACTGGTATAAATGAGAATGGAAACATAGTTAAAGGCATATTACTTGCTTTTAAAACTCTTTTTATTCTGGCACTGCAGTAAATGAGAACAGAATTATGTACCATACAAAGATGGTGTTTTGGTATAAGAATTGGTGATGACTTTTGTTCATGAAATTGAAACATTTCTTGTGAAAAAAAGAATTAGCATTTGCGTATAACAGTACTTACTTACTTAGGTGATCCCTCGCAGTCCGAGTATGATGGCCTTCCAAGTGTAGTGTCTTAGCAGTCGATACAGGTGACTGTGGAGCCCCAATCCTGATCCACATTCTTCCACAATGAGAGCATTGGTTTCCAGGTGGAAGGCAGGAACAGTCAGGGTTGGCTTGACACACCTTACTTTTGGCACATTTCTCCCTTTCGCCCTCTGTTTATGCCTCTTCGAATTCCACAGCACTGCTGGTCACAGCTGACCTCCAGTTAGAGTGCTCAAGGGCCAGGGCTTCCCAGTTCTCGGCATCTACGGCACAGTTTTTAAGGTTGGCTTTATACTGTACTATATAACAGTAGTAGGAATAACAGGAACCATTTCGATGGCCGAAAGTGAGGAGGAGCTGAGGAACCTTCTAAACAAGGTGAAAGAAGAAAGCGCAAAAAGTAGGTTGCAGTTAAACATAAAAAAAACCAAGATTATGGCAACAAGAATGATTGACAACTGGAAAATAGAGGGAGAAAATGTGGAGGCAGTGACAGATTTTGTATTTCTAGGTGCAAAGATTACTGCAGACGTAGACTGCAGCCAGGAAATCAGGAGACAGTTACTTCTTGGGAGGAGAGCAATGTCCAATCTCGATAAAATAGTGAAGCGTAGAGACATCACACTGGCAACCAAGATCTGCATAGTTAAAGCAATGGTATTCCCCATAGTCACCTACGGATGTGAGAGCTGGACCTTAGGGAAGGCTGAGCGAAGGAAGATAGATGCTTTTGAACTGTGGTGCTGGAGGAGAGTTCTGAGAGTGCCTTGGACCACCAGAAGACCCAACCAGTCCATACTTCGGGAAATAAAGCCCAACTGCTCATTTGAGGGAAGGCTATTAGAGACAAAGTTGAAGTACTTTGGCCACATCATGAGGAGACAGGAAAGCTTAGAGATGAAAATTATGCTGGGGGAAATGGAAGAAAAAAGGAAGAGGGGCCGACCAAGGGCAAGATGGATGGATGGCATCATTGAAGTGACTGGCTTGACTCTTAAGGAGCTGGGGGAGGTGACAGCCGACAGGGAGCTCTGGCGTGTGCTGGTCCATGAGGTCACGAAGAGTCGGAAATGATGGAACGAATAAACAACAAAGGAATAATAATGATATGGATATGAATATACAGATGTGTCTGGATTTAACAGACTAGTCTATAAATGAATCGCTTTAAACACAAATGAATAATTCCTTGAAATGATTAATCCATTGGCAGCCTTTATTTTCATCTCCCTTTGCAGTAAGTTCTTTGGCTCACTAATACATGTGCCATTTTAAATGACTTGGCCTCTTGGTTGTCCAACACAGTCATTTTATGAATCAATGATCTGCGTAATAGGAATTCTTCACTTTCCAATGATCATCTACCATATTTGGACATTTTTTGAGCAGCATTCTGTTTACCTGGTTAAGTTTCCATTTTTGTAAGCATGTTGTACATAGTTTGGTGTGTCTATTATTTACTCAGAAGTGGGTAAATGCAGCCTTTTGGTTGCAGTCGTCCAAGTAAATATAGGTTTTGGGATGCCTCATAAATCTGGAAATGTGTATTACTTACCATAACTCCTTTTTATGGGATTTTTAGAAATGAAAAGGATTTTTTCCTATAAAAATGGACAGGAGATTTTTTTTTTTACTTTCAAAACCAATGTGGTGTTGGAAAGAGGTTATATCCTGTATTATGCTGTGGTGGAAAAGGAGGGGAGAAATTGCAGGCATAATTCATTGAAAACATTTCCTCTAGACACTCATTTTGTATGGGGTAGATGGGAATAATATAGATCATACAAATCATCTCTGAAAATTCTACCAGTGTATTAGGAAGGGTTTGTTTTCGGGTGCAGGGTTAGTTTTGGGGTTTGTTTGGGGGTTTGTTTGCTTGGTAGTAAAGGCAAAAACAAAGAGACCAAAAAGCAATCCCTGTTAGTGTAGTAGATTGACAGGGCTAAAAGCTTACATTCACAGCTTTTTGAGGGGGAAGGCAGGACTTTTTGATCAGTAGGAACAATGATATCATCCAACAAGTCCCCTGTTCAAAGCCTAGGCAAGCTTTTCTATCCCTTCAGTCTGAGTAGCCCAATAAGGAATGAATTTTTTCAACAATATAATGTATTTGGAAGTAGCTTTGTTTTGAATACACAAGTAAACTCTATTAGCAGCACAAAAGACCTGATTTTGACAGAGGTGAAAATTGCTTGAACTGGTTTTTGCTAAAGATCAATATAATTTCCAAATTTGGGGCCCATCTTGTTTGTTTCACTAGGTGACCTGTCATGATGATTGCCTGAGCTTCAGAATATACTATTAACCATTACTGATTGGAGACAAAACATTTCACAACTGGGCTTTGTAGACTCAGACACACAACAGCCAATGTTCCCCTCTGCATTTTGAGAGGCTGCACTATAATATAGCGTAAACATTCCTGTGCTCGAGGTCAGGCATCATACAAATGGTAATAGCAATATATTATGGAAACTCTTTTAGTTCAGTGAAAGGAAGCCAATAGAGACTAAAACCTTAAATACAAACTGATAGGAAGTGAATTCTGCTGAAATCAAAGATATTCCTAGGTGTGTGTTTCTAAGGTCAGAGTGTCAACCAACTTTTCAGGGTAATAGGTCAAGAAGACTATTGTACTTTGAGGAGATCCTATCGAATCCATGTGAACAAACAACACACAGGATGAATAAAGAACAACACCCTGAAAACAGGGGAATTTCAGACATGAAACAATCAGGGCCAGCTAACACCTCTCAACAAAGGCTTCCCCCAGACAGGAATCAGCCAGGCCTTGAAGCTACAAGGCTTTGACATGCTAATAAAGGTGATTAATTGCAACATTCACACTTGCCTTCAACAGACAAGAGTCCTTTCTCCCACTCTGGACATTCCAGTTTTCAATTTACCTCACAACCTCTGAGGTTGCCTGCCATAGATGTGGGTGAAATCTCAGGAGAGAATGCTTCTGGAACATGGCCATACAGCCCGGAAAACTAACAGCAACCCCGTGATTCCAGCCATGAAAGCCTTCGACAACAACACATAGGATATCCTTTTGCAGATTTCAGGGAAGTGGAGTTTACTCTCGAATGGGATCACTTGCTGTAGGGTATTCATAGACCCTTGAATGCATTTGAGACTCAATCGCTGGGCAGCACCTTAAGTTGTGACACCAACCCTCAGCTATGAAGCATGCTGGCCATGGCCACCAGCATGCTTCATAGCTGAGGGCCGGGACCCAAGCTTCCCCCTGCCAGGACCTAGTACATCCTATTGACAACCAGTTAAGCTGAAGAGGTGTAGATTCACACTTCTCAACCTTAAAGCCTATCCTGGATGCCATTGAGCCACTTGCCATTTGTCAGCTTACCCACATCATAAGATTGTTGCAAGGAAATAAAAGTACCATAAACCACACTAAAATCCTTTTGGGTAAGAGTGCTGGACTTGGATGGGGAAACCAGGTTCAAATCCTCACTATAGCAATGAAATTTACTGGATGATCTTAGACCAGTCACTGCCTCTGAGCTCTGCCTACCTCACAGGGTGGGTGTGACTTAAACACAGGGAAAGGAAGCTTGTGTGCTGCCTTCAAAGTAGAAGTTTGAGTAGAAAAGTAGAAAACTTTGAGGATATAGGTTACAAACAAACAAACAGCCTTCACACATTCTCACTCTCTTTTTGTCTTTGTTTTTTGATTTGCGTAGGCAAAGGGAGGAGACCAAGTTTAAGGAGCCCTGAAAGGTGGAATGTTTTGCTTACGACTGACTTTTCTACATACGCAGTGGGAAAAATTGGAGCCACATCTTCCATGCTGTAGACTCACTCAATTGTGCCAAGTATTCCAAAGACGTCTCTCCTCCTGTTGAAATGCTCTTTCTATTCATAGAAAGTACCTATTAGGGAAAACTATCCCATTGAGATTCAGTAGTCCACAGAATCTGTTGCAAAACAGGTACTGCATAATATCGGTGACTTTGGCTGCTACATTAAGAAACTTTCCTAAACTGCCTACTTTTCCTGGGAGAATAGTGCACATCAAGAAGAAAAAGGGGGAGTGTGGCAGCCTACAAGTTCAGCATCCCATGTTTCCAATATAAAATTAGTTTGAGATGTTGTTTTGTATTTTCTTGTTCAGACATGGGGAAAAAATAGTAAGGGGGGAGGGCTAGGGAATTCCCAGGCTTGGTTCCTAGCAACCATCCTTGCCACATGCTCCCTTTCATACACACACAAACCTTGCACTTGTCTGCTTGTCATCATCACCGTGGCCTGGGGTGAATCAACTAGCACATTCTTACCTGTTTCTCTGGAAGCATTACATATTGGTTGTAGGAGATGAGTGGGGGAGTAAGTTAGACTCCTTGTCTGAAAAAACACAAGGGTCCAATCCAAGTCTATTAAAATAAAACAGAACACTTGCCCTACACCCCCAAGAGGTTTACTCCAGAATTATTGCAACAGAGCCAGTGAGATTATCCCAGTGTTGACAGCAGAGAGTGTTTGTTGATGTGCTTGGATCCATTTATAACTGTGCGCATCATCCATCGGAAGTGAAATTATGGTTTGTTGGTTTGTTTCAAATGAATCACGTCCTATATTGATGATCTTGCATTTCTCTGGAGGGTGAAGGAAATCTTTCCTTGAACCTGGAGTACTGCAGAAAAAAAAATGACCAAAAAAGTGGGGAATGACGTGGGGGAAGAGCCAATCATTTATATCACAGTTTCCCTTGAACTGGGAGGATTCCGCACAAGAGATGTTTACAAGCATTTCCATTTAGATTTAGTGTATGGGCCCCAAAAGAGGGACACGTCAACCAACCCCCAGATGGGAATGGGGGGATGCCCACACCGCAAATTGATTGGGAATAATAATAATAATAATAATAATAATAATCCCTGAGATAGGGCAGAGTATAAATAAATATCAGAGTGCTTTACAGTACAAATATACAGCAAACATTCAATGTCATTATACAAAACAGAGGTAAAGACTTCCCATCTTTTCCATCTCTGGCATCTGGAGGCTGTGCTGGACTCAGGCCACAGGGTGGTGCTATTGCTCCATCTTCCATGCCAAGGAGCTTTGCTGTCTTCAGATACTCTCTCAATTGAATCACCAGCATGTCTGCATGGGCTCCGTTTGTTACCTCCCCACCAAAGTGATACCTATTTATCTAATCACATTACTGTTTTTGAACTGCTAGGTGAGCAGAACCTGAGCAGATAGTTGGGAGCTCATCCCAACCTGGACTTGAACTGTTGACCATTTGATTAGCAAGATTTTCTGCAGCTGGATGTTTAACCTGTTGTGCTAAAATATGGTCCCTATAGGACCACCAAGAATGCCACAGAGGTGAGCCTCCTCAGACACCAATCAGAAATGTACTAAATTATTAAGCATAGAAAAAATATTAAGGTTAATTGTTATTGTGCCATCCCAGGAATAGCCAATGTCACCTACACAACATCCTAGGTACATTTACTTGGGAGTAAGCTGCACAGAATACATGCTGCTAAGAGACTTCGTGTCACAAATGATAACACTATGTCACAAAATTTAAAAACTTTCCTGTTCCTGTTTTGAAAGTGTTATTTCCTATTAATTGTGCAGTTCTTACTTTGAAAGTAGTTGTTATACTCCAGAAACTTTGTTTTTCTGTATGCCAGAAATAATGTTGAATTGGCTGAGACTCAGATATCAAAAAACTATAGCAAAATGTGCTGCAGGATGTCCCTCAAAAACAATTTTTTGCAGTGTAATAAACTTTTTCCATGTTGTTATGATAGAACCAATTAGGAAATAAAATGTACAACACAGGAACAAAAATAATGTTACATAGTGTAATGCAGGCATGGGCCCGCCAGGTGTTTTGGACTTCAACTCCCACAATTCATATCAGGCTCAGGACTTTTCCTTCCCCCCCCCCCCTCAGCCACTTAAGTGGCTTAGGGGGAAAGGGAAGGGCCTCAGGCTGTTAGGAATTGTGGGAGTTGGAGTCCAAAACACCTGGCAGGCCAAGGTTTGCCCATGCCTGGTGTAATGGATAGTTGAATGAAAGTTGTTAGCCCTTTGGATTGCTGTGAGTTTTCTGGGCTGTATGGGTTCTGTATGTATGTATGTTCCAGAAACATTCTCTCCTGATGTTTCGCCTGCACCTATGGCAGGCATCCTCAGAGGTTGTGCAGTCTGGAGGAAACTAAGCAAGTGGGGTTTATATATCTGTGGAATGCCGAGGATGGGAGAAAGAACTCTTGTCTGTTTGAGGCAAGTGTAAATGTTGCAACTGGCCACCTTGATTAGCATTTAATGACCTTGCAGCTTCAAAGCTTGGCTGATTCCTGCCTGTGGGGATCCTGATTGATTCTTGTCTAGAATTCTCCTGTTTTTTAGTGTTTACTGTCCTGATTTTAGAGGGATTTTTTAAAAATACTGGCAACCAAATTTTGTTCATTTTTGTTGTTTCTTCCTTTCTGTTGAAATTGTCCACATGCTTGTGGATTTCAATGGCTTCTCTGTGTAGTCTGACATGGTGGTTGTTAGAGTGGTCCAGCATTTCTGTGTTCTTAAATAATATGTTGTGTCCAGGTTGGTTCAATAGGTACCGTTCCAGCGGGAAGGTAACAGCGCTCCATGCAGTCATGCCAGTCACATGACCTTGGAGGTGTCTATGGACAACACTGGCTCTTAGGCTTAGAAATGGAGATGAGCAACAACCCCCAGAGCCAGAACGATCCCAAAAAGCAGTTCAAGAGTCCTTTTTTGAGTGGCGAACTGCACTCTTCTCTTTGATATGTGCTTGCAATGTATGGCAGTCCATGAATGAACACTGCAATGGAGAGGCTGGTGATAGTTCTGATGTTGGGCTGTTGTAGATTTTTCAGGCTATATGGCTATGTTCTAGAAGCATTCTCTCCTGACATTTCGCCTGCATCTATGGCAAGCATCCTCAGAAGTTCTGGTGTTCTTTTCAAACCCGAAAAGATATAAAATCCTTCTCAAGAAATAAATAATTCCCCAGCTTCTTCTCTCCGTTGGTCTCCAAAAGTGTCGGCTAGGACGTGATTTATGTAACTTGGAGGAAAGACGGACACACACAGAGAGGTTGCATTTTTGTGGCATCCTTTGAAAAGGTGGAGAAGGGGGAATATGTCTGTGTGTATGTGTGTGTGTATTCCAAAAAGGATGTATTTTTAAGTCCTATAAATCAGGTCTGTGGTGGTGGGAAGAATCCAGGCTGGGAAGTTGAAGAAAACCCATCTCTCCCCCCCCCCCCCCCCCCCTTTTACCTTCTACCACCTCTTTTTATTTTTTCCTCCTTTCCCTCCTGGTGCAAAACACACAGGGCCTTTTTTGTGCGCTGAAGTGCGCCAGCTCCCTTCTCCCCCCCCCCCTCTCTCTTTTTTTTTCCCTTTCCTTTTTCAGACGGGAGGAATGCGGCGTGTCAAGGGGTCAGGATCAATCCGGTGTGAGTTGATGAGGCAGGAAGGTGGAGAGGCATCTCAGGAATGTGGCTGTTTGTGTGGGACTCCATTCAGCCCATTGGCGAGCGGGAGGCGCCTCCAGCCTATAAAAAGCCGCCGGGCTGCCGGCTGGAGACTCAGACTCAACCAGAGCCGCTCTTCGCCTCCAAGCAGAGCACCACCAGCCCGAGACAAGTCGGATCCTTTGCCGAGACAGACCTTCGCCCCGCCACGACGCTTGGAAAACCCTCTCCCCTCTTGCAGACCCAACCCTTGACCGCGAAGATGCATCTCCTCCCCGTCGCCTTGGCTCTCCTCGTCGCCCTGCTCAGCCGGGTAAGTGGCGCTCGGTTGTGTCCCCGAGGAGGGGCTTTCCCCTTCTTCCTCCTTTTTCCCTTCTTGCCCTGGCGTGGCCCCTAACCCTCCTCTTCTCTCCCCGATCAGGAGGCGTCCGCTCAGGACTGCAGCGGGCAATGCCAGTGCCCCTCTTCGCCGCCCGAGTGCCCTCCCGGGGTCAGCCTGGTGCTGGACGGGTGCGGCTGCTGCCGGGTCTGCGCCAAGCAGCTGGGAGAGCTCTGCACCGAGAAAGACCCCTGCGACCCCCACAAGGGGCTCTTCTGCGACTTCGGCGCCCCCGCCAACCGCAAGATCGGAGTCTGCACCGGTGAGTAACAGTCGTAGTAGTAGTAAGTAGCCCTGCCTGGATCAGCTCGGGGAAAGGGAAGCAAGGAAAGAAGGAAGAAGCGCCACAGTCTTCCTTCAGGGGGCGGCAGAAAGCTGAGCGTTGTGTTCAGAGCTTGGGTCTAAGTAGCTCTAGTCTCATCACACTAGAGGAAAAAATCCACTTAAAATCCAGTTGCTGCCTCCTGCAGAATTCTGGGATTTGTAGTTTACAGGAGAGCCTTTAACAGCCTCACTAAACTATAAATCCCAGAAAGAGGTAGAAACCGGATTTTAAGTGGATTTTTTTTCCTCTAGTGTGATGAAGTTACTATAATAACTTCATCACACTAGAGAGAAAAAAATCCACTTAAAGTCTGGTTGCTGCCTCCTGCAGAATTCTGGGGTTTGTAGTTTAGTGAGGCTGTAGGGGTTGGGTTGTTTTCTGTAATGATCCATTGCCTTCCTTTCAACCTGGTGGGCTCTTTGGGTTGTAGATGTCCCATCTTTAATATATCACCATTGTAACTCACTATTTCCACTCCATCTGGGGAGGATGGGACTTACAGTACACTGCTAGAAAAGATCCTAACTACTTCATCACACTCAAGCAAGTTTGGGCAAACTTGGGCCCTCCAGGTGTTTTGGACTTCAACAAATTGTGGGAGTTGAAGTCCAAAACATCTGGAGGGCCCAAGTTTGCCCATGCCTGCACTAGAGAATGAATCCACTTTAAATCCAGTTGCTGCCTCCTGCAGAATTGTGGGATTTGTAGTTTAGGAAAGAGCCTTTAACAGCCTCACTAAACTGCAAACCCCAGAAGTCTGCAGGAGGCAGAAACTGGATTTAAAGTGAATTCATTCTCTCTAATGTAATGAGGTCCCTATAGGAGGTAGTGCCAGATATTGCTTCTGTCGATCTTTTCAAAAAGAACAATGTGTAGGTTCCCCACCAAAGCACGTGCCCAAGGATTTTTAATTAACATGGTCCCCTTTTTTGTTTACAGCAAAGGATGGTGCCCCCTGTGTCTTTGGAGGCATGGTGTACCGGAGTGGGGAGTCCTTCCAAAGCAGCTGCAAATACCAGTGCACTTGCCTGGATGGGGCTGTGGGCTGCGTGCCCCTCTGCAGCATGGATGTCCGCCTGCCCAGCCCTGACTGCCCTTACCCACGAAGGGTGAAGCTCCCAGGGAAATGCTGCGAGGAATGGGTGTGTGATGAGCCCAAGGACAAAGACCAGACTGCAGTTGGACCTGCTCTTGCTGGTAAGCTTATGTTTCCTTATTGTTCTATGTTGATCTCCTATATAGTTGTTCCATTATTATTGATCTGGTAGCCACTTGTATATAGCATCCTTTCTATGGAATATGTCATCTGACTGAGCTCTTCACAGCCAACTATAATCCTTTCCTTTTGATTCTTCTTTTCAGCTTACAGACTGGAAGATACCTATGGTCCTGACCTCTCCATGATGCGTGCCAACTGTCTGGTCCAGACCACCGAATGGAGCGCCTGCTCAAAGACCTGCGGGATGGGCATCTCCACCAGAGTCACCAACGACAATGCCTACTGCAGACTGGAGAAGCAGAGCAGGCTTTGTATGGTCAGACCCTGTGAAGCTGACCTGGAGGAGAGCATCAAGGTAAATGTCTGCCTGGGCTTCTTTTTACAAAAAGCATTTACTCTAATCTAGACAAGGTCTTTCATAGTTGTCATGCTGCCCTGAGATTCATTTTTAACCCAGTGCAAATACAATAATCAGGACCTGCAACAAAATTAAATTGAGCTCCTGCTCAGTCCTATTGTGTGTCACTGATGCCATTTTGACAACATTCATAACCACACTTCAGACTTTAATACTGCAAATTGAGAGGAGACCCCCCCCCCTTATACTGTAGTCCTGTGCCTAAAGGTAAGTCCTGCTGAATTTATTGTGATCTACTTCCAGAAATGGGGGCAGATCAAACATTGAATTCATTGGGGCTTACTTTTATGTAAGTGTGTAAGCTTTGGCAAATAGAAACCAGGTAGAAACTTGATTATGGGTGATTATATGGGCTTTATTTAAATGAATATGATAGAAATATTCAAGGGACTCGGACCAAGAATAAGCAATCTGGTACAAATAGATGCAGATAGATAAAAAGATTAAAGAGAATGGAACTTAAATCCAGGTAATGGATTTCAGTCAGCAAAATGTAAGCACCTGAAGGTTGTTGTCCTATCCATACAGATTCAATGATAGGTCTCATAAAAGCAAGTGGATTAATTGAACATATGCTCAGTTCTTCCAGTGGTGCAATCAAACCATTCACCCTGATTTAGTTGTACTTGGGGCACTGATTCCAAAAAGGCCCCTTCCATACAGCTGAATAAAATCCCACATTTTCTGCTTTGAACTGGAATATTTGGCAGATATATTCCAAATAACCCAATTCAAAGCAGATATTGTGGGATTTTCTGCCTTGATATTCTGGGTTATATGGCTGTCGGGAAGGGCCCTAAGTTAGCTCCCACTGATGTCAATGAGACAAGATATAATTGTTCGAAGGGGGAATTAAGCTAATAGATTCTGCATTCTGGCTGTTTAGATGTGGATAATATGAATGGGAGCCTTGTACATCTGGCCTGGAACTAAATGAATTCTCTCATTTTTCCCCATCAGAAAGGCAAAAAGTGCATCCGTACTCCCAAGATCTCCAAGCCTATCAAATTTGAGCTGTCTGGCTGCACCAGCGTGAAGACGTACCGTGCCAAGTTCTGTGGCGTCTGCACTGATGGGCGTTGCTGCACCCCCCACAGAACAGCCACCCTCCCTGTGGAGTTCAAGTGCCCTGACGGTGAGGTCATGAAGAAGAGGATGATGTTTATCAAGACCTGTGCGTGCCACTACAACTGCCCTGGAGACAATGACATCTTTGAGTCTGTGTACTACCGGAAGATGTATGGAGACATGGCCTAAAAGCCCCCTAGAGACTTTTAAACTTGACTGTCAACTTGAACTAATTGCATCTCATTTTGTAAAACCTGATTCAATAGCACAAGATATTTAATTGTCCGTTTTAAAAAAACTGTTCCATGTGACTTCAGACAAAGTTGTCTTCTGACCCCAAACGTTGGTTTGAAGGAAGAAAAAAAAATTACAGTAATAAGACAGACAGTGAGGAACAACACCTAAGTTGAACCTCAGAATAGAGTATATGAGGGGTAGGGTATATATAGGGATTACTTAAGGGGACCCATGCACTCTTGAACAACATTTGTCACAATGTGGTAGCGTGTGGTCCACTGAATAGTGCAATCGAAAAGGACTCCTTAGCAAGGTCACTGACACTGTTATTTTGTGACAGCGACCACTGGACTGGGATTCTCACCCAGCAAGATGCTAAGGAACTATGTCTTGTTAGAATGGCAGCAATTCTCCTTTGAAGTTCTGACTCGAATGGTTCATTCAGAAAGAATTGGAATTAGACTGGACAGCTTGTGGCAGTGGAACTGTCTGTCACAAGCTCAATGTTTTTTTTAAAAAAAATTACTATTGTAATATTACAGTATTGTAAGATTGTAAATATGGTGTGTGTGTGCGTGTGTGTTTGAATGTGTGTGTGTGTATATATATTGTACAGTTATCTAAGTTAATTTAAAATTTTGTTGCCTTTTCCGCTAATGCTTTGATACATCAGTGTTAGCCTCTCTCTCTCTCTTTCTGTTTCTTTTTTTACAATGCAAGGCTTGTCTGATTTAAATGTATTCATTCAACACATAAAATAGATTTTGTAATGGCAGTTCTGATCAGTCAGTAGAAGGAACAGCGAACTGAACTGAAGTTTTTCTGGAGGTGTGCCAGTCTTCTCCCAAAGCAGTTTGTCAAGTTAAGGGCAAGGAGGCAGCTGGGGATACCAACTTCTCTCTGCCTTAGTGAAAATGGCCTGAAGTCAAAACGAATGGCTCCTTCATTGCTGACCAATATTTCCATCTGGGAACAATTTATTACCTGTTGAGAAGTGTGACCAAAAGTTACATGTTTGCACCTTTCTAGTTGAAAAATAAAAGTATTTTATTTTTTATATAAACCAATTTGTAAGTCTCTTGATTGAAACAAAATGTTAACTGGCACAAGTTTGTTTGCACATCCCAATGCTGCTTCATTTATTGTCGTTGTGTGCCCAAGTCATATTCAACTACGATGACCCTAAGGTGAACCTCTCATGAGGTTTCCTGAGTGTGTGGGTTGCCCAAAATCACGCAGTGGCTTCCATAGACAAGTGGGGATTCGAGCACTCTCCTCCAGTCATAATCTAATACTCAGGACATTACACCACTCCCAAATCTCTCTAAACACTTAGGGGGCAAAGTTGGGGTTGCACAGTGGAATGACTGAGCAGCAAAACATTATGGTAATCTTCCATGCTAGCTTGCAATAATACTCTTAGTAGCCTGGTGTTTGCTTTCAATGCCACCTTGTCAATGATGGTAAAAATTAAAACATTTAGAACTCGAGTTCTTTAAACCTAAGATTTAGAAAATATTATATAAAACCTATTCCTGAAATAAGCACATTATCCTGAAACTTCTTTATGGCAATGAAACACATGATATCTTTATTGTTTTCAATGAATAAAGTTTAGAGTCAGTTTATCATCCAAGCTTGAGCCTAGAAAAGTCAGACATGGAAAGAATGTCTCTAGCTTTTAGACCAGTGGTTCTCATCCTGTGGGTCCCCAGACGTTTTGGCCTTCAGCTCCCTGAAAACTAGCTGGGATTTCTGGGAGTTGTAGGCCAAAACACCTGGGGACCCACAGGTTGAGAACCACTGCTTCAGACTGAATTCCATGCAGGACTTGGACTATGTTCTCTTCAACCCTATGCCTGTTCTAAGTAAACATGAACATTTAATCACTTCTAAGTATAAGACATGAATTCAAAGGGACACCCAAAATATGTTTATATAGTACTAAGGATCTAGGAGGAACACTGCCTCTAACCCTGGGATAACCCTGCTAAGCCTCCAAGACCAAACAGGATCTGATGCCTTCTAGTATTTAGACTGACTGAAGTCAAGTGTCTTTGTAATCTATGGAGTCCTTTTCCCTACAAGGGTTTCCTCAGTTGCTGCAATGGGTGGGAACAATATCCTGTAATGTGAAGGAAAGCTCTAAAGGGGTTATGCTTTAGCGCACACATACAGAGCTTTTGATTTGGACAATAGGGATTAATTGGCTTAAAGAGTTTACACAATTACACAGAGTGCAGCTGGCTCTGTTTACACAGGAGAAAACATTACCTATTAACAGGAAATGCAAGCTGGCTGCAAACTATTCTGAACTCTGGTGAAGTAATGAATCTTGGAATTAGGCTAATTTAGGGGTATAGTCCTATCCATGTTTACCTGGGAGCAGGTCCTGTGCATGTCATCCTTTGAGAAGACATTAATAGGATGGTTCATATTTACTTTCTTCAAACTAAATAGGTTTAAATCCTAGCATTTCATCTTAAATTGTGTGGTAAGATGACTGAAAATTAGAAGTATTACAGGTTTTTAAAACCTGCAGATAAAGATGGTAATGCAAAATAATTCCTTCAAGAACTGATGGAGTGTTACAGTACACTTCAAATGTGAGGATTAACCTCAGCTTGTGAAAACACCTACCCAAGAAAGTTGGGTATAATTAAGAATCAAAAGCAGAGTTTAGTACTTATGCCACTTGCTTTCAAATAAGTTTTGGGCATACCTGTAATTTTCTCGGTAACAATGTACCCATTTTTTTTCCTTCAGCCTCTCAATATGTAAAGAGCACATACTCTGCTTTTCTGCAAGGTTTATATTAGGTTCTGAAGGCATATTTAATCTCCATGAGAAAAAAAAGCCAAGTATTCATTGCAAGGTAACTTACTATCCTACTTCTCATAACTAGACATTTATGATAGCCTTAAAATGGACAAGCCACAGACCATTGGTATTGGTTGGATCCCACTGAAGTGGAACTTCATGACAGCAAATGAAGGAGAAATCACAATTTTTAGGACTCCAGGGATGACATTTGCCAGAAAACTATGGCTCAGTGACACAAAAAAGAAAGCAATGACATTAGAAGTCGATGGTTGTGGTCTGTAAACTGATGAATCTTCAATTCTACATGGATTGCTTTGCATATAGATTTCCTTTGTTGTTGTTGTTTATTTGCTCAATTGCTTCTGACTCTTCGTGATCTCATGGACCAGCCCACTCCAGAGCTCCCTGTCAACCATTGCCACCCCAAGCTCCTTCAAGGTCAAGCCAGTCACTTCAAGGATAACATCCATACATCTTGTCCTTGGTCGGCCCCTCTTCTTTTTTTCCTTCCATTTTCCCTAGCATCATTGTCTTCTGTGGAGCCCCCGGTGGCGCAGTGGGTTAAAGCCCTGTGCTGGCAGGACTGAAGACCGACAGGTCGCAGGTTCAAATCCGGGGAGAGGCGGTTGAGCTCCCTCTATCAGCTACAGCTCCTCATCCGGGGACATGAGAGAAGCCTCCCACAAGGATGATAAAACATCAAAAATCATCCAGGCATCCCCTGGGCAATGTCCTTGCAGACGGCCAATTCTCTCACAACAGGATGCTCCTGACACGGCAAAAAAATGTCTTTTCCAAGCTTTCCTGTCTTCTCATGATGTGGCCAAAGTACTTCATCTTTGCCTTTAATATCCTTCCCTCCAATGAGCAGTCGGGCTTTATTTCCTGTAGTATGGACTGGTTTGATCTCGCAGTCCAAGTCACTCTCAGAACTTTCCTCCAGCACCACAGTTCAAAAGCACATCTATCTTCCTTCACTCAGCCTTCCTTATGGTCCAGCTCTCACATTCATAGGTTACTATGGGGAATATCATTGCTTTAACTACGTGGATCTTCATTGCCAGAATGATGTCTCTACTCCTCACTATTTTATCAAGACCAGTCATTGCTCTCCTCCCAAGAAGTTAATGTCTTCTGATTTCCTGGCTGCAGTCTGTGTCTGCAGTAATCTTAGTGCCTAGAAATACAAAGTCTGTCACTGCTTCCACATTTTCTCCCTCTGTTTGCCAGTTATCAATCAGTCTGGGTGCCATAATCTTGATTTCTTTGATGTTTAACTGCAACCCAGCTTTTCACTTTCTTCTTTCACTTTTTTTAGAAGGCTCCTCAGCTCCTCCCTGCTTCAGTTATGACCTTTAGGCTCCCATAAGAATGTGAATTTCAGTTGGACTCATCTTTTTCAGTGTGTTCTAAACACTGAAATAATTAAAAGGTTTGAGGGACAAATGCATACCTATATCTTTGTTATAACTCAGAATGCAATAAAATGATGTATTGTAAATCTGATAATAATTGGGGGATCAATTTTATTTAAGGCGATGTAAATTGATGCAAAGTATTTTATTTATTGTGTCAGAAGTGTAAAGTTAAAATGTATTTAAAAGAACACAAACAAAGTTTAAAAACCTGGCATTATACTTAGATTTTCTTTGGCAAGAAGCTGGCCTCTTGGAGTGCCTCTGGTGTCACTGTGAGAAGGCCCTCCATTGTGTATGTGGCAGGGTTCAAACTGCATTGTGGTAAGTGGTCTGTGGTTTGTTCTTCTCTACACTTGCATGTTGTGGGCTCCACTTTGTAACCCCTTTTCTTAAGGTTAGTTGTGCATCTCGTGGTGCCAGAGTGCAGCCTGTTCCAAGTCGCCCAGTCTTCTGTGTGCCCGGGGGTAGTTTCTCATCTGGTAACAGCCACTGATTGAGGTTCCTAGTTTTTGCCTGTTACTTTTGGACTCTCATTTGCTGAGGTGTTCCTGCAAGTATCTTTGTAAATCTTAGAAATCTGTTTCTGGATGTAATACATTGGCATGCTGGCTGGTATTCAAACAGAGGATGGGCCAGAGATGTCACTGCCTTGGTCCTTTCATTATTGACTGATACTTCCCAACAGATAGCAGGTGGTGCAATATGAGACAATGAGAGAAGTCTCCCCACGGTGTCATAACACATCTGGGTGTCCCCAGGGCAACATCTTTGTAGATGGCTGGTTCGCTCATAACAGAAATGACTTAGAGTGTGCAACCAAACAAAAAAAAATGGACCTTTTCAGGAACAACCATGACAATAATCTCAATTGTTGCCAAGTAATCAATAGCAAATATTGAACTGACCCAGCAGTTCAGATCCACAATCCCAAACTATATTGCTACAACTGGGTGGCAAGGGTAAATATTTTTCATGAACCAAGTCAGCAGGAGCACCACATTGCCTTTGGGTAGTTTCTTGACAGTGCTGGCTTGGAGATTCTGGGACATGTTGTGTGTAAAAGTAACTTTTCTGAGCTCTCATCTAGTCATTGAACATATGCCTATCATCTGTTCAGATGGCAAATGGTTAAATGTGAAACTTACTTGCTGGAACTCTGCTCCATAACAAACTTGCTTGGAAAATGGTCTTCTCCCATGAGCTCCTTGACTCATGCCTTCCATATGTTTTTCTCTCATAAAACAACACATATATTGAGACAATCAAAAGATTACTAAGCATAGTTCAATGAATAACTCATCAAAGCAGATTTTAACCACAGAGATATATAATAGTTATAACAATTTAATCTTTTGACACTGCCATAACAGTTTCAATTGCAGAGGAAATATGCGCTTCACCAGAAACTCAAAGAAAACAATAATTTATTTTCACTTCTGAATTCTGCCTCCACTCCCTTCCTGCTTATCTTTCAAGTGCTCAGGGCCACACACATGAAGTTATACTATTTTAATCGCATAACTCCATGAAAAGAAGGGGAGAATAACCAACTTCTCATTGCCCAACATAATGGTGTCTCTTACTAAAGGAAGAGACAAGAAACGGCCATGCCCAACATTTCACTGATAAAAACCATCTGGACAAGCAACAAGTGAGTCAAGACAGCAAAAGTTATTAAAGAGAAAGAACACACAAGACAGCAGAAACTGCAGCAGTTTGCATTTGTCTGAGCCAATGAAAAGGGCAAAGTATTTTGAGCTCAGTTTGCAGCAAGTGAAGAAAGCCAAGGACAAGGAGGAAAAGTGGGAGAAGGAGAAAGCAACTGGGAGATTTTATAAGCAGCTCAAAAAAAAAAGAGATAGCATAATTAATTGGAATTATCCTTATCAAATCTGGACAAATGAAGGCTACACGAGTTTATCCCAATGTTATCACCAGTCTTTCATTGACCTTGGTTCCTAGTCAACAGATGGCAAGAATGTGGGGTGGTTTCTTCCTGCATTGAGATCCCTCTAGACTTGTAGATCTAGCTTTTGGTCCTCTAGGTGTTTTCGATTTCAGCTCCCAGAATCACTAACAGTTTGCCAAGATGGTTGAGACTTCTGAGAGTTGAAGGCCAAGAAACCTGAAGGGCCAAAGGTTGGTAACCACTGCTCTAGACCATCATCATTGACAGCAGAGTAACAGGTGAGACAAAATGTAGGTATGGGTCTCTAACCTTTCTTCTCCTGCATGGGTTTTTTACATCTTGGCCTGATGAAGATGCCAGTGAGGATTCAAAAGCTTTCGTGGTGTATTTTATGCTTTGGAGGTGGCCCAATAAAGATATCACTTCTTTGAGGACCAAAGTAAGTGTTTTCTCTGAAATTGCACAAAGAGGTATCCAGATATTCACCTCCACCATTTGCACAGCAACAACTCTGTGTGCTTTGATCTAAACAGGTCATGGTCAGCCATGGTGTGCAATTCCAGACTGTTGTACAGACAAGAGGGAAAGAGCAGCATTTGCCCTTCCAGATCTAAAAGGCCCCTTGTGTGATTTATGGTTTTGTTTGTCCCCTTACTCCAGCCAGGCATGAAAGGGCCTAGAGAGAGAAAACTGCATCCATCCCCTTGAACTCCAGTGTATCCAGCTTACTGGGTTGGAAATTGCAAAACAGAGACAGGAGGCTTTTGAAAATGATGATTTAATTCAGAAACGTCTCTAGGCTTTTAAATTTTGATATTTTTACTCAGGCATAAATCTAATGTGATTGTTTGACAGCTAATTTGCTATGAATCATGAAGTTATGTACTTTTCTATTCATATGTCTGGCATTTCACACAGAGTGATGGGAAATAAGGCTGGAGGGGTGCCTTCTTCTCTTCCCTACACCTTAGAGTCATCTATCCCTATGACTGTACCAGACTTTATGGTGCCAGAACAAATCATGCCCCTTTCCCTTTGTTGTTTTCTGTGCAGTTACAATGCATTGAACTCGGAGATGTTGATATTTGAACAGGCGTTCGGATAAACGGTGCAATTGTACATGATGAATATAGGATACGGAATTTGGACGACGAATTGGATCATGATTCTAGTTACGAGACGTTAATGTGTTGGTATTGATGTGTTATTACCCTGTATATTATGTTGTTTAATGGTTTTTTAAATTTTTTATGCCTGTTGGATTGACTTTTTGCTCTTGTTGTGAACCGCGTTGAGTCGCCTACGGGCTGAGAAACTGCGGTATACAAGCAAAGTAAATAAATAAATAAATAATATTACAACAACCAGCATCCCATGAGTGAATGACTGTTCCAAAAAGTAACTTTTCCAAGATCTGACAATGATATAACATGGGAAACAGTGGTGGTGGTATTATAGTAAGGAATTAGCTGTTTACAGGAAATTATAGCAGGCATTGACCCATAGAAATCAGCAGTTGAATGGTAAATTAACTCTTATGTAAGTTCCATTGATCAATGGTGCTACTCTGGGAGTTCCTGTAAATAGGATTCATACTCTAGTCTGCAACCATCTAGGAATTTTAAAAAGTCTCTAGTGTAGAATCCATTTGTTTGACTCATGACGAACCAGAAGTCATTAAAAAAATAGTCTTTCGAATGCTTTCTCTAGAAATAGCAAACCTCAGTTAGGTAATCGACATTCCTTCCTATTACTGTAAGTTCTTTTTTTACCAAACACACAATGCTGTAAGAGGACTATAGCAATTACTATAGTCAAAGGCAAAAAATAAATGGGAGAGTGAAAGTATTCTACCCACTGAACACACAATTAAAAGCTATGTCTCTCTCATGTTATGCTTTTAGAACACAGTCCTCGCCTTTATTAGAAAAACACCTGGGTGGGGCTCCAGCTCACGTAGATTAGTCTGTGTTTTATGTTCTTAACATATGGAAGTAGTTCAGTGACCAAGGAGCCTGTCCAGACAGTTGGGAAGAAAAAGCAATGTAAGCCTTGGCCCAAAGAACAAGGGGAACCTGAGAACAGAAGGAGTTCAGTTAATATATTTTTCAACTTCATTTTTCCATTTCTCTTTCCCTGTCAACCTCTGCATTTCCCACATATGCCCATAAATGGAAGTTACCAAAATACCACATATAAACAGAATTTTCAGCCTGAGTTGAACCAGGAAATGCCAAAGATTTCTTCAAAGAACCTGTTCTGCAACCACATTGAGACTACAAACTGGAGCCAGATTACTAGAGAGTAAGCACTGTTCAGTTAAGTGAGCCTTACTTCAGAGTAAACACATTTAAAACTGGACTGCAGAGCTTTGAATGTCTTCAAAGCTTTTGGAATGAATGGTACACCTATGCAAATGTAAAATCACATCAACAGACTTGTTAAATAGAATAGCAATATCAATTGGCTCAAAAACAGTCTGATCCTACTGCCATATATACACGAAAAAGACTTCATATTTCTGCTTGATGTTGTTGAGCTATGCATACAAGCAGATGCATGAATTTTGATCTCTTCCAGCAACTGATGAGATGCTGATACTAATGATCTTTCATTATACCCTACCTTCTTTGCCAAAATTGTTACTCAAGTATATCCGCTTCTTTGTACTCATCTGTGGGTACAGAGGAAGGCTGCTGCATTGTGATGGAACACTTATTTGATCCAAAATAGTGTTTTCAAAAATCCTGGATAAATTAATATTACCCAAAAACTCATCCTAGACCAGGGGTGTAGGACAGAGAGTATTCAAGAATGAACAACAAAAGTCTGTTGTTGCTATACAGAGAGAAAGATAATGCCTGTTATTGTTGTTGCTTCCGACTCTTCGTGACCTCATGGAGCAGCCCATGCCAGAGCTCACTGTCGGCCGTCACCACTCCCAGAATTCATTAGTGATTCTGGGAGCTGAAATCGAAAACACCTAGAGGACCAAAAGCTAGATCTACAAGTCTAGAGGGATCTCAATGCAGGAAGAAACCACCCCACATTCTTGCCATCTGTTGACTAGGAACCAAGGTCAATGAAAGACTGGTGATAACATTGGGATAAACTCGTTTAGCTTTCATTTGTCCAGATAGTCCCAATTAATTATGCTATCTCTTTTTTTGAGCTGCTTATAAAATCTCTCAGTTGCTTTCTCCTTCTCCCACTTTTCCTCCCTGTTGGGCTCCTTTCCTACAAATGCACTTTTATCCCTATCTCACCCAGGGTTTTAACTTTTTTAACATTTTACCTCACACATTTGGCCCGCCCTCCGTGTCTGGTTTTAATATGCTGTTTTATATTGTTTTATATTGTTGATTTTGTTATTTTATATTTTGTTATGATGTATTTTGTTACTGTGTGTTTACTATATTGTATTATTTTGGGCTTGGCCTCATGTTAGCCGCACTGAGTCCCCTTTGGGGAGATGGTTGCAGGTTATAAATAAACTGTATTGTTGTTGTTGTTGTTGTTGTTGTTGTTATTATTATGGTAAAGGTTTCCCTTGACATTAAGTCTAGTCATGTATGACTCTGTGGGATTGCGTTCATCTCCATTTCTAGGTCAAAGAGTCCATAGACACCTCCAAGGTCATGTGGCCAGCATGACTGCCTGGAGCACTGTTACTTTCCCATAGAAGCAGTATCAATTGATCAATTCACATTTGCATGTTTTCGAACTGCAAAGTTGGCAGAAGCTTCACCGTGCTCCCCAGATTTGAACTGCCAGCCTTTCGGTCAGCAGATCAGCGGTTTAACCCATTGCGCCACCAGGGGGCCCTGGTGAGATAATAGCTAGTCCTAAATTGATCTGTGAATTCCATGACTCAAAAGCAAATCTTGCAATTCCAAGTGAATATATAGGAATTGTGACTACATAACACAAGTGTGTAACTCTAGGTTATGGATTTATAGTTGCCTTAATGAATTCTGATCATTCAATTTATATTTTTATTTTCTCCCAATAGGAGATTCAAGGGCATTTACAGCAAATGATGATTTTTTAGAAAATAAATAAAGAACAAAATTAGCTATCATATAAAAACAATTTACAATATCTTAAAAGAAATAAGGATAACAATAAAAATGACACATACACTCCTTTAAAAACCTTTCTGTCTACTCAGTGGTGAAAGGAAAGCAAGGGGGGTGGGGGCAATCCCAGGGAGCAGTCTAGGAGCAGACACCAAAAAAATCCTCCCACCAGTTGCATACAGAAACATATTTCTTACTTTCGTAACTTCAATTTCTTCATTATTGTGATACTTTTTACTGGATCCACAGTATTGCCCATGCTGACTGGGGCGATGGGAAGAACAGTCCATAGTATTTGGAAGACATCAAAGTGGAAATAAGTCAATGAGGGTATCGATGTCAACAGTGTAAAATCCACATTGAAAATCAGCTCAAATGCTAACACAGAGTTGCAAAAATGCCATTCAAAGATCCTTTGAATGAAGGAGAATTACTAATTCTATGGGATCATTACTGAAGAAGTAATGAGGTCTAAGGATGCACAATGGCCATCCCATTGAAGTGATGGGGCTTACAATGTATTGATTCACCGTGAAACAATTGATTCAATTGGTGTATTCTGCCAATATATATTGACATATACAATATTGATTATTTGAAGAGATGTGTGTGAAAAATTTGAGGACAAGAGTGTGGTATGTACAGTATTCAGGAAGAGAGCACAGCTGGAGGTATAGAGTGCCAAACAGGATCACACCACACTGCACCATTTTTTGGCAGGTCCCACTTGTATTTATAATACAATGGAAAAGAAAGTCCATGTTCCAGCTCATATCATACTGGCCACTGTTCTGTTCCTGGGTCAAAGACTGCCTGTTTATGCACATTTCTTCTTGCTGTCCTTCCAAGAGACAATAACAATCCTGGAGTTCAACACTGAAAATTTTGAATAACTATGTCCAACTGACCCCATGTGGTGGAACCTGAGAATACTCATAAACCAATGGAGCAATTGCTGCTACCTGAAACAGTTAGAACTTTCCTTTCTGTGTAACCTAGAGATTTTGGTGTGTGTGTGCATGTGTGTCAACGTGTCTTCAAGTCACTTGTCAACTTATGGTGATCACATGAATTTTGTACTTTTTCTTAGTCAAGAAATAGTTAGAGGTTGTTTTGCCAGTTCCTTCTTCTGAAATATATCCAGAAGCACCTGGTGTTCATTTATAATTTCCCATATAAGTAAAAACCAGGACTGGCCCTGCTTAGCCTTCAAGATCAGACAGGATCTGGAACCTTTAGGATGTTTAAGCTTTAAATATATGGCCATTTTCAGCAGCAGTAAAAGGTTAATAATCGCTACCATATGTGCCATGTTTACAATCCCGTTCATACTTAGGTCCACAAATCCTCTAAAACAGTTTTACTGACCCCTAGTGTCATCAGTTAGGAGAACATTCTTGTTTTAGTTTATTTTCTGGTCAAAGGAATAATGCCTTGCAATCAGCACCAATTCCACACTAAGAAATATAGAAGACCAGTACAAATCTGCCAGTGCCATTCTGATTTTTGCCCAAAGATGTATTGCAAATTTGATAAAATATCATCTCATAAGTTTCTATTGTGTGATGTCCTTCACAGGGTTGTAACTGCATGGAAGAAGAAAACAGTTTTAACCCCTGGCCAAGCCTTCTGTTATCAATTTAACCTATGAATTTAAATTTACATTATATTAGTATGGATTATAATAATTATTATTTTATTTCTTACCTGCTTCTCCTCATGGCATGAGGTGGGTAACAACATAGTTAAAAACACATAGTCATTGTAAACATTCTATATAATACACATATTACAATGTATTTCTGTAAACTACATATTAAAATACATAGATCAAAAATTAAAACTCAGGACATGAGTTTAAAATCCATGATTGATTTATTTACTCAGGGTGTAATATGTAAATATGTAAATAATATGTAAATACAATATATTATATTATTACCATAGCACAATATTAGTATTGTATATTACTATATTATACTATAACATTATACTGTAATATTATTAGTAATATTACATGTAATATGAAATATATAGTAAAAATATTAATAATTTTAAGTAACGGTTTTAATGTGTTTTAATCATATATTTGATTTAATACATGTGTTCTAATGGTCTTATGTTTTTATCTATATAGTGTATTTAGTGTATTTATCTATATAGTGTGTTGTACCCCACCTCGAACCATGAGCTGAGTCTATTGTCTATACACAGACTGCACCTGTGACTTAGGATTATTTAGTGTGATACATTCTGTATACAAGATCAGAGCTTGGAGAAATTACTTTTTGGATTATGTCTCCAAGAATCCACTAATTCAAAAAAAAGCAACTTTTCCAAGAGCCAATATACAAACACAATATCCAGGTTTCAGTTAATACAGATATATCATTTATTTGTTTCATTTATACCCCACCATTCTCACCCCAATAGGGCTCTCACATTTAGCAACTGGAGACAGGTAAAACATATCAAACCACAGGTTGCATTTTGAGGGGGAAAGCCGTGGAGTAATAGGCTTGAATGTTATACAGATTATTGAAATTCTAACCAGCTGGAATCCAGTAACAGATTCATTTTAAGACTTGCAAATCTTTCATGTTCAGGAGTAAGCATCACAAAGCATAGTACTATGGAGATACATAATACAGCATTCTACATGTAATGTGCATTGTAATGAGAATAAGCTCGGCAGAAGATACCAAACAGACATATTTATTTCTGGCGGGAGAAGGGAGACACTGTTTTCTACCTGCTCAGGTGTAGTATCTAGACAAGCATGTAGGTTTTTGGAAAGGCCTGAAAACAGCTCTCATTAAAAAACAGCTTCCTTTCACCAGCTGAAGCACTCCCAAGAATATGTCTATATATTTATGTTGTTAACAAGAACAAATTATTTTGACGTATAGGAAAATATTATGTTCTGATCCGCAACATTGTTATGGTTACTCAGACAGTGATAACACTATGTAACATTTTTGTTCCTGGGTTATAAATGTCATTTACTAATTGGTTCTATAATAAAAACATGGAAAAACAACTGCAAAAACTTTTTTGTGGGACATCCTGCAGCACATTTTGCTACAGTTTTTTCAATGAATATCTCATTGAGCTGCAACATATTTTGTGGCAGCCAGATAAACGAAGTTTCTGGAGTATAACAACTACTTTAAAGTAAGTACTCCATAATTAAACATGGATAACACATTTAAACCACAAGCAGATTTTTTTCAAATTTTATTATCTAGCATGATTAATTGTAGTGATGGAGCCCCCGGTGGCGCAGTGGGTTAAACCCCTGTACCGGCAGGATAGGTTCAAATCCGGGGAGAGGCGGATGAGCTCCCTCTATCAGCTCCAGCTCCTCATGCGGGGACATGAGAGAAGCCTCCCACAAAGATGATAAAAACATCAAATCATCCAGGCATCCCCTGGTCAACGTCCTTGCAGACGGCCAATTCTCTCACACCAGAAGTGACTTGCAGTTTCTCAAGTCAATCCTAACACGATAAAAAAATTTGTAGTGATGGCAACTGGGGTCTGTGGGTGTGGCTGACAGCATCCCAGGCTTCTCAGTAGCTATTCCAGGGATGTTTCTGTGTGGAATAGAAGGAGAACCATGTCTGTGTATCTATACAATGAGATCAAATGCAGAAACACTTGCATAAGGGGATACAGGATACCTCTATGTGCAAGCAAACAGTACTTTACTTTACTTAGGCGATCCCTCGTTGGACGAGTAAGATGGTCTTCCTTGATGACTATTTTTGTGGATTTGTAGGTGGCTGTGGAGCCCTATTCTTGACCCGCATCTTCTCCCACAGTGAAGGCATTGGTTTCCAGGTGGAAGACGGTCCTGGTCGGGGTTGGCTTGACGCACTTTCCTCCTGGCACGTTTCTCTCTTTCACCCTCCACTCATGCCTCCTCGAATTCTGCAGCACTGCTGGTGACAGCTGACCTCCAGCTGGAGCGGTCAAGGGCCAGGGCTTCCCAGTTCTCGGTGTCTATGCCAGAGTTTTTAAGGTTGGCTTTGAGCCCATCTTTAAATCTCTTTTCCTGTCCACCAACATTCCATTTTCCGTTCCGAAGTTCTTAAGCAAACAGTACAACAGGGAATCACATTAACATAACACCCAAATAGATTACCATCCCTCATTAATATAGAGTAGAAAATGGAATTATGGCAACTGACCATGCCCCTAGCATTCACATGGTGAGTGGAATAGTGCGTGAAATTTCAATCATTTAAGGCTGATTTTCCTAGTCAAGAAACCTGGAAAGAAATCTAATTTACCAACTGTTTATTATATAGTTCAGTGTCTGGTGTACAGAGAAAATCAGTTGAAATGCTCTGTGTGTGTGTTAGAGTTTGAGATAGGATAATTGAAGGACAATAATAAGTATTTCTGCTGACTTTAGGATTCCGTTAGTCTCCTTTGTTATTAACAGGTGCTAGTTCTGATATGTGTGCAGTGATGGCCAGTGGTTTTTGTGTCATTGGAAGTTTTAAAATCTAGGACAAAACCGAAAAGCACACTACTCTTCTAAAACAGAAGTCTTCAACCACCATTGTCTTTGTTGATGCAGCTGATATCCTGATGGTGACATACCTAGGCACAAGTTGTGTGCTACACATAAATATGTGTGGGAAGGGGGAGAAGTACTCTCTAGATTTAGAAATGCATCCTAAAACAAAATAGAAGACTCCTCATTTGAGCACCTCAGAAATCTTCTGAGATTGTTAACACATACATTATACAGGTTGAGTATCCCTTATGCTTAGTGTTTGGGACCAGAAGCATTCTGTATTTTGGAACAACTGTATTTGCACGTATGACCACAATGAAGTATCTTGGAGATGGGACCCAGGTCTAAACATGTCATTCATCTATGTTCCATATATACTTTATACACATAGACTAAAGGCATTTTATACACAATATTTTTTAATAATTTTGTGCATGAGACAACATTTGTGTACATTGAACCATCAGGAAACAAATATATCACTATCACAGCCCCCCACATTGACAATTTTGGAGTATTTTGGATTTCCAGATAAGGGATGTAAAACTTATGTATTAAATAGCATAATGTATCAAATATAATAAAGAAATACACAATATATTACAGTACGCTGGATTTATTAAACATCCAGTGCAGAAAAACAATATCAGAACATGGGTGTACTTTAATATTTATATTATTTTGTCATTGTTGAAATAGACATTACACTTAGTGGATGACCTGGAAGTGAAAAGTTTCATTGTGTAAAACAAAAAAAGAAACAGACAAGAAATGAAGAAGATTGTGGTGCACTGATGCAGTTGAAAAGTATAGCTGATTTTTCTTTCCTGTGTAAATTTGCTTGTATTATGTTGGCAGATTGGTTCTAGCAACAATATAAAACACTTTGACCACATTCATGTGGTTAGTAAGGCAGAGAGAAAGTGCTCTTCTTCATTATATTTGGTTCATAAATTGTCCCTGAGATATAAATGTGGCACAGATTTCCTCCTGCTTGCATTGTACTCAAGCGTCCTCAGAAACTCTTCATATAGTCTCTTTTCTGTACAAAAAAACCCCAGCAAAGTACAAAAATTAAACCATCAGGCCTTGTCAAAAGATGGCAAGTATGTTTTCAACTGCAGAATATCAGCTACTGGCTGTTTTCTATCATGGTAAAAACTAAGTCCTGTAAGAAGTTCTACATCTCGCACTCGGGCTGCATGCATTTTCATTCTTTCTTCAACCCACAAGGATTCTGGCTTATTGGTCTGTAAGAAAAGAGAACAAAGAATGTATAAGACTGCTAGAAAAGTACTTTTTAAATGAAGATGATATACAGAGCAGTCTACAATGATGCCAATAACTTGCATCATTGTAGACTGCTTGCGTAATGAAATAATAAATTTTGAAGTGTAACTTTTGTTGAACAAAACAATAACCCACTTTAAGTTTGGTGCCTATGAAAGCTCCATGTTTGACGCAGGGCACTGGGGCAAGTACCTCCACTCCATCACTCTTTGAACATGACAGTTGACTATGTACAAAAGAATACCTTTTCTATCTGTAAGAGCTCTGTGCAAGAAAAGCCAGTGTGTGAGCAGGAAAGCCAAGAGCAAAGAATGAAGAGCAATGAACTTTTGTAATTCATTGGAAGAGTTTCCACAAACCAAAGATGATCTCAGTTACACCTGCCATTCTTTGTGTACAATGGATAACAAAAACAGAAATGTGGGCATGTCATTGGTGCATTCCTCACCACATGTGCAATCTATTGAGCAATATGGTAGGATCGAAAATATCCCACTATAATGCGAGGAGGGGCTGTGAGGATCACACATACTAAAAAGGTCTGGGTAGCAGCCAAAGGTTATATCCCTGCTTTTTTATGCCACTGATGCAATTCAAATTAGTGTGTCCACTACACTTCTACAAATAGAAATCTTGGAGTTTCATGTTTTTCATTAAACTGTAGCCAGTTTCATGCGTAACCATGACATGGAATGAGACACCTGCCTATACTCCCACTGATGGATCTTGGACTCTCATACTTTTCCAGAATACCTTGCACTGTGATTTACTACTAAAAATATTTCTTGATTTACTAGGGTTATTAGGATGCAACTTCCATCAGCAGCAGACACATGGCTAGTTGTAAGAAATGCTGAGTGTTGCTATGAAACATCTGGAAGTTGCATGATACCCAGACTTACTCTAAAATGTTCATACTTCTTCTGATACACATGCTCATGGGCCAACCAATGATTAGCTCAGGGGTCCTCAAACTAAGGCCCGGTGGCCAGATATGGCCCTACAAGGTCATTTACCCGGCCCTTGCTCAGGGTCACCCTAAGTCTAAAACGACCTAAAAGCACACAACAACAAGAACAACAATCCTATCTCATCAGCCAAAAGCAGGCCCACACTTCCCACTGAAATACTAATAAGTTTATATTTGTTAAAATTGTACTACATTTTAATTATTGTATTGCATTTAAGTGTTTTTTGCACTACTAATAAAATATGTGCAGTGTGCATAGGAATTCATTCATATTTTTTTCAAATTATAATTCGGCCTTCCAACAGTTTCGGGGACTGTGACCTGGCCCCCTGTTTAAAAAGTTTGTGGACCCCTGGATTAGCTAGTATGAAATACAATCAGCCTTCCACATTCACTGAGTTTAGGAGCACAGGACCCTCATGAAAATGAAAAATGCTAATAAACAAATTTCTATATTTTTTTTTACCAAAGAGAACTGTCTAGATATTTCTACACAACTCTATGGTCAACTTCCACCAGAAATGAGAAACTGACAAAATCCCATTGAAGGACTTAAGTTCTTCCCCTTTAAAATCTCTAGGTCCCCAGCACTTCTGGAAGAAGTCAACCATAGAGCTACATTAAAAGACTTAGAGATTCCAAGAAATAACATTTTTAATCAAGGCTGTGAATAATAAAAGGTCAACACAGCAAATGTGGAGGGATGACTGTATAAATCCTTACATCACTAACAGGATGCTGTGAATTCTGCATCTACATTTACATCCATGATGTCTAGAAATTTGCACACTCAGATAATTATGAATTATTTTGGGAAAAACCATATGCATATGAAAAAGGAAGGATTACTCACAGCACAGCTTTCATTGTTGTCCTCTTTGTGAGGAACAATATAAGATACAACATCAAGAGATCCTTCACACTGCAAAGGAGTCTGGGAAACATTTTTACAACTTGTCAATATAATAAAGTAGTGAGTTGGAAGTGGGACTTCTGAATAATTTGAGAATCTAGAATGAAAAAAAATAGTATTTTAGTTTTGTATGCATAAGCTTCAAAAATGAATATATCACAATAAAGCAGGTAATTAAATTTATAAATCATTAAATTACACCATTATAATTTTACTAGTACAATTTGCTATGACACTGGTCTTAAACCGCTACAGAGATAATTTCTTGTTAGATGGCAGCCCTTGATAGTAGTGACAGGAAACAAGTGGGCATCGTTGAAATTAAATGGCAATACAGCTGCTTTTTTGTGGAACTAGAAAAGACATTCTGCTCACTTCTGGTCAATTTCAGGGGAATTTTTTGGTGTTTTAAGTGGATCACCTAAAAGAGAGTTTCAATAGCAAAACTATGCTAATTTCTTTAAGACCAAATAGTGGGGTGAGTAGTTTTGCTATTGATAATAACTGGAAAAGCGACACTTGTAAAAATATGTAAACATATTGAATGGATGGATGGAGGATTTCTTTATGATGATTTTTTTTATCTGCTACTTAATTTTTTCTCTTACATTTTATTTTCCTTTGTTCAGAGACAACTAACTACCCAACAGTGTAGATTATTGATCCTAATATATTTGATATTACTTTCATGTAACAATGCTTAAGAAAGTCAACATTTTCAAATTCTGATATAAGATGACCTTATTCACAACTCTCAGAATACACCGTCAGTTCACCTTAACCACCAGTTTTCATGCTTCCCAAATGTTTCCATGTACATTATGGTCATAAAGCTTTTAAAATGTGTTTGAAAATGAATGGTTTGAGAAAAGATGCTTTCAAATTTATGAATTTTAATCAGAATGTTTCCATGCATGTGGGGTTTTTGAGGGGAGGGGGGTTCATAAAGGGTTCATGCAGAAATGTAGCACAATGGATTTAAGGCTGAAATTGCAGAGAAGTGATGTGAGTCAGAAAAGGAAGGATTTGCTCTAAGACAGAAATAGACTTGCCCATCCCTTACTGTCTGTGTTAAGCATTCTTCTGAGAATAAAACAAAGGGAAGCGAATGTCATAAATAACTAGATCATATCTTATCTTATATGTCCCCATAGAAATTAAGTTTATAAAGAATTTGCTTTGGCAACCAATGTAATTAAATTAATACAATAATATAATTTAAAAGTTTAAACTGAACACAAGCATACCTTCTTAGTTCTTCAGATGTATCATACACACCATTGTAATCGTAATCAAACACAGGACCAGTGATCACATTTACACCATTTCGGGCCGAAGCATATGTTGGTAGTAGGATTGTATTAAAATAGCTCCAAATCACTGCAATTAGAAGGGAAATTTTAATAAGGAAATTCTATACTTTTAACAGAACAAAGACTATAAGCCAGACTTGTTGGTAATCCCTGAACTAAAATACCTCAGTACTACCAATCTTCTATATCCACAGATTCAGTTCCATGCATCATGCAGCCACCACAAACCTGATTCACCCCCTCCTCTTTCAGGGTTAAGTGTCCATTTAGATGTGCTCCTATGGCCCTTCCAGACAGGCCCCAAATGTGGGGCCTGTCTCGCTTTTTTACTTGAGGCATCCAAATGATGTCTCAGGTAAAAGTGAATTAATGCAGAGTAAACCAAGTTTTCCTGGTTTACTCCACAATAATTATACATTTCTAAAGATCTGGACCTAAAGCTAAGATCTGGGTCTTTATAGGTGAGAGCCCTGTGGGGACTGGCTTCTGGGACTGCTTTCAGAGTCCCGGGCACCAGTCCCCACAGCCATTCTGCTTCTTCAGGTTCTGAAAAGCTCAGAGGAACAGAATGGTGCCCACCCCTTCTCTCTACCCTCCCCCGCCCCCATTTTGGTCCCCAAACGTATCGGAGAGGACTTCTGGCTGTGCAGGTCTCTCTCTCCCATCCTCCGTGTGCAAAATGGGGGGCTGGATCAACTTTTGGTTGATCCAGAATGCCATCTAGACACCCCTCCCAAGAAAGCCCTTGGTCTGGGTTGGGGGTAAGGATTACAATCTGAGAGGAAACGAGTTGTTTTAACCCACTTCCTCTCAGTATAGTGTAGAAGAGCCCCTAGTCTACAAAAACATATACTACCATCTTCATTCTTTCAGTTCATAAAGTTCTACAAGATGTCTTTGCACACAGGTGTAATGTGATGTAATCACATCCTTCTTATTGAGGCAAAACATAGTGGAAATGGAAGAAACTAGTTATTTGTAGCTAGTTTCTTATACTCTGCACATCATCATGGTTTCCATTCAACTTCACTCAACACCAATGTGATCACAGCTTTTAGATATTTGCCTTAATGTATTTATTTGCATTTTTTGTAACAAGGGAAAATTGTGTTTTATGTTTACCTTGAAAAGCTGGATACATTGGTACAATATTGCTTGAAAAAAGTCCTTCATATTTACTGTTTCTTTCATCTTTTATCAGATCTAGAAAAAATGCAGAAAACTTGAATGACAAAGTCATCTGAGAATATATTCAAAATAAGCTTTGAATGAAATCACTGGGCTATTCTGAAATTTTTACAGATCAGTTGTACTGAACACAGAATCAAATACATTCAAATAATCACACCGTAAAGTCTGCACGCCCATAGAAATGGTTGGCTTATGTGTTTCATCATAGTGAATAACTGCCTTTGTTTTACTGCCTTTGATCCTAGCTGGGTCACTTCCACTTGGGGTGTGTGGCCTACAGACACTTCTTCTATACCATCTCAGAGCAACTTGCAGGGTAGCACTCTGTGGCAGAGATCCCATATAGAATGGCAGGAAATTCCACTGGTGGAGTTGTTTTACACTTGCTTTACGCAGCCGGTATACTGAATATCACTAAAGCAGTATGTATGTGTGTGGATCAATGGTTAAAGTGCCATGGTTGACAATCTAATACATCACTGCAATGTGCAGAAGCCATACACACAAGCAATACAGATATGCACGCTACTCAGTAAACTTTGGTGTAAATCTGCAGGCACAATTCCATTTACACTTTCAACTGAATATGAACATTGCTTGTGGTCCAAGCAATTTACACTTGTTTATGCATGCACAAGCACTTTACATTTGTTTATGTCACTAACAGAATGGCAGCAATTCTTTATCTTAATATTTGAATATTTTGAATTAGTTGGGTATAGCACTGTCTAAAATATCCATTGGACATTTTCTATTTCTGCCTGAACTCTTGTTGATGAATTACAATAGCATTTGTAGAGAATACAGTTTTGTTTTGACTGCACAACAAGCAAAATGCATCAAAAATCACATTGTAAGCAGCAGCACACTTAAAATGCAGTCATTTCTGCATTGTTGAGAGTAGGGAGTTCAATGGAGATGTGTCTTAACTATTTTCCTATCGTTAGATGTGCTACAGCAGGCATTGTACACAAACGGGTATTTAAATAATTGGACAAATTCTCATTAACCCTTCCATTCTCTGACAATGTGGAAATAGCACAGTTGCTGAAAGGATCTGTTCTACTTACAAACTAGGGTTTGGAGAAATAGCATTGGGAACCATAGCTGTATGTTACACGTACATCTCCCAATTCAGTATTCTGACCTCTATTTTCTATAAATTTTCAATAGTAATATTGATTCTCTTCAACATTTAATCCTTCATCCCTCAATATATGAGCAAAGTTTGTCCATGCACTGTTACAATGTGTATATTCTTTACATACCAGCAGAAACACCACATGCATTGTGCCTGCCAATAAATTACTCTGGAAATTACTAGACAGGAAATTGATTTACTTGGTGGGAAAAGAAATCCATATTTAAGCTCTGGATGTCTTTTGTAAAATGTACAGGTCTGGCTGCCATTCAAAGGAATACGGTTGTCAACTTGGAAACAGCTTGGGATGGCTTCTGCAGAGGCATTCCGGTCATCCTAGATAACAAAACAAAACTCTTAGTTGCTGCCTAGGAACTTCATTAAAACCTTGGCCAACCAAGAAATGTCATGATTTATTGGACTACAGTTCACCATATCCCAAATAGCAAAACGCACAATGAAATTATGGAAGTGATGCTCCAACAAATATGAAGGGCACCAGATTAGGAAAAAGTAACATAAATAGCGAATTAAAAATGATTTTCCCCACAAGGTTACTGTAGAACTATTTGACAGTACGATAGGTTCACTTGGCAATAACAAAAATAATAGAATTCACTAGAATTACCAATCAGACCTCTCTAGTCAACCTCTTCAGTCACAGGTCTGTTTGTTTTTAATAATCATTCTTCACATACACAACTTTTACACAGAGAACAGAAGCAAGTAAATATTTTTTCAGGCTATGTACATCAGTGGTTCCCAATCTTTGGGCCTCCACTGTTAAGATTTGTGGGAGTTGAAGTCCAAAACACCTAGAGGCCCAAAGGTTGGAAAACACTGATCATACAGTTAAGTGAGAGCCAAGAGACTGCTGGTATTGTTTTACTATTTTTTCTTTCAAAAACCGTGTCCTGGTGTACAGGCCTAATACTTACAGGCTTTTTAATAGTGTAGGAACTCCACAAAGGCATCTTGATGTTCTGGCTATATCCAGTGACAGAGTGTTGGTTGTGAAGAAGGCAATGAGTTTGCTTCTTCTGGAGTACTCTGGGTCTCCCAAACGGTACACTGAATTTTTCTATTTTCTTTACTAGAAGTGTGGGGGAAATGAGCATGAATTCAACCTCTTTGGAATAGATTATCTAGACAACATTAAGTTATAATTTTCCCTAGTAATTTAAAATCCTTACTTTCTGAATCTGTGAGATTTATCCGTGGTCGAATAGGTGGCAAGCCCTAGATGGAAGGGAATATAGAAGGTGAAGACAAGTCATTCTGAGTATCATTCTAAGAAAACACACTACCCATCAGAAATCTGTAATAAAAATGATATCAGCATCTACTGTCTTTATTTGCATGTTTTCATATTTGTTGGCATCATCTGAATGTTTTGTAACAAATCTTAATCTTTTCACTTCATTAAAAATATGACTGCTGGAATAGTCCTATTTATTAACCATGTCAGAGTTTGACTAGTGAGGTGTAATGTTTTGAGTGTTGGACTAGGACTCCAGGAGATCAGGGTCTGAATCTCCGCTCAGCTATGGAAACCCATTTAGCTTAGGCAAGTCACATTTTCTCAATCTCAAATCTTGCCAAGAAAATCCCATGATAGGTTTGCCATATGGCCACCATAAATTGGAAGTGACTTGAAGACACACAATGATAACAACAACAACAACAACAACAACAACAACAACAACAACAACAAGGAAGAAGAAGAAGAAGAAGAAGAAGAAGAAGAAGAAGAAGAAGAAGAAGTTGAGAAGTATCTTAATGTATGGGGTATTATCAAATAGAATTCTGACTTCAGTTCCATGAGTTCTTGTGATTATTTTACAAATGACTGAGATCTTCCCCCAATCAAAAATAAAATTGATCATTTTGAAATAGTGGTGGGAACAGAAGCAGTAGCACACAGAAAGACAAGTGATCTCTTTCTTTCTCACACAACATGATGCAGTATACCCAGCAGAAAAGCCCAGAAGCCCATGAGAGGTGTGATTAAACAATATTCTTCATCTCAATACGCACCAAAGAATTACATGAACAGTGACGATCATCCGCAGAGGTTTTACGCCCTGTGAAAGGACATGAAGAAGGACTACTTTCTTCTTTAGGATGCTTTGGGATATAACTGGCTTTCTTTAAGAGGTGGTTTAAGCTTCCATGTGTTCCATTATTAGGTGCTGGTGTCAAGTCAAGGAGATCTATAATAATTCATAATACAATGTAAAAGATATTCAGATACAATTTTCCACTCTGCAGTTCCACTATAATAGCCATGGCATGTTTTCACTGTTTATGCTGTTTTGGGAGCTAGCTTTACAAATGCCCTCAGGAACTATATTATCCTTTATTTGAAAAGGCAGGCGGTCACCCTATCTTCTAAGACAATCCTCTTTCAACTGTCTAATGTGAGTGATCAGGTGTACATCAGTACATCATTGTTGCAATCATCACTGCTTTCTCATTAGTTTCCATTGTTGGAGGGGAAACTTTGAGATGAGGAAACACATAATAAGGAAAATTATTCCCAAGTTAATTAAAAAATTACTCCAAAAATATCCTTTTATTTATATATTTACCCCAACATGGGACCCATATCATTTGATAGCCAGGAATTATCTCATTCTCAGTTACTAGGTTATTTCCAAAAAGAAACTTTGCTGTGTCCTCGTGGCCTTTGAAATAAGTATTCACAGCTAAAATAGTTACTTGTAAGACATACTTGTGGTAGAGATAAGTAACAGCTGTTTTCAGTAGTAACTTTTAACCGACTGCTTGCAAGCTGTGTATTTCAAAGAAGCCTCTTCCCAAGAGCCTTCTCAGTGAGAAAAGGCTTCCCTCCAACTGCTGACTACACCAACAGTGAAAAGGGCAACATGACTTTCTGGCCAGGATGAAGTGTGCGTTCCCTCCATCCTTACTTAACATATTCACAGAAATACTATTCGAGTAAGATAACAGTTTCTTTCTAACAACTTCTGTATCAAGTAAGACCCTTATTTCTCTGGGGAGCAAAATCTTATTATGTGAGGGGCAGTTAGCAATAGTTAGAAAAAAAATCTGTATTTAAAAAAAGAAGGAGGGAAGCAATATAAAGATCTAGCATCCCTTATCTGAAATTCTGAAATCTAAAATATTTCAAAATTTTCCATAGGGGTGATTAAGATGGCAATGCCTTTGCTTTCTGACAATTCAATGTACACAAACTTTGCTACTGTGTAGCAAGTTACCTTCTGGCTATGTGTATAAAGTATAAAGGAATCATAACTGAAATGCATGTCTAGACTTCGATCCCATCTCAATGATATATATCATTTTGTACATATATGCAAATACAAGCAGTGGAACTCTGCCCCGGAGCGTGGTGGAGGCTCCTTCTTTGGAAGCTTTTGAACAGAGGCTGGATGGCCATCTGCCAGGTGTTATTTGAATGCAATATTCCTGCTTCTTGGCAGGGGGTTGGACTGGATAGCCCATGAGGTCTCTTCCAACTCTTTGATTCTATAAGTATTCCAAAATCTGGGGAGAGGGATCTGAAATTCAAAACACTTCTGGTCCCAAGAATTTCAAATAAGAGCTTTTCTCAACTTGTGTAAGGCATTTTGAAGAATGAAAAGACAGACTAAAACTTGGAAAAGGAAAAAATGGAAAGAGTGAGGGGAGTTTAGCCAATGACAGAGTCCAAACTCAAACTCTTTGAACATTGTCATTTATATGGACAGGGGATAATAGAATCCTGAATCTGAATCTATCCAATATAAGAAATATAGATGCAACTAATACAATTCTATTTAAAGCAAAATATTGTAAAGGTTTTTGAGCTTAAGAAAAGTTTACCATACCACACATTAGATTGTAAAGTTCAATGTTTTCAAAGGGCTCAACTTCAGTTTGAGACTTGAATCCAGGTCCATATCCAATAAACAGAGCCTAGAACAAAAGCAACATGCTATTTTAACTTGGAGCATCCACTTTGTACTGAACTGATTCAACTGGAAAGAAGTCCCAACAGAGTCAATGGGGTAAATCCCAATTTGTGCTCCCAGAAACATGAAGTGGAATCCTCTTGGGGCTTTATGTCTTTGTAAGTGGAGTTATGCCTGTAGTAATTAGAACTGCGAAGTTTCTGCTAAGTTGTTATGCAGCAGGCTGGCAAAGTGGTAAATGTGCAAGATGCAAATCTGTATTCAATACAATGCACATTAGTGCCAAATACACATTGGTGAGCAATGCACATCAGTGTGAGTCATGCATCAATGCATATAATCCATCAATATGCATTGTGCAATAATGTGCACTTCACACACATAAGCATTGTGCACCAATATGAATTGCACACTAGAGGGCCTTTTTGATGTCTGCTCCCAGACTGTGGAAGTCCCTCCCAAGAGAGACCAGAATGGCTGGTGATGCTGTGGGTAGGATTTTGTATTTACTGTATTTTCCTGTATTTTCAAATCTAACACACCTAACCTATATTTTTTTAAAAAAAATGGGTAGGCTTTGTTTTAAATTGATCGAAGTGTGTGACTATTAGCCACCTTGAGTCCCCTCAGGGAGGAAGGTGGGATATAAATAAAGAAAATAATAATAATAATAATAATAATAATAATAATAATGCACATTAGTCCCGATGACACTGGCTGCTCTTGCCAGTAAACATCTTAACAATTCGGTGAAGATCTTTCTTGGCATCTTTGCTACATAGATCGGTATTCATAAAGTTATGTAACCTAACATGTCATGTAGGATTCTAGCAATAAAAAATAAACAAGGGGAAAGGGTTTTACTTTTCTTATTATAAAACAGGAATTGTTTTTTTTTTCCAATCCCCCAGAAAAGACTTACCTAACATTCCCCTACCCCAAACCACTTTAATCAACATTAGGATTCAAATGGTGATCCTATTTGTATTTGTTTCTTATTTCCAAGCAGAACTGTATAGCATTGTGCTGTAAAAAGCTGCAAAACACTATATGCTACTGAAAAATGCATATTTAATTGTGAAAAGGATAAAACATTTGTATTCTAAAGAAGAAGGTCGCAAGCCTAAGAAGGCATCATATAGCTTATATCATGAAGATTTGAAAAGGCAACCAGGATGATAGATGTATATCAAAGGAGTCATCACACAGGATTATACATGTCCCATAATCACTTCCACTTTAAGAGAACTTGTGCTGTTGCATTAGCATGTGTACTTTAGAGGCTATGTCACAGGAAGAAAGTCAACTATTCCTATAACTTAGGTTGACTGCTTTAAAAAATTGTTTTAACAGAGCATTTGTTAATATATCTCTGTGTTCAAATTTGTATATATAAACACAATCTAACAAGATGTACTGTTATATTTGGTCCACATCTGTTTGCACATCTGTTATTTCTTCAGAAGTAATAAACAATTTAATTTATGCCTCTACTTGTAGGCACACATCCTTATAACAGAGTCGTTTTTAGTTTTGTGTTTACTTAATTAAGTAGCATACAGGAAATCCAGAGAGGAAAAAGGCATATGTTGATCTAGGCATAGGATTTAGGTTATTGTAGACATTCAGCCTGAGCTACTTCTATTTTCATTGAACAATCAGAAAATATAAGGTCATGAGTATTTCTTTAAAACTGTTATTGCAACCATGGTTTATGTATCACAGCCTTTCATTTCTTAAATAGAATTTGGGCTGCATTCATGTCAGCCAAATAGGTTTGTCATCTCTTATAGTAAATGTTTGTTTCTGTCAAATTAAATCTGTTATTTCAGCAAACACTGCTATAAAGAAAAGGTTTGCAACGGTGAACATGTGCTCCACAGCAATAAATAGAAGCCAGAACAATAATCTTTTCTTTCCTTTATACTGCAATGTTTGTCCCATGAGGAGCCAGGAGTGGGGTGGGAAGGATTAGACTGAGAGTAACCCAACATCTCCTCTTTTGTACATCTATTTAGCATATAGGCCAGGAATGGGAAAATATGGCCATACAAATCCTACCAATCCCATTGGTCCCACCCAGCATTGCCAACAAGTAGGTGTAATCCGAAGTAACCAAAATATATTTTCAGCTTGGAAAGTTGGTAAACAACAAAGGCCAAATCTAAGCAGACACAAGAAGTAGTATTGCTCAAGACAGAGATGGCTCAAGAAACATGGAGATCTAAAAATGGTGGGAACAGTTATATTTACCTGCATATTTGGAAAAACATTGTCTGATCCATGGAATCCACCAGTGCAATACTTGAGTTCAGAGGGCATCCTGAAAAACACAGTCACAAATACATAACTATGCCAGATGGACTGCATTTTAGAAGACCCTTGACTAAGGCACCCTGTTCCTATCTTGAAACTCTGGCATAACTAAGAAATAGGGAGCCATGGACCTTGAGCACTCCAGCTGGAAGTCAGCTGTGACAAGCAGTGCTGTAGAATTTGAAGAGGCATGAATGGAAGGAGAAAGAGAGAAATGTGCCAAGAGGAAGGTGTGGCAAGCCAACCCTGACCAGATCCACCTTCCACCTGGAAACCAATGCCCTCACAGTGGGAGAACATGCAGATCAAGAATAGGGCTCCACAGTCACCTACGTATCCACCGCCAGTCCACTGATCTTAGAAGACAATCCTACTCGGACAACGAGGGATCGTCTAAGTCAGTCCTATCTTGCCTTTCTCTTTTATATAACAGGCCCCTCACCACTAGCCATAGCTCCTCTCCTAAATTCATTCCCATTCTCATTCCTCCGCAGTCAGGGCCGTAGCCAAAAAAAATTTTCGGGAGGGGTTGAATTTTTGGGGGGGGGGGTTGAAATTTTTGCGAGGGTTGAAACCTGCCTCCTAGCTCACGCTGAAGCAAAGAGCACAGCAGAGGGCAGAGCAGCCTTCAATAGCCTGCAGCTTCGCCCCTGTCAACCACCTCCACCAAGTCTGACCTTCTTAATGAGAGCATTCAACACCCCACCCCCTTGGTTGCTTCACTACATCGGCTATTGCTGCAAGTAATGACAGTGTGAATAAATTGTCAATATTTGCATGAGATAGTGCTTGCAGTTCTGGAGGGACTTTTTTTGCGTCTCATAGACTTAGCATGGGAATTTGGTTAACCAGTTAAAATTCATGAGTAAACCAGGGTTTTTAAAAAAAAATCTGAAACATTTGGGGGGGGGGTTGAACCCCTAAAAAAAAACCCTCGCTACAGGCCTGTCCACAGTTATGATGCTTCATTTCACTGACTTCCCACCTCCTTTCATGCTCAACCCAAACTTGCTTTTCTGTCCTTTAATGCTGTGTTGAAAATAATGGACTTCTATATGTTTTTGGAATCTCTCTTCCAGTATTCCTCAATATTGGCTATGTTGGTTATAACTGATAGGACCTTGAATCCAACAATATGTGAAGGGTCATGCAGAGAGTCACATCTTTCTGAGCCCTGCCTCAAAATAATCCTAGACAGAAACATTCCTGTGTAAATCCAGTCAATGTGCAAGTAAGATTGCAAACATCTACGCTTTTGTAATGAGAGATAAAGAAACACTGGCTTACCGAGCAAGTTGCCACTGCTGATCCATGTAAAAGTGTACAGGTTCAATACGGTCATTTTTGGCATAATGAAATCGCTTGGGAAGCATCTGCTTCATGTATGCCTTGAAAGGCTGGTCTGGAGCCACACACTGAAATGTTGAAATTAAAGTCTGTGTTTAATCCCAATGTTAGCCTTTTTCCCTTATCTATTGCTTCTGCTCCTTTTTCCCTCCCCTGCTTTGTGCCCTACAAATCCGTTGTGACTGGTCCACCAATCTTCCAAAGCAAATCCAAATCCCCCCTCTCCCTTATACATACACAGAAGCATGCCACACACCCATAGCACCATAAAAGCTATTTCCATTTTCACATTATCTTAGTTCCTTCTTTTTGGAAGAGTGCTATGGGATTCCACATGGGAAACTGCATCTGTGGGAGTTTCTTGCAGCTGACCACCAGCCTGTCAATCATGTTTTCAGCAGCATGAGGTTTTACAAATGGAAAACTGTTTCTCTGTGTCAAGGGTATTGTTTGTGTGTATCTCAAGTGGTGAGAATATGTAAGATATTAACACCATCTAGGAAATGCTGACCTATACCCAATTATTAGTCTTGATTAGAATATAACGTACCCATACATTACTAGTTCAATAAATCTAATCTAATTAGAATTAACTGGATTTACACCTCTGTATCTGATGAAAAACAATTCAGTGCTAGAAATAAAATGTTAAAAGCAATAAAAGGCAAACAGTGATGACAATACTTACGCTAAGTTTTCTGACAATGCCTTCATAATCAACTAGAAGAGTCAGATGAAAGAATTAGTTACCTAAAGATTAAAATGAAAAATAAAAATAAAGCATTTCCTAATAAGTAAGGGAAACTTAAATATAAAATATGTCATAGTCTTTATCAAGTAACAAGTCTTTTATCATCCAAGTTAACTTTTATCATAAAACACCAAACAAAGATGTGACAGGCCAAAATAAAACCTACCTAGCTGGGACAGATAAAATACTGTCCCATATATGTTAAACACACAAGTTTAAAGCGATTTCAGAACACTGTTAAACCAGAAATATATAAATAAATATAATCCAGTACTAACTGTCATTTCCCTAGAAACTATACAAGACTTCAACCCAGAAGGTATTTTCTAAAAGACAATTGGTTTAATTAAGCTGAGCTGTAATAGTAGGCTGGTAAAAAATAAAAGGGGAATATTTATTCATTTATTTTAATTAATTTCTTTCTATTCCATTCTTCTTTCTCTCACAGAAATGAATCCCTGCTAATAGGCATATATTCAGTTAAGTAAAACTACATTAATTCAAAATTTAGGTAATGCATAATCTCTAAGATTAGATTGTAAGACTAAGGCTAGCTGTCACATTAACAATTGTAAACGATTAATGTGAAGCACTATGTATACTAATGACATTATATAAATAAAGCAGCAGCAAGAGGAAATAAAATCCAAACAAGCACAATTAAGGGAAATTGTGTCATTATGCTAATGCAATCTCAGGTGTTTCACCAAATGCAACCTAAATGACATCACCCATGCACACAAAAGAGCTATCAGCAGGTTTGGTGTTCCCAAAAATTTGCAAAAGGTTTTTAAAAACTTTCCAGTAAAAAGAATTATAGGTTGAAATCCCTTCTAAAGAGAGTCCAATGGGGACTTAATTGAGAACAAACCTGGTTTTCAGCCAGCTAATCAGCTGTTATCAGAATAACTCCATAATGCAACATTTTGTTCCAATTCCTACTTGTTCGGCCTAATATCCTAACAATACTCTGACTAAAATGACCCAATCATGAAATGGATCAGAAACAGGGATGGGTTAGGCACTGTACTCCATGCCCATTATTTTCCTCTTGAAAATCCCTCAACCTACATGCAGTGGAGTATCTTGTGTGTGTCTCAATGAATATGTACAATCTGCCCTTACATTCTGACACACTTTAAGAAAGAGATCAGAAGCTATGGGTGCACCTACAGTGAAGAATTAATGCAATTAATGCACCACTGTAACTGCCATGCCTCAATGCTATGGAATGGTGGAGTTTGTAGATTTACAAGGTCTTTTGCCTTCTCTGCCAAACAGTGATAGTCCCTCACTACGGATGTTTTGGAATTCAGCACCCAGGATTCCTAACCAGTGGCTAAGTTTCATGGGGATTCTGGGAATTGAAGTTCAAAATAGCCAGAGGGCCAAACTTTGGGAACCACTGATTTAAATCATTTCAGATGCATATAAGTGCAATCATTTATTTATTTGTTCAATCTCCATTTTAAAATTCTGTCACAAGATGCCAGAAGTCAAGTAATTCCAGCACAGAAGCAAGAAGAAACTTCACATGGGTATTTTGCAACTGATTTCCATAATAATTAAAGTACTAACACCATCTCATTCCTTATAGTTTTAAACCAAATGATATACTAGGAAGTAGATCAAATTAGTCTAGTGGTTACATACAAGTGTAATACTCATCTGGAACTTTTTGGGGTCTCAAGCGAGCTGCGGGGCCAGGGACCACAAACAAATCTTGAACATCATCCATGTATGTATTTAGGTATGCTGCTTTGCTACAGCTGGCTGCCTCCATCCCTTCCAAGGAAAAGAGAAATATTGCTTTTCAAGAAAACAGTAGGAAGTTTCCTCATGCACTGATAACACATAGCTCATCAGGTATAATGACTGGTTGGAGAGTTTAAGGACTTATGGTCCAAAAAACAATTCATGCAAGTAGGTAAGTTGGATTTGCTTCAAATGAACTGATGATCTAAGATATTGCACAATATCAATGAATGATTAAGTCTAAATTCAATCCATATGCACAGGCACATGGAAGATGGACTCTGTATATGTATCATCGAAAGATCCTTAGTCTAATCCAGTGTTCCTCAATCCCTGCTCTTCCGGGTGTTTTGAACTTCAGCTCCCAGAAATCCCAGCCAGCTTACCAACATATGGAAGAGCAGAGTCTGAGAAACACTGGCCTAATCCAACAATCAGGGCTGTAGTTGAATAGCTCCAGCTGCAAAATGTGCAATAAGAAACACTTTAAATTTTGTTATTTTACAAGTGTTTGGTGCTAGCATTAACTATACAAGTAAATGTAGATGCAAGTCCCTGAGGTAGCATTAGCAGAAATGGTACCAATCTATGCTTTACTCCACCCCAGTCCGCTTATGCTTCTTATCACATGCACAATGCAGGACCTTCTTGCGGCAACACCAGAGGCACTCCAAGTGACCAGCTACTGGTCAAAGGACATTTAATCAACTACCAAGCTTGGAGACTCTGTTTTGTCTGTTTGTTAAAAAATTGTTAAAAATGTAATACAATGTCTGGTTGCTACTGACACGATAAATAACTAACTAACTAAATAAATAAATAAATAGCCTGCTTATATCACTTATTCCCAACCAAATCCAGTAACTAGCCCAAATTAGGAAAAAAGCACAAAACAAAAAAAACATGGCTCAGATGTTAACTTACCAATCACCAATAGATTCAATATGTATTGTGTAATTGGGACTAGCAACTGACTTTAGGGCATTTTTAAATATTTGAAGATATGTTATAAATAAAATGGGCTGTGCTAATTTTATGCTACTCCAAAGACTATTACAGAAACCAAAGAATTCAAATTACAAAATGTGTATGTGGATCTAATCTACTGAATGGTATGAGCTCTTTAACAGAGGAACAAACTGGACCAGGAGCTGGACCCGATTGCCTTTGATGTCCAGCCCAACTCCATGATTCTGTAACTCCATGATTCAATACACATTAAACAGATTTACCATGATCTGCAAGAAGAAGAATATTAATGCAATTATGCAAGTTCATTTCCTTCAGGCCATCCATCAGCAGTCCAACAACTTTATCTACTCTTTGTAATGCAAGAATGACCTGAAAAACAAAAATGAAAAGAGGCAAAGAGGTTGATATTTAATATTGAAGCAAAAGGGCAGCATCAACTGGTAGGTTTCCTGATGCTGACGGAAATCATCAAGCAGTGAAATATTGAGAGAATGCTTCTCCAAAGTCTGCTCTAAGGGATCTAAGGGATAGAAAGCGAAATGGCTTCGAACTACGGGAAAGGAGAATCCATCTGAACATTAGGAAGAATTTCCTAACTATGAGGGCTGTTCAGCAGTGGAACTCTCTCCTTCAGAGTGTGGTGGAGGCTCCTTCGTTGGAGGCTTTTAAACAGAGGCTGCATGGCCATCTGTCGGGGGTGCTTTGAATGCGATTTTCCTACTTCTTGGGGGTTGGCTGGATGGCCCACGATGTCTCTTCCAACTCTATGATTCTATGTGGGGCTGCAGAAGCTGCAGAGTTACCTCTAATTACTCCCTTCCTTCCTTCCTTTACTGGAGGGGCATCTACTGGATACCACCCATTGTTAAATGTTTTAATAGCACAGTACTCATATGAAATAATTTTTGCCACTGGCTCTCTGAACAGCTCTCACAACAATCTATATTGTCTTTCAATCAAAATGTCCAGTCATGATTCTTTAACAACCCTGTGGGTAGTTATTTAGGATGAGCTATCTAGGCGAAAGCCTAGAAAAGTTACTGAAAACAGCCAATTTGCATTTGTACGTACTCTTTTACAACCACTTCTAAAAACATAATCCCAAAACACTGGCATTAGTACTATTTTGGATTTGTTTCTTTTAAAAAAAAATGCCAGGAAATTCCTTGCTATCATTGGCCCATTATGCAACTGAATTCGAAAACAAAAGAAATGGAATAATACTAAGTTACTTACTTCAGAGCTGACTGGTCCATAGACGTGGCCTGAAGAATCTGGTTCTTCTAAATACAGAGTGTAAAAGTGTGGTCTATATCAAACAGCACCAAAATTTTAATATTTCACATAGATATTGAAATAAATAGTAAATATTTATATTCATGCTTGCTTATCAGGAACAACCATGCATTAACCTATGCAATCAAAGATGTACAATAAAAGTTATCTTATAGGTGTAGATGATCCAAAATGCTGGGGTCCAGAAGTGTTTTGGGTTTCAGATCCCCCCCCCCCCCCCCGATCTTGGAATACTTGTATTTACCAATATAAACATAATAAAATATCATGGTGATATTTTAAAGACAAAACACAAAATTAATTTGTATTTCACAAACACATTATACACATATATCAAAGATAATTTTATACAATCTCTTCGATATAAAACGTCATTTATGTATGCCGAGCCACCAGAAAACAAGGTTGTCACTTTCCCAGTTACCCACCTCACTTCAGCCTCAGGCTTTGGTCTGTGTCTGATTATGTGCACATACTTGAAAAAAACATAAACTGCAAAGTACGTATTCAATGTAGCATGCAGTTAAGCTCTAGTGCAGCTACATTATTGGACCTCAAAGGCTTTGATTCAGAGATCCCCTAAAAGGAGTTCATAGGATGCTTCTGGCCACACAACAAAGGTAGGCAATTTTCACCAATTCTCCATTCCCTCTTCAGTCACTAGTTGTCCCCCTAATTAATTCTGGACAATTGGAGTAGAAAGGGTTTGCCAGCAAAAATGAAGATCATTTTTTTCCCATTCTCAGAATAACATCTAAATCTACACTGAATAGTGCATCAAGTTTTGAATTTCTAAACCAGGACATAACATGAAGGCTACAAAGATTGTCAGCTATTGATATTTGCAGCCACCCTCCTCTTCTACCATTGAAATTGATAGCCTTACTAAAAAAAAAAGTATCACTATTCCTTTCAAACAGGATATGTTATTCCCTCACATCTTGGTTACTAGAAGCTGTCCTACATACAAGATGCATAAGGAGCATATATCTTGTTGAAAGGAGAAGCTTTCCTATTGCTAGGATAGTGGTGGCATTGGTGACAACAGCATGGGGTTTAGAAAAAAATCCCAGAAATAGCCCCATGTTTCTAATCACAAGTACATATAACTCTAAAATCTCATACTTACTTTTGCTCTTCTGGTAACTGTAACCAACTAAGAAAAGTTACCACTCTTTCTTCAAATGGTATTGATCTATATCAGAAAACACAATTAAAAGCTCAGAAAATTTTGTGTAGCTGTTTCATGTTATTTTAATGCTGGTTTAACTACCATAAACAACAGTTAAGGATTATTAATGATAAAGGTTATCTGGAGGCCCTCATATTAAAATAGAGTGGGTCCTTGTGACAGACCAAAACAATATTTGGGGGGGGGGGGTGTACACACACACACACATACACACAAACATGGGATGTATTCATATACAGCATGAGCTTTCTGGCCAAGTAATTATGAGTTAGTGTTACCAATATCACAGAGAAGTTTTGAACAGTGACACCACATTGTCAGTACTTAGACAAATAAAAGACTCCTATAGCTAAATGTGGTAATCATGCTCATGCAAAGTCACTGAATCAATAAAGTTTGCGTGCATTCTGACTTGCCAGATCCCATTCATGCAGTTAGTATACTCCATTTGGTACTAAAAGTTGAGTGTGTGCCATTGCAATCACCACAGAAGTGCAAAACAAGCATTTATCAAAAGTATTCACTAGAGAAGCATAAATATGCAATATCCAACTGTTCACTAGTTACCAAAGACTTACCCATTGTATAATTTGTAGATGTTTGGAAAAGTCCCATTAACATCAACATCTGAAGCAGGCCAGAAGAAGGTAGCAGATTTGAGTCCTTGATACATGGCTGTCAGCCAAATCTGTACAAAGAGAGAAATACCAGTTGTGAGTCTGACTGGGTTTATGCAAAAAATAATAATCCCACAGTCTTGACACAAAAAAGGCTCACCCTCCCTCCCCCCCACACCCACACACATGCGCACGCACACGAACACACACACACAAACTTGACTAAAAAAAAACACCAAAATCAACACTGCAGGTGTTGCTTACTATTTATTTCAATTTTGCCAGGTTTACAACTGATTTTGATGTTTCTGGCAGGTTTTCAAAATATTTGGTAAGGCTGTAGAAGCAAAACCACTGATTTTTGGAGTGGTTTTGAGTTGTTTAGGGAGGAAAAACTCACAAATATTTTTATTTAAAAATAATAATGCTGTCCCAGGGACTTTAAATAGTTTCAGGAGCAACACTTTGCCAATTCCAATCTAACCTATCTTTGTTCCCGTTGTATTAGGTAAAACTAATGTTTAGAGTTTCACTTTTTTCAGCATGCATTACTATATGTCATGGAAGGATACATAAAGTTATGACTTACTGGTTGTCCTTGGTACCACTGAGGCATAAACTTCTCCTTGTTTCTGAGTGTGAAATAAGCATTTCTCTTTGGGTCATACATTTTGTTATCCACCAGACCATGAGATTCTGGGTAAAGGCCCTGAAAAAATAAAAGTAGACTCATTTCATACATATCAACATTTGTGAAAATTCTCTCCTCTAATTACGAAGAAATAATCTAGAGTTATGCAAGTGTACTTGTTATATCTTCATGACCCCTACATAGTCCCTAATTCAGGAGGGACTGTGAAAGTCCCCCATTCCTGTTGCACCACAGTTATTGGGGGGGGGGGTCTGCTCCCTCATTGCCCAGGAAACAACGGAATGACAATCCATGCCCACCTCATGCAAGTAACTACCAGCATGAAGGAAAATTGCAATAGGGATGGGATCATGACCCATCTACTGTATTTCATTGCCTAATAGTCATATTTCCCGCCTGCCATTTGGGAGGGCCCAACTATTGTACAATGGAGACTATTGCACAGTGAAGAAATCCCCATTTGAGTGGCTTTTTTCACTGCATAATAGTCAATATGAGGGTGCAGTCATGTGAGTGAGTGGACTCTCAAACGAAGCACTCACACAGTCATACCCCAGTCACAGTGGCACCCACAGTGTGCACTCAAGGGAGACAACTGCATGAGTGGGTGATGGTTGACCCACCCATGTAGCTGCTCCCTTGCCAAAAGGGAAGTCACACTTGTAGTTCATTTACTCAGGAGAGTGAGCTATGGGTGCAATGAATATGTGGGGAAAGGGGAGTGTGACTATTATGCAGTAGAGACTATTATGCGATGAAATACAGTATTTCCAGAGGGGCAGGGAAACAAACTCCCACTGATCACAATAATTGCTGCCCTGACAAGTAGGGATTGAAACAATAAGGTCAGGAGTCACTTGCATAGTACAGGTTTTGTCTCCCTTATATAAATCTGAAATTCAAAAAATATATTTGCTGATAGCAAGAGAAGATATAGAGAGAAGCAGAAGAGATGAGGCAGGGAGGTGGACTGGAGCTTGGAAATATGACTAGCCCTCTTGATGGAAAATGGCAATCTCCATATCCCTGAAGAAGCTGTTCACCACCACTGCCAATCGCAGGGCATCAGCTTCTGTGGGGTGAATAAATGAGCTCACTGCCACCTTGGGTGCTGCCCTCAGCTAAAGTTCCATAAGGAAATCCGAGCATTCATTATTTCTGGAATCTACTGGGAGTCCTGGAATCAATCCCACCCCCAGATAGCAAGGGCCACTTTATTTCCCAGTAAATTTTAGTGCAGTAATTGTTCGAATTTTGTGCAACAATTCTCAAAATCTGCAATGGAACCACAATCCAAATCATCTTTTGAATCTAGGTTCTTGTAGGTTTTTTCGGGCTATAGGGCCATGTTCTAGAGGCATTTGAATGTTTTATTTACATAATTGCGAGTTCCGATTAACTACAGTTGCTTCCTCAACATTAACATTATTTCTTTACTTATGTCATTTTACGTATATTCTTCTCTTCTTCCAATATGAGACACAAGAAAGCTTACAAAGATTAAAACAAAATAGAACTAATCGCTAGATGATTAACAATATAATGCACATTAAACAAATTATCATATTAAAACACTATTAAGTATAAAATCACCTAAAATATTACAGTGTAGAGATAAACATTCAGCACATCCTACTCCTAAAGAGATCATTAAATAACCATATAAATAAAAATCATTTTGTATGCCAGTGAAAGGAAATCAAAATGAAATTTAATAAAACCGATATTATTTGAGAACAGGGACAGTATTCAAAAGATATACTTACCGTGACAATGCTGTAATGATTGGGAAATGTTTTTGAGGGATACACTGGTCTCATGCTGCGAGTGTATGTTCCACATTTCCCTGGTGGTGGACAAAAATAAAATTAGAAGTGTAGATTCACAAAATCCTATAGCTGTTGTTGTTGTCATGCGCTAGCATGAGAAGCATGCGGATTGACTCTAGCCCAGTTAACAGTGTGTGATGAATTGGCTCATAAAAGAAAAAATACATGAGACGTTGACTTCAAGTAGAAAAGAAAATATTGTTGTATTGGCAGCATACAAAATAAAGTAGCAGGATTACTGTTTCCACAAATGTAACATAAAACAATATCTTCTGAGAGATATCACCACTCAGCTGAGATAAGCAGGAATCCTTGTCCTCTTCTCAAGGCTGTGTCTTCACAGGACATCTGCAGCATAGTCCCCGACAGAACGGCACAGAGGCAAACACGCACAATGGCATTAAGGCACAATGGCAAAAACTAAACACACAGTAGCTATCTTTATACACATGAAAATAATACTCTCAATTAACTCTACAATTAACTGAAACAGCTGTAGGACAAACAGCCTTGAACCTTACAGTAAGTTAAAGGTATAGCACAAACAACATTGATCCTTACAACAACTTAGATAAAGTACATTGCAACCTCTTAGTAGCAACATGCCCCTTCACTTTATCTAAGTTACATTATTTACAAATTTTGTTTTAATTCTACTAGGCCTAACTTTCTGGTTGCTTCACCATGCTTAGCTGCCATTAAAGGTTTTGTAAAAATATCTGCCAAGTTATCTTCAGACCTACAATAAACCATTTTGATAAATCCTTCCTTGATTAAGGTTCTTATATTTTGATACTTCACAGCTATGTATTTTGTTGTATTTTTTAAACTTTCGCTTTCTGACATAGCTATACACGTTTGAGAATCGTCATACACAGTAATAGGCAATTTACATTCTACACCTAAATCATCAAATAACTGTTTAATCCAAAGTAACTCATTTGCAGCTTGAGACAACGCCGCATATTCTGCTTCAGCCGTAGAAACTGCAACAGTTGTTTGCTTTCTGGACCTCCAGCAGATAGGAGATTTTCCATGTAGCACTATGTATCCACTTATAGATTTTCTATCTTTTTCATCAGCAAAAGAACTGTCGGCGTACATTACCAGTTCTTTGTCAGCCTCTTTAGAAAAACACAAACAATAATTAGCAGTTCCTTTTAAATACCTAATCAACCTTTTTAATGCTAGCCAGTCACTTATAGTTGGTTTTGATACTTTCCTACTAAGTAAACTCACTGCATATGCAATATCTGGCCGAGACCAATTTGCAATGTGCAAAAGACTTCCAACAAAAGAATGATATAACTTTGTGTTTTTTAGTTCTCTTGTGTCTTCCATTCTTAAGAAATCTCCTGTTAAAGGAGTTTTAACAGCATTAGCATCTTGTAAACCTGCTTTGGTTACAAGGTCTAAAATTTTCCTTGTTTGATTTAGAAATATCACCCCTTCATTGTTTACTACTTCGATGCCTAAATAATGTTTCAAACATCCCAAATCTTTTAGCCTAAAATGTTTTGACAAATACGTATATACAGTTTGTATTTTAGAGTCAGTTTGTGCGGCTATACATAGATCATCTACATAAATTAACACAATTATCTTATCTTTGCCTTCACCTAGTGTATAAACACATGCATTGGCCACACTTTGTTTAAATCCTAATTTCATCAATACTTCATGTATACACTGGTTCCACCTCCGGGCCGATTGTTTCAAACCATACAATGCTTTCCGAAGCCGACAAACCTTTCCTGCTTGAATTTCGTATCCAGGCGCTTGCCTCATATATATCTCATTAATTGTGGCATTTAAATACGCTGTTTCAAAGTCAAAATGTTTTAACTTAAATCCTTCTTGCTCAGCTAAAGCAATTATAATTCTCATTGATTCAGCTTTTGCTGTAGGGGCAAAGGTGTTATCATAATTTACGAATTGCTTTTGCGCAAATCCTTGAGCTACTAGCCTAGCTTTATATTTACAACTTCCATCGGGTAATAGTTTCTTCCTAAAAACCCATCTGCATCCAATCACTGGCTTATCTATTGGAACATCAACAATATCAAACACTTCTAAATTTAGCAAAGAATCAAATTCATCGTCCATTGCCTTTTTCCAATTTCTTTGTTCTTCTGGACTACAATTATTTAAATCCTGAAAGGTTTCAGGTTCCATTTCAGGCTGACTAGTCATTACCCCCTGAATCACGAACCTATCTGGAGGTACACCTTTGTTAGATCTTTGTGACCTTCTTGGTATTACAATTTGCTCCTCAGCATCAGCTTCCTGTAAACTTAATTCAGGCTCTTCTTTTATAACATCCTCACTTTGTTCCTCAATGTGTTCATCAGACTCAGATTTTAAATCTATCTTTGATGGCGTATGTTCCTTTAAATGAAAAAACACTTCACTATTCTGATGAACATGTTCCCAACCTGTATTCTTTTCAAAGTTTGCACTTCTTGAAATCACAATTTTATTATTGTCTTTAATAAAACGATACCCCTTGGTATCATCCTGGTAACCGAGAAAACGAAGTCTCTGCCATTTTTTCTGACCTTTTGTTCTAGTTTGTCTAGGTACTAGCACGTTAGCATAGCTTCCAAATATTCTAAGATGTTTTAGAACTGGCCTTTTCTTATGCAACAAATAATATGGAGTATTATTTACACATGAACTCCAACTTCTATTTAAGATATATGTAGCAGTGGAAATTGCTTCTGCCCAATACCTATTAGACATTTTCGCATCTACTAACATGCAGTCTTTCATAGTTTTCAAAATGCCTATTTTTCTTTCTGCCACACCATTCTCAGCAGGTGAATATGGGTTTGTTTTATGGTGTCTAATTCCTCTCTTTCTTAACCAGTCTTGAAATTGTGTCCCCATAAATTCTCCACCACGATCAGTCCTTAAACATGATACCTTAAAAGGAAATCTTCTCTCAACCATGGCTACCCACTCTTTGAATTTACTGAAAGCTTGAAACTTTGATTTCAAAATAATACAATAAGTGAATCGTGAAAAATCATCCACTAACACAAATATAAATTTTGCATTTCCAAGTGAAAGAGGAAATGGTCCTGCTAAATCAGCGTGAACTAATTCAAATGGTCTGGTAGTTGTGTTTAAACTTTTCTTAGGTATTGGATGTGCCTTTACTTTTGCTTTAGAGCACACAGCACAGTCTAAATACTTTTGACATGGCTTTACCTCTAAATCAGTCACTTTTGATAGTTTTTGTAGATAATTAAAGTTCACGTGACCAAAAACTCTATGCAAGTAATGAATACAATCATTATGTATAGGTTTGTTATTTACACAGGAAACATTTGGTGAACTATCTTTGTTACTCATCACATATACTTTGTTAACTAATTTACCTTTGGCACATAACTTATTTTCTTTCCATACAGTACACCCAGAACTATTAAGTTTGATGTCATATCCTTGCAGACACAAACTTGATGCACTTAATAAACAAAAATCAAGTTTTTCAACCAACATAACATTATCTAAATATCTTCCTAAACTAGGAACAAATGCTGAGCCTACAAGCTTGCACTCAGCTAATGATCCATCTGCTAAAGTAACATGATTAATATCTGGCTTTTTAGTGTCCTTTAACAATTTTAAGTTATTAACACAATGCTCTGCACACCCAGAGTCAAGTAACCATGTGGCCTCATCATACTTAGCCTTTGATAACACAGTCATTACATCAGCATTTCTTCCCCTTGCATTTCTGTCATGCCACCCAGGGTTCCTCTTCATTTCTTCTTTCTTCTTCTTCTTCTTGGGACAGGCCTTGACAAGATGGTTCACATCTCCACAACTGTAGCACTTCCTTACGTTACACACAGCAGGGTTCTTTCTGCATCCAACCCCTTCACAAGCTGCATTTTCTGAAATGGTGTTTGTTTCTTTAAGAAACTGCTTTCTTCTTTCTTCCTCAAGAAGCCTTGCAGAAACCAAATCCAAGGTTAACTGTGCTTCAGGCACACTCTGCATACTGAACACAAAATTGTCCCAACGAGAGTCCAAAGAAGATAACAAAATGAAAGCTTTATGGGTTTCGGTAAACACCATTTGTCTATTTTCCAACTCCATCAACAAATGCCTGAGCTTTTGCAAATGCTCAGTTATGTTGTCACCCCTTTTTAGCTTCAAATTATAAAGCTGCCGGGTCAAAATAATTTTTATGCCAGAAGTTTCAGTTTGATAAACTTCCTTTAACTTCTGCCAACAGTCTGCTGCAGATATAGTGTCCCTTAAGTAAATTAATTGCCCGTCCTCAACAGCGAGAAAAATGCTCGCCCTGGCAATTCGGTCTTGCTTTTTTACCTCTTCACTCGAAGCTTCTGTGGGTGGGATTTCAACCACAGTCCACAAATTTTCTCTTATGAGAAAACTCTTCATTTTCACATTCCAAGCCATGTAATTGTCAGCATTTAAACGCTCAAATGGTAAGCTTGCCATATGATGAGCCATAGCTGCTTACTTTTCTATTTAAGCTCAAAAAACACACACAAAAAACTCTCCCAAAGTCTCAGAGTTATGGGCTTTGGAGTCCTTATGCCGCTATGCTGGGCCCATAACCTATGTCATGCGCTAGCATGAGAAGCATGCGGATTGACTCTAGCCCAGTTAACAGTGTGTGATGAATTGGCTCATAAAAGAAAAAATACATGAGACGTTGACTTCAAGTAGAAAAGAAAATATTGTTGTATTGGCAGCATACAAAATAAAGTAGCAGGATTACTGTTTCCACAAATGTAACATAAAACAATATCTTCTGAGAGATATCACCACTCAGCTGAGATAAGCAGGAATCCTTGTCCTCTTCTCAAGGCTGTGTCTTCACAGGACATCTGCAGCATAGTCCCCGACAGAACGGCACAGAGGCAAACACGCACAATGGCATTAAGGCACAATGGCAAAAACTAAACACACAGTAGCTATCTTTATACACATGAAAATAATACTCTCAATTAACTCTACAATTAACTGAAACAGCTGTAGGACAAACAGCCTTGAACCTTACAGTAAGTTAAAGGTATAGCACAAACAACATTGATCCTTACAACAACTTAGATAAAGTACATTGCAACCTCTTAGTAGCAACAGTTGTTATATGTCTTCAAGTCATTTCTGATTTATGGCAACCCTGTATCCTTTTGCAGGCAGGTCTGTTGAGACTCAACCAAGAAGCTACGTCACTAAACCATCTGGGAAGAAACATGTGGTCCTCCACCCCTTATCTCACAGCCAGATGTGTTTTAAGTGCCTGTGTCAAATTACCCTCAGGCACATGAAGAAAGAAAGAATTAAACAGGAAATTATTGTTCTTTTTTGTCACTTTGGGAATGCAGCTATTGAAAAGGAACTCTGACTCTTCTGGTATTCGGTTTATGAGAACCACACATTACTAGCATGATAAACCAAGTATTGAAAAATCTGAAGAAAAAGCTTAAAATACATCCATTTATTTCTATGATCTTTTGTTTTTTGTGGAAAACAAAATCTAGTCTCAAAACTCAGACTAGCCACACTAATTATGCTACAGAGAACACCTTTTTATCTCTTTCTTGCACCAACATGTGATTCCTTATCATATAGAGTAATAATAACCCAGGACGATTTTACACTGCACAGTTATAGCACTGTCATTCCACTTTTATGACAAATCCTGAGGTTTGCAGTTTGGACAGAGAAAACAGAGTTCTCTGGCTAAGAATTCTAAATGCCTCTCACTGATCTGCAAATTCCAGGATTCCATATGATGGTGCCTGAGTCCTTTTTCCAGAGATCCTTGAGAAACACATTAATAAGCACATCTTTAGGTCTCATGACCTTCCTCCTTAACTTCACCTCCCTTTTTCATACAGCAGGCTTTCAAGATTAAGCCAAATAGGGCAACATTTGATAAGAAATGAAAGAAGTACAACTTATCTATTTAGGGAAATTCACAGGGCCACACTTTGTAATCAGTTATGAAATTACATTTACTTTTGTTATTCAATTCACTAAACATTGCATGTATATTAAAGCATCCAGTACCATGGTCTCAAAATGGTGGCAAGCTAATCCCGAAACTGCACAAGATTTAAAGTACTGTAACCCGGTGGCATAGCAGGTTAAACCACTGAGCTGCTGAACTTGCTGACCGAAATGTCACAGGTTCAAATCCGGGGAGCAGGGTGAGCTCCTGCTGTTAGCCTCAGCTTCTGCCAACTGAGCAGTTCAAAAACATGCAAATGTGAGTAGATCAATAGGTATTGCCTCAGTGAGAAGGTAATGGTGCTCCATGTAGTCATACATTGGAGGCATCTACAAACAATGCCAGCTCTTTGGCTTAGAAATGGAGATGAGCACCACCCCCTAGAATCAGACATGAGTAGACTTAATGTCAAGGGGAAACCACCCAAAATTCCTAAAGTCAAACCTTGCTTTTGCCATTTTATATTGGGGACACTATTTTACTAAACCATTGTTTATATTAGAATGCAAGTATCCACTAATTTTGGTATCTGCAGTGCATACCAAGGGCTCACTGCATCACATAATCATTATAAAGGACCTAGAAAATGCTTAGAGAAGCCATATTTTGTGAGAACTGGATAAATGAAACTATGGGTACTAGTCACCTAGGTATAGGGCACCCTTATCTTTCTTTGAAAACCCTATTCTAGTTTACGCTACCTTGTTTATGCCCAGCATTTTAAATTTTAATTTTAATTATTACATTTGGCCTGGCCATAGGTTTTTAAATGCTGTATGTTATTGTTATTGTTTATTGTTTGTTGTGTATTTTTGTTTTTAAGGTTTTTTTAACTGTTTTGTATTGATTATTTGTTATTGTTTTTGTTTATTGATTTGTGCTGTGGGCTTGGCCTCATGTAAGCTGCACCGAGTCCCTTGGGGAGATGGTAGTGGGGTACAAATAAAGTATTATTATTATTATTACTATTATTATTATTGGGTGAGTACAGTCATATATTAGCAGCAGATAAACATAACATCCTCTTCCAAACTGTCTCCCTATTTCCAGAATTCTAGAGGTAGAACTCAACCATGCAGATTTACACATACATACACACACACAAAGTGAATGAGCTTCCTTTTTGCTGTTCTACTTTTTAAGCATTGTGTTGTTCTAACTTTCCCCAATATCAACTTCTAATAAATAAAATGTTTTGTCTCATCAGTTTTTCCATGTTTGGGAATGTGGTCGTTTCAAAATTATTACTCCCCACCACAGGAACAGCTCCCTAATCATGTCAACACTTTGAGAAAGTCCAAGCCTGACTCGCTTGCCTTCACTCCTCCCTTGAATCATCCCTCATTCTAAAACCACTGTCTTTATTTGGGTCCACAAGTGTTTATAGGCAGTGTCAAAGAGTTTAGGGCAGCAGACAGTGTACATAGGGAGAAAAATGTCTCCTTCAATTATTTCTTAAGGCATCAACAGAGCTGTTGCTGAGACAAAGTAGCTACTCACGTAATTTGTTAATAACAGGAAGAAGTCCACCCCATGTGTGCAAATACTCAGCTCTGAATCCATCCAAAGAAAACAGCAACACTGGAGGTTTTGAGAAGCTGAGGAATCGGAAATGAGACGGTTAAAGGCATGCAATGGATGATTATTAGCTTCTTTTCTAGGCAATCATTCAGAAATAACTACGATTTATTTGTTTGCCTATTACATACATATTCTGCCATTTCTCAAGGACATGGCGCATCTCCTCAGTAACACTGTGCTGGAAAGAAATGCATACTCTCCAACCATTCTAATTTGGCAGGGACAATCCTAATTAATCCTTTACTATTCCACTTTTCTAGCTTCTTTTAAAACGTTCCTTTCTCTACTCCTTCATGGTACCCATTTGTCCTTAGTTTATGTCAACTATAAACTAAAAGTTTGTACTGAGTTAAAAAGCAGTTTGCACTCAGATAATTCAGCTGGGAGATGGGACGAAGGGGGAACATAATCTTTCTTCCTGTAGGCTCAGGCAAAAGCAAACTTCTACGGGAATTATAGCTGATAAGAACTATACAGGTGTGTCACAAAGAGAAAAATGAACCAAGTTCCATGAAGAGGCTTGCAACAAAATTGATGGATATGCTCCAAGTAAGAGTCCTGATGAGGATCTGGTTTCATTTGATACCCCATGTAATTCATTTTCTATTTCTCTTTCATTTCCATTTATCTCACATGTTTATACTGAAAACAGGGTCTGAATATTTTCTATAAAAGGGATGTATTTTATACAAATCTTGGTTTTCAGCCTCTTCACACAAGGCTTTTTTTTTGCCTCGTTTTTCCATTTGTTGACAGGCATGCCAAGCGTCATCAGACGATGCTGGCTTGGTCCTGCCCACATTCCTCCCAAAAGAGGATGGGAAGCATCACAAGACGCTTCCTCCTCCACAGTGGAGAGGAAAGTGTTTTTCTGGTAGCTCCAATGGAGCTACTCAGACTTTCCTCTCCATTTCCCCATATAATGGGGGAAAGGGCAGTGGGGCAACACGCATTGCCGCCCTTTTTGTCATATGATGGGGGATGGAGGGTGCCATGAGCCACCCTGCGTGCCTTCCCTTTTGCCAGCAACTGCCGGCAAACAGCACGGCCCCAAAGGGCCATGTGAAAAGGTCCTTTATCTCAAAAGTGGACAACTGTGGCTTACAAAATGGCTTATGATTATATGCTATGCCTTCTTAACCAATAAAAGATTATGGGATGTGAAGTCCAAAAACATTTGGAGAACCACCATTAGCCACTCCTGTTTTACACCACCTGTTCTAGACATGGTATCTCAGTTAAGGCAATGTGGTATAAACAAAGACCAGTAGGTCAACATCCTTGTGGATAGGTTTAAGACAAATCAGCCACCAGACATTGTGATATAGGAACAGAGATATTTCCATAGCAATGGTATGCATATTTTTCCCAAGATAAATTTATTTATTTATTTACTGTATTTGTATACTGGCTTTCTCAGCCCACAAGTGACTCATGGCAGTTTACAGGCAACAATTCAATGTACACAATATCATACATTCAATTAAAAACATTAGTATATAATATAAAACCACAAAAATCAATAAAACAAAAATCATTAGCCTTTATCTTCTGATGACTAAAAGGTTTTCACTTTTCTTTTTTCGCAATTTGGATACCAACTCCTCTTTCATTCTACACTAGTATATTATTTAAGGGCCAACAAAACCAAAGGAATGTTTTAATGCTAAAGCTGCTGCCTTAGGCTGGATCTAGGGCCCTTTCACACAGGCCCAATATCCGTGACACCTCAGGTTAATCCGGATTAGTCCAGAGTAAACCGGGATTTCCCAATTTATTCTGAATTTAAAAGACACCTAAAAAGATCTGGACCTCCATCCTGGTTCTTTGAGTTTTAAGAGGCCGAAGGAACAGGATGTCACTCCCACCCTCCCCTCCCAGCCCCCCATTTCTCCTGTACAATTAAAGAAGGGGCTGGCAGTATCCTTAGGCCTCTCAGAGAAAGCTCCTGATGGGTCATTTGGCTTAAAATGTTTGGATACTTTCCTATAAACATGCGGTTTTCTAGGAATTATATTTTAATGTAGATCTTCAGGGAATATAAGAGATTCAGATCAGTACTTGTTGACAAATTACAGCTGGTTGGAATAACTATCCAATTTCTTTTTTCTTTTCTTTTTTTTTCACCAACTGTTTCCACATAAAAGTATCTACTAGAGTTAATAGCATGCTGCATGTGCAAACTGTCTCCCTCGTGTGTATGCTGATCATATCCACAAAGAATGATTTCTCACATTTATTAAGAATATAACTGTACACAACCTAGCATTCCCAGCATTGTATATAAATGTATTAATAAACCAGCATGAGCAAAAGAGTAAAGCAAAACTGTATCTTATCAAAAAATGTATCAACAAATTCAGTTAAATGCTCTGTAAGATACAAAAGAAAGGCTAACTGTACAGGCCTAAATTAGCTGCTGCCACGGCATGAATACTTGCCACCACAGCATGAATACTTGCCACGGGATATGTAAAAAGGAGATAAATCACCATATTTAGATTATAATTGTTCAATATGACTTATTGCTTTAATGTGTCTTTCAAGTTTTCAAGGGGGTGCTTTTTCTTTGGACCAAAGGAATTTAGAAATCTTGTAAATTAAGAAAGAAAACAAAGCATTACTTTCTAGCAGAGCACCTGATGAACCAACCTGGACACAGCATATTATTTGAGAACACAGAAGTGCTGGACCACTCTCACAAACACCATGTCAGACTACACAGAGAAGCCATTGAAATCCACAAGCATGTGGACAATTTCAACAGATAGGGAGAAACCATGAAAATGAACAAAATCTGGCTACCAGTGTTAAAAAACTCAAAAATTACAACAGCAAAACAACAGAGGGGAAATAAACAGGCACAAAAAATCACTCTCAACAAAGGATTCCCCCCGGGCACTTCCAAGCCATTGAATGCTAATCAAGGTGATCAGCTGAAACATTCACAGCTACCCCCAGAAGACAAAAGTCCTTTGTCTCACCCTGGTCATTCCACAGATATATAAACCCATTTTTCCTACTTCCAACAGACCTCACTACCTCTGAGGATACTTGCCATAGATGCAGGCGAAACGTCAGGAGAAAAATTGCCTCCAGAACATGGCCATATAGCCCGGAAAAACCTACAACAACCCATTACTTTCTTCTTAATTTTTCCAATGTATTTGACGCCATCTTGAGGAAAGAGAATTAATTTTAAAATTAGGAGAGGAAATCAGGCAAGTCTGTAGTTGCTGTTGGATTAGAATTCCCAGCAACCCCTGATAGGAAAGTCAAAGGAGAAGCGGAATACTTGAAGTTGAAATCCTACAACATTGGGTTGGCCATATGATTCTTACAAATAAATTATGCGGAATTGCAATATCAAAAATCCAGCAGGAATCATTAATTAGGCTCAAGTCCACTTAAGTTTATCTATTGGATAAATGAAGATGTGTTAAATGTATCCAGCCGACATGCACACAGATCATAAGGCACAGATCCCAACAGCCAGGCTGATACAGGCCTGTTTTAGATCACAGACATTCAAGCTTCTAATTGGAGTCCCTCTTGAAAATTCTTTGGTTTGCCAATCTTATATTCTCTGTATTTACAAAGTGGTCACAGGAGTACCCCAGTAATGTCTTGATTTGCAGCAGTTCATATCCAGTGAAGTAAACCTCCATAGACTTACTAACATTCATCCCAAGAGAAGTAAACTTATCTCTCATTAATTAAGGATATGATAAACAAGAACACATATTATCTGTTGATATAGCAGTGAGCCCCCAGTGGTACAGTTGGTTAAGTCGTTGAGCTCCTGAACTTGCTGACTGAAAGGTCACCGGTTCAAATCTGGGGAGCGGGATGAGCTCCCACTGTTAGCCCCAGCTTCTGTCAACCTAACGGTTTGAAAACATGCAAATGTGAGTAGATCAATAGGTACCGTTCTAGTGGGAAGGTAACAGCTCTCCATGCAGTCATGCCGGTCACATGACCTTGGAGGTGTCTACGAACAATGCCACCTCTTCAGCTTAGAAATTGAGATGAGCACCAACTCCCAGAGTCGCACATGACTGGATGTAATGTTAGGGGAAAATCTTTACCTTGACCTATGACAGTTAAATTCTCCCTTCTGCAGACTGTTTCCTAGCACAAGTATAATTGCTTATGAACTGTTAATCAATCTGTTCCTTGAAAGTCCTCTATGGATATCAAAAGTTACTATTCTATGCAAATATTTACATTTCTGTTGAAGAAACATAAGCAGTCTTACATATTCTATTACACACAAGCATAATTGCTTATGAACTGTGTCCAACAACCTGTTCCTTGGAAGTTTTATTTACATTTCTACTGAAGAAACATAAGCAGCTTGTCCTATTTTTTAGAATAATGTAAAATGATGATCAAATTGCCTTACCCTTCTGGGCACTGGGGTTCGTTTAAGTCCTCACATGCATCTTTAAGCCAGCTCGTCTTCCCTTATTAGGGTACAAAAAAAATCATTATATGACACTATTCTTTCAAAGAGAAGAAATGGATAGGGCATCATTCTAGCTCTGTGACTGTTTGGGGAAATAAAAACAAAAACGGAGTGAAAAACAGGACCAGGGTCTTGCAATGCCTTCTCAAATATTGTGTGTGTGTACATAAAATTATACATGAACCTGAAACAGTAACTTCCGTACAAATGCATCCTACAACATAGAAATGAACTAATGAACAGCATAATTTAATTATTTTCTTTTGCTGGTTGAAGACCTTTTATATCTATTTCTTTTAAGTTCATTATTCCAATTACAATGTATTTGCTTTTTATAGAATACTATTTATACTGCCCTCGAATCCTTGAAAATGCTGACCAAAATCATGTTCTGGAATTACAAATGGGCAACCAGGATGGATGCATTTATAACTGTGTGATATCTATCTGGTTTACGGGACATGTAGGGATCATGAAAGCCCTCCCCCCTTCCACTTAGTGGAAAACAGTGGCTGTGGTTGATGCAGATTCATTCTCCTGTTGACTGAGAAGCAGCAGCCTGACGTTTCCACCCACCTATCTCATGCAAGGGGTCTCTGGCACAAAACAGAGCTGAGAGAAGAACCCAGCTACTGCCTCTTTCAGTGGAGATCATGCATAAGAGAGAGAGGTGGGAACATCAGTGAAGATCGGAGGTGGGTGTCCATGCTAGAATTCACTGCACAGCTCTGTAACTATAGAGGTTACACATTTGTTGTTCCCCAGCAAGATTCCAGCCATAATAAATCAATGTACATGATGCAATTGCTAGATGGAATAAAGTAAACAGACATCTTTATTATTGTCATTTTACAACTTTCAGTGACTTTAGGTTAAAGCAAACATTGTGGTTTACCTTCACAAACTGAGTAATAATTGGCACAGCAATTATTATTTTTCACACAATCCTCTGAACAGGAACAGCGGTACTCTGGACGGTTCTTCTCTCCACACCGAAATTTAGTACAGGTCCATATATGAGCTGTAAATGGGGGAGGGGCAGCATTTTTACATAAAGCCAGCTTAATTGACCACAAAAGCATTCTGATTAGAGTGATATGTCAGATGATTGTATGGCCACATATCAAAGAAGCCATATTTTCTTCACTTGCTTTCTCTAAAATGTTGCAAGTTTGCGATGGAAAAAGCTTTGTCATTTAGTGTATACAGACCAACTTTGCTTTTGAGAAGCCTCTAAGAAAGCTACCTTTAATGGGTCTCCATGCTTGTTCATGCTCTCCTCCTAGCAGCTACTAAATAGTTTTGGCATATGGAGATTAGCTATGAGTAAGAGTATCACAGCAGATATGTTAAAATATTATTGGTTGCAGTTATAGTTCCAAGAGAGACCAACCTTCTAATAGTTACTACTAGGTTTACAATTTTTAAAAAGTAACATTTTGCTTTTCCATTTCCTCAAAGTAATTAAATCAGATATTATTTAGAAATCTGTTGTACTGTACTTAGAGAAGCATGCAGTACCATTATTTTAGTCTTCCACAATGTCACATTGCTAGGACACCGTGTGAACCAAAGGACAGTACAAGGATATTGTATGAATGGATAAGGGTGTACTGGAAAAGGATAACAAATATGAAATGGAGAGGGACCTGCCAATAGTTCAGATGTCAGAGCCATTGTGGGGTTCAGCATCTACACAAACATGGCTAGTGCTGAGAATGGGTCTGATGACTGTGCCATATTTAAAAGAGAACTGTGCAATGCCACAAGAAGAAATAGTTTACCTTCTGTCTCAATGATCCCATTCAATATTGTCTTATTCACACAGGTGAGGGCAAAATCATGCTGTCTTGCTGATCTCTTATTTTGTTGGTGGTAGGGGAAATCCAAGAGTTTTTAATAATAACAATAATAATAATAATAATAATAATAATAATAATATAATCTTTATTAATAACCCACCACCATCTCCCCAAAGAGGACTCGGGGCAGCTGACATGAGGCCAAGCCCAAAATAATACAACATAATTAGACACAAAATAGCAAAGAAATACATCATAACAATATATATATAATGACAAATAAAATAAAATAGACAATATAAAATGGCATAGTAAAATCAAACACTAATTCTGTGGTCATAAGAGAGTACAAAAGGGACCAGTACAATAAGAATGTGGCCGATTTCTCTCTTCCAGAGCTCATCTGCCTCAAGGACTGAAACATTTTGAAAGATGGGGGGGAGGAGGGGGGGAGGGGGAGGTGCTTACCAGGTTCTATACACGCTTCTTGGAAATCTAAACAGCAGTTTCCAAGTTTAGCGCATTCACTGTCACACCGGCAGCTTCCAAATGTTCTCTCGTAGCAACGTCCTTTGCATGTTTTGACTGAAATATTTAAAATTTACTTCATGTTAGGCTTTGGACACTGATTGGGACCGGCATGTATTGGAGGACATGTGCAAAAAACAAAGAAGTCTGCATGAAAAAAAATCTAATATATTTGCACAAGAACCAGTGTATTTTGCACAACATTTACATTTTCTGGCCAATCACATGTTTATTGAGCAAAAAGAATGTATGCAGTTTTGTGCAAATGATATTTTCACCAATGACATCCCCAAATCCTAAGAATATTGATTAATTAAAATTTCTTTAATCAAATGGGATAGCTAATAAAAATAATCAGCAGGTTTCACCAATATTATAAGTCCATTTGCCATTTTTGTTAAACATTAGGGTAACCAATCAATACAAACAGATGGAAAAAGAAGCAGTTAACTGTCTGATCATATGACTGGTGTATGAAAACGTATTTTCTTTTTAAAAATAAGTTTCATATTGGATCACATTCAAACAATGACTCAAGTTATTACTAAAGCTGAATTGTTTCGTAACATTTAAACACAGAGTCAATGCATTCAAGATGCATCTTTTTCATCAAAAAGAAACTCAGACACTTTGATCCACAGGTTTCATTACTTACCATCTCTTGTACAGCTAGGTTTTAGTCCGAATATACATCCTAGGATTACTGTTAGCACAATGACACACAACACCTAGAACCGAGAAGAAAATAAAAAGGGTAATAGCACTATTACATTTGTTTACTGTATTCACACAAACAGAAATACTATTTTAATTATTTTCATATGACAGGAATTCGCTTTGGTTGGTCCAACACAATCATACAAGAGTGGATTTCATTAGTGCCTAATGAATCAAGACACTGATTAGCCTGCAAAATAGAAATCTACAATTTGCTTGATTGCAGTTGCTATTGTTGTAGTTATATTTTTGTGCCCCACATTTCTCTCTGGATTGAGGCCCAAAGTGGCTCACAATTTAAAAAATGATATTATTTGAAACCTATAAATATTAAAATAGAATTAAGCATACAATTATTAAAACAGATGAATTAAAACCACTCCTCCTCTTAATGTTCCCCCAGCAACAGCAAGAGTATCCCTCTGGGCAGGAAACCCCAATTGGATGGCCCCACCTCCATGAGGGTCTGCCTCCAGGGGCAAACCAAGAATTGGCAACTTGGGTGTCCCTGAACAGACTCAGAAGTGGAATGGGCAGATCAAAAGACAACCTGGCAAAATAACTACCTAAAAGAATCCTCCACTTTGTATGACAGTGGAGCAAAAACAGACAACTCCGCATCTGTATGCTTGTCCGCAATGTCCTGACTCATGTACAGAGGAAGAATTGTTTGAGGTGGTCGCTGTTTCCCATTTTTGGTCAAAAGATATTTAGCTGCTTGTGTTCCTTCTATTTTTATCAGTTTTATACTAATTTATGCAGTGCTTTTAATATGAAATAAACTATTGAAAACTATTGAAATACCACACAGTGTCCCCTGGCTAATTCTTAAAAACCTTCAACTTTAATTAGAGAATAAAAACCCCAAACGATCTGCTTAAAAATAGACAACACCATGCTGCCCCTCTAATTGCCATATGTCAACAGTTTCACATCACAAGTGGATATAGCTCATCTTAATGAGTAGTCCCACAATATCATCATGGTTAGTAGAAAGTCTGAATCTTTTCCTGTGGTCAGGAAGTCTTACAGAAATGACCATGTCACTGAAGAGCTGCACTGATTCATGTCATTTTGGGTTCTTGTGCAAACCACATACAGCCAAGTTCACAGCACCACAAACCTCAGAACATTACAAAAATATTCTGATGTTTACAACAAGTTGGTCAAAGGTGATTGGGAGAGGATTCAAAATCAATGCACAACACCTAGAGTTTGAAACAGATTGATTGAGAAAAAAAAGTAAGAACTCTGTGGTTCTCTGCAGAATGAATCAAAGTGAGGATAAATTGGGGGCGGGGGTGTTTTTTTTTTTTTTTTAAGAATGTTCAAAAACATTCATTTTCTGAACAGAATGGTCATTAATTAGTAAACAATAATAGAATTATAGAAGAGACTTCATGGGCCATCCAGTCTAATCCCCCGCCAAGAAGCAGGAAAATCACATTCAAAACACTCCTGACAGATGGCCATCCAGCTTCTGTTTAAAAGCCTCCAAAGAAGGAGCCTCCACCACACTCCAGGGAAGAGAGTTCCACTGCTGAATCCCTGCTATGGCATTGCAATTCTATTGGGAATTTTAATCAATTTGCCATCCCATCTGCACCCCCTGTGGCGCAGTGGGTTAAACCCTTGTGCCGGCAGGACTGAAGACTTGACAGGTCGCAGGTTTGAATCCGGGGAGAGGGCGGATGTGCTCCCTCTGCCAGCTCTAGCTCCCCATGCGGGGACATGAGAGAAGCCTCCCACAAGGATGGTAAAACATCAAAACATCCTGGCATCCCCTGGGCAACATCCTTGCAGACGGCCAATTCTCTCACACCAGAAGCAACTTGCAGTTTCGCAAGTCACTCCTGACATGAAAATAAAATCCCATCTTTGTCACAACTTTGCTACCATTCCCCTAGATCTTGATATGCAATGAAAAAGGACTTGACATTTGGAAACACTTCTGCTTTCTATTCTGTACCCTCACAAGGGCAAGATGGATGGATGTTATGCTCGAAGTGACAGGCTTGACCTTGAAAGAGCTGGGGTGACAATGAGTCAGAAACAACTGAATGAATAAACAACAACAACACCCTCCCAATGTGTATTCCAAATATTAAGGTATTTGTGCTCTTTGCTGAAATTAATTAGCAAAATTCAATTTGGTTCTATTATTACTCATTTGATTTCTTATAGATTTAGACTTGACTTTAGCATAGTATGTTATCAATCCGCCAAATGAAGTACATGCAAAATTTCACTAAAGATGTGATTCACATTACACGGACGCATCTGCTCAGATGCCAGAGCTCTATCTCAAGAACGCCTTATAAGGAAGCATGAATTTGAGCTACCTTTGGAAAGACAAAACCAGAGCAGATATTTTGTATTACACAGCATTACCTCTAGATAAGAGCAATGCCTGGAAAATAGTTTTAAATTAGTCTACTGGAATCTGTGATTCTTTATTCCAAGTAATTCCAATGTCATGTTCTCTCTTTATTATTTATTTATTTATTTATTTATTTATTTATTTATTATCTTCCATGAGTTTCCCCCCAAATCTGAATGGAGAAGAGTGGGCAGGAACAGACTAATTATTTTATCATGAATCCTTTTAAGCTCAAAATTACATCCTCCTTTCTCTGTGTGCTGACAAATCAGAGGAAGCAATTTGAGCTGAATAACAACAAAAGTGGGGGAGAACAAAGCTTTTGAGGCTCATATGTTTTGGGAATCACAGAACTCTGTGTGACTTGTAGTTTGAATCTATGTTAAAGCATTCAACTATAACTTTACCTGTTTCCTCAAACCAGGACACAGAAGCAGACTAGGTAAACATTGAAAAAATATTTGAAGAGCAAGGCCAAAAAAAAAAAAAGGAATCTACTTTTCATTCTTCATAAGAGACTATTTGACCATCCTATAGTATATATTGTAGCATTCAAACATTCTTGATCCGGATTTCAGTACAGAATCACAATACTACATAGTACTGGAAGATACATTGGTTGGTTTGTGAGGTTTAGAAGGAAAGAAGATCTTGTCCTGTTTTACTGTGAAATGTATTTTTGTCCATGTTTGTATTGGAACACACTTTTATTTTCTAGGCATGAGTCCCTGTGGGAGGAAGATGGAAAGCTGTAGGAGGAAGATGGAAAGCTGTAGCCTGTAAACAGTGTGTTATAATGATTATATGTCACAGAGAGCAGGTGGTGAGATAACTGGGAAAACACTTTTCCATGCGAAAAGGACATTTGGCAATTGCTGCTAGAAAGCTATTGCAAATGAACACTGATCAAAGAACAAACTCATCTCAAATTTGGTTACCTTTTCTCCGCTCGTGACCACATTTACTGTTCCACATACAAGCATTTAAAGGAGATCTTATGAAGCATATGGGTGAGGCATCGATACCTCCCAGAATCAGCCCTATTATTAGACAAAGTAAGTGGCTTCTTTGGACACCAGCAGATATTCTCCTTCCAGCTCTTTCTCTTAAGTTCACTGGTTTTTTCCCCAGTTAAAAGACAGCAATGTATGCCACATAGCCTGTCCTGAAACTTGTAAACCAGCCCACTGACTCAATTTATGTCATCGACGGACTTATGGCAAACTCATACATTTCATAAGGTTTAATAGGCAAGATAAACTCATAGGTGGTTTTGCCAGGTCCTTCCTTTGAAACACAGCCTACAGCACCTGGTATTCATTGTGATCTCCAATCCAAGTAATACCCAGGGCCTACCTTACTTAGCTTTCAAAATCAGACATGGTCTGGTGACTTTGGGGTACTTAGACTCAGCACAACCTCCAAAATTTCAAAGATGAAAACTGGCACACATGTGACCAAACCACATATGTGTGTTGTCAAGCCAGCAAAAGTTATCAATGAGGAAGAACAGGCAAACTAAGAGATACCACAGCAGTTACCTGAGCACAGAGCTTGACCCTGAAGAGCAAGAGCCAGGAATTCAGAATGCTGCTGTCTCCCAGAGCTGGCTTCCGGCACTGGCATGCTGGCTTTGGCTCTTGACATCTGTGCTTTCTACATCTGGGATTTGGGTGGGCAGCCGCAGTGGCAGCCAAGAATAGCAATTTCCAGCTCAGGAGTGTCATGTGGAGGTGGATTAGTGGCAGTTTCCCAGAGAGGAAACAGCCCTGCTAGTGTTGGGAAGAAGTGACAACTTTGTTGACCCTACTGCCAACTCACCTGAGGCATTGTCCCACAAAAGCTAACAGCTCTTAGTGCTGCAGCAGTTTTCTATCCTCTATGCTTCTTTAAAATTTTATCTTTCACATTCCCTCAGTCCACCATAGTACTATCTACTTGAAAACAACCATTACTCCATTTTTCTGTTCACCTCTTGTTCTTTGTTTTCATTCTTCTTCTCTTTCTTAATTTCAGAAGCAAACAGAATGGCTTAATCAACCCATCTTGACCTCAGAGTTCTAGATCTATATCATTCTGCCATGTCTATCAGATTACTCTGAGATATAACTTGTGTTAGACTATTTGTCAAAATCATATATTTTGGCAAATGGTTTATTTGCATGAAGCCCAAAGGAGTGGATCAACAAAAAAATCAGATAGGATATAATAGACTATTTAGATGAGTGAAATTTTACTGTCCTAGGACCTCTTCACATGGCCCTATCAGGCCGTGCTGTTGAGCCACAAAAGGGAAGGCACATGGGGCTGTGCAGAACTGTTTGTGGAGCCCTGCGTGCCCATGGTGGGGATGGGACAGAGTGCATTGGTACCCTGTCCCCATAGGCAAAATGGGTGGCAATGCGTATTGCCCTGCCACCCTTTCTGCCATCATAAAGGGGAAGAAAATGCGGGTAGTTCTGTTGGAGCTACCCAAACTACACTTTCCTCCCTGGAGTGGTGGAGAAAGTGCCTTTTGGAACTTCCCCTCTACTTTGGGAGGAATGTGAGCAGAGCCTGCCGTGCGTAGTGTGATGGTGCATGGCAGGCCCCAACCTTGCCACAAATAAAAACAGCAAAACTGAGCAAAAATGCCCCATGTGAAAAGGTCCTTCATCTCCTGTTTAGATGTTGAGCTCTTGTTACTTTAAGTTATACATAAGATTCAAAGCATCATTTCTTTTTTAACTAGCCCAAGACTATTTTTGCCTTAATTCAGGTTCAGGACAAAAAGAGTTTATTTCCAATATACCAAATCCCGCAAAACTGAAAAAAATGAGTTATAGGTGGCAGCACATTGTTGACTAGGAGTACAGTACAGCTCAAAACTATCAAAATGTGTCAAATTACTTTGGTATAGGGTTTGAAAAGCTCTGCTACAATTGTCTGAAGCGGCATCCCTGGCACAAATCCTCCTCATACCAGAGATCATTCATGCAACATATGGAAGTGTCAGTCTGCTGCACTTTGGTCAACAGATGGACAGACCTCCATTGCTCACAACAGCTGCTGCCTAGTTAATCAGGATTGGGGGACATTTACAATACTGACATATTCCCTACACTATTGAACAGAAGGATTGTGAGTATGAATCAGTCACAGATATGTAACGCTAAATTATGCAGAAGCGAATTGCAGTTTCTAAGGAGCCTCCAGTGGCGCAGTTGGTTAAACCCCTGTGCCGACAGGTCACAGGTTCAAATCCAGGGAAAACATGGATGAGCTCCCTCTATCAGCTCCAGCTTCTCATGTGGGGACATGAGAGAAGCCTCCTACTACAATGGTAGCACATCAAAAACATCTGGGTGACCCCTGAGCAGCGTCCTTGTAGATGGCCAATTCTCTCACACCAGAAGCGACTTGCAGTTTCTCAAGTCACTCCTGACACGATAAAAAATGCATTTGTAACTACAACTGGGCGTTCCAGCCTGTGTCATTTAAGGTCTGTGAGGACAAAATATTTTAAAGTTGGCAGGCAGCAGTCCTGCTTATTTCCAGTTGTCTTTTGGTGTTACTTTTAAAAATTATATTCTCTACACTGTCAATTGTATATACATTCAATGCTTTTAAGAACATTTCAGAAAACTATTCATTAGATTATACAAAGAAATGCTACTATAAGAGGAAATATACTGTAAAAGGCATTCCTTGCATTCTTACCACATTCCTGCATGAAATATTTCTGGTTATCTGGATATCCAGTTAAAGGAGCTAAGCATGATCCAGAAAAACATTCATTAATCAGAAGCTCTCAAAAGGTATTACCAAACATGGATACAGAGATGCTACTGAAGTCTACCTCTCAGAAATCCGACCACTACCCATAATGGCTGTTACTTCTTAAAAATGAAATCTAGGAATTTCAAAGAAGCCAGGTTTGGGGAAACTGCTCAGGAGCATTTCGAGATGTTCAACAACAAATGAAGATTATACCTGTTTACTGTTTTAACAGAGCTAGATGAGGGTATGTTCTTTTCAAACCGAAGCAGCAAATTTAAACAGAAATGTGCTCAGAGCACACATTTTAGAATCTGTGGGATACATCTGATATTAAAAAATTACTCAAAAAAGGCCAAAAAAACACAATGAAGGGCAATTGAAATGGATTAAAGTAATCCCAAATCTGGACCACAACATCCCAATATTTTCCTACTTTCCTAAAAGCAGACTCGGGTATTTGTTGCTGGGTCTGGAGAACTGGGAGACAATACTGAGGGTGATTGCTCTCATGTAAACGAACAGTGAATCCATTCTGAGTTTTTGCCTGAACTTCAAAAGAGCCATCCTAGATGTGCAACCTGTTCGCAGGGTGGGTTCAGCACCTTGGATAGCTCCTAAAAAGGAATGGGATTTTCACCATACTGCCATTGAGGGAGGGGCTTTAACAACCAAAATCCCAACATGCAGCCCATGACCCCCAGATTTATTCCACAACACAAATCATCCACTGCTGGAGCTCTACAAACCATTTAATTCTTACTTTTTCCACTATTTGTTTATTGTATGGTCGAAGGCTTTCATGGCTGGAATCACTGGGTTGTAGGTTTTATTGGGCTATATGGCCATGTTCTAGAGGCATTCTCTCCTGACATTTCGCCTGCATCTATGGCAAGCATCCTCAGAGGTAGTGAGGTATTTGTTTATTCATACTAGAATGTCAAAAATATTTATTTGAATAGGTTTTCCAAATACTTTAATTCACTGATATGAAACATAAAAATCTATTCAAAAGCACTAAACAAAATTACACTTATTTAAAACTGGTAACAACTGAATTGATTTTAAAATATATCTAATTTGCGGTATACATTTTTATTGTGTGTGGTTTTTTAAAACTCTAGCACCCAAAAATCCATTAAAAATGTTTTGGTACTAGAATTCTCAGAAATCCACAATCAAGGATTTTACTGCAAAGAGGATCATGTTGCTATAGAAAAGGAGTGGGAAATCTTACAGCCTTTGCAGCTATTGGATGGCATTCCTCATTCCTGCCTGGGCACTGAGATCTTCAGGACAGGCCCTTCTCTCAAACCCACCTCCATCTCAAGATTGGTTGGTGGGAATGAGAGAGCGGGCTTTCTCGGTGTCTGCCCCTTGACTCTGGAACACCCTTCTGCCCAGGGAACCCAGAATAGCCCCTTCCCTGTTGTCCTTCCAGCAGCAGGCTAAAACCTTTTTATTCAGACAGGCGTTTTAAGGTGAAATTTTTTGATGTATTGTTAAAGGCTTTCATGGCTGGAATCACTGGGCTGTTGTAGGTTTTTTGAAATCATGGGGTTGTTGTAGGTTTTTTTCACCTGCATCTGTGACAAGCATCCTCTGAAGATGCTTGCCACAGATGCAGGTGAAACATTAGGAGAGAATCTTTCTAGAACATGGCCATACAACCTGAAAAACCTACAACAACTCAGAAAGTGTTTGAGTCAGGAGGTGCTGTGGTTTTATATGCTTTTATGGTTTTAACTTGAATTGTTTTTAATACTGATATTTAATACTGCTTTAATATTTGTATATTGTATATTTTAGGTTGTGTTCTAATATTTTTATTGTGAGCTGCTTTGAGTCCCTGTATGCTGAGAGAAGGCAGGATATTAAAAAACATAATAATCATAAGAATCATAATAATTCCTTACTATTGTCTGTCCTGTCCAAGGCTATTAGAACTTGAAGACTAACAACATTTAGATTACTGCAGGAGTCTCCATCCTGCTAGAAAACAAATTTTATGCATATCTATTCAGAATCAAATCTTAGTGTATTCAATTGGGATTTGTCCTACACATGTGTGCATAAAGTTGCAGTAAGAAATATCTGATAATGTCACTGTATGGTCCAGAATGGCCTATGAGTTTATTGCAGGCCTGAACAATCTGTTGCCCTCTGGAAGTTTTGGACTTCAGCTCTCAGAATTCCTAACCATTTGACAAGCTGGCCAGGGCTTCTGGTACTTGGATGGCTAAACATTTGGAGGGCTACAAGTTGTGTAGGCCAGGTTTATTGGAAAGGTGAGATTCTCAGTAGAGCTGCAAAGATGCAGATGCACATTTCCAAATTGTTCATATTAAAACATTAGCGGATAACTTCCTACTGTGCATGTTACAGCATGTGCCTTAGATACAGATATGTCTCTGGGGCATTATTTTCTACTGAAATTGATAATTGCACTTCCCCTTCATGATTTTCAGAGAAACACCCATTTACCGCACATAGAAATGAGTTTATAAATTCAGGTTGAGAAGTTTGAGAGTCATTTCAATGTGACATAGCATAAACTCTAAGTTGTCTCTCTCCAACAGAGATAACTAGTGATCCTTTGCTCTAGTTTGCTAGACTCTTTCACTCTTTATTAGATTATACTTTTTTATTAGATTATACTGTCAAATTGAAACTAATCCTTCTCCAAATGATACACATGCAAAAACAACATTATTTTGTATGTGGAAGCACACAGACTGGGTAGTGATGCATTGGGTGAAGGTGGAGATAGCAAATTCTTTGTTCATGCAGCCAACACTCGGAGGTTCTGCTTGTCTAAAATCCTATATTCACATTAGTATCACATGGTGACGTGCATAAATAACAACTGTTCCTGAAGAAATCCTTGGACAGAACCTTTAGCTCTTGCTTCTGGCTACAATTCACAGATGACTAAACAGCACGTAATGTTTCCATTTAGAAGTAATCAGATCATCGCTTTTGATGTCATCTGTTTATAAGAATACACTGTTCCATTAGAAGCAACTGTGAAAAAACCTTTTGAACCTCAGATCTCTTCTGTAACTTCCAGAACTCGGTATCTACCATATTAAGGCATTGCATACAATGAATTACTCCAAACCAAAAACATATTAAGCTTCACTACAGTCCTTTTGTCTATTCCCCAACATTTATCTGATTCCCTACATCAACTGTTTAATTACGTATGCATAGCTCAGTAACATCTCCAAGCCAAGGCTCCCAAACCCACTTTAAAAGCCAACAGCCACACTGGGTGAAGGAGGACTTCCCACCAGCCAATCAGGGCCCTTCCACACAACCCTTAATCCCAGAATATCAAGGCAGAAAATCCCACATTATCTGAGTGTGGATTCAGATAACCCAGTTCAAAGCAGACATTGTGGGATTTTCTGCTCTAATATTCTGGGATATAGGGCTGTGTGGAAGGGCATTTAGTGTCCAAGAAGGATCATATTTCTAAATCTCTCCATCTAGTGAGCAATGCTGCTATGGGGAATTGTGTCAGGGACCCTGTTTTTGATTGTCACAACTTTATTGTTGGGAGACAACTGGAAATATCATGCTCCTTGCACTCTGATCAGCTGCTGAACTTTTCTCCTTTTCCCAGATAGGCTGTTGTCTATTAAAGTGGGCTGGGGGGGCGGGGGGATATCTATGTGATTCCACAGAATTGAAAACAGTTATGAGTTACAAATTCATAACTGCTATACCTGTATATTTGAAACTAAATTGTTCAATTTTTAATTGACTTTTTCTGGAAACTGTCCTTGGATCGCACTCTGGGAGAAATGCAGCATACAGATAAAAATTTAAAAAAAAACCAAGTAAAAACAGCTTTGTCTTCTTTCCGTTTTTATTTTTTTTTCACATGTCCCTGCAGTTTCAGTTTCTACTCTATACTGTGGAACAGCAGTTCTCCCACGTCAAGATACTGAATGATTGATTTTACAGAGGTCATAGTCCAGATCTCATAACTTTTTTTTGCTCACTGTGCACAAAAAGGAAAGTGAGTGGCACTGCTTTCCAACTGTGAGTGGAGAAATGAGGTTGAACCTCCATATATTAATAATATAACCCAACACCCAGAGAAAAGGAAGATATTGAGACTTTCTAGCTTAGGTGGGAAAGAGCCATGAGCTAGAAAGCACCAATATTTTTCAAAATTTGAAAAAGATCCCAGAAAAAAATAATTGTCTTTAGATCCATGAGGGACAGGAAGCAATTAAATGAATCAGAAATGTGTGCTGACTGGGAAATTCTGGAAGTTTTACTCTTTAAAAATAACTTTTCTAAGTATGGAATCACAGATCTAGCAAAACGATACCTTTCACTGGGCTAGTCATATTGCACAGTATTGGTTAGCACTCAAGAGCCATGATTGAGCTACACATGATCCAGTCAACCATCAAGGCCCAAGAAGTGTCACCTGTCTGAGGCAATTCCAGATTATTCATGAAAAGACAAAAAAGCACCAGTTTTAGTACAGATCTTTTGGGGAGACGATTGGTGCCATTTTGCTCATAACCTGTCAATATTATAAATAGGCATAGCACGATCTCTGTATCTTTTGGTCAATGTGGATACTGGTGTTCCCTTCATCCCTCTACACTGACCAAAGCCCTCCATAAGGCCTACCACAAAATTGCTGTGTTCCCATCCCAGCCATTTATGCCTGGTGATAGCAGTGTAAGTCAAGAGAAATAACTGTCTATGTCCTGTAACCAAATGATATGATTATATCATCCTTTGAGATTAAAAAAAAAACCCCAGAAAACCTCAGCAGATGTCATCATTTTGTATCTAGCTTCAGGAACACAGCCGGATGTTTCTCCAAGTTTTCCCCTGCTTTCAATGGGCATGGAATCCCCAAGGACAACTGCAAAGACTTGACATGAGGTCCAGGAATCAGAGAATGATTGGATGTAGCATAGTTCCACTTATAGATCTACTATGTTATAATGGATCATATAGGATTTCACTTTGTGAACCAAACATTGATTCCTATTCTCTGTTTTTATGCTTAGCTCAGAATATCCATAGATTATTTATTTATTTATTCCCACATTTGTACCCGACCCTTCTTACCCTGAAGGGGACGCAGGGAGGCCTTACAACAGGCAGCGATTCAATGCCAACACATATAAATCAAAAAATAAACAAATACAATTAAAACCCAAACAATTTCAAATATCAGTTATAAAACAACAGTTAAAATCACGCAAATTCAAATTGTAGTCCCAGGCCTGTCCATTTTAATTTGGTCAGAATCCTCTTGATAAGTTATGTTAACTTTCTGAATATTGCACAAGGAGGTATCTCCAGCACTTCCTTGCATAATGCTTCTTCCCAGGTTCCACAATGACAGCCAAATGGCACTCCTGTGCAGCTCCATCACCTGATCCAAATGTTCAATGACTCCCCAGAGGGTACACTAAAGAAGCTCTTTCTGCCAGTGCTCCAGCGTATAGTCACAACCTACTAGGACTTCCAGGTTAAGTAAACTGGCAGACCTTTACATGCTACCAGAATCAGATAGGAGTTGAAGACTCTATTATATTATAAATATTCATTAGTTTGAACACAGTGTCACCAAACTTGGTGTGTTATTTCGCAGAATCAAAAGAATGCAATAAAGTTTGGGATTAAGTCTGTTAAGATACTTTTAGATAGCTTCCAAACCACTATTTTAGGTTTCAGTAATTTTTTTATCTGGAATGCATATAAACTCATTGGATTTGATCACACATAATAACCAAGAATCTGCACCAAAGGCATACCTATAATACTTCATCTCCAAATCTGATCTGTAAAAGCCATGATGGAAGCATTATCCTTCTAAAGTTTGATTTGTGTCAGGAAGAGTTTGCAGGCATCTCTTCATATTTGCAGTTTTAACATTTGTGGAATTGATAAAAAAAATGTTCTCTCCAGAAATCTCTAGATCTTCCAGTGAAATTCCATGGCCAATGTCCAGTGGAAGTTGACCACAGAATAATACTGGAAGGCTTAAAATTTCCTAGAAAGCTGTTCTCTCAGACAAAAGAATGGCAATTTCTTTGTTTGCAATTTTTCACTTTCACGGGGATCCTGTGCCCCTAACTCAAGCAGATGTGGAAACCTGACTGTATTTTGTTAACTTCCAAAACAGACTTGTGATAGACTTCAGCAATCTCTTTTATATTTGCTCTTCTGGAGTGAAAATGGGAGGTTAAAAACAGGTATGGTAGTACCCTTTAATTATACCAATTTTGTCTAAACTGTCTGCAACCTAGTCCAGGCTTTCTTAAAATAGAGATGTTGGATACAGGCCTAATCTGAGAGTCCCATCATCTCAACCTCTGCTGTTTGATGTCTCATCTGCATGAATGGGATGTTAAGATCTTGAGAAGATCTGGAGCTTGTGGAATTAGCTCAAAACCACAAGTGTATCTTCAAACTACAACTCTCAGAGTTCAACAGCATTGAGCTATGACAGTTACAGTGGTATCAACCTGCATAAATTCTTTGGAGTTGATGCACGTAGGAAAGCCAGTATAGCTCTAAAGTGCCAGCCCTGAATGGCAATTCTAGTGCTCGTTTGAGCCAGTTCTGGGGCTTGCCTGAAAACCTGAGACAGGTCAGTCAACTTACCCTCTCTGTTCAAAATAAATCAATAAAAACAATTATTAAATGGCTACTATTTTAACGTGCCACCTTGCTTCCTGGAAGAGAGGAGGTGCATCTAAAGGCAATTTGACACTACTAATATTGTCATGGTTCAATACTATGAAACCTGAGAATTGTAGTTTGGGGAGGCAACAGTACTCTTTGACAAGGGAGGCTGAAGACCTTGCAAAGCTGCTATGCCTGAGATTCCATAGAATTGAGCCAGGGCAAATCAATGGGTGGCAAACTGCCTTCCTGATACAGAATGGGTGCACCCAGGGACACTCTTCCATTGAATGCCCAGAACATCCCTGCACCCTTTCTTTGTTTTGTGCACACTTTCATCCAGGATGCTCTGCAATGGTGAGAGTGAAGGTCTTTCGCTTTGTGGGTCCAAGAGTGCGGGTGCCTTCCCAAACCCCAAATCCCAGGGTCCCATCGCACTGAGCCATGGCCAAGTGGTGCCCGTCTGCATGACTTCGACCCAAGGGCACGCTACCTCCGAGCCCAGCCCTTTCCCCGGCTTCCAGAGGCTCCGGAGGGGAGGGCCTGCCTGCTTACCAGGGAGAGCACTTTGTAGGAGGGGTCCTTGGCTTGGCCCCTGGGCGCCGCTTTCTCCGGGTCCTCGGCCACCTCCATCCCGGACAGCATCGGCGAGGCGGCGGAGCTGGGCGGCTCTTTGGCCTCCGCGGGGCTTTTCTCCCGGCAGTTGTTGTGGGTCACGCCGTGGCTCGCCATGGTCCACTCGCCCTCCCGCCTGCCGCCGGAGCAGTTAAGAAGGGGCCAGGGACACGCCTCCCTCTCTCTCCCTCCCTCCCTCCCTCTCTCTCCCCCGGGGCTTCGGGCTTTCTCCAGGCGGGGGCGGCCCCACGCGCGCCGGATTCTTTGCTTTCCCGTCTCGCGCTCCCCACCCACTCCAGCCCCAAATCTCTGGGGATTGTTGCTTCCTGGTTTACATTTGCCCACCTTCTCTGGCGCGCGGCCCGCCAAAGGAGGGGAGGGACAGCCTCTCAGGAGCAGGGAGGGCCACGCGGATCAATCCTGCCGTGGCCGGACAAAAGCTTTTCAAGTTCCACTCAGGAAGGGCGCATGCACCAACCCTGGGGAATTGGTGCAGCTTGACACCACTTTCCCTGCCCTGGCTCAAGGCTGTGGATGGAGTCCTAGGATTTGGAGGTGACTGAGGCACCAGCAGCAGTCTTTGCAGAGAAGGCTAAAGACCTTGTTAAACTGCAATATCCAGGGAAAGTGGTGTCAAGTTGCATTCATTCCACAGTACAGATGCTTCCTCCTCCTCCTCCTCCTCCTTCTCTTAGGCTATCCCCAATAGTCCAATGATGATGGTCCTCCAAGTATAGTGTCTTAGCAGTGGATAGGTAGGTGCCCCGTGGCGACCTATTCATGATCCACATGTTCTGCAGTCAGGACATTGGTTTCCAGGTTGAAGGCAGTCCCAGTCAGGGTTGGCTTGATGCACGTTTCTCCCTTTCGCCCTCTATTTGTGCTGCTTCGAATTCTGCAGCACTGCTGGTCACAGCTGACCTCCAGCTAGAGCACTCAAATTTTTTTTTTTACCACAGGGTATCTAAGGCACATGCTGTAACATGCACAGTAGGAAGTTATCTGCTAATGTCTTAATATGAACAATTTGGAAATGTGTATCTGCATCTTTGCAGCTTTACTGAGAATCTCAACTTTCCAATAAACCTGGCCTACACAACTTGTAGCCCTCCAAATGTTTAGCCATCCAAGTACCAGAGGCCCTGACCAGCTTGTCCAGTGGTTAGGAATTCTGAGAGCTGAAGTCCAAAACATCCAGAGGGCAACAGATTGTTCAGGCCTGCAATACATTGGCCTTCCTCTGTCGGTGATCCGGAAGCTTAAGTTGGTACAAAATGCAGCTGCTCGGCTTCTTGCTGAAATTCCGATGAGATGCCACATAACACCAATCTTACTGCAGCTGCATTGGTTACCAATTGAGCACCGGATCACTTTCAAAGTAATGGTACTCACCTTTAAGGCCTTGCATAGTCTGGGGCCAATGTACCTGAGGGACCGCCTCTCCCCCTACCAACCCCAGAGATCCCTCCGTTCTGAGGACCAAGATTTGTTGGAAATTCCCAATGTCAAGACCTTGCGTCTAACAGTAACCAGACGCAGAGCCTTCATAGCAGTGGCACCATCACTCTGGAATACTCTGCCACCTGAAGTCCGTGCCTTGCGGGACTTATCAGCTTTCCGCAGGGCATGTAAGACATACCTGTTTTGACAGGCCTTTGATATTGCTGTTTTTAAATTGTTTTAAATTGTTTTTAAATTGTGTTAGATTTTAGCCTGTTCTTGTAAGCCACTCCGAGCCCCAGGGGAGTGGCAGCATATAAGTTTGAATAATAAATAAATAAATAAATAAATAAATAAAATAAAACAGAATATTGATGGACAGGAAAAGAAATTTTAAAAGCCAATCTTTAAAACTGTGACATAGACACGGAGAACTGTGAAGTCCTGGCCCTTGAACACTCTCACTGGAGGTTAGCTATGGCCAACAGTGCTGTGGAATTCAAAGAGGCATAAATGGAAGGTGAAAGGGAGAAAAAAGTCGAGAAGAAGGCGCATCAAGCCAACCCTGACTGGGACCATCTTTTATCTGGAAAAAGATGTCCTCACTGTGGAAGAACATGTAGATCATGAATACATCTCCACAGTCACCTACGGACCCACCACCAAGACCCTACACTTGGAAGGCCATACTACACAAGTGATCACCGATGATGGTGATGATGATGATGACTACGACGACAACTTTATAACCATTATCCTTATTTTCCTTGTTTTGTCCTATAGGGCAAAAAGGATATCTCTTGATTGGAAAAAGAAAGTATTACTCCCTCCCAAGAGAGAGACCAGGATGGCCCCATCCTTGCTGGCCTTCCACAATCAGGTCAAGATCTTCTGCCAACAGGCATTTGGGGAAGGATAAGGGGCAGGCATTGGAGAGGTTGGGAAGATATGAGTTTTAAAGGGCACTTTAAGTGTATTTATTGTATTTAAATTTTGCTTTTTCCACATTGTTACTATTTAATTATTTTGTAAAAAAAATCTTTTGTATTGCACTTTTTAAACTTGTCTGGTGTGGGATTGTTAGCTGCCTTGAGTACCCACAGGGAGAAATATGGGTTATAAATAAAGTTAATAATAATAATAATATTTCAGATTCTACCAATACAAGAAAAATGGCAATTATTTGACTTACAATAATATCATCATGGATTGAAATGTCAGGAAAAGAGATTCCACCTAATCATTAGAAAGAACTTTCTGGTGGTAAGAGCTTTTCATCAGTGGAATGTGCTGCCTCTGAGCATGTTGGAGTCTCCTTCTTGGGTGGGTGGGGGGAGGTTTAAGCAAAAACTGAATAGCCATCTTGTCAGGAGTACTTTGATTGTGTGTTGGACTGGATGGCCCTCTTGGACTCTTTCAACTCTAAGAGTCTATTATTCTTCTGACAGAGCAAAAAAAGGCCATCCATTAATTTGAATGAGAGGATATGCTTGTTGTTACTATTAGTAGTAATTTCATTCTCCTTAAGCCAACTTGGGATAGTTCAACTTCAGTGCCAAATTACCAGTTCCTCCACAATACTGCAAAAATCTCTTTCAAATAAAAAAAAGTTTGAATTGTGGGATAGACTTTTTGATTAGCATTGCCATTGGTATTACCATTTTAGTTGTTGTCGTCGTCATTGATTTTGCCAAAGGAGCAAAAGGAGCTGCTTGATTCAAGTGAGATAATTCAGCTTCAGCCAAGTGAGAAGGGCTGTTTATAAGAGAGAGTGAGGTGATGGTTTCCTCTGTGGTGTTTTTCTTTGTAGGGCAGTGGGTAGAGTGAGAGGGGGAGAGAAATCCTGCTTGGCTTTCTGTTTACACAGTTTTTCCAGAACTCCTGTCAAGCTCTCCAGGACAAATTGGAACAGGATATTGAAAATTTTAAACACTGAAGGACATTGTCTTCCAAATGTATCAGTTATGGTAAGTATTGCTTATCACAGTAGCTTAGTAAACGTTTCTGCAAATGAATACACATTATTGCCTTTCTTTGCATTCTGTTGGAAAGAGAGATGCAATATTCTTGCATTTTAGCTACAATCATAACCCAGAGTTTTGAACTCTGTTATACTGCCAAGAAAACTGGTTGCCTGTGTCAGATCAAGCTATTCCCTCTTTAATATGGATAGTACACAGATCCCTACTAGTAGGCACAAAGAACTTTTAAAGAACTTTTTAAAAAGTAGGAACTTTTAAAAAATATCCCAACTCCAAAAGTGTTGCCTTAAATACAGAAAATGACATAGATTTTCATTTATTCCTTTCCTTTGCTGTACACATCTAACATGACTTAATTTGCTCTTTACTTTCTGATCTGTAACTTCTTTAACAGATTTTGGCTGTAAGTCTATATACTACCCTGGGAATAAGTTTCATAGAACTGAGTGAGGATTATGTATGTGTCAAGCCATGTAACCATGTAACAGGAGCCCCCGGTGGCGCAGTGGGTTAAACCCCTGTGCCGGCAGGACTGAAGACCGACAGGTCGCAGGTTCGAATCTGGGGAGAGGAGGATGAGCTCCCTCTATCAGCTCCAGCTCCTCATGTGGGGACATGAGAGAAGCCTCCCACAAGGATGATAAAAACATCAAATCATCCAGGTGTCCCCTGGGCAACGTCCTTGCAGACGGGCAATTCTCTCACACCAGGAGTCACTCCTGACACAACAAAAAAAAACCCATGTAACACAGCAGTGTTTCTTGCAGTACCATTTACTTATTCAATGATTGCAGTGCAAACAAGAGAAAGTGCTGAAAGTAGGGTCAGTTCCCTTCCACCTTCCAGTTCTCATATTTCTACAAGTTGTTACTTTTCTCCTTGCATTTTCCATCTTTTGTGCAATGTCTTTTAGATTGTAAACTTGAAGGAAGGAACTGTCTTGTTTTAATCTGTATACAGCGCTTAATTTTCGCTCTTTTATAAATAACTAGCCATCCCCTGCCACGCATTGCTGTGGCCCACATGGGGGTTCTGTGTGGGAGGTTTGGCCCAATTCTATTGTTGGTGGGGTTCAGAATGCTCTGTGATTGTAGGTGAACTATAAACCCCAGCAACTACAACTCCCAAATGTCAAGATTCTATTTTCCCCAAACTCCACCAGTGTTCACATTTGGGCATATTGAGTATTCGTGTAGAGTTTGGTCCAGATCCATCATTGTTTGAGTCCACAGTGATCTCTGGATGTAGGTGAACTACAACTCCAAAACCAAAGGTCACTGCCCACCAAATCCTTCCAGTATTTTCTGTTGGTCATGGGAGAACTGTGTGCCAAGTTTGGTTCAATTCCATCGTTTGGTGGTGTTCAGAATGCTCTTTGATTGTAGGTGAACTATAAATCCCAGCAACTACAACTCCCAAATGACAAAATCAATTTTTTTAAGTGAAGGACATATATTGGGTCGTTAGGTGTCTGGTGTCCAAATTTGGTGTCAATTCGTCCAATGGTTTTTGAGTTCTGTTAATCCCACAAACGAACATTACATTTTTATTTATATAGATTTCAAGAAGACTAAAAAAGAATAACTGCTTTGGCAATAACCAGTTCTTTCCTTTTTGTGTTGTCTTCCACTATCACCTGTAACCTAACTGTAATGTAATTTTCATAAGGCCTTTTGATTATGTGATGCTTTAGTTGGCCATGCACATTGGGGGATGCATATACAGTACATGTGTTACCTACCTACTTACATTGTTTCACTTCATAATGTAAATAAACATTCTCTTGGTAGGTTAGCACAGTATCTTGCACTGAACTACTAACTTAGAACACCTGCCTGTGTGCCTCCTCCACTGTTGTCCTTCATGGGCCAGCAAACCAGTTGGAAGTAAAAAAAAATAAACAGCAGAAAGGAAGCTGTTCTCTCAGACTTACCCTTTCCAACATTATTGCTCTTCAGGAATAGTCTACATGCTGGTCATATCCTTCCCAGCCCAACAAGTCAGTGCTGACTAGATGTACAGGATGTCCCAACAATACCATGGAAACATTAACATAGCCGTCTATTTCACAACACTTCCAATGTTTTGAAGAGCAAAACATGCTGTGACATCCTAGTAATTCCAGATGTTATTTCCATACTCGTCTAAAGCCAAACAAGCATTACATTTGTGGCACTCACCCTGGCTCAAATTGGCTTTTAAAAGATCCAGCCCCACCAGTTTACTTGTCTCTACCTCAATAAGAAAGGGGGGAAAGGTGTTTGTTCAACACCAGCCTACAACCTTCAACAGCAAACCTATTCTCTGAGAATTGGTGAACAACACAATCCACTGATGGGATGAGGAGAATAGGCCTAAATCCAACATGATGCTTGTAAATATCATAAAAATTCAATTCATTTTACCCCTTACAGACTATGGAGCTCACTGTAAATCAATCCTGGATGGTGTTTGGGGTACAATACTAGTAGCAGAGCAATTTTTGGGGTTGATTGGAAGACAGCAAAAGTTGAGATCTCTTCTCCCACTCCTATTCTGGATTCTGTTGGGCATGTAGACACCCACCAATGGACACAGCCAATAATATACATTTCCATAGTATTTATTTATTATTTATTTCAAACATTTGTACACTGTCCTTCTCATCCCCCGGTGGAGGCCTCAGGGCAGCTAACAACCAGCAACAATTAGATGCCAACACATACAAGCAAAACAATATAACACAAATTAAACATTAATTAAAACATTAAGTTATAAAATATCCATTTAAAACATTATTCATAACAATATAGCTACATCCAAGTCCAATTCAGTGTCAAGAGACCCAGTCCAAAGCCTGTCCATTATCAGTTCTCATGAGTCATTGCGATTACTATGAAGCCTGCTACCCGAATGCTTGGTCCCAGAATCATGATTTAAGCTTTTTCCTAAAGGAAAGGAGAGGTGGAGCCGACCTAATTTCTCTGGGGATTGTATTTCACAGACAGGGGGCCACCACCAAGAAGGCCCTGTCTCTCGTCCCTGTCAGTCATGTGAGCATGCTATTATATTTAGATCCCATGTATCTGTAATGTTTTGCAGTGATACCTGCCATTATCAGTAAGTTGGTGAATCTTTTCTTGGTTTTAGACTACACTTCAAAGGAGCTCTCTGTGGTGCTGAAACAGCTAAACGTAGAGTTCGGTGACTTGGGGAGCTCCTTTACATTTAAGATATAACACAAAATTCAATCAATACTCCACTGACATAAAAACTGCTAATCACTAATTCTAGCAAGATCAGTGGTATAGAATGATGAGCAATGAAATCTAAAACATACAGAAGGCACAAGCTATCCATTGCAATCTCTTCTCTACCATATATTCATGCAGTCAATTTGATGTAATTTTACTATAAGCATGTGTGTGCACGTGAGTGTGTGTGTGTGGAGAGAGAAAGACCTTTTTTCTGCAAGAACAACTATGTTTTCTACTTTTTAAAAATTTGGTAGAGGTGCAAAATTATTAAGGTGTCTTATCAGTGCATCATAGAGTGAGGCATACAGATTTCAACAAATGTACATCAATCTTAGCTATCTTTACTTAAAAGTAAAGCTAACTGTGATTAATAGGTAAATAAGCAGTCCATCCTTATTGATATACAAAAATTGCCCTGAGTCCCCCCCCTCGGGGGGGGGGGGGTTGAGAAGGGCGGGGTACAAATATCTAAAATAAATAATAAATATATTAGAGCTAACATTAGGATCAATGCAACTTTTTAGCTGTTAGATACATTTAGAGTCATTATTAAATGCTCTTCCATTTCTAAAACATTAAATATGATTGAAGGTCACTAATAATTCCTGGGGGATATTACCATGATAGCAAGTTCCTAAGCTTCATATTCATTCTTAAAAGTTTCATAAGGAGAATTTGCATATGTATTGCTTGGCCTTTGTACCAACATCTGTGGCTTTCACCTTGGCCAGAAGTGCTCTTTTCTGAAACTAGCCAATTTAATTTTAGCTATAGCCAGTCAAATGGAACATCAATTTTAAAACACAGTTCAAAAGTTGAAAAGAGCTCCTGAAGTGTCCAGTATCTCAAAGATCTTGGACATTTTGACATTTGCAAGGATTTTGTTTTTAAAGGAAGCTAACTATAGCTTTCTCCCAGACATGCACTTTCTTTTGCATTAGGTCACTAGTTTTCCATTTTTATTTTGTTTTTATTTTGTTTGCAGAGCTACAATGCAGCTAGGGCTGTGAAACTGGTTTGCCTGAATACAGCCTACAAAGCTAATTGGGCGGATTGAGACTTCTTTGTGCCAGTTTGATACAAACAGCATGTTATTGGCTATGTTCCATTTCAGAATGAAATGGCACTGAAAATATGGAAATTAAAAGTCAATGGGAATAAGCCAGACAGTTTGGCTTATTCAAACAATTGTGGCAATCGTGTCAGAATATTGACCAAGTAGCGGACATGAATGCAAAACAGTTACAGATAAATAAACCTAGGTAATTGTTTTGTACACACAAAGGCACACCAATAGCTCAATAGGCTCTAGTATCAGTTTCAATAGTCACCCAAGCTGCTTGGCCTCAGCCAAAGTGGTGCTCTCCTGACGCAACATAAAGAGACCATATTCATGTATGTGTGTTTGTATGTAGCTATATACTTACACAGGGAAAGAAAGAGAGTGTGTATTTACAGCAAGTTAGTAGAGCATACTAGGGGGTGAGGACAATAAAGCATGGTCAGCCCCAGCTGCAGTGGCCCAACTTAGGCCATCTTGCTGTGGCATTGTTCTGCTTCCAGGTTGCCTTAATTGGTAATCTCTGCCCTTTTCCAACTCTCAAAAGTGAAACTTCCTTCATGCACCCCAGTTAGGTATATTTAAAAACAATACCCCTCCCCTCCTTCGCCCATCTCTTTGGCAACTCCACAGCAAGTGAGTTCTCCAGACGTTATGCAGGAGACCTGCTGCTTGTGGCCTATGCTTGCTTTTTACTGCCACCAGTTTTCAAGCTTCACCTTATGTACATAGATCCTCAGATTCCCCTCGCACTTCACTGTGGTATTTATACAACAATATTTTCTGAAACCAGTTGGGGCAGTGGGGAGTGTCAGGCCAAACACATTTAGAACGTCACCTCATTGTTGTTTGACAGAACAGTAGCTGCACATTTTGGTCCATATCTCAGCCCCTATATGAGCTAAAAACGTGCTTTTTTATAAAATTAAAAAAAGGAAAAAGAAAGCATGGAATCCATGTAACCTAACAGTACAAGTGGACACCTGGTGGCATGCCTAGATTCCAGATAAAAGCTGACTGATCAGGTAATATGACAACCCTCCCTTCACCCCAGCTTCCTGAAAAATGCAAATGCATAATGCTTCCATTCAGTAACATTCAGCTGTACTTCACCTCAATTGCTAACTACAATGCCTGGAGTTTTTCCAAAACTGGGCCTCATGATGGTTTACAAGATTAAGACAATTCCAGTTTAAAAGACACTGAGAAAGCACATCCATGCACACATTACGTATCATACACATGATTAACATAATATTCAATTAAATGAACTATAATCAAAACATTAATGAATTAAAAACAAATTTAAAACACACCTGCTTAATGTAAGAAATAAAAGGCTCTTTCCTTAAAATAGCCTGGTTGTGACATTGGGAAAATAATCCTCTCTTGGCCATAGAGTAAATCATGACCAACCTCCTTTGAACAGGAAAATCCTACAAAAGTATCTCCATATTGCATTTGACTTAGGACCACATCAGATGCAGTCTTCTCCATGTCTTCTCCCCATTTCTCTATGCTGCTGAAATGGAGTCCCATGGAGTCCATCATATGATGAAAGGCAACTCCCAGAAAACCCCATGGGACTTGGTTTTGGCAGCCTTTTGAGGATTCAAGTGTTTCTCAATCTCTAATTTGCGAATGTGGAAAGGAAATGGAGAAAGGAAGTGGGGAAAAGACAGGAAACAACGTGGGTGGGGAGGCCATCCCAGAAAGTTGATAGGGAATGAAAAGGGGGTTCATTCTGTTTTTCCCTGCTTTCCTCCTCTTTCTCCCCACCTGTCTGATGAGGACCTTAAAGGAACATACCAAAGTTGTTGAAAGCCTACTGGAATAATTACAAATAATATTTGCCTGCAAGTAGAAGAACAACAGAGAAGAGACCAACATAATCCCTCTTGGGAACAACAGAACCAAAAACAAATTTAGTCCCCATTATGGAATCTGATCACATAAAAATCCTTCTATCAATCAAAGTTTGGGGGCCTGGATTTCAAACCACCAGGCAATTTTCTTTTTTTTTTGCAGTTTGCAGAGTTCTGCACAGCTCAGAGAGTTTAAAAAGCAAAGAGGAATGTGGTCAATAACCACTTCCTACCATCAGCAGACCACAGCCCCATCACAAGAATAGCTTCATAAATTTGCCCCAGATGATCTGGCTTTGGCCCCAGATGATTTGGCTATGATATTTGGTCACCCTATTCATTTCCAGGGTTTGCTGGTTAGGCTGTTGTCTCCTCTTTCACTGCTCCATGTACATCCTTCCTGAATGTTTTGAGACCAGTCACAAGACAAACTTAGATTTCTGATTTTTAAAAAATGTTTTATGCAGCAAATGAAACAATATATCTACTACATTTAATCAAAATTGCAGTTCTTTGTTATTGCTATTATGTATGTATGCATTTATTTATTCCCTACTTTATCCCCCCAAAGGGGACTCAAAACGGCTTGACATAAAAGCATTAGTATACAATTAAAAATATGCAAATATACTAACATTTAAACAGAATTTAACACTGGTCTCAAAATACTTTTATAGACATAACTATCACAGCAGAGGAAGAGGAAGACATAAAATAGCATGCTTAGAGAAAGTATATTTAACTACACTTTTTTTTGGAAAAAAAAGTATAATTCAGCAGCTGTCAGACAATTACAGCACTCACTATTAATACATTGTAAACATAGCAATGTAGTTCCTGTTTATTCGAACTATAGCGGCCTCCCTGAAGACATAGATACAGTGTTTTTGAAAATGCAGAATTAAAAAAAAATACCGATAACCAAACTGAGTATTAACAGTCCATTTATGAGTATTGTGGCTGCGTTTTCTGAATAAACATGCATAGGATTCCTCAGAAACGTATTGTCATTCATCAGTTGTATGGTTCCTTATTCCTATGTGTATAAATGCCCTCCTTGAGAGCACTTGTGGGCTACATGACCCCCCCCCCCCCCCGGGCCATATTTGCAACCCCCCTTCATCATCTCAAATATGGCCCTGGGGGTCATGCAGCCTGCATTTGCCACCACAGTTCAGGTCACGCCCTCTCCAAAAGCCTCATCCCTTGCACCCAGAATAGGGAGACTCCACATCTCTAAAAAGTTACCAGAGGTACTGGAGATTTCTTGTTCTCCTTATTTTTGAATAGTTTCAGACTCCGCTCCTACTTTTGTACTTTATCACATGAAACTGCCATCCCATAACGTTCATGCAATGATCCAGTCAACTTATCAGGATGATCACTTCCAGTATACTACTTTGGTGGTTGTGCAGCAGCAACAAATCCATTGCTTTGTGGTCCCAGCTGGACTTCCTGTTTGGGTTGGGAATTCCATTCTCTCCCAATTTGCAAGCTTTGGAAACTTTAGCACAGCAGGTTAACTGCCCGCTGCAGTAATAAATCTTGCCAATTGAATGATTGATAGTTCAAAACCCGGGTCAGGGTGAGCTCCTGACCTTCAGCCCAGCTTCTGCCTAGCTAGCAAATAGAAAACAGCAATTGTGAGTAGATAAATAGGTGTTGCTTCGGTGGGGAGGTATTTAAAGGCACCCATAAAGAAATTCCAGAAAAATGCCAGCAATTTGATCAAAGAGGAAGTTTATGAAGAAAAGCTCTTCGGTAGGGAAGATGGAGAGACAGCACCCTCCCGTGGCTGAAACTGAGCACAGCCTTCAAGATGCCGAAGATGGGAAATCCTCTCTCTCTATACACACACACACACACACACCTCTATCAAGTTATCTGTCTTGTCATTGTATAATCGGCATTGAATGTTTATGTGTGTTCTGTGATCCGCTCCGAGTCACCTTTGGGGTGAGAAAGGTGGAATATAAATACTGTAAATAAATAAATTAAAAGGAACTTGTAATAAATTACCTGTAGTAATTGTGAAAAGGAATGGGAGAGAGCAGGACAATCATGCCCCGATGATACTTCTGTGCTGGCATGCAGATCAGGATCTTGTATCAAATAAATTGCAGTACCAATGAGGCCAGGTTTTTTTCCATCAATAGTAGAGGGCAGGTTAGTTGCAAAGAGACATTGAACAGGTAGTGGGTTGTGCACAGCATTGTGTGATAAATACCACCACCTACTTCTATGAGTTTGCCATCTCTGTGTAATAAAGTCTTTCATCTGAAGTAGTCTAATCAGTGCACTTGTTGAGACAACCTCTCATTTCCCCTGCCTTCTTTATGTCCCATTTTCATCTACTGTGTTTTATTTATTATTTATCATGTCAGAAGCAAACTGAGAACAGAGTTATAATGTATTTAAAAAACCACAAACAAATTCTTTAAAACACAGACTTACCTCTTCTTATTTGTTGTCTGTCAACTTCCAAGTAATTTCAATGGATGAAACTTAAAGAGTGTATTGCTGATATGGAATTCACCAGGGCCATTTATATCTTAAATTCTCCTTAGCAATCAACAGCATTCAATAGCTGAATATATACTGCACTGTGTAACTATATTGGCCGAGCTAATAGAAACTGAAGAGACTGCAATCCTCCTAGCCTTCCCCATCCAATAAGGCTCCCAACCAGTTTTAGATATGCCAATTTCCACACCATCTTTTGAGAAAGGAGAATCTTTTGTGCTCAATGCATGTTATCCCTGTAGGAAGTTCCTCCATTTCTCTCAACTTACTTATGTACTTCCCATGTTATTTTCCAGATCCCAGATATATGCTAAGGATTGAGATAGAAAGAGGATTGCTTGAGCAGTCACAGAAAGAGGGCCATCCACAAAGTTTCCATCTAGCTCATCTGAAACCCAGACATGTTGAGAGTCATTCAGAGTGACTAGACAGGCTTGTGGAATTTAGTAGGGAGGGTGTTTTGCCATGATGGTCAATGAATATAAACTTAGGAAAGCCCATGGTTTGCAAAAAGCACATAGAGAGTGCTAAATGTACCTGTGTCTGAAGAAATAGTTGTTTGGGCAATAATGCCACAGTCCAGAAAATGTGGAGTTTGGTCATTCCTGATGTCTGTCTGTCAACTAGTCAGTCAGCCATCTATCATCTATCCAAAGTAAGCAAATAGCAGTCTTTCTAAGTAAGAGTTCCTATTAACATATTTCATTAACTGGGCTCCATTACTGGGCATGGGAGTTGTCCTCCTCTTGTCTTCCTGAAACACATGACATCTTCTGAACGTCACTTGACCATCCACCAATAACACTTTTAAGATTCACTGGCAAACTTTGGTGGATGATTTAGATGATTTAGAAGTGACTTTATTATATGTTTGTTCATTTTTAGACCTGGAATATTTTTGAAGAACTCATCAAAAAAGCAAGACATAAATATAAGTAATGAATAAAGTAGCTTTTAAAGGGACAAGAAACACTTGAATGTGATGATAACTATTTGGGGTTCATGTTTTGGCAATGGTCAGGTTGTCAAAGTTAATCTATACAACATTCAAAGAAGTGATATATGAAAGATTATATACTATGTAACCTGCTGCTGGAGCCCCCGGTGGCACAGTTTGAATCCGAGAAGGTGGCTGAGCTCCCACTGTTAGCCCAGACTTCTACCAAACTAGCAGTTTGAAAACATACAAATGTGAGTAGACCAATAGATACCGCTCAAGTGGGAAGATAATGGTGCTCCATGCAGTCATGCCGGCCACATGACCTAGGAGGCGTCCGGCTCTTCGGCTTAAAAATGGAAATAAGCACCACCCCCAAAGCTGGATATGACTAGACTCAATGTCAAGGGGAAACTTTTACCTTTAACCTTCTGCTATTGTATAAGAAAATGCATTTTGATTTCAGGCATGTTAAAAAAGCAATTACAATATTCCAATTGTTTGATGTGGCTGGTTGTTTCTTTTCTGGAAACTCAGATTTTCTTTAGATTCAGCAGAGCACAGGCGCTTGGGTGTGATCCAACAAGCACCCTGACAGAATACACATCTAAGCCATCATATTTGTGCCATACCTGTGAAAGCTGCCCCCTCTTTTCCACTTCCTTCCTGGGTATGTTAGAGCAGCTAGAAAGTGGCTCATGGGTACATCTCCTTTCCTATGACCATTGATCAGATGCACAGCTTTGCCTGGGCACACTCGGCTGTCTTTACAAACCCCAGAAAGAAGGAACAGCTTCAGTCTCCAACATGAATTGCAGAATGATGATGACGTGATGATGCAAAGATGGAAACATGTACAGCATTTGTTATTCTTTGTAATTCCAGCTATCTTTATTATTTTATGAGCTTTTAAAATGTACAGCAGTCTTATGATCTTTGTGTCAGATTATATATGATAGTAGTTGTATGTGGTCAGAAGTCCTGGTATTATGAAACAGAGGAGGCAGGGGTGGGAAGGGAGAGGGAGAGAGGCAGGAATGAGGAAAGGACAAACTGGATGAAACTTGAAGAATGTAGGAATTTGGAAAGGACTTTTTCCTTTGAGAGAAGAATTTTCCTTCTGTCTTTGTTTATTTGTCTTAACCAGCTAATGATCAGAAATAGATGTATGAGTCCAATAGGTTTACTGAGCTAGCAAAGAGGGAGCTTTTTTGTTCTGGGTGTCTCCAGGTGACACTTTTATTGTGCAATTGTCTTCCACATTTATTCCACAGACATCATTATCTTCTACTTGTAAAACCTCCCATAGCTTCTGTTTTTTTTCTCTTGCCACAAAAATAAATTAAAGAGAAAAAGATGCAATGATTTGACAGTGTCTTTTGATTGATAGCATCAGCAGATACCTATCAAGAAGGACCCAAAATGTTGCTTTCAAGTAAACTACATGTGCACATGGACACACATTCAGTAAATTAGAGTTTCAAATGTTGGTAGAAATGTCTTCAGTTGCAGAATTTCAGGGAGAGGTTGATTTCTCTCTTGGTAAAAATCCAAACCTGTCAGAAGCTCTACATCACGGACCCGGGCTGTATGGGTTTGCATTCTCTCTTCAACCCACTGATGCTCCGGCAGATTTTCCTGATAAAGCAAATTAGCATGGAATTCAATCAAGTAAGTTTGAGAGTTGGGTAAAGGATTTGAGCTTATGGCTGCCCTTCATTACTTTTCTCAGGAAATTGCTGTAGTTCTGTAATGCAACATCGGAGCACTAGACCAACCACCATTGGTTATTGCTTTCATTCCCAGACTTTGCTTATTACTTCACAGGAATGAACAATGACTTCCATGTGAAAGGTGCAAGGAATATGCTATGAGTTATAGGAGACATCTATGTTAACCAAGTAATGTAGGATAAAAGTGGCAGAGGAGGCAGTGAATCAAATGTGCACCTAGTCACATGTAAAATGCATTAACCGGATCGAGGCCTGGGTAGTGCATTGGAGAGTTTGGCTTTGGCCCAGTTCCAGGATCTGTAGTATCCGCAGCTTAATGACCCTAGAAGATTCGGGGGGGGGGGGGGGGGGGACTCCACACACATGCACAAACACACAATGTGCATGTGTGGATTTCTGCAGTGCCTATCCCTTACTTTGTTTCACCATGTGACATGGTTTACACCTATGTGCATTGATTTGCATTATGGGGTTTCTTTTGAAGTATCCCATGACTTTTGATTATCTTGGTTTAAGGCCTGTAATACATGTTCCTGCATGTGCTTTCACTGTATGCCATTAAAGCACCACATCTTTGAGATGCCTTCAATCCATGCTAAGTGATCAGTGTAGATGTGCCCTTAGCCTGAACATTAAAGGAGCTCTACAAAGTTCTGGACAGGATTCAGCACTCTGAATTGCTCTTTTAAAGTTAAAGCTAAGGCCCCTTCTACACTGCCATATAAAATCCAGACTATCATCTTTGATAATCTGGATTATATGCAGTGTAGAAGGGTCCTAAATTATAGGACATATTTGCCAGCATAATACAATTAAGATGTTTTTCATCCTGTAATACAGGAATTTGTTTCTTGCAATGGTGAGACAACTGCACAGGATGGGGATTCCACATTCAATCATATTATCAGGAAAAATAAATCTTCTGCCAAGCATAGTTCATTAAAGTAGATGAACAACTATACTCAAACAAGGCAGGATCTAGGTCAAAATTTTGAATGAACAGCATAGACTGAGATCTAATTAGGAAACACCTAAATGTTTCATGGAAACTAAGGGTCTTTCCAAACAGGCCCTATATACCAGGATCTGATCCCAGGTTTTCTGCTTTAAACTGGATTATATGAGTCCGCACTGCCAGATAATCTGGGATAAACAGAAAACTTGGGATCAGTTCCTGGGATAAAGGGCCTGTCTGGAAAGACCTTAATTAGTAAGGCTATCCAGCAATAAAATGTCTTTTTTTTGTTATGAACATTTGCTTCACATAAGAAACACATACACAATCAGACTGTCAACTAGAAATCCATAGATTTCTATCTAACATTGCAAACTAACAGCTGTACATATGTACACCCAGAAGCAATAATATAACAAAACATATTTCTGAATAGGAAAATATAGGATTAAATTGTAAATTACAGTTTGTATGAGTTTGTTGTGGTGCTTGACTGCCTTCAAATGGTTTCTCTGACCATTAGCACCTCAAGGCAAATGTATCATAAGGTTTTCCTGGCAAAAAGGGGAGTTGCCTTTGCCTTTTACTGAGGCTGAAAGTGTATGACTTGTCCAAGGTCACCTCAGTAGGTTTCCATGGCCAAGCATGTATTTGAACATCACACCGGCTCTCCCTTACAAATTATTGTATTTAAAATTAAAATCCATTTTCAAATCACCATTACAGCATTTCAAATGAACGCAAAAGGAACAACTTATTGGTGTAAATCTTGTGTAATCTAATAATATTTTTATGTGGCCTTTTTTGGTAGCCAGACTTGTAGAAATTATAGAAGAAGGAGGAGGATTCCCTGATAGAAAAGTTGTCGTACTTACAGCACAGCTTTCAGAATTGTCAGGCCGATGAGGAAGAACAAAAGACAAGACCTTCAGTGAGCCCGGACAGTTCAGCGGCGTGTTAGTCTGATTCTCACAACTCGTCAGCACAACAAAATAATGGGTTGGGATGGGGATCTGCAGGCTGGTCATGTTTCTATAAAAGAGCATGGTTAAGAATTTTTACAAAAATTAAATTAACACCTCTTAGATCAATGAAGTTATTGTCTTTAATCTCATGTAAATAGTTCAAATTAATAGCTTGGATTCAAAGGTTCCAATCAGGATTCTACTGTGAGCAGGACAGAAGTAAGAACATTTACTTGTTGCTCTTTTCTTGTTGATCTTTCCATGTTGTTCTTTGTGCTAACTCAAAATGGATGAATGGATGAACAAATGGAAAATGAGATAGCACTCATTGGCTTGAAAAAATGTCATGAAGATGCATTCCAAGAGTTTTCTATCCCATAATATATGGGGTCATTCCTCTTTGAACTTTCGATTCAGTCAATGGACAGGGTTACCTTGCCATTACCAAGTTTGCACATATTTTGACATGTTTGCAAATGCTTGTAAACAGCACTATGTGGCTAAAAGAATATTAAAGTCCTGTGACTGGAAGGAAGCTCTGGTCTGTCATCTCATCCAACCTCCTACATTGTGGCAGAAATTCTTTTCCTCCCACCAAACCAATCCTTCAAAAATGTGGCATCAAGTTTGTCCAGAAAAGACAGCAAATCCAGGAATATCAATGCCACAAACCTTCAAGCTTACAATTTTCCTAGGCAAACTGTTCAAACTTACAAAGTTTCTTGCTTCCTTCATTGGATCAGTGTTTAGTACTATCCTCTGTAATTAAGTCACTTTTTGGTTTATGTTTTATTCTTCATCATTCAAAATGTACAACAGATTATCTGTGAGAGACCACATACATTTTGATTTACAACATGGATTCTTACTGCGTAGCATGAGGAGATAGAATACCTCATTACATCCCATGTTGTTTCAATACATCCGTAGAATATTTAATGGATTGAGTGTCTTGGATTGGTCATCCATAATGCCATTACTGGTGATTGTTGTTGTTTAACAACCCTTAAACCTTATCAACATTATTTTAAAGAGAATATTGTTTATTTGAGGGAAGAAAACCTTCTAATGGTAGACTCCTCCTTGTCCATATCTGATGTCAGGAATTCATTCTAGAATGGTCAAATGATCCCATCTCTCTCTTATATTATAGAAACTTTTATTTAGTTTGGTAGTATTGCTCGCTAAAAAGTTGGTGGATAATCATTTGGAAATCTCTCAAGGCTCACTGGAGGAAGTTAAAAGACTTAAATTTAAAGATACATATATTTCCTAACATCTTACTTACTGTGCAATAATATCCAATGAATCAAAATGTCCATCAGCATTATAATCAAAAATAGGCCCACTGATCACATTCAGTCCATTCCTCTCCGCAACATATTTTGGAAGTAAAGTATTATGGAAATAGTCCCATAATCCTGTGGTTAAGAGCAGAGAGTAATAACAACAGCAACAACAACAACAACAACAACAACAACAACTTTATTTTTATACCCCTCCTCCATCTCCCCAAAGGGACTCAGGGCTAGACCCAACAATACAGTTTAAACGTAACACATTAAAATGTAAAATAAAAATATAAAACCAAACAAAATAAAAACAACAACATTATAATAAAATATAAAACAATGATCAAACCAACAACCAATAGCAAAGTTAAATGTTTCATCGCAAGTGGGTGGACTGTTGCCACAACAAGACACAGTTAGGGTGAGTTTCCCTTACAATCAGTTGCAGTGACCAATTCCTGCTTGTGTTTGGTACATTGTCAAGTGATGAGAATATTTCTCAGCATCTCTTCACAAAAAACAAGTCCTTTTTTACTTCTTCTTTAATTCTTGAGTACCTTGAAGAACACTTTGAAAACCTCTGATTTCCTCAGTACAGATTGTAACTGTTCAGCACATAGCTACAGCAGCCAAATCATGACTAGGAAAATATAGCCTGAGCCTCAACTCTCCAGTCACTTCATGTGGGGAAAGGAGCTCCTCTCCTCATTGGCCATTCATGGGGAAAGAACTGGCAAGGAGCCTGCTGAGTGCAGAATTACAAAACTCCTTCAGCCAGACAGGATCAGTCAGTTTCCTGCTGAGCAAAATTTTCTTTTATATATAAAAGGAGAGATGCTACTAAAGATCAAACAACAAGGGATTACTAATAGTTAAGAAGATGGGATGTGGGAGATCACACACTTTTTCCTACATGGGTTTTGAATCAAAATGCACTACCAATTCCAAAGACTCGTTGCCAAACAATGAGTTTCCAAGCAGCCACTCCTATTCCTCCTCTTTCCTACAAGTGAAGTTCCCAGCTTGAGAAGTCAGAAGGCTTCATGTTCTATTGTCAGGATTTGGGGGGGGGGGGGGTTCCTCCTTTCTACCTTCCCCTCATTGGTTATCTAGAACAGTGGTCCTCAACCCAGGTTCCCCAGATGTTTGTGGCCTTCAACTCCCAGAAATCCTAACAGCTGGTAAATTGCCTGGGATTTCTGGGAGTTATGGACCAAAAACATCTGGGGACCCCAGGTTGAGAACCACTGATCTAGAAGATGGGCACTATTTGCAAGGGAAATTTCCCCCTAAAGAAGGAGAATTGCAAGTAAGGCAAGGTGATCATTTTAGAAATCAAATTGAGATTGCTTTACATTAGACATAAGATTCTTTACTCCAGACAGAACATCCAAGGAAGTATTTAGCAACAGGAAAATCTCAGAAAGGCCTACTCACATATTAAACTTTTAAAAAGAGAGCCCCCAATACCCTGTGTGACATAGGAATTGCCTGTTGTTTTTCCAATTCAAAAAAGCATTTTAGATGAAGTAAATACTTCCTTGACATCCAAGACCAACCTGATGAAATAAACACTGCACCACCTGGGGAACAGGCAGGTTGTGTCTCTCTCCTTGCAAAGACAGGCCAGCCAAAGGTGCCATTAGAACTGAGATGGATAACCACCCGTTCTTGCCATTGGAACTATGTGTTAAAGTTGATGGGATTTGCAGTCCAAAAACATCTACAAAGACACGTGTTATCTAGTCCTGCATTCTAACAGTATACAATAGTTTGTTTATCTCTTAGCCACACAAGACAACAGATGTGAATGCAACACCTTGGTGGCTGCTATCCACCGGCTTTGATGTAAGTTGAGTTCACTCTGTTTTACTCTGAACTTTAAAGGACCAAAGTAGCTTCAGAACTCTGAATACTATTTTAAAGGTCAGGGTAAACCCATAGCCACCAATCACCACAATTCAGAATGAAGAGTAGGTCGATATGATCAGAACTTACTTTGAAATTCTTTATACATGGGGACAATATTGCTGGTAAGTAAAGCATCATATTGTTCCAAATTAGATGAATTGAAGTCTGTGGGAGATAAAATATATATACTCAGGGTGGTGTGTAGTCAAAATTATGTATTATTTTAAAACTGACACACTTTAATTCAAAAGAGTACAAACAATGAAGTATCACTTAAATATTATTTCTTAGAAATCCTTCCTATGATTTTAGCAACGTAGCATGTCATGAAATCAATAAAGAGATAACAGATGGAGCTGTAACAAAATATTGCAAAAAGGAGTTGTGTTTCAACTCCAAAAGCTAGCTATAAGCTACACTTTGGCCTGATCTCTCAGTTTCATGCACATCTGGGAAGGAACCCCATGTTTCAGATCCATAAAATATGTACAACATTAACATGAGACATATGATGCCACATCATGCCTTTTTTTCTGGGACCAATTCTTGCTCTTCCAGTTCACTGAAATGAGATCACAGGAAGCTTCCTGGCATCATCAAGATAGGAGATGAGAGCTTTATACCAATTGGTTCTGGCTCTGTGGCAAAGCAACAATCTCAATCTTACAATATGATCCAATTGTGCCATCATGCTAAAGCATTTATGTAGATATCCAGGGCCCTTGTTTAACAAAATGGTCAGGATGGCCCCTGAATACAACAGGGCAGAATTAGCATATATTGAAATTAAAAAAATAGTGTCAGGAGTGACTTGAGAAACTGCAAGTCACTTCTGGTGTGAGAGAATTGGCCGTCTGCAAGGACATTGCCCAGGGGATGTCCGGATGTTTGATATTTTACCATCCTTGTGGGAGACTTCTCTAATGTCCCTGCATGGGGAGCTGGAGCTTACAGTTCAACCTGCTCTCCCTGAATTCAAACTGCTGACCTGTCAGTCACCAGCCCTGCTGGCACAAGGGTTTAACCCATTGCACTACCGGGGGTTCCTGTTGAAGTAAATATAGCTATACACATTTGCCATCTTACAAAAGGAATAAAGAGAATAATCAGGTCTATTTTCTAACTTTCCTAATGCAACATTGGTCAAATGGATTCAATAGGTAATGCTGAATCATCCTAAGAACTAATTCAAAGCTTGGATTTATTTATTTATTTATTTATTTATTTATTTATTTTGTGGATAGCATTCAAAGACATGCCCGTGCTAGTCTGGAATATCAGTACGCATCTGAAGAAGTAGGCTGTGTTAGCAAAAGCTTAAGTTACATGTACTTTCTCTTGGTTTCAAGGGACTATAATATCTCTCTGCATAAGTTTTATGGAGTACAACTCCAACCTACAGGACTTTTTGATGTTACCTTTGGTGTTACCTTTGAATAAAATTTTCCCATCTGTGAAATAAATATTCCACAAGACAGGTGTTGGACTCATTGGGAGGGCTACTTTCATATATCTTTATTCACTATAGCTCTAAAACTATCAAATAAAAGTATTTTGAAATAAGGAAGAGGTAGCAGATTTGTTTTCTGCTGCCTTGGAGATTAGTACTTGGAGCAAATTACAGGAAAGGAAATTCCACTTGAACTTTAGGAATAACTTCCTGATCACAGGAGTTATTCAATAGCTGAACTCACTGCCTCTGAGTGTGATGGAAGCTCCTTCTTTGGAGGCTTTTTAAAAAAAAAAGCTGGATGGCCATCTGCCAGGGGTGCTTTGATTGTGCTTTTCCTGCATGGCAGGGATTGGACTAGATGGGCCATATGGTCTCCTCCAACTCTATGATTCTATGATTCTATGTCCTTAAGGACTCCATGGTCCGGTACTATAAAATGTGGCAACTGCCATAAAACTTTTTTATTTTTTAAAAAAATGCCTTGCTTCTTCCTTCCCTTGAACGCTAACACACTTATCCCAAGTGGGCTGTTCTAGTGCTGGGTATATGTTTAAATGCTTGGCCACATCCAGATGATTAAAATGCTATGCCCTTTCTATATAAAGAGTGCTACAAACTGGGAGGGTAGAGGAAGCCGTGGGTGATGTTGTTCAGGTCTGGCTGGTAGTTGGAGCAGTTTTGGCTCTGAGCTGCAGGGATTCGAACATCAGGCCGCAGACAGTCTGGAGCAGTGGGAGGGAGAGAAGGTGCATTGGCCGGCTGGAGGAGAAAAAGGGGAAGAGACAGAGTAGCATTACGCCCACAGCTGTGGCTAACCTGAAGTTTTGCAACTTCCTAGCTGAGCTTTCATTGATTCTTTCTTTTCCTATTTTGATAATGAATCATGACAGTGTTAAAAATAGAATGGATGCAAGACACATCACAGCTTGTTTATTCCTTGAATCTTCAGTTTTTGTAAAATGTGTAGCTGAAGAAGGGAGAAAGGAAGGAATCTCGTCCTGATACACAGTTGTATGATCAAAGCAGCTGCCCCAAGAGATCAAACAACACTTGATCCTTGTGGTTTTCTCAAAACCAAAATATGCCAAAGTTTAACTAACAAGTTAAAATGGATGATTCATGCCAGGACCTCAGAGATTACTTGGTTTTGTAATGCATACATTCCCATTATTTTCTGATGAGGACTGAGGAGGTAGATGAATGATGAGGAAATACAAGTCTTCTACTATTCCTAAAATTAAAGAGACAAGCCCATTACTCTTGGAAATGGGGACAGACAACAGCAGCTGATGTCTCATACAACAGTGGGACAATGAATGCACTCTGATATACAATTTTAATATTAAAACAGCTCTCTATGTCTAAAGCCCTGAACCCCTTGGTGATAACGTTCATCACTTTGTATATCTCTACAGGCTACATGCAGCCCTTGGTACCCATTTGTATGGCCCTTGGGACTCACTCAGATCATCCCAATTGTTTTTCCAAGAGTGTGAGTTGATTCTGGAGCAATCATTTAGAGGATAATCTCCCAAACCCAATTTAAAAGGCAACAGAGTGCTCCCATAACATGTCCCCCAACACCTATTCCAAATCTCCCCAAAACATACAGAGAGAAAAACACTTAACCAAAATTGTAACTGGAAATCATGTCACTTGAAACACAGGGAAATGCACTGCTTTGACCCACTAGGCAAGCTCAGGAAGGAGAAATGGTCCCTGCCTTATTTGCAGTATTCAAATAATGTATTCAAATAATGTTCTATGCAGTGCTTTCAAGTCTCACAGGGCCCTTCCATACAGCCCTATATCCCAGAATATTGAGGCAGACAATCCCACCTTATCTGAGTGCAGACTTAGATAACCCAGTTCAAAGCAGATATTGTGGGATTTTTTGCCTTGATCTTCTGGGATATAGGGCTGTGTGGAAGAGCCGTCACACACATCACCTCTGAATGTATGGATCAGCATACCCAGAAGGCCACATTAGCACAAACAGTAGTGCATTAACTGCGAAAACAGCTGTGTCAAGGTGCCCTTTCAGACTGTGTCTACATTTCCACAATGTTTACTATCTTTAGATATGCTGATATCCATTGCCAGTTTTGTACCAATCATCATAAACACAAGCCTTTTTGAAATTTCCCCCTTTTTTCATTCATCATGATGTTATGCTTCCTTGAGGCATTGATTAAACCCATCATCCTGGTGCATTAAAACTGTTTGCACTATATTGTACCAGCACCACTTACACAAACCCCACCAACATCCGCTCACTGAAAAGATAAGACATGAAAGAAAATCATCCAAGGGCTATAAACAGCAATGAATTATTTTTCTTTCCTCATTTGGCAATAAAGGTATTTCTAGGTGATTAAAAATGTATTTCAGCTAACAACATATTTATTTATCAATACCAAGTTCTTATTATATGCTGTCAATCTGCCCCTAACTTATGGCAAGCCTATCCTACTGTTTTCTTTTACAAAAAAAAATTCAAAAGGAATTTACTATTTCTTTCCTTTGAGGATGATAATGTGTGACTTGTACAAAACCACCCAATGACCCTCTATGACTGAGTAGGCATTTGAACTCTGGTCTTCCAAAGTCATAGTCCAACACTCAAACTATCTGAAATGGTGATGTTTCTTTCTACTCTATTTCAAACCAGGGATCTTTTGCATACATTGTGAATATCATACCCATGGCATTATAGAAACGAACAATTTTTCAATAAGGTAGACTGACATGTATTTTAAATGCACAAGATTCTGTCTGACTTAGGAAGCTAAGCAGAGTCAGCTTTGGTTAGTACTTGGATGGAAGGCTGCCAACAAGTACCAGGTGTCATAGGATATTTTTCAGACAAATGTGCTGGCAAAACACTTCTGAACATTCTTTGTTTATGAAAACTGTATTAAATGCATAAGAATGCCATAGATTTACAGGTGACCAAAAGGCACAAGCATATATATACATATGCATGCACAAATGCACACAGTTATATCTTCCCAAGAGCTGCAGGAGGTATAACTCCAGCACAGCAACGCTGTGATGCAACTCCAGTGGCAAGGTAATAAGTTTAATACCTCACTGCAGACGTAAAAAAAGATTCTCTTAAGTTCAAGGCCAAGACACTCACCACTCCCCTTCATTAGCAAGGGATGACACCTCCATGAACCCAGTGACATTTATTTTTGAAATTTGAATAGACATGTGTATCCCATGCACAGGAACTGGGCTCTCAGCTAGGCAATGCTGTCAGACATACAGAAAAGATTCTGTTCTGCTTCTCTTCCTCCCTTGCAGCCTTCTGGCTTGTTTGCTTTAACTTTATGTCATTAACACAAGGGTTTGGCTCTGCCTTGCCCTCCCTGAACAACCAACAGCTAATGTTGTGCAGCATAAACTGGCAACCTAAACCAGGCCTTCAACAACTCTGCATCTCTTATAATTTTTAGTTCAACCCACACAGTTGGGCTTAAGAGGAAAACTACAGTCATTGACTACCTTTGGCAACAAGAAGTTGCTCTAAAAGGAAAGCCATAATCAATGTGTCAGGAGGTATAATTTATCTGTGTTTTGTGGGGCTTTAGCTACAACATTTGGAAACAGTTGCTTTGGTTTATGAGGCTATCTCTTAGCCACTTCCAGGCTTGCTGTTGATGTCAGTATTTTAAAAAGTGATATAAGTAAATAAAACATATGTACATATAAATAAGCCATAAAAAGGAAAGATCCCACAAACTCATTGAACCTGAGATGAAATTGTTACATTCCAAAGTTCGATTAAGGTATCAATGCCTTTCTCATCTTTGTACAATTTTTACTACAATCTCAGAAGTCCCAGTTTCATGAATGAAGGTCCAGATTTGATAAATAACTCAATCAAGTGAGCAGTTTCATTTTTGAAAAGCTGTGTATGCCTCATATGAGAATGTGCCAAACAAGTGAAAGGTTGTGCTTGCACAACACAGAATACACTCACTTCAGAATCAATGGCACATGCAGTGAAGCCAGCACCCAGATTGAGCTGTAAGTTATGAGTCAGGGGTCCTCAAACTTTTTAAACAGGGGGCCAGATTACTGTCCCTCAGACCATTGGAGGGCCGGACTATAGTTTTTTTAAAAAAAACAGTTACTAAATTCTATGCACACTGCACATGTCTTATTTTGCTACTGTTATGAATTGTAATGTAAATATCTGATATGCATGATGTATTTTTATTGTTACAATCTGAACATAAAGCATAATGATTAATCACAAAAACAATATGTAATTATACATTGTGAAATATTTATTTCTAATTACAAATAAATGAAATTTTGATTTCAAGCATGTCACAGCATGGGTAACAGTCTTAATATAACAGCAGGGAATCCATGAATGTGTTTACTGTTCAGCCTACAGTGAAAACAAAACTACATAATTTGTTTTTGTAACTTGGGGACTGCCTGTACAAGTTGGGTCACAGGGGTAACAGATACTACTTTACAGAAGAATAACACCTGGCAAAGTCAATGAAAGATTAAATGTCTGATCTTGAATGCTAAGCAGGGCCAGTTCTGGTTAGTATTTGGATGGAAAGCCAAAAGTGAATAGCAGGTGCTATATTTCAGAGGAAGAAACTGACAAAACTATTTTTGAGTATTTCCTCTCAAAGAAATCCCTATTAAATTCATGGGGCCGCCATAAATAAAAGGAGACCTGAAGGCACACACATGCACACACACCCAACCATGAGCTGCTGAAAGCAATATAGGAATACATAGAAAAAGATAGCTTCAGTATTTCTGAAGATAAAATAGTTCCAATGAAAATGAGGAAAAAAATATATTTTCTGTCGTTTTGAAAGTGGTTTTGGCATATGTAAGCATGAGTCCCCTTTCAGGGGGAGAAGGGCAATGTATAAATATAGGAAATAAATCTATATAAATAAAAATGTAATGTTCGTTTGTGGGATTAACAGAACTCAAAAACCACTGGACACCTAACAACCCAATGTATGTCCTTCACTCAAAAAAAAATGATTTTGTCATTTGGGAGTTGTAGTTGCTGGGATTTATAGTTTACCTATAATCAAAGAACATTCTGAACCCCATCAACAATGGAATTGAACAAAACTTGGCACACAGTTATCCCATGACCAACGGAAAAGGAAGGGTTTGGTGGGCAGTGTCTTTTGGTTTTAGAGTTGTAGTTCACCTACATCCAGAGATCACTGTGGACTCAAACAATGATGGATCTGGACCAAACTTGGCACAAATATTCCATATGCCCAAATGTGAACACTGGTGGAGTATGGGGAAAATAGAATCTTGACATTTGGGAGTTGTAGTTGCTGGGATTTGTAGTTCACCTACAATCACAGAGCATTCTGAACTCAATCAATGATAGAATTGCGCCAAACCTTTTCAGAGCGGCGCCGCGGGGGCTCCAGGAGCCGCTGCTGCTCCAGCTAAGCGCACACCCATCGCTTGTTCTCCCGGCGCAGCTTATCTCGTGGCCGCCTTGCTCTCCTCGGCGCCTCGTGGCCGCGGAGAGCAGAGGGCAACAGAAGATCCCAGAAGAGGTGGCGCCGGGTGGGCATGGCCAGGCAATGCCGGCTTCCCTGGCCCAGAGGCCCCACTTGGGAGGCTTCTCTCTCCCACACGGGAGGGAAGGAAGGAAGAAGGAAAGGGAGGGAGGGAGGGAGGGGAAGAGAGAAGGAAGGGGAAGGGAGGGAAGGAAGGAAGGAAGGGGAAAGGGAGGGAAATGGGGAAGGGGAAGGAAGGAGGGAGAAGCCTGGCCCAGCGCGACCCCGCCCGAAGGCGCTCCGGAGGGAGAGAGAAACGCCACTGACGGAAGTGGCGAGGGGCTTTATGGCAGGCCAGGCCAGGCCGCGGGGGGTGGATAAATGCCCTTGGCGGGCCACATGTGGCCCACGGGCCATAGTTTGAGGACCCCTGTTATGAATCAATGGAAACTCGAGTGTAAGCAAGCACATATGTCACAAGCCCAGTCTAGAGCTCTACTTGTGAACAGCAGAATGTCCATGGAAACAATGGGTTCATCCGTATTGTGGGATCATCACAGGCACTTCCAAGAATCAATGTAATTTTTTCAGTCTTACAGCAACCATGAGCTTACACATAAACAGAACTTAGTGTGTGGCCTGAAAGTTGTATCAGCATATGGTTCACCTATCCTATTGTGGAGTGATGGAGTACGAAGTTTCCTTAACTTTCAGTTTGATTCTTATTCCAAATAAAATGTAGCAAATTCAGAAAAAGTAGCAGTATTAGAAGTATATGGAAAGTAAGAAACCAATAAAAAAGCAACATAATAGTGAGCTCAACTTGCCCTATTTCATTCTGCTACTGATTGTCTTTGTTAGGCCCATCAGAGAGATAGAAAACAGCAGCACTGCACTAAATGCAGCTATGCTGACCTGCTGTATTCACTACCTGTTGAACTTCACAACTGAGAATTCAGTACCTAAGTTTGCTTCTCTTCCCTTCCCTCTCAACATCCCCTTTCCTTTCGGGTCATGTTTCTACAGGCAGAAATGGTCATATTTATGATATTCTGATAACTCTAGATGGTATTTGTTGCTGTTATATGACATCCAGATGACTTTGACCAATGAATGAGAGACTACCAAGATCCTTGGTCAGCAAGAGCCCTGGTCAGATCTACCTTCTGTTTTAATAAGCATTATTGTTTTTCTAGTAAGTCATGCCATCTCATATGAGGTTTTAAATAAATAATTAAAATAGTGTTAACTACATACTGTACATATGCACCACTATTATTATTTTTCTTTTTTTGAAAAGGGCAATTTAGCAGTGTAGCAAGACAAGGGAAGGGCTAGGACAATCGTACAACTGGAAAAGTGGTAAGTCAAGTGGAGATCCAGGTTCTAGGCACCACTGAAACATAAAATGCACCGGATGACTTGGGTCAATCATCCTCACTCAATTAACCTATCCCATAGAATTATTGGGAGAATAAAATGTGGAGGAAGAAACTACATATGGCACCTTTATCGTATTAGAGCAAAGGAAGAATATAAATAACAAAAAAACATCACAACATCATTGGGGGCAATTTAGAGAAAATAAATGGTGGGTGGAGGAACTGTGAGATAAACCTTTCTCTACACTTGGTTTCTGCCCTCAGAGAGGATTTTTATTATAAAAAAGAGATTGCATATGGGGCCCTAGTTGTAGTTAGCCACTTAACGCCATACATTCCAGATGTTAACAGTACAGAAGTTTACATTCTTTTCAACCAGAAGCAGGAAATTGTCACATTTCTCTAAGGTTATGTTATATTTCTGTAAATCTCTTTGTGTGAGAGTGTGTATGGGTATGAATGTGTATGAGAGAGAGAAAGGGGGGGGGGGCTTTCACACAGACTTATAACCCAGAACAACAAGGCAGATAATCCACAATATCTGCTTTTTACTGAGTTATCTGTGTCCACAATGCCTTATAATTGAGTTCAATGTTGATTTTATACATCCGTGAAGGGGGCAGAGAGAGAGGGAGGAGGAGAGAATGAGTGAGAGAGAGAGGGAGGGAGGGAGGATTGGGTGGGAGAGGGCAGGAGCATATGTGGATCTCTGTGGGGGAGGAATCAATGGCTTATTGCAACCAATTCCTTCCTCTCCAGGAGATGAATGTTTTTCCTCATAATTTCCCCTCACAGACAGAGGTAAAAAGTTTTCCTTCTAAAGCATAGTTGAAAGCCTCAGGAAATCTGGCTAGTGTCTCTCCTGCTATGTCTCTGACTCATCTTACAGTGCTTGAAGACTAATTCAAGTTATTTCTAGTCCTACAAAATAAAATTAGAGAACTTATTTATCTTTTGACCCATGCTATGTGCTCAGTGCCATATTTTTATAAGATAGTAAGTCAAACATGCTCTGAACCTGTTTAGGCAACCCTGTACAGGTCACTCAGTTTTCTCATGCATAGGAAAATGTAATCCAGAAAGTCATCCTCTGCTGTTTCATATGATTCCATAGAGAGGAATCTAGACTCTCAATGGGAAGCTGTTAAGGGTCTGCATGTAACTCTGGCAGCAGAGTGTATGTCTGCCATCTACTTAAGTGTGGACAGGTCCATCAACAAAAGACTGGCACTCTCCGACACCATGATTCCATTTCAGCTACCATAGCTGCATCCAGCCAAACCACCAGATCACACTGGCCCTCTGATATCCCAAAGGTTTCCACATAAGGTCAAGAAGATTGATTAAAAACAGTATACAGTAAGTAGAAAAATAGATATTTTGATAATATGGATGAGAATCATCTTTGGGGCACATGGAGGCCCCCAGGACCATTCCTGAGTTCCTTTGGGCCCATCAAGACCCCCACCACCACCACCAAATGTGGAGCAAATCAGGGGAAATACATCATAAAGTATGAGGTAGTTGTTCCCTGTCTTCATCAACAGATTCTTGTTCTTATGAAGTAGAAGTGAGAATCACTCCCACCCATCACTTACAGGAGAGTGTGGGGATCCATTCAGCAACATTTCAGCTCCTCTGGGCTATTTTGGACCCAAGGAAGGCCCCTTTTCCAAAAGCAAGTGACACATGAATTGACCTTCCCATAACTTCATGTTCAGAAAATTTAGCTCCTATGCCCAAAACAGTCTGGTGGACACACTGTGGTGAGAGGCCTCCAAACTGAATGAATTTGAGGGTAAAAACAGCTTTATAGATTTTTTTCAAGAGTGGGCAATAGAAGAACGATGCCCAACCATGCTACATAAAAACAAGAAGCTATGGACAAATAAAAGGGGAAAACCACCTTGTGATATTTCTTCCATTGTAAAAAGTGCTGTTAGGTGGTCTAGTTTTAATCTATTATGGGCTTGGTCAGACCACCTGCCTTATCAGGTTTGGCCTCACTATCATTTCCTATTCAATCATTGAATTTCATTTCTTAAACAAATAAAATACAACAGGAGACACAAATCATTAGCAAATAGCCTTCCATAACAGAAAAGACTGTAACTGTATCTGAAGGCTATCACTCTTCATGACCGCATCTCTTTCTACGAACCAGAATGGGCATTAATATCAACCAGGGAGGCTATCCTCTCAGTGCCACCTCCGTCTCAAGTGCAGTTGGTGGGGTAGAGAGAGAGAGCCTTCTCAGTGGTGCCCCCCCGCCCCCCCGGTCTCTGCAATGCCCATCAGACTAGCCCCCACTCTTCAAGCCTTCCATACACAATTAAAGACATGTTTTTTCCAACAAACCTTCAACCATATTTAGATTCCATTAATAAATATAGTGAGGACCCACAGATTTCACCAAGTACTTTACCTAGCTGAGATTTATTATTGTTGTTTTATACCTGCAGCTGTAAGGGGGGTTTGCGAAGTGAGATATTTATGTTGGCTATTATTATTTTATTATTAAATGCTGGCTGAGATCTTTTGGCATGGCACCCAGTGTGCAGATTATAATTGTAATTATTATTAATAATAATGTTTATACCTTGCTTTTTCTCTTTACAAGGAGCCAAACAGCATTCTTTCTGTCATCGTAACAACTATGCTGGATCAGATCAAACATTCTTCTAGTCCGGCATTCTGTTTCCACAATGAATGACCAGATTCCAACAGGAAGGTAATGAGCAAGATGTGAATGCACTTGCACCTCTCCAACAATTGGTATTGAAAGGCAGCACAATGTTGTTTCATTCTTGTGCTGGGGTAGAGTTATGAGCCTGTATCCAGCAGAGCCTTTCTTACAATCACAGTTGGCTGAAATGATGCTGCCTGACTTTTTCTGCATCAGCTCAGCCTTTCCATGAGTGTCTGCATTCCCCACTGTAGTTTTCCTAGAATGAGACAATGGCTGCTTTATGCTGTGGAACTGCTCTCCTGTCTACATGCTCACTGACGTCAGAAAAGCTCCCTTGGCAATGAAATCTCTGTCTTTGGGATTCAAATGAAAACAACCCTAATGAAATGCTACCAGAGATGAGAAGCCACAGAAACCAACACACGTCCTTTGGCCAACTGTGTCATATGTAAACATAATCTGAACAATAAAAAACAGTAAGAGATTTTAAAGACAAAAGAGGAATGTCATATAACATTTCCTCTCTTTCTGTAGGTTCTGTATAAATATTTACTATCACTAGATTAATTTACAATAAACATCAAGTGAAGCTGGACTACAAGTCCCTTTACACTGTCCCTGAATGAGAATAGTGGGAACTGTAGTGTAGCGTATGTAGAAAGTGCCACAGCATTTGGCTTGTTAAAGACTGACTCCCTGGAGTCTTGTAACTAACCCTAACCCTTGACTGAGCAGGTAAATATAGGGACAGTAATGGCATCTAGATTGATTGTGGCATCTGGTTCCCGTGTTTCCATTTTTCTTTGTAGTTGTTTTGGTTGGTAAATCACTTTATAGATTATAGGGGTGGGCCTATCAGTTGGCTATAGCAGGTTTCTTGAGGATACTGTGCCCTCAATAGGATCCCATTTCATTCTCTGTATGTTTGGAGTTAGAACAAGACAACACAAGAAGAACCTTAATGAAGAAAACCAAAGGCCTCTCTGTTCTCTGCAGTATCCAGCCACAGGCATGTAGGAATCACACAAGAAGTTCATGAGACATGAATCCTTCTCTCACACTTTTATCTCGCATTTCCAGCAAATAGTATTCACTGATATACTCCCTCTGAACATGGAGACTATATGCCAGGGCTTGTCAACCTGATATAGTAACACCTAGATGGGATTGTCTAATTTCTTCCTTTTTAAAATGATGTAAACCTATGGTCTTCAGCAAACATCTGTTATGACAACAAGTTACATGTATTAAATCTACACTTTGTCACTACTTTCTTATCCTCCTTTAATCTCTTCTTGATGAGTGTCACTGGGGATTTAAAATGGTTTGCCATCTGAAAAAGCCACTTCCGTTCCCTGAGATCTTAAATCCTTTACTTTTATTTAGGCACCATGAGATGCAGAGCCAACCTTAAGAAATGGAGCCACAAAGTGGAGTCCATGACATGCAAGTGTGGAGAAGAGCAAACCACAGACCACCTATTACATTGCAGTCTGAATCCTGCCAGAGGCACTCACTCCAAGTGGCCAGCTGCTGGTCAAAGGACTGTGTTTATAAAATACATTACAACTGTACTATACTGTACAAAATACATTACAACTTAGTTCGCTTCTGATATGATAAATAAAAATATTGGTGTTGCAAATGATCACGTACAATTCTTCCTATAGTTGTTTCACTGTCTACCTGGGGGAACTTTTGATAATTTCCCAACAAACTAGATTTCTCTCAACAGTTTAAAAACACTTCAGAGAAGCAAAAAAGTGACCTTTGAAAGATTCACCCATCATTAGCCTTTATTTGTAAACACCCACAGATTTTTGTTCTTTGAAAGATGAAGGCAGCACAGAAATGTCAGCAGAATAAACAGTGTCAAAGATTTGTGTACAAAGAATGGAGCTAATGTTAACAGAGAAAAATAGTATTGCCTAAATCCCAAACCAGTGCATAAGCACAAGAAAAAGAAATGGGTCAGCAGCTGGAGCCTCCCTTGATTTCTTTATTCTAACAGATTTGGCAAAAAGGCAGATAGCTGCCTAGATTTCAAGTGGATGTTTGTATCGTCAGCAGTAGGAATTGAGGCAGGAAAAATTGAAAGAATGGCTATAGACTGCCTGCACTACAAATATCTTCCTTTTTTGAGATTAAAAGCATCTTATCAAAATATGTAATAGTGACATAATTATGGGCACAGTTGGAAACACCTGTTTCTGGACTACAACCCCCAGAATTCCTCATATTGCCTAGTTAATGACCATGCTAACTGGGGCTTTAGGAAGTTCTAACCCAATTTTTACAAAGATCTGGTCATTGCATTACTCAGAAATAAGCTTTGCTCTGATTGCAATGAGTCTTGAGATTAAATACCACATTTAATTGCGTAATAGTTGCAGTCTCCCCCCCCCCCCCCACTTTTTTTTAAAGGGGTGTGTGTGACTTTTGCACAGCCCACCCATTGCACCACCTTGGATCTCATTAGAATCAAATTCACATCAAAATAGGTTTTCAGGACAAGCCATAATATACATGACTATTTTTCTGGATATGTTTTGTCATGCTAATGCATTGAATTATTTTTATAGTGGCTATTTTTTTTATCATGTCAGAAGCAAATTGAGAATATGCTGCAAGTTGCTACTTATGTGAGAGAATTGGCCGTCTGCAAGGACATTGCTCAGGGGACACTCGGATGTGTTACCATGCTGTGGGAGGTTTCTACTCATGTCCCTGCATGAAAAGCTGGGGCTGACAGATGGGAGCTCACCCCATCTTGTGGATTCAAACCACCAACCTTCAAGTCTTCAGGTCAGCAATTCAGCCAGCACAAGGGTTTAACCCACTGCATCACTGCAGCTCCATAGATGTAAATACATTTATACATAGATGTAGGTTTTTCTATTACATCTGTATCAAGTTCATCACATTAATTCAGTTAATTGTCACATGTCTTCTTTTAAATGTATATATTGTAGCTCAGTTTAATCATAATGTTGTGTCACTGCTTCCACCACACAGAAAACTGCATAAATGCCATAAGCAGTGACCTGCCCAACTCTTGACTCGCCAGCCTGAACAGAGCACTATGGGCTTGATAAACCTTTGTTACTTGATGTCTGTATCCACAAAGCAAAAAGGGTGTAAGTGTGAATGGTGTGTGAGTGAGAGTCAGGGTGTATTAAGTAAAAGAGCATGTTTGCGAGCAATGGAAAGACTAAAATATGTGGTTCAGGAGTAATGCAATCAGATATACAGATCACTTTTATAAACATCCTGCTGCCTCTTAAGACTTGCCAGAACTCGCCCTTCCTAAATTCAGTGGCAATATGAAAAATGTCCTAGATACTGAAGGTCAAAATAGTGAGGATAGCAAACCAGCTTGACTTTTAAACAAAAACGTTGTGTACAAAAGGGTAATTAGAACTGGAAACTTACTGATTTGCTGACTGTATATGAACTCCACAGTGGCATCAGGATATTTTGACTGTAGCCATTCACATATTGATTCTGGTGAAGTAGGCAATAAGTGCTCTCCTTCTGTAGAACACGAGGTCTACCATAAGGCAAATTATAAGATTCAGATTCTGTTTCTAGAATACAAGTAAAACCATAATTATTATAATTTACATTCATATGATCCTGTTGGGAGAGAAGCAGTCATGGAATAATAGATTTTCCCCCCTTTTTAAAATGAAACATACATACTTATTCAGGATTTTTGCTTTTTATCTATGCTTTGAAAGAGCAGGACACAATCTTATACTGTGATGACTAAACAAGTCTACCTAATAAACCTGAGGTTTAATATTTTTTCTTGTCAAGCTCAACCCAAATCTGCTTATGAATCAAAATTTAGAGCCAAACTATGCATCATTTGATGTTGTGTGGGTTTAGAAAAAAATAACAAAGTTGAAGCATCAACTTCTTGGGAAGTTAATCAGGATTATGATAATAGGGGCAGATGTTTCCATTTTTCCTCCTGCATTTATCTTTTTTTTCTATTTAATCCAGCAACCTGCCAAATGGCTCTTTGGCTTAGGAAAGAAGTTGCTCCTTCTTTGGAGGCGTTTAAACAGAGGCTGGATGGCCATTTGTCGGGGGTGCTTTGAATGTGATTTTCCTGCTTCTCAACTGGATGGCCCACAAGGTCTCTTCCAACTCAATGATTCAATGATTTTATGATTCTACTTCAGTATCAGTGATAAATGCAGATGTAAATGGGGAAAACATATAACTTGGAGTGAAATGTTACGTAATAGTTTGAGTTGGGCTACAATATCTCTTGGAATCTCTTGATTCTCCAATGCAATTCTATGATCAGCTTCCAGTGTAAGTTGACCATAGAGTCATGTTGGAAATTGGGAATTCTTAGAGATGATGATGATGATGATGATGATGATTATTATTATTATTTATTTATTTATTTGTTTATATTCCGCTCTATCTCCCCGGAGGGACTCAGGGCGGATTCAAATATAAAAGGCCCTAGATACTGCCTGAATACAACAACAATGCCCAAATACAACAATACATCCATACTAACAAAATTTAAACAACCTGACATATATACAAAAAATTATGATTTCACAACTAAAATTAAATAAAAACGCAGCCTGTTACAACAGACTTGAGATGTTTTCTCAAGTTTTTAAAAAAGCATTTTTATTTGTAGTTTTTCACTTTGTGGTACCTCTAACCTTAGTGAGAGTGGAGGGGTAACTGTATTTAGATATCTTCATCTTTCCCTGTTAACCAAAATTAAAGATATACATTAAAAAGGATTATTCCCAGTCTTTTCATTTCCTGTACTCACTTGCTTGATTGTCGAGGTTTAGTCTTTGATTCACTGCTTCTACATTTATTATCTACAAATAAACAAATTGAAATACATGGGAATACTGCTCATAACAAGGAACTGGAAAAAAGAAATAAATATACAAATAGAGGAGTGGTACAAGGAAGCATGGAAACTGGCAATAAATGATAAGCTGACATGTATATTAAAAGTTAAAAAAGGTATATGAAAACAAAGCAATTTTGATGATGTATGGGGAAAATTTGTTGTAAATAGTTTAAAAAATAAAGAAGGAAAGTTACCGTCACAAGAAAAATTGAGATTTTGGACAGATGATATGTAAAAGTTGTGGCTTGAGATGTGGGGAGGGGAGCACAGTGGTGGGAAAAAATAAAAAAATGCTCAAGCAGAATAATAAGATTATATGTTAAAGAGTGTGTTGAATAATATGTAACTGCTATAAACAAATGTATAACAAATGTAATAACTATGATAAAACAATAAAAATATATTTTTAAAAGAAATACATGAGAATGGTCAGGCACAAATAGTTCAAATGGAAATAAATTGGAATTTTTTTTTCATGTCAGGAGCGACTTGCCCAGGACGTTGCCCAGGACGTGCCCGGATGTTCTGATGTTTTACCATCCTTGTGGGAGGCTTCTCTCATGGCCCCACCTGGGGAGCTGGAACTGACAGAGGGAGAGAACTCATCCGCACTCTCCCCGGATTTAAACCTCCGACCTGTTGGTCTTCAGTCCTGCCGGCATAGGGGTTTAATCCATTGTGTCACCGGGGGCTCCTTAATAAATTGGATTTTTTAAAAAGAAAAATCTGAAGCTGCTGGACTTACAGAATTGCAACTGCATCCTAAGGTTTGGGAAGGTACAGAGGAGCTAAAGGGGCATGAAGATGGAGGTGAAACTTCCCCTTCATGCGATGGACTATAGAAAGGAACCTTCAGAAGATGATTCAGGCTTCCGTGTGTTCCATTGTTTGGGGCTGGTTTAATTTTAAGCAAATCTGTGAAGGAAAGAAAATCAGTTAAAGGCTAAACTAGAAGCAGATATCAGGCCAAGTTATGCCATGTCATGCATTATATCAGGCTTTCAAAAGCTGGTTGACATGGGCTTTCAATAACAACAAGAAGACATTTTATTTCTTACCTAATTGCACATTTTAATTATGATTATAATGTTTTAGGGTTTGTATATAGTATTTTATATGTTTTATAGGCTGGTGACCGGCGTGGGTTATAGAGATCATACAACCCCTCTCCTGAAGCAGCTTTACTGGTTGCCCCTTTGCTTCCAGGCCCAAGTGCAGGTCATCACCTACAAAGCTCTGCACGGCTCAGGTCCTGCATATTTACCCAACCACCCCACCCCCCGCCTTATGAACCTGTTCGGACCTTCCTATAAGCTGGGGAGGCCCTCCTCTCGATCCCGCCTCTATCGTAAGAGAGATTGCCCCCCCCCCCAACTCTGGCACACCCTCCTCAGGGAGATTAGATGACATTTAGGAGGGAGTTGAAAACATGGCAATTTATGACATTTAGGAGGGAGTTGAAAACATGGCAATTTAACAGGCTTTTGATTAGTAAATCGCTGTGATATGGATATACCTTGATTAGGATAGCAGGCCCCCTTTCACTCATAGGAATGATTGTGTTTTTAATTTAATGTTTTAAAATTTTATTGTGAATTTTATTTGCTTGTTGTGTTGTATCTTGTAGTTTTATATTGGTCAGATGTGTTATTAATTGTTTATTCCACTCTATGTATTTTATTGTATTGTATCTTATTGTATTATTTATGTTGTGAGCTGTCCCGAGTCCCTTTGGGAGATGGGGCGGGAGATAAATAAAGGATTTTTAAAAATTATTATTATTCTTTTTATACATGGTTTAATGGTTTCATAAATAACTGTTTATGTATACTTTTATTGAAGTTTTGTTATACTTTTTAATCTTAATAGTTGTTAAATACATTGTAAGCTGCTTTGAGTCTTGTTGCTGGAAGAATTTTCCACTGAAGAAATATAATTTCTCAGTCTTATTTTTTGCTAGAAAAGAATACATGGATCCTTTATATCAAAGATGGACAATAGTAGGGAGTATAGGTATCTTCTAAACATATACCACTTGTATGAACTGCTGTGGACCTGCAGTAGACTTCACTGGACATTTGGGACTGAAATTCAGATGTGTAAAGCACCCAGGAATTATTGGAATTTAACAACTGGCTTCTGTCTCTTGGGTTTCACTCATCTGACTGATTTGAGGAATTTGAGATTTGGTGGGTGAATTACAAGTAAACCAGATACTGCAATGGGAATACACTGTTGGGGGTTGGGGAGGTTATACAAATTTAGGGAAATCTAAGGGATTTGAGGAGGCTGGGGAAATATGAGTAGCACTTTCAGCATCTCTGCTTTATAATAATAGAATAGATCAGTGTTTCTCAAACTGTGTCCTCCAGATGCTTTGGACTTCAGCTCCCACAATTACTAACAGATGGCAAGCCAGCTGGGATTACCGGGGGCCCTTCCACACAGTCATATAATCCAGAATATCAAGGCAGAAAATCCCACACCTGCTTTGAACTGTGTTATCTGAGTCCATACTGCCATATAGTCCAGTTCAAAGCAGATAATACTGTATGCAATTTTATTCAGTTGTGTGGAAGGAGCCAGGGAGCTGAAGTCCAAAACGTCTGGAGGAGCAGAGCTTGAGAAACATTGGAATAGATTATCAAACAGTGCAAAATAGACAGGTTCTTCTTTGTACTCACCACACATTAAATTGTAAACCTCAATATTTTCAAAAGGCTGCACTTCAGTTTCATCTTTAAATCCTGGCCCATGGGCTACAAAGACGGCCTACAGAGTCATCATAAAATAGTTTCAGGAGGATTGCCATTGTTTTTAAACAAAGTCAGCTGGAAGAAATCTTAACTCAAGCCATGTATAGGAAGTATATATTGATTGTTACATATTTGAGTCAGTGGATTTGTTATTGGGGGGGGGGGGGTCATAATTGATAAAAGCTCAGTTTAGATTTTTCTGGATGTGTAAATGATATCAGATCAACATTCAGTTCATTATTCTGCTCCAAAGGAAGCCAGAACACATTCCACAATTCTACATGTAGTCATCATGCATTGACAAATATAATACTGCAAACCAATAAAGTTATGCCATCACTGTACATGAGATGCTGAGGCTAGCTTTTTTGGCAAGAGCTTCAGAGGGGAATATTGGGAATCATCTAGTAGAACTGACGAAATACTGAGGTGGGTGGCTTCTCCAGGTCCAGGGTTCACACGTTCCCTGCTAGACCTGGGAGGTTCGTGGATCAATCCACACATCCCCACTGTTCAAAGAAATCTTTAAAAGGCCCCTTAAACCTTTTAGGAACTGCTAAGGGGATCAATTCTGCTCAGTTTTGATCAAATTTAGACCCTATTTTTTTCTAAAGTGGAAGGATTTTCTGGTTTGAAAAATGCTCCCCTGGGCCAAAATGAGCAAGGAGGGGCAAACCTAGTGTAGATAAATGTTTTATCAAGGAAATACCATATATCTCAACTGCAGTTACATCATAATGCACAGATAGGAAACATTTAGATGTTATTAGACTACAGCTCCCAGCATTTGTCACAACTGAGTATGCTTGCTAAGTCTGTTGGAACATTCAGTCCAACAACATTTGCAAGACTATATGATTTTCACCTAGGCTTGGAAGAAACCGAATCTAGACAGCTGTTCAAAGCCCTGAAACACATAGAAGGGAGATGCACTCAGTCTATCATCCATCCATCCAGGGCTGAATCACCCATTAAGCACATGCTTAAGGCATCAAGGGAAGGAGCACCACAGAATTTTCCATTGACAATTTACCATGGACCATATGGTGCAACTGAACCAGGTCTCACAAAAGGGGGCTCTCATAATAAAAGAATTTGCAATTGGAAAAAGTAGAAGAAAACTTTTCAAATACAAATACTGTGGAAGTTTACAAAAATAAACATTTTCCATCTAAGTGTAAATTATTTTTCATTTTGAAAAATAGCTGTTTTATTGTACAGTTTATTGGTGTTCATATTAGATATATGTGGAACACCAAAATCTTTTAAGCGTTTATGTTTTCAAAAGGTCTTTATCCACCCTCTCTATCTATTTATCTTCAAATGTCATTCTAGAGCTTCTCACTTACCTCCATACTTTTGAATTCATTGTCATAGCCATGGTTTCCACCATCACAAAATGTATATTTTTTAGACCTATAAAAAAAACCCTACATTAGTGAATTTATAAATAATTCTCAATAAGAGATGTTAATTTCTCAAAATTAGGGAAGAATAAAAAGAGGGACTACTTTTGCAATCAGTGTTCAGCTCTTCAGGCAGTGGGTTGTTGTGAGTTTTCTGGGCTGTATGGCCATGTTCCAGAAGCATTCTCTCCTGATGTTTTACCCACATCTATGGCAGGCATCCTCAGAGGCTTTCACCATAGGATGCCTGCCATAGATGTGAGTAAAACATCAGGAGCCTAACACACAGTATTGTTTAATTGGTTGTTTTTTTTCTATTTGCTTTGTTTTAACTTGATCAAAGTCTGTGGCTGTTAGCCATATTGAGTCCTCTTGGGGAATAAGGTAGGGTACAACTAAAGTCAATAATAATAATAATAATAATAATAATAATAATAGAGATATGTGAGAATTTTTCATCTCTATCATGGAGAAGCACTTGGAGCCATAAAATCAACTAAGGTACTCAGGCCCATGCTATTCACTCTTATAAGAAATACCACCGGAAGAATGGTATAATTTCCAGAAAAACGATCAGTACATAAAGCATAAAATTGCTCTAGGTGTTCTTGGACCATGTTCAACAAACATGTCTTAGATTACAAGAAGAGTTCATTTACATATTTTAAAATTAATAGCTTTTCCAACTAGTCTTTTTAATGCCTTGCCTTAGAGCGACATTTCCTGCTATTTTGACTAATAATGACTGCTTTTGCCTGGAAATTTTTGCTTACTCACTCCTGCAATATTTGGAACACATAGACGAAATGGGGATGCCTGCCAAGCTGAAAAAAGTTAGTTAGGGAAAATATTTAATATTTGTGCAACTATATTGGAAACCAAACAGTGCTCCTGCGTTGTGGAATTTCTTACGAAGAGAGGCGAGGCTGAGGTCCTTTCACCAACAGGTCAAGACCTTTTCATTTGGACAGGTCTTTGGCAGTTTCGCTGATCTGCTATAAAGGAAGCTTTCCAGTTGGATGGGTGCAGAGTAGGTTTCCCCCTTCACTGATGTTTTTAAATCACTTCCACAATTGTATTATATTATATTAATAAAATGCCTTATGTTTTTAACTATGCTTGCTTCACTTGGTGCCTGAACTTATTAGCCAGAAAGATATGATAGAGATCTAATAAATAAAAATAATAAACAAATGAATAATAATATTTGGCCAACTCTAGAAAAATTAAAATGTTGAACTATGGCTCTCAGGTTCCTCCAGCTAACATATTTAGCATCTCAGCTTTATAAACAAGAACCATAGCCAAAAAAGAAAAAAAATCAAATTCTAGATCAAATGCAAGTAACTTTTAGACACAATGATACAGGCTCCCCAGGAAATCTTGGAAGGTTGTACTCCCTGTCTGACAACCCCACAAAAAATAAAAAATCCCCCCACTGCCCTCTAGGTGGTGTGGAAGGCATCCTTGTCATATGTTGGGCCATTTACAAAGAATTGTGTGTTTAAATGTCTTTATGTCAAAAGAAAAAGTAATGTTCTTCCTTACGTGTTAGTATCCACTGACATATTTCTCTTCCAGTAGGAGTAAAGATGCTTTTTTTTCTCTTTAGCATTTGTTGACTTTGAAAGAGAAATACTTGGGTTTATTCTTTTGGAACAATCTTTAAGTATCCTGCTTCTAGGACTTAAAATAATTTGTACAGTATTTACAAATTTGATGTTTAGGCCACCTGTAGATGCTTATGGTGACTTTTAAATATTTAAATAAATAAATAAATAAATAAATGGATGTTGTCATTCTCCTCCATACTCCTAATTTTTTTCCCTTAACTACTAAACCCTCTCCCACCACCACGTCACAGCTACATTGTGAAGAAGCATTTGTAGTAACCAGTGGTGTCATTCCGATAGTCTACACTGGTTCATTTGAATGAAGGTTTGTTGAATCACTTGTTGTGGAGACAGAAAACAAAATGTTTCACTGAGCTTCCCTCTCCAACTAGGACATACTTGATCCAGAAACCTTCTCTGGCAAAAGCAGTAGTAGTAGAAAACCACAACTTTGCCCAGCCAGCCCTACATCTACAGTGGTGATATGTTAGGAAAGATCAAGGAAGAAAAGAAAAGCAGCCCTTATCAGGGAAGGGAAGTCTGGAAGAAGAGAGGCAAAGACTGGAGGAAGAGAAATTGTCATCTGGAAAGAATCTGGTCCTGATCCCCACTTACCTCTATTGCAGGCAAATGCACACACTTCTTCAATGATACATCATGCAACCATTGAAAAATCGGGGTTCACATGCACACATTTTGGCAAGAAAAATATTATTCTGAATGAGGGTACTAGGGTGCTGTGGCTAAATTAGGGCTTACAAAGTGGGACTATTCCAGATCCTGAGAGTTCAGGGATAAAACCTGAAACCTACAGATGACCCATGGGAAATTACAGAAGGCAGGCCTTTATCGTGTCATTAAAATTATTGTTAAGCATCAAATGCAAAGATACAGAATGGGGGATGCCTGACTCGAGAGCAGTACGTGTGAAAAATATCTTGGAGTCCTTGTGGGCAACAAGTTAAACATGAGCCAACAATGTGATGTGGCAGCAAAAAAGCCAATGGGATTTTGGCCTGCATCAATAGGAGCATACTGTCTAGATCTAGGGAAGTAATGCTACCCCTCTATTCCGCTTTGGTTAGGCCACACCTGGAATATTGTGTCCAATTCTGGGCACCACAATTCAAGAGAGATATTGACAAGCTGGAATGTGTCCAGAGGAGGGCGACTAAAATGATCAAAGGTCTGGAGAACAAGCCCTATGAGGAGCGGCTTAAGGAGCTGGGCATGTTTAGCCTGAAGAAGAGAAGGATGAGAGGAGATATGATAGCCATGTATAAATATGTGAGAGGAAGCCACAGGGAGGAGGGAGCAAGCTTGTTTTCTGCTTCCTTGGAGACTGGGACACGGAACAATGGCTTCAAACCACAAGAAAGGAGATTCCATCTGAACATGAGGAAGAACTTCCTGACTGTGAGAGCTGTTCAGCAGTGGAACTCTCTGCCCTGGAGTGTGGTGGAGGCTCCTTCTTTGGAAGCTTTTCAACAGAGGCTGGATGGCCATCTGTCAGGGGTGATTTGAATGCAATATTCCTGCTTCTTGGCAGGGGGTTGGACTGGATGGCCCATGAGGTCTCTTCCAACTCTTTGATTCTATGATTCTATGCCTCTGCACAGAATACATCAGTCAAATAAAAAAGTCAAATCTGACAAATGGCAAAAATATATATCTTGTATAAAAAAATGATGCTTTTGTCCTATTCTGTCTTATCCAGACATTCCTTCCCTCCACCCTGAAAACTGGAGAAGGCTTACATTTGAGACTCAAGACCAAGCTCTGAGATTTTGCAATCCTATGTGATCTAAGGGGAAAGTTCATCTGGGTTCACACTTAAATTATACCGAATCTGGCTTTCAACCGAAGTTATAGAATAATAGTCAACTCTACTTCCAAGCAAAGCAATATGCACATCTGTCTGTTTGGAGTGAGAAGAAAAGATGACATATAAATGAGTCCACTCATTTTTGGGAATCATTACACACTTCTTGGATGCAACTTCCAGAAGTTTCTGCCAACACAACAGTTGGGAACTGCAACCCAACATCTAGATTGCCTCATATTTCTAATCCCTGCTCAAGAACTACAAGCAGCAGCATAGTAAGAAAAATGAAGGCAACAGGAGTATGTAAAAAACCTTTAGATGCTAAAACCTTATTATTTTAAATGGTTGGCTGCATTAAAAAAACCATCAACTGAAGCAAAAAAAAAGGGAGAGAGAGAAAATCAAGATAAAAAATAGCATGACCCACTCAGCTATTGGATTTTGCTTCAGTAAAGTTGTACATCAAATATTTGGGTTGTGACCCAGAATTCTGTGTGTTCACATGTATCCACAAAATTCCTTGTCCTTTAATTTCTTTTAAGTATCTTTTTGTATGTAGGTTACATATTGTTCAATGGATTTTAAAATGGTAACCTGCTTCGAATGCATACTCCTCATGCGTTTCACTTCATGGATGTGTAATGATCCCAACTTTGAAGTCAAAAAGGAACTATGTTGTAACACCTGCACATTGGTGCCTTTGTGAAAATGTGGTGCCTCTTGATTTGGGCATTTATAGACTGTCTCATTAAAAAAAGATAAAACATTTTTTTAAAAAATAAGAGAAAAAATGGCATCACCCAGAGACCTCTAAGAGAACCTTATACAAGTAAGCCACTGAATGACATTTGATAGCTCCCAAATCAACAGGGCAATGAATCTGCTCTGTGGTTTAGATCAAACCTTCTGAAACTATTTAGGGGATAGAGCTGAACTTCTTGGATTGATACTTTAAAATTCAGACTAAAATCCAGAGCTTAGGGATATTCCCCTGCTCCCATTTTAATGTAAAATATTAAATATGAATATTAAGCTTCCTAGAGCATTGGCACTAGAGTAGGTTATAGAGTGAAATTAATAAATGTATGCATATACTATTGTCCCTAAATTGTAACCCCCAAATCTGAGCAATCACATCCCAACTATACTGTAAAACCAACCTTGGCTGCATGTCCACCTATTAATCCCATAACTCATACATTAACCTATAAATGTCATACCTCACAGCCAACCATTGCCGATCCACCATAAGATGAACTTTGTCAATACGGATGTTGTTGACATAATGTAATCGCTTTGGTAAGTCTCGAGTCAAGTAGGCTTTGAAGTGCTGATCTGGTTTTCGGCACTGAAAATAGTAAAGTGCATATGTGAGATCTGCAGAATGGAAGACTGCATACATTTATCAAAATGTACACAGTAGACAATGTAGCTACCTGCATTATTTATTGAGTCTACTTGTTTGGGTTTTAGGAAGATTTCTAATGATAAGTTCTTTCAGATACCCTTTTCATTTCATATTCAGCATGTTTATTTATACAAACTGGATCTCTCTAATTTTAATCTACATACTGATATACACAACATGTATATATAACTGGAAAATAGAGGGAGAAAATGTGGAGGCCGTGACAGACTTTGTATTTCTAGGTGCAAAGATTACTGCAGATGCAGACTGTGGCCATGAAATCAGAAGACGCTTACTTCTTGGGGGGAGAGCAATGTCCAATCTCGATAAAATAGTAAAAAGTAGAGACATCACACTGGCAACAAAGATCCGCATAGTCAAAGCCATGGTATTCCCTGTAGTAACCTATGGATGTGAGAGCTGGACCTTAGGGAAGGCTGAGCGAAGGAAGATCGATGCTTTTGAACTGTGGTGTTGGAGGAAAGTTCTGAGAGTGCCTTGGACTGCGAGAAGATCCAACCAGTCCAACCTCCAGGAAATAAAGCCTGACTGCTCACTGGAGGGAAGGATACTAGAGACAAAGTTGAAGTACTTTGGCCACATCATGAGGAGACAGGAAAGCCCAGAGAAGATAATTATGCTGGGGAAAGTAGAAGGAAAAAGGATGAGGGGCCGACCAAGGGCAAGATGGATGGATGGCATCCTTGAAGTGACTGGACTGACCTTGAAGGAGCTGGGGGTGGTGACAGCTGACAGGGAGCTCTGGCGTGGGCTGGTCTATGAGGTCACGAAGAGTCGGGGACGACTGAACGAATGAACAACAACATATATAATTGTAGCTTAGGTCTTTCTGTCTAAAACTGGAAGTTCAAGAAAGCATTATCTACTTGAAATAAAATCCAGAGGCATGGGTCTTTCGTGTATAATAGACAGCAACCATTTCCTTAACCTTGAGAGCATGGTGCTAGAATCTTCAAACACTTGGACATTAAAAGGTATAATCTAGGTATTTGCACATGTTATACGAGTAGTACATACCATATCTACCAGAGAAATGACAGACTTTAGGAGCAATAACTCAGAAATAAAATGCTTGCTGCTAAGGGGAAGAGATGTTTAAAAAGCTTACTCACTGTAAGGTTTTTAACAATTCCTTCTGAATCAACTGTTTGGAAGAAAATAAAAATAGGTTATACTCAAGATAACATCACCAGGCACATATTTTAGGTATGTATATATACGTATAATAGAACTCTATCAATTCCAGGTGCACTCCATCAGGTCTATGATGTTCAAAGTCTTTTGCAGACTCCTCTATTTAAAGAGAAATTAAAGTAATAATAATATTATAATAACTTTCATTTTTATCCCACCACCACCTCCCAAATGGACTTGGGGGCAGCTTACAAAACAGCACACATGAGTGCAATAACACATAAAATACAAATCAAATATATCAACATTAATAACAACAATATTTAAACATAAAACACTTACAAAAGAAAACCCCAATTCAATTTAAATAAGATATTTAAATATTTAAAGTAATGATGATGGCATATTAATGTACTTCTGTTATTTTTTTAAAAAAATCATTTAATAAAATCAACTGCAGAGACTCAGTCTGGATCCAGATTGTAGTCCAGAGAAATAGAGGTTATTAGGGTGCTCTTAGCAGCAGAGGAAGTGGAAAACTCAAAAACCATTTTTTGTTTCCAATTTTATTTCTGTCTCACAGCTAATTGTAACTTTGAAGGATAAGGGAAGAGTGATTTGGATTCAATAAGCAATGCTGAAGTAAAATATTATCTCTCTGTACCATGGGCTTCATCTAAAGTCTCTTGTTGTGCTTCTGACAAGAAAAATTCACATATTTCTGACATCACATCTAATTTGGTTCTTACTGGGCTTATGTTCAACATGAATGGTAAAATACCATACCATATGGGTTGGATCCAGGCCCTGCCCTCCATCAATGACAGAGTTCTGCTGATGAAAAATGCATTAGCCTGGTTAAGGAGGATCTTCCCTCTCCCTACATTATACCTCACAATGCTAAACCATTGAGCTGCTGAGCTTGCTAACTAGAAGGTTGTCAGTTCGAATCCACGAGAGGAAGTGAGCTCCCACTTTCAACCCCAGCTCCTGCCAATCTAGCAGTTTGAAAACATGAAAATGTGAGTAAATCAATAGGTACCGTTTTGGCAGGAAGTTAAGAGGGCATCCCATGAACTCATGCTGGCTATGTGACCAGGACATGTCTATGGACAATGCAGGCTCCTTGGCTTGGAAATGGCGATGAGCACCTCCCCGAGAGCCAGAGTTGAGCCAGAGACCAAAAGGGAAGCCTTTGCCTTGTCTGTGTATTTGTGTTTCATTGTGTGTTTCAAACACATTGAATGTTTGCCTGTGTCTGTATATATGCTGGAATCTGCCCTGAGCCCTCTTGGGGAAACAGGGCAGAATACAAATAAAGTGTTGTTGTTGTTGTTACAACTCTATTGAGAGGAAGAGACATGGAATTTCTTTCCTGTCAGCATAGTTGTAGGGGTCAAAATTTGGATTCAGCCTGTATCACCTAGATTTATTTTATTTGTCGTGTCAGAGCAACCAGTCCATTGTATTACATTGTATCACCTAGATTATGAACAAGCAATCATATCTAAAAATTGATATGTCACTTGATTAATTAATATGAGTTTCCATTGTTCATGAAAAATCATATTGATTACGGGTTTCAATGAATTGCATCCAATGGACATAATTGTGTTTTCAGTTCCCATCTCCCATATCAGATATCTTAAGCTTCTCGAGACCTATAAAATTCTCTCCATCTCTAGGAATCCAAGAATCTATGATCCGGACTTACAGGTAAAGAAGTCTTTTGGAATATTTCTTGCTCGGATACGAGGTGCTGGCCCTTCATACATATAAAAATCAATTTTATCAAAATAATCTGTCATAAATTCCATCTGGTTGCAGAATGTCTTATCCATGCCTAAATAAAGGAGAAAGAATATTAAAATGAGTACATGTTTAATTTGTAAGATCAACAGCAAAGCATCCAAAATACAACATAATAAAATATTTATACCATGATCAGCCAGAACTATGAGGTTGACACAGTTGTGTAGGTTTCTCTGTTTTAGACCTTCCATTAACATTCCCAGGGTCTGGTCTGCCAACTGCAAGGCCTTAATGGTCTACACAAAAGAAGAAAATATACAATTCACAGTTTTATCTGACTGTGAGATAAACAACTTTCTGAAATGACAACTTCAATGGTTCTAATGGAAAATTCAGTGGACAGATCCCCCATAATCAATACCTAGTGCTCTAATTCTGAGCTCAAAGTGGTCAGTTCAGTTTACAAATTCTGCCATATTCATATTCCGGTAAAAGGATGAAAAGAAATTCATATAAAAGACAGGGCTTGTCTATTAAGGAAGGATAATTTTCATCGCCTACTTTTCGTCCCATAACACTGCTCAGATTGTACAACTGCTCTTTCTAAATCATAGCTATTGTTGATATTACTCTGTTGTAACTTTTAAGACTTGTAACCCAGAAGTTTTTAAGATCTTTACTCAAACGCAACCACAAGCTTTTTATGCCAGTATTTTACTGAAACCATTAAGCACTTGTACCTGAATATTTTAAGCCTGTTCAATAAATGTTCTTGTTATTTTTATCAACTTAAACCAGCCTCTGTGTGAATACCTTTGTGGTCAAAGCATTATTTAAGTCGGCTTTCAACAGCCTCTAAGGAACTTTAGTGGCACTGTGAGTGTTCATAGAACAAAGTCTCAACATAAACTCAGCCTGTTTATTATTAATATGGTGGCAGCGGAAACCTTTTGAATAATCATTTTAAGTCTCTCAGTTCCAGTGGTTCCCAGTTCCTATCTTTTAAATATATAGTGGATCAGCAACCATACTCCCTCTATATTTTTGGTGAGCTAGTCTGTAGTAATGGTGGTGTCATCGTTATTGTTTGGTTGAGTAGCGTTGGGATTATTTTTCTAAATTTCCCCGTCTGATAAATCAATTTAAATTCTTACTACTACTCGTCTGCATCATTATACAGCACTTCTGGAATATTGCACTTTTTTTACCCCCTGAATTTCAGTATTCTATCTCTAGAAAAATTACAGTTGCTCCTCTTCTCTTTTACAAGACAACATAGCCAGCAAAGATTAATTCATCTTTACAATAAAATATGTAATACAATTATAACATCATGCAAATAAATAAGAAATAAGTAGAATTAAAAGAAAACAAAAAGCAAGACTTACTCCTCCACTAACTGGTCCATACGAGTGTCCAGCTTTGTCAGGTTCCTCAATATACAATGTATAGAAATCGGGCCTATGATTCAAAGGGAAAGCGCATTGTGAGCAAATGAAAAGGGATCCCCACTAACCATTCTGCAAAAAAGTGGCAATTAAGATGTATTGTTTTCTCAAGAAGTGTAGCCACCAGCAGGAGAGCTGAGGATTCTTAGTGCAATTTTAACACAGGAGACCCTTTGCTTTTCAGAAAATCGGAAAATCCATGTCTGATGAATGTAATGGAATAAGTTTCTCATTATGTTCTTGCATTTACTCTATATGACTTCAGAATCATTTAGAATTTAGAGAGGGTTAATGCATGAACTGTGATAAAAAGCATCTTGTAACCAACAGCGTTTGAAAATTCGAGAAGTATTTCTAGACTACACCTCTCCCAAAATGGCTTCATCCAAGACACATACAATAGAGCTATTGTATTGAGAAAAGATTTTGGGGTAGATTAATAAATCATTTTTTTTCTATTCTGAGATAGATTACTTTGAGACGTATTAAGAACAAAACAGAATACGATGGAAAGCCGTTCATGTGTCCATCTGTTTTGTTCACTTTGGGCGCTTTTAGACTATGGAATTGCAGCACTATGATTCCACATTAACTGCCATAGCAATGGCCTATAATCTTGGGATTTGTAGTTTATGGAGAGGCATTTAGAATCTTCAAACAGAGCATTCCTCTAATACCTCATCAAATCTACAAAATCCAGGATTTAATAGCAAGCAGCCATAGCAGTTAAAGTAGTTCAGTGAAAGGGCCCATGGAACATCTGTCTTTTCAGGTGATAGAAGCACATTGGAAAGGACATCAAACATATCTCCCATCTTACTTACTGGGTTCAAGTTTTCAAGCATTTGAATTATAATTTTGTACAAGTTTTCAAGTGTTTGGATATCGTTTTGGTTTAAATGTTGAAACCCTTGGATTACAGTTTCTTGTTTTTAACTTTTGGGATTTTAGATTCAAATTTAGAGTGGGTCACTGCTCTTTGTTACATTCAAGAATATCAAGCTTATTGAGATAACTTTGAAAATGCTTTTACGGTTTGGTTTTTTATTGTACCTTAATGATTGCTTAGTCTGCTGATTTTGGAATGATTTTTGGATTATAGTCTATGTTTGAAACTGCCTTTTCTATAGCATATCCTTTTCTTAATAAACTTATTACTTATTGTTGAACTGTGTAGTTTTTGGGTGAAAAGGAGTCACACAGGCGGTTGGGCTGCAATAGGAACTTGGGTCCCTTCTACACTGCCGTAAAATTCAGTTCTCTGAAAGAAGATAATCTGGATTTTATATGGCAGTGTTGGGAAGTGGGAGGAGGAGAGGGAAACTGGGACATTTTTAAATGACTGAGAGGCTTAACCTGAACTGTTAATCCTGACAACTGGGGTGTGCAGGACAGTTTGGCGTTGTTCTAGATCTGCTTTTGGCAGTTATATTATTACATGAGATTTGCTATTCTTCTCTTTGTTAATAAACATAGTTAATCGTAATATTCTACATGTCTACTGAGTACTGAAGTCCCATGTCCTAGAAACTTACAATGTGGAATCAGTGCAGTTTTACATGACTTTAACTGCCATGGCTCAATGCTATAGATTCATGGGAGGTGTCATTTTACAAGACCTTCAGTTTTCCCTACCAAAGAGTCCTGTTACCTCACCACACTACAAAGATTCCATAACATTGAGTTATTTGTGTCAAATTACATTAATTCTACAGGGTAGATATAGCCCTGGAAAATGAGGACATAACTTGTCCTGAAGCCCAATGGAAGAAAATATTTTATATCCATACCCACCACATTTGCTTTATAGTTAATTGAAGCTGATACGGACCTATCCTGTCTAGTATGAGCCAGAGAAGAAACATACATTGTGAGGCAGGGGACATATCATTTCATATGCAATGATATCCTGCCCTTTTCTAGCACAGGCTCAGCAGCTCCCTTATATTTCCTATAAAGTGTAACTTCTACCCTGAAATTATTCATAAATAAAAAAGGAACAAAAAAATCAAAATAATCAAGATGGGAAAAAGTAAAGAGACATTTGTGACAATTTGGTGTTTTGTGAGACCAAGTCATTTTTGACTTATGAAAAGGTTTTCTTGCAAGATTTGTTCAGTATGGGTTTTGACTTTCATTCTCTGAGGCTGAGAGACTGTGGCTTGGTCAAAATCACTTGGTGAGTTTCCGTGCTGAGTGGGGATTCAAACCCTTGTCCCCAGAGCAATGGTTCAACCCTCCAACTACTACACTGCATTTGCTTTGGCTAGGAGCGATTATATTCCTAAAGAAAATCAGGTGAATATCAAAGGTCAGGCTGAAAGACAAAACCGGAAGAAAACAGGGAAATGCAGTCTTTGATTCGAATTGATTGACATCTCATGAGAACAGAAGCAGAACTTGGAGCCAGATTTCAAAGTTTCCTTGGCAATTACCTCTCAGACTTGGGCCGATCAAGCCATCTCAGCAATTCTGAAACTCTTGCTTCAAATGCAACTGATCTATATGAAAGAAAATTAAAAATTAGGCTTTAAAAAAACACAATGCAATAGAGCAATGGCATTGACAAAAGGTAGATTACTGGATCAAAGCTGTTTCTATTCTGGGCAAGATTATTTTGATTCCTTTATGTATATTTGGTGCCCAGAAATTTCACTGCAAAAAGTAAGTTAATGGTTAAATGCTTTGTTTTTACACCTATGCCATTTTGGTCAATGTAGGTAAATCAGAATTCTATTTACAGGGTATGCAAATTAGTATTGTATTTACAAACATACCTAACCATGATGTCCATTGAATATGGTGGGATTTACCTCTGCACAAGCATGTTCCATTTCATATATAAAAATATATTTAATATATTTTTGTGTTACTCATTTATTCTTGCAAAAATTGAAGAAAATATTTCCTTTCCAATTAAAATATTATCAAGAAAATCATTTTGTGATATGATATTATTTAATATTAAGCTGTGTAATAGTATAGAATGATTTCCTACCCACATACAACAAAATATGGAATGTTCTAGGTCCCCTAGTTGATTCTGTGGTATGCATTCACCAGAAGTTACCATAGAGTCACATTGGGGAGAAGGTGAGGCTAGCAAATTCCTCAAGAAGATACCACTCTGGGAATATTCTGGGTCCTCCGAAGTGACTGTATGATAGCATCCGGTGGAAGTAATTCATTTCAATAAAATTCCCTTATTAGCTGTGGTTTTGTTTTCTGGCCATGTTTTAGTTCTAACCCACCCATGTTTTTCCCTTCTTGCATCAACCTTTTACCTTCCCACAGAAAGGCCTGTAAATGCAGAAAGAGTGCTATAGGAGTACATTGGTTGGGATCCTGTTATTAATTGAAACAGATCCATTGAATCAACAGTTGAATGATGAGTCAATACATAGATTAACCCAACCAATTCAATTGTTCTATTCTAGCTGTGATTAATGATAGGATTTCACTCTGTAACCTTAAACTACTAGCTTTGGGAATCGTCGTTGCCCCCCTCTGCCCCTGGATTATCTTAAGTTTGTGTATGTAATCTGGACAAGATAATTGGGCAAAACTGAACTTGGTTTTAGGACCAATGAGATTCTGTTTGTCAAGTAACACCTTATAAGTAGTGAGTCAGGAGAAAGTGAAACTTCAGCTATTTGTCTCCCTACTGAATCCATTATGATAGAGGTCCCCAAACTAAGGTCTGTGGTCTGGATGCGGCCCTCCAAGGTCATTTATCTGCCCCCTAAATCTTAGAATTATGATTGCCCTAAGTCTGAAATGACTTGAAGGCACACAACAGCAACAATCCTAATTAACTTGACTAAAGCAGACCCACACTTCACATACTAGTAAGTTTATGTTGGTTAAATTCTTATTTTAAATATTGTGTTGTTCTTTCATACTTTCCCACTACAAATAAGATACATGCAGTGTGCATAGGAATGCATTCAGGGTTTAAAAAAACCAAAACAAAACAAAACTATAGCCCAGCCTGTTAAGGTATATAGAAAACTGAGTTAATTTTTGAGAGGATCAGCACTAAGGTTATGCAGATGTATGTGTGAAGGTGGATTGCATGTATCATTTCAGAAATATTTTGAATTTTAAATGATACAGCAGTAATTATACTCAGGTACATTTATCTGTATCCAATTACAGCACAGGTACAAGTTCTTTTTCCAAGAAAGACTTCACATTTGACTTACCCATTATATACCATATATATATTAGGGAATGTTTCATTGATTTTTACATCAGAACCAGGCCAAAAGTAGGTGGCAGCTTTCAATCCTTGGTACATTGCTGTATGCCAGATCTGCAAGAACCATAGAGATTCACTATTTGAAGACACTCATTTCAACAGGGCAAGCCTATATAGAAACCCTCTAAAACTGGAGGTTTTCATGGAACACTGCTTGGCATAATTGATTCAGATGAATAACAAATAAAGCAAGGGCTTTGTATTGGTGAAACATTAGCTCCAGAACTGTTGTTATTGAATGCTTGTCAAGTTCATCTCAAATGGTTGGAAACTGGTCAAAGCCTTTTTATATTAAATGGATTGGCAGAGCCAAGCTACAGACTTGCCTTTAATCGTCCCATGATTTGGTGAAGCTGTTAATTTGCTTAATTTATGCTTCTGTCCTATTTTTTGTTTTGGATTTGGTGTTATTTCAATATTAAGAAAGAAACATACTTCTCAATACTGAAGTAACTAAAAACCCAGTGCAAACCACACATTCTCTGTGGGAGAAAATGGTAAATATGGCATTGAAGGTAAAAGATTAACAAATACACTAGGCTATAACTGTACAGGGAGATTAATTCAGTTACCCATATCTTTTTCAACTCTAAGATGCCATTGATTGTAAAATGCAGTTTGCACACTGATTTCAGCACCACCAACAGATAGATATATAGCACTCTTGCTTCTATAAAACACCCTGTTTTTAGAAATATTTTTATATGGGTTGGAAAGCATGTTTAAGGGCCCTTCCACACAGCCCTATATCCCAGAATATCAAGGCAGAAAATTTCACAATATATGCTTTGAACTGGGTTATCTGAGTCCAGACTGCTATATATTCCAGTCCAAAGCAGATAATGTGGGATTTTATTCATCCGTGTGGAAGGTGGCCTTAGAGCCCTTCCACACAGCCATATAACCCAGAATATCAAGGCAAAAAATCCCACAATATGGCTTTGAACTGGGTTATCTGAGCCCACACTGCCATATATTCCAGTTCAAAGCAGAAAATGTGGGATTTTATTGCTCTGTGTGGAAGGGGCCTTAGAATTAATGAAACACAGTATTTTAACCCTGGCATCTAGGAGAGAAGCCTTATATGCCTTATTTCCCTCCTCCTGGTCTGCAAATTGGGTTCAAAGTCCGAAGTGAGTTCAGAGTCCAAAAGTACTTTGCATTCAATTGACCCAATGTAGGGAAAGAGATTCGGTAGATTCAGATAAAAGCAAACTGCAGCAGCATTTCCTGGTTTGTCTCATCAATGCCTTTTGTCATCTTGATTAAACTCTGATGTTGTTTGGCTAAATGAGTCCCCGTTTTCATCTGTGAAATGTTGGAGGGTATTAAACCATTTTTAAAAGCTGATTGATGGTGCAGTTTAGCCTTATATTTCCAATTTCCGCACCCTTATCAACAATACTCAATAGCCGAATGTGCTTTACTCTGACCCATTCTAGACTATTCCACATAGGTCTTATTCACATTTAAAGACTACTCACTGGTTGTCCACTCCACCAGGCAGGATTTGATTTCGCAGTCCCAGAAAGTGAGAAGTTCTGGTTTAAGTTTACATCATACATATTGTTGTCAATTATGCCGTGGGATTCTGGATATAAACCCTGTACAGTGAGACAGACATTTAAGTAAGGTGAATCACATATGCTAACCTTAAAGGGCATTAGTATTCTAGGACCTGTTATGTGTACTGCTATAAGAAGTCAAAACTAGATTTCTGCCCCATTGTCATATCTGCTAATATAATATCATGATTATCTCATATCTTCCATTCCCAACCCATCTGTAGCCAATATGTTGCTATCCACATAATATATTGTTGTAAGCTATTATGGCCAATTAAAAACTGCTAGCTTTACAAAAACTTAAAAATTGCAGGAATTGTTTGTTGATATCGATTATCAGGGCTGCCTGTGAGTTGGGGTTCTCCTTAAGCCACTTCTACCTGCATTTCTGGATCCTACTTGGGTTCAGGCTGCAGCCGTGGTGAGTAACTAACTATACCTCAGAATTTAACACTACATCACCGTACCTGATACATGACTGCCTTTCACTACTTATTTCATCTTCATTATCAGTTGACAGTGAGAATTCAACTGTGTGATCTTAAGAATATGTATTTATGAGTTTATCTCCGTTCAATGGAACATATTCCCAATAAGCCAATTTATAGGTTTATAAATAGAACTGTAGACACAATGATTCATGTCACAGGGACCTACCACACAGACATATAACCCAGGCCCTTCCAGACAGGCCCTATATCCCAGGATCTGATCTCAGGTTTTCTGCCTCAAACTGGATTATGTGAGTCTGCACTGCCAGATAATCTGGGATAAACAGAAAACCTGGAATCAGATCCTGGGATATAGGGCCTGTCTAGAAAGGCTCCCAGAATATCAAAACAGATAATCCACAGTATCTGCTTTGAACTGGATTGTATAAGTCCACACTTCCATAAAATCCAGTTCAATGTGGTTTTTATACAGCTGTGTGAAAGGGGCCATAGACATGAAATGAAGTTATGACCTCCTTTCCTAAACAAGCTGAGTATTCCTTGTCTGAAATGTTTGGGACCAGAAATGTTCTGTATTTCAGGGTTGCTCCCCATATTTTAAAATGCTTGCATTTACATCACGAGATATCTTTTCTGCTGCATATAAACCTTATTTGCATTACCTTAAAGGTAATTTTAAACAGACCATATATATGATACAAAGTATGTATACATGGAACTATCACAAAACAAACATGTAACTATCTCAGCCATGCATGCAGAAAATTATGGATTTTGGAATGATATTCTGGATTTTGAATCGCAGTTTATGGAAACTGAAAATGTACAATACATAGTTACTTTATAGGTTCCCTTTAGTCCTCTAGAGTCCCCTAATGGCGCAGCAGGTTAAACTACTGTGCTGCTGAACTTGGTGACCAAAATGTTGGTGGTTTGAATCCGGGAAGTAGGGTGAGCTCATCTTCTGCCAATCTAGCAGTTCAAAAACATGCAAATGTGAGTAGATCGATAGGTACTGCCTTGGCAGAAAGATAATGGTGCTCCATGCGCTCATGCTGGCCACATGACCATTGTCTATGGACAATGACGGTTCTTCGGCTTAGAAATAGAGATGAGCACCACCCCCTAGAGTCAGACACAACTAGACTTAATGTCAGGGGAAACTGTTACCTTTATCTTTACCTTTATCTCAGTCCTCTGTTTAACTATCACAGGCATTTCAGACAAATACTTTGTAATAAGGAAACATACTACCCATCCCTGGAGGGAATGTGTGATATTTTGGGAGAATTTCCCTAACTCAGACTGCAGTTCTAAAGACCTAGAACCTAACAAATGGAGTGCTTCTGTCCCAGACACTCTCTCTACTGCTAGCAGAATACAAGCAAACATGGAGTCACTTTTCATTGGACTTTAAACCTTTTCAACCCTTTTGACTAATTGAAGTGAAAAGTGCTGATCTAAAATGAATGTTGTTCTAAGATATGAGTCCAATATATTCACATTTTTCCTTCCCTTCTCACCACTATATCCCTGCATTTTCAAACCTTCGGAGGTCAGGGTTCCAACTTGAGGGGAAGAGGTAACCAGAGAAACTTTCATTGTGCTTCATAGGGACCTGGTCTTCCATTCTGAAAGCCCTTCCACACAGCTGTATAAAATCCACGTTGAACTGGATATGACTGTGTGGACTCATATAATCCAGTTCAAAGCAGATATTGTGGATCATCTGTCTTGATATTCTGGATTATATGCCTGTGTGGAAGGGCCCTGTGATCAGAGCTTCACCAAAGACCTTAGAAGGAGAGATTTTCTCCTTCCTATTAATGAGCAAACAGCATTCTTTCAGTAAGAGGACTGCAACCATAGGAACCTCCTGATATACCCATGGAAAAAACTCATTTCTACTTATACTTCTTACCAAGTAGGTTTTGGAATAAAATTTCAGTAAGAGTGACACGGCCATTCTTTTCTGTTCATTATTTCTTCTTGATATGTTTATTTAATTATACAAGGGAGGAAGGGAGGAAGGAAGGAAGGAATACAAACAGCAAAGTTAGCCATGGTAGACAGAAAAACAACTACTTACTGTAACTATCGTGTAATGATTTGTGAAAGTTTTGGTTGGGTAAGCAGCTCTCATGTACTTTGTATATGTTCCACATTTTTCTGCAACAGAATATGCTTAATTATTATACAACTCCAATTGGGTATTATTATTCCGGCCATTGTAGTTTAGGGTGTGCAATTCTCATACACATCCCTTAAACTAAGGGATACAATTACTTACTGAGTTTTTCAATGTTTGGCAGTAAAGCACTCCATGTTTCCAAGTATTCCGCCCTAAAGCCATCCATGGAAAAAAGAATGAGTGGCGACCGATCAAATCTGAAAGAAAACACACAAATAAATATGGTATGAGTCAGGTGGTGTAAGATATTGCTGAAAACTCCACATGTAAATTGGAAAGAAACACAAGCTATTATAGGATAATCAAAACCTAAAGTTTAGAAGATTAACTTTTAAAAACAATTCATTCCCGTGACTTGTTACAGTGTTTTATAAAAGCCAAATTGCGGCTATTGTTACTCATTACAATGTTACAAAAAATAACCTATTGCGGTACTAAGTATGCTTAAAAGTTATAAGACTAAGGGCAGTTCAATCAGGAATAAGGCTAGATGCTAGTTAGATGGCTTTCTCAAAAAATTGTGGATAGAGTTACAAGTTTGTAGTTCAGGAAAATGTAGTAGATGTAGTATATCTTGATTTCAGTATGCTCCCCCATGATATTGTTAGAGGCAAGCAGGTGTAATGTGGGCTAGGTAGTGTTAGGTAGATTTGTAATTGGTAGATAGATTGAATCCAAACTTGCTCATTGTTGTTCTTCATCCTGAAGAGAAAAGACTAGGGTTCTGTCCTGGCCCTAATGATATTATACATCTTTAGAAATTACTTGGATGACGGAACAGAAAACATACTTCTTAAATTTGCAGATGACATCAAAGAGGATCTAGGAGTCTTAGAATATTACAAGATAAACATGAGTCAACAGTTTGGTATGGTAGCTAAAATGGCAATGCAACTATAGGTTGCATCAGCAAGAACATATCATCCAGACTGAGGAAGGTAGCAGTGCCAAGTAATACATCTAGCTACAGTAATACATCTAGTTTTGAGCACCATGGTTCAAGAAGAACATTGACAAACTAGAATGTGTCCACAGGATGATAGCCAAGATTTTCACAGCCAGAACTCAAGCCCTATATAGAATAACTAAGGGGGCTAAATATACTTAATTTGGAGAAGAAAAGACTTAAGAGGCAGAAGGACTGGTGTCTTTCATCTGATGCTGGAGCAAACTTATTTACTGCTGCCTCAGACATGAACCAAAGGATTCAAATTTCAAGAAAAGGGATTCTGCCTAAATACTGGGAGAACTTTTTTTTTTACTATAGCAGCTGTTTAGCCATAGGAATAAGTAGCCTCAAAGGGTAATTGGCCCTCCTTCTCTGGTGTTTTTTTTTTAACCAAGAGTTGGATCGCCATTTTTTCTTGGGGTGTTTTAGTTCTAGATTCCTACATGGCAGGGAGCTGGATTAATGCTGTGGTCCCTTTCAGGTTTGTGATTCAATAGTAGTATATACACAGACACAGTCATGTTGACCATAAGATAAATTACCAAGTCCTTATTGTGGTACCATCTTAATGGGTGGGGCAACCAAAAGGCACAAAATTCTTTGTGCAAACATTCAGAAAAAAAAGGTTTTTCCAGATGATAAAGATGGCTTTAAAAGTATGCAGAGGCTGAGGGAGAAGAAAGTGACACTGTTTACTATTAGATTATCTGTATGCTGTGTTGAGGTAATATAGAGAAAGAATGTGTAGGCTATCAGATTATATGCTCCAATGGCCCTGAGATCACTGAGAACAATAAATACAATGCAAAAAGAGCAATAAAGGTTGGTTCTCTATTTGAAAAAAAATCACTCCTTGAAAACTCAGACTTACCTCTATCCAATATAAAACTCATATAATCCTTAATTATGAATTCCTCTAAAGACCCCTATATAATCAGGGATGGAGTTAATTTTTAAACATTTTTTAACTACCTTAACCTTTTTAAAGAATGGTTTTCAAAATTTTCACAGAGAATTGTATGCCTGTTGGTTAAACTAATAAAGGTTTTAAATAGTACAAATAATCAATCAGCCATTAGTTTATACAAGCATATCCAAAGAAGTTGCATATTCAGGTGATTTAAATGTGTGTCATGTAGCAAATGAGAAATCAAAGTGTTGTAATCCAGAAAGAAAAACGATCCGTTCATAGGTTAGACTATGATGTGTAGATATTTCTACTTTTTTATCTTTTCATAATTCATTAACTTATTTTAAAGCTATAATTACAAGTTAACTATGTAAAGTGTGACCACTGGATTGTAACCTCTGGTTAAGGGGCAATAATCCATTGAAAAACACACTGAAAACACTCACATAGATAACATGCCTACATTTAAACTTCAAAGCTCATGATCTGTAAACATGCATATTTTAGACCTGTGGAAAGATAAGGAGTTTCAGTGAAAAGTAATTTGGAATAGGAAAATGGTCAGAGAGAGGATGCGTCTGCTCAACTCTTTCCAGGCTCTTTATTTTACTGCTGCAACTCCTTCTCTGTCCACTTTTCCCTCCACATGTTTCTCACCCAAGAAGCACCACAGAATATTGCAGCTTCCATTACAGGCTTGGAGTGGGTTTATTCTATGCCTTCCAAGAAGGTGCAGAATAAATCTACTGTCTAATTAATTCACCACAAACCATGGTTTTCCTGGTTTGTGGTGAATTAATTTGGGACTGTCCAAAAGTTGTCTGGGCAGCCCCTCCTTTATTATGGTAGATAAATAAAGGTACTGTCTGGACGGGCCCAGCGTGGACTCAGATAACCCAGTTCAAAGCAGGTATTGTGGATTATCTGCCTTGATAGTCTGGGTTATATGGAAGGGCCTTGAGTCAGGCCTGTAGCCGGGGGGGGGGGGGGGGATAGGGGTTCAACCCCCCCCCCAAAAATATTTCAGATTTTTTTAAAAACCTGCTTTACTCATGAATTTTAACTGGTTAACCAAATCCCCATGCTAAGTCTATGAGACGCTAAAAATTAAGAGTCCCTCCAGCACTGCAAGCACTATCTCAAGCAAATCTTGACAATTTATTCACACTGTCATTACCTGCAGCAATAGCCGATGTAGCGAAGCAACCAAGTTGGAGGGGGGGGGGGTGTTGAATGCTCTCATTAAGGAGGCCAGACTTGGTGGAGGTGGTTGCCAGGGGCGGAGCTGCAGGCTACTGAAGGCTGCTCTGCCCCCTGCTGTGCTCTTTGCTTCAGCGTGAGCTAAGAGGCAGGTTTCAAACCCACCCCCTGAAATTTTCAAACCCCCCCCCCAAAAAAAATTCTGACGACGGCCCTGCTTTGAGTTCACACTGCCAATGTGGATTTTGTATAGCTGTGTGCAAGGGGCCTAAGAAAAATTGCTTAAGTTCATAGGTGAAATGAAGGGGCAATAAGTGGGTTAAGGATTAATGTGGACCAAACTGCTACTGAAAATTTTAATGATTTCTGGGTGAAAGGCATCTAAAATTAGGGTTGGAGAGTTTGGAGTCTCTTGAGGAGCTTGGTGATATACAAAACAGAGGAGAGAGTATGAAACTTAATGAAATGCACTTTTTCAATCCTATTTTAGATGCAGGGAAAGTGGGTGGATTGCTTCGTAAATAGAAAGAAGGGTTTACCTGATTTGCAGAGGAAGCATCGATAACTACAGCAGCAGATAAGACATTTGTTTCTACCCACACATGTCAAAAGGCAAATTAAAGCTATTTTGGGCACAGATGTTAAAAAAAGACTAGAACAACCCACAAGCTGCTCTCCATATACTTGGTTATAAAAACCTAACAAAGAACATAAATAAATAATCAACAGTCTGGTGGCCTTTCACCATCTCTAAATTTGTTTTCTGAGGTAGCTGCCTCACTCTGCTAAGTGATAGAGCTGGCTATTGAAAATAGGCTATCGTGGTAGCACAATACAGGCAATTCCATGTTGGAAGAAAAGAAGCTAACAGTACAGTTAAGAATCCTGTAAACTACCAACATTCACTGAAATTTTTTATTGACTTGGGCAAGCTGGCCTTCCCCATATATGGTCCTCTCCACTGCTGTTTCTGCTTAGAATGCCATTTCTCATCTGTTGTTTATAATGCCTCTTTGTGTGAGGAGACTATAAAGAATACATGTTCTTTTATAACTTAGATGCCAAACAAACTAACTGAAATCCTTACCCTGATGGGCAATGAGCAGCATTTAAAGAAGCACATTCTACATTTTGCCAAGGTGTTTCTCCTGTAAAATAAAACAGATATATAAATTTTATATTTTAAATGCAGACATGTAAATTGGGTGGAGAATTTCTAGGGATACAGGAGGCTTCCCAGTGCATTTAGGGCCCTTCCACACAACCATATAGCCTAGAATATCAAGGCAGGTAATCCACAATATCCACTTTGAACAGATTAATAGGGACACAACAAGAGTATATCTTTCAAAAGGTAAAGTTATATTCATAGTTTCCTATAGGTCTCACTTGTATTGCACTGATCTATTAAGTTTTGAATATATTTTGAATTAGTTTTTAAGGATTTTAACTGTTTACTTGTTAATATCATTAATATTTAATTCTATTCTAATGTTTTATATTTGCAGATTTTAAATGGTATTTCTTTTGGTTTTTCTATAAACCATTGGGGGGGGGGGGCTTATAGAATAATAATAAGAAGAATATTTCCCCACTAAAGCTTTAAAGTAAATTTTACTTAATTCAACGACTACTCTTTTTTTTTTTTTTTTTTTTTTTTGGAAACACATTTAGGAGAATATAAAAGAAATCCTTTTGGATACCTTTGCAAATGCTTTTGTAGTCTGTGCAACAATCTTTTTTCTGCAAGCAGTCCTCAGAACAGGAGCAGAGGGTTCTGGGCATCCGTGTCTCACCACAGCGTGCTTTAGAGCAAGACCAGCTTTGAGCTTTAAAGAAGCATAAAGTGATTACTTGGGCATGACACAGGATAGACATCTGGAAAACTTTTCTGATGGGAATCTTGAATTTTCCTAGGAAGAGAATTCCCAGTGGAAAAACACAAACACATACAGAAACATTTTCCCATGTGTTGGTGAAAATGAAGTGTGTACTTTTCAAATATGCTGAATGCACATGTGGCCTTAAGTTTTTCTGGTACAAAGTCTTCAGTGATGGTAGTAATGTATGCCATATGTCTAATGTTTTGCTTTATTTTTGGATGCACATAATGGGTATTACAAGCTCTATTTTGAAGCTTCCCCAATTTTGTTCATCCCAGTTTATAGACTTCAATTCACATTGTTGCACACGTTCACACTGTGCACCTTTTAATACTGCATTTCCAAGCTGCCTGCAATCTATGTTTAGTGCTCAGTGAAGGTGTGATATTTAATCAGAAGTCACTGATTAACTAGTTTCCCCTTGCATCCAAAGTGGAAAAGAAGCAGCTTTTGAACAAATCAGGATATTATGCTTGTTCTGAAGTTAGAAAACATAATTTCTCATCTTGGACACATTGAGAAACTATTAACTAGTGAATTCTGCATTGCTTTCAGGCACATCAAGGTAGGGGAAACAGCTGCTTGTATAACCAAAAGGATTGTTCATATCTTCTAAAACTTTTTTCCACTCATGATGCCTTTCCACCCAAAAAATTCTTACCCTGGATATAAAGGTACAAAAATCAAACATTTACTGATAATAAAACAGTATTTGCAAGGCTTGCTAAACATGCTGATTTTCCTTTTACTGGAACACAGCTGAAATCTACTGTAAACACTGCATGTTGTTGTTAACAAATTTGTATAAATGGATGATGTTCAGAAAACTTTTACTGTTGCCATTTTTTCTAACCTCCCAACATTGGGCTAAGGGGATCGCATTTGGGATCAGGACCCAAGCGGTGATGTAGATAATCATCTGAACTGAACCAGTAAATACATGGAAACCTTAGGGGTGCGTCCCAACAGCAGCCAAATCTGCTCCAAAGCAGGTTTTTAAAATCCACATGGATTTGGATCCCCCCAAAATGGGTTTACCACTGGGGTATCCAGCCACCCTCCCCCAAAAGCCCTTAAAAGGAGAAATAACTTGCCTGGCTGCCATTAAGATACTCCTGGAATCCTCCTGGTGCATAGAAATGATGCACCAGTAGGCGGGGGGCAAGGAGGAAAATCACTCCCCCCCCCCCCCGTCTGCCTAGGCACTTCATTTCTAAACACCAGGAGGACTCCAGGAGTACCTTAATCATGGTAAGTCATCACTAGAACCCCCAGTGGCACAGTGGGTTAAACCCCTGTGCCGGCAGGACTGAAGACCGACAGGTCGCAGGTTCGAATCCAGGGAGAGGCGGATCAGCTCCCTCTATCAGCTCCAGCTCCTCATGCAGGGACATGAGAGAAGCCTCCCACAAGGATGATAAAAACATCAAATCATCCAGGCATCCCCTGGGCAACGTCCTTGCAGACGATCAATTCTCTCACACCAGAAGCAACTTGCAGTTTCTCAAGTCGCTCCTGACACGACAAAAAAAAGTAAGTTATTTCTTCTTTTAAGGGCTTTTTCTGGGGGGGGGGGAGTGGGTGCTCATGGAGTCCAAAAAACTGAGAGAGCTGTGTGGATTAGGCCTGGGGACTGTGTGACACTAGATCTTACCAGGTATCTAAGTAATTAATTTGCTTTTATCGGCGGGGTCATTTGGACGCATTTGGAAAAAAGCACGAGAGGCCCCGCAATTTGGGGCCTTTCTGGAAGGGCCCTGGGACTGTTCACTATGAAGAAGGTGAAGTTCTATAGGCTCTGGGTATTACTAAACTCAGGGTGAGTTTAGACTGGTCAGTTAATCCACAGGCAATCTAGAGCAGAAATGGCTAAGAAGTGGCCACATGGGCATTGGACATCCTACATTCACACCCACATGGCCCAGTCTTGCTGGACCATCACTCCATCTTCCATGTTGTCTCTTCCAGCCAGCCATAGAGTATGTGAGCTCCTGGCCATCACAGGTGGCCATTGTGATAGCAGCTAAAACATCCACATAACCAGGAAGAATGGATAGCTTGATATGCACACTGTGCTGATAAGCCTGTGTAGTTTCATCCTAAATCTTAGGGAAGTCACTAGTTCAAGTCAGTTTGTTTATAGAGTCTACCATGCAACATCAGTGAGCTGTTGTTTGGTTTACCTGGGGACTGAAGTAACCATTTAACAGAATAAAATGGTTTAATTCATTTTGAGATGGCTTGGCTTGCTTTCTCTTTCAAGAACTTTGAGTCAGTCTAGAATGAAATCATCTGAACCTGGATCTACTTGTGGATCTACACTGCCATATAATGCAGTTTCAGAATGTAGATTAATTGCATTGAACTGAGTTATACGAGTCTACACTGCTAATTAATCCAGTGTAATGCAGTTAATCTGCATTCTGAAACTGCATTATATGGCAGTGTAGATCCAGTCTGAGTCAACAACCATACTCACTTGGTATGACACAGGCTTCCTCGTAATCCCAGCAGCAGGCCTGACGTTCTTTACATCTGTCATCACAGCTACAGCCGGCAGTCGTTGTATCTGATTTTTCAAAGCATCTGAATCTACAGCTCACTTAAATTAAACAAAGAAAATTAACTATATAAATATTTCCAGATCTCTTAGGAAGGTGTACATTGATATAGGTTTCAAGTATATATGTGGAACTTCATCCTGTTTTAAGCAAATGGATAGCGCTAGTGTACCAAAAGTGGGGAAACTCAAGTTCTCCAGATGTTGCTGGGATACAACTCCTGTGGACCCTCAACATTGGCTCTAAAAATGGAAGAAGTTATAGTCCCACAACAATTAGAGATCCACGTTACTGCAATGGTCAAGGTAGGGAATTTCACTCCTTTCCAACACGTATTTTTGTTTTTCAACTGACAGTTAATTTTTAACTTTAGGAAAGCTGTGTGAGCATATTAAACCCCATGCCTTGTTTCTCAATAGCTTCCATTTTAGTTCTAGTCCTGCTGGTGTCCCCCATCTATGGCCCCATTATCCTGCCTTTTCTCTCTACAAGGAGACTCAATGCGGTTTCAAACTGCATCACATAGTAGTGTAGATGGGGCCTGGGTTCCTTGCTGTTAGGAGGAACAATGTCACTTCTATCTGAAGACATATCTCTGAGCACATCAAAACGTCAAGACAGAACTCAAAAGGGGTGTTTTCCTTTTACCCAGAGGAATACAAGAATAACAAGGTGTTCTTGGTCATAATATTTGGTAATGTAAGAACACTGACATTTCAAGGACTATTTCATTTCATTCATCTACTTTGGCATAAAGTGTTATGAACAGAACATTCTATTTTTTTTATTTTTTTAGGTTTCTGTTTTTTTACTAGTACTTTGCTTGAAATTTTCAATCACTGTTGGGTGGAAATGGGATGTGCATAAAAGTTTTTTCATGTACTTTATTGCCTTCTCTCCTTGCCTCCAGCAACATGAGCATTCTGAATAGGGTCAAGATATTTTTTTTACCCAGATTTAACATTTCAGATCATTCTGAATTATGAGCAACCTAGTGTTCATTCTTGCTATTATAATATATCACACATTTTAAACCAGCCATAATTCAATTACAGAACAAGTACATATCCTTTTCTTAACCAACTATATTGCAATAAAGAGACTTCGTAATAAATTGTACAAAAAAGCTTGCTGATGTTGAGCTTCCAATTTGACTCTGATTTGTGGTGATTTTTTGCGAGTTTTCTTCAACAGGGGTTTGCCATCTAAGAATGAGAATATGTGACTTGCCCAAGGTCACCCAATGGCTGAAAGAGAATTTGACCTGTGATCTTTTGTGCTCCATCTACACAGACCTAGAAATCCAGAAGAAAGTAGATTGAAGCATTGAGCCTGATACAGTGCATTAAAAAATCTCACCAGAAAGTTTGAAATCAGCAATAAAATGCACTGCAGATGAATAGTATATGGCTGCTGCAGAGCAAAAATTCAGGAGCAACATGCATAGTGCTCATGTAAACAGTGCCACTGCTTCTACACAGGTCTTTAATCTGGAGTATAAAGAGGGTTTTAAAACCTGTTACTTTCCAAAGAGTTTCCACCTGACTCCATTGTCCCTGAGGAATCCTCCTAGGGTGTCCACATTAATCCAGAATGATCTGATCAGGCTTTTCAGAAACTCAAGTGCTCTGAAGGAGTCCACACAGGCAGGGGGGAGAGAAAGCATGTGTTTTCCATGCCTGCTGGGATACACAGGTCTGGAAAGGTGCATATTTCTCAGGAGGAATTGGGTTTAAAGGGTGCCCTTTTCTCAATCTGTGGTTCCCCAGGTATTTTACCAGCTGTTAGGATTTCTGGGAGTTGAAGGCCAAAACACCTGGCAACAGAGGTTGAGAATCACTGCTTTAAACACATTTTTCCAGCCCTTAACCCGATTCCTCCTGCACTTTGGCTAAATGTCATCTAGCCATTCTCCCTTTTAACTCGCTTCCTCTCAGGTTTTAATGCATGTGTAGAGGGTCCTCAGACTCAGCCGGAACTGACTCCTGGCTCTCCTAATGATCTCCCTGTACTTTCAGTGAGTATTGCAGGAAATCCTGTTAAACTAGATTTGCCTCACTTCAGGAAAAGGATGCATATTCATGACATTATAATCCATCTTAGAACCATTTAGGAGGAACCAGTTTGGCTGTGTGAGTGATCAGATTGCCATGCCTGGAATCAGTTTGAGTCCAGGAAGGTGAGTATATTAACTAGAGAACCAGCCTCTTTGCATGTCCCCCCCCCCCCCTATTTTATTGAGAGATGTTCATCAGAGGCATACAAGGTGCAAAAAAAAAGGAAAGTGGCAGTTAACAGCAGAGATACTCAATTCCCCTCCTAAAATGCATTGTTTACATGCCTACAGTAAAAGTGTGAGAGCTCTCGTATTTTGGGCCCTGTCTGGATGGGTCCCTAGAGGATTATGGCCCACACCCAGATTTACCATTTCAGTGAAAAGTAGGCTAGAGATATACCATTTATTCAACAGTTTTGATCCATTCTATATGACATTGTAAATGTACCTTGTACCGGTTTCTTTAGTCCAAGTCCCAAACCTAGTCCTAGAGCCACAATCACAAGACAAGCCAAAAGAACCTGTTGCACAACAGAAAAAGAAAAAGAAATTGCATGTTCAAAATATGTTGCCAAGGAATGGTCTACACCAGTGGTTCTCAACCTGGGGTCCGGAGACCCTGGGGGGGGGGGCAGTGAACACACAGGATCATCACAATGATTCTGCAAAAAAAAATTGAAGAAATGTTATGATTTTTGCTGTTAAATCTGAATGAACAAATGGAAACAAATAAAAAAAAGGGAAATGGAACAAAATGTTAATTTTCTATGTTGTTTTTGGCATTTTTAACTTATTGCCTTGAATAAAAACAATCAGAGGTGGAAATCAGCTATGAGAGTAGCTGGGTGGGAAATGTACCCTATTTACTCGAGTTTAATGCACTTTTTTTGACTAAATTAAGTCTCCAAAATTAGCATGTGCATTTGAATTGGGTTTGTATAAGGCGGGCCCCCTTCTTCGCCTGCAATGCTGCAAGAAGGACATCACCCTTTTAAGGTGCTGCTTACTATACTATTATTTTGAATTCATATGGAATCACTATAATCAAGATATATCATAATAGAAGTATGTGCATTAACAGATTTTATCCCCTTCTCTCCCAATTTGAAAGACCTTCATAAGATAATTAAAATAATTATTTGATGCAGTCTAGTGCCTTGGAGCTTAAGTTAAGTATTTATTTATTTATTTAGAGTTTTTATAACCCGGTCTTCTCGACCTCCGAGGAGGGACTCAGGCTGGCTAACAACATAAAATTCAATACAATAAGAAAAACATTATAAATAATCAATATAAAATACATTAAAATACAATTCATACAAGTTACAGCAAAAATCAGTTCCTCAAAAAGAATCACAAATTCATCGCCAGTCCTACCCCATTCTGTCATCTTCAGGATCAAAAGGTATTTAAAAAGGAGTTCATGCTGAAGAAAGGATTGAGGACCACTGCACACTACATCCATGGTATTCAGTATTTACTGCACAGGTGGCTTTCAGTATCTTCCTTCCAGACTTTTTAAACTAGACTTGCTCTTTCTAATTCAGAGTGGGTTTTTGCTTAGAAAAATATATAAATACATATGATGTGCCTGAACTATTCCTAAAACTATCCACCTGTACAATTAGAAGGGGAAATGCCTACATAAGCTACCAGCTAGCAGTGGTTCTCAACTTGGGGTCCCCAGATGTTTTTGGCCTTCAACTCCCAGAAATCCTAACAGCTGGTAAAATGGCTGGGATTTCTGGGAATTGTAGGCCAAAACACCTGGGGACCCACAGGTTGAGAACCACTGAGCTAGAGCATGTTTTTAAGCTAAATACTTTAGAAGTTGATAGCAAAGTTACATTTCCTTATTTCATTGATTCCAATGATACATTGTCTGTGTTCTGATACATAGTGTTTTGGTTTACAAAACATACTATCTACCACCATGGATATATTTTATTGGTATCATATCTCTGGAGCCCCTGGTGGCGCAGCGGGTTAAACCACTGGGCTGCTAAACTTGCTGACCAAAAGGTTGGTGGTTTGAATCTAGGAAGTGGGGTGAGCTCCCACTGTTAGCCCCAGCTTCTGCCAACAGTTTGAAAACATGCAAATGTGAGTAGATCAATAGGTACTGCTTCTGTGGGAAGGTAAAAGTGCTCCATGCAGTCATGCAGGCCACATGACTTTGGAGGCGTCTATGAACAACACCGACTCTTCAGCTTAGAAATGTAGATGATCACCAACCCACAGAGTCAGATATGACTAGACTTAATGTCAAGGGGAAACCTTTACCTTTACCTTTTGTCATATCTCTAATTACTGCCACATATACCATTCAGGATACTAAGTCACAAATGGGGTATATATGAAACTTTTGGGACAGCACTCCATAATCTGGTGTCCCAAGAAATACTAAACTACATTTCCCAAACTGCATTAATTCTATAGAGTAAATACAGCTATGTCTCCAAAAATATTCAGAAAGTTTTAACTCATTTACAAATAATCTAAACAGGCAAAAATTGTCTGGTTCAGACATGTTGGGCATTGGAATAAGGAAATGTGCAACTGGGCTTACAGAAGTGACAATGTGTCACTAGGAGACAATAGTGATAGAGATCCCAGGCATACCCCTCTCTTTGTACTGCCTTTTGTAAGCCGCCCTGAGTCCCCCTTTGGGGGTTGAGAAGGGTGGGGTAGAAATACTTGAAATAAATAAATAAATAAATACTGTTTGTTCTGTTGAGTCTGTTGAGTCCTAATCTACAGGCTGAAGATCAAACTAGGCATCAAGGAGAAACAGAAGCAGAACACCTCGCTTTAAGGTTGTCAGAAATGACTTGAAGACAACCCACAAGAAGAACAAATAAGGACTAACCTATTTCCCCTCCAAGGCAGTTTTCCTACAGCTAGCTATGCACCTGCTGAGACACTTTAAAAAATTAAACCTGTGTTTAATGTGGAAATACTAACCAAAAAATTGCAAGAAAAATGCAAAATTTGTGGTGTAGATAATTTTGGATTATGATAAACAGATGTCTTCCACCACTTGAGAGAAAATCTCTCCTAAATCATTCTAACAACAAGCGCAACCCCAGGGACCAGGCCCATAGCCAGGATTATGTTTCGCGGGGGGGGGGGGGGCTGAGTCTGAGTGAAAGAGGGTCTACCCTAGCAAACCTTTTGTATCATTACCCCAATACCCCCATGCATATGGGATATATTGAGCATGGTGATCAGATCATGATATGAATAAACATAACAGTTTAAATAATGTATCAGTAAGGACCACCATGAGAATTTCGGGGGGGGGGCTGAAGCCCCCCAACCCCCCCCCCCCCCGGCTATATGCCTGCCAGGGACCATCCAGTCCTACCCCATTCTGTCATGCAAGGTGGTGGCGGAGGCAGCAGTGGGGCTCCCCAGGCTCCATACTTCTGGGAGGTCCTGTAGACCACAGCAGCAGGGCTCCCCAGGCCGGAGCTTGCACACCACGAGCCACAAATGCAGGGAAAGCACAGTTTGAGACTATACAAACTAGTATAGTCATTTCTTGGTATACAATAGTAATACACAAAGCTGGAACATATCTAAAGGAGGGCAACACAATGGCAAAAGATCTGGAAATTTGTCACCTAGCCATGCCAAGCTTCTTCAGGTTCCACTCAGACCTGAAGAAACTTGGCATGGCTAGGCGACCAAGCATGTAGCGGGGGGGGGGGGGGGGGGGGGCTTGAGGGGTTTCAGCCCCCCCCCCCCAAAATTCTCATGGTGGTTAGCGAAAAGGCCTTACTGGTGCATTGTTTAAACTGTTATGTTTATTCATATCATGATCTGATCACCATGCTCAATGTATCCCATATGCATGGGGGTATTGGGGTAATGATACAAAAGGTTTGCTAGGCTAGACCCTCTTTCACACAGACTCAGCCCCCCCCCCCCAAACTCACCCCCCAACCCCCCCCTGAAAATTTTTTGCGCCCCCCCCCCCAAAAAAAAACAAAATCCTGGCTATGGGCCTGTAGGCGACAAATTGGTATCGCTGTGAATTTGACTGGCAAAATTCCTGGGAATGAGAGGTCACACACCTGTCTAAAAATGGTTAACATTTCTTACTGTTCTTTGCAGGATTTTGTGAAAAACTGTATTTTGTAGGCCTAGGAGCTCTGCAGGTGTGTGAGGGAGAGATAAAAAGGAAGAAGATAAAAAGATTAATAGTTGGCAGTTTGGTCTGAAGGGGGGAAATGGGAGTGTATAGCAGGTGGTTTGCTAATGTAAAGTACAAAAGTTGCAGAAAGGAACCTGCAGACACTCTTTCCTTGCAAGTTGGAAGAAAGCTGCTTCTTTTATTTGCTTATTGGACTACACTCATTTTTTTCCAGAAAAGCAAAACCGTTCAGTACTGCATGCACTTTATCATGAATTGGTTCAGTGAGTTGAGTAACAAGCTGCATTTTAAAGCTGTAATTCTAAGAATATTACATTAGGAAGCAGTATAATGGCAAAAAAGGAATAACAGATGTCTAGCTCTGGGATTTTTCTTCAGAATAAGAATAAGACATTATTTCACCAGAGGTGTAAAAAAACAGGCCTGTTAAATGCGTGAGGGCACATCCGGGCTTTCCCTGGTTTACTCCGCATTAATTAAACACCTCATTAGATCTGAATCTTTATGAAAGATCCAAGTCTAATGAGGTGCTGGGCCTGTGTGGTATTGGTTTGAACAGGACTTTAGGAAATTGGGGTTTGATTCCCACTCAGTCACAGAAACCCACTCTGAGGTTCCACATCCATCTGCTTCTTTGGGCTTTGAAGAGCCCCAAGGAGTGGGCTGGTGCCCATCTCTTCCCCTCCAGCCTCCCACCTGGGTTCCTAAACTTACTGGAGATGCCTGCTAGCAGCGGAGACCTCTCCCTACAATCTACCTGGCATGAGAAAATGGAGTGTCAGGAGGTGGTGGTGGGGGAAGATTTCCTGGTGCATAATTTTCTAGTGCCGGGTGTCCACTTCTTTTGGGCACCCATGGGGACAGCAATGCAGGCAAAAATGGACTACTTTAACCTATTTTTGCCCGCAGTAAATTGCCGTCTAGATGTGCCCTGTCAACCATTTTGCCTTTTGTTGGGGCAAATAGACAAGGGAATCCCCCAGACAAGACAAAAGTGTTGAGAGGTTGCGAAATTTGTTGCTGTATTTTATGAGTTTGTGTACTTTATGAGTTTGTTGCTGTACTTTATGAGTTTGTGTGTGTGTGTATGCGTGGAAACAAAATATGACAAAAAAAACCCCCAGCAAAATCCATAAAACTCTCTCACTAGAATGTACTTTCCATTACACCAATCTGGAAGAGCCCAAGGAGAATCTTATGCCCTTAACGTCTTTCAAGCAAATTGCTGTTGTAAAGCATATTTCTGGAGTGCCAGAAACAAGGACAGTGTATCCCACACTTCTCCTCAATAGCCTTCACAAAGCAATCAGTTTCAGAAGAAACAAAAGTAGATAGGACATAGTGCCACGTATTTGGATACCACTTCCAGGGGATCCTATTTAAGTCTGTTTCAGATTAAAATCTTGTGGCTTCATAAAGACCATCAGAATGTGCTTTTGTGGACTGAAGTTAATGCATTCAGTGATATGAGATGTTATCCTCTGTTAATAGGTTTGTGCAATCCGATAACATGCCAGCAGAAACTATAAACACAGAGGCTATAAACATAGGGGCTAAATATAACCTACAAAGCAGTATACATGACACCATCATCAACTATGAGAAAGATCCTCCTAACTTGGCTTGAAATAAATGACAGAGTAAAATCTGTAAGCAAAAAATCCTTCTCTGGATATTTTGTAGTGCCTGCCAAGAATAAACAGAGATAAAATGGTAGAAAATATTCCCCAGATTAATGTTGAATATATGTAATTTGCATAACACTCCAATTAGGCTGCTAGGTTTTGTGGGGTCTGCAATGTGGCAAGCCCAACAATACTACATAAGCCTTATCATAAATCTTAAGAATCACAAAGGACATATATTTCATAGATTTCTCTACTGCTGGAGAACATAAGCAAAAGACAAATAAGGAGTATTGTGGTCCCTACAGATTTATATAATTTCTAAAACACTTGTTTTGCAAGTTTCCTATTATTGTGGGTTGTTTTTTTGGTTCTTTTGTGGGGGGGGGGGTTGTTTTGTTTTTTTGCTAATAATGGGGTCCATCTCTGTGTTTACCATTATCTGTTCTAACAATCCAGCCTTACCTGATGCATTTTCCCCAGGCACCTGCCTTGGGGTTTTTTCCTTTCCTTTCTGGGGACGTGTGGAAAGAGGGCACCAGGGATATCTTTCCTCTCCCAAGATATCAATGCAACTAGTACTGGGAGTAGGAGTAGAGGTGATTTGGACATGGATCCAACTCCTCCCTCAGGAATGCACAACTGAACACAAAAAGCTTACTTTTATAGATATTGTTGTCATTATTGTGCCTTCAAGTCATTTAATTCCCATGTCAGGTCCTGTCTCAGTGTCAATTGGTTTTCTGATGCACTTTATCCCATCCCTCAGTTGAGAATGGTTGATACTGACACGATAAATAAATAAATACTTGAGAATAACCTCATTGTTTATCCCACCCGAGTGTCTCTCTAAATACAGTATTTTATTTATCTACCTCACCCATGGGTTTTAAAAAAAAATACTCCTTGCACTTGTTTTAGCTCGCCTTCGTCTAAATTCTTATATTGTTTTTTAATACTCTGTTTATTATGTTATTGTTACTATCTTACTGTTTTACTGTTATTGTATAAGCATTTTTACTTGATGTTGTTGTGTGTCTTGTATGTATTTTATTTTGTTTTATTGTAATTGTTTGGGCTTGGCCCCATGTTAATCGCCCTGAGTTCCCTCGGGGAGATGGAGGCGGGGTGCAAATAAAATCATTTTTCGTATTTATGATTTATGATTTATGGCAACCATATGGAAAAACTATCACAGAATTTTCTTGGCAGGTCTTGTTCGGAGGGAGTTTACATTTCCTTCCTCTGAGAGAGTGGCTTTCTATGGCTGAATGGGGATTCAAATCTCAATTTCCTAAAGTCCTATTCAAACCAATACTCTAAAAGGAGCCCTCAGTGGTGCAATGGGTTAAACCCTTGTGCCAGCAGGACTGAAGACCGACAAGTCGGAGGTTCAAATCCGGGGAGAGCATGGATGAGCTCCCTCTGTCAGCTCCAGCTCTCCATGTGAGGACATGAGAGAAACCTCCCACAAGGATGATAAAGCATTAGGCATCCCCTGGGCAACATCTTTGGAGACGGCCAATTGTCTCACACCAGAAGTGGCTTGCAGTTTCTCTAGTCACCCTCACACAGAAAAAAAATACCCTGTGCTGGCTCCTAAATAATTATGACTATTCTGTATAGTACTAAGAATATATAAAATAATAAAACAAACAACCTTGTATACAATCTATTTTTAAAGATAATGTCTTCAGAACCACACTATAAATTTGTCTTCTTCATTATACTAATCTGTATAGTACTAAGAATATACAAAATAAAATAATAAAACAGACAACCTTGTATAAAATCTGTTTTTAAGGATAATGTCTTCAGAACCACACTATTAATATGTCTTCTTCATTACACTCGTGCCTACAGATTGATTCTTTAAAAGGCAAATTCTCAATCATGTATATCTACTGAACAACATTTTAATAATATTAGGAGAACTTTGTTGCAGATTATTCTACCTATCTACCTAACTACTGCAGAACCTGCTAAGAACTTCTCTTCTAAATCAAGGCAGCTTATGTTGATTGCAACAGTATGTGATCACATAAAATAAGATTTCAAAACTGAAAGAAAGAAAGAAAGAAGGAAAGAAAGAAGAGAAAGACTTTGCTCAGGCATTACGTACATTTAAGAATTCAGAATTGCATGAGGGAGAATAGAAATTACCTTTCCTGAGCAGGCAAACTAATCTATTCAGTGCAAGGCCAGACAGAGGCAATTGCCTCATGTGGCAGATACTTGGGGCAGCATTACTAACACACACACACACACAAGCCCATTGGGCATTCCTCTCATTGACGGAGATGCATCCAGGGGCAATAGAGGAGGGAGCAGCAACTCGCCTCAAGCTGTGAGGAGAGGTTGGTAAGAAATAAAGTTGTTGTTGTTGTTTGATACACAGCAAGATTAGTACACAGCAAACAAGGTCACTATGCTGGCTTTTGTTTTGGATCACATGTCAGACACTTCCCAAGTGTCTAGAACTGTGTAATGTATCAGCAAATAATGCATGCAGATCCGAGTAGGGTGGCCTTTTGCAGCTGACAGATGAAAAATTTTTCAGCATCAATTGTTTTCAAGTGCAGGTCAAGGTCTTTAAGCACTATACCCAGTGTGGTAGTCACTACTGGGACCACCGTTACTGACTTGTGCCAGATTACTACTACTACTACTACTATTATTATTATTATTATTATTATTATTATTATTATTATTATTGCTTTCCTCTGGATGGCACTAAATCAATGGGGGTCTGGAACACATGAATAGGGTTGTATAAGAGAAGAAAAGCAGGCTAGAAATCCATTGGGATGTAATAAGTAGATACTAAAATTTCTACTTAATCAGTTGGACTCAAATCAGGTAAGCACCAAGTTTTATTATGACCTTGAACATTTGCATAAATCAGTTATAGCTGAATGATAAGAAAGCCAAAGACAATCAGCTCCTTCATATTTTGTGTTAGGCCACTACTGTTTTTAGAAGACTATGATGGTGGTTGGGCTTAATTAAAATGAGATAAAATTGTAGTGTAGTTTGTATTTTATCAAGATTTTTGTTCTCCCTTCTGCCATTATTTCAACAAATTAAAAGTCTGAATCAGAGAGCTTCCTGTATATATGAATATTTGGGGACCCTATTTTTTTTTTACCAGAGAGGTGGCATTGGGTGGAAAACATCCACAAAGAAGTTGGCAAGGCAGTGCCCTCTCTTTTTTCATGTAGATTGAACACAATTAGAGCATGACTACATATGAGGATTATCATCTCTTCCTTTATAGGTCAAATGCAGGTCCGGCTGTTCTAACAAAATGGACTAAATAAATATTTGTATTCTACGTATCGAGTTTACTTTTGTGCTAGAAGGGAGGATTCCGTGAAGTAAAATCTACTTTCCGTAAATTAGGTATAATTTCTGTATTCGTTTTGGTGTGCCAATGTAAACACTTGAACAGGCTTGGTTCAAATACACATATCAAGGAAATCAAAACAAGCCATTTGGGGAGGACACATATTAATTATCCTGAAACTCAGTGATGCTTCTTGGAATATGATTTGAGATGAAAAACCAGGTGCATGCTCCTGTGCACCTTGTTTCAACCTGCCTTGTGAACTGCTGCAAGTTTTGCCACCCTGCACTCTTTGAATGGGCAAGATTGGGCCTTGGGCTCACATCATCCCTCATCTGTAATAGCCGCAAGAAGTTTGGAAATAACTACACCTAACATGGGCTTTAATTGGGCATCTTCCCAACACACAATTTTTTCAAACTATTGGTGAGAATAGAAAACTCTTGGAAGAGCGTACATGTGTTTCTTCACATAACTCAGATAAATAGGGTGTAGTGCAATAAACTACTTTTTTATCTATAATGAACTTGAACAACAGGATTTGGTTAGAAGGTTCATTTTCAAGCGCAGAACTTTAAAACATACCTATTCTAGAAAGCAAAGAGGGGCGATATTTAAAACTGGATCAGAGCTTTAAAACAATTCATTAAAGATTCAGTTACCTAAATTCCACTAACATTTTAAATATATTTAAAAGTTAATTTAATCATTAAATGCTAATAATGGTAAGCTACAGTGGGTCCAGTGATCCAATTCAGCACAATTTTACTTCTTTTATGCCAAGGGCAAATTTTCAAGCGATTGGCTAATATTATCAGTTAGTGTCATACTGATTCTCTTCCTGCCTTCTTCCTTTAAATGAGTAATCCACGTTGTCAAAACTAACCATGCCCTTCCACACAGCTAAATAAAATCCCACATTTTCTTCTTAGAACTGAAATATATGGCAGTGTGGACTCAGATAACCCAGGGCCCTTCCACACAGCCATAGTACCCAGAATATCAAGGCAGAAAATCCCACAATATCTGCTTTAACTGGGTTATTCGGATTCACACTGCCTTATATTCCAGTTCAAAGAAGAAAATGTGGACTTTTCTTTAGCTGTGTAGAAGGGCCCCCAGTTAAAAGCAAATAGTGTGGAATTTTCTCCCTTGATCTTCTGGGTTATACATGGCTGTGTGGAAGGTCCCTGAGAGAAAATACCCTGGAATGCTATTTTAGGATAGAAACATCTGTTCAAATGTACACTTTAGATCAGATATTATTTGTTAGAAGCCTTGTCTAATCGGCACTTTTAATGAGTTATAAAGTAACTTTCAGGATCACTCTTACAATCTATCGCTTTAGACTATCTCTCAATTGTACATTTATAGAAGCTGAGTAGATTAGCAGTTAAAAACCATTTGCTTCAGGCTTGCTTATGGAATATAGAGGCAGTTGTGCAGATAGTGATATAGAAAACTTGGAGAAGACAATGGTGCTGGGGAAAATGGAAGGAAAAAGGAAGAGGGATTGACCAAAGGCAAGACGGATGAATGGTATCCTTAAAGTGACTGGCTTGATTTTGAAGGAACTGGGGATGGCCACGGCTGACAGGGAACTCTGGCGTGGGCTGGTCCATGAGGTCACAAATATTCGGAAGCAACTGAATGAATAAACAACAACAACACGCTGCCATATAAAATCCAGATTATCTGCTTTGAACTGGATTTATTTATTTATCGTGTCATCAGCAACCAGACATTTGTATTACATTTTTAACAAAAAAACTGGAATATATGACAGTGTAGACTCCGATAATGTAAATTATCGGCTTTGATAATCTGAATTATTTGGCAGTGTAGAAGGTGCTGAAGTGGAATCAGGATTCACATGATCAAAGCCTCTCAGCTTTTTGACTAACAGAATTTATAATATCAGCTATCACTGTTTTTAGAGTCTCCTGTACCCTAAGAGTTTAACTGTAATTCCCACATGAGCTGAAGAGCAAATGGATATTCCCAACAATATTTTAGTGATGATCTGTCTTTGTTGTAACCCAAAGTATTTCAGTGTGTCTTGATTGTGAGCAGGCAAGACTCATGGGCTTCACAATACACTTCCTCCTGACAGAAATTAAAAAAAAACTGCTAGAAATGTATTACTTTTATTTAAAAAATCATCATAGATGTGTGTGTTTTAGGACAGTTCTAAACAAATTGTGGTACTATTGGAAGGGTCATGAGAGGGGACTGAATTGTCAAAATCTGCCATTAAACCGAAGCCATGTGCCATACAGTGCATACAGTTCTGTCCACCAGTGTCTGAGTGTAATTCCATCTCTCATTTGAACCAGCTGCTTTTTAGGGCCTAATCCTAGGGCTGTGTCTACTTGATTATGTCTTTTTGTCTTTAATATATATCCTTTCAATTTCTGAACATTGTTGTGAATTGTGTGCTCCTTCCCAAAGCTTATTGTCATCACCTTCCCTCCTCACTACTGACAGCCGAAGGATGTTTTCAGGGAAGATCCTTTTTCCCTATTCATACAATTTTTAACAATAAACAGTGCAATTGACTGTGGGTCAGGACATACCAATAATGCTTTGGCATTACATGAAACATACGTGCTCCCTTTTATCCTCATATGTTCTGTTTCATTTTTTTAAAAAAAATCCAGTCTGGACTAGCATGATTTGCACCTGTCTTCTTGATTAAGATAGCAAATAGGCATAAAAATGGTTTGCAAATGTGGATGGGCGGGGGTGGGGGCAAATGTAAACTCTTGGTTGCCATTTAGGATTTAATAAACTATGGTTTGCTGTGTAGGAAATAACATAACATAGCATGGGGAAGGAAATCAAACAATTAATATTTGCAATATTACATTGATATGGCACTTTTTAAAATTCTCTACTCCAGTAATACTCACATTTATGTGTTTTTGAACTGCTAGGTTGGCAGAAGCTGGAGCTAACAATGGGAGCTCACCCCCTCCTGCAATTTGAATCGCAAACCTTATGGTCAACAAGATCTGCGGGTTAGTGGTTTAACCCGCTGCGCCACTATGGACCCCTCAATAGGTACTGTTTCAGTGGAAAGGCAATGGCGCTCCATGCAGTCATGCTGGCCATATGACCTAGGAGATGTCTACGGACAACGCTGGCTCTTTGGCTTAAAAATGGAGATGAGCACCACCCCTCAGAGTTGGACTCAACTAGACTTAATGTCAAGGGAAAACATACCAACCTATATCCAGCAGTTCCCAAACCTGGTCCTCCAGGTGCTTTGAATTTCAGTTCCCAGCAGCCCCAGTCAGCTCAGCCAGTAGTCTGGAACTCTGATATCTGAAGTCCAAAACATCTGGGGGGGGGGGGGGATTTGGGAATCACTGCTTTAGCTGTTGATTCCTACATGCTGTTCCTGTCAGTCTGCAAGCATTTCGAAGATTGTTATCCATTATCAGAACACAGCAGGATCTGAATGAATTAAATTACAGCCTTGAGTACTGCTTTTAGCCGAAACATAGAATATGCATTTCATTAAAAACAACCATAGCAGGCATATGCTTCGAATAGCCAAAAACGAATACATGCGGAACTGCCTACACTGAAAAACAAGGGATCTGCAGCTTTCTTCAGCTTTGAAAGTTCCAGTATCCGTTATTCAGCAGACTGTAAACTGAGAACATTAACAATAGCCGTTGCACAGTGAAAGCTGCTGCTTTTGCATGCTCTCCTACCTTCAAAACCTGCCAGGAAATTTCCAGATGATCAAATGTCAAATGGAACATAAACAAGGCTGGAGCAGATAAATGAAACGTTAGCATTCGAAGTTAAACAGAAACAAAGAACAATACTTACAGCACAAAGTATCTTATATTTCTTAAGGGCATTCCTCTTAACCCCCTCTTCTGCTTGCAAGCTCATATGCTCCATCTGGCTGTTTCCCCTCACGCTTGTCTCACGAATAGAAAACAATCCAGTTTATCTGGCTACCCTTTACTTTCTCATTCTTCTTGGTTTTTGCCCTTTCGACTACTTTTTAGCACAGCACAAACTGAGTGACTATCATTCTTAATCCTCGTTTATATAGGAGAGCATAGTCCTTGATGACTGCACATGAGGAAATGATAAAACATTTCAGTCAACAAGTTCAAAGGGTGGGAAGCCTTTTTGAGCATGCTTTCTAAAACCATTCTGTGAAAGTTTTTTTCAAGGGAAATTCAAGGGGGGAAAAATCAGAAAATTGGAATGTTCTTTGGTGGCAAAACATACACCACTTGTGAATAATGCTAAAAGTATGTTGTGCAATTCAAGTAAGCGCAACTAGAAATGAGTTATATGTTCAGGATTATATTTTAAAACAAACATCTCCCATTTCCCTTTCTGTATAAATGTTAAATTATGTTTAATATAATTCTTCCAATACAAGAGAGGTGAGCATATTTTACTAGAGGCAACATGAAGTCTATCTGAAAACCATCCAAAGCATGTAAAACTCTGGGGTTTTGTCCTTTGTCTGGGTGGTATTCACTAGCCATTGATTGCTTGCTGCCTGGAGGCCTCTAGAAAATAAACACTTCAAAGGGAACAAAGGACTGGCTGCTTCCAGGCAGATGCCCTCATTACTGACTATGCAATCTTCTTAGTTACTCACATGCTTATGGATGGATTCCACCCAAACACTTGCAAATCAAGCTTGCTAGGTGCACCCTTCACACTTAGTTAATAGACATTGGTTCTTTCTTCCACTCTTGACATTCCACAGGTATATACTCCACTTCCTTTACCAGCATCATATCCTCTGAAGATGCCAGCCACAGATGCAGGCAAAATGTTAGGAGAAAATGCTGCTAGAACACAGCCATACAGCCCAGAATCCACACAACACCACAGTGATTCCGGCTGTGAAAGCCTTCGACAATACATGTAAAACCGCTTTAATGTAAAAGAACAACATAACCTATTAATAACAGAATCAACATAGGAAACAGAACAGAAATTAATTTGACTTAAAGAAATTGGAGGAGCAAACTGGAAGATGGCAGTTTCTTATAAGAGGATGAGTGTGTTTGGGAGCCACCACCCAGAAAGCCCTCTCTCTGTAAATGTAATACCCCCATAACTGTGAAACCCACATCATAATATCCAAAAAAAATCCAGAAGCTAAACCTTGATTTTGCCACACACCAAGTCCTATACTGATATGTAGGCATACTCTGCTTTACCCTCCTTCCATTTCATAGCACCATTTTACCGTGCCCTTGTATACAAGGGGACGTGAGCATCCATGGATTTTGATGTACACAAGGGTACTGGAATCCAATCCCAGCAGATACCAAGACCCCACTATAGATTGCAGTGGCCTAATTAGAAGAATGATGCAAAGAGCAGTGTGATTACTGGTAGGCTTCAATTAACCATGCAGAATTTTACTTTTGAATAATCTTTTGCTGAATTCTGCTGTGTACTATCCTGTAAGGTAAAGGTAAAGGTTTTCCCCTGATAATGTCCAGTCGTGTCCAACTCTGGGGTTGGTGCTCATCTCCATTTCGAAGCCAAAGAGCCAGCGTTGTCTGTAAACACCTCCAAGATCATGTGGGCAGCATGACTGCATGGAGCGCCGTTACCTTCCCGCCAGAGCGATACCTATTGATCTACTCACATTTTCATGTTTTCAGACTGCTAGATTGGCAGAAGTGGGGCTGACAGCAGGAGCTCACCCCACTCCCCGGATTCGAACCTGCAACCTTTGGTCAACAAGTTTAGCAGCTCAGCGGTTTAACCCACTGCGCCACTGGGGGCCAATATACTATCCTGTATCAGTGGTAAAACCAGTGATGCAAAGCCACTTTTTACATTACTGAATGATTGATACGTACCTTTTCATTTGTCTCAACAGTTTCTCACTTAACATTGCTAATGCGATGCTGCTTTGAGTCCCCTTCGGGGTGAGAAGGGCAGGGTATAAATATAGTGAGGAGGAGGAGGAGGAGGAGGAGGAGGAGGAGGAGGAGGAGGAGGAGTAATGTGTCCATGGATAGATAGTTTCACTGCTCACCTGAGCAGCTTGTTCATCTGAGTAGCGTTAACAATAGAGAAATGTGTATTAACACTGGCTTCCACTGAGTTTTACTTCATTTCACAAGAGCTGCTGCTGTGACTTATCCAAGGTTACAATCCAAAGTCTTTCTTTGTAGTAATTTGTAGGTTACTGATTTCTATCAAGTAAGGACTAAGTCATAAAAATAACTGGACAACAGACAACATATCTGATAATGTATGTAATTGAATGCTTGTGCGTCACAGAACTATCTGCAGCCTGCCATATACTGCAGCCACCAAGGGCTTGAGAATATACATACGTATACATGTATACTGTGTGCATGTGTAAGTGTGCCTACAAGTTGCACGTCAACCTCTTGTTGACCCCATTAATTTCATAGAGTTCAGTCAGGCAAGGAGTGTTCAGAGGTGGTTCAGTCGTACGTGTTGTGCCAACAATGTCATGCGGCAGCTAAAAAAGCCAATGGGATTTTGGCCTGCATCAATAGGAGTCTAGTGTCTAGCTCCAGGGAAGTCATGCTACCCCTCTATTCTGCCTTGGTCAGACCACATCTGGAATCACATTGTGTCTACATCTGGGCACCACAATTGAAGGAGATGCTGACAAGCTGGAATGTGTCCAGAGGAGGACAACTAAAATGATCAAAGGTCTGGAGAACAAGCTTAAAGAGCTGGGCATGTTTAGCCTGCAGAAGAGAAGGCTGAGAAGAGATATGATTGCCATGTATAAATATGTGAGAGAAAGCTATAGGGAGGAGGGAGCAGGCTTGTTTTCTGATGCACGGGACACTAGGACAGAGAACATTGGCTTCAAACTACAGGAAAATTCCACCTGAATGTTAGAAAGAACTTCCTGATTGTGAGAGCCATTCAGCAGTGGAACTCTGTCCTGGAATAGTGTGATGGAGGCTCTTCTTTGGAGGCTTTTAAACAGAGGCTGGATGGCCATCTGTCAGGGGTGCTTTGAATGCGATTTTCCTGCTTCTTGGCAGGGGGTTGCACTGGATGGCTCATGAGGTCTCTTCCAACTCTGATTCTATGATTCTATGACTTTTCGGATCGGAAGCTCCAAGTGGTCCAGTCGGTGGCAGCCAGATTCCTCACTGGAGCAGCATAGAGAGATAGGATACCTCTCTTGTTGCATCAGCTCCACTGGCTGCCAGTCTGCTACTAAGCACAATTCAAAGTGCTTTCTTTGGCCTATAAAGCCCTAGATGGTTCTGGCCCAGCTTACCTGTCGAACATATCTCCATGAACCATCTCAGAAATTAAGATCTTCTGGGGAAGCCCTTCTCTCAGTCCCGCCTCCTTCATAGGCATGCTTGATGGGAACAAGAGATAGGGCCTTCTCAGTGGGGGCCTCATGGCTCTGGAAGTCCCTCCCTAGTGAAAAAAACGTAAAAACAGGGCCAAGCCTTCAGACAGAAAAGTTCAGCAGTGCAAGAATGAATAGGAGTAAGTGCAGTTGACAATAGGAATGGCTTTGGATTACAATTCTGTATTATGTGATTTTAATGTTTTATTAAGATGTTTTTAATTCTATGTTTTAATTGTTTTAAATATCTGTTTATGTTCTATGTTTAATATGATTTTAATAGTTCAATTTATAGTTATGTTATCATTCTAGTTATTATGATCTGATTTTGTATATAGATTGACATAGAATCTTGCCATTACTTTGGGTCCCACAGTGGTGAGGAAAAGCAGTATATAAATGCAGAAAATAAAATCATAAATAAGTAAACCTGCTTCGCTTCCCTGATATGATGGAATCTGGTGCATTTGGCGTATTTTGGCCCAGGATTATCAAAACAGGAGAACTGTCAAATGTATAGTAGCCCAGAAGTCATAATAAGCTATGGCCAAATTGATGCATCACATTTGTTGTGCAGACTGTAGTACTAAATCAAGGTTGGATAATTGTTTCAAGGCAAAGTTCTGCCTTGGGACACTCAAGAGGCCATGTGGACTCTTAAAATCCTCCAGGAAAAAGTGACAGTATCATCATGATCTTTATTTATATCCCACCTGAGATTCAAAGCCATTAACATATTTAAAAGACACCAATTTAAAAAGTCAACACTAAAAGAGAACCAAGCTATTAATCATATTAAAGCCTACACATCTCAATTATTTTTAAAAAATTAAGCTGTGCAATTTAAAATATAAGCCATTTCCTTTGTCAAATTCTTAAAGCCTGCCTGGATACATTCAGAGACCCTCTGACCTATTGAAAAGGTGAATTGCCATAACTCAGGCATGGGAAAACTTTGTCCCTCCAGATGTTTTGGACTTCAACTCCCATAATTCCTAACAGCATCAGGCTCTTTCCTTTTCCCCTGAGGGGGTAAAGGGAGGGACCTAAGACTGTTAGGAATTATTGGAGTTGAAGGCCAAAACACCTGGAGGACTGAAATTTGACCATGCCTGTTATAACTCCTGGGCATATTTGTTGATGTTATGAAAAATGGCTGGACAGAGCGCCTGGCTTGACCATTGGTCTCCATTCAACTCTAAAAAGGAAGGAGCCTGAGGCTGTTAGGAATTGTGGGAGTTGAAGTCCAAAACACCTGGAGGGCCCAAGTTTGCCCAGGCCTGTACTACACTGTGGAATTAATGCAGTTCAATATCACTTGAGCAGCCATGGCTCAATGTAATAGCATCCCGAGAGTTTGACTTCTATTGAGACTCCCCTGCCAAAGAGTGGGGGTGCCTCGCCATCAAAGTCCAGCTCCCATTGTTGTTGTTGTTTATTCGTTTGGGCACTTCCGACTTTTTGTGACCTCATGGACCAGCCCAAACCAGAGCTCCCTGTTGGCCGTCACCACCCCCAGCTCCTTCAAAGTCAAGTCAGTCACTTCAAGGATAACATTCATTCCGGTGGACATGGCGACGGGATAGCCTCGTCGAGAGGGAGCTCCCGACGAGGACCTGTGTTGTGGTGGCTGGGTTGAGCTGAATGCTCCCCCCTTTGCCGGATTGAGTTTGCAAAGGTGTCGCGAATCCCAGAGTGGGCTTGAGACCCCAGAGATCTCTCCCCCCTCAAGGAGGTGAGGTCGAGAGGGTTCGAGCAGCACAGGGGAAAGCGAGCCACCCCACAAGGATCGAGCCGCAAGGCTTGTTTAACCGCCGCCAATCCATTCACAAATTGAAGAAGAAAGAAGAATTAAGAAGCCCCAGTCTGGGGAGAGACACAAGAAAGACCCCATCTTCAGGTAACGGGAACTTGTTCCCAAATTTTAAAGAAGAAAAAGCCAAGCTAGAAATAGCTGGGGAGAATATGGAAAGATAAAGAATCAAAGAAGAAGTCGTAGAAATTAACAAATTAACAAAGAAGCGATTGCATTAATTGGCTTTCCGATAGATAAATTAAGGAATTAAAGGAGTAGAGTGACTGAATTAAGATCTATTTAAGATTAAATACGATATTTTGGCAATTGGGACAATTTGAATGATTTTCTAAATTAGCAAATAGTGAACGTGGCCGCTCTATTTAACCCAAATTAAATCTAAATTAAATTTAAAGTATAAGAAGATGGGATATTTCCCCCCACCACCACCCCCCCCCCCCCGGGGAAGAAAAGGGAAAAAGCGATAGTGTGCCCGACCTTGACGCCATAATTGTTGTGTCTAGCTCCAACCTTCTTCATAAACAAGCAGGCTGAGTGGAGGAGAAGGAAGTGACGAACCGGAAAGTTGATTGCAGGGACGAACGAGAAACCGGAAGAAACAAAGAAAGGAAGGAAGGGCGGAAGTGACGGAAGTGACGGGGCGGAAGGAGGGAAGACGCCATTTTGGAAACCATAGAGAAAGTCCGATACAGAAACAAAGAAAGGAAGGAAGGGCGGAAGTGACGCAAGTGACGGGGCGGAAGGAGGGAAGACGCCATTTTGGAAACCATAGAGAAAGTCCGATACAGAGTGGCCAGAAATAAAATTGAGAATAAATCTGTAATAAAAGGTTTATTCTGAAACAAAATTTTGATAAATTTGGAAGAGAAGAGGAGTAGAGGACAGGAGGAGACAGAACAAGGACGAGAAGCAGACGAAACGAGGACGAGAAGTAGACGACGACGGCGGTGACGAGGAAGAGAAGTAGACGAAGGGCGAAGGGCATCAAAGACTAGGACGAGAAGCAGACGAATCCTGATTAATCGAGGACGAGAAGTAGACGAGTACAAAGGATAAAGTAGAGGGGAGAAGCAGAAGAAGAAAGTAGATTCTCTCCTTTTTTTTAGGGAGAAGGGATCCGAGATGACAACTCAAGGAAAACCAGAGTCCCGGAGGGGATCTTTGGACATAAACCCAAAAATGGACTATCTTCTAAAAGAAATAAAAAAGATATCAGAAAAACAAGATGCATTGAAGGTGGAATTGAAGGAGGAGGTCAAGACTAAGCATGAGGAATACTATAAGAAACAAGAGGGAATTATTACAAAGATGACAGAGGAATTTAAGGCAATGAAAACCGAAATAAAAGAAGAATTTGGCCAGATCAAAAAAGATATATCACAATTACAGGGGGAAGTGAAGGAATTAAAAGTTTCTAAAGAGAAAATTGAGGGAACTCAATCAGAAATGGCGCAGAAGATAAAAGGACTGGATAAACAAAGAGAGAAAATGGAACTAGAACAAGAGAGACTGCTGCAAATGCAAATGGACTTCCAATTAAGATTCAGAAATATAGCGGAGGAGGAGAAAGAAGATATAAGACAAATGGTAATTAAAATGCTGGCAAGTTGCTTGGAGTGTGAGGTAGATGAATTGGAACAAGAGGTGGATCAAATTTACAGGATTTCATCATTCTATTCCAGGAGAAATAAGACGGATAGGGATGTGATTGTGAAGTTTACAAGAAAGAAGGTACGGGATGACATTTTGTATAATAGTAATAGAAACCCAATCCTTTATAAAGGAAAGAAAGTTGTGGTCTTGAAGGAATTTCCGCAGATTACTTTAGCAAGAAGAAGAAAATATTTTTTCCTAACAGAGGAGTTGAAAAAGAGGGAGATAAGATTCAGGTGGGAAAGAAGAGAAGGAATAATGGTGACTTACAATGAAGAAAGACTCTGGTTGACATCTGAACATAAGGCAAAGGTATTTTATGATAAACTTATGAGTCAAAAGGAGGGAGAAGAAGAGATGGGAGAAGGGGGGGAAGAAGAAGAAGAAGAAGAAGAAGAAGAAGAAGAAGAAGAAGAAGAAACAGAAGGAGCTGAAGAAAGAAGATTATCCACCCCCAGAAAAGGAATTAAAGCTAAAAAAGCAAGATATAAATCACCAAAGGATTATAGTTACTTCTCGAAAGATCCAAAACCACAGAGAATGACACCACAAAAAAAGAAGGAAAAGAAGGACAGAGTATGGAACAACCAACAACTGGAACAGCGGAAACGGCTTTAGGCGACATAGGACTGGGATTAGATCAGAACGAATAACAAGATGGAGCGACAAATAAAATGTTTTTCTAACAATATTAATGGATTGAACTCCCCCCAAAAACGTAAGAAAGTCTGGAATAGTTTGAAGAAATCTAGTTATGACGTAATAGCCCTCCAGGAGACACACATCTGTGATAAACATACAGCACACCTCCCGAACAAAAAATTAGGAAAAGAATATCATTCGTCATACAAGAAAAAGAAGAGAGGAGTAGTTACATATGTAAAGGAAACAATAGAATCAGAACTGGCTTTTAGAGATTTAGAAGGAAGATGTGTTGCAGTAAAGATGATAATTGGAGATTCTAAAATTTTGATTTGTAACATCTACGCGCCTAACGGTCCAAAGACAAAATTTGTTGAATTTTTAAATGTTAAATTGAAAGAAGTGGAATTTGATGAATTGATTCTGGTAGGAGATTTTAATGGGGTAATGGATTCCCAAATGGACAAAAGTTTGAAGACTAGAAAGTCTAAGGAAGGCAAACTTCCACAAAAATTTACAGACCTTCAGAAAGAATTTGATTTAGAAGATATATGGAGAAACAGAAATAAAGAAAAAAAAGACTATACCTTCTTCTCGAATAGACATCAATCTTGGTCGAGGATAGACATGGCTTGGATAACTAGGAATCTCTCCGCAAAAGTTAAGGAGATCAATATACTACCACGAGATCTGTCAGACCACTGCCCTCTAGAAATTGTTATTAACCACAAAAATTGTTTCAGAAAATGGAGACTAAATGAGAACCTGATAAAAACAGAAGAAGATAAAGAATACTACAATAAAATAATCCAAGACTTTTTGCAAATAAACAAATTGGATGAAATGGAGCCACGAGTGGTGTGGGATGCATTTAAAGCTGTTTTGAGAGGACATTTTATACAACAAGGATCAAGGAAGAATAGAGAAAGGAATAAAAGAATAACTGAACTGGCAGCAGAAATAGCAGCCAAGGAAATGGAATTAAAACGAAAACCATCGAAGAAAATAGAGAGACAGCTGTTGGCACTAAAACAAGAGAAAAACCATATGGAGTTAGAACTCCAGTCAAGACAAATGAAATTTTTAAAACAACAGACTTTTGAAAATGCGAATAAACCCGGTAAATGGTTAGCAAATCAAATCCGGAAAAAAGACAAATAAATTATATATCTAAAATAACAACTGCAGATAAGGATTTGAGGACGGATAAAGAAATCATAGAGGAGTTCAGGAGATTTTATACTCAATTATATACAAAGGACAATATAATGAAAGAAGACATTATGGAGTACATAGGCCAAATGAAGCTAGATAAAATAATGGATGAAGATAGAGAAGCACTGAATAAAGAGATATCTGAGGAAGAAATTGAAAAAGCAATTAATAAAATGGATGCAGATAAGGCCCCTGGACCTGATGGGTTTACGGCGGGATTTTATAAATCCTTTAAACAACAGCTACTACCAACACTTAAAGTTATTACAAATGAAGCGATGAAATATCAGAAGGTACCAGATTCTTGGAAGGAAGCGGAGATCACAGTGATACACAAAGAAGGCTCCCCGGAAACGGATATTAAAAATTATAGGCCAATTTCTCTTTTAAACACGGATTATAAAATATTTGCAAACATCATGGCCACAAGATTAAAATTATTTTTAAACAAATGGATTGGAGAAGAGCAAACAGGTTTTCTGCCAAATAGACACATGAAAGAAAACATACGCAACGTCCTAGATCTTTTGGAATATTATGAGATGAACCATCAAAAAGAATTCGCCATTCTATCAATAGATGCAGAGAAAGCTTTTGATAATTTGAATTGGGATTTCTTCAAAATACTAATACAAGAATTGGACATGGGGGAAAAATTTAAGAATGCAATTAATGCGATCTACGAATTCCAAAAAGCCAAAGTGAAAATAAATGGCCAAATGACACAAGAATTTGAAATAGCAAAGGGTACCAGGCAAGGGTGCCCACTATCCCCATTGATTTTCATAATGGCAGTGGAGATCCTAATGAAGAAAATCAGAGAAGATGAAAAGATAAAAGGAGCGAAAATTGGAAAATTTGAATATAAGATACGAGCGTTTGCGGACGATTTATTAGGAACAATTGAGGACCCGGAGAAAAATTTACAAAATTGGATAACCAAAATAGAACAATTTGGAAAAGTGGCAGGTTTTAAAATGAATATGAAGAAAACAAAACTCTTATTTAAGAATGTGGAAAAGGAGAAACAAGTAAAGATACAACAAGTGGGGATAGAGAGTGTTAAGAAAATTAGATACCTCGGAGTCTGGATTACAGCGAGAAATGGTCAACTTCTGAAGAATAATTACGAAATAGTTTGGAAGAAAATTCAAAAAGATGTACAAAAATGGAATTCTTTAAACCTATCACTTCTTGGCCGGATATCTTTAATAAAGATGAATGTTTTACCAAAACTTATATTTCTATTTCAAAATATTCCGATAATAAGAAATCAAACCCTATTCAAAAAATGGAAGAAGGACTTATTGAAATTTGTCTGGAAAGGAAAAAGGCCAAGAATAAACTATATAAACCTGATAGATAAAAAATCTAGAGGAGGGTTGGGATTTCCTGATTTGAAGACTTATCATGAGGCATGTGCTCTGTCATGGATAAGAGACTGGATGATGTTAGACAAAGAAAAATGTTTAAATTTAGAAGGTCATGACCTGAGAGTAGGATGGCACGCATATGTTTGGTATAACAGAGAACTAAAAGAAAAAAACTTCGGTAATCATTTTGTGCGAGCCTCCCTACTGAGGACATGGCTGAGGTACAAAGCCCTCTTTTATAAAAACACACCACTATGGGTCTCAGCAATGGAGGCACATCAAAGAAGATTGTTAGGATGGAGGGTTTGGCCAAGATATAAGGACATCCTGGTAAAAGGGAAAATGGAGATTAAATCTTTTGAACAACTCAAGAACTCTTATGGCAATATAACTTGGTTACATTACTTACAAATTAAAGAATATTTCAAACAAGATCAAAAAATTGGTTTTGACTGGGAAGAAAACACATGGGATAAAGTATTAAAAATACAAAAGAAAACAGTGACAATACTCTATAATAAATTAGTCCAATGGCAAACGGAAACTGAACAGGTGAAAACATGTATGATTAAGTGGGCCGAAAACTTAAGACGACCCATTCAGTTTAGAGAATGGGAGCAAATATGGAACAAAAAGTTGAAATATATGTATGCCATGGACCTGAAAGAAAATTGGTATAAAATGTTTTATAGATGGTATTTGACACCGAATAAACTCAGCCATATGTATCAAAATGTCTCAGATAAATGTTGGAAATGTGGGGAACAAACAGGTACATTCTACCATATGTGGTGGACCTGTAAGGATACAACTAAGTTCTGGGCTTCTATCCATGAGGAAACACAAAAGATGTTGAAGAAGAGGTTCAAAAAGAAACCTGAATATTACTTATTGGGATTTACAGATTTGGATTTTAAACTGGATGAGAATGAAGACAAATTATTTACATACTACACTACAGCGGCAAGGATTGTTTTTGCCAAATACTGGAAGAATGATCAAACACCGACCATCGAAGAATGGTTGGAGAAAGTTAAAGAAATAAGAGACATGGATGAATTAACTTTTTTGATGAGAAGAAATACTGGAAAATCGCTAAAGAGAACAGACTGGACCCTTTTCTATGACTACGAAAAGAAACTTAAAGATAAAAGTATTAGAGGATAAGAATAGATAAGTAGGTTGGAGAAGTAGAGTGAGAAGATCCTGAGGTTGGAGTGGAAGTCATTTTAGATTAGTTTAGGTGTTTTTTTTTCTGTTGTGTTTTTGTGCTACCCTTCCTTCTTTCCTATCCTCTTGTTATTGTTCCCCCTCTTTCCCTGTGTTGATTTATAAAATGTTTAATAAAAATTATTTGGAAAAAAAAAAAGGATGACATTCATGCATTTTGCCCTTTGTCAGCCCCTCTTCCTTTTTCCCACCATTTTCCCCAGCATCATTGTCTTCTCTAAGTTTTCCTTTCTTCTCATGATGTGGCCAAAGTACTTCATCTTTCCCTCTACTATCCTTCCCTCCAATGAGCAGTTGGGCTTTATTTCCTGAAGTATGGACTGGATGGATCTTCTTGCAGTCCATGGCTCTCTCAGAATTTTTCTTTAGCACCACAGTTCAAAAGCATCTATCTTCCTTCGCTCAGCCTTTCTTATGATCCAGTTCTTGCATCCATAGGTTACTACAGGGAATACCATTGCTTTAACTATGTGGATTTTTGTTGCCAATGTGATGTCTCCGCTATTTTATCTAGATTGGTCATTGCTCTCCTCCCAATAAGTAAACGTCTTATTATTTCCTGGCTGCAGTCTGCGTCTGCAGTAATCTTTGCACCTAGAAATACAAAGTCTGTCACTGCCTCCATGTTTTCTACCTCTATTTGCCAGTTATCAATCAGTCTGGTTGCCATAATCTTGGGGTTTTTGGGATGTTTAGCTGCAACCCAGCTTTTGCACTTTCTTCTTTCACATTGATTAGAAGGCTCCTCGGCTCCTCCTCGTTTTCGGCCATTAAAGTGGTATCATTTGAATATCTAAGTTTGTTAAAATTTCTTCTATCAATTTTAACTCCAGCCTTGGATTGGTCAACCCCCGCACATTGCATGATGTGTTTTGCATACAAGTTGAATAGGTTGGGTGAGAGTATACAGTCTTGCTGTACTCCTTTCCTAATCTTGAACCAGTCGGTTGTTCCGTGATCTGTTCTGACTGTTAATGATATCGAGCTCTTTTTAGCGGGCCTCCCAAAGGGAGAGGTCCCTGAAGACCGCTAAAGGGGTCTTTGTCCTCGGTGAGCAGCCAGCGAAAGCCAATCCAAAGAGCAAAAAATACTAAAAATTAATCTCACCAGAGGCTGAAGAGGTTCAGTGACCGAAGCGTTTATTTCTGCGATTCAGCTGAAAAGGATGTGATTGCAGTGATCATTCACATACAAGCATACATTCACAGAAGTTCCAGGCATTTTTATAGCATACAGACAAAGAAAATATTTTTGAAAATCCCGCCCGCCCTCTGCCGGCCGGCTTCACCCTGATTGGCCGGCCGCGGAACAGCTGGGAGGAGGCTTGGCTGTACGTCCCGCCTCCTGTCCAATCAGCGAGCTCGGCCGCCTCTGGGGGGCCAATCGGCGTCTTCCTAGCGCCTCCGACGATGGTCCAATCAGCAGCCAGGAGGCGGGATGAAGTTTGACAGCTCAGTGGAAATGGAGTGCCCAGGGGGCATCCGCCAGCTGTTATTGAGCCTTTGTTCCCATCGGCGGGGTGGCAGACAAGGGAAACAATGAGTTTCCTGGTCTTATGATTGGATTTGGGGCGAAGTTCAGAGGGAAAGGCGGGAAGGGGAATCAGGATACATTTCATATGATATTCCACTATATACATCTTATATACTTCATACATCTCACAAATAAATTCCCATCCCCATCCCAGCAAAGTTTATTAAAAATAATAATAAATGTATTTTATTTTTGTAGGAATCATAGTCTTCTTGGTGAAGGCGCACGTAGGCTGAGGCTGCTTGTCCCTCCAGGCAAGCCCGGTCTAAGGTTTGTGTCCAAAAGCATGGCAGGGAAACAGTCCAAGACAATAAGGCAGAAAGTCAATAAGTGAGGGCAAAAGAGTCCGAAGAGGATTTCCAAACTGTGATTGGTGGGGCAATGTCCTTTGGGAAACTGTATCTCCCTGGTCGGAGCCCGGGACCCATGCCTGGCCCCCTCTCCGGGGCTCCTACGGGCGACCGCCGTGGGTCCCAAGCTGCTGGATTGAATTGGGAGCGAGCACTGCTGCGGAGGAGCGGAAAACCCAGCCAAATTGACAATCAGCTGTTTCTCTGCAAGATAAAATACTTAAAACAAAACTAATTTTTCCCCGGGTGAAGGAGCCCAAAACGAGAAAAGGGAAATGGCAGTTAGTCTTAGAATTAGTTGTAGAAAAATATAAAATTGGAACGGCGGCGATCCGCCATTTTAAGTATTTTTGTGGATAAGGAGGTCTGAAATGGCGGTTTCCGTATCCGTGGTCTAGGCGAACGCAGATTCGGGGTCCGGGGAGCGCCCGGAGGCGCCCCCCGCGGGCTCACGGTCCTCCGGAGCCCAAAAAAAACGTCTATTGCAATGTTATTTGTTTGAGTCAAGAAAGGATACAAAAGTAGCATGCGGAAAGATAAAAAGTTGCAAGTTTCAAGTACTTTTATTAGGGAAAGGATACAAAGTAAAGGGAAGGGGAAAGCAAGATGAATACTGCAAGCATTCCTGGGTTTGAGCTAGCCGCTGGGGCACATTTCATCTGTTGGTCCCAAAAGCTTGGTCCAGGAACTGCGGAACTCTCCGCTGCAGCTCACACCAATGTGAAGGTGGGGCTCCCCGCTGCGCTCGGGCTCATTACTACTTGATTGTTATACAGATTGGGTTGTTATAGGTTTTTCAGATTATATGGCCATGTTCTAGAAGCATTTTCTCCTGACGTTTCACCTGCATCTATGGCAAGCATCCTCAGAGGTTGTGAGGATGCTTGCCGTAGATTTCACAAGACCTCACAACCTCTGAGGATGCTTGCCATAGATGCAGGTGAAACGTCAGGAGAGAGTGCTTCTAGAACAGGGGTCTCAAACTAAGGACCGGGGCCCGGATACAGCCCTCCAAGGTCATTTACCCCGGCCTCACTCAGGGTCAACCTAAATCTTAAACGACTTGAAAGCACACAATAACAACAATCCTATCTCATCAGCCAAAAGCAGGTCCACACTTCCCATTGAAATACTAAGTTTATATTTGTTAAAAATGTTCTTCGTTTTAATTGTTGTATTGTTTTAAGTGTTTTTTGTACTACAAATAAGATATGTGCAGTGTGCATAGGAATTCATTCATTTTTTTTTCCAAATTATAATCCGGCTCTTCAACAGTATGAGGAATTGTGACCTGGCCCTCTGTTTAAAAAGTTTGACGACCCCTGTTCTAGAACATCTATATATATAAATTTGTTAGGGGCATCCAACGAGGAATGGATAAAACTCTAAAAAAACCAATGAAACTTAACCAAAATGCCCATGCTCATAACACAACCCAAACATATTACTCAAAATGAAAAACAACACAACAACACACTCAAAACGGCAAAAAAAAAACTCAAAAAAACCCCAACGAAACTTAACCAAAATTCCCATGCCCATAACACAACCCACAAGGTATAAACGTATCTACTCTAAATGAAAAACAACACAACAACACACTCACAAAACGGCAAAACAACTGAGCATGCGCATTGGCGCCCAGCCGCAAGTTCCCTGGCGCGCGCACATGCCCTTCCGGCCAACGTTCCCTCTGTGGAAACCATGCCCACTCCAAGCCCCGCTGCGCCGCTTCCCGCACACACACACACCCCTGCCGCACATACACACACAACCCCACACTCCATCACTCCCCCCGCCGCCGCACACGCACACACGCAACCCCACTCCCCCCACCGCCACACACACACACGCAACCCCACACTCCATCACTTCCCCCGCTGCCGCACACACACACACACAACCCCACTCCCCCCGCCGCCGCACACACACACGCAACCCCACGCTCCATCACTACCCCCGCCGCCACACACACACACACAACCCCACTCCCCCCGCCGCCGCACACACACACAACCCCACGCTCCATCACTCCCCCCCACCGCCACACACACACACGCAACCCCATGCTCCATCACTCCCCCCGCCGCTGCACACACACACACAACCCCACGCTCCATCACTCCCCCACCCCAATCTTACCTCCTTTTACTTCACACCACCTCCAAACCCCACCCCGCCCCTTCCCGCCCTGTCAAAATCTAGGAAAGACAGGAAGGAAGGAAAGAAGGAAGAAAGAGAAAGGGAGGTAAAGAAAAAGGGGGAAGGAAGGAAAGTTAGAGAAAGAAGGAAGAAGAAAAGGAAAGAAAAGGAAAGATGGAAGGAAAGAAAAGAGAGACAGCAGAAAAGAAAGAAAAAGGGGGAAGGAAGGAAAGAGATAGAGAAAGAAGAGGAGAAGGAAAGATGGGAGGGAAGGAAGGAAGGAAGGAGGGAAAGAAGGAGAGAAAGAGGGAAGATTGGCCACAGCAACACGTGGCGGGTAAAGGTTGTTATTTCTATTATTATTATTATTATTATTATTATTATTATTATTATTATGCTATTGTTCCTATGAGACCCTGGAGGAATGGGAGAGGTGTCAAGTCCCAGAGGCAATGCATTGCATTATTGTTATTGTTATGATGGTGGTAAAATAAAAGGAAATAAAAAGTGAAAGAAGGAAGCAAACAGGGAGGGAAGAAAGGCAAAGGAAGGAGGGGGAGGGAATGAAGGACAGAGAGAAGGATGAAACCAAGTAGTGAAAGAAAGAAAGAGGTAGAGAAGGAAGAAAGGAAAGGGGGAGGAAAAGGGGGAAGGAATAGGTAGGTACCTCTCTTTCATAATAGTCCAGATATCTACCTCAACTTTGATAAGTTTTACTATAGGCCACAGCAACGCGTGGCAGGGCACAGCTAGTGTCTATATAGCCCGAAAAACCTGCAACAACCCAGTAATTCTAGCCATGAAACCCTTCGACAATAAGTTATACGTGCCCCAACTGTGACCATACCTCGTGAAGGCGGATCTGGCCAGGGTGGTCCATGTCTTAGTCACCTCCAGATTGGACTACTACAATGCACTCTACGTGGGGCTACCCTTGAAAATGGCCCGGAAATTTCAATTGGTCCAACAAGCGGCGGCCAGGTTGTTAACTGGTGCTCCTTACAGGGAGTGGTCAACTCTTCTGTTTAAGGAGCTCCATTGGCTGCCGTTCATTTTCTGGTCCCAATTCAAGGTGTAGGTGCTTACCTACAAAGCCCTAAACAGTTTGGGACCCGCCTACCTGCGTGACCGCATCTCTGTGTACAAACCCACACGATCTCTTCAATCATCTGGAGAGGCCCTGCTCGTGCTCCCACCTCCATCACAAGCGCGATTGGTGGGGACGAGGGAGAGGGCCTTCTCAGTGGTGGCCCCTTGACTCTGGAACTCACTCTCCAAGGACATCAGGCATGCCCCAACTCTGGCAGTCTTTAGGAGGAGCCTGAAAACGTGGTTGTTTCAGTGTGCCTTCCCAGAATAAGGAAACTCCCAGCAATATGTCCCTAAACGCACTTTATTAGTGATCTAGGATTGTCTGCATGTTTCATCCCTCTCCAAAATTTCTATCCTAGTTATATGTCACCTGGTCATGCCCAGCATTATTTTTAAATTTTTAATTATTACATTTGGCCCAGCCATAGGTTTTTAAATGTCATTGTGTTATTGTTAATGTTTATTGCTTATTTTCTGCTTATGAGTTTATTATTGTTTTGTATTACTGTTGCTATTGTTTTTATTGTTGTATTGTGGGCTCGGTCTCATGTAAGCTGCACCGAGTCCCTTGGGGAGATGGTAGCGGGGTACAAATAAAGTATTATTATTATTATTATTATTATACAGATTTCTCAGGAGGCGGACAAGGTGTCTTGGTATCCCCATACCACCAAGAACTTGCCACAATTTATTATGAGCCTGCTCCCATTGCCTTGAGCTATGGCCAAGCCCCATTCATTCATTAATTCATTGATTCAATGTAACCCATAGGCTTGCACTAACTCGTTCCTCCTGCAGGGGTCGCTACCGAACTCCCTCCGTTCTGCTTCCTAGAAGGGCTTCGCTTTGCAAAGCGCCGAGGAGACACCGCCTCCTCTCTCTAAGGAGACCCGGATGTGGAAGGGGATCCCTTCCGGGGTGGGGGCCGGTGGCTGCGGTGAGGCTCCTGCCAGCGAGAGGCGGGGGTCGTTTTCCGCTCAGCATGGCGGTCCCGATGGAGACCCAGCTGCAGAGCATCTTCGAGGAAGTGGTGGTGAGCGCCGCCTTCTCCTGCTCCGGGGAGGGAGGAGTGCGAGGGAGGGAGGACGATTTGATGCCTTCCTGGTGGGGTTTGGTCTGCAGCTCCCCTTCGCCCCAAAGAGATGGGCGGTGTCGTCCAGTGGCATCTGAAAGAAACCCATTCGATTAGACAGCCAAGGTGTCACTCTCTCAGCCACCCATGCGGAGAGAGAGAGTGTCAGATTTTTGGAGTCTTTCCGATTTCTGGATAAGCCCAGGATGCTTAGGCAGTTCACGTGTGGCTTGCCACAAGGGCTGCCTATGGGCCACAGGCCTCTCTCGCCCCTAACCTGTTGTTCCTCATCCTCCTGGCCCTGGGGGAGGCCACCCTTGCAATGCCTGAGGGCTCTTCCAGACAGGCCCTACATCCCAGGTTATCTGGCAATGTGGACTCACGTAATCCAGTTTAAAGCAGAAAACCTAGGATCAGATCCTGAGATAATATGGACTGTGTTGTTGTAGGTTTTTTCGGGCTATATGGCCATGTTCTAGAGGCATTCTCTCCTGACGTTTCGCCTGCATCTATGGCAAGCATCCTCAGAGGTAGGGAGGTTTGTTGGAACTAGGAAAATGGGTTTATATATCTGGAATGACCAGGTGGGACAAAGGACTCTTGTCTGTTGGTGCTAGGTGTGAATGTTTCAACTGACCAAATTGATTAGCATTTGATGGCCTAGCAGTGCCTGGGGCAATCTTTTGTTGAGAGATGAATAGATGTCCCTGATTGTTTTCCCTCTGTTGTTTTGGTGTTGTAATTTTAGAATTTTTTTAATACTGGTAGTCAGATTTTGTTCATTTTCATGTTTTCCTCATTTCTGTTGAAATTGGCCACATGCTTGTGGATTACAATGGCTTCTCTGTGTAGTCTGACATGGTGGTTGTGAGAGTGGTCCAGCATTTCTGTGTTCTCGAATAATATGCTGTGTCCAGGTTGCTATGGCTGACTTCTCTGGTTGAAGTAGTCTGCAGTGCCTTTCATGTTCCTTGACTCGTGTTTGGGCATTGCTGCGTTTGGTGGTCCGTATGTAGACTTGTCCACAGCAGCATGGTATACGGTAGACTCCTGCAGAAGTGAGGGGATCCCTCTTGTAATATGGACTGTCTGAAAGTGCCCTAAGAATCTTTTCGTGTGTGTACACACACACACATATTCCTGTTAACAGAATGCAAAACTTCATATATTAGATAATTTGGATTCAATTCTGTGAAACCCTGTGCTTCAATAAAGTGGTTTAAGATGCTTCAAAGTTTGGTTTTGTGTTCGTCTCATACGAAGCAGGGAGCAAGTTTGTTTTCTGCTTCCCTGGAGACTAGGACATGGAACAATGGCTTCAAATTACAAGAAAGGAGATTCCACTGCTGAACGGCTCTCACAGTCAGGAAGTTCTTCCTAATGTTCACCTGAACATTAGGAAGAACTTCCTGGCTGTGAGAGCCATTCAGCAGTGGAACTCTCTGCCCCAGAGTGTGGTGGAGGCTCCTTCTTTGGAAGCTTTTAAACAGAGGCTGGATGGCCATCTGTTAGGGGTGATTTAAATGCAGTATTACTGCTTCTTGGCAGGGGGATGGACTGGATGGCCTATGAGGTCTCTTCCAACTCTTTGATTCTATGATTCTAGATGTGAGGAAGCAAATATATTGGATGTGAGATCACAAAAAAATGCTTTGGAAGAAAAGGAGTTTGTAGAAAAGGAGTTTGTAGAAGCTAGGGATCATATCTGACCTGCTATTTATTACTAGCTCTTTTACTATGGAATACGTTTCATTGAACTCAACTGTTCTTGAACTTGTGCTTGTAATTATTATTAATTATTATTATTATTAACTTTATTTATACCCCGCTAGCATCTCCCGGAGGACTCGATGCGGCTTACGCAGGCCGAAGCCTCAAAACACAATACAGTAAAACAACACAACAGTAGAAAACATAGCAAATCAATAAGTTAAGCAAGCAATAACGGCAATAACAATACATCATGACACTTTAAATATAAAGAGAAGGGAAGAATCTCTTCAGGGAAACAAGAAAGCATCTTGGAAAAGGGAAAAAAGTACAATGCAGAACAGTGCAATTTAGAAACTTGTTCCAAATTATGAGTCAACATTTAATTCCGGACAACTATAAAATCACCTGAAAATACAGGAAAAACCTGTATTTCGTCATATATATTTTATTTAACTCCAGATCATTCAGAATTATAATATGACTTTGTGTTTACAGTCAGTGATGAATTTACTCCACCCATGTCAACATTTTGCACAGAGCTGGAATCCAAAATGCTAGACTCATCCAGCCACTTTGTATTTTTAAGACAGGAGATTTAAAATGTAATGTCATAAGCAGCCCCTTTGTTGTCTTATTTCTTTTGTTGATGTGATGATCTTCTGTGTGAGAGAGACAAGGTGTATGGCTAAGACCACCTTTGCGTTTATGTACTTCCTGATTGCCCTTGCTGGGCTCTCCTGTCCACAGAAGTGACTAGAGAAATCCGTAACAAACAAGGAACCAAAAGGTATTATGTCAAAAGAGCAAATACTGATTTAACTTTCCCAAGCAACATGGAATGCAAAGCCAACTTCAAATTGAGGCTCCAGATTCTTTGTGGAAGGATCTTTTGAAGTAAAAGGTAAAAGATTTATACGATCTGAAGAGAAACTTCTTTTTGACCATCTAATTCACACTTACATTCACTTCTCCATGACAGCAGACTGAATTTACTAGTGAATACACTTCTGAATAGATCAGATTGGAAAGCTACAAACTTCAGCTATCAACCACTAAGGGTTTATCTACATGGTAGAATGAATACAGTTTGACATCAGTTTAACTGCTATGGCTGAAAGCTATGGAAACATGAGAGTTGTAGTTTTACAAGGTCTTTTGCCTTCTCTGCCAAAGACTGCTAGTGTAGATCCCAGGTTTCCATAGCACTGAGCCATGATGATTAAAGTGCATTCATTCTACAGTGTAGATATAGCCTAAGAGTGGGAGTCAGACTCCTTGTACTACTAATGGGTATTAATGCATGTTGTTGTGCATTTCATTAGTAATGTTTCAAGATGCACAGGACGATCCTTACTTCCATTACCATCTTTATAGACACTTGGCATTTTTATAGCATTTTACATGTGTATGATTTTTTATTTTCATCCACTTTGGGTCCTGCTTTTGGCTGGAAAGGAGTGTGTTTATATTTCAGAGGAAGGAATTGGCAAAACCATATCTGAGTTTCTTTCCTATAAAAATCCTGTGAAATTAATGGTGTTACCATAGGTCAGCAGGTGATTTGAAGGCATATAAACACATATCTCTTTGTTAAACTTTATTTTTGAGTCTTTCATTAATCTTGTAAGTCATTTTCATCTTTAGAATTATGTTTTGATTTCCTGGACAACTTTGTTTTCCAATTGGGGTGATTGAACATAGGACAGCTAGTGTGCTCTTATCAGTACAAATCATATAATTTTTGTTTATCTGTTTTTCTCTGTGTAGAAAACAGAGGTCATAGAAGAGGCTTTTCCTGGGTAAGTTTATTTATTTATTTATTTATTTATTGTATTAGTAGCAAACCAAGGGTACAGTTGTAATGTATTTTGAAAGCACAAAGTTTAAAACTTGGTATTATATTAAATGTCCTTTGACCAGTGGCTGACCACTTGGAGTGCCTCTGATGTTGCTTTAAGAAGGTCCTCCATTGTGCATGTGGCAGGGCTCAGACTGCATTGTAATAGGTGGTCTGTGGTTTGCTCTTCTCCTGGGTAAGTGTAGTACTGCTGTTTTCTTGTACAGTTGTAAACATTCAGTTGTATTTGCTGGTCATAGTATGTTTTACAAATAACAGTGGCTTTATTTGTAATAGCATGTTTATGGACACGCCTGAAGATGAGAGAACCAAATTAATCAGTTGTTTGGGAGCCTTTCGACAGTTCTGGAGCAATCTTTCCCAAGTAAGTATAGCTGAGAATGTTTTCCAAAGCACCCAAAAATCAGAGCCCCGAGCACTTTATAATCTGACAGTATCTAGTGTAGATCTCTTGTAGGTATCTATAAAAGTATCTGGCAGATATAGAACACCTTATTACGAGGGATCTGAGAAAGTTCCCTACTAATAAATAAAAGCACAGGCTCCCTAGTAATAAAGAAAGTTCCCTAGTAATAAATAAAAGCAAGACTTTAAGAACTTAAAGTCGTCTCTTCTTTTTCCCCAATGTAAGCTGCTGTTCTTAACTTCTTCTTGCATATAGGGTTTCAGCAATGACTACCGTTAGGATACAAGCCCAGACCACAGAAGGCAGAAATGCAAGTCAGTTTTATTAAGCACTGCACTAGTTTTCACAATATCCAATGGCAACAGATGTTAACGACTGCATAGCAATGGCTACGAACCTGTTCTGTTTTCTGCCATCTTGGTTTCTTGGTCAGATTCATAGTAGTTGACTGTACTGAACTTTATTACTTTCAATAGTTGCATCAAAAGAATACTTAACCTCGTATTACAAAAATGGGAGAATATGGAAGGTAGTTGAGTTGGAGATTTTATCACTTTTATCATTTTGTCAATTATCTTTAGCAATTAATGACAAAGAAAGTGCACAATTCCTGATAATCCTTTCTTTTACAGGAGTCTCATGAACAATGCATCCAGTGGATTGTAAGGTTCATACATAGCCAGCATAGCCCTAAAAGGATTTCCTTTCTGTATGACTGTCTAGCCATGGCAGTGGAGACTGGGCTTCTGCCCCCCAGGTATGTCTCTTTTTCCAGACACTGGAGTACTGTAGTAGACAGCTGCTTATAATGGATCAGCTACTTCAAAGTTGTCCTTAGAAAATACATCACTCAGTTTTGCCTCTAATTTCTTTAGGATGGTCTGCGAGTCCCTACTGAATTCTGACAACCTTGAATGGGAAAGGACACAGCTATGGTCTTTAACATTTAAACTGGTCCAGAAAATAATTGGCGGTGTAGATTACAAGGTAATGCTCTTAAAAATCTCAATCTTGCAATATTTTTGTGCTTTCTCCTGCCTGTGAGCAGATTTTGCGGCAAGCTCTGTATAGTTTTCATTGCTTCATAAAAAGTAAATGTCTGATTTACCCAGTAGCTTAAGAAATGGTTCTGTATCTTGGTTTTATTTCAGAGTTGTATGATGTAGGATTTCATTAATGACATATGGTAATAGCATGATGGATATATAGAGAAATTAATTTGTTTAAGGTTACCTGTGAATTCCATGAATTGAATGCATGTTTTATTCTGCAGTTTCTGGTTCCCAGTATTATAATTAGTAGATGACTCAAATATACTTCTGAAAGTTTATTTGCTTTCATGTCTCTATTCCTATAATAGTTACATGATATCAAAAATGGTGGACATGGAGTAGACCTTTTCATCACCATCTTAAAAAAGGTGGAAGCTGCACTCCAGTTTTTGGTGTGCTGTACTGCATACACATTCCCATTTGTCGAACCAGGTGCTGAATGGAATATACAACTGATGGGATTCTTGTGTACAAAGCTCTGAACCCAATCCAGAGGAGATCATTGCATAGATACCTGCACATAGTCCTCCCAAGCAGGGCCTGGGAAACAAATAATACTTCTAATAATAATTTAGAGGAAGCAGGGAGAGCTGCTAAGTCATTGGGTGATTATTATTATTATTATTATTATCCACCATCTCCAAAAAGGGACTCGGGGTGTCTTAGAAGGCACTCCAAGATGCAGCATAATATAAATGGTACATGAGTATAAAACAGTATCACAGAAAAATTATAAAGACAACCACGATCAACACACATAAAAATAAGATAACACAATTTTTAAAATGTAGCCCATCTGTAGTTAAAACTAGCTGCTGTGAATTCACAACAAAAATGCTATAGCGTCAATCTCATATGTGGCATTTAAAGCGTTAAAATACAATTCAGAATACAGACTTAGTGAAAATATCGATATGTATGTTTTAATCTTCAAATGTACAATTTAAAAAAACTTTTCTCTGTGATTTTCTCTGAATATTTGTAGGGTGTGCGAGACCTTTTGAAAGGTATACTAGAGAAAATCCTAACTATCCCTAACACGGTCAGCTCTGCTGTTGTGCAGCAGCTTCTAGCAGCAAGAGAGGTAAGCTTGTAAAATGGTACAGTCTGTGATAGAAAAATAGATTACGTTAGACAAATCTGCATGTTCTTAGTGTAATTATGTCTGAGAGGAGCTTTTGAAGTTTATATTTTAGATTTATCTCCAAAGACAGCTGAAAAAGTTAAGTTTATCTGGCACAATACAAAATGCCCATGTGGCTAACCCTGACTTTGTTTCCTGGTGCTAATGAAAGTAACTGTTTGTAACATGCAAAGTGCAGTATTTTATGCTTTTATAGCACTTATCCTATATAAAATCTTCCTAAAGGCTCATTAATGCATTACCCAAAATACCCTGCCCTTTTAAAGAAAAATCCATTGCAGCGGATGAAAATATTTAATTTGACTCTCTTGTCAGTTCATAATGCACCTGATCAGAACATTCTTTCTTCAGTCTAAAAAGCTGTCGTTGTTTCTGCTGTGCCATTTTAGCATTCTAGAGGACAAGACTCTTTTATCAACAGAATTTTTAAATTGAAACTCCAGTTAACTGAAGCATTGTAGACAAATTACCTAATTTCACCTGTGTTTGCAGTACAAGATATCACTTGCATCCTTTCCATCTTTCTTCTAATTACAAACTCAGGTGCTTAGTTCACACGCCTTAAAGCCAAATTGAGTCAACAAATAACAAAATAAAGATATCAAGGAAAGCACAAAAGGGGGAGGGTGGGGACCAAGATTGGCATCTCCCACACTCTGCACCTCACAGAAGAGTCATGTTACCAGTATGTTTGCTCAAGACCAACCATGACCAGGAACTATTCCATGTTTGACAAGAATAAACAATTGAAAACATGAGGGATATCCTAGAAAAAGATATAGGAGGCTGGTTGGGTCTCCAAATATGATCTTTATATGCTAGAAATTCTGTCTGACCTGTCAGTTTGTATTTTTCAACACTTCTTTTGTTTTTGTTTTGTTTCTTGCGTAGGTTGTTGCCTATATTTTAGAAAGGAATGCATGTTTATTGCCTGCATATTTTGCAGTTACAGAGATACGAAAGTTGTATCCTGAAGGAAAACTTCCGCATTGGGTAAGATTTGAATATAAAACAATAAAAGGTAGTACTGTTTTTTTTTAATGGACTGCAAAGTAGAGTCCTCAAGAGCAGAAGAATACAAGAAATCAGTAGTCTGTAATATGCTTTTAACCTTGTAACCTTGTAATGCAGTGGTTCTCAACCTGTGGGTCCTCAGCTGTTTTGCCCTACAACTCCCAGAAATCCCAGTCAGTTTACCAGTTGTTAGGATTTCTGGGAGTTGAAGGCCAAAATATCTGAGAACAACTGTTGTAATGTGTCAGTATGCTTTTTATAAACTTGGAACTTGCAAGCATTCACTTTAATGTTAATTGGAGCCTGTTTTTGTTACTTTTAACATGACACCCACACATAAACAGTTTTATGAAACTCACACTAGTCAAAGCAGCTTTATAATTTAAGTACATAGTAACTCCTGTATTTGCAGGACTGGTATCTGTGGTTTCTTTTATCTACGTCCAACAAAAATATCCTTTCAAGGCATGTTCTAGATCCACCAATGCCACTCTGTGATATTCTTGGGCCAGAATTCAGATTCCCTATTATCCTCAGTTTTGTGCATTTGCACAAAGTCCAGGAATGTATCCCCCATAGATACAGGGAATGTATTGTTCCTTTAAGAGGCATACCAGCTCTTTTTATTACCCAGAGAAGGTTCTGTTTCCCATCTGAGCTGCCTTTTACAGCTGTAACTATAGCTATATCTTTGTTAATTTTTGAAAGGAATGAGAATTGTCTTACCGTGAGAACATGACCTTAAGTAATTGTATTAACTTTCCCATCAAGGCCAGTTTCCAGCTGCTAGACTATTTCCATTGCACTTGTTGGAAAATCAAAAACAACATTTTTAATTCACAACTGTTTACATTTGAATTTACTTGATGAGTGAATTTTATTCAACTGGATATTTTATTTTTATTTTATTTAAAGTTGTTGGGCAACCTAGTATCAGATTTTGTGGATTCCTTCAGACCTACAGCAAGAATAAATTCCATTTGTGGTAAGTATTCCAATAAGGCATATGTTCATGTAATATATTTGGGAGCCAGCATGATGTAGGGGTTTGGATATTGGAATTGGACTCTGGAAGCCAGGCCTCAAATCTCCACTCACCCATGGAAACCCAGTCTGTGATGTTGAGCAAGTCACACTGTTCAGCCTCAAAGGAAGTCAAAAGCAACTTCCCTCTGAAGAAATCTCTCCAAGAAATCCCAGTGATAAGTTTACCTTAGTGTAATCATAGGTCAGAAATGACTAAAGGCACACAACAATAAAATATAGTGTACCCTGGTAAGGGTATTTCAAGGAATAAATATGTATCGTGTAGGTAGCTATAAAATTGGCTTAAAAACTGAAATTTGGTGCATATTTAACTCATGACATCTTGCTTATAAGAACCTAAACCCAGTTGTAAGTCTCAGTTGGAATCAGTAGAACTTCCATGAATTTTACTTACTCAATTTACATTGGTTCAGTTAGAACTAAATTGAATTTAGGCCTACGAGATTTGGAAGTCAAGCCCATCAGGAATGGCTGCGGAACACTACTTGTTTACTAATTCCCGTGCGAAGTTATGTATGTTTATGAAAAGATGATTTAATATATATGGCCTTTTAATCCTTACAGATTTGGGGAGTAATGCACTTTGTGAATTACTTCTTCTCTCTTTGGTTCTAACACCTGTAGGTCGGTGTAGTCTTCTTCCTGTAGTAAATAACTCTGGTGCGATTTGCAACTCATGGAAGCTGGATCCCACAACTCTTCGCTTCCCACTGAAAGGCCTTTTGCCATATGATAAGGTAGATGTGCATGTGACAGTTGGCTGGTAAATATGAGCACTTCCTAGACTGTAAGCTGTTCTCCATCTCCATCAGCTGCTTCCAGAACTTCCTTGTGCAGTGTGAGAATCCTTAACATTGTTTTTGTAGCTAGTAAACCTATCAACAAAGCTTGACAGAAAGGGGAATCTTCTGAAGACAGATGTACTTAGAGTAGACAATCCTTTAAAAGAAAATAGCTTCTCAGGATGATTTCTCTTTTATAAGCAATTACTTCTACTTTCTGAATTTTGAATGGGCCTCTTGTTTTTAATGTTTCTGGGCTTTTTTCAGAAAATAGTAAGTTGCATCACTTTCAAACATTGATAGCTATGGGTTGTTATAAAGGGATGCAATATTTATTCCTCAAACCCAAAGGGAAAGGTGTATTGGGCAAGTTGGCTGTGCTGACTTCAACGTCTCCACGTTCGCTGTGTTTGTCAGTCTGAAAATGTATAGATCCTTTGTGCACTGTCTCCATGGCCAAGGCAAGGATACAACCACATTAGATGCAGCCATTTACTTTTACTTCATTCCAATGAAGCATCACAAGTATAACTTTTTATGGTGAAAAGTGAGAAAATGGTCACATGACATGAAAACCCAGGGAACCCTGGCTTGACCGTTAGGAGCAGCATGCTTGTCAAGTTGCTCAACCACCCCCACTTCATGTTATAGGCTATGAGAAATAACTATAATTTTGCATTTCATGGTTTCAATAAGCTTAAATAAGTTTACTGGTGTTAGTGTGGGCTTGGGTGGTGCAATCTCGTTAATGAAGATGGGATGTAGTCCCTCCACTCAGATATTTTTCTGCATCAATAAAACTAATTAATGTATTCATGTTTTGGCCATCTGCTTTATTGAGAGATAAACCAATGTGGTGTAGTGGCTTGAACGTTGGACTATGACTCTGGAGACCAGGGTTCAATTATTATTTATTTACTGTATTTTACCCCGCTTTATCTCAACCCCAAAGAGGACTCGGAGCAGATTCCAATTTGGCAATAATTCAGTGCCGCATTGAGACATAAAACATATAAAATACAAAATACAATATGCATTAAAATAATAAAACAGTAACATATAAATACATTTAAATAATCAGTTAAAAACATAGCACATTCCCCATTTGGACATGGAAGCCATCTGCCTGGGTGACCTTGGTCACAGAGCCGTAGTGGTGCAATGTATTAAACCCTTGTGCCAGCTGAACTACTGATCTGAAGGTTGGTGGTTCGAATCCGCAAGATAGGGTGAGAGCCTGTCAGCTCCAGCTTTCCATTCGGGGACATGTGAGAAACCTCCCACAGGATAGTATCATATCCAGGCATCCCCTGGGCAATTTCTCTGCAGATGGCAAATTCTCTCACACCAGAAGTGACTTGCAGTTTCTCAAATCTCTTCTGACACGATTGGGGACGGGGGGAAAAAACCTTGGCCGAGTTGCTTTCAGCTCCAGAAAACCCCATGATATGGTTCCCTTAGGATCGCCATAAGTTGGAAGTGACATGAAGGTAAACAACAAAGCAGACCATGATGAAGGCTGTCTGGTATCATCTGACCACCTGCATACCAAGCAAATCATGGAGCAAAGCAGTTTGCACCACTTAAATGCTCTTGGTATTCCTTGGGAGCAATAGAGCAATCTACACTTGCAACCAGGGTTTCTAGAGTTATTGGGTTTACTCATGTCATGCATCCCAGACCATGATGAATACAATGCAAGATATGGATCTTGCATTGTATAGTAGTGACAAAGTTAAGGATATGTGAGGTAATAGGTGTTGTGTAATTTCAAAAAAGAAAAAGCATTTCTAAAGAAAAGCAACACCAGCAATAACAGCGGTTTAGCACATCTGAAGCTTCTTGAGCATAGCAGTAGCGCAAATGAGCTTCAGCAGTACAGGAGCAGAGTCAAGCTTTAAGTTATAGGAAAGTAAATCAGGATCTAACTATCTAACTCTTCAGACATCTTGTCTCTCTCCATGCTCACAAAAGAAGAAAACGGAGGACTCAAGGCCTTGTGCTCAGATGCTTTGTATAGAAAGAGGCATGACCCTCAGAAGCATCAGTCTAGCAAGCAGTGGAGAAGAGAAGAGAGTAGAGTGATGGGGACAGACCAAGAAGGCAATGGAAGAAAGGCTTTCCCTGCCAGCTAACTCATCTGGCTATCTTAAGTCCTTGATGAGGACTATAAACTTGTGCAGCATGGTGGTAGAGTTCCAACAGTAGACTGTTATGTGAAAAATTCAATGCCTTCAGAGTCAAAATGTTGCCAAGTATTTTATCAATAGGTAAAAATTCAGTGTTGTGAAACAAGTTTTAAAATAAAATGAGAATGTTAGCCTAAGTTAAAGTTTACTCTTGAGTCAAACCGCTAGTCCACCTCTTGCCATCTGAAAAGTGCGAGAAGGGAAAGAAATCAAGTTTCAGTGTTTGTCAAGGTGAACGCTTTACTTTGAGAGTGACTCTGTTCTGTGTCAATAGGTTGGTATTTGTTTCCTGTTTTGTTTTGTTTTGTTTTCAAGGATCTGTTTGAGCCCCAGACTGCTTTGTTGCGGTATGTGTTGGAGCAACCCTATTCCAGAGATATGGTCTGCAATATGCTAGGTCTAAACAAGCAGGTACTGTATGGTGCTATAATGCTTTGTGCTTTGCATAGAACCTGCACTTTTCTTTTCTCTTTTTCTTTGCTATAGCTAACTAAGCAAAACAGTTGAGGTGCAGATCATGATTGTTCCCTCCTTCCTTCAATATTACCGCTTTAGGTGAATTGGGCATGATTATTCTGTTATTTACAGATTGCTTAAGGTTTCTAAATTAGTAGAGATTAAAAAAAATAATATTTTTGGCATTGCTTTTTTCCCCTATAAGGCCAGCCTCAAATATACCCTCGACAGATTCTAACTTGCAGCAGACAATTTTTTACTTGTAGTAGAAACACTTTTTTTTCACCTTTTTTTTTTTTTTTTGGTTGTGACACTGGTGGTAGATGTACTGCTTAGATGGTCTCTAGAACTTGTCTGTTGGATGCCTTGGCATGTTTTCATTACCGTCAGTGGTAATGAATGGTTTAATGTTCAGTGACTTTTTCTTTTTGCCTTACCATGTGGGAGGGCCTGGTCTGACTTGGGGTAACTTGAGGCTGGCCTCATAGTCACTGTTTTGTCTTTTCTTTTTTTCTTCCTTTATTTTTGTTCTGTCCTGTCTTGTCCTGCCCATCCTCCAATGCTCTAGACCTTGAACATTGCTCAGGTATGTTCACAACCTTACTGTTGTATTGTGACTAACGATACGCTGGCTGCTTTGTAGCCACTGATTCCAGTTCGAGAATACGTGTCTGGCCAGGGCTTGAAATTGGTGGGACAGTCACTTGCTAATATAGGGTCCAAGTTCTATCGAAATCTGAGTTTTTGAGAATGCAATGTAGTTTAAATAGGACATTAATAGCCAGTTCAGTAGTTGGCTTAAGCCACGTACCAAACATGCTATATTTTTGTCCAGATTATAAAATGCCCTTGCCTTTAAGAAATAGTTTCTATTAAAATCAGAAAGAAAATCCCTTCTGTCAAATTTTAGCATGCTTGAATTCATAAATGAAAAGTCAGCTTGACTAGGAAAGGTCAGCCTCAGTTTCCATAATAAGCTTCCCTTTTCAGTATCTGCAAATGGGCCAAATAAAAAATAGGTGAAAAGAAAGAAATACAAAATTAAATTGAAACAAACCCACTTTCTATTCACTTTTGTCTACTTGTATATTTAAATATTGGCCTCCTTGCTCTCTTTTGAATTAAAGTGATATTTATTCGAAGTACAATAGCGTTGGTGTTTGCAATACTATAGTGAAGGTTGTGTCAGTGTTTTCATTTTATAAAAACTCTTTATTTCAGAGATTGTACTTGACCATAATGTTTGCTTGATGCTGAAGGAGTTCATTCTAGAAGAAATCTCCACTCCCATCGTCAATAAGAGCCTCACACCGGCTCTCTTTGCAGTGATATAACAAAATAGCATCCCACTTTTGTAATATACATTTTAAACATTCTGACCACAATGCAGAGCCATTCATGACTGTCAGAGCTGTTTGAACACAAGGGGCTGATTTCCAGAAGAAGGTACCAATGGGCACATACCTCTCACATACACAATTTTTCAGCAAATCATGGCTCTGTGAATACCCTAATTCAGTAACCTGATGTAGACCCCTTGTAAATACATCAGAGTTACTCACTGGCATTTTCCTCTTCCCTTCAATGAAACAAGGCAGATGCCATGTGTCTATATCGCATCCTCTGCCTTGTACTGAGTAAAGAAGTCAATTAAGGCTGTAGCTCCATGTTACATTAGAGTGGCCACAAAATCTTTTATTGTGGAAGATATATTTTCTTAAGTATAAAATAATAAAATGATCCAACCAATTAGAATGGAGAAAGTATCGTATTGGATTAGAGCTTATTTGCATTTTATGGCTGTAAGTGCATTGATGTTTGCTTTGCAAAAAAACAGTGATAAGCAGACATCCCTCTTTGCACATCTGGGTATTCATAAGTGTAAGTCCTGAAGCCTTGAACCAATATATCCTGTGCAAATCATTCAATATTTATTGCTAAATGGACAGAGCTTCGCTTGGTATTGCACATATAATAGAAAGCATGGATTCAGTCTCAGAGTTGGAAGACATGCTAACATACTGCTGTGGCATTGTGTTTCTTCACTTCCCTGACTATTAAATAGCAGTCTTTTTAACAAAAGTCTAGAAAAGACCAAAAAGATGGCAAAATATGTGACTTGTTGTTGTTGTTATATTTCTTACCTGCCTCTCTCTGTGGTTCAAAGCAAGGCACAACACAGGTAAAAACATCATAAAACATCATATAAAATACACACATTAAAATGTGAAATACATATATTAAAATAAACAAAACAGAGATTAAAATGTAGTAAACTCAAGATGTGCATTTAAAATTCAGAGTTCAAACTGACAGGGTCAGTGTGCTGGAAGACCTATGTCTTCAGTTGTATTTTCAGTGCTGACAGCTGTTCCAGTAGGTTGTTCCTTGGGGTGGCCAGTGAAAAGGTCCTCCGAGTAGTTGCCAATCAGATTCTGACTGGTTGGAGTAACCACCCCGCAGAAGACCTCCATCTCCTGAGGGTCTGATTATGTGAGAGAAAGCGATCCTATAAGTAACCTGGACTCAAACCATGTATGATTTTAAAGGTCAAAGCGAACGCTTTGTTCTTTGTCCGGAAACTAATTGGCAGCTAATGGAGTGACTTTAACATGGATGTAATATGCTTACTCCTAGATGTTTCTTTCGCTAGTCTGGCTGCCGTGTTTTGAACTAATTCGAGTTTCCGAACTTGGTACAGATGTTGCCTACTATAAAGTGCATTGCTGATGTCCAGCCTTGAGGTTACCCGCGTGAGCACTACCAGGTTCCCACCAAATATTTGGGTTCAATGTGGGGTTGTCAAAACATTGTTCTTCCATATTTTTTTCAGCACATGCACAGCTGTTGTAGGCCCTTCAGGGGAATGGGAGTTTTTATGCATTTGTTACATCTTTGTCTGTAGTACTCTATACTGTGCTATATCTCTGTGCATTCTATCTGTAAACACTATTTAATGCCCAGTTGAGAGCTTTTTTTAAAAAAAAAAATAGAAATGACTTTTGAGAAAATAAAATGAAAAGGACAATTCAGTAAGTTGAACGTTCAGGTTGAAACACACACTCTGCATACCAAACTGAAGAACCAGACATGCACCATAACTTGGGAAATAATGGCACCACTTTTTTTAAATTACAGCTGTGGGCAAAGGTTGACCAACATGCCTGTTGATCAATTAGAAGTTCCCACTGGGCTGCCCCACACCAGGGGCAGCCCAGGCAGTGTGGAGAACATCTGCCTCCCACTGGGCAAGAATTTCCAGACCACACCTCTGATTCCCTGGATGGGACCCCCTAGAAAACCAATGCCTGGACTATACTTGTCACCCAAACCATGATCCACAACCAATGCCAACCTCCCCTTAAAGTTGTGATCAATAGAAGAATTATACAAATACCACACAAAACATGGGGAGGGTAGATGGGAAAAAGTTGGAGCAAACTGATAAGAGCTCACTTTGCTCCCGGCCTATATATTAAGTTACTCAACTGGAGTGGAAACCACATCTGGGCCACTCTGACCTTGGGGGGGGGGGGGGAGAGGTTGCTGCCAACCAGTGAGCAGGAAGTTGGCAGCTTTGAACCCATTGGCTGACCAGAGTACTCCAATATACTTTCTTCATATTCATGAGGTATCCGTAAATATAGTTGTGAGCAAAACAGAAATATCTACAAAGCTTTTTAATTTTAAAGAAATACTGTTCAATTCCTTTACTAAAATATTGCTACCTATCTTGCAAAAGTCTCAAGAGAGAGTCTGACTTCCAACTGAGTTCTGTCTGAGGTTACCTTTTCAACTCCCAGCAAAACTTCATGGCCAAGTTACAAAACTTTGGAATTCATGGTTTTTAATGGAAATGCTGGCAAACTATGAATCATAGGTGTGCTGCCATAATAGCAACAGTTTGTGAATTTTTTGTTCATGTGTCAGTGAAAAAGCATGAAGGGATTGTGTGTGATATTGCTTGGTGGGAATTTAGGGTGGGTGGTGCAAATTATATCAAATGCTCAGTTCTCAAAGGATGTAGGTCTGTTTGGGTTTAATATCTTGCAAAAGTTGTTTGTGCACTGCAATATCTGGCAGTTACAACTCCATAAAAATGGAATTCATATGGCACCGCATATGTAACTCATGAATGATTAAATTGAAATTAGCGTTAATGCCATGTTTGTCCATCTCACCCCATGCGACAATGTGCATTTGACTTGGGCCTATTTGCTCCGGGGCCTGAGTGTGTACAACTCCGTACACATGTGCCGTATCCAGGTGATCTGCTTACATTGCTATTGCTAAAAATAGGACATGAATATAGCTGAGTAGATGAAATAAGAACTTACTTGCACTGGAGAGCAATGAAGCAATGTCTCCTATTTAACTCCCCCTTTTCTCCCCCTATTCTCTTTGATCTCTTTTTGTATCTGGGGGGGGGGGGGCATAATTCCTCTCTAGAAAATGTTTCCAGCCCCAGGTTTATTTGTCGTGTCAGAGCAGTCAGTCCATTATATTACATTTCTAACATAACAAAGCAAACAAACAGAAAAATACACAACTTGTGAGTTTGGTAGCTGGTTAAATGTCCTTTGACCAGTATCTGGCCACTTGGAGTGCTTCCGGTGTTGTTGCAGCAACACCAGCAGCAGCCCCAGGTTACTTTATGTTAAAGCATATTTAGAATACAAAAGTTTTAAAAGTTCATGTAAAATTTCTTTCACTGAATTATGTGAGCACATCAAAAAGCTACATTGGTTGGTCACTGGAGAAATGATCTGGAAGCTCAATGCTGTCTGACCTGTCTTGCCATCTTATCAGGGGATAAGATGGCGCAGTAGGTTAAACCCCTGTGTGGGCAGGAAGACTAACAGGTTGCAGGTTCGAATCTGGGGAAAGCGCGGATGAGCTCCCTCTATCAGCTCCAGCTCCTCATGTGAGGACATTACAGAAGCCTCCCACAAGGATGATAAACATCTGGGTGTCTCCTGGGCAACATCCTTGCAGACGGCCAATTCTTTCACACCAGAAGCAACTTGCAGTTTCTCCTGACATGACAAAAAAATTCTTATCAGGTTCCAGGGCAGTCAGTATTTATAGATACATTTATTATTATTTATTTATTATTTATTATTATTTATTTATTTATTATTTATTTATTTATTTATTATGACAAGTTGCTCCTGACATGACAAAAAAAATCTTATCAGGTTCCAGGGCAGTCAGTATTTATAGATACATTTATTATTATGTGTATGTACTGCCCCATGTTTAGAGAACCTATATTATGGTACAGGCAGTGTAAATACGATAAAATAGTAGTGGGAGTTGTGTACCCCTCCAGATGTTTTTAGGCTTCAACTCCCATTGGGTTTACTAGTTAGAGCTTCTGGATCGTTTGTTTGTTTTGTTCTGTTAGAAATGTAATACAATGTTCTGGTTGCAGATGACACGATAAATAAATAAATAAATAAAATACTAGTTAGAGTGCTGAGAGTTGCAGGCCAACAACACCTAGAAGATGTTGTTGGCCTGCAACACAGTTCCCAACCCGGATAAAATAATAGATGTAAATCTACAACCTGTTGTTGTTCATTCGTTCAGTCGTCTCCGACTCTTCGTGACCTCATGGACCAGCCCACGCCTAGTAGGATTCTACAACCTAGTAGATCAAAATTAAACCATAGCCACTTAATCCCTAAGACTTGAGTAAAAATCATGATTTAACTGTATGCCAAAAATAGTAACTTCTATAGTAAATGAGTCTTTAAGCAAAGGAATTTCAGAACTGCAAAGACGGCCATTTCTTACATTTCTGCTGTACTGCTGCCACTGCTGGAACATAGAGGTAGTCCACCATGGAAGATCACAGTAGTCCAGTAGATGTACCTAAGAGTGGGCATGTCCTTATGTATCAGGGCACCAGAATGTTTAGGGGCCAGGAAAACCTGCCCACTTCCCTCCTCCCAGTATGTTGTTATCCCAAAGTCACCCTCCCAGCAGTATTAATGAGGCTGTGCCAGGCATCTAATGGCATTTCAAAATGAAATGGTCTCCTCTACCCACCTTCCATGCATGCTTCCAAAAAACATTGGTAGAGAAAGAATATAATAGATGACTAGAAGCATCCAGAGCCTAGAAAAAAAAATTTGAATTTCAAAAATAATATAAATTTATTTGTGAATACAGGTGAAGCAGGCTCAGGCACCACTTGCCCCCCCCCCCCCTCACAATACAGAGTAATGTTTCTGCACATTTGTACACCAGAAGTTCAAACTAGTTAGTACCTCACAGTGCTATCAACACAAAATAATTCACTGTATAGGCTAACTCAAATACTTGCACAGGATAACTGTTCACTATTTACTGCATTTTACTTGGAGTAATGTCAACCACGTCACTTGTTTTGTGCTGTAAACTCACGGAGATGGCTTTATCTGGAAATATCCACACGAGAGAAATGTTTGAGGCCAACCATGTACTTAATGATGCAGTTCTCTCCTTCTTTGACAGTTCTATTCATTGTGTAGGCAAACCAGCAACTGGGGTCTCTTTGTAGCAAGAAATGGCACTGAGAGAGAAGCATTCCCGTGTATGTTTTTCTCAGTCTATCATTGAAAGAGGGGAAAAAAGAGGTGACAGAACAAGAACACTATATTCTATCCTATACTTATTACTTTTATGAAGACTGTTTCCCCCACACAGTTTAACTGAGCAGAACATTTTAATTCAGAAACATTTCTGGGGTGAAATTATGTTTTATTGTTGAATTTGTCAGCAATCCAGCCTCTTCTTGAGAAGCAACTGAGAAAAACAAAACCCTGCCAGTGAAATGTAATTTTCACTTGTATTAAAAGAAAGAAAGAAAGAAAGAAAGAAAGAAAGAAAGAAAGAAAGAAAGAGAAGGTGCTCTTTAAGGTCCACAAGAAGCATTAAATGATTGTTCAATTGCCTAATGGCTGCTACATAAGAAAGGCACTCCAATAAAGTGGTGGTATAACTATGTGCTGTTATACATGTGAGCACTGGTTCCTTCCAGACTAATGAATATACTGGGATATTTATAGCACCATATTAACACCCTTGAAAGCTCCTTCGCAGTTCATCCAGAGAGGCAAACAGTAGACATAGATGCAGAAAAGTACAGAGAAACCCTAGTCAGTACAAGTTGGGCATTGCAAAAGGCAAAATAGGAATCCCGAGACCCATCAGATGTTGTTGGACTGCAAGTCACAGCACTCTTCAACATTGGCTGTGTTAACTATGACTTTGAAGAATTGCAGTCCAAGGACATATAGAAAGCCTTATGATTATCACCTTCACTGCAGCATCCCTGACAAATGAATGATAAGAGTCATCTTTATGTATATCAAATGGGATATTTTCCCCTAGTCTTCGCCACTGATAATACACTGGGCTGAATTGGAGTGTGTTTCTAAGCAACTTCTGTGTTGAATTTAGTTATCAAAATTGCTTGATCTTTTTTCTTTGATACATATTGTTGTTTAATTTTGCTGTGTCCAGAATAGATCTCTACAGTCATTTGCAGACTAACCTCCGAGACTCTACACATGGAAGACAATCATACTCGGCCATGAGTGATAGCCTATGATGATGGTTGTATGAGACACAGCCTTGGAGGGGGGGGGAGGTAGCTTCTAGCTAATCATAATATATGTAATATTCAACTACATACCCAGCATAGATATTTTCAGAAGACACTGCCGATGTACCTTCTTTCAGCCCTCACAGTTCATGGTGGGTCAATTAATGCTGTATCACCAGTAGCCCCTCAGTGCATTACATTGTTGAATGCTCTCACCAAGCAGGAGACTCTCACCCTTTTTTCTCATGCTTCAGTCCTGATTTTAAAAAAATGCTCCTATGAGCATTGGATTAAAATGCTTTCAGTGTTGGGTTTGCTCCTCATCCTCTAACCTAAAGGGATTGGGGCCAGTTTCATTACATTTTTATTTAAGGCCCATGAGACTCCTTTCCAAAATCAGAAACCAAAACCAGCCTCTTTGGATCTCAAAAGATCTCCCTTATACCAAAAAGAGTTGTAAAAAGATGGTGAAATAGCACATGCCCCTTAGATTGTGCAGGAAGCAGTTTTATGACCCAGAAGAAAAGGAATTTGGATGTATGCTATGTTAGATATGATTGGGATGTCTGTGTGACACCAGGACTTCTCAGAGTCGCCCTCCTTTGCATTAAACAAACCATGGAGTGAAACTCTCTCATTGGTTCATCTTCCCTCACTGCAAGTGGCTTTGCCAGTAATTGAGCAGCATGTACCACTCTTCATACCTTGCAAATTACATTCCTGTGGTTGTGACACCTGTTGCATCTTCCCAATTAGATTAGTTTATCTTGGTGTCCGATAGTTATCCTCCTTGTCACTCTTATTATTTATACCTGTTGTTCCCTTAGAAGAGATAGTAAGTTGAGGCCACTATAGAATGTGCAGGAGCAGTTAAGCATATAGTCTATATACAACTATCCCTGGATTTCATTTCCTGGTCAAATTAAAGTGTTACAGAAGCCTAGAACTAGCTTCTCTGTTTTCTTCTATTAAAAATTAATAAACATAGAATGAAATCCTGGCTTTTTAATTCACATGACAGTTGTATCCTCTGAAATAATTTGATTCCAAACTGATATAGCCTTGCATTCCTGGGCCCTTTGAGATTTGCCCTTTTCCCTATCAAACTAGAGTGAATTTCAAGCCCTGTACACAGTAGTTTTGCATGCTGATTCATGAAATAGTTTGTAGTATTGTCTGTTGCATTCTGCTCTGCTTCATAAATAGTTGCATTTGGAAAAAAAAAGTATTCTCAACTGGTGGTGTTAATATTGCCCTTGTAAATCTGTAACGTGGTTGACCTGTGATAATGGCATTGTGTTTTTGAAAGACAGGGTCAAAAGCAACTAATGCTTTCCTATTGATTGGAAGTCTTCCATTTTTTAAAGCATGCTTCAAGAAAGCACAGCTAGATTTGTAGCTTTTGGCAGTTTTGAGCTGACAAAGAGCATGTGAAAGAGAGAGTGCTGTTCCTGAGTTTGTCCAAAGTTTTGCCATTCTTGCATCAAATTCTTAATTTGAAAGCATAATCCCTTTTTCATGGCAAAAACCAATGCACATTGGATGAGGTTAGAATCTCTAGAAGGTCCTCTCAGCCATTTTTTCCTGTTTTCTTTTTTTCAAATTTGAAAGGGGCATTTGAGCTCCATGTTAATTGAAGAAGCCACAACAAGAGACAATAAAATACATTTTGCAAATCCTTGGGGTTGATGAATTTTTTTTCTTTAAAAAAATTAGTACACATACCACATATACCCACTTTTTTGCCTCTAGAAAGGGACAAGGCATATTCATGATTAGATTCTGAGCTGCTCCGTACCTTTTCTGTATTGTCTTTTTAAAATAATACCTTTTCTTTGTATTAAGGCTGTGTTATGTTACAGGTGCACCATATGAAACTTTGAAATATACATTATAAAGCAGATGCCCAGAAATGGTATGGTAGTTTCCATAGTAGTGCTAGGGTGTGCAGTACATGAATCAATGTAGCTTTTTGTTCGCAAAATTTTGCTTCATGCCATACAGATACAAATGCAGAAAATTCCAAAATCTTGAGTGTAGAACAGGCATGGGCAAACTTTGGCCCTCCAGGTGTTTTGGACTTTGACTCCCAAGAATTGTGGGAGTTGTAGTCCAAAATAGATGGAGGACTGGTTTGCCCATGCTTGGTGTAGAAGATCTATGCACATTTCAACTGTTTCAGTAGATGAAGATAAAATCAAGGAGAAGCAACACTGTTTAGAAACTGTTGTAATATTGCAACGAGGCTCGTTATCTCCACATAATGGCTACACTTCCATGTTATACTAAGAGTTAATTTTCAAACAAGAAGAAATAGTAATGAGACTCACACAGGCACCGTTTCCCTCCTTCTCTTGAACAGCTTTACCTTCTGCTTTTGATTTAGCCACTTGTGCTTTTAATTTATTCAAGCCCCGGGCTCAAGTTAATGTTAGCTATCAGTTGTCAAAGGCTTTCATGGCCAGAATTGCTGGGCTGCTGTGCATTTTCCGGACTTCATGGCCATGCTCCAGAAGCATTCTCTTCTGACGTTTCCCCTGCATCTATGGTAGGCATCCTCAGAGGTTGAGGGGTCTGTTGGAAACTAAGCAAGTGAGGTTTATTATAACTGGAATGTCCAGGGTGAGAGAAAGAACTCTTGTCTGCTTGAGGCAAGTGTGAATGTTGCAAATGGCCACCTTGATTAGTATTTAATGGCCTTGCAGCTTCAAATCCTAGCTGGTTGCTGCCTGGAGGAATCGTTTGATTGGAGGTGTTAGCTGGCCCTGATTGATTCATGTTTGGAATTCCTCTGCTTTTTGAGTGTTGCTCTTTATTTACTGTCTTGATTTTAGAGGTGTTTTAATACTGGTAATCAGATTTTGTTCATTTTCATGGTTTCCTCTTTTCTGTTGAATTTGTCCACATGCTTGTGGATTTCACTGGCTTCTAGTCTGACATGGTGGTTGTTAGAGTGGTCCAGTATTTCTGTGTTCTCAAACAATATACTGTGCCTAGGCTGGTTTATCAAGTGCTCTGCTATGGCTGACTTCTCTGGTTGAATTAATCTGCAGTGCCTTTCATGTTCCTTGATTCATGTTTGGGCAATGCTGTGTTTAGTGGTCCCTATGTAGACTTGTCCACAGCTGCATGGTATACAGTAGAATCCTGCAGAGGTGAGAGGATCCCTCTTGATCTTTGCTGAGAAGATCCCTCTTGTCCTTTGTTGAATTTTCTTAGGAGGTTTTAGATCGTTTGTAGGTTGTGTTTCTTCATCAGCTTCCCTATGCGGTCAGTGGTTCCCTTGATATATGATAAGAACACTTTTCCCCTGAGACTTTACTCTCATGGCTTGTTCTTGCCTAGTTTCCAACAGACCCCTCAATCTCTGAGAATGGCTGCAATAGATTTGGGCGAAACTTCAGGAGAGAATGCCTCTGGAACATGGCCATTCAGCCTGGAAAACTCACAGCAACCCAATGTTAGTTATCATTAGTTTAAATTATTAAGTTTGAGAATGGCTCGCTTTCAACTAGCAAAAAAAAAATCACAACTTTTAAACCCCAGATGGAATTCCAAATCCACTTTCTCACTATCAGATATGCTCGGTTGAAGCTATTAAACCACATGAAAGAAGCCTATCAATTGGACAGGAAAAACAAAGTCAATAGATTTGCTAGTTTAATTGCTTACATTCTTAGGAAATGTAAGCCATATTTAATGAGTTCATCAACATGGGCCCAGAGAACGCATCTCTTTGGTTTCCAATTCAATTACACTCCCCTCATTGGGAGTGTAATTGTCTCTTCACAACTGCAACAGGGACAGTCAGGGGAAGCACCCATCTGGAGATCTTTGTAAGGAGCATCCTAATTGACAGCATAGGTAGGCTTTTCAGGTATCTGTTAACTCCACGAGCTGCAGAAAACAACTAGATAATGGGGAAAGTGGAATAAGACTCCTAACACTAAAGCGATGATGTTTTCATTAAAAATACTAATAATGTGACCTGTAACATCAAACAGTTTTAATACCTTGGCTTATCTTGTAAACCTTTGTGTTCAGAACTCATTTCATGCTTCTCCCAACATACGTTGATGTAACTGTGCTGAAATGAGGAGAGTCAAAATGATGGATGCCAGTCTTTGGAATGCCGCATCTCATTTTTACTTTGCAGCATAAACAACGGTGTCCAGTGCTGGAGGACCAGCTGGTGGATCTTGTGGTCTATGCCATGGAGCGTTCGGAGACAGAGGAGAAATTTGATGATGGAGGAACCAGCCAGTTGCTGTGGCAGCATCTTTCGAGTCAGCTTATCTTCTTCGTACTTTTTCAGTTTGCGAGTTTCCCCCACATGGTCCTATCTCTTCATCAAAAGGTAGATTCCCCACCATTGGCAGTTTCTCCAACCTTCAGTCTCCATCCTTTCTGTATTCCCAAATCTAGCACTAGGTATCTCTATGGCAGGCGAGTGCGTTAATATATTTGCCTTCCTACTGCTATATAGTGTAATTTGTCGATCATGGCAAATACGTGTTGGTTATTTTAATGGGAAATCCAAAACAATTAATGTTGGACATGTACAGGAAGGAGGTTACTAACAGTTGAAAGATGCGCTAGTGACAATTTGATGTATTGCTGTGATTATAATGAGCATGCAGGTTTTATAGCTTGGTTAAAGTGGACGATTTAGATACCATTTTTGTATTATGACACTTTTCAGAGAGCTACCCATGCTTTAACATCTGCAATTTGATAGTGGCCTCTGTTTTCTTATAATTATTGAAGGCATTGATTAAATACAACTTTTTAAAAAATCCAGATAAACTCCAAACTTCTGATGCTTTGGTGGGGCAAATTTTGTCACCATTCCCCCAATAGGCATGTAGATTTCGATGTAATTTTATTTTCGTCTTTTCTGGTTTTGATCTTGTTTTATTCTCATCTATTTACAGCTTAATGTTTTCTTCAATGTTTGTGGGATGTTGATGACATATAAACCTACCTGCTCTATTGTGATGTCTTCATGCAGTAGTTTGTTGATTACTCAGGATTGTTGGGGGTGGATTTTGGCATAGAAGACAATGGGGAAAATTGTCCAGAGGGATTTAAAAGGTCACAAGAAAATAGTTCAGGGTTACATGCAAACTATTGGCTGCATGTTTCCACTCCTGATTTAGTGTATTTTTGTTAAATACGAAATACCAAAAGGGGCCCCTGGTGGTGCAGTGGGTTAAACTGCTGAGCTGCTGAACTTGCTGACTGAAAGGTCGGCGGTTTGAATCCAGGGAGCGGGGTGAGCTTCTGCCAACTTCTGCCAACCTAGCAGTTCGAAAACATACAGATGTGAGTAGATCAATATGTACCATCTTGGCAGGAAGGTAATGGCGCTCCATGCAGTCATGCTGACCACAAGACCTTGGAGGCATCTACAGACAATGCCAGCTCTTCAGCTTAGAAATTAAGATGAGCAGCAGTCCCAGAGTCGGACACGACTAGACTTAATGTCAAAGGGAAACCTTTACCTTACCGAAATACTAACCATGCCTTTCAGTCTTCAATACTGTATATCCATTTTACATTCAGTGTGTGGGAATGTTTATTAATACACAGGAATTAAATGTATTTTTTTACAGTTGGCAGGAAGAGGACTAATTAAAGGCAGAGACCATCTAATGTGGGTGTTACTACAATTCATCTCTGGAAGCATCCAGAAAAATGCATTAGCTGATTTCCTCCCTGTTATGAAGCTTTTTGATCTCCTCTACCCTGAGAAAGAAGTGAGTCTTTTGCATGAAACATATTTACTATTAGTTGCAACATAGATTTCATCTAAAAGGAAAACTGAATAATGCTCATTTCGTCAGGTTCTGTCTAGAAAAGTAGTAGGAATTCAGAATCCATGCCTAGATTGATTACAATGTGATTGACTACAATGAATGTACTGTAAAAGTATGAAAGATGCAAAAAAAAAAAAAACAGTATGAGAAATCATTTCTAATGGAGGCTCAGTCTTAAGTGCAGGAAAAAAACTCTTTAAAAGTATGAAACATGCTGAAGAATTAAATATGACACAAAAAAATCGGTCAAAAATCTGCAGGAAACAAAGGAAGAGAAAGCATGTACCATAGGACTGTTTTAAATAGCATGCTTACACATCAGTATTTACAAGAGACAGTCCCTTTAAATGTAAAAAATTATGGAAATCTGCAGAGCACCCATTCAGAACAACTATACTAATAAAAAAATCAAAATTAAGTTTGAGAGAAAAATTAAAAGTTGAAGGATCTGGATTTGAGAGAAGTCTTGCTGCATAATACAATTAGCAGGTCAGTAAACAAATGAGAATATAAAAGAAAGATTCTTAACTCCAGTGCAGATGGAGCTACCAATCAAATTGTTGTTATGTATCTTTGAGAGCGATTTGATTGGTAGTTCACAACCATGTAGACAGCAACAATCGCACCATTCATCCCAAGTCAGAAAACGAAAACTAACACAGTAGGAGGGACTTAATATATTATCTGTTTTTGTCTATCTTTAGTATTAAGTTTTAGGATGACCAGCCTCGGTTACACTTGTGGACAAACTGCTGGTTAGAACGAGTATGTTCCTGTTGGCTCTGCTAGACATTTGGCTTTTGATGCCACCTAGTGGCTTCAAAAACCATTGGCTACGCTACCTTATGGATCACTTGTTCAGGACTGAACTTGAACGCTCTGGTAGTTCTGGTTTTTCTCCAAAAACAATTCTAGGCAGTGGTGCTCTATAGGATTTCAGTTTATTGACTTGACAGTTTTATTCACCATCCCCAGGAACAACTCTAGACAGTGATGCTAGTTGAAGGACTTCAGTTTATTGTCTTGGGCTCCTTCTACATTATCATATAATCTAGATTATCAAAGCAGATAATTCACATTATTTTCTTTGAACTGGATTATCTGAATCTACATTAATCCAGTTCAAAGCAGATAATCTGGATTTTATATGGCAGTGTAGAAGGGGCCTTGGTCATTTAATGATAATTTCCTTCCTAAAACCTCTGAGCAACACAACCTAATTATTCATGGGATGGGCATGATCCATCACGCCTATCCCAAACTCTAGTGTACTGAAAATGGTTTCAGTTTGACAATATCTACTGCTTTTCAGCTACAGTTTGTCTCTACAGACCTGAAGGTGAGCTGTTTTCATCAGCTCCTGTTATCATTAGCTCTTAATTTCATGTTTCTTCTCTTCTTAGTGTATTCCTGTGCCAGATATCAACAAACCCCAGTCAACCCATGCCTTTGCAATGACCTGCATTTGGATACATCTGAACAGGAAGGCTCACAGTGACAATTCTAAGCTCCAAATTCCGATTCCTCATTCTCTCAAGCTTCACCATGAGTAATTCCCATTTCTAATACCCTCTTTATGTTATTACCTTGCGGACCGCATCTCGGCCTATGAGCCCACGAGGACCTTGAGATCATCTGGGGAGGCCCTTCTCTCGATCCCGCCTGCCTCACAGGCACGTCTGGCGGGGACGAGAGAGAGGGCCTTCTCGGTGGTGGCCCCCCGGCTGTGGAACTCCCTCCCTGCTGACATCAGACAGGCGCCCTCCCTTATGGCCTTTCGTAAGGGCCTGAAGACATGGCTTTTCGAGATGGCATTCAACTGAGTGCTATGTTACTGGAAATGACAACCGGAATGGATTACGACTATGAGATTGATTACAATTCCATGATAAGACGGAGCGGATTATTTTAGTATAATTAGATGTTGTGTACTAGTAATATGTTAGTTTTGTTGTCTTGGCTCATTGTAAAGTGTCTTTTATGTGCTGTACACCGCCACGAGTCGCCCTAGGGCTGAGAGCGGCGGTTAATAAATGCAGGAAATAAATAAATAAATAAATAAATTATACTCTTGGGATTTATGCTAGACTAGCAATTCCTAGTTGTTTGCTGTACAGTGTACTTTGTAAGTTTTTGTGAAAAAAATTAAACCACCCAGAAGAACTATATTAAATTCTTATTATTTTAATGTGTTGTATAAAAGCAGGAAAATGGCTGTGCTCAAAGGAAAACAGGGAGTAAAAAGATTATAAGCAACCTCATTAGGCTAAGAGCACATGAAAAAAGCCCAGTTTTTTTCTTAATCTTTGGAGTATGCAGCAGAGGCAATGATTTCCTCTGAAAAAAGGTAGCTTTCTATTTTAAACAATCAGATATGATCCCAACATGATTTCATTATCAGATGTAAACTTCTTGAACATCAGTTGTGTCTGAGATAATTTCTTCTATTTAACTTTCTTTGGTTATAGATTCCTTCAACAGAGCTTAAGGAACAAAAGCCTTCAGATGAATGACTACAAGATTGCCCTGTTGTGCAATGCTTATTCCACTAATTCTGAGTGCTTCACATTACCCATGGGTGTCCTGGTAGAAACCATTTATGGAAATGGCAACATGAGGACTCCTCTTCCAGGAACTAATTGCATGGCTTCAGGATCCATCACACCATTGCCAATGAACCTCTTGGATTCACTTACAGTTCATGCCAAGATGAGGTACTGTCTGGACCAATAACTGCAAGTGACCGAAGTGTCTCTCTATGTGTGTCAATGTAAAAGTTTGTTAGAGGACTAATTTCATGTGTACGATTTTGAAAATACCACATTTCTCTTTCCTCTTTCTTCCCCAGCCTTATCCACAGTATCGCTACCAGAGTGATCAAACTGGCCCATGCAAAATCCAGCTTGGCCTTGGCTCCAGCTCTTGTGGAAACGTATAGCCGCTTGCTGGTTTACATGGAAATTGAATCCTTGGGCATCAAAGGTTTTATCAGTAAGAGACCTTGTTTTTTGATGTGCTGAGAGACATTAAGTTTCAGTTGGGAGTTATAGTTGAACCCAAAATCTAAATAAATATATCAAAACAATTCACCTTTAGCCACTTAAGAGGCCCCAAAGGGAGAAAGGGGGGGGGGGGTATAAATCAAGTTAATAAAATAAAATAAAACCTCAAAGGATTTCCTGTGAATGATACCAAATCAAAAACAACAAAACATTTTGGTGCGTTTGTACCCTTGAGGAAGTGCATAATAAAAATGTATATTTCAACACTTGTACCAGCTTTGGATATTTATTATTTTATATTTTATTTTATATTTTATTACAACTTGTTGTGTGTGTGTGCGTTCATAACCATTGTCCACTTGCAACCTACCCAATGATTTAATTTATTATTCATATATGACAATGGTATCACTGAAAAACTAAGCCCAAAATCAATTGGAAAGAATATTGTTTCTGCCATTGTTTCCAACTTACTGAGACATTAAGACCAAGATTTGTCCTTAAGCATTTTGCTATTGCTTACAGCTATGTTTTAGAGAAGAATGTTTTCTCTTAAGCTGCTGTCTAAAATAGCTGTAGCAGAGTTCTGCTGTATGTTTTACTGAATATTAATATATTCATTGGAAGTCCAGGTCCTCCTCTGTAAAGATTTTACTCCTGTGAACAATATCATTTTTTAGAAAAGAAAACATGCCTGTATTTTGCCAGGTTTATAAAGGCACATTAATGTTTGTAAGAAAAATAGCTTGACAGCACTGTTCTCCCCCCCCCCCCCCCCAAGGTCAACTCCTGCCCACGGTTTTTAAGTCTCATGCTTGGGGAATCTTGCACACCTTGCTGGAGATGTTCAGCTACCGCATGCACCACATCCAGCCTCATTACAGAGTCCAGTTACTCAGTAATCTTCATTCCTTAGCTGCTGTGCCACAGACCAATCAGAACCAGCTTCATCTGTGGTAAGTTTTGTTTCTCACAAATATCGTATTTACTCAAATATAATGCAACACTGATTGTAATGTGCCTGACAGCACAGGCGTAGCATATCAAGGAGGCAGACAGCATGTATGAGGCCATTTGGGAAGCCACGCCCCTTGGTCAGGTTGAGGTGTTTTACACGCGAGTAGGCCGCGTGGAGCAGCTGCCCTTGGCTGGCTCACGCTGCCCATCGGGCCCGATGAGTAGCATTAGCCTGCCAAGGGAGGAGCAGCACCACGCGGCCTACTTTCGCATAAAGCACCTCGCGAGGTGCTTTACGCACGAATAGGCCGTGCGGAGCAGCTGCCCTTGGCTGGCTCACGCTGCCCATCGGGCCTGACGGATAGCGTGAGCCAGCCAAGGGAGGGGCACTGTGAGGGGGGCGCTCCTCCTCCGTGGGCCAGGTAAGTGCCCTTGGCGGGCCGAAAGTGGCCTGCGGGCCGTAGTTTGAGGACCCCTGCTCTATCCTGTTTAATATAAGCGGGTCCTGATTTGGACATCCATTTCCGTTAGTTTGAGCTTCTAATGTGAATAAATGGAAATGTATTTGATTATGATATTTAAGAGTGAATTCATGTAAACCATAACAAAAAACTGGAATCATGCATAAATGTGCCTTTTCATCTTGAAACGTTTTCAGTAATGAAACTTAAGGCAAGATGTTTGCGACTTCAATTTCCTGAAGGTATCATAAGAAATGTTGTTTCTCACTAAAACAAAACTAATGCATTCTCTTTAAAGTGTTGAAAGCACAGCTCTTCGGTTAATTACTGCCTTGGGCAGCTCTGAAGTTCAGCCACAATTCACACGCTTCCTTAATGAGCCCAAAACAGTCCTTTCCGCAGAATCAGAGGAACTCAACAGAGCCCTCATTTTGACACTGGCAAGAGCAACGCATGTCACAGGTAACTGTCAGTGTTGTTACAATCAGTGTTGCATGTTTTGCAAATGCTAAGCAGGAATGGGTAGGAGTATATGAAAGGATAACACAAGTTCTTGGTTTTTATAGAGTAGTGTGTATTAATAAATACTTACAGGTCTCAAATTTTCCAAATGATGCATGCTTTCCCTTCATTGTTAAATAAGATTAATACTTTAGCTTCTCCATATGTTATCTATTGATAGCTAGATATATGGTTTTATATCAACAGTATGATCTTGTATCCACAAAGCTTACATTCAGAGCCAGCCCCCCACTTTAGATATTTGAAACTGGATAAAAGCAAACTCCATCTTTTAATTATATTTTATCTAGAACAGTGGTTCTCAACCTGTGCGTCACCGGATGTTTTGGCCTTCAACTAAACTGGCTGGGATTTCTGGGAGTTGTAGGCCAAAACACCTGGGGACCCACAGGTTGAGAACCACTGAACTAGAAGCAGTCCATAGAATCATAATTGTAAGGCAATATTACATCACAGTCTAATTCACAAGAATGAGCTGCAGCTATCCCATAGTGTCAAACACAAAAAAAATCTGAAGTGTTCACCTCTGCTTTTGACTAATTGCAACTTTTTGTATCTGAATTTGGACAAGTGATTACTATTCTTGACTGTGGTTCATGGAAAATAGGCCAACTGCAAACCGTAGTTTATTAAGCTGACTTATTTTCCTTGTTATTCTGTCAGGAAATGTTTGAACTGACTCTTCACAAATATATATATATTTAATAATCTTAGAATCATAGTTGGAAGACACCACTAGGGCCATCCAGTCCAACCCCCTGCCATGCATGAATACAGAATCAAAGCAGCCCCAACAGATGGCCATTCAGCATCTGTTTTAAAACCTCCAAAGAAGGAGCCCCCATCACACTCTGAGGCAGTGAGTTCCACTGCTGAACAGATCATACAGTTAGAAAGTTCTTCCTAATGTTTAGATTGAATCTTTTTTTTCCATTTAAACTCTCCAAATCAGAATGTAAGATACAAAATGAGCTATAAAATATGAGGAAAAATATGCTAGAAACATATTTTCTGATAGTAGTCCACAATAACTTCTTGTGTCAGTTAATTGCTGTAGCATGAAGTATGTAAATAATACACTGTTGAAAGTTTGTAGCTCTAACTAGAATATCCTATAGAATTTCAATAGTTATATTTTACATGGATTCTGTAGGTGCAATTCATCTTCCTACAGAAACTCTCTGGAGAATTACAGGAATTACATCTAGAGAAATGTGGAAATCAGTGGAAAAGTAAATTGTTAATAACAACAGGAATGTAATAGATTCTATCAGTAGATGCAAAAAAAAAGTTCTTAAAATACATAATAACCTGCATGTATATATCTATTTAGATTTTTTTACAGGATCAGATTCCATACAAGGGACTTGGTGCAAGGATATACTACAGACTATCATGAACTTCACTCCCCATAATTGGGCTTCACACACCTTGAGCTGTTTTCCAGCTCCTCTGCAGGTAATATTTTTCAGAAAATTCATGTGTTAAAGAATTGTGCCTTATGGGAACAGACCGTTCACTATGTTTCCTGTCTGTTGTGGTGGTCTGTGTCAGTTTAAGGTTTGTCAATCTGTTTTTTTTTCTCAGTTCAGTGTGAATCTTAGACTTAGAAAAAAATAAATGAACATTCCAATCTAAATTGGCATATTTCAGAGTATTCTCTTGCAGAATGCGCTTTTTACATACATTTTGATACTCCCAACTTGAAGACAGGAAATCGGTAACAGGATGATATTCAAATCCACAAGTTAATCCAAGTGGTGATCAGGTCTTTCACTTTTAAATGTGGACCCACCACATGATGGTATTTTTAATCTTTACCAGAAGATAACTGCCTAGATTTTAGCAAAGGAAAGGAATCCTGCAAGCATTAAAGGTCTTTGTAAAAGTCGATTGTCTAGGGCAGTGGTTCCCAACCTGTGGTCCGTGGACCACCAGAGGTCCGCAAGAATGAAAATATGGTCTGCAGCCTCACCATTACTGCACTGTTGCCTCGAAACCACACGACAAGAGTGACTGGTCTTGCGAAACCCTCTTATAGTTCTTAGGAAACAGGGATGTCAGGAGGGGAGAGGCTGACTACCCATGAAAGATTACTACTATCACATCAGCTCTAGATTATTAAATATGGTTTTCTGTGGGTGAGCAGATGACAACTACTGGGTGGCATATGTTTTGTCTATTCAATGCAATTTTCTGAATCAGCACCCCAAATAACCAGACTGAATTTAAAGTTTTCCAAAAAACTGATTTGTAACCCTTTTAGTACTAATTTTGGAGAGTGGTCCCTGGTCAAAGAGGTCCCTGTTCAAGTGGTCCCTGATTAAAAAAAAAAAAAAGGTTGGGAACCATTAGTTTAGGGAGAGGAAAAAAGAACAATTTCTTTGAAAAAGATAGGATATTTATTATTTTAGGCATCTTTTACATTTCATAAAAAATAAGCAAACTCTTCAGATTGGGTATTAAGGAAAAATGAGCTCAAGAGATGGAAAAACATCCCAAAAGCAAATGGACCTTTGAAAGGGTTGAAATGGCACATAGGGGATCTTGTTGGATGTTTGCCTGCTGCGTATAAACCTATTTTGGGATGTTGAAGCATCTGAGACTATAGATGTTTTCCTATATTTTGAAAACAGAAAATGTTTGATCTTCTCCAATCCATACTGGAATAGCTGAGACCTGCAATAAGTGGCTGGTTATTTAAAAACTGATTGTAAAAAAAAAAAATCAATGTTGTTAGTGACATCTAACCGCTTATATTCTGTTCCATCTTCACATGATACAAGTAATCCTCATTGGGTTTTAATATCCTTCTTTGCAGTGGTTGAATTATGAAATCAGAACAGTCTCCAACTGCTTATTTATTTCAGTAAGAAACATTAGATGTCTTCTCCCTGACACTGCTACTGATATTACTGTATTTCAGGCATTCTTTAAACAGAATAATGTGCCTCAAGAGAGCCGCTTTAACCTGAAGAAGAATGTAGAAGAGGAATACCGAAAGTGGAAATCGATGACTATCGAAAATGACATCATCACCCACTTCTCCATGCAGGGCTCTCCTCCCCTTTTCCTTTGCCTCCTTTGGAAGATGCTTCTAGAGACTGATCACATTAACCAAATTGGTTATAGGTAAGTCCTAAAATTTAAGTGGTGTTAGATGGTATGTGATTAATTACAACTCCCATCATCCTTTATTATTCCCCCAAACCCCACCAGCAGCTAAAGTTGCTCACGATGGGTGTATGTGCCAAGTTTGGTACAGATGCATTTTTGGTAGGATTCACAGGGTGAACTACAACTCTCATCATTCTGAGCCACCACCACCCCCCCCCCTCCAAAAAAAAGCCACCAGTATTTTACGTTGGTCATGGGGGATATGTATACTAGTTGGGTGAACTACAACTCCCTTAACCGTTTGTCAATTCTCCTGAAACTGCCAGTATTTTCAGCTGATCATGATGACTTATTTCTGCCACAGCACAAAATGTCCCCCATAAACATACCAATTTATGCCAGAGTTGCTTTTTGATATGATTTGCCAGATACCGGGATTTTCTAGAGATGTATCAATATGAGACCCAATGTGATGTCATGATTACACCACTGGATTATGAGTCTGGAGAGGAGAGTTCAGTTCCCTGCTTATCCTGGAAGCACACTCTCAGCTCCAAAAAATCCTGTGATAGATTTGCCCTAGGTCACCATAAGTTAGAAATTATATGAAGGTACACAGCAGCAGCAGCAACAACTTTTAGTAGTTGCAGACCATATCAAGTAGAGTGCTACACGATACTGAAAACCAGACTACATTATCCATGATCTCACAGCAAAGCAGTACAATATTCACTACTACAGGCTTAGCAACTCAGAATTAAAATCCATTTAAAATGGTAGAGTCTTAAATAACTGTTGTGTTGATTTTGAGTTTTATCTGTTCTGTTTTTCTGCATTTTACACGTCAACGTTCTGTAATTAGTGGAACTCTCACTTCTTTAAGCTTAGGAACAAAAGTAGATCATCTACATTTTGTCCTCTATGGTATTATGTTATTTTTGTACCTGCTGCTATTGCATTTCTCTCTCTTTATTCTTAGAGTGCTGGAAAGAATTGGGGCCAGAGCCCTAGTTGCTCACATTAGGACATTTGCAGATTTCTTGGTCTATGAATTTTCCACGTCAGCTGGAGGCCAACAGCTTAACAAGTGTATTGAGATTCTCAATGACATGGTGTGGAAATACAACATCGTGACATTGGATCGTCTCATATTGTGTTTGGTAAGAACGCATAAAATATTGCTCCATTAAAATAATTCCAATAATAAAATACAGTTTTTCCGCTTCTTCTGCAAGTGCTAGTGTTGTGTGATGGAATTCATACACTTCTCTATTATTTCACAATGTAGCCCAATTCAACTTTGACTGATTTTTAGACCATCTCATTGAACTTGTGTCAGAATCCAGATCTAAATCTCCATGCATCCCTTTTACTACCACTAAAAACAGCGAAAAAAACTATATAGGATGGAATTTTAACGTCTCACAGGCACTTAGGAAGAGATTGTGCCTACCAGATCCTGGTTTACCAATTTAAAAAACAAAATTTGGTTGGTTTGGGGAAAATTTCAGAAAATTTCATTTTCTTTTCTTAAATGGGTCCCAAATTCAAACCAGCCAAAATTGTTCTGCTAATGTATCAAAAGACGTTATCCTGAATATTTGTTCAGTACTCTTTGATTGCCTTTATTTATATTCATTTCAGGCAATGCGTAGCCATGAAGGCAACGAAGCCCAGGTGTGCTACTTCATCATCCAGTTGCTTTTACTAAAACCAAACGATTTCAGAAACAGAGTCAGCGATTTTGTGAAAGAGAACTCTCCAGAGCATTGGCTGCAGAATGACTGGCATACAAAACACATGAGCTACCACAAGGTATTTTGTTGCTTGGTAGCGTGACTTATCCAAGAAAATTAATATTAAACAGATTCATGTAAAATTGTTGAGAAAGAATAGTGTTATTTCAATATTAAAAGTAGACAGTTAGTATGGTTTGAAACTGACAGGTCTTGTTTGTAGGCAAGCACACGGGAACTGAAATGCAGTTATATATGGCATAATACCAGGTGCCACCAAAGAAAATGCTTTTTTAAACATTTCAGAAGGCAGTATCCTGTACCTTTTTTGCATAATGCCTTTGCTCCAAGTGTGGACTGTCAGCCAGATAATTTTGAGCACAGCTTCTTTCCCCTGTGGGGATGCACCCAGGAGCTGTCCCAGTTGTACTCCTGTATCCTGTCAGTGGCAGATGCAAAAGGTGTCTTTAGCTTTTCTTTCATATCTAGAAAAGGAGGAATAGCCACAACTTCCATCCACTGGCATAGCTACATTGGTGGAGTTTTGTGTTCCCTTAGTACAGGAAAGGGGTAAACCTAAGCTCAGGGGCTGGATGCAGCCCCTTGGGCTCTTTTCTCAGACCCTTCTCTCTCGCCATCCTATCCTTCCTTCTCTCTTTCCTTCCTCCTTCGCTCCCTCTTTCTCCTTCCCTTTCACCCTTTCGCCCTTCCTTCCCTCTCTCCCTCCCTCCCTCCATTCCTTCTCTTTCCTCCCTCCCTCCCTTCCTTCCCTCCCTCTTTCTCCCTCCCTCCATTCCCTTCCACCCTTTTGTCATTCCTTCTTTCTCTCTTTCCTTCCTTCCCTTCCCTCCTTCCCCCCTTCCCCCTGCTTTGTCCTTCCTTCCTTCCTTCTCTTTTTCTTTTCTCCTTCCCTCCCTCCTTTCCCTTGTTCTTTCTCCTTCTAGTCTCTCCTCTTCCATCCCTCTCTTCCTCTTTCTCCTTCCTTCCATCCCTTTTGTCTTTCCTTCCTTCTCTCTTTCCTTTATCCTTCCCTTTTTTCCATCCATCCTTCTCTTCCTCCCTTTCTTCCTTCCTTCTCTGTTTCCTTCCTCCTTCCCTTCCAGCATGCGGCCCCCAAGTTAGAAAGTTTGCCCATGCCTGCCCTAGTACAACATTGTCTGTACTTAGGAATATGGGGTAGAAGTGACAGGTTTTTGAGGTTATCCTTTTAACACCTGGAACAAGTCCATACTTGGAAGCTTGTACAAGTGTGGTAAAACTGGTGGAGGTGAATGCTTGGTTTAGATTCACTCCTTTGTTTAGTTGCATAGATTTCAGCAGGTCAGAAAATATTACTTTTCCCAGTTAGAAAAGCTCAGATTCCCATCCGCCAGATATTTATAAGTTTTTTAGCACAATATTATAGTGTTTATATTGAGAATGGAAATGCAGCTCAGCCGCTGGCAGTGCGTTGAAATAGCATAAAGTGCAATCATATGTACTACTGCATTGTTTCGGTATTTACATTCAGCGCATTTCGACTGAGAACAAAACCTGGGCTTTGAAACTTTACTAAAGTAAGCTGAATTATTTACTGTTTTAAAAACTTCTATTTCCAGAAGTATCCCGAAAAGCTATATTTTGAAGGTTTAGCAGAGCAAGTCAATCCTCCTGTTCAAACCCAATCCCAGTATTTGCCAATCTACTTTGGGAATGTGTGCCTCCGTTTCCTGCCAGTGTTCGACATCGTGATTCACAGATTCCTGGAACTCCTTCCAGTGTCCAAATCACTAGAGACTCTACTGGATCATCTAGGAGGTTTATACAAATTTCATGGTAACTTCCTCAATCACCTTTTTTCCCATTTGCTGCAAGATCACTTATTTGACAGAATTTAACATCCCCCCCCTTTGCTCAAATGTCCTATTCACTAAATAGCATGTGCCCATTATGAGGTGCCTGTCATTGCAGTATTTAAAGAGAGACAGAAAGATTAGTGTCTCAGCAGTTAAGATAAACCTGTGTACTTATCATGCTTGGCAGGATGCTAATAACATGCACATAGGCCTCCTTCAGCGCTGAAGAAAAAGGATTAAGAAAGAAGCACCAACCTTCCATTGGTGGAGACTGAAACCCAATTATATGATCAAACAGCTTGAATTTGAGATCAGTACAAATCGTGCTGTGGCGACAGTATTTATTCTAAATAGTATAATCGCAAAATGAATTCTTTGCTGGGTTTATTTCTGAGGATTTCACCAGCTGCAAAGCAGAAGATACATGAAAAATAAACAAAGGCAGTCAGATTCTAAGATTATCAGGGTAGACCTTCTTGTGGTGCATTTGTAGTTGTTTAGATCAATAACAGAAAAGTATGTCTTATCATATATAATCAGTTAATGCATCAATCTGTTTAAATCAGAATCTTGCTCAAATTCTGCCTTGAAACTGCCTTGAAATTATTCACAGAACTGTTCAGAAGCACTGCCAACAGAAGCCAGAGGATAGCTGTTATTTCTCAGCTGGTTCTGCATATTATTGTCCTAAGGTCTTTGGTTGCAATTCTGTATACAGTTTCCAAGGAATATTGAACTAGACAGAATTGTCTATAGGTAGACATACATTAGGCTCTCGCTTTTAATGGAAATATTTTTGTAGAATTGTCCTCAAGAAGGAGACTACGTGAAAACTTTGGATGTTAATTGCAAAAAAACAGAATATTATTATTTGAAAAGGGGATTGAGATGAATGTTTCGGTTCCAAATACCTATATATACTCTAATATACGCCAATGCGAATATAAGCCAAGGCACCTAATTTTACCACAAAAAACTCGGAAAACGTATTGACTCGAGTATAAGCCGAGGGTGGAAGATTCAGAAGCTACTGGTCAATTTCAAAATAAAAATAGATACCAATACAATTACATTAATTGAGGCATTAGTAGGTTAAATGTTTTTAACTAATTAACTAATAAAACTAATTTAAAATAAGACTGTCCAACTCTGATTAAACCATTATTTTAACCTTCAATGTAAATGTGCGTGCATATCCTTCCAATAATAATAAAGAGTAAAATAATGGAAATGTAATAATAGCAGTAATAATACAGTAAAATAATAAATGTAATAATAATAATAATAAATAGAGTAAAATAAAATAATAATAACAGAGTAAAATAATCAATAACTTTGACTCAAGTATAAGCCAAAGGGCATGGTCTATCCTTAAAACAGGGCTGAAAAACTAGGCTTGTACCCGAGTATATACGGTACCACTCTAATGTTCATTAGGAAGAAAATAAGAAGTTAAATCAGAAATGTTTTGGCCAGATCTGCTACTTCAGCTGTTTTGGCTTAGCACTGTAGCGTGTTTTCTTATCCCATAAACAAAGTATGCACACAAAATTTTGGAATGAGTCTAGATGAGGCTTTTCCTTAATTTGTCACACATTCAAGGACTAATGTATTTAACTGTCCTGAAATTTTAACTGGTGACATAATAGGCATTCGAGCACATTCGCACCCCTGCTTCTGATTTTTATTATAATGCTGGAATGATCTCAGTTTCCGGAAAAGCTCTTTCCATTAAAAAATACTAAGTTTCTATTCTTTATCATTGCAGTCATTACAGAACATATGCAAAGGGCAGGTTTCATATTGAATTCTTGAATGTCTTTGTTCCTCCCATAGCTACTCAATTAGACTAATTGAAAGAAAATGCTGGCTGATTTTCAAAATATGAGAAACGTTAAATTTACAAAATATGTACAGCACATAAATTTGGGATCTTGGCACAGTATCTCCACTGCCTGGCTTAAAAACCTAATATCTCTGGGCAATGTAGGAGAGGAATCCACAAACACATAATATTCTTTCCTGTGGCCTTACATGCTTTTAGCTTTCTGTAGCCAAGAGATACAGAATGGGAGGAAGAAGGGAAGAAGTGCTTTTTTGTTTTTGGAAACATAAAGATTGAGGATTAAGTTGAGACGGGAAAAATAGAGACTATATTAATAGAAAGTTGGAAAGAAATAGTTGAGAAGTGAGTGTTAATGTTTTAGAAGCAATATGAAACAAGGAAGGAAGAGACCCAAAAGAGTTTTAATGCTGGCAAAACATGATTAAAAAGACTGAGGAAGGAAAAGAGAACTTAACAAATAAAATAGCTGAAGATTGCATGACTCCTGCATCTGAACTGGCATAAAGAGAGATAAGCTATGTGGTTGTGGACTGTTTATGATGAATACTAACGCCATCAGCATGGGTCCATATATATCCATTTATCTCTTGGCAGATCGTCCAGTAACCTATCTGTACAACACTCTTCACTACTATGAGGGACATCTCCGGGAACGCCCCAGTCTCAAAAGGAAGCTTGTTCATGCCATCATTGGCTCCCTGAAGGATAACCGTCCGCAGGGGTGGTGTTTGAGTGAAACATACCTGAAATGTGCTATGAATGCACGAGAAGACAACCCATGGATACCTGATGATATTTATTACTGCAAACTGATTGCAAGGCTGGTTGATAATATCCTTTTTTTAAAAAAGATCTGAAGGTGTATGTATCAAAAATACCTCAGGATAACCATTTGGCCCCCTGGTGGCACAGCGGGATAAACCGCTGAACTGCTGAATTTGCTGACCGAAAGGTTGGCAGTTCGAATCTGGGGAGGAGGGTGAGCTCCCACTGTTAGTCTCAGCTTCTGCCAACCCAGCAGTTTGAAAACATGCAAGTGTTAGTAGGTCAGTAGGTACCGCCTTGGTGGGAAGGTAACGGCACTCCATGCAGTCATGCCGGCCACATGGCCTTGTCTGCAGACAATGCCAGCTCTTTGGCTTAGAAATGGAAATGAGTACCACCCCCCAGAGTTGGACATGGCTAGACTTAATGTCAGGGGAAACCTTTCTCAACCATTTGTTGCTTGGGATTAGAGGTGTTTGGATTTCAGATTGATTGATTGCTTTTGATATACCTGTATTTTCCTATACGAGCATAAGACATGGTCCCATCTTGGAAATGGGACCAAGTCTAAACACAAGACTCATTTAGGATTCAGAAACACTTTGTACACATAATCTGACAATAATTTTATACAATAATTTGGTGTGTGAAACAAAGTTTGTATACATTGAGCCATTAGAAAGCTATCTTTCTTTAGAATTTTTTGGATTTTGGAATTCTGGTAAGAGATGCCAACCTGTAGTAACTGATGTAATATTGTAATATCTCCTGTACTCTCTTCAGGAGCAAAATTTCTACTGCAAAACAATAGAAAGTCTATAATTACAACTTGGGAATGTTTAGAAGTATGCAACTAACAGCTCATCCTATATATAATAGTTATTTACAAGTTAACTAACTGCATTCTTAAAGCTTACTAAGAAGGAGGAAAATAATTCTTTAATTGAAGAAGCATACTCAGAATTTATATTATACTGCTCTATTTGATGTGGATTATATGGAAGTGCTTCTTTTATACTGCTGAGATTCAAAGTAGGTTTCCTGTCGTAGTCACTGTGAATCGTACATTTGATATTTATGCGCCTGCGCAGTAAAGCCTTCGGAACCTTCTAGAAAGAAAAATAACAATTTAGACCCCAGCTAGGCCCGCCCACCCTCTCCCCGAGTATAAGTAGTCCGTGGGCGGGACTAGCCAGCAGTTCTCTTTTCCGCGCTCCTGTTGGTAGCCTGAGAACCTTCTTTCTCTGTGCGAGCTTCTCTGTGTGACTTTACTGGACTTTTGAATACGGACTGTTTTTTGACTAAGGTATTGGATTGTGATTGTGGACCCTGTTTGCCGTTGATTGACCCGGACTGTTGACTTCGATTGCCTTGGAGCTCTATCTAGCTATTCCGCTAGGATCTAATGGCGACCACTTCATTCAAGCGGTGCTCCAACTGCCCCAACTTATATCCTAATACGGATGGGCATGCATTGTGTCTAACGTGCCTGGGGGAGGGTCACCTCACCCAGTCCTGTACGGTCTGCATGGCCTTCACGCCGCAGACCAGGAAGAGCCGAGAGCTGCGTCTTAAAGCTGCTCTTTATGAGAGGGCTCTGCTCCCGCCCGCTCCATCGGCGCAGCAGGCACCCGTGGCGGTGGCGACCTTGCCCTTTTTGGATCGGGCCGGAGATTTGGCCAAAAAGAAGGCTAAAAAGCCTAAAGACAAGGCCGCACAAGATGGCCGCCGCCCAGTACTGAGCAAAAAAGCGGCATCTAAAAGGGCGGGAAGCGCCGTTTCGTCCTCTGTCGCCTCAGCTCCTCCCCCTGTAATGGCGGAGCAACACGAGCAGCCGGGCCGGCTGGTGGCAGAACCTACCTTGAGTGTGGAGCTGATGGATTCTACTCCTGTTTGGGCGTCCCTCTCGAGGCCGGAGAGCCTCCTCCCAGAGACTCTGTTGACTCCTGTGATGCCTGTGTTGTCTCCCTCCGGGATCGGGGGAGGCGGGGAGGCGAGCCAGAGAGAGGAGAGGCCGCCCTCCGTAGCTCCGCCCACAACTCCGCCCCTGGAGGCGGTGCCTTCTGGCAGCGGCGCGTTTGGAGGCATCTTCAATGGCCCTCCTCCCCCCGATGCCGAGACGAATACGGGGATTTCTCCCCCGAGGCCGGCGGCTGCCGAACTTTTACAAGCCTCTGGGGAGGGGCCAGCTGGTTTCCCAGCTCAGATGGTGTTACCAGCCGGACCATCAGGGTCGGATGCCGCCCGGATTCAGCAACGGGACGGCCGAGGATCCCGCCGCCCCAGCAAGCGCCCCAGGTGCTCCAGATCTCCCTCGAGGAGGAGCAGAGGCTCCCGACGCCGGCGGCATCGAGCTTCCACAAGGAGCAGCAGGCGGTCCAGGTCTTCCTCCTCCTCTTCCTCCTCCTCTTCGACCTCGTCGTCCTCCTCCTCTTCACCCTCCCCCAGACGCAGAAGGCGTTCCCACCGATCCCGGAGACGCTTTGACTCGAGGTCGGCAGCCCCGCAGGGCTTTTGGCAAATGGCCCCTTCGGGCCAACTCGTCTTTGTGCCGGCCCCGGTTCCCCTCTCAGTGGCAACGGCTCCTCCTCCCCTGCCCCTTCCGATACCGGGGCAAGGGGGAAATGGCTTGAGAGAAGGCTCTTCACCTGCGGGGGTCCGATCTTCTCAGGCCACTTCAGCGGGCCCTGCCTTGACCCCTCGGGGGGGCGCTGGCCCGGCTGAGGGCGGAATGCCGGCAGGGGGCTCCCAACCGCTTGGCCCTGGGACAATGGTGCTTGCTGCAAACGGGGCTGGTTTGAACTTGTGTGGCTCTCCGGCTGTAAGGGCCCCAGCTACTCCAGCCACCGCTCGCCCAGCTGAACTGGACGTTACCGCTATGACACCCTTGGGGGCGGTTCCAGTGGACTTACCAGTGACTTCGGGCCAGGATGACATTGAACAAAGGGACAGCGATTCTGGTTCAGAGCCACCTGAAGTGGCTCAAAACTTGGGGGGTGAGGATACCTCTGTTGTGTTACCTGCCGATTTCCATAAATTTGCGGCTCTGGTGGAGAGAATGATAAGGGCTTTAGACATTCCTGCCCCTAAGCCCCCTGAACATGTCGAGGACCCGATGTTCCCGTCGGAGGAACAGAATGTGGCCTCGTCCTCTGCCCTCCCCATGTTGCCTTACCTCTTGAAGCTAGCGAAGGTTGTGGACATGGCCCCGTCTGCTGTACCTGCTGTCCCTAGACGGTTAGATGCTTTGTATAAAATTGATATGACTGCAGCCAAGTGGGCTTTAGCGCCCCTTAAGGCTAACACGGTGGTGGCAGAAGTCACCAAGTCCAAACGGCCAAAGAACTCGGTGACCACCCCCCCAGATAGAGAGGGAAGGAAACTGGACACATTTGGGAAAAAGGCCTATTTTGCAGCTAGTTTATTTACGCGTATGGCTCATTAAGCAACGTATATGAGCGGATACCAATCATTCTTATGGAACCGGATGTTGGAACACATTGATTCCATGCCGGTAGAGCAACAGCGCCTCCCCAAGGCACTGCAGGGCGAGGCCCTGGCGCTGTCGAAACTACAGAAGGACTTCGCCAAGCATATGGCCGAGACAGCGGGCAATTTGTTCGCCACGGCCACGTCTATAAGGCGGCATGCCTGGTTAAGAGCCTCTAACCTCTCCGAGGAGGGGAAAGCCCTAGCTGAGGACCTCCCCTTTCATGAGGAGGGCCTCTTCAACCCCAATACAGACGACAACCTAAAACAAAAGCAGGACGTTAGGCAATCCGCCTACAAATTCGGTTATACATGGCAGCCGTACAATCAGCCAAGGGCCAAGTGGCAGCAGTCCTCGACCCCTTATCGCAAACCCTTTAATAGCTCCTTTTCGGGGCCTGTAAGGAATAGGTTTTCGGGGAATTCCAGGTTCCAGGGTGCTCGTCGAACCCCTTATTTTCAAAAGGGTAGGGCGCAATCATTTCAGGGCAAGTCTAAGCCCTCGGGCGCCTCCAAGAAGCGCCTTTGACGCTTCCATAGTGAGTCGGGGGTCTGGTGTACCATGTCCTTTACCACCCCAGGAAGAATCAGGGTCTGAGATGTCCCCTCCACACTGTTCCACCGAGTTGGGTTCTGAGGTCCCCGTTGGACCATCCCCCTTTTTCAGAGATAGACTTGCTCCCTTCCATTCTGAATGGGCAAGCATTACGACAGATGCCTGGGTGTTGTCTATCGTGTCTGATGGTTATGTTATTGAGTTTGAAGACATCCCTAGGGTGGGTCAGTTAAGAGACACCGCTTCCTCCCCTCAACTTATGGAAGAGATTGGGATGTTACTAAAGAAAGGGGCCATCTCGTTGGTGGACCCCTCTGCTGTTCCGTTCTGTTTCTTTTCAAGATATTTTCTGATTATCAAACGTGGAGGTGGAATGCGCCCAATCCTTGACTTGAGAGCATTAAATAAACATGTTAAGCAAAAGAGATTTCGGATGGTGACTCTTGCTTCCATAACCCCTCTCTTGTCCAGGGGGGTCTGGTTTGCGACTGTGGACCTTAGGGATGCGTATTTCCACATCTCCATTGCCCAGCACCATCGCAGATTTCTCTCCTTTAGAGTGGAGGGCCAAACTTATTGTTTTAACGTTCTTCCCTTTGGCCTTTCCGCTGCTCCAAGGGTTTTTACAAAATGCATGGCGGTGGTGGCTGCCCATCTGAGGACTAGGGGCGTGACAGTTTACCCGTATATTGACGACTGGTTAATAGTGGGCAGATCCCGTTACGTGCTTCAAAAACACGTGTCCATGGTTTTGTCTCTTCTCCAGTCGCTGGGCCTCGTCCTCAACCAGGAGAAGTCAGTGCTGGTGCCGTCACAACGCATTCAATTCATCGGGGCCCTGCTAGACTCCGTCGCCGAGAGAGCCTTCCTGCCCGGGGACCGCTTCGCCAACCTGCGCAACCTGATCAGCCTGACCATCTCGGCACCCGACATGTCGGCCAAGCATTTCCAGGTGCTATTGGGACACATGGCCTCAACCACGTCAGTCATCCGCTATTCCAGGTTGCGTATGCGGCCACTCCAGTCCTGGTTCCTCTCCCAGTTCAACCCGTTGGTGGACAACCCGGCCATGCGACTTTCCCCACCGTCATGGGTCCGCTCCTCGCTCCGGTGCTGGATGGACGCGGACTGGGCTTGTGCGGGGCTGCCCTTCTACGCCCCTCGCGCCACAAGGACGGTCACCACAGACTCCTCTTTGACGGGCTGGGGCGCCCACTCTCAAGGCCTCGTCGCTCATGGCAGGTGGGGAGAAGAAGAAAGCGCTCTTCACATAAACGCGCTAGAGCTCCTCGCCGTCGACAGAGCCCTGAGGGCCTTCGAAAGGGTGGTCACAGGTCAGGTAGTACACGTCCTCACCGACAACACCACGGTGATGTACTACCTGAACAAACAGGGAGGCACACACTCTCACACCCTTCTGGCCCTTTCGTTACAAATCTGGGAATGGTGCATAGACAGAGGGATTCACCTTCTCGTGACCCATGTGCCAGGAGAGTTCAACTTGCTAGCAGACTCTCTGAGTCGGAACCCGCTGACACATCACGAATGGTCCCTGAACCAAGAGGAGGTGCACAGGCTCTTCCGAGCATGGGGAACCCCAGAGCTGGACCTTTTCGCGACAAGGTCCAATTCGAAGTGCCCCCTCTTCTGCGCACGGGAACATGCGTCGTCTCAGGGAGGTGTCTAGGAGACGCCTTCGTCCAGACTTGGACGGGCTTCAGGACCTATGCGTTCCCTCCCTTCCCGCTCTTGTTGAGGGTAGTGGCGAAGATCCAGGCAGAGAACGCACATTGCATACTAGTGACCCCTTGGTGGCCGAGGCAGCCGTGGTTTTCGCCCCTACGCCTGTTGGCGAGGGGAGTGTTCACCCGCCTGTCGGACAGGACGGACCTCCTAACATCGCAGGGAGGCCAGGTGTTGTACCCAGAGGTACACAGACTGAGACTGACTGCCTGGCGGATCCTCCCCGGTCCTTAGTCCCGTTTTCTGATTTGTCTCATCCAGTGCTTCGGATTATCGAAGCGGCCCACAGACCATCTACAAGGCGGTCTTACTTGTACAAATGGTCGAGATTCTCCTCCTATGCAAGAGGACGGGGGTCAAATCCTGACACTGCCCCCATCTCTTTAGTGTTAGATTTTCTAGTGTCATTATTGGATGTAGGGTTATCCTACCCGTCATTAAAATGTTACCTGGCCGCTATTTCATGGTTTCGTAGAAAGTTTGGCCTCCCCTCTTGCTTTCTAGATCCCCTTGTGAAGACGTTTTTAAGAGGGCTCATGAATACGAGGCCCCCAGTAGCTCCAGTTGCCCCTTCTTGGAGCTTGGAGCTGGTGCTCGGGTCGCTAATGAAGGCCCCCTTTGAGCCTTTAGCAACAGCCAGCTTGTTTTGCTTATCATGGAAAACGGCCTTTTTAATCGCCATAACTTCGGCCAGGAGAGCTAGCGAACTTTGTGCCTTGAGGGCGGACCCGCCGTACCTTAAATTTCACAAAGACAAGGCAGTCTTGCGGACCGATATAGCTTTCCTGCCCAAAGTGTCTACGAAGTTCCACATTTCTCAAGACCTGATACTTCCCTCATTTTTCCAGAACCCTACCACCTCTCTGGAGAAAAACTTACATTTGTTGGACATTCGCAGGGCCTTAGCCTTTTATGTAGACAGGACGGCCCCATTTAGGAAGACTCCCAGGTTGTTTGTTAAATATCGTTCGGATGTCTTGGGTATGCCCGTCTCATCTCAGAGACTTTTGTCCTGGATTGTGTCTGCAATTGAACTCTGTTATCGGCTGGCGGGCAAGGATCTGCCCCGTCCTCTTAGAGGTCATTCAACGAGGGCTGTGGCGACGTCTGCGGCGTTTTGGAAGGGAGTCCCTCTGGATGCCATCTGCCGAGCAGCAATATGGTCTTCACCGCTGTCCTTTGTGACACACTATAAATTGGATGTTGTATCCAGGCGTGATGCTCAATTTGGCAGAGCGGTATTGTTTTCGGCTGTGGCATGATGCCCACCGTCCTTGGTTAGTAGCTCGCTAATCTATCAAATGTACGATTCACAGTGACTACGACAGGAAATTATAAGTTGCTTACCTGTAACTGTAGTTTCCTGAGTAGTCACCTGTGAATTCGTACATGCCCGCCCATCCTCCCCTCGAGTACATGCCACGCCTTCTGGCTGCTTTGCGGCGGAAGAGAACTGCTGGCTAGTCCCGCCCACGGACTACTTATACTCGGGGAGAGGGTGGGCGGGCCTAGCTGGGGTCTAAATTGTTATTTTTCTTTCTAGAAGGTTCCGAAGGCTTTACTGCGCAGGCGCATAAATATCAAATGTACGAATTCACAGGTGACTACTCAGGAAACTACAGTTACAGGTAAGCAACTTATAAATCCACTGTCTTTGGATTTGCCTGTTGACTTATTGTGGCCCCATGAATTTCATAGGGTTTTACATTTAAGGAATATTCAGAGGTGGTTTTGCCAGATCCTTCCTTTGAAATAAAGTCTACAGCACCTCTTATTCATTGGTGTTCTCCAAGTACGAATCAAGGCTAACCTTTCTTACCTTCCAAGATCAGACAGGATCTGGTGCCTTTATGCTTTCAGCCACCCTATTATCCTTGGACTCTGCCTCCCCTGATATATTCAGACCTGATTGCATTTGTGTCCTGGACAGTTTTTGTGGCACAGTCAGTGGCCACTTTTCCTTGTTTGTATACAATAGTAAAATTAATGGTGATTAATTGATTGAAAGTCAAAAAAGTTTGTACTGAGTCAGCAGCTCTTACTGGGGGATTGTCCCGGTGCCCCATTTCCATGAAGGAACTGGCACCACAGTATAGGGTTCAACCTGAGAGTGACTCTTCCTATGGCAAGGAGTTCTGCAGGTGTCTGTGGTAAGGGGTTCTCCGGGTTGAGTTGTTTCTGCAGAGGCAAAAACAATTCAAAAACATTCTGCATTTGTATCTGCAGAAAAATAGCTTCTCGCACAACGCTCTATCCTCTGACAGAGGACATTTCCCCAGAGAAGGCATTCAGGAAGGAAAAATGGCAATATATTTGACTTTGAGAGATGATGAGAAAATGAATGTATCAGGAAAGATCTGGAACAGACATACATGTCTTAGGACAGTCCTGAGATTCACATCTTGTAGTGTGGAGGTGAGCAGCTTCCAGAGATCGGGGAACTCAAATCCATCCTGGACACTGGAGTCCTTGTATCACCACCTCCAGGATGCAGGAGTTTTTAAGTGAAGGAGTTTTTAAAAATTCAATAGTGTTTTGAAAAAAAATCTCCATAAAAAAAGGTTTTTATAAGTTTGAAAAAACAAATTAAGGGAAATGAAATCTGCTCCGGGATCCAAATGTGGCTGATGGACTGAATTTTCTTTGCCCTTGTCTTGATGGCTGCTTCTTGGTTTAAATGACAGTTTGTTGCCTTAATTGTGTTCACCGATGGCTGGGAAATCACCAAGTCCGTTCCCAAACTGTGACTGGAGATTCAATGAGTTTCCTAACCCTGCTGCTCATGCACTCCATGTTACCTGTGTTGAACTCATGGCCTTGGCTGTTTCAGGAAAAGAAGTTGGCAATGCCTTGCTGAATGTCGTGCTGAAGAGGTAGGTGGAATGCTTCCTTGGAGAAAACCTCAACATTTAAAGTTTGGGGAAATGTTTTTTAATAGTCCAAACAGACACATTTGCCATATTTCTCATCAAGATTCCCATATTTCACTAATGTGTTTTCATCTGCCTGATACAAGTGTTCTGTTTCTTTGTCTCTTCAATCCCATACTAGCCAACCTTTAGTGCCCAGGGACAATATCACAGCATGGATGAATGCAATTGGATTGATTATCACTGCGTTGCCTGTAAGTTTTGAATTCTTTTTAAATGTTTTAAAATAAGAAAAGGTGAGCCTACAATGAATACCAAAAAAATAAAAATTCAAACAGAATTCATTCTTAATAAATTTATTAATTTACTTATTTTTAACTGAATGATCATTATCATAGAACAGTGGTTCTGAACCTGTGGGTCCCCAGATGTTTTGGCCTACAACTCCCAGAAATCTCAGTCAGTTTACCAGCTGTTAGGATTTCTGGGAGTTGAAGACCAAAATATCTGGAGACCCACATGTTGAGAACCAATGTCATAGATGATCACTTTATGGCCAGTATGATTATGTTCCAGTCTTGGTGGTGGATCCATAAATGACTGTGAATGTGAAGACTTACTCTGGATCTATATGAGGATGTAAATTTCCAGATGAAAGGCAATCACAACAAGATTTTGTTGAAGCGCATTCTTCTCAGCATTGTTTTGCCCTGTATTTGTGCCTCTTCAAAATCCATAGCACAATTGGTAACTGACCTCCAGTTACAATTCGCCAGTGCAAGGGCTCCCCAGTTCTTAGTGTTTATACTACATTTTTTTTAGGTTAATGTACCCAAATGAAGTGTTTGGGATGTTAAGAATAAAGAACTTTCTAGATAAATGAAAAACCACCTTTCTGCATTTTGAGCAATACCAGCCATAATCCTGTGGGTTCCACACACACTGAGATAACCAATGGTTTTTGTCCTTGCAGGGGTAGGTATCCAACATCTCCTTTGCTCAGTACACTCCCACACCCCATGCCAAAATGTACCCCTGGACCAGTTAGCTGCCATGGTAAGGGAGGAAGATTCTCAGGTAGCATCCATTTGGAGTTTTAGGGTCAGGAGAAATAAAGATCCCCACCACCGCCACCAACATAGGAACCTTCAGCTGAGATTCTTTGAGAAGCAACAGTGGAGGCTCAGCAGTAATGCACCATCAGAGTTTTACACTCCAGTGGCACTAAACAGAATCGGTTCAACCTCACTCCACACCATCATTATTTTTAAGAGACATACAGGCTTCTTTTAGACCTACAACACCTTTGATACATGACTCTAGGGATCAATAATAATGTGTGCGTCATTTTCTTTTCTTTAATAATACAGCACAGCACTTGTTACAATGTGTCTAGTTCCTTCCAGTGGTTGCTGTTTTCCATATCTTTTAACGCTCGGAAACTAGCATTACTACTAACACATTAAATGCTAATTTTAAAAAAGAAATCACTAATGTTAAAACATTAAGATAAACGATGAACATGATTGCGTTCACTAGTAAATATTAAATTGTTCTGTCATTACACTTGAACAAATCATTTGCAATGATGTAGCTGGATGTCCCACCTGCAATCATCCTAAACCTTGGGGGGGGGGGGGGGTGATTTTTTTTTCCTTTCAAGGAGCCCTACTGGATAGTCCTCCATGAACGGATTGTGAGTGTCGTCAACAGCCCTAGCTTGACTTCTGAGACCGAATGGGTTGGCTACCCATTCCAGCTGTTCGACTTCACAGCTTGCCATCAATCCTACTCAGAAATGTGCTGTAGCTACACATTGGCGTTGGCTCATGCTGTCTGGCACCATTCAAGCATTGGGCAGCTTTCTCTCATTCCAAAGTAGGTGTCATATGTGTACTTTGCGGTTCTTCATCTATTGCTTATAGCTAAAGAATATATGCTATTTGTGTGTGAAATATAAATATACTCTAACCACAACTTATACTCTGGGTTAAATAACTGCTTGAATTTGTCATCAGTAACATTGCCACAATTTAGCTTCACTTAGATGGTGAAACAAGACACATTTTATTAGCTTTTGTTTATTTGTATTGAATGTGCTTACTACACTTTCTGAAATACTACAGGTTTCTTACTGAGGTTTTGATCCCAATTGTGAAGACTGAATTCCAGTTACTCTATGTGTATCACCTTGTTGGTCCATTCTTACAACGCTTCCAGCAGGAGAGGACAAGGTGCATGCTTGAGGTAAGTTATTCCAGGGGTGGTCCCTGTGGGGTCTGTAAGCAACGGTGTAAGGCCACAACCCTTTAAATCCTTCCTTTTTGAAGATAAATACTTATTTTCTGAAGAAAAGAGCCCTGCCAAAAGAATTTTGTATTTTTCCTTCTTCTGTTTATTTTCATTTTTTTTTCTTTTCCCAGACCTTTAAATACAAGACTATTTTCAGAAAAACGAGTATCACTGTGAATTTCCATTGTATCCCTGTCAAGAAGATAAGGCCAATAGTCCATATATCACATCAATTACCTCATAATACTTTCATGGGATTTTTCTTTGTTATCACCTGTTGCTGCTTTTTAATAGCGGAACCTAATTTATTTCTGGAAAGAGACTGTCTTTTTCTCCCAGGGCCTCAATTTGGCACCACCCCATATAAATATGTCATATCAACACAGAAAGCAAAGCACATTAATTTCCAGTATTCACAGCTTGTCTTCTCAAATACAAGAAAAGTGTTTAAAAATAAACTATTCAGAGCCCTTTGGGTGTCATAAAATTAATTATGCGTATGCCATAAGGAGCTAAATTTAGTTTAACACCTAGTTGTGGCTTTGAAAGCAGGAGAGAACATCTGTGCATTTTTAGCTCAGGCTCTTAGCCAGGCAAAAAACAAGAAAATGATAATGCTCATTTAACTTATTCTCTGCTATAGTTCTGTTCTCTTTGAAAAGTGAAAAGTCCTTAATTCCTAAAAGTTCTCCTCATAGAAGGAGAGGTTATTATCATCACACGGGATTTTTGAAGTCTGAAGTTCTCTTTTCTGAGTTGATTTTGTGAGTGAGTGATATATATGACCAGCTATCGTGGGTCTCCATGATGGAATGGAATATATCCCTTTGGGTCTTCAACAAAGCATGGGATGCCAATACATTAGATATATTCTAGCATAAGAAATATATCCAAAGTCAGTTATGTAGCTTATTAATTCTCTTCCTCAAGCCTCTCTGTATTTCTTACTGAGTCAATATGATATGTGAATATTAGGATGACAATGTGATTTCTTCTTTGTACGCAAACATTTTACAATACTGTTCATTCAGAACAATACACAACACTCCCCGTAACAAAATTAATATGTATATATTATTCTGAAAACCCAGTTTATAAACTGTCCTTGGAATATAAGAGGTGGGGTAAGTAAAGTGCAGGCTACATATGGCTTGACTTCAAAGGACTTCCAATATGTCTTCACTGCAAATGCTGACTGTGCATAAAAAGGGCAATCTAAAAACAGCAGTGACTTCTGTAACCATTTGGAGGGTGTCATTGTTCGTTTAAAGCAGTGGTTTTCAATCTATGGGTCCCCAGATGTTTTGACCTTCAGCTCCCAGAAATCCTAACAGCTGGTAAACTGGCTGGGATATTTGGGAATTGTATACCAAAACACTTGGGGACCCACGGGTTGAGAACCACTAATTTAAAGGCCTCTTCTAGACCCAATATGGCCTTAAAAGGGGGGGGGGGGACTCCCGTCCCTTCAAAAATGGGAGAGCGCAGCTCAGAAAGATCCAAGAAAAGACAGTAATGTCTCCTGGCTCTTCCAAGACAGTATGTCTGAAATACAATAGGATGTGTAAGTCCAGATGTTTTATAGTACCTGTTCTCTTTGTAGTTTTTCACTTCATTGGGAAATTAATGTGGAGACAATAAATATGGTTGCAGCCACTAGAAAAATGGCACAATTTTTCATGTGTGTTGTGTTTGTGTCAATTCGGTCGCAATAGATTGGAGTAGCCTTTTATGAAATGCTTTTGGAAGTGGACCAGTGCAATACACATCTCAACTACATGGATCCTATATGCGATTTTCTGTATCACGTGAAGTATATGTTTACTGGAGACAGTGTGAAAGATCAAGTGAGTAATAATTTTGCACTTCAGATAAATTGTATACAACATAGATATTTGTTTTTCCACTTCAGAAAGTGGAAAAACAAATAAGGTTTTCTATAAATAGTGTGAGATTGACTAAAAGGTTTTTTTAAGTCCTGTTTTTTTAAAAAAGTTTTAAAACAAAAGTTCAAGGTTAGACAAAAGTATAACACACCACATAACTTAATGGACTAGTTGATTTTGAAGCTGGTGTGAATTTTCACCCTTTAAATGTAATTATATGGATTTACTTTGATCTACAAATTCTGGGAACTGATTATTTGAACTAAGATTTGCAGTAATTATCATATAGGTCAGGCCACTGCCTACAGTTGCTTTTATACACAACCAGTTAAGCTGTTTTAGAATATAGAAACCTGAGGAAATCTGGCAGGATATTGCTGGTCATCTGAACACTGACAAAACGTCAGTAGGTATTGGTTTGGAAACAGCTGTAAGCTGTCTTCAGCATTTTTTTCCCCTAGAGGCAGCATTATATTGTTTCTCTTTGTTTTTCTGTGCTTAGTTTAAACGCAGAAAAGCAAAACTGCAACGTCTTATCAAACATTATTAGTAGGCCTGGTCTTTATAAATCTTTACTGTGCAACCACAAATCCTTAAAACACAAGGCACACATCATACAAAGCATGACTAAAAAATAACACTATAAAACTAAAAGGTAAAGGTTTCCCTTTGACATTATGTCTAGTTGTGCCCGACTCTGGGGGGTGGTGCTCATCTCAATTTCTAAATCAAACAGTTGGCGTTGTCCGTAGACACCCCCAAGGTCATGTTGCCGCCATGGCTGCATGAAGCGCCATTACCTTCCTGCTGAAGCAGTACCTATTGATCTACTCACATTTGCATGTTTTCAAACCACTAAGTTGGCAGAAGCTGGGCCTAACAGTGGGAGCTCACCCTGCTCCCCGGATTCAAACCACCAACCTTTCAGTCAGCAAGTTCAGCAATTCAGTGCTTTAACCTGCTGCACCACCAGGGGAATTTATATAAAACTAGAGTTATATTAATTCAAAAATTGTTTAATTTTTTAAAAAATACTAATTTTGGAATTCTTGGGAGTTTGTCTCCCAATTCAAACTGGGGGGCAAATTCCTAGTATTGCATAGGTTATGAGTCTTAGCAGCAAAGAATAGGAGCTTCACAGCAATTTCTGTTACCTAAGTGTTGGTCTTGAATTTTTTTTTTATAGAATTCGAGTGCTGTATCTTTACTTTTATTATGTTGTACATGTTCATCCCTGAACCTTCAAAGATTTTTGGGATGAACTATATTTAAAACAAGAAAGACACACAGCTATGGATTGAGGGCTTCAAGTAAGCTTTCAGCAGGGGTACTTCTACATTAGAAATATCTACAAACCACATTTCACTAAAACTGGCATAGGCAAACTTCGGCCTTCCGGTTGTGGGAGTTGAAGCCCCAAACACCTGGACAGCCGAAGTTTGCCCATGCCTGCGCTAGAGGGTTCAACTTAGCATTGTTGTCTTGGAAGATGTTATACATGTTCAAAATACTATTGTCTCCTACAGAAAACGGGAAACCAACAGAGAAGATTGTAATACTGTATAACATTTTACAGTGACCAAAACACATAATGCCTGCAATACAAATGTGGAAGAAAATAAAATTTAAAAATGGGGGGGGGGGGGGGGGAGAGAGATGTTTGAGATATGTTATTTTTTTCCATTTTTCTCTTGGTTTCAATGAAAGGTTGAGAAAATTATCTGCAATCTGAGGCCTGCTTTGAAGCTTCGCCTGCGTTTCATACATATCAGCAAAATGGACTCGGCTTCTGTCCCTCAGCAGCCCATCAGCACAGTGTCTCCTGCCTCTCAGCCTCCTCAGGTCCCAATGAATGTTGCTTTGCCGGTGTCCCAATAGAAGGAGGCCCTGTATCCCGTCCCTGCCAAGGTCTCTTCCTACCGGCCAAGAGAAACTATTCATTCTCAATTGCTTTGCAAAAAGAAGAGTATGGGAATATTTCCAATATTTCTTCTTCATCATGCATTTGTATGTGCTGCCCTTTCCAGATCTAAGGAACTTTTAAGAAAATTTTGGAAGTCACCAATGTGTACACAGCACATTGTTTTAAACAACAGCACTGTCAGCCATCCTTCATTGTTGTCTCATTTTTCTAGCCAAAAGTAATTTGTGTGTGTTTTTTAATAGCACAGATATTTTTACACTGGGAATATTTAATGTTTCAAGTTTTTTTCCCAACTAAATGACAACAATAAAATGGTCTTATCCATTTATTTAAGAATAACTTAAGCCATTTAAATTTCATTAACTTAAAGCCAGGTAGCCTTACTAGTTGGACTTTCTGTGAAATGGAGTTGAAGTGCAGGTGGAAAATGAGAAAATGTGACTTTCGATTCCTTATCAATCATAGAGCCAGAATTCTGCTGAGCTTTCTGATTTGTACTTTACTTCACCAGCAGTACTGCTGAAACCAGAAAAACAATAAAATAATAAAGATGTTATCCAAACCAAGGGTGGTAAACAAGCCCTTGTTTCACCCTATTTCTGAAATGTAATTATGTTTAAAATCTGTATATTTATGTGAGTTTTGTGGGATTTTTTATTGTCTGCTGGACTTTGGATGTTTTCCTTTGGTTCCATTGGATATATAAGATATTATTTTTGTTCAAGGTTTATTTTTCGCTGAGGTTAGGCATTTTTCTTTTCTTTTTTTCTTGTCTTTTTTTTTTTGAAGTATGGTTTGGCTGCTAATAAAAATCTTAAGATTTGTAAAATATTGCTCAAATTTGATAGCATTTCAGAAGTGGTTAATAAAATAGCTTTTATACCTGTCTTTAGCTGCTTTATCTAATTTTGGTATTTCTCGTGTTATGTCACCAGTATTGCTGCACTCATTGCTCTCACGTCATTAACTAATGGCAACAATGTGGTCCTCCCTTATACAGATTCTTTCATTCCCATGGAACAAAAAGGGGTTCTCCTTTATGGAACAGTGACAATTAATTACATGGAGTTTTCATATACTAGTTTTAAAATCTGTTCACTTAAGTTGTAATCATAAAATTTAGTGTAAGGATTGTTCCTGTTGAACTTAGTCACTTAAATTCAAGAACGGCCACTACAGTGGTGGGACCCTCAACATGAAGCTCTGAAACAGGGCATCATAATTTCCATACCTGAGTTGATTTAGTCTGGTGTCTGAGCATAAACTGGGTTAACTTCCATACATCCATTGTTGAGAGAAAACCTGTAAAAGAAAAGGCCAGCTTCATTCTGCCTCTGAAACAAATATTGAGCACTTCCTATAATAATCTACATTAGTGTAATGCATAAACAACTTTCCAACCTTCACATCTACCACAGCAATCATGTGGTCAGTCAAAAGAGTCCCTCCCTCTACAGCCAGCACAAAAAAATCCCAGAATATTGGTATAAAAATAACAACAGTTTTTCATCCATCTTCCACATCTAGGAGGCTAGTGAAACATTCACCACATGAATAGCTTCTTAAGTTCCTTTATGCAACTTATTGATTCAATTTATTGTGTTGGCCTCCTTGTTTTTGAAAGGTATTCAGCCGCTGTTAATATTACTGCTCTGAAACGAACCAGTATGTTTTTGTTTCTACAGAATTTTTATGATAATATATTTCAATATAAAATGCAAGTCTCCAGCTTTTAGCTCCATGTTGATATGATGTCTCATCTATTATGCTGCCTGGTAAACAGAGGGTTTTGATTTACAGCCTCATTCAATCCCATTACTAGTTTGAAAAGAGAGCTGTGGCATGTCACGGAGATTTGTAATGAAGGATTTCATAATGAATCTCCGTTCCCTCTCCTTCATAAAATTCAGTAGACTCAACCTATGCATTTAAAAGCACGTTTCCATTATCCTACTTCAATTCTTACCTCACTGCAAATGTATAATCCCATGTGGCATGTATTGAGCTGCCTCATTCTTTGCATATACAGTAGAGTCTCGCTTATCCAACCTTCACTCATCCAACGTTCTGTATTATCCAATGCTGTCTGCCATATGCCCGGATCCACAGCTGTTTCAATACATTGTGATGTTCTGGTGCTAAATTTGTAAAAACAGTAATTACAACATAACATTACCATGCATTGAACTGCTTTTTCTGTCGATTTGTTGTAAAACATGTTTTGGTGCTTATTTTGTAAAATCATAATGTTATTTGACATTTAATAGGCTTTCCTTAATCCCTCCTTACTATCCAATATTTTCACTTATCCAATATTCTGCCAACCTGTTGGTGTTATGTTACATCCTGTATAGACTACTGCAATGTACTGTACATGGGGTTGCCTTTGAAGACTGTTTGTAAGCTTCAAATGGTCCAATGTGCGGCAGGCAGTCAGGTTGTTAACAGGAGCAGTGCTCAGGGAGCACACAACTCCTCTGTTGTGCCAGCTCCATTGGCTGCCACTTTGCTTCCGGGCACAATTCAAAGTGCTGGATTTAGCCTATAAAGCCCTAAACAGTTTCGGACCAGCTTACCTATTTGAACGCATCTCTCCTTATGAATCATCTAGGACACTAAGATCTTCTGGGGAGGTCCTGCTCTTGGTCCCACCTTCCACACACATGCGTTTGGCGGGGATGAGAGACAGGGCCTTCTCAGTGGTGGCCCCTTGCCTATGGAACGCCCTTCCCAGGGATATAAGATTGGCCCCCTCCCTTCTAACTTTTCAAAGAAAGATTAAAATCTGGTTTTGAGCAGGCCTTTGCTAATCCAGCATAATTATGCGAAATCATGGAACGACCTGGCGATGCAGTTGAATAACAATTTTAACGAGACGCTCATGACAATGTTTTTATGACTTTGTATTGTTTTTTATATTTTTATATTTTATGCTTTTTAACAGTATTTCATGATTGCTTTACTTGTGGCATCAAATGTTGCCAACTGTGAAACACCCTGAGTCGCTTTCGGGTTGAGAAGGTAAATAAATAAATAAACAAATAAACGAGACTCTATTGTATAAGCAATAGAATCTATGTCATTGAATGAGTAAGTAGGACTGATAGACATCTATCTGTCAGTAACTGGGAAGGCTATCGGAGCAATGCTCCCCTTTGTGTCCACCTATCAATTCAAATCAGGTTTTTCAGTTTTATGCATACATTAAAAACAAATATAGAAGTAAGTTGAATGTTGGTCATGCAGAAAGAGCTTAATTTCTGCTCATGTTAACCTTCCCTGGTTTACAGTGTGCAACAATCCAAAGATTTGACAAAATCCCGACCATCAATTTTAACTGGAGTAACCACATACACAGACATGCGCACAGCGCTCCGCATCTAGGGCGATCCCATCTGCCAGTTCCACCTCTTGAAGAAAGCTCCTCTCATATCGTCGCATATAAGACATAGCAAGGTTTTATTCTTGCTTTGCTGCTCACTGAGGCAGAAAGGAAATCTGTATATGGTGTCATAAAACATTTGTAAACTCTGGCAGATTGCACTTCAGTCTTCTCTACACATTTTAATGGGTTCTGAGTGGAATATACTCCACATAGCCATATAACTCAAAGCTCTCTAGTGTAATTACACTATGTCTACGTGTTAAATTACTTTTTAAAATGAGTATATTGGCACTGCATGCTGTGAATCTGTTAACAATAATGGAAACTGTAAATGTGAGCTAATCTATCTTCAGATCATTTTAAAATCAGCTACAAGATAGAAAATAGGAAATTATTTTTTCCCAGTAGGATATATAAATCTTGAAAAAAGGTCAAAGAATCCAGTGCTTATTCCCATGTCCTCCCATTGGGTCACACCAGCAGCCCTTACTTGAGATATCCAGAAGAGACATTTCAGCTTATTTTCAGGATCCCCTCTTGTTTTTAGTGGGCATTTGAGGGTGGAGGGAATCACTTGTTTTGCAGTGTTTTTGAATCACATTGGAGGGGTGTGGAAAGAATCACCCATATATATCTTTAAATGGGGATTTGGGAGAGGGGGTCAAGTCCTGCAATTAAAGTGAGGCCCCATCTACACTTCCATATAATGCAGTTTCAGAATGCTGTTTAACTGCATTGAACGCCATTATATGGCAGTGTAGACTCATATAATCCAGTTCAATGCAGTTAAACTGCATTCAGAAACTGCATATGGCAGTGTAGATGGGGCCAGAGATCCACCACACAAAGGCATGTAGTACTTATGAAGGCTACCACAACTACTAAACTCTGGAAGACACACCAAAGCTTAAGTTTGACCTATATACAAGAACATTAAAGAACCCGCTATCTAAACAAGGATAGAAGGGGGAAATCCACTTAAAATCGGGTTTCTGCCTCCTGCAGAATTCTGGGGTTTGTAGTTTAGTGAGTCTGTTAAAGCTCCTCCCTAAACTACAAACCCCAGAATTCTGCAAGATTTTAAGTGGATTTTTTCTCTAGTGTGATGAGTAATCAAGAGAGATGGTTGGAATGGTTTACATCTGTAACATATATAGCATCTTAGGGCCCTTCTGGACAGGCCCTTTATCCCAAGATCTGATCCTAGGTTTTCTGTTTATCCCAGATTATCTGGCAGTGCAGATTCATATAATCCAGTTTAAAGCAGAAAACCTCAAATGAGATTCTGGGATACAAGGCCTGCTGGAAGGGGGCATATTTGCATTTTATATTAAACTTTGTGGAACAGCTGTTTTTTTAAAAAAAAATCTGCTGTGGTCTTCACAAGACATGGAGTACATATTAAAACAAAACCTCCTCAGCTCTGCTGGTCTGCAAAAAGTAACTCAGGCTGAAAAAACAGACCAAATTTTGGGTGAATTGCAATCAATATGTATGTATTTACAGTATTTATATTCCGCCCTTCTCACCCCAAAGGGGACTCAGGGTAGATTACAATGCACACATACATAGCAAACATTCAATGCTATGTTTTAAGATATACAAGACATACAGACAGATGGAGGTCATTCAACAGTTTTTTCCAACTTCGGATCCTGGAGGTTGCTCGATTCCGGCCACAGGGGGAGCTGTCGGTTCATTCACTATGATGCCAAGCCCTTTTGATCGAAGTATTTCCTCCTTTCTCTTTGATCTCCAGCATTTTTATGATATCATAATTTCTCTACTCACAGCAAAGCTGTTTGCAAACTGCTTAGGTGAACAGTAAGCTGGGCTATTAACAGTTGGGAGCTCAACCCTGACGTAGGCTTCGGAATTGCCACCTTTTGATCGGTAGTGATTTTTTGCTGCTAGTGATTAACCAGCTGATTTGCAACCATATGTGAACATAATTTGAGGATTTCAGAACTGGAGCCTTTTGAACCTGTACCTTAAATGCTATGTATTGAATTCTCAGCTTGCAAATTATAGTTTAGATTTAAAAAATTATTTAAAAAACAACAACCTTAGATTGTTCAGAATCTGAGATGACTTGGGCAGTCATTATAGGTATATATTATAGGTATATATTATAGGTGTAGACATATACTGACATCATGACTTGATTCCCTACTAGATTGATTACCCAGAACATTAGTGAGCCGCAAAGCATTGTTTGTGAAGAGACTTGGCACAAGCCCTATTTCTTTTTAATTTGTGATGGCTCATTCACATTTTTATGTTTACAAAATATATGGTCGTCGTCACATTACAAATGTGTTTAAGCACCAGCTGTCCATAGAAATGAAGCACTTCATTTGCTTGGCTTTAAGAGACGTGATTTGCTTGGTTGTAGAACATCATATGCCTTTACCACAATACTGCTCCCTGTTCTGGAAGATCCCACTGTGTATAATACCAATAAGTTAACTAAATTTAATTTGCTTCTCTTGAGCACTGTTAATTCTTTTCCCTAAAGAAAAGTCAAAGTCACAGCTAAATCCTGAAACCACGGTAACAGAATAAAGTTTATCATCACTTGGAACAAAACATTTCCCTTCAGGCTAGATCATGAATGACAACCTGAGATCAGCCCTTGTCAGAACAGAACAGCTGCTCTACTAACAGGTGACATCTGTGTGTTCCACAAACAACAGATAAATCAATATTTATCATCTTCCTTTCATGATGATAGACTCAAAGGCTGCACATGCAGAAAGCCAAGTGGAAAATGGAATTAGGATTTCTAGCCTTACTGTATGGTTAAAGTTGGTAATCTCCAAAATGAAAGATAGGAAAAACTGTTATAAAGTCAAGGTCTCTGTATTTGGAAGGAACCTGGGCTATCTTCATGAAACCATCGTACTCAAAACAACCTCTTTTCTGTCCTGATCACCTTAGATTCTGACCATTAAAGAAAAAGCAGAAGGTGGGCCATGGGCCATGCAACAGGTTAAACTGCTGAGCTGCTGAACTTGCTGACCGGAAGGGTGGTGGTTCAAATCCACGGGATGGGGTGAGCTCCCATAGTTTGCCCCTTCTTTTGCCAACCTAGCAGTTTGAAAACATGCAATTGTGAGTAGATCAATAGATACCACCTCGTTGGGAAGGTAAACAGTGCTCTGTTGTTGCACCCCAGGATAGGATTCCCTCTGGCTTCAAACACCAAGCAGTTTATTGAAGAAAATAAAAGCAGTAGCAGTAAAAAGTAAAAGGTAAATCTAATTAGGTAGGAAGGTAGATAGGAACAGATAATCCAGAATAGTCCAAAAGAATCAATGAAAATATATACTGGAATTTCCAAGGCAATAAACACTGAGGCACTCGAGCATAAATCAATCAAGACACTTAAACATGAATCAATCCAAGGCAAAACGTCCAGGAACTTGGGAAGAGAACTTGACCTAAATCCAATGATGCTTCGTCTGGCAATAGATTCTGTACTTGACACTTTTATTCCTACTATCTCTACTGTATTTCCTAAGCAGCCAAGAAAGGATTTTTTTCTCAGCCTCTGCTGCAATCTGGCTGAGCACCCGAGAGCCTGATTTGTTTGTCTTTGCTTCTTCTGTTCAAGGGCTCATTAACTTCTGCACCAGACCAGGCACCGAGCCTTTCCCAGGTTGAAGGCCTTGAGAATCCTCTTGTAGCAATACAGGCCCAGGGAACAAACCATGATCCCCATTCCCTTCAGGAACATTCCCATCAGAAGATCCACTTTGAACATGAATCACATTGTCATTCCCTGCATCCACAGCATCCTGATCATTTGATACATGAACCTCATTGTCACTCTCATCATCCAGAGTACCCTGATCAGTAGACACAATCCCAAGCTGACATACAATATCCATGCAGTTATGCCAGTCACATGACCTAAGAGGTGTCTAAGGACCTAAGAGGTGTCTCTGTATTTGGAAGGAACCTGGGACAGGCTCTTTGGCTTAGATATGGAGATGAGCAGCACCCCCAGAGCCAGAGAGACAGAAAGGGAAGCCTTTACCTTTATCTGTGTTCCGTTGTTTCTAGGCATTGAATGTTTGCCTTTCCGTTTGTATATTCTGGAATCCAACCCGAGTCTCCTCAGTGTGATAGGGCAGAATATAAATAAATTATTATTATTAGGCGCCCTTGTAGTTTCTTTAACCAGAATGGTCTGAAGTTTGATCTCTTACCAACTAGAATTGTGAGATAATCTCTTTTATAGCAGAAATGGGCTGAATGTGGAATTTATATATCAGCTCAAATGACAGACCAAGAATTTCTATATTGCAGACTATATATCACTTAATATATATATCTAACTCATTAGGAATAGATCTAAAATTAGAACACCTTTGGTGACCTGACCATATATAGGCCATCAGCGTTGAGTGCTTAGCTATTCATAATGTGTCAGCCATACTAACCCCATTTTTGGAGAAAGTGAAATCAACAAGGGTAGAAAGTAAATTGCTGTTTGAACAAACATTTTCTAAATTATGTTTGGTTTTTAAAAAATCCAATTCTACCTTGCATTCTGTTAAAAGAGAAAAATGGAATATAAATTAAATGGATGGATGGATGGATGGATAGATAGATAGATAGATAGATAGATAGATAGATAGATAGATAGGCGGGCGGGCGGGCGGGCAGGCAGGCAAAGTTGTGTAGCAAGATAATTCTAGAACAAATTAGGAAAATTGTTTGAAAGTTTATACCTGAAAGCTATTTTTTATAAAATAGTAGATAACATGAAATATTTTTTTAAAAAAAAAAACACTCGTAGCTATAATGAAGTAAAAGAAATCCTTGAAAATGTCATCATCAACATTTTATTTGTTCCTTTCGCAATCTGCCAATGTCTAACACAAAAGTGCTCCAAAGTATGAAAAAAGGATTCAATAATGAATTGTCTAGAGCATTATTGTTTGAACTATATAAAAATCCAAGGCAAAAATTTAATAATGAAATGTCATGCCTAGAAACAATTCAAGGTTGGCTGCAATCTGCTGCTGCCCAGTATCAATATAGTAATGTAATTTGCTTCAGATATGTTAATCTGCTTTGAATGATTTCGTTTCACATGCCATATTTATGAGTAGGTACATCATAAATGTGCAAACCAAATTATGAGAAACAGTAAATTAAATCCAGACTTACTCTCAACTAACGAAAGTCACATCAACTTCAGTTTGTCTGCTCCTTTAAATCATACCTTTGTATGATTTAAATACAAGTCTAGACCAAGCTCATTATGTTTAATGCCAAAATTGATACAGTTAGAGATATTTGTAAGACTCCCAGAATACAAATTAAGGCAAAAGGGTATAATTTTGCAACACATTATGGCACAACATAGCATAATGATGAGGATGTCATCATTTTTTTAAAAATGTCTCTAAAATGTAGGTGATGTTTATGCTGGGGAAAATTTCATTTACAAGCATTTAAAATCATCTACTAAAAGCAATTTAAATCTAGTTGGAGGCATACTGTCTTTAGAAGAGTCGACATTACTGGAAAATACCCCCCTCCCCATTCTCTGCTTTGGGAGGGTTTTTGGGGTCAAGGCTATTAGTGTTTTCTTGTTGTCCTTAATTTCTTAGTCTTGTTCTTAGTTTTGTAAAGCCTTCTGTGGTAGAGCCCTGACCTTGAAAAATTACTTTTTACAAATCTTTCATTTATGCATTTTAGTGTTTGTGAAATATAACATTGAGAAATCAACACCTTATACTGCTTGTTGCTCTGCTGATTACTCTTCCATGACTTTCTGTAACTCTTTTGAGGCAAAAGAAATGTGAGGACGGATGAGAGAACAGCATAACACTTTATAAATCTCCATCTCTAACGCATCTATAAAGCCCAAAATGACTTTGAAAGTATCTAAAAACAGTCACTTAATAGAGGGGGAAATCTTGGATATAGAATCTATGGACAAGGGGGTAGTAGTATAACTCGATTGCTTGTAGACCATTGCTTCCAAGCTCTAGAGCAATGTAAGGAGTGTGTAACCACCACAAATAAGCTCGAATGCCTGTTTTCTCCTTCTTCAAAAAAGCAAGTTTTATGATCCATCTTTAGTATCAAACTATGGATCTCACCAGAAAAGCCAGATGAAGCATCTCACTTTGTCTGGCTTTGGAGAGAAAAGAGAGGGGCAATGGGGCAAATCTGTTGCCCCACACACAGCCCCCACTCAGCGACAATTTCCCTACCATACAGGGAAAGAGTCATCTTCTGCAGAGGATCCATGCTGGCTCAATTGGAGCCAGCACAACATGGGAAAACTTCTGTGTTGTGGGGGAAGCTTCCGGTGATACTTTCGCCCTGGTTGGGGGTGGGGTCTCCACCTGAAGTTACATGATGCTGTGTGATGGCTGGTGTGAGGCTCCATCCAGAAGACAGGGTGAGTGTGCTGAAGTCATATATAACACAGTGACTCCTTCCTTAGGCGATCCCTCATTGTACAAGAATGATTGTCTTCCAAGTGTAATGTCTTGGTAATGGATATATAGGTGACTGTGGGGCCCTATTCTTGACCTGCATGTTCTTCCACAGTTAGGGCATTGGTTTCCAGGTGGAAGGCGGTCCTGATCCAGGTTGGCTTGACATGCCTTCCTCTTGGCACATTACTCCCTTTCACCCTACATTCATGCCTCTTTGAATTCCACAGCACTGCTGGTCACAGGTGACTCAAGGACCAAGGCTTCCCAGTTCTCGGTCTATGCCACAGTTTTTAAGGTTAGCTTTAAACCCATCTTTAAATCTCCTTTCCTGTCCATCAACATTCCGTTCTTGAGTTACTGCTTTGGGAGATGGTTATCAGGCATTTGGACAACATGGCCAGTCCAGCGGAGTTAATGGCATAGGAACATCACTTCAATGCTTGTGGTCTTTACTTCTTCCAGCATGCTGACATTTGTTCACCTGTCTTTCAAATAGATTTTTCGGAGGCAACGCTGATGGAATTGTTCCAGGAATTTTTTGTGACGTCTGTAGACGTCCACGTTTATCAGTATAACAGGGTTGATGTGGGGCTCCATCCAGAAGACAGGGTGTGTGTGATGAAGTCGTATATGACAGAGTGGCTAAGGACCCATCACACTTACCTTTATTAGCATCCTAGGATGCTAAAAGGATGGTCCAGCAACAGATGGACATGCTAACCATCACACAACGTTGCTGGACTTCCCCCAACTAGAGTGGAAGGATCGCAGGATGCTTCCCTCCTAACACAAAATGTCTCCTGTGTCTCCAATGGAGCCAGAACACTTCAGCACCATTTTGGTGACACTTTCTCCGGCACCAACACCGGTGGGGGGGGGGGCATCCGTATAATGAGGTCATAACAGTATATACATATATACTCTGAAGTATGTATCATTGTGGTCCATGAAATTTACACCACAGTAAAGTGGCTGAAGGGTTACAGATGATTGAATGCAATAGACACAAGGGGGCAGCAGAACAGCAAAACCAGCCATATTATAATGTGTTTGGAATAACACCCATAAACTTCCTACGGAGCATTATTTTTAATGCTTTTTAGAAATTAAATGAGCAAGATAGTTTATGGAGTTTGTTGTATCACTTATGCTGTAGCAATGATTTTGAACTTTAACAAAATGTATTATAGTAGGGCTTTAGTATCTGCTAGGGTTTAGGTCCAAGACTTCCACCTGACTGTGAATACCAAAATCTGTGGATGCTCAAGTTCTGTCATATACAATGGTGTAGTAAAAGGGAGCCCCCAGTTTAAAAAAAAAGGACAAAATCATTGTTTGCCTTTGGGTATTTTGAAAGAAACATTTTAAATCCATGGATGGTTGAATCCATGGGTGGTTAAATCCATTGATCTGAGGGGTCAACTGTACTCCGAATGTCACACAGCCTGTAAAAGCTGTGACATTTGGGTTAAATGGTTGGAATTATGATATTTGAGGTGCAAATATTAAGAAATCATCACATAATTAAAGAGGCGATTCTTGTGATCTGCCTTAATCTTGTTGGACATTCAACAGATGTGACACACATTGTCATAATCCTACTGCAATTGTCATATTTCACATATTGGACATGTAGCCTTAGGTACACAAAAAGCTTCATAGCAAAGCCCTATGATTGTTATAAAAGCTGCAGGAAATGAGAAAGATGTGTCCTGCCATTAATGCCTCAAGAGGAAAATTTCCTGCTTATTTATAATGTTGCTGCTATTGATCTACTAGATTAGCTGCTCTGAAAAGACCCAAGCAAAACAAAGCAAGACTGGGACTATTCATAACACAGTGATTATATATTTTGTATCAGTATATCTGTGTGAATGTATCTGTGTGTGTGTGTGTGTGTGTTTGTGTATCCTCCCCCATCACCTTTCCTAGGTCCAAAGAAAGTTTCCTGCCTATAACTACCAGAGTGAAAATTGGAGATGCTTCCTCTATAGGATACATAAAAGCGAGAATTTCAGCAAATACTTCTTGTCACACTACCAAGTAACAACCACAGCTCTTCTACACAACAATTAAAGTGATATGAGAGGTTTCCAGTTTTCTGGCAACCCTACTCCTTCTTCATGGGACAGAAACTGTAGTTGGCTTACTATAGCTTTCTACCTACAATAAGGGAACCAACCCACTCTTATATACTGAAACAATGGCACTTAATGCTGAGCCAAAGCAAAAGGGGAAGCTGTTTCAGGAGCTGCACCTGGAGCTCCTATTTGAGGGACATCATGGCTCCATGCTATAGGATCCTGAGATTTGTAGTTTGATGAGGCATTCACATTATTTGGCAGAGAAGACTCAAGACCCTGTAAAACTACTGCCCCTAAAGATGCCATAGCATTGAACCAAAGCAATTAAAGGGGATTCATTCTACAGCATGGATGCGCCCCAAGGTTTTATTTTCCATTTCTGGAAGCTTTGGTGTTCTAATACTTTTGTTTTTAAAACAAGGAGATCTAAGGAGGCAGCTACTGTAATGTGCATCCTTTGTGATCAAATTATACAGAATGCATGTTTTGCTGTTGCACATTTCATTCAACAGCAAATATTTTTCTTGGTTTCAAGGTTTTGAAAATTGAGTTGCACATTAGACTCAATAGCACATTAGACTCGAGGAAAAATAGGTATGTGCATGTGCTGTAGAGTCTACCTTTCTTTTCATACTAACTTCCTTGTGTGTCAATGTGATGTAGTGGTTTGAGTGTTGGAGCAATAATACTCTAGGTCCCCTTCCACACATCTGAATAAAATCCCACATTACTGTGGGATTTTCTGTCTTGATATTCTGGGTTATATGGCTGTGTTGAAGGACCCTGGGTGATCATAATTCAAATGCCTGCTCTTCCATAGAAGCCCACTGGATAACTTTGGACAAGTCATACTCTCTTAGGCTCAAAGGAAGAAAACACTCTGAATATATCTCACCAAGAAAAAAAAAATCTGAAAAAGCACACAACAAGTTGATTTTGTAGCCTCTATGAATGGCATTCTCCTTGTTTCTAAGGCCAGAAGCATAGTCTGTGTATGTCACCAATCATCTTTATGTAATCTACTCTCACACAAATAAATGAACTTCCAGATCATTTAGCAAGAAGAGGAAATCTCTCCATTACGTCAGAACGAGCAACTTTGGCGCGTCTGGGCAGTCAATGATCTGTCCCTGTTGGCCACATAGACAGTGAATTTTTTAAAGTGGCCAAATGTCCACTTCTAATTTTGAAGAAAAAATGTATATGAAAACATGTTAAACAGTGCAGGCAAAGACTATTTAAATCATGCATTACGTCTAGGAGCATCAGGCACAAGTATGTTTTCTGCATTTTGCTCGCTATGATGTTGTTCTTCCTGATGAAGTTTCTGTTTGGCAGGCGAGAAATAAATACAAGCAAATCAGAATTATTGGCACCTACAGAGTTTTCTATATAGAAAATTATCCTAGCATTTAAGTGCTGTGCATGTGACATAAACAAAAACATACTTAAGCAGTTAGTTTGATGCTGGGTTTTATGCAGTCTTCCTGATGTTGTTGAATTTCAGGTTCTAGTATTTTTCAGCAGTGGACTATTTCAGACACTGAGAGTTGCTGTCTGACAACATTCAGAAGGTCATATGATTTCAACCCCTGGTGTAATGAATATCTAGGGTTGCTTTTCATATCAAGCTTTCTGAAAATGCTGATGAACCCAAGTCTCTGGAAATGCCTGCATGGATAATGTGGAGATGCCAACCTAGCAGACAAACAAACTGTGGCATATCTTTATGTAGTGGGCCTGTGTTGCCATTCAGCATTCTGCTGTTGCTACACCAGTGACATTTCAACATTTCATTTATACACATATAGGCCAGTGAATCTCAAGAGTGCACCCAGGACAGGGTTTTAATAGAGATCTGAAATGTAGATATGGAAGAGGAGTCTTTAATGAAAATTGTGCTGAGTTGCCAAGTGAATGAATTTAAATTACAGAGTGAGTAAGAGTGGTCTTTCCCTTGTTACCATTTCTATTTATGGTAGTTGTTGAGGTGCAATGAACACATTAATACAATATAATAAGATAGAGAAGAGCTGATCATAGCAAATTATTGTATATCAAGGATATGGAAACTCCAGACAGTTACATACATTTCTCTTTACAACATATACTACAATGAATTAACTGATGAATTTGGGAGGATTTCTGGATACCTGATGGAGCAGAAGATATGGAGACAAAAAAAAGAGAGGGAGAATACTGATAAAATGGACATCAGCTTTTTCCACAGCATTATTACTGAAATGACTGACACATGAACAGAGACAGAGAGAGATTTAGCTGTTCTTCATCTCTCTTCTGTTTCTAAGATGGATGCTTGTCTTGTTAATTTTAAAAATGCATCTTAATTTATTGGCTTATTCATCACATCAGAGTTGGAGGTTTTTTTAATGATGGTTTATAGAACAGTTCCAAATCTGATCTGCTTGTGGAAAAAGCTTTATTTACATCATACTGTGCAAGTTAATCAAAGCTTTGCACAACTGGCTGCAATTTACTTACACGAGAGAGAGAGAAAACAGTGACAAGGTATGCCTTTCAGATAACAGTTGTCAAATGCAGAATTGATCTTTTATACGCTTCTTCCTTATACCAAAGGTTGTTTTTAAAAGAAAAAAAGGCATATTCTAGGGTTGGGAGCCACCCCGATCCCTATGGGGGTGAGTTGAAACATTTTGTGATTGTGTCCAGTTTTGAAGAATCAGGGCCCAAAATTAGTTGTGATTCAAAAAAGAGACCAAATGGTTGGAAATTTCTTCAGGTGCAATTGGTGCTATTTTTAGGGGACTATAGTCGTCTGTGTGTGTAGAAGTCTGGAGACTAGAAAAATGGGATCTGGGCTTTATATAGCCCACCAGCTTCACTATACTCATATGTGTTTTGAACCAAACAAACGGCTTCATATCTCAGTTTGGATTGATCAAGATATTAGGGAATACAGGGCGAGGCAGCATAACTTCATGGGATTTGAAAATGAATTCAGAGAAAAGGTGATGGTGACATTGCCTTGTGTGAACACTTGACCAGTTCAAATTAAACCTAATCCTGCTGTCCATGCTTCCCTGAATCTGTGGGATACTCCAGAAGTTCAAGCAAACTATAGAGTGTCCCCTGACAACATAAAGCGGGGCAAAGATGGATTTTAACTCCTGATACTCACCAGAAGTTGAGAAATGTTATGGAAACAGCTAGAAGCCAACTTAGGGTGAGTTCAGGTTTTAATGCCCATGTAGATGACTTCCAAATCTAGTCTTACAATCATACTAAGGGCCCTTCCACACTGCCATATAGCTCAAAATATCAAGGCAGATAATCTACAATATCTGCATTGAAGTGGATTATCTGAGTCCACATTGCCATATAATCCAGTTCAATTTGGATTTTATACAGCTGCGTGGAAGGGGCCTTAATGCAGGAAACAGATACTTCCAAGGACTGAATAATGTGTTACATAAAACTTGATCAACTAGCATTTTGAACTACTGACATATTAATCATATCTACATTCATTAATTTGGCTTATTTGTCTATAAAATAAATTTGGCTTATTTGTCTACTAAAAAAACACATTTGCAATCAAGCTGTTTAAATTCACCTTTGACTAAGTATACTGGGAACTAACTTCTGTATTTCTGCTCTTATTAGTCACATTCCTTGTTATTGTACAAGGTCAGATATTGATTCATACCCATCTTCTGAAATCAAGCAAAACTTTTTTGTGAAGTAACATTGCATTGCATGTGGGGGGTGGGGGGCAGGGGGGCTTCCCATCCTCGCAGAATGTTTGGTAGCTCCATCTGCCATAGCGAGAAATTCTGACTGGCAGATTTCAAACTAGTTTGCTCTGTGAAAGTCACTACCATAACTCATTCCAAGCACCTGTCTTAAATGTAATTATTAATCCCAATTTAATTTATATTGTAGAATCAATATATTTGCTTTTTTCATGTCAGGAGCGACTTGAGAAACACCGCTTCTGGTGTGAGAGAATTGGCCATCTGCAAGGATGTTTCCCAGATGTTTTGTTTTACCATCCTTCTGGGAGACTTCTCCTATGTCCCTGCATGGGGAGCCGGAGTTGACAGAGGAAGTTCATCCACACTCTCCCTGGGTTCAAACCTCTGCCCTGTTGGTCTGTAGTCCTGCTAGCACAAGACTTCAACCTTGGGCTCCTAATGTATTTCCATAAGTGTTCATTTACAATTCAGCGAGTCATTCACTAGATCTATTCTGCTTGGGGTTAGCAATGCAATAAAATCCTTTTGTTTTCCCTCTTTTTGACTGAGGCTGGATCTACACAGTCATATAAAATCCAGATTATCTGCTTTGAACTGGATTATATGGCAGTGTAGACTCATATAACCCACTTCAAAGCAGATAAGCTTGGATGGCAATCAAGCTTCTCAATATCCTTCCAGCTTTCTTGTGAAGAAAGAGCATGTGGAAGATTTAAGCAGGAATGAAGGGACAAGTATGAACTGCATACATCTTTAAAATAACTTCTCTGTTTCAAAGTAACATTAATTTACAGCTGGTTTTTGCCAACTTGCTGTTAAAATCAGGAAATGTCCTGCTTTCACTCAAAGGGCTTAAAAAACTGCCCCCCACTTCCCTTCATTCTTGGCATATACTTTCCAAGCAGAATTTATCTTAGTTGCCATCAGGACATGTAGCTGTAACTTGCATTTTCTCTGGACTTCAATTACCCATTGATTGCAATTCATTCTCAGCAACCTAGCCAAAACATAGGGCAGCAACATAGGGCCTGATGTAGCTACCGACTGTCTAGTCAGCCATGCCACAAGCAAACACAAGAGTTCTGCCACGAATTGCAATGCAAGATTGCTAGTAACCACATCAACAAAGTTTCCTTCCAAAGCAGTTGAAAGCATAATCGGGAAAACTCTGGTTATAAGCAGTTCACATACCCACATTCACCCATATACACAGAAGGTTTTCTGCAGCTAAGCCAAAGTCCAAAAGCAAAGGAAGCTGTGTTACAATAGGAACCTGAATAGATGTGTGTGTGTCACACCTATTAGAGGCCATGCTCAACTACAGCTGTTGGCACTATTAACCTCCACTTATGAAAAAGACTGGAGCGATGTAGGAATTTGCCTTCTTTTAAGACATACAATCCGGAGGTGGTGATTTTCTCTGTGTGTCTGGAAAATTGCTCACTTTCATGAGCTGTTCTTAAAAAGGAGGCTGAGAGAACATTGGTGTGGCAGGTGCTGGAGCCATCTACACCTGCTGAGTCTGTGTAAACACACAGTTCTTTAATGACGACATCAGTATTCACAATCACCCAGTGGAAACAATGTTAGACTGTGGAAAATGTCCACACTGTGTGCAGATGCTGGGCAAAAACAATTGCTTACTCTAAGGCTATACCACAGTTTCAGGTATGAATTGTTGACTTCAGACCTTTGCACACATTTTTGAATGGGCCCAGATCCAGCAAGGTACAAAGTCCACATTTGTGGGACCTCTGGGCCAGAAGTACCGGTTTTCTCAAGAGAATTTGGCCACCACAATAAATTGGTAGCCACGTGAGCTTTACTTCCAGGATACTCCTGAACTCACAGATTCATTGAAATATACTATATAAATATGTGTATTTACATACCATCAGCGTTGCCTCCGAAAAATCCTGCAAATCTCTTGGGAAGATAGGCGGACAAATGTCAGCAAGTTGGAAGAAGCAAAGACCACCAGCATTGAAGCAATGCTTCTGCACCATCAACTCCGCTGGACTGGCCACATTTCCTAATGCCAGATCACTGTCTCCCAAAGCAGTTACTATACTTCCAACTTAAGAGTGGGAAACATAATGTGAGTGGACAAGAAAAGAGATTTAAAGATGGGCTTAAAGCCAACCTTGTAAACTGTGGCATAAACATCGAGAACTGGGAAGCTCTGGTCCTTGAGCACTCTAGCTGGAGGCCAGCTATGACCAGCAGTGCTACAGAATTTGAAGAGGCATGAATGGACGGTGAAAGGGTGAAGCATGCCAAGAGGAAGGAGCATCAAGCAAACCCTGACCGGGACCACCTTCCACCTGGAAACTGATGTCCTCGCTGCGGGAGAACATGTGGATCATGAATAGGGCTCCACAGCCACCTATGGACCCACCACCAAAACACTACATTTGGAGGACCATCATCTTTGGAGTACAAGGGATCACCTAAGTATTTACATACTCTATACTGGGTGGGTATATTTTAGTGTCCTGATGTGGATTTCAGCTTTCAACAACTGATGGGAACTGTTTAGCCTGTAAAAGCTAAACAAGACATAGTGAAACCATGGAATTCATTATTACAAGGTGTAAATGTGAGCAACAAATTTGGAAACTTGTAAGAAGAGCCTGAACAAATTTATGGAAGACAAATCGATCAAATAGCCTGCATTGATGATGGCTCTGTATCACTACCAGCATCAGACGAAGTGTGCTTTACAAAACTGATTGCTGAAAAGCATGGACTGGAAGGTGAAATGACCCTCCCACCTTGCTTGTGGTGTTCTTGTTATTGTTGGCCACTGTAGGAACATGAATTCAAGACTAGAGGGACTTTTGATTGGCTTGAAAATAGGTCTTATTATGTTCTCATGACTGGTGTCCTAAAATGGCCACCAGTGAGGAGAGCATTCTTTTAGGGCCCAGATCTATTCCACAAGCTGTCAGATGAATGTTCCATTGCCAAACTACTTAAACTAATGTCAGGACAGATTAATGTCATGGAATACTGCAGGTCTTCCAAATTCCCAGCCTGATACAATTCTGCCGCCACTATATTCTGAAAACCTACAATTACATGTCATAGCTAACAAATCTCTTAAAACTCTCAAACTAAGTATGGCATGAGTGATTATCCTCAGATTGTTGTGATGTTTGTGGATTATGGGTAGAAAGTAGCAATAAAATCTGCTTCTACCTATAATGAACTGCATGGTTTTATTGTTTTCTACTAAATTGATTTGCTGCCCTGCAATAGCTAAGAACATCAAAAGAGCTATGATGATTCAGATCAAAGGTCAGGGTAATGCTCACACTGTGGCCAAGCAGCTATCTACAGAAGCTCAAAAGTGGACAAAATTGTAATAGCATCATTGTGGTTGTGTTTTCCAGAAATAGATGTACAGAGGCAAACATGGCAAAATTGACCATGACTTGTAATTGGCATTGAATTTGTCCAATTCCCTTTCAAAACCCTCCAAGTTGGCAGCCATCATTACATCCTGTGGTAAGGATGAAGAGATGTTTTAAACATTTTAATAAGCAAAGGAATGTGCCCATCCAGTCTTCTGAAGTTTTCCTCCCTAAACATAATTCCTGAAAGTCAGGAGATGTGGTTTGTGAATCTGCAGCTGGAAAAGAAAATCATAGCAGAAGTTTCATTTCCTACAGAAAGTTGTTTAGAGTACACAGAGGCTTCTTTGGATCTTGGCTGTCATTTTAAATGTTCTGGCCAGTAAAAGCAGTCTCCAAGTTATGAACAAGATAGGTTCTGTAGGTTTATTCTTAAATTGAATTTGTTTGTAAGAACAGGTAAATTTTGGTGAAACACCAGCCATATCCATATCCATATGCATGCATGCTTTGGATAACATAAAAGGTAAAGCTTTCTCCTAATGTTAAGTCTAGTCACACGTTCACTACGCTCATCTGGAGAGGCCCTGCTCGTGATCCCGCCTGCGTCGCAAGCACGGTTGGTGGGGACACGATACAGGGCCTTTTCCGTGGTGGCCCCCCGTCTCTGGAACACTCTCCCCAAAGATCTTAAACAGGCCCCTACATTGGCAGTCTTCAGAAAGAACTTGAAGACCTGGCTGTGCCTTTCCCGATTAGGAAATCTCCAATACCAAGTCCCAGAAGCACTTTATTAGAATTAAGATTGCTGCACACTGCACTTGCCCTATAAGCCTTATATACTACCTGTCACATCAGCACTTTTTAATCCTGTACCCTTTACTCTGGCCCGGCCTAGCTTTATCCTGTTTGATGTATTGTTTATTGCTTGTGGTTGTGTTGTTTTAATACGGCTTTAATTGTTTTAATTTGCTTTAGGTGTATTGTTATGTTGTGTATTGAGGCCTTGGCCTTTGTAAGCCGCATTGAGTCCTTCGGGAGATGCTAGCGGGGTACAAATAAAGTTTAATAATAATAATAATAATAATAATAATAGTCATGTCCGACTCTGGGGGATGATGCTCATCTCCATTTCTAAGCCGAAGAGCCAGTGTTGTCCATAGACACCTCCTAGGTCATGTGGCCAGCATGACTACATGCAGCACCGTTACCTTCCCGCCAGAGCAGTACCTATTGATCTACTGTTTTCCGACTTCTAGGTTGACAGAAGCTGAGCCTGACAGCGGAAACTCACCCCGCTCTCTGGATTGGAACCAGCAACCTTTTGGTCTGCAAGTTCAGTAGCTCGGCGGTTTAGTGGTTATTGAAAAAAATTGGCTTCTTGTGGAAAGAAGGGTTGGTAAGAAAGCTTAAGTAAAAACACCTTTTCCCCATTATAATTCTTTTAGGGGTGAATTTCCCTTCCAAGGGGTAGATTTCTCTCACTTCCTGTTGTCTCACTCCCATTTGTAAGTATGAGACGTTTGTAAGTCAAGTACCTGCAACTCAGGTACTGCCTGTACAATATAACTAAGCGAAAGGCAGTGAAAATAGAATCAGGTACTAACTACTGAAGATTAAATACGTGAGACATTGCAAGCATGACTGAAAGAAATCTAATTAGCAATATGGTGGGATAAATTAACTTAATATAAAGTGTAAGAAACTTCTAAATTCTCTTGCAAGGGTACAGTGTTTAATTTCTCAACCTGCTGTTTTATTTTATTCAGTTGTGGAACTCATCCTCTTTTTAGAAATATCACAGACACACCACTGCTGGCAGCTATTTTTGTCATTGTCGTTTACCATTCTTTATCCCTTTTCTGAACCTTTTTGCCATTGTCATGGCTGGTACCTATTCATACCACTGCTCAATAAAATCTGCCACATTGTTAAGTTAGGCACTGTACAGACTGATAATCAAATAAAGGAGATTACTGACTTCTCATGCTCAACAATAGTTTTATCAGAGCCCAGATTTCCTCCTTTCAGCAGCCTGCATTTTCAGACACAGCATGAAATCAGAAAAGCTCCTTTAAAACATGAAAGTCTGCCAACTGGATTTCCTGATGCACAGCCCAGTTTATTCCCCCTCACTCCGACTGAGGTTTACCATACCTAATTAAGCACAAAGAGATGGATGGGAAATGCTTTGCATGGTGCATAACAGTATATTAAGTAAAACTGAGAATCCCTTCACTATCATTTGATTCAGACATCAGCAGAAATAAATGTTGGAGTTTTCACAAAATATGTTATGTGGGCCTTTACGACTCATACTGTCTTTTGAAAGCCAGAAATACTCACAAAGTCACAATCCAACAGCAGAAAGCTAGAAACTGTTCCCTTGCTCTGAAGAATATCATATCTGCCTACATAATGCAAAAGAGGAGCAGTCCCTCCTTGTGCTCCAGTCAGATGCAGCTGTGATTTAAATATCTTCTGCATAAAACATCTCTGTGTGCTCTCTGGAGTGCATCTGAGTCTCTCTATGATTTTCTTGTCATCTCATTCCAACTCCAGAGTCGTTTTTTCCCTGACAGAAAGAATACCACACAGAGAGAATGAATAATACATTTATAACTGACCCAGAAAGAAATGACTTTCATTCATTCTCCTAAGCTTCTGGTTCTGTTGAGGTTACACTTGCCAAGCTAGGAAATCATGAATCTAACTGCTCCATTTCCAAAGCCACTTCTATAACACAGGCAATATTTATGAAGTGAAATATTGGCATCCAAATCTGTAAAACACATGGTTGTACTCTTCCTTTTTTTCAACCACATGTTGGTATTAAAACATTTTTTGTGCTGGATCCAGGCGATCTGAAGGACTGAATTCTTACATATAAGGGCATCTTGTCATTGAGGTCTTTCTCCTACCAGTCATACACAAGGGGGCCTGCAACAAAATGATCTGAAATACTATTCAAATGTTTTAAAATAAACTAAAACATAAAAATGCAAAAAAAACCACAATTTAAAAAGGAGAAGTACAACACCCATTCCAGGGGAGAATGGGATGTAAATCAAATCAAATACAAAAAAAATCTGACCCCAGTTTGTCATTATGAATGGATTCTTCCTTCTCATCTCAACGCCCCTCCCACCTCTAAAAGGTGGAGATTTAGCCATTGCATTCAGGCTCTCAGTGGCTCATAGCCTAATAAAAGATTATTCTAACCAATCAACTACATTTTACTGCTGAAGAAACTTTTTGTCCCACAGTATGTATTGCAGGAGCCCCCCACCCAGCATGCCCCCCTGACCTGGCTCTCCCGGCTGGGCCCACAACGCAGCCCCAAGGCAAAAAAGTTTGACCATCCTTGTGTTATAAGAAGTAGGGATGGAAACCAGGCAAAGAAAGTGCAATGATCCATAAAGAGCTCACCACAGAGTAGTTCATAGAAATGCCCAACACCACAAACATTTGACCTGCTACAAACATTTGACCTGCTAGAAAAAGTGCTGGAAACCACAAAGTTGGTTCTCACAGAAAGCCTTTGTAGTGAAATCTACCTTTTAGGCGACCAGGCCGAAGCCTGAATATCAGTAGCTTTCATCTGGAAAGACAGGCAGCAGCAGGAGGAGGAGTCAAGCTGACTCCTGATTGGGTAGAGCAATTAGGGGAGGAGTCAGTTGAGAGAGGGAAAGAAGCTGTCAGCTTGTGACAGAGAGAGAAGTGTCTTGACATCAGACACAGAGGGATGGGATTTTAGGAGAGGAAGCTAAAACAGAGTTCTGACAGGGAAGAAGAGTTTTAAAAGTGAGCCTTAAGGTTAGGGAATAAGGTTGAGACAAAGGCTAGGGTTTTACTGTGTTGAGAGGACCAGTAAAAGAGAGAGTTTTGTCTTATTAAACTTAGGAGAAGTTTAAGATATCTTATTGCCCTGTGTGTGAGACAGATCGGAGTCTGTTCTCTAAGAGATACTGTTTCTAAGATTAGAACAGTGTGTTTAAGGAAACTCACAGTTTTAAAAGCTTTATGGTCAGTAGAACTAACTGTTTAACAACTGAATCAAGTTTCTGTACCACTCATTCTATGGGTAGATATTTGTTTAAAGTTCAATAAACCTTTTCTAGTTCACTTTTAACTGGTGTCAGCTTCAGTTTGTCAAGCACTTTTAAAGTCCAGTCAGCCAGTTAAGAAGCAATAGAAAAACCCAGGGCAAAAACACCTTACCTACTACACACTCACACCTTTTGGGTCCTCAGACCAATCAAACTGAGGTGGTGGCAGTCATACCTACCAATAACATCGGTCATTGATCTATTTAACCTATGGTCAGCAGCTAATTATTTTACACTGGTGGCAGTGGTGGGATTTTTTTGTTTCCCCCTGCCCCAGGTATTCCTAATTTTACTATAGCCTTCTTTACCACAACATATCAAAACTGCAGTATGTCCTTTGTGGGGCCACATAGCCAAGTCAATCTTGTGGATGCTATTCTTGTGCTTCCAGGGGAAATACTTCTCTGGAGAAATCAGAAGTGCTAAATCTTGGTGGAAGGAGTTATGTTGATGTGGACGTTGTCTATGTGCCCACTTGCAGACACATTTCTTTGGCCTTGTCACAAGTTACAGAGGGTGGCATCTGTAGTGTAGGAAGAGCCAATTTGTCTTTGAACAAGATTAATGTTAGTAGTATTAATTATCTCCTACAGAACTGGGGGGAAATATCTGTGCCAAAGAAATAATAATGTTGAGATGTATTTCCTTGTCAAATGAAGCTCATGAACATGCTTAGCAGTCATCTTGAAAAGCAAAAATGTGTCATAATAGAAATACGGAAACATTAATTTAATGTTGCCTGACATGGGATTCTAAATAGCTGTCTAAAAATATACTTGTTGTGGAACTGTAGGTCTATAAAACATGCAACTTGCCAAGCCATGGGCAGGAGGTTGCAGGACACTTTTACAGCAAAACAGGAATACAACAATCTTACACTATTAAAATGATTCTCTCACTTACCTGTTCTGAGTTGGTGCAGAAGATGAAATGTGGATGTAGCAAATTAGTACTTCATAAAAGAGCATGGTTAGGTGCTTAGAAGACGTGTGTCCTATGTGATAGGATACAGATCTGCATATAATTTGCATAGGCTAGATTTGGACACTGGATTTGCATATGCCTAAGAGAGTTTAGAAATAATTACTAGAATCCATTTAAAAAGCCAGCCAATCAATTCCTCTTCCAAATTCCACCCACTAAAATAATTTCTCCAATTAATTTGCTCTCTGCCACATTTTATACAAAACCCATTCTTATTCAGCTACTCTTGACTAGCAGTGGTTTCATACAATTGAAAATATGTTATTGTTTTTCCCCTATGAACCACTCTCCCCTCCCCCCATATCCCATATACACACATATGTGTACACAAGAAACCTAAAAAGAGAGAGCTTTTGAATCAAAACAAAACACTAATTCAAAATCAAGCCGTAGGCAAATTTCAATTAGTTTCCCAATAACTATACAATTCCAGCAGCAGAATGCAAACCATTCCTCTTCAACTAATTAACCCCAAACATCATTCCTAATTATCTCCATAATTTAAAATCAAAGTTAAAATGAAGTTGTGTCCAGATCTTTTCTGGCATGTGTCAGAATGCTAAGGTGATGGTGGGAGGGCTATAGAATAAAGGGATATAAGAATGGGGGCAAGATTTAGAAAGTGAATAGCGGCGGAAGCAGGTAGGCAGCAAGAAAGGGAGCAAATTTGGGGGTAAGCATCAGCCAATCAGACAGTGCAAGACAAGGACTAGGAGCCATGGAAGAGGAAGTTTAGAAACAGAAAAAGAAGTAGGTGGCAGATAGTTGTATTGATGATGATGCAGGGAGGATATACATTTTCCTTTCTTCATTCAGTGGTTTCTTGTGTCATTTCTTCATGTCAAGACTCATGACTTTTCACCCAAACCCAAACATACACACTTAAACACAAATTGATGAAGAAATATGCCAAGCAGAGAAGTAGCAGCCATGCTATCTACATTATATATACCACAATAAAGACAGGGGAACATGTAAGTCAAGATGAGCCAGAATCCACAGCTGCTCCTAAGTGCAAGAACTCTGTTCCTATGGTGGAGAGATTGGTACTGTACTCTCCTTGCTGTCCATTCATCAGCAGGCAAATACTTTTTTCTTATTCCAATAGACTGTTTGGAATGAATGGTTTTTAAATAAATGTTTTTCTGTGGGCGAGCATGGTGACTACTAGATGACATATGTTCTGTATCAAAAACTAGAGCTGATATGGTCTATCCAAATGCAATTTCCTGAATCAGCACCCCAAATAACCAAACCAAATCTAAAGTTGACCAAAAACTGATTTGTAACCCTTTTGGTACTAATGTTGGAGAGTGATCCCTGGTCAAAGGGGTCCTTGTTAAAAAAAAAAGGTTGGGAATCACTGCTGTAGAAGGACAGGCCTTTTAGTAGCATGTTTGGAAATGTATGACATTTCAGAGGAGAACCCTCCCCTTGATTATCCCAAGAGGTAAGCTTTCTATCTCGAGGGCCAAAACAAGTTCCTTTAGCCATGTTGTTCACTCGTTCAGTCATCTCCGACTCTTCGTGACCTCATGGACCAGCCCACGCCAGAGCTCCCTGTCGGCCGTTACCACCCCCAGCTCCTTCAAGGTCAGTCCAGTCACTTCAAGGATGCCATCCATCCATCTTGCCCTTGGTCAGCCCCTCTTCCTTTTGCCTTCCACTTTCCCCAGCATAATTGTCTTCTCTAGGCTTTCCTGTCTCCTCATGATGTGGCCAAAGTACTTCAACTTTGTCTCTAGTATCTTTCCCTCCAGTGAGCAGTCGGGCTTTATTTCCTGGAGGATGGACTGGTTGGATCTTCTCGCAGTCCAAGGCACTCTCAGCACTTTCCTCCAACACCACAGCTCAAACAATAGACTGTTTGGAATGAATGGTTTTTAAATAAATGTTTTTCTGTGGGCGAGCATGGTGACTACTAGATGACATATGTCTAGATGACATATGTTTAGCCATGGATTAATTAAAATGCTTTAACCATATTTTAGCTGCCACTAGAAAATAAAAACATGTTAGCAACATCTGTTAACTTCTCCTTCACAAACATTGGTACCAGGGTAAAATAATGCTCCTGGCACTTCTTATGTGATTCAGTTAAGAACTTTTAGGATAATGCATTAATGTCCTCAGTAAAAATATTAGCACTTAGAAAAATCATTGTTGTGATTGCCTATAACACATTATTCATTGATAATGTTTCAGTTGTGTCATCTGTCTAGTCTATTCATTCAAAAAGTTGTTATTTTAGATTTAACTTTAGTTTGCACTAGGCAGAGTATTGGATTTGAGAGAAATGGAGAAAAAGACAAGCAGGAGGTTATATTTGATTGCCCTTTTTGAATCCTTTCAAGCAGAGTAAACATTAAATAATCCTTGAATGCCATCTTATTTTTCTGTTCAAGAATGCCCTTTAATAGCAGGGGTTACTGAAATGCTGAAGACAGCAGAGAAAATTGAGCCAGGCAGGCAGACAGAAAATGGAAAAAGACACACTGCCGTATCCTCTCCACTTCCTCTGTTTACATTCATTTTAGAGCTCAGGAATAAATTGTTTTCTTGTGTCTCGGTTCTCTCCAAATGATGAAAAATTTATGGCTGTGTTTCTGCAATGGTTTTGATGTTAGGCATAATGTAACAAAATACCAAGAAAGCACTGATCAAAGATGAATTTCAGTACATGACACTATCAGATTGGAAGTTTTCATCTGTTCCTTTTTTAAGTCAGCTGATACAGTAGTACCTTAAGATAACAAAACATTGATGCTGCCTTTTCTGCATTTGTGAGGAGGGAAGCCTTCATGCCTGATCTGGTTCCTCCCTCGCACTTTATTATTATTATTACTGGTGCTTTTACCCCGCCCTTCTCAACCCCCGAGGGGGGACTCAGGGCGGCTTACAAAAAAGGCAGAATTCGATGCCTATACATAATAATACAGAGTATACAAAAATATAAAAGAACGATATACAAATGCAATTAAAACGATTATCATAATAAAACATCCGCACTGGTACCTAAGACATTGTATAAACATCATATAAACATCATATAAACATCATATAAAAGTCATTCTTATAATCAGCGTTTCGATTCCAGAGTTCCATATAACCAATCCGTTAGTCATTTCCTAGCCATCAGTGGAGTTCTTCTTTATTTACCCGCTTGTCCAAATGCCTGGTCCCAGATCCATGTTTTTAGTTTTTTCCTGAAGGAAAGGAGCGTAGTTGCAGATCTGATTTCCCCGGGGAGAGAGTTCCATAGGCGGGGGGCCACCGCTGAGAAGGCCCTGCTCCTCGTCCCCGCCAATCTCACCTGTGATAGAGGCGGGGTCGAGAGCAGGGCCTCCCCAGAAGATCTTAGGCTCCGGGGTGGGACGTAGAGGGAAATCCGTTCGGACAGATACACTGGGCCGGAACCGTATAGGGTTTTATAGGTCAAAACCAGCACTTTGAATTGTGCTCGGAACTGGATTGGCAGCCAGTGGAGCTGACATAACAGGGGGGTGGTATGCTCCCTGTATGACGCCCCGGTGAGCAATCTGGCTGCCTCTCGCTGGACTAGTTGGAGTTTCCGAGCAGTCTTCGAAGGCAACCCCACGTAGAGTGCGTTGCAGTAATCTAATCGGGATTAGATTAGAAACCCACCAGAGTTTCTGATCTGCCAATCATCCTTTGCACCTAATGAGGGAGGCCAGATCAACCTTCCCAGTAATGGCATGACAAAGCTTCGGACAATGAAAAATATACCGTCAGTGACTCAAAATTTAGAAATAGCTCCACATAGGGTGGGAAGGGACTCTTCACAGTAAGGGCAATCTGTGCCACTTTTTCTCCTGTAATGCTGGGATTTATAGTTCACCTACAATCAAAGAGCATTCTGAACTCCACCAATGATAGAATTGGGCCAGACTTCCCACACAGAACCCCCATGACCAACAGAAAATACTGTGTTTTCTGATGGTCTTTGGCAATCTCTCTGACACCCCTTTACAACCTCCCATGGGTCCCAAGCCCCAGGTTGAGAAACACTGTGATAGAGTCATCAATTCAATGACCCTATGAACAAAGTAAATAGAAACCAAAACCATATGCAGATATCATGAAGGGAGTGATTGACTATTAAGTAGAGCACCCCCTCTTTTAAAAAATCTGTGCATGTGAATGAGATGCAGGCAGTTTGTCTCAATGACCCTTCAACATAGAACTTAAAGCTGATTCAGATCTCTTAAGCGTATTACTACCAAATTCTTATTCAAACCCACCTGGAGAAAGATGTTGGCACAATCTATAACAAGCCCTCCAAGTAGACTCATACAAATAGACTGGATAGCCATTTGTCAGTGGTGATTTGATTGTGCCTGAGTCTGGACTCTATATAGAGAGCCAACTATATTGCAGCTGTAACCAATAAAGTTGTGGCCTTTTTCTGTTCCAAAGAATGTGGTGTGATTATTGGATGAAGTGATATTGCTCTGTACACACAAGAAAGAAATAGCTGAGGAGAGCTCCAGTGGGAGGCTGAATTGATTAAACCAAGTCGATTGACAATGTTGGCTTGTTAAATAACAGGGCACAGTAGCCAATTCATTCTTAAAAGTTGGCATTTCTCCAGGATCCCAATATCTTGAATGTTAAATATAGCCTTCAAACTTCAAGTTAATTCAATAATGTAATATTGTTATTGTTAGCATCTTTTTATTCCTTCCAGAACCTTAGTGGTAATTACCTGATTCCTTTAAATAATATTATTTAAAGAAAACACAATAAGAACCACATTAAAACCCTTCTTTAGAAGCTGGCAGATGATACATTAATAGGCTGAAGCGCTAGAAGAAAGTGAAAGACAGAAAGGATCACCTGGTTAATTAAATTTGACAGCAAGACCACCGCAGGGAAATCTCTGAGGTATAACATGGGTAAGATGCAGAAAGGTTATGCTACAGAGGGAAGTTCTTCTCCTACACATTGCTATACTTACAGGCTGGCACATCCTCAAGGGATAATAGCAAAAAGGTCACTGGAAGCACACTCATGGTTTGCAGCAATAAATTAAAGCAAATTCAACATCAGGTATTATTAGGAAAACGATTAGAAAAAAAGAGCAAATGTTCTAATTCCATTATTAATAGGATAGCTGATGCCAACTTTCAAAACACATTTGAAATGCAGGATGCAAAAGCACTTTTTTGTAAAACTTGGAGAATGTGGCAGAGTGGGATAACAGAAATTTAAAATGACCTAGAGAAGCCATCTCTTTATAATGAAAACCTGACCATGTTGAGCCTTTTTTTGTGTGTGTGGAGGAAAAAAGAGAAAGAGTAAGTGGTGACTTGGTATTAGGTGTTGTTGTTCTTTATCCTTTCAGTGGCTTCCGACTCTTCATGACCTCATGGACCAGCCCATGCCAGAGCTACCTGTCAGCCATGGCCACCCCCAGCTCCTTCAAGGTCAAGCCAGTCACTTCAAGGAGAACATGCATCCATCTTGCCCTTGATTGTCCTCTCTTCCTTTTTCCTTCCTTTTTCCCCAGCATCAATGTCTTCTCCAAGCTTTCCTGTCTTCTTATTATGTGAACAAAGTACTTCATCTTTGCCTCTAATATTCTTCCTCCCAGTGAGCAGTCGGGCATTATTTCCTGGAGTATGGACTGGTTTGATCTTCTCGCAGTCCAAGCCACTCTCAGAATTTTCCTCCAACACCACAGTTCAAGAGTGTATATTTTCCTTCACTCAGCCTTCCTTATGGCATTAGTTTAAAAAAGAACATTCTTCATTGTTTATTCCATACTCTAAAATTGGGTTTCCCAACAGCTGGGAAACCTTGGCAGCAAAACAAATGGACCAGTTAGAATTTTGCATAATTTTCTCCACGTATTTGTATATCCTGCATTTTGTGGGAAATTATTCTGCAGAGAAGAAAACCAACATAAATAGGGCTTCCTACACCGAAACATCGTTTCCTACTACATGTGATGGTAAAATAGTAAATGGTTTACTTGGTAGAGGTTTAAAACATGGCAAGTTAATACAGTTTCTACAGCGGTCCAAGTCACTCTCAGAATTTACTTAATTAACTACATATATGTCAAGTTGAGTGAAATGGGCACCATATTTTACGCACAAAATTTAGAAGATGGGAAGAAAGCAAAATTACTAGCATGACTAAAGCAATTATGGAAACAACACCAGGGTCCACAATCAGACTTGGTATTGGTGATGGCACACCTATGCTAGCTGCACATAAATAAGCCACATACAAGAAGTCCAAAATTACACACATTCACACATTCTTAACTAACAACTCAGTTAAGAACAGGGATGAGACAACAGAAAGTGACAGAAATCTACTCCTAAGGAGGGAAAAATCACTCCTGAAAGAGTTAACATGGGGGAAAGGTGTCTCCAATGAAGCTTTAGCACCAATCCTTGTGTCTGCAACAAGTCAAACTTTTCAAAATCCAATTATAACTGGGATGGAATGTGAGATTAAATCCTCTGAAGAGGGCACAGACAGCAAAACAATAGTGTTATCCTTCCCTATGCTATGCAAAGATAGATAGGTAGATAGATAGATAGATAGATAGATAGATAGATAGATAGACAGATAGACAGACAGACAGACAGACAGAGATAGCTAAATAAATAGATACATATGGCTGGAGTAACACCTAAAAAGTGTACCTGTTCTGACTTGCATACAAATTCAGCTTAAGAACAAACCTACAGAACCTAACTTGGAGACTGTCAGTACTCAAGTTGATGAGAACCACAGACTCAGAATCTCTCTTATGCACACCTCATACACAATAACAGTACAAGGCTGTAATCCATAGGCCTCTGCGGTATAGCTAGGAATGGTTGTGCTCCTTCATATTCCTAGGCAAGGATCAACAGAATTTTAATCCTCTCCCTGCTTTTCACAAAGTAGCTAAAAGAGGGTCTACTACACAACACAGTACTCACATACCTCCCTGGGCAGAATGCCCACCCACACTAAACACCCAACACCCCTGGGAAAAGAATTCAAAGCTTACTCAAAGAAGAAACTTTTGTCCTCAATCAGACATGGGGAAATATTGGAATATGCAAAAACGAACCACAGGCAGAGAGTCAAGAAGAAATCTCTAATTGCTCTGATCAGCAAAGGAAAGGAAGCCCCAGGAACTGAATGCTTATTGCACAAGACCACTGAATCACACTTTAGCCATTCACAGTGAATAGCAAGGAGATACAATGTAGGTATCTCTTCCACCTGATGCCTTCAGACCCAGTCATAGATTTCAGGAACACAAGGGCTGCACGGTGATCTCAGATATTGAATTGCACCCATAATTACATAACCAATTGGATGCATGTAGATCTATTTTTTGTTATTGTTAACTGCCATCAAGTTGACTCCATAGAATTATCGAATCATAGATTTGGGCCCTCTAGTCCATCCCCTGCTATGCAGGAAAAGCAGAATCTAAGTACCCCTGACAGATGGCCTTATGGTGACACTATGAATGGCGGATCTCTAAGTCCCACAGTCCTCAGGCTTTGCAGGGTCAGAGCCTTCCTTGAATGAGTGGTCTTTTCCTAAAACCTTTTGTCTTACCAAGAATTATTGTCCTTTCTAGTGAGTCATGTCTTCTCATGATATGATCTAATTAGGCTGCATTAAGAATACTGATTTGGACATAGGAACAAAGAACCAGACCTATTTTTTAATCCTTGGCAGTCACATATTCTACTCCTCCAACTGAGTGCTTTGTTCAGCTGATTCTTTGAAGTGAAGAAACCTTTATGCATAAGCCTATATATGGGAAAGTTTCCATGAGAGGTGGAACCCTGCTATATTAAGGTTCTAGCTTCCATGGAAACTACCATGCCTACAGCTATATATGCACAAGGTTCTTTTTGCTATTGCCTCTTATGCTAAATGCATGGTTGCCAAGATAAAGAACTCTGAAATGTGGGTGCTGATGGGAAGGGAAGGCTACACACACTTTAGATAACGTTTGAATTCTGCTTCGAAAATCTGTCAATTAGGGTATGCCTCCAAGGGCGGTTTCAGAATAAGCTTTTGAGCAGGCATCAATTTGCTGCATTGGCTGTTTTCTCAGGGCACCTTCATAACGATGTCATCTTCAACTTGCTTACAGTCTGAAATTTTGTTGGTTTTGCCCAGGAGCACCCCTTAGTAGAAAAAAAATCTCCACTTTGAAGTCAATATGAGCTAAAAATACAGAGAAAAAAACATGAATCTTTTGATGTATTTTGGGAGCAGAGCTGGAGTGAACTTTGCTTTTTTATGTATGATTCTTTTAATCTTACTACAGCTTTTTGGTTTCTAATGGTGAGGGGACATTTGTAGCAACAGCACCAGGCCCCTATGGTTGTTTTAGAAAGGGAAGAGGTTGCTTATAAACAGCAGCTCTCAGATCAAGGCAAGGATAAAACTACTCTTCAAAGGGCTGACCAAAGCAAGGTAAGTGGGAGAGGAGATCAAAGTCAGTTCCCATCTTTGCCTGGCAGGCAACCTTTTCTTAAAATAGAATAGCATAGCCTTTTTGGATGGCCTAGAAAAGCTTTAGGGGACACAGAAGTGGGGAGGAATCGTTATACTGTGTCCCTGGACAATTAAAAAAAGATGTCCAGGCATGGTGCTTTAGCTCTGGACTGTATTGAACAGCTGTTAGCCTCCCTATGATAAACAGAGGCTGAATGACCATCTGTCAGGTGTCCTTTGTGCTTTTCCTTCATGGCAGGGGGTTGGACTAGATGGCCCATGTGGTCTCTTCCAACTTTATGATTCTATGTTTGATGATTCTATGATAGAATGCTATAGGCAAACATGTCTGGCAGAAGGTGGACAGCTCTGATGGTGGCACTGCACAGTCAGTGGCAACAAGTGGCTTCCGTTCCAGTTAAATTATGTAGTTCTTCTGGGTTACTAAAGGAACTTTAAATGATGCTGGATCTCTTTTGTGGGAAGGTTCAGCATCTTGGATAGGTTTTTTAAATCACCAGATGGAAATCTAAGTGGGTTTGCCACTGTGTTCTCATGGACGCCAACACCTGCCAAAGATGAGACCGTCCTGGTGGAGTTCTGGGGTTGGCTTTGAGTCCTTCTCTGTCCCAAGTGGAGGATGGACAATGCTTTTTTTTTCATGTCAGGAGTGACTTGAGAAACTGAAGTCGCTTCTGGTGTGAGAGAATTGGCTGTCCTTAAGAACATTGTCCAGGGGACTCCTGGATGTTTTTGATGTTTTACCATCCCTGTGGGAGGCTTCTCTCATGTCCCCACATGGGGAGCCAGAGCTGACAGAAGGAGCTCATCCGCACTCTCCCCGGATTTGAACCTGTGATCTGTCAGTCTTCAGTCCTGCCGGCACAAGGGTTTAACCTGTTGTGCCACCAGGGTTCCCTGCGGACAATGCTAACTTCTAATGATGGCCATTGTTGGCATTGTTGGCATCATTAGAAGTTAGTATTGATGGTGGACAATGCTAACTTCTAGTGATGGTCACTGGACAAGGAGTCTTTCTGGTTTAGAAGATGGAGTTGGTGAAAAAAGGGAAACACTTCAAGTTTTCTCTTTCTGTCAGTTGCAAAATATTAGAATGCAAAGTATCATATAATTAAAATGTCTGAAAATACGATCAGAAAAATAATTATAGGTAAACTCTAGATGGAATGCATAATCTGCATCAGAAATTTGGAAATTTGGTTTGACTGGACCATTTAACTATGTGGTTCTTTAATAGAAGGAGACAGATTTATGGCAAATTAGTGCAATTCTATTTAGCTGTGAAGGGGAGGTAAAAGGAGTTCATTAATGAACTTTAATAAAATCTTCCTCTTTATAGCCTTCCACATAGTGTAGAAGTGAACTGAATCCTGAGTGGCTCTCTCAATACCATTCTCTTTGGGATAAGGACAATACATTGAGATGAAACATGGAAGGAACATCTATCAAGAATAATGAGCCTTTGGTGTTATGCTACACAGCAGTTTTTTGTATTTCCACAATATTTAAAATTGCGATCATAAGTCTTAGTAAGTCTTCCCATCTTCCTGGCAGTCGAGACTTGGTTCACTACAATAGGCTTTTATCCTTATCAGTCTCAGATAGAATAGAATCATAGAATCAAAGAGTTGGAAGAGACCTCATGGGCCATCCAGTCCAACCCCCTGCCAAGAAGCAGGAATATTGCATTCAAATCACCCCGACAGATGGCCATCCAGCCTCTGTTTAAAAGCTTTCAAAGAAGGAGCCTCCACCACACTCCGGGGCAGAGAGTTCCACTGCTGAACGGCTCTCACAGTCAGGAAGTTCTTCCTCATGTTCATAGGGAATCTCCTTTCTTGTAGTTTGAAGCCATTGTTTCGCGTCCTAGTCTCCAGGGAAGCAGAAAACAAGCTTGCTCCCTCCTCCCTGTGGCTTCCTATCACATATTTATACATGGCTATCATATCTCCTCTCAGCCTTCTCTTCTTCAGGCTAAACATGCCCAGCTCCTTAAGCCGCTCCTCATAGGTCTTGTTCTCCAAACCCTTGATCATTTTAGTCGTCCTCCTCTGGACACATTCCAGCTTGTCAATATCTCTCTTGAATTGTGGTGCCCAGAATTGGACACAATATTCCAGGTGTGGTCTAACCAAAGCGGAATAAAGGGGTAGCATTACTTCCCTAGATCTAGACACTATGCTCTTATTGATGCAGTCCAAAATCCCATTGGCTTTTTTTGCCGCCACATCACATTGTTGGCTCATGTTTAACTTGTTGTCCACGAGGACTCCGCATCTTTTTCACACGTACTGCTCTCGAGCGAGGCGTCCCCCATTTTGTATCTTTGCATTTCGTTTTTCCTGCCAAAGTGGAGTATCTTGCATTTGTCACTGTTGAACTTCATTTTCTTAGTTTTGACCCATCTCTCTAATAGTTCTGATACAAGATAGTGTAGGTATCAATGGATAAAGAAAGAAAAATTGCCCTTTAATAGTATTTTAGTCACAAAAAGATCAATCTATATCTTGAACCAGTGACCTAGAACAGAATGGCTATGTGATCCATTAGTAATCCCTTGAGCCATTAAGCTTTCTAGCATGGTTGTGTTTAAAAGAGCCAGCAAAAGGGTTTTCAATTAGAACACAACAAAAAAAAATATCATCACATCATCAAAAATTTAGGAAATGCATGAATTATTTATCTCTGTATATTTTCTTTTGTTTCAATAGATTTACTATTTTATTTTATTTTTAATTCTAATATCTGTGTTTTCTGGTTTGTAATGGGTGTGTGTGTGTGTGAGAGAGAGAGAGAGAGAGTGTGTGTATAGGCAAAACCTAAGTCCAATTACTGGGGGAGGCTATTTTTTAGCTTACAGAGGGCTAGCCTTCATTGTCTGTTGCAGTAAATGTAGCATCAGATTTCGTATCCAAAAAAAAAAAAAAGCTTACACATTGTACAAAATGTACAAGTCTTTAAAGTGTTACAAGACCTGTGTGTTTCCTTATCTTTAATTTTTTTTCTACTCATTTCAGTGAAATGGCCACAAAGATACTATCTTGAGAATCTGTCTTAAAATGTTGGATTGTACACAGCAAGAGCAGGGGAGATATTTGCTGGAAAAGTAATCAAAACAGCAAAAGACCATAAACCAAAATAATAGGGGATTCAGCTATTCTGAAGCTTAATAACAGCTAAATCGATGTTTCCTTAAAAGGTTTTTGGCATTCAATATCTTTCTAGATAAACACTTTTGTTTCACAGTTTACACTGCAGGCAAATTGGAATTCACTGGGGATTGGTTCCAGGGCCTCCTGTGGAAACCAAAATCAGTGGATGCTCAAAGAGGAAACTCCCAGCAATAGGTCCCTAATTGCACCTTATTAGTGATCTAGAACTGTCTGTACACCCCATTCTTTTCTGTAATTCTATCCTAGTTATATTTCACTTGGTCTTGTCCAGCATTATTTTTAAAATTTTAACTATTACATTTGGCCCAGCCATTGGTTTTTAAATGTTATTGTGTTATTGTCGATGTTTACTACCTATTTTTTGTTTATGAGCTTTATTTTATTGTTTTGTATTACTGCTGTTGTTACTTTTTTTGCTGATGTATAGTGGGCCCGGCCTCATGTAAGCCGCACCGAGTCCCTTGGGGAGATGATAGCGGGGTATAAATAAAGTATTATTATTATTATTATTATTATTATTATTATTATTGTGTGCGATGTTATACAATTGTAAAATACAAGGTTTGTTTTTTGGATTTTTTAAAAAATATGTTCAAGCTGTAGATAGTTAAATCTATGGGTGCAGTATCCATGGATATAGGGGGCTGACTGCAGCAAGTGCAAGCTGGTGGCCATCTTGGAAGAGAAGGTCCAATAGCTTGAAGCCCATGTATCCACATTCCAATATATCAGGGAGGAACAGGTTTTCTTGAATACAGCAAAGCAGAGAAACACACAGGGGGATTATCTGAGGAAGAGGTCACATTACAAACACAGGAGGCAGACACTTGGAGGAAAGTAACCCAGAGAAGTAGAAGGACTAGGAATCAGTCTATGAGTTTGAAGCTACAAAATCAATTTAAAGTTCCCTCCAGTATTAGTGATGATGCAGAACAGCAAGAAGCACAACAGTGCTTGTCCTCAGGGTATTTTATTTATTTATTTATTTATTTATTTGGGGTTCTTTTACCCCGCCCTTCTCACCCCGAAGGGGACTCAGGGCGGCTTACAAGGCAAAGGCACAATTCGATGCCTGCATCATAAAACAATCATACACAAAATTACATCAATTCACAGTTAACAACAATTCATGCATTATAACCATAAAATCAATAAAATCAATAAAAACCAATGCCAACCCAATTTCTCCTCTTACATGGTCAGCGTTCGCTAACTCATAGATCTAGTTTTATGTTCCACTTCATCAATCCTGTTGGACATACTCGCCTGATTGTCTGATTTAATTGCCAGAGTGCCCAAAGGCCTGGTCCCATAACCACATCTTCACCCTTCTCCTGAAGGCGAGGAGGGATGGTGATGCCCTGATTTCCCCCGGGAGTGAATTCCAAAGTGAGGGGCCACCACTGAGAAAGCCCTGCTCCTTGACCCCACCAGCCTCACTTGTGACTGTGGTGGGGTCGAGAGCAGGGCCTCCCCAGATGATCTCAGACTCTGGGGTGGGATGTAGAGGGAGATACATTCGGACAGATACACTGGACCGTAACCGTACAGGGTTTTGTAGGTCAAAACCAGCACCTTGAATTGTGCTCGGAACTGAATTGGCAGCCAGTGGAGCTGGCACAGCAGGGGGGTGGTATGCTCCCTGTATGTCGCTCCGGTGAGCAATCTGGCTGCCGCTCGCTGGACTAGTTGAAGTTTCCGAACAGTCTTCAAGGGCAACCCCACGTAGAGCACGTTGCAGTAGTCTATTCGGGATGTAACAAGAGCATGGACCACGGTGGCCAGATCAGACTTCCCGAGGTACGGGCGCAACTGGTGCACAAGTTTTAATTGCGCAAAAGCTCTCCCGGCCACCGCTGAGACCTGGGGTTCCAGGCTCAGCGATGAGTCAAGGATCACTCCCAAGCTGCGAACCTGCATCTTCAGGGGAAGTGTAACCCCATCCAGCACAGGCTGTAACCCTATACCCTGTTCGGCCTTACGACTGACCAGTAGGACCTCTGTCTTGTCTGGATTCAATTTAAATTTGTTAGTTCTCATCCAGTCCAACACAGCAGCCAGACACCGATTCAAGGTCTGGACAGCCTCCTTGGTGACAGGTGAAAAGGAGTGACAGATCTGGACATCATCTGCGTAGAGATAACATCTCAGTCCGAAACTCCGAATGATCTCCCCCAGCGGCTTCATGTAGATGTTAAATAACATTGGGGACAGAATCAAACCCTGTGGGACTCCACACGACAATGGTTGTGTGGCCGAACAGGTGTCACCCAGTAACACCTTCTGGGACCGTCCCTCAAGAAATGACTGGAGCCACTGCAAGGCAGTACCCCCGAGACCCATGTCTATGAGGCGTCCCAGAAGGATACCGTGATCGACGGTATCGAAGGCCGCTGAGAGGTCCAGCAGAACTAACAGGGACACACTCCCCCTGTCCAGTTCCATTTTCATATGCATATATATCTGTTGAATCTGCATATAGTTCTTGATCACTCCTTATTTGTTCTGTAGAGTTGTGGGCTTCTCTCCCCTTTCTCTCTGGTGCCCAGTCCATAGATAACTGTAAGAATGGGGAGAGGCATCTACATTGGACTCATCCTGGAAGAGGGTGAAAATGCATCTAAGGAGCCTTCCATAATACACCATTATTATGCCATGATTCCATTTTAATGCCTGTGGTTCCATCCTGTGGAATCTTGTGACTGCAGATTAAAGAGGTTTATTTAGAATTCATAGCCATAAAGATGTAGTGCCATACTAAACTACAAATTTAAGGATGCCAGAGGATGCAGCCATTGTAGTAAAAGAGAAATCATGGTGCTATAAATGTATACTGTGAAAGAGCCCTAAATGTTGTTAAATTTCTACAGAAAAAGTCCTCCAATCAAGAATGGTTGCGGAGATTGCTTGTCACTTGTCTTCATGAGCAAGAAGTCTGAGCACCTGCAAATGGTTAAAGTCAATTGAAAAATGATGGCATTTCCAATATTTATCTAGTTATCTATCTACCTCTTTATTCATCCATTCCTTTTATTATAGCCTATATTTCTTCTGTAATATGTGGCATTGGGAAATGGCTTCTAGTATACATAAATTTACAGCTTAGGAAACATTTTAATTGATATTAAAAGACAACCTGGCAAAATGGCACTACCTAAAAGAATCCTCCACCTTGTGCGACTGTGGAGCAGAACAAACAACTCTGCATCTGTATGCTTGCCCACAGTGCCCTGCCTCATGCATTGAGGAAGAATTGTTTAAAGCTACAGACAATGCGGCAGCCCATTTTTGGTCTAAAATTATTTAGCTGCTTGTGCTCCCTCTATTTTATCAGTTTTATATTTATTTATGCAATGCTTTTGACATGAAATAAATAAATAAAGTATATATCTATGAGGAACAACAGCTGGAGCATCCTCATATCTTGCTTCTAGACCTCCTATAAATTGGCCACTTGTGAGTTTAGGCAGAGCTTTGGTCAGAACCAGCAAGTCTTTGCTTATATTCACCAACTTCATCTTGGAAAGATTATGTCCTGTCTGCACAGTAGGGCATACTTTCCCCAATTTTGAAACCCATTTCTTGGAATATTTCCAAAACTGTGTGTATGCATGTGTGATTTCTAGAGGAAATAAAAATGTTCAACAAAAATAAGCCCCTTTTTGTCTATACTTCAGATTTTTCAATTTGTCTAAAATTAATTGCCTGAACGTAAGCCTCTTTAAAAAGAGTCACTGAGGATTTTTCCTCCCTAAAAATTCTTTTTAAATAGCTGTCTATTTTTGTACCAAGAGCAACATTATCTCCTTCAAGTGAAAAGTAATAATTCAATTTTTCTAGACAGAACCATGAGACGCTTCAGCAGCTTCTGTTATGAATAAGAAAAGGCATGAAAAAAGTGATGAAAATGACTAAAGATTTAAAGAGAAGTGAAATCTGACAGCTTTTAAATATAGTATTTCCAGTCAATGGAGGACAGGAAAAATGTGTCTGGAGAATTCTTCCTTGCAGTTGCTTTGAGCCAAAGCGATGAAGATTATTGACTCTTTTCATCTCTTGGGAGGAAAAGGTAAATATGTATGGGCAATGTGCATTCAGTCCAAAAATAGTGGATGTGTGATGCTTCTAGGAGCATGAAATAAGGGTTGTCAGAGGAAACAGATGGCCAGATATTTAATTCAGACATTATCAGATATCACTGCAGTAAAAGGAAAACAACATGTTTAATGTGGCACAAGGCTACTAGTGAAATGGCATTTCCTTATTAAGTTTCCTCCTCCACCACTTTTTATTATTATACTAGCTTGGGGACCCGGTGGTGCCCGTGTTATTTGAGAAAGGCATTGTTTGTTTTTCAAGTTTGGAAATATCAGTTGGGTAATGTATAACACTATTTATTAGAAAAAAGCTAGTCTCTGCTTTTGTTTTTTTATGAATGTTTCCATTGGAAAATGCTTAAGGATGTGGGCGATCTACAATTCCCAGAATGGCGGGTCAGTCCTTCCTAAACCCTGCCATTTTTCAAAGTTGGACATGTTGGTTCTGTGTGCCAAGTTTGGTCCAGTTCTGATATCAGCTGGGTTCAGTACTCTCTGGATAAGGGTGAACTACCACTCCCATATTCCCAGGTCAATCACCCCCCAAACCCAGCCAGTGTGCACAGTTTGTGCCAGGTTTGGTCCAGATCCATCATTGTCTAGATTCAGTGTTCTTTGGAAAATGGTGAACTACAACTCCCAGACTCCCAGAACAATCACTCCTAAACCCTGCCAGTATGCACAGTTGCCCCTGGTAGGTCTGTGTGCCAAGTTTGGTCCAGATCTGTCATTGGCAGGGCTCAGTGTTCTTTGAATAAAGGTGAAGTCCAACTCACAGATTCATCCCCAAACCCTGCCATGATCAATTCCTCTATGTTTTCTGTGTGCCATAGGACAGGGAAGGAAAGGGTTAAAGAGAGGCAGGGGTCAGAGTCATGTCAATTCCACACAGGGAGCCTTGGGATGCCTGCCTGTGGTGGCGGAAACATGTCAAATCTAGGATGAAAATGTCCCCAAATGAAAGCATTCCTTGGGTGGTGGGTATTATGGTGTTTGGGGAGGACATTGGCAGGGTTTGGGCTACATGTTCATGGTGCTCACTACAACCTACTATGTTAGTTGAGGGAGTGCCTTTCGAGGCTTCTCAGCACTTGGAACTATGCCCTGTTTGTGGTGGCGGGAGGCTGTCTGTGTAAGTGAACACCTCCGCCACATACACACATTATTCACTTTTATGATAGATAGATAGATAGATAGATAGATAGATAGATAGATGGATAGATTACTATTTATTTATTTCTACCTCACTTTTCTCCCAGATCAGGACTCAAAGCGGCGAACAACATTACACAGCATAAAAATAAACATAATCATCAAACGTATCTGATTAAAAAATTTTAAAACCTGTGACAACTGAAACATTCAATAGATTAAAAACCCTAACTAATTGCTATTCACTTTTAGGGTCATTACAAAGTGCATACATTTTTCTTCATCAGCTGATCTAGTGGGAAGAAACATTAAAATAAAGAGTAAGTGCTCAGTATAAGAGTGTCCGCTTTGGGTGACAAAAGCCTCCATAGTTATAACACAAAATGCTAGTCATACTTCCATCCTGTGAGTAAGTTGAAAGCAAAGGAAAGCAAAACAGAGGAAATGTTTTCATATTCTTTCTGTATAAAGTGGAAAATTATATTGCATATTAAAACTTGATGTGGAACTTTCTAATTCTTAACAATTTTTTACAGGGCAGTAGCGAAGGAGAAGAAAAGTCATGTTTTACCAGATCTCTTATATTGGATGCTCTTCCTGAGACAAGGTGGCAAAGGAATAGATGTACAACATCATAGTTCTGCTGCACTTTTTCCCTTCCCTCTCCAACCAGAGAAGAATAAAAGGCAAAGGCACCTTAAAAGGAGATCCTTTGGAAAATAAATCACAAGCCTGCAAAAATGAGTGTCAAAAAACTTTTTTTAAAATTGTTTTAGATGAACTTGGCATTCTAAATCCAAAAATGGCATCAGATTAGTTCCAATCCATACATTTTTACAGCTTACTTTGATGTTTCATTCAGTAATATGTGACTGAGTAAGTCAGAAAGGGCTTAAAGACTTCTAACAGATTTTAATTCATTGACGAGAAACATAAAAATCCATTCAAAAGCACTACAATGGATCACACTGGAATATCAGTGTCCACACTTAAGCAAATAATAGCTGAATTCGTTTTAAGAAAATGATTTTCTAAAAGTAATGTGTTGCATTATTGGGTTTTTTTTCAAATGTAACACCCAAAAATTCATTACAAATGACTACAATATTGAAAACAATGTTATAGCATGCCTGTGTTACCAAAAATGGAGAAAACTTTCAGCACTAATTGGATGCTCCAGAAGGATCGGTGACTATGAAGTACCAGAGTATTTATTTATTTATTTATTTACTATATTTGTATACCGCCCTTCTCAGCCCTCAGGCATACTTTTCTGTAAATAACTACAGTAAGACCTCCATAACTGCGGAACCCATATCCACAGTTTCATTTACCCATGTCCAAGTGGAAATGTTCTCTCTGAGAATTTGCAAGGTCCTCCAGGCAATTCTATTCTATGCTTCCTCAGAAATCAACACAAAGTCACCCCTGGAGGACCTAGGAAATCCCTAGACAGGATACCATTCTAGGAATTTCTGGATCATTCGGGACAATGATATGGTATGCTGGGCCCCAAGATCAGATAATTTCATAGTATTTGGTCATAGTCACAGTTTTAGGTAGTGGAGGTCCAGCTGGAAATCTAGCCCCAGAAACCTTGAACTTAGACCTCAGTTTGTGATTCAATGGCAGCTCTATATCTCATGCTGATCACAAGTAGTCAATGTGGAACCACCCATCATGAACTGACTTGTGTGCTCACTTAATGCACTAATCACTCTCAAAATCATTCAGAGGAGAGCTACCATATATCACCAGTATCGAATGCCTGAAGAGTCAACTTCCAAGTAGATGCATTAACTCAAATAGGTTTGGGTTAAGATATGCTGAGGCCCTAAACTACACCAAGTTTTAGACACCTCACAATGTTATTTTAAAATTAATAAATTTTACTCATATAATATATCAGAAATTTTAACAGGTTTGGATTTTGCTGACATTTCTCTTGGTATACAGAGACCTCTCATAATCTGAGCCCCTCAAATGTGCTTTTCATTTTGGTTTGCCTGAGTGAGGCCTTTCGGAGAAGCCTTAAGACATGGCTGTTCGAGAGGGCATTTAATTAAGTGCTAAACAACAAAACAATACGGTAATGAGAACTGGAATGGAACAAGGAATATGAGATTGGCTATGATTCCACTAAGAGACGAAGCGGATTTTTAGTGTAGTCTGTAATTTGTTGTATTGTTTATATGTTGTTGAAATGGCTTTTGTAATTGTCTTTTATGTGTACTGTACACCGCCATGAGTCGCCCTTATGGGCTGAGAATGGCGGTTAATAAGTGCATCAAATAAATAAAAATAAAATATTTGCATCTAGTTTGGTATGACGGCACAATTTTTCCATCAAGGAATAGTCATTCTTCTTTTCAAACTCTTCACTGTGACTTCAGTGTTTCATTACTGTTGTATAACATTGTTTACATGTCTTTCTCAGTACTGAGAGAGAAAATTGGTGCTTAAATGTCTCTTCAGATACAAGGTGAAAATTATTATAGCTGTTATAACTCCATACAGAGCTAAAGCAGGTTGGAAAAGAACTGAAACCAGGCAGAAAGCTAGCTAATGAAAATATATTTCTGGTGATATGTACCCTTAATATAAACTGGAACTGCTGGTTGAATCAGCACCAAAGGATTTTACTTTGCATTAATCTTAGTCTGGCTAGTCCATTGGGTTGAACTATATAACCAACACTGTGGTTTGAGTGTTGGACTATGACTCTGGAGAGCAGGGTTGCATCCCAATTTACCATGAAAATCCACTGGGTGACCCTGGGCAAGTCACCACTTCGGCCTCAGAAAACCCTATTATAGGTTTGCTTTAGGGTCACCATAAGGCAGAACACCTTTAAGACATACACCACTAACAACAACAACTACTACTATTGCTGACTGGTAAACAGAAGTTGGAATACAATACCAGGAACTAGTATTGCATGAGCTGCACAGGTATTAACTAGAACCTTTTATTCAATGAAGGTATTCACCATGTATTTATTGTATCCCTTTTCATCTTGGGGGAGATGCAAAAGAAAAAAAACTTGCACAAAAAATTCTGATCTTGGATCCTCTATTTGACTAATCCCAACCTCTAAAAGTGGCGACGTCAAGATAGCATCTAGTAATTTGGCATAGGCAATACAAGCAGTTTCTTCTTGTGACTGCTTCAAGATGAACTCCATCTTGTGAAACTACTTTTTGTTCATAACACACATGCCTGCCTCCATTTTGAAATAATATCTCTCTCCTTTCACAATTTTTTTGAGGCTGAACAGACAGAGAATAGTGTATTAAGTTCTAATGGGAAAACAAAGCTATTAGCTTTAGGATGCAGCTGGCATCATTACATTCAACAGGCTTATCTGAAGTGCTCCACAACTCAAACCTATACCAAAGTGAGTAATTAGCAATTTCATCTGAAATTATATTTCTCCATTTATGTTTGAAAATATATATATTTAAAAAACGAGTCTTAAAGTATCCATTTCTCCTGTGTTTCTCCTGGCACACACATCAGTATTTTATGGGAAAGAGATTCCCATATCTGAGCTTAAAATCCTAGAATCTCTAAATGTACTTAAATGAGTTTAATGAAGGTAATGAAGGCATTCTCATAATACTCTTAATAGTACCAACTACAGTCTACTGTTGTTGCATGACTTCAAGGCATTTCTGACTTATAGCAACACTGAGATGAATCTTTCACAAGGTTTCTTGGCAAGACTTATTTAGAGTGGATTTGTGTTTGCTTTTCTCTGGGGCTGTGAGTCTGAACTGTCTAGGGTCACCGACCTGGTTTCCATAGTTTAGTGGGTATCAAACTCTGGTCTCCAAAGTTGTAGTCCAATCCTGAAATCAGTACACCATGTTGGCTAGATCAACTACACTACTGTATCTGTTGTTGAATATTAAGCCAACACATATGTAATTCCTCTCAAGGCTACTCTAACTTAAACAACCAATAGGATTCAGCTCAACTAGTCATCTTTAGTATGCAAATACATAAAAGATATCCAACAGTACCTTCTCGATTAATTGGGAAGAAGAAACGTCTAGCATAAACCAATGAAGAGGACTGTATAGACCAGGTATGGGCAAACCCAGGTCTGCGGGTCAAATGCAGCCCCTTGGTCTCTTTCTTCTGGCCCTCTTCTGTCTCCCTGTCATATCAGCATGAGAACGTGGCAGTTTGCTATGTCCCCATGCTGAGAGGAGGGTCGAGGCAGAGACGTGTGGATGCTCAAAGGTCTCCGGAGCTCTCAGAAGCTGCGTGTCTTGGTGTCCTTTCAGTATGAGGACTCCTGAGAGTCCTTGGTAGCTGTGTGCCAAATCCTCCTCTTGGTAGGAAGATGCAGTGAACTGCCACATCCTCCTGCTGAGGGGATGACCCTTCAGTCACATCTAGCTGTCTAAAATTCTCCTGAGAGCCCTGGATAGCCATGTGTCAAATTACAGGGAGCACATAACCCCACTACTCAAAATGTTTTTCTGGTTCCACTTCTGGGCAGAATTCAAAATACTGGCCTTACACAATTGGATGCAGATTATTGAAAATACAGCATCTCCCCATATGAATCAGCCTGAGTTTCAGGATCCCCAAGGGAGGGCTTTCTCTCAGTTCCACTGCCATCAAACACTTATTTGGTGAGGACATAGGAGAGAAGCCTTCTTAGTAGCTGCTACCAGACTGAAGAAATCTCTTCCATGGAAGGTCAAATTACCCCCCCTCCCTTTCCAGCTCCAGGTTAAGACATTATTTAGGTAGGCATTTGATTGATTTTAAAATTATATGGTCAAGTAGTGCTGTGGTATGTATTTATCATGTTTGTTTTTGATTTTGGGAAGGGAACATTATGTAGAATGTGCCTGGTTCCTGCTAGGACCTTACATGGGTCCAATGACTTCCACATTCTCACAGCACTTTTCCTTTGGGATCCACAAGGATTGCAGTAGTAAGGGTAGATAGATCTGTCAATTTCACTTTCTCCTACATTTACGTCTGGGTTGATTTTTGCATGGCATCTTTGCTAGAATCAGGCAATGTTGTGCAAGGCAGCATTAAAACTTGTTCTAAATGCCAGAGAAGCAGAGAGGCAGAGTGGTTTCTATGGCACCTGACAACAGGGTGATGGTCAGAAAGTGAGCAATCTTCTTGATCATGGTGATGTGGTACATTAGGGTACCTACTAGAGTGTTTTTCTACACCCAGGGAAAAAAGAAAAGAAAAGAGCAGCTGAAAAAACAAAGCCATCAAAATACAGTAATGCATGTGGGATTTGGAAGAAGGAGAACAAATGTGATTGTAATCTAAGCATGCAATAAAAATCCAAGAACAATATAATATATACAGGTACCCTTACTGCTACTGTGCTAAAACTTTAGAATAATATGCACATTCATAATATTTGCTGACCGTGTCTGATATAGTGAATGCAATAAAAACAGCATATGATTGGAATGTATGACAGGAGGTCTCCGAAGGCATGAGAAAGCATGTTGTTTTTCTTCTGCATTGACTCATAAACATTCTCTGTTACTAAATGAAGTGAAAGGCTACAGGGCTCCTGACTCCTCTTGGGTTTTCTGAGTAGTTCAAGCTTATCAGGGGTTGTACAAACAAGTAGCAGGAATGACTTAATGTAGCTCTGAACTTGACAAGAAATGCAGCAAGCCATTCTCTTTATTACCTACATATAATTTCCAGTATTCCTATACAGACATAAGAATATCTTTCCTGGATCAGACTAAACCTGATTTTCTGTATCTAGTAAAGAGTTTCCTCCTATTGGCAGATGGTTGCCTCTGGAAATCCATAAACATTCATGAAGTTGATGGTCATCCTTGCATTACAGCATTTGGGAAAGTGTGGTCCATGGTTTGTATGCAGTGCCCCATGGCCAAACTTGAGACCTCCATTGAAAAAAACAATTAACTTCCATTGGCTTCAACTACAGTAGACCTACTGTATCTGTTGTTCAATAAATGCCCAAGTGAGTAGCCCCAAAACATGGCAAATGGATCATGGTCCAAGACATTTATTTGAATATTTATTTATTTACTCTATTTGTATCCTGCCTTTCTCTACCCCAAAGGGGACTCAAGGCAGCTTTACATATGGCAACTATTCAATGTTGAGGTTCTTGGGCCAGTGTAGCCCCTTTGGCAAATGTGGCCTTATAGTTTGTTCTTATTACCATAGATTCATAGGTTGGCTGTTCCCATGAATGGAGGTTATGTGTCCAAAGAGTCAATTGCATAGCTAAAGGGGCAGGGGCAGGGTAAGAAATCTGGAAACAAAGTGCCATCTGACCAGTGGCAGTGAGTCTGATGCCTTGGAGATCTTCTTATAATGTAGATTTAACCCCAAAGTGGATAAATATATCATTTCATTAATGTGAATGCCACCAGTCAGCCTTTCATATGATAGACCAGTATTTGCATTGTGAAAAGCTTAGGCCAGTGGAAGCAGGGGTTTTAAAAATAGACCTTCATCAGCAGCATAACAGCAAGACACAACATGGTCAAATCATAAATAAGAACCATGATATCTCAAAATTTAATTGATGCAACTGGTTGAAAATTCTGCTCAGTTTATTTGTATAAAAATTTATCAGATTTCTTAAATTTCTGTATAAATTCAGCAGATAGAACCTTAGCTTTCTCAAAATAAAATTAAATCTTTTTAAGTGGTCTACTTCCACTTTCACATGACAGTCATGCTGAAGATGGTAAGATAGACTTCAAAGATATTTAACCGTTCTCCACGCTGATTTTTTTTTTAAAAAAATCCCTTCACTGTCAATGAGCTCTTTCAGACTACTGGAAAGGAATGAAAGCTGTCACACAGAAATACTTATATTCTCTTTGTGTCATATTCAGATCCAAACTGATTTTGATCCCTGTAAAAAAAACTATAAGCCTCATAGGCAAATGGGCCAATCATCATTCAGCTCTCAAGAAAATGTAGATAATTTGGCGAATTAGTGGGCAGCTCAACTCAACACATTTGCACCAAGCTCTTTTTTAAAAGGAGAGTTCTGAAAATCTTAATAACACTCCGAGGAAGGTCTGTTTCCTCCCATGTCCCAAACAGTGAAGAGGAGGAATGGTTAGGGAACACTGTGCAAATTACAATTATAGAAACACAGAGTCTTGAGGATATTTGTTGTTCTGATGTATCCTCGATTTTAAAGGGAAAAATATTGTCTGGGTTGGCATAGAACGTTAGTTTGGAGAATTGCCACAGAATGATCTCTACCAACAAAAATGTGATCTGTTTGGGAAAATTTGCCACAACAAATATAGCAGCCAATAGCAACACTTATTCTCTATATTTATTATCAGTGCCTTAATCCTGGATATTTTATGGCCCCAATGAGATGCCAACACATTGTATGTGTGTGCCTTGAAGTCACCTGTCAACATCACACCAGAAGTGACTTGCAGTTTCTCAAGTCGCTCCTGACATGACCAAAAAAAAAATTATTACAGCTGCATAAATTTCATAGGGTTTTTTTGAATCATGAATACTCAGAGATGGTTTTGCCAGTTCCTTCCTCACAATTTGCAGGGTGTAAAAATCCCCATGTCCTTGGGAATATTTGTGAGTGCAAAATCAAGTGTATTCTACAATTTCCAAACATTCCAGCTAAAAAACAAATTTGTTTCCATGAACGAGAACATTTGAATAGCTGCCATCAAATTTTTGATGTAACATACATATATAGGACATTTTTTTCCTAGTTCATTTTCGTCTGATAATTCGTTCATTAAAATATTTAAATCTCACTTTGTATCTAAGGATATTGGGGAGGCATACAATAAATCATTTTAAACAGTTTAGTACAACATGGCCATAGGCTGAAACTTTTCTGAGGAATATGTTGTAAAATGTTGTAAAATATAGGCCCTCCTGGTGGCTCAGTGGGTTAAACCATTAAACTGTTGAACTTGCTGACCGAATGGTTGGCAGTTAGAATCTGGGGAGCGGGGTGAGGTCCCGCTGTTAGCTCCAGCTTCTGCCAACCTAGCAGTTCAAAAACATGCAAATGTGAGTAGATCAATAGATACCGCTTCTGTGGGAAGGTAACAGCACTCCATACAGTCATGCCAGCCACATGACCTTGGAGACATCTACGGACAACGCCAGCTCTTTAGCTTAGAAATGGAAATGAGCACCACCCCTCAGAGTCAGACATAACTAGACTCAATGTCAGGGAAACCTTTACCTTTGTTGTTGTTCATTCGTTCAGTCGTCTCCGACTCTTCGTGACCTCATGGACCAGCCCACGCCAGAGCTCCCTGTCGGCCGTTACCACCCCCAGCTCCCTCAAGGTCAGTCCAGTCACTTCAAGGATGCCATCCATCCATCTTGCCCTTGGTCGGCCCCTCTTCCTTTTGCCTTCCACTTTCCCCAGCATAACTGTCTTCTCTAGGTTTTCCTGTCTCCTCATGATGTGGCCAAAGTACTTCAACTTTGTCTCCAGTATCTTTCCCTCCAGTGAGCAGTCGGGCTTTATTTCCTGGAGGATGGACTGGTTGGATCTTCTCGCAGTCCAAGGCACTCTCAGAACTTTCCTCCAACACCACAGCTCAAAAGCATCAATCTTCCTTCGCTCAGCCTTCCCTAAGGTCCAGCTCTCACATCCGTAGGTTACTACAGGGAATACCATGGCTTTGACTAGGCGGATCTTTGTTGCCAGTCTGATGTCTCTACTCTTTATTATTTTATCGAGATTGGACATTGCTCTCCTCCCAAGAAGTAAGCGTCTTCTGATTTCCTGGCCACAGTCTGCATCTGCAGTAATCTTTGCACCTAGAAATACAAAGTCTGTCACGGCCTCCACGGTTTCTCCCTCTATTTTCCAGTTGTCAATCATTTTTGTTGCCATGATCTTGGTTTTTTTGACGTTTAGCTGCAACCCGGCTTTTGCGCTTTCTTCTTTCACCTTGATTAGAAGGCTCCTCAGCTCCTCCTCGCTTTCGGCCATCAGAGTGGTGTCATCTGCATATCTGAGGTTGTTAATGTTTCTTCCAGCAATTTTCACCCCAGCTTTGCATTCATCCAGCCCCGCACATCGCATGATGTGTTCTGCATACAAGTTAAAAAGGTTGGGTGAGAGGATGCAGCCTTGCCGTACGCCTTTCCCAATCTTGAACCAGTCTGTTGTTCCATGGTCAGTTCTGACTGTTGCTACTTGGTCCTTGTACAGATTCCTCAGGAGAGAGACAAGGTGGCTTGGGATGCCCATCCCACTAAGAACTTGCCACAATTTATTATGATCCACACAGTCAAAGGCTTTAGAATAGTCAATGAAGCAGAAGTAGATGTTTTTCTGAAACTCCCTGCCTTTCTCCATTATCCAGCGGATATTGGCAATTTGGTCTCTCGTTCCTCTACCTTTTCTAAACCCAGCTTGAACATCTGGCAACTCTCGCTCCATGTATTGCTGGAGTCTTCCTTGCAGGATCTTGAGCATTACCTTACTGGCATGAGAAATAAGGGCCACTGTACGGAAGTTTGAGCAGTCTTTCGCATTTCCCTTTTTTGGTATGGGGATATAAGTTGATTTTTTCCAGTCTGATGGCCATTCTTGTGTTTTCCATATTTGCTGGCAAATGGCATGCATCACCTTGACAGCATCATTTTTTAAGATTTTAAACAGTTCAGCTGGGATCCCGTCGTCTCCTGCTGCCTTGTTGTTAGCAATGCTTCTTAAGGCCCATTCAACCTCACTCCTCAGGATGTCTGGTTCTAATTCATTCACCACACCATCAAAACTATCCTCAATATTATTATCCTTCCTATACAGATCTTCTGTATAGTCTCGCCACCTTCTCTTGATCTCTTCAGCTTCTGTTAGGTCCCTGCCATCTTTGTTTCTTATCATACCAATTTTTGCCTGAAATTTACCTCCAATGTTTCTAATTTTCTGGAAGAGGTCTCTTGTCCTTCCTATTCTGTTGTCTTCTTCCACTTCCATGCATTGCTTATTTAAAAATAGTTCCTTGTCTCTTCTGGCTAACCTCTGGAATTGTGCATTTAACTGGGCATATCTCCCCTTATCCCTGTTTCCTTTTGCTTTCCTCCTTTCTTGGGCTACTTCCAGTGTCTCAGCAGACAACCATTTTGCCTTCTTGGTTTTCTTTTTCTTTGGGACGTACTTTGTTGCCGCCTCCTGAACAATGTCTCGGACTTCTGTCCATAGTTCTTCTGGGACTCTGTTTACTAAATCTAGTCCTTCAAATCTGTTCTTCACTTCCACTGTATATTCGCTAGGAATGTTAGTGAGATCATATCTAACTGGTTTGTGTATTTTCCCTGATCTCTTTAGTTTTATTCTAAATTGGGCAATAAGAAGTTCGTGATCTGAGCTACAGTCAGCCCCAGGTCTTGTTTTCACCGACTGGATGGATGTCCGCCACCTTTGGCTGCAAAGGATGTAGTCAATCTGATTTCGGTGTTGACCGTCTAGTGAGGTCCATGTGTAAAGCCGTCTTTACCTTTACCTTTACCTTTACCTTTACCTTTTATGTTGTAAAATACAAGTGGAGGATTTCTTATCCCTGAAATATTACAAAATTCAAAATTGTCTGTTTGCGTGGCTGAAATAGTGTCACCTTTGCATTCTGGTGGTTCGGTTTTATTCACAAAATTATTTAAAATATTGTATTCACCTTGAGGTTATGTGTATAACATTTAAATGAAACATAAATTAATTTGTGTTCACATTTGGGTCCCATCTCTAATATATCTCGTTGTGTATGTATATGCAAATGCGGGCATTCCAAAATCTAAAGCACTTTTGGTCCCAAGCACTTTATCCCTTATCTTTTATCAACCTGTACCAGAACTGTTGGGCATTTTTATTAATGTGTGAAGTCTGCAATAAATTGCGATTCAAAGGATTAAATAATCTTGTCTCCCACAATGAGAGTTACATTAACTAATACATTTTAAAGTCTAGATTATCCCCAAGTAATTGCAAGTGACTGCTACAAACACACACACAATTCTGTTTATTTACTAATTGAAAAGTTCTGATAATGATTGGGTCAGTTTCATCTTGAAATTGCTTCTTTATTTAAAGAAGAAAGAAGTGAAGCAAACAATCTTTCCTTTATCCATATCAGTACAAACTGTATTTGCTGAAAGTCTATCCTCTTTACTGCTGTTAAGAAGAGATGTAGTAAGTGTGCATGTGATCAGCATAAGCAAACATTTTGTCCTACACAAACAAGGAACAATGTTTGGGAAGCAGTATCCTTTTCAGGAGGTTCTGGCTCTCATAGGAAGAAATTGTGAAGTAGTCAAGTGCTAATCGGAGGACTGGACAAAACCCTGGATGCAGAATGAACCAGTTCTGTAATGCTAACGTCAGCTGTAAACTGCATGAAAAGGGCACCAGATCCTCATCAAACTCTCCTATTTACATGAACTCCAGCTGCCTTTACAAAATGAGAGAGCACATGAACGTGTGGGGCTCCAGAGTCTGATTGCCTGAATTCATCCGTGAAATAAGCTACATTACAGCTCAGTTTGAATCCACCACTGCAGAATCTGATTAAGAACTGCTATCTTGTTTACTAGCTTTGAATCTGCCAGCTAAAACACAATTTGGATTATACAGACTGCACATCTTCTGACTGTCCAGATTTGGGAGGAATGGCCTTAGTTATTTCACTTTCTCATCTGCTAATAGCCCAGCTTCATTCCCCTCCTTCCACTCATTGTCCTCAGCTTACTTCAGTTGCCACAAACTGAGTTCAAAATGCAAACATAGTTGATACTCAATTCAGCATGAGACAAGGGGAGAAGGCTTGTCCTTCCTAAATTTATTATGTACATTCCAGAAGTTCTGTGTGCTCCATCTTTAATGACTATTGTTTCCTTCTTATTTACTTATTTAGAGCATTTTTATCCTGTCCTACTCAATCCCCGAAGGGGGACTCAGGACAGCTTATAATTGGCAGTCATTAGATGCCAACAAAGAAACAGTTAAAGCGCAACAATTAGCATAAACAGGTCAATAGCAATAAAAATACATTAAAAAGCTACAAAATACATTTAAAATATGGCCCTGAAATATTAAAACAACAAAGTCTGAGTCCACAAATCCAAATCATAGTCCAGAGTTCCAGTCCAAGGTCTCTTAATTGACAATTCTTGCAAGTCATTACAGTTGTTGCTCAGCCAGCCTCCCGAATGTTTGGTCCCAAAGCCAATACTTGAGTTTCTTCCTGTAGGAGAGGAGAGAAGGAGTCACCCTGATTTCACTGTGGGGATTGAGAGGAGGGCCTCCCCCAACGATCGTAAACTCCAAGGTGGGTCATAGAGGGAGATACGTTCGGATAAGTAAACTGGACCACTTCCTTCTGACTGCACTGTTAGATTGTATCGCATTGTACTTTTTATAGATACTTTTTGCTTTAACAGTTTGAGCTTGGGAAAAAATATGAATGGTGGGATTGTACTGGATAGGTCCCCCCCCCCCCCCCCGTGTCAGGAGTGACTTGAAAAATTGCATGTCGCTTCTGGTGTGAGAGAATTGGCTGTCTTCAAGGACGTTGTGCAGGGGATGCCCAGATGTTTTGATGTTTTACCATACTTGTGGGAGGCTTCTCTCATGACCCCTGATGGGGAGCTGGAGCTGACAGAGGAAACTCATCCTTTTCCCCCCGGATTTGAACCTCTGACCTGTCGGTCATCAGTCCTGCTGGCACAAGGGTTTAACCCACTGTACCACTGGGACCTCCTACTGGATGGGTGAAGTGATATATGACTTTCCCATTTTTGGTAACAAGTATTGGTTGCCCCCCAAATGGCCTTGTGTTTTGCATACCCTACTGTCATATTATGAACAGTTTAAATGGCATTACACTAATATAGACTCTTCCTTCTTCCTGGCCTACAAAACTTGGCATTTGATTTTATTTCCTCAAAAGGTTGTTGGGTGAATTCCTAAAACTGAAAGCATATTTCTTTTATAAATATTGTCTCAAAACATTACTCAGTCTTAAGCTCTGGCAGGCCTCCTAAACAATTGCACAGAATGGCTTTACCTGTTTTAGGTAAATCCACTGACCTGGCAAACCTGCTTGGGCCAAAAGCAAGGGGATAAAAGAAAATTATGTGACTTTTCAGTTATCCAGTAACAATACTTCATGGCAAGCCAACCACTGCAAGCTCACCTCTGTGAACCTCAACAAGGCTAAATGAAGATGGTTAACAGTGCTGCATTTGTCTTCTCAGACTGTATGATATAAACTAACAAAAATATGTTTAATGAATTAGCTTTTTTGCAGGTTCTGTTCCAAGAGACAATGCCCTGGCCATGTTTATGGATCAACATCAGAGAATGAAAAAAGAATGGCTTGGCACCATAAAGTCTAAAACAATGTATTGTCGGAGGCTTTCATGGCTGGAATCACTGGGTTGCTGCAGGTTTTTTCAGGCTATATGGCCTCTAGAACATGGCCATATAGCCCGAAAAAACCTACAATAACCCAAGTCTAAAACACATTTATTATGGCAGGCACTCTCATTGCCTATAACCCTCTTTGTCAAAGGCATGCTAGAGAGGGCTGTTGTGTACTTACAGGGTTAAATCCCAGAATAATGCACCAAGTTTCAATCAAACAGAGCAATCCTATAAATAGCTACTCCACACCAAGGACCTCATAAGACAGGACTTGGGAAATGTCCTAGGATACTTCCCGCCAGTCCAGCAATGGAATAGTATGCTAACTATCCCACTATGTCACTGGACTTCTGGTGGAGTCCCCACCCACAAGTGTACTGGAATTGTCGTACAATGCTTTCCTCCCAACATGGGAGCCAGCATGGATCCTTGCCACTTGGGCAATGCTTGTGAAGTGAAAAGCAGTGCTGTGAGGGAGCAGTGAGCAGGGCCCTGCTGCCCTTCTGTTCGGCATTGAAGCCAGGCAAAGCAGGACACCTGGCTCATGTGATAAGCTCATTAATCCGACAGAGTGCAGTATGATGACTTAAAGAGCCGGACATGTTTAGCCTGCAGAAGAGAAGGCTGAGAGGAGATATGATGGCCATGTATAAATATGTGAGGGAAAGTCATTGGGAGGAGGGAGCAAACTTGTTTTCTGCTGCCCTGGAAACTAGGACACGGAACAATGGCTTCAAACTACAGGAAAAGAGATTCCACCTGAACATTAGGAAGTACTTTCTAGCTGTGAAAGCTGTTCAGCAGTGGAACTCTCTACCCCAAAGTGTGGTGGAGGCTCCTGCTTTGGAGGCTTTTAAACAGAGGCTGGATGGCCATCTGTCGGGGTGCTTTGAATGTGATTTTTCTGCTTCTTGGCAGCGATTTGGACTCCCTGCCAAGAAACATGAGGTCTCTTCATCTATGAGGTCTCTTCAAATCTATGATTCTGTGAAGACTTGCTCCCAGACGATTGGGTATAAGGCTGCAGTCCCAGGATGCATCTATACTGGATAATTAATGCAGTTTGACCTCACTTTAACTGCCATGGTTTATTGCTATGGAATCTTAGGAGTTGTAGCTAGTAAAGCACCCGCACTCTTTGGCAGAGAAAGCTAAAGACCTTGCAAAATTTCAACTCCCATGGTTTTTGCAGGTTTCATCAAATGTCCCAGTCACTAATGTTACCAAAGTGGTAGCTGTGGTAGAAAAAGAACTAGCCAAATTTACTTCAGATTTATCCCTACCCTGCTGTGGCACTGACTAAAAGGCCAAGCACTTTTACATCAAAGAAAAGGGAGAATTCACCTTGTTTTAAGATCAAATTGTGCTTATGTGCAATACACTTTCAGAACAAATCATATACCCCATCCGTAATGTATTCTAAACTAAAAATGATTTTTTAAAAACTCTGCACTCTAACATCTAGAAGTCCCCCACCTGGACTTTTTAAAAACTCTTATCTTTGGTCGCCTTTTTTTCTAAAAAAGAAATTTATTTATTTATTTATTTATTTATTTATTTATTTATTTACAGTATTTCTATACTGCCTTTCTCACCTCTGGGGTGAAATCCAAACTTCTCCTGATAAGAGTTTAACAAATGACACTTTCCTTGATTTTTCTTAGCCTTAAGGAGGAAACTTTGACCTGCTTTTGTGGGGGTTTGTTTTGTTTTTGGCCTGCCAGGAAGATTCCAAGGAAACAAGGACACCTTCCTAAAAATATGTGATAAACTCCATTCTCTTCTGGTCTGTTTAATTATGATTAAGGGTGAGGAAAGGCACGGAATGAGGAAATTTAGTCATCGAGCACAGTGCGCAAACAATGGAAACGTTTAATGTCATTGTACCTTCTTTTAAGTGCCCCGCTACTGAACCTTTTGATTTCTAATGTTTTTAAATGCCAGAACACAAGAAAACCATTAAAAATTGTAAAATTACCTTTCAGGGAAAAAGTGACTTAATTAGAAAGGGTGGTCAGACAGAATATCTAAATGCAAAAGAAAGATGAAATTTTATATCTGTGCAGTAGAGATTTCAGCACAGGCCATCCAGTATAACAATATGGGAAAGACTAGATTTGCTTGAGTTACCTCTGCAGACCAATCTCCTGAAATGTTTGCTTTGGAGTAAGATCTACTAATTTCAATATATCTTTTTTCTTAAGATGCCCACAATTCTGAATTTGCAGAGTGGCAGGATAAATACATTCTTCTGTAGCCCACAAAGAACATACGGTAATTTTCAAACTGTAAATTAGGAATGAGAAAAATTGTAATTATGTGCCCACAGGTCAAGAAACACATTTTCCATTAGTTGAGAAACCCTGCCAGGAAGAAGAATAGACAAGGGAGAATTTTGCATAATTTTCTCCTGATATTCAACCATTCCAAAGTGTTGTGAAGGGATTATACACACAAGGTTTTCTGGACAAAAGTACTGTTTGCAAAGCAGAGATTCACTGCTCAAAAACAAGTTGAAAAAAAGAACAAAATATGGTTCTCAGCACTGAAAAAAAATATGTGCAATCATTTCAGGATGTTTGAATACAGCTAATGAGTAATCAGTTGTGCAGGTTAGAGGCCCCTTCTGAAAGGGTTAACAGAACTTAGAAGTGTTTAAGTGCTGAAATGCAAACCTAAAGAGGGGTTTGTCCCTCTCCTCTGGCCTGCAGAAGACCAAAAGCTAAGAGGAGATAATGAATCTGGAAGACACAAGATACTGTATTGTCAAGTTCGCCTAGGGAGTACTCAGGGTGGGTTAACACCCAAAATGCTTATCTGTAACAATAATGTGTGTGTTTACGTAGTTTGTAGAAGGTTAGCAGTGAAAGACACTGAAGTGGCAAAATATGAGAAAAACATGTTTTTGAATGGTTGATCCGATAAGAGAGGTGTGTGCCCATGACACAGTGAAAAGACATGTATATAAGGTGACTGAAATATCCAAATATCAGAGACAGCCTTTTTTGAAGACACTGGTTTGTCTTGGTTGTTTCTCCCTGTGTGGCCACACTTGAAATAAAGAGATTTCTGCTTTACCTCTGGAGACTAGACTCTCTTCATTTTGCTGCCCTCTGTGACAGACTCAGCAAGGACCCCAAGCAAGGGGTCCCCTACATTTCTGGAGGTTCCACCGAGATATAGCAGAGGTGCCGGTTTGATGAGATTCTAGAGGTTGTTGGCAACCCATTCCTGAAGGCGAAGGCTGCCCAATTGGGATGTATCAACAGAGGTCGAGAAAGGATCCCAAAACAACAGACCGATCCTTTTGTTCATCTTTGTTGGGTGCCCTCGTCAGCAGGAACGCTCCAATTGAGAGGAAAGTTGGAAATCTCATCCCCAGGAACGTCAGGGAACGCAAGTCATCGTGACCAGGCGAGTAGAGTTTTTCTTGGGGAAAGGGAAAGTTTAGACTAGTAAACAGGCGCCAGAAGGGTGGAAGGTTGGAAAGTATTGTCTGTTTGGGAGTGTGATACAACTGAATAGGCACCACCCTTAGGAAAATGGGGCAAAAAGGGAGTAAGAAATGCTCAAGCCCATTGGAATGTATGGTTAAGAATTTCTCTAAGTTTAGGCAACAGATGCCAGGATGTAACAATGCCCAGAAATTGCAATTTCTGTGTCAGGTGGAATGGCTGAAATTTAATTTAAATCCCAGATGGCCAGAAACCGGAACTTATGATTTGAAAATAGTAAGGCAATGCCTTCGTTACATAGCTGCCAACCATCTAGATTCAAGAATGTATGTAAGGTTTTAACCGAAGGAAAGGCAGGATGAATTGGATACAGAAAGGGACCATATGTGTCATAAGTACTTTTAAAAACATTAAATAGGTTCTTTTATTCCGCTTTTAGTGAGACAGGTTGCATTAGGCACTTTCAGGAAAAAAATAGACACAGACTCCAGTACTTACATGCTCTGCTCCATGGGAAGGACAGAGGTGGTGTATTAAGAGAGTGTCAGATATGCTATGGGAAAGCATGATTCTGGACACTTTGGGGCTTCTTTCTCAAGGGAAGAGGAAGAAGTGTGCTTTTGGAGTCTTAGATTTTGTGCAGGAAGTCAGGTTCTGCTGTATGGAAAACAGAGGTCTGGTCCTTGGCATTGTGCTTAGGGAAAGAAGTTTTGGCATTTCAGTGTTTTGAAGTTATGGCATTATGGAAGTTATGGAACTGTGCATTGGCAGGCTGCAGGAAAGCAGGGTCTGGCCTTACAGGTGCTTCTCCAAGGAGGGAGAAAAGGATATGGTAATATTTGGATGCATGTGGATGAATGCGTGTACATGTGTATGAATGTTGAGTGAAAATATAATTCCCCTTTGTTTGTTTGTTAACCAATGTAATTGTGAATCCAATGTAGTTGCATAGAATCTGTATGTCTGTATGTCCAATGTCATTCTTTGTCTAAATGTTTTCTGTAATCTTATATACCTTCTCACACTGGAAATTGCACTAAAAAGAACCTATGCTTTAAAATCATTGAAAAATCATTCATGACATATGTAATTTTAGATTTTATTTAGTCTCACTCTTATTGATGATAGTTTTCATAAAGTGTTTGCAGTTTTGAGCAGAAGACCCTCATCCTTATTGATTACAGGCTAATGACAAACAGAAGTGGGTTCATCCGAACCAGGCAAAACTTGGAAAGCTGTGAAAGTTAATTAACAGTTTTCATAGAATCATAGAATCATAGAATCAAAGAGTTGGAAGAGACCTCATGGGCCATCCAGTCCAACCCCCTGCCAAGAAGCAGGAATATTGCATTCAAATCACCCCTGACAGATGGCCATCCAGCCTCTGCTTAAAAGCCTCCAAAGAAGGAGCCTCCACCACACTCCAGGGCAGAGAGTTCCACTGCTGAACGGCTCTCACAGTCAGGAAGTTCTTCCTCATGTTCAGATGGAATCTCCTCTCTTGTAGTTTGAAGCCATTGTTCCGCGTCCTAGTCTCCAGGGAAGCAGAAAACAAGCTTGCTCCCTCCTCCCTGTGGCTTCCTCTCACATATTTATACATGGCTATCATATCCCCCTTTATTTGGTTTCTAAACAGGAATGCAACTGGCCACCAATTAAAAGGATGCAAAGCTTATGAAAAAAAATTGCAATTGGAATATTAATTGGAACAGTAAATATATGTATTGTTTGTGTTTTATATTTTAAGGAGTGCAATAATAATAATAATAATAATAATAATAATAATAATAATAATAATGGTGACTCATATTATTATCTGGTACCAGAACCTATTGGTTTTTCCAGAGCTATTCAGCATCAGACCTTTTTGAAAAACAAAGCAAATGAGATATCAAAATGCAGAATTTGCTAAGATTGGTTTACATGACTGGTAAAGAACAATTGCTCTAACACAAATGAAAGCAATATATGGTATAAAGTGTAAGATTTATTGTATAAAGGGTATACAAAATAAGGATGAAATGATGTTTTGAATCAGATCAATCAAGTGATAGAAGGAAAGACAGAGAATACAATGGATGGAAAATATTGAGCTTCAAATAGAGAAGTACAGCTTTGGTATATGGGATTTTTCAAATAGCAAATGTGATTTTATTTATTTATCGTGTCATCAGCAACCATTGTATTACAATTCTAACAGAGCAAAACAAACACAGAGATTAAAAAGAAAAAGAAAAGAAAGAAAGAAAGAAAAAAACCCACACAGATTTTGCAAATTTGGTATTTGGTTAAATGTCCTTTGACCAGTATCTGGCCACTTGGAGTGCCTCTGGGGTTGCCACAAGAAGGTCCTCCATCATGCATGTGGCAGGGCTCAGGGTGCATTGCAGCAGGTGGTCAGTGGTTTGTTCTTCTCCACACTCGCATGCTGAGGATTCCACCCTGTAGCCCCATTTCTTAAGATTGGCTCTGCATCTCGTGGTGCCAGAGTGCAATCTGTTCAGTGCCTTCCAAGTCGCCCAGTCTTCTGAGTGCCCAGGGGGGAGTCTCTCATCTGGTATCACCCATGAATTGAGGTGCTGGATTTGGGCCTGCCACTTTTCGACTCTCGCTTGCTGGGGTGTTCCAGCGAGTGTCTCTGTAGATCTAAGAAAACTATGTCTTGATTTAAGTCGTTGACGTGCTGGCTGATAGCCAAATAGGGGATGAGCTGGAGATGTCTCTGCCTTGGTCCTTTCACTATTGGCTGCTACTTCCCGGTGGATGTCAGGTGGTGCAATACCGGCTAAGCAGTGTAATTTCTCCAGTGGTGTGGGTCGCAGACACCCTGTGATAACGTGGCATGTCTCATTAAGAGCCACATCTACTGTTTTAGTGTGGAGAGATGTGTTCCACACTGGGCATGCATACTCAGCAGCAGAGTAGCATAGCGCAAGGGCAGATGTCTTCACTGTGTCTGGTTGTGATCCCCAGGTTGTGCCAGTCAGCTTTCGTATGATGTTGTTTCTAGCACCCACTTTTTGTTTGATGTTCAGGCAGTGCTTCTTGTAGGTCAGAGCACGGTCCAAAGTGACTCCCAGGTATTTGGGTGTGCTGCAATGCTCCAGTGGGATTCCTTCCCAGGTAATCCTCAGAGCTCGGGAAGCTTGTCTGTTCTTAAGGTGAAAGGTGCATGCCTGTGTTTTAGATGGATTAGGGATCAGTTGGTTTTCCCTGTAATAGGCAGTAAGAGCACCTAGAGTTTCGGAAAGCTTCTGTTCTACCATCTCAAAGCTCCCTGCTTGAGCAGTAATGGCACGATCATCAGCATAGATTAAACTTTCTGTCCCTTCTGGCAGTGGCTGGTCATTTGTGTAGATATTGAACATGGATGGAGCAATCACGCTCCCCTGAGGCAGGCCGTTCTTCTGTTTCCGCCATCTGCTTCTCTGGCCCTGGAATTCAACAAAGAAGCTCCTGTTTTGTAGCAGGTTTCCTATGAGGCGGGTGAGGTGGTAATCCTGGTCGTCTCTGGTTGCTTCTGGGTTGAGAGAATCGGCCGTCTACGAAGATGTTGCCCAGGGGACGCCCGGATGTCTTGCAATCCTGCGAGGAGGCTTCTCTCATGTCCCCCAGCAAATGTGATACAATAAGGGTTCAATAAAGAAACATGCACCTTCTTTGGTAAGATCATGGTAAGAAGCCAAACCAGTAGTAACAGGACTTTGATTTCATAAATGGGAAGGTTACAACTGACAAGGAAAATGTTTGTGGGAACATTCAGGACTCATGGGATTACTGCCGGATTGCAATTAAGTATATTTGACCAGCTGAATCATCCTTGGTTGCTTTAATGAAAGATAAAAATGAAACCTTACAACAAATAAGTAAGTCTATGAGTTGTTTGACTATGGAAATAAATTTGAGATATTGGAAAGAAAAATGTTGATGTTAATAATGGGAGGACACTCAGAAGCCTTCCTGGAATTAACAAAATTACATTATTGGTTAAGAACAGATTATAAAGGATAAAGTAAGCTTGTCAAATATTCTTGGGAAGATGATATACTAAGATTGGAACTGGAAACCTTGGGGAAAATGGTCAATATTGAAGAAAATTTGGTTTGTGATATAGTTCCTATGCCTATGCATGTGGGGAAATGGTTCTGGGTTCCATATTTGTTATCCAAGAAAACCATATGCACAAGGTCCAAATATACAAATTTGAATGAAACAATTGATATTGATAGATGCAATAAATGGGATATGTATGTCCTTTAACAGTAAAACAAGTTGAACCATGTGCATTGGAAATGGCAGATGCAATCTGCAGGTTACAAAAGCTAAAGCCCAAAACCATGGTATATGACAATGGAATATAATGCCTATGTGTTATATCACCTAATGATTTATATTGGTCTGATGGGGAAACACAGAACACCACTGGTATGATATCTTACTTATATTGCTGCTAATCATTTGGATCTTATGGCCTCTTAGACGAATGACAGGACTGACAAATCGATTATCTATATTTGAAAACAAGTTAACGTGTTTAGAAACACAATTCTGAACTATGATGTTTGATTAATCATACAAGTTCAATATTAACCTAAACATATATACTCTACACTTAATCAAGTTTGATTATAAGTATAACCAACACTGAATTGCTTATCATGTATGGATCATGTATGTGATACGATAAATTAGCATTTATGTATCAAGGGGAGGAATATGTGAGGAATGAATGTTTGAATGCATGGAAAAGAGAAGAAACAGGCCTGAAGAAAAACCAACGTGGAGTTATGATATGGGACGAACTTGGCAGTCGAAGCGAGGAGGCAGTAAGGCATAACTGAACAACAATGGACAATGAGGTGTGCGGCCGAGCATGTAAGGAGTGCAGGAGGTACCCCATAAGTCATGAGGCCTGGAATGCGAATGTCTTGAACTTTGGAGAGAACAAAGACATATTGTCCTTTAGTAAGAGGACAGAGCAACCTGACTGTTGAAATGAAGAAAAATGGATTTTGGCCTATAAATGCAGGGGACCTCTGACAATCTCCACGCTTCCTGAACTGCAGCAACAGAGCGTCCACGCTTCCTCGGAAAAGACTGATCATCTTCGCCGGAGGAGGCCTGTGTGTGCATGAGTATGAATGAATGTGTGTGCGCACGAGAGCTCTCCTTGATGTGATTCTGATATGATTCTATGACTTAGGCTGTAGCATCCTGATGCCATACCTGTGCCAAGAAGAAACTTGTGTGACTCTAAATACTACAGTTGCAGTTAGTACACATTTAGGACATTACCCTACCTGTGAGAAGATTGTTGCTATGGTACAATCTATCTACTCCCCAACAGGTGAAAGTTGGTGGAATTGGCTAACCTCAGGGTTACCAGATTTCGGATGGCTAAAGGGATTGTTCCTGGGTATTGTCCTGTTGATTATTGTATTTTTTATAATTGTGATGTGTTTTCCCATCATCATGAGGATGTGTTATAAGTTCACCACAAGTGCGGTTCCCAAATGCCAGGGTATCGTAAAAATGTTATAACTAGATATTGATCTTGCTTCAGCTTCTGTATGATCAGCTTTCGCAAAAAGAAAAGGGAGGAGTGAAAGGGTTAACAGAACTTAGAAGTGTTTAAGTGCTGAAATGCAAACCTAAAGAGGGGTTTGTCCCTCTCCTCTGGCCTGCAGAAGACCAAAAGCTAAGAGGAGATAATGAATCTGGAAGACACAAGATACTGTATTGTCAAGTTCGCCTAGGGAGTACTCAGGGTGGGTTAACACCCAAAATGCTTATCTGTAACAATAATGTGTGTGTTTACGTAGTTTGTAGAAGGTTAGCAGTGAAAGACACTGAAGTGGCAAAATATGAGAAAAACATGTTTTTGAATGGTTGATCCGATAAGAGAGGTGTGTGCCCATGACACAGTGAAAAGACATGTATATAAGGTGACTGAAATATCCAAATATCAGAGACAGCCTTTTTTGAAGACACTGGTTTGTCTTGGTTGTTTCTCCCTGTGTGGCCACACTTGAAATAAAGAGATTTCTGCTTTACCTCTGGAGACTAGACTCTCTTCATTTTGCTGCCCTCTGTGACGGACTCAGCAAGGACCCCAAGCAGGGGGTCCCCTACACTTCTACACTTCCTTATAATCCACATCATCAAAGTAGATAATCCACATTATAGGCTTTGAACAGGAGTATCCGAGTCTACACTGCCATATAATCCAGTTCAAATAAGATAATTTGGATTTTATATAGCAGTGTAGAAGGGGCCAGAGATTCTTCAGTTTTCCTACAGTCCCTAATTTCAGATAGCAATATTGTATGTATGTTAATCGTGTTTTGTTGTGTGCCTTCATGTCATTTATGATGACCCTAAGATACACCTATCATGAGGTTTTCTTGGCAAGATTTCCTCAGAGGGTGTTTGTCTTTGCCTTTCTATAAAGCTAGGAGTGCAACTTGCCCAAGGTCATCCAATGGGGTCCCACTGTTATTGGAAACGGGACCCCAAAATGTCACGTGTAGTAATAACATCATATAATGACTTTGGAGTAGATATCTATAGAAAACAGAACATGGTCTCTCACCTCAATACTGACCTAACACACTTGGTGTTATGCGATTTCAGTTCCACTAAAATCATGGATTCAGAGTCTGGAATGCTGAACTTCAAAGGATCAAACGAGACACAGACAGGTGTTTAATTAGGAAACCTGCATTGATGACATTTGTAATTTCAGGCTGTGTTTCATTAAACCCCCTGGAATGCTGTACAATCATCGCATACGCCTAGATCTCAGGGGACAACTACACTTTAGTGTAATGCCTTCACAATACCCCTGGAAAACACATGAAACATACAGTGCTCTTATGAAAGAGTTGCTGGGTCTTTTCCTGTTATGATCTGATCTTATTCTTGGGAATGTTTCCTCACCTATGTTGCCAAAATGGATCCCCTCCTTGGGATCTCCATTGAAATTGACAAACATTCTGATCACCCTTTTGTTTATCCAACTGCCACCCATTGTATTAACTGGAGCTGAGAGATCTCTAAACCCATTTCAGCCCATTATCTCTTGCCCTACCACATTCCTTTCAGTTTCCACTCTTCTCATGGGTGGATCAATAAATGGACACAACTGAAGCCAACCAGCAATGACAATATCCTCTTGGCCAATGCCTCTGATTTTGCCTTCAACCTGGCTGTGTCTCATCTGATCCTTTGAAGCTAGACACTCCGGGTCCTAAATCCATGATTTTAGTGGACCTGAAATCACATAACATCCTGCCTAGTGGGGATTCAAGTGTGTTAGGTGAGTTTTGCTGTGAGAGACCATGTTTTGTTTTCTATAGATGTCTGCTCTAAAGTCATTATATGATGGTACTACTACATGGGACCTATAAGAGTATTGAGGATTACTGGTTTCTAGGATTTCCTGGTATCAGTAGAAAGAACCATGTGCTTCCAGCTTCTAGTTCAATTCAATATCAGTTATTCCTAAGAGTTTTTGTTTTTTTTGTGGTGCCGTTCTTCTTTCTCCTTGTTTTGAATTTTCTTGAAATGAATTCTGCTTTAGCCATTAATTCATTCTCTCTGTTTTGCTTTCAGAATACACTTATTTGAGAAAACAGCCACCTGATAACAGATGTAGCTTTCAAATTTCATGACAACCAAAATCTTGGCAAGCCAAGCAACCCATCAGTTTTCAAAAAAAGTCTGCCAAGTTTTTTTGACAACGGATGTAAGCATGTCCTTACATTCTAAGTATCTCTCCCACTACACTTGATTCTTAAACTAGGAGCTCCCAGCTACTCAACATTTGGCATGCTATAACATTTATTAACAATTTAATAAAAACTGTTGATAGAACAGGGGAAAGTCAAAACTCATAGTTTAGTCTCTTTTAGAAATGTGATAGGCAGAGCGAACCAATGAATCACAATGTTTGGAGGTGGTTATAGTGTGGTCTACGGGGTACATGTGGTCTCCAATGTCCACATTTTGAAATTTGACTTTAACAGTTCCCTTACATCTTCTGAGAAGCACTGAGCAATTTCACCCTGTCTCTCCCAAATGGTTTTAGACCCGGATGTATGTGGTCAATATTTGAAGTGATTTCTACTAATTCCAGCCTTCCCCCGAAAAGTTCATAACCTCCATCATTTCATAGATGAAAACCAGAACACATACAGCCAAGCAACATAAGAGGATGATCATGATGGCAAGCATAATTCATTAGGAAGAACAAACCAGCATGGAGAGAGTGCAGCAGTTTGCTTTTGTCTGAGCATTCTGGGAAGGATTCTCTTTTTATTCTCTTTTCTGCTTTCATTCCTGCTGAGTGCAAAACACTTTTTGCATTTGCTGCCACTAAGCTAAGGTCAAATGAGGAAAATAAGAGTGGGAGAGAGAATTGGTGATGGGTCCTTAGGTGACTGTAGAGACCTATGCTGAATTGTCATTGTCTGTCATACTGTTATGAGAGACAGTGATCAGGCATTCAGAGAATGTGGTCGATCCAGCAAAGTTGATAGCGGAGAATCACCACTTCAATGGTAGTGGTCTTTGCTTCTTCCAAATCACTGACATTTGTCCACCTGTTGTTCCAGGAATCTTTCCAGAAGTCAAGTAATGTTTGTAGATGGTCCATGTTTCGCAGGTATACAACAGAGTTGGAATACCAATAGCTTTATAAACAAGCATCTTGGTATTCCTACAAATTTTCTGATCCTCAAATGCTCTTTGCTTCATTAAAAATGCTGCAGTTGCAGAGTTCAATGATGTATTTCAGTGTTGATGTCGGCTTTTGTGGAGAGGTGGCTGCCTAGGTTGCGGAAATGGTCAACATTTTCTAGCTTTACACCATGAAGCCTTATTTCTGGCATCACAGAATGATTGGTTGTTATCTGCTGGTAGAGGACTTTGGTTGATTTCCATTGATACAGAATCTGTGGATACTGAGGACCACATATAGCCTGTGAGTGATTGCATCTCAAAGGTAACTTGCATCTTGGGTTTGTAATCATAAGATTTATTGTAATATTAGAAACAGCCAGTAATGCAGATCTATTTTGTAAGTGTTAAAGTCTAGGAAAAAATGGTGATTCCAGCATAATATTTTGTGAAAAGGGCCAACAAATTCAGCATGGAACCATTTTGTGAAATAGCTTTCTTAATTTCCCAAAAATGGTTAGTTGATTTTTCATCATGGCTACCTAAGTCCAGTAACCTCCACTATGTCAAACAGCTTGATGTAAAGAAAATGTGTAGTTAACCAGCTTGCCCTCCCACAATGGGTTTTCTTCACAATCATATGCCTCAGAAATTGGACTTGCAAATTAAGATCATAATTATCTTCCAAGATAAAATAAAGCAGTCTAAATGCAAGATAGTAAGATGAAGTAAATCACGTGCTATGACAATTAACTATCATTTGCAATGTGGGGAACACTTCTAACAAAAAATAACTATTTTTCTCTGTGCTGATGTCTCTATATTGGAATTAAACTATTCCAATATAGAAACATCAGCACAGAGAAAAGTGCAACCCCTTGAGATCAATTTTTTATCATGTTAGAAGCAACTTGAGAAACTGCAAGTTGCTTCTGGTGTGAGAGAATTGGCCATCTACAGAGACGTTGCCCAGAGGAGGCTTGTGGGAGGCTTCTCTCATGTCCCCGCATGGGAAGCTGGAGTTGACAGATGGGAGCTCACCCCTTCTCATGAATTTGAACTGCTGCCCAGTTCAACCGGCACAAGGATTTAACTCATTGCGCTATTGCGGCTCCTTAGAGATCAAGTTAAAATGGTGGATGAAGCAGAGGACATGCTGCCAAAAGACTAGCTTTTTACTGCTGCCTTTACACACACACACACACACACACACACACACATGCCTTGTGCTACAATAGGGAGGGGATTATGTCATGGTTAGTTTTTGCAATCTATTCCCATCTGGGAAGCATGGCAATAAAGTGAATGACAGGCAACAGTAGCAAGCAGCAGTGTTGCAAAGAGGTCTTGCCAGGCAGCTTCCTCAGTGAGTTAGCGTGGTGGTTGTGATGGTCATATGAATTGTATGATGTTATTCCTTATCGAAGCTAGCAGGTATAGTTGTTGGGCTGAAGATCGCAGTGCAGAGCAATTGTTATATCTATTTTTGAAATGAAAGGGGAAGTGTACTTTTCTGAGATAGAAAATGTCCTTGCTCTACAGGGCAATTTCCCTTAGAAAGAGGGAGTGCTGCTGTCAGCTATTACTGCTTGTTCTGATTAGTCATCCAAACCAGACTTCATAGCAAAAGAGAGGAAGGGAGAAAGTGATAGATTGTGTATACACATTTGTCATTGAAAGCTGAGGATGTTCATGCAAGGGCTAAACCGAGCTATGTAAGGGCCTCTCCATACCATCAAAACAATCCAGCTACAATTCAGATTAATTAACCCCCAAACTGTCCCAGATTCACCCTGTTAGCACTATATCCATCTATGATATTCTGCATTGGATTCATATTGCTGCTCACACCTCAAATCTAGATCGGCACCATTTTCATGTCTCTTTCTGCAGTACATGAAAGTGGGATATGGTGCTATACTGAATTTAGAAATGTAGCTATGGAAAGTGAAATGGGAGTTAGGGCTTGCCGCTGCTGCTCGCAAGAGAGGATCAGGGGAACAACAACAGTAAAGTAAGAAGCAGGTTCAGGCTTTAAAATGAGGCTGTGAAAGATGGGAACTGGAGTTAAGGCTTGGCAGGAGAGGAGAGAATTGGGGAACAAAACTGCATCACCCAGCTATTTATTTTCTGACCCTTTTCTCCAATTTTCTGACCCTTTTCTATTAGAAATGTAATATAATTTGACTGGTTGTCCTGACACGTCAAATAAAATCTCCAATGCCAGTCCAATCTAGATTTATACACATATGGAACAGACTGGATTTTCCTGGAAACAGTAGGATTTTAAGGCTGTCTTAGCCAAACCCTAAAGTCATTTCCAGTATTCAGGATTTGCATTGTGAGGTATTTGTCAAGGCTCACACAACACCCAGCATCCATAATGGAAAAATTGATGGAAACCAGTAACAGAGCTTTAAGTGATCTTGAAGTGAAGTAATAACAATCCACCGAGCAATTATGATTCCAAATTGTTATGCATCCTTTATATTAGTATCAGTCAAAGTTTTTTCCCTGAATATGTTGTGATGACCACATTTAGCAAGTCCCTCTTCAGACTAATGTTTAAGTGTGCAACCAAGTACAGCATCTCCAATACAAAACTGAGATGGAATAAGATTACCTTTCACACCACAGCCTAGTTAAAGTAACGCCAACTCATTTCACTAGATCTTATTTGTAGGTGAGTTTATATGCTTGACATGGCAAGCTAAATGTTGTAGTATTGCCAGATAATCTTCAGGAGAAATTATCCATGTATCTGCATCTGATGATGTGGCTGCAGCCCATGAAAGCTTAGAAAAAAATAAAACTCGCTAATGTTTAAGGTGCCACAATTCTATTATTTCCGGATCATTGTAGAATTGGTAAATATGAATTTTGTCCAAGATTTCTGACTACTGTGATTTCCCCTCATCTTCAAGAGAAGATTGAATTCTATTATTTGCTGCTGGTTTATTATCGTTCTATCTCCAGGCAACATACTGTTTCCCCTAGAAATTGAAAATGGAGCAATTATCTGCACATTTCCATCTCATTCTAGTTGATTATGGTAATTGAGGTGCTTTCATGAACATCACAAGAGCCTCCTGGATTCAGACCAAGTCCTATCTCACCTTTCCACAGTGACCCCCTGGGGGCATAAAAGAAGCCCACAAGCAGGTCGCAAGGGCAATAGACCTCTTCCATTATTGTTATCCAGTAACTGATATTCAGAGGCAGAGGTGCCTCTGATCCTGGAGAAGGCATATAAGACTTCCTGCATCATTAGCCACTCTCAGAGTTACTATCTACTGATTTCTGTGCTTTTAAAGCTAAATTGATGGCTGTTACCACAACTTGCGGTGGAAAACATTATAGTTTGCACATTGTCAAAACAGGTATCTTGCTTTCCCTTTTCTGAATCTTCATTGTAAGGGTTTCGCTTTTATGAGACAGGCAGAAATGTGCCACAGTCCACTTTTCCTACACTAGCAGATTTTTATAAACCAACCTTTCCCAACCTTCACTCACTTTTTAAAAAGCCATTGTAAATTTTCCTCAAAGGTTCTGTTTTGCTCTAGGCCAGTGGTAAACAACCTGTGGCTCTTCAGGTGTTTGGAACTCCAACTCCCTGAAGCCCTAACCAGCTTGTCCAATAGTCAGGAATTCCGGGAGCTGAAGTCCAAAATACCTGGAGGGACACAGGTTGTGTACAACTATTCTAAACTAGGCCTGGGCGGTTTCGTTCGTTAATTTTATAATTTGTTAATTATTCGTTATTTTTAATAATTACAAAACGATTACAAAACACATTTTCAAACCCGGAAGGGTTTTAAAATAACGAAGCGGCATCCCCCATTCTTTTAACGAGCTTCTGCCCATTTCGGAAATGGGATGGAGGATGCTGGTGCTTGGGAGCCAATCTGGTGCTCCCAAGCACCCAAGCAGTGCACCGTGGCTGTGTCTGATTGGCCGGCAAGGCCTTTAAAAGCGGCTCCACGTGGCCGCAGAGCTCATTTGTTGCGCGGAGGCGAGGGAGGAGAGAGGTCCGGGAGGGCTGCTTGCTTTGGGTTGGCTTTGTTGGTAGGAAAAAGACTTGCATTGGGTTGGCTTGGTTGGAAAAGACTCTTCTGTTGCTGTGTGCTTTCGATTGCCCTGTCTTTTGGCTGTGTTAGCTCTACTTCAGGGCCAGTTTTTGGTTAATTTTCCATTTTTGAATATTTTCTAAAAATACCTGCCTTTTATTCTTAAAAAAAATACAAAAAATATTCCAAAAAAAGAAAAGACTCTTCTGTTGGTTTGTGCTTTCGATTGCCCTGTCTCCTGCCTGTGTTAGCTCTACATCAGGGCCAGTTTTTGGTTAATTTTCCATTTCTGAATATTTTCTAAAAATACCTGCCTTTTATTCTTAAAAAAATACCAAAAATATTCCAAAAAAAGAAAAGACTCTTCTGTTGGTGTGTGCTTTTGATTGCCCTGTCTCCTGCCTGTGTTAGCTCTACATCAGGGCCAGTTTTTGGTTAATTTTCCATTTCTGAATATTTTCTAAAAATAACTGCCTTTTATTCTTAAAAAAATACCAAAAATATTCCAAAAAAAAGAAAAGACTCTTCTGTTGGTGTGTGCTTTTGATTGCCCTGTCTCCTGCCTGTGTTAGCTCTACATCAGGGCCAGTTTTTGGTTAATTTTCCATTTCTGAATATTTTCTAAAAATACCTGCCTTTTATTCTTAAAAAAATACAAAAAATATTCCAAAAAAAGAAAAGACTCTTCTGTGGCGGTGTGCTTTCGATTGCCCTGTCTCCTGCCTGTGTTAGCTCTACATCAGGGCCAGTTTTTGGTTAATTTTCCATTTCTGAATATTTTCTAAAAATACCTGCCTTTTATTCTTAAAAAAATACAAAAAATATTCCAAAAAAAGAAAAGACTCTTCTGTTGGTGTATGCTTTTGATTGCCCTGTCTCCTGCCTGTGTTAGCTCTACATCAGGGCCAGTTTTTGGTTAATTTTCCATTTCTGAATATTTTCTAAAAATACCTGCCTTTTATTCCTAAAAAAAATACAAAAAATATTCCAAAAAAAGAAAAGACTCTTCTGTTGGTGTGTGCTCTCGATTGCCCTGTCTCCTGCCTGTGTTTGCTCTACATCAGGGCCAGTTTTTGGTTAATTTTCCATTTTTGAATATTTTCTAAAAATACCTGTCTTTTATTCTTAAAAAAATACAAAAAATATTCTAAAAAAATAAAAGAGTCTTCGGTGTCTGTGTGTGCATTTGTCATTTGTGTAGTTCCAACCAGTGCGCTCCTTTTGCCAACATAAAGTGCTATAATACAGTGCTTGCTCATCATTTGTGTAGTTCCAACCAGTGCGCTCCTTTTGCCAACACAAAGTGCTATAATACAGTGCTCGCTCATTTGTGTAGTTCCAACCAGTGCGCTCCTTTTGCCAACAGAAAGTGCTATAATACAGTGCTCGCTCATTTGTGTAGTTCCAACCAGTGCGCTCCTTTTGCCAACAGAAAGTGCTGTATAATACAGTGCTCGCTCATTTGTGTAGTTCCAATCAGTGCGCTCCTTTTGCTCGTTATTTGTGTAGTTCCAACCAGTGTGATGAAACGCTTCCCGGCTTTTCTAGTCGCAAGGGCCAAGTGCTATCGCGAATACCGAAGAAAGGCAGGGGACTGAAGATGAACACATTGACAAGAAGGGAACATTCATCCAACGAGATGGTTATTGAAACACCCACAGATGCTTCAACCAGCTGTGAGATGGCAGAACCTTCTTCTTCATCAGTTCGAAAGACTCTACGTTCAGATCCTGATGTCGTTCCAAGTACCTCTGATACTACTTGTTATGAAGAGGAGGGCGAGGAGGCGGACGTGTCAGAGGAATGGGAGGAAGACAAGATGGAATGTGCTTCCACCACAGGAATTAGTGATCAAGAGGACTGCATGCTGATGGAGGGCGAGCTACAGAAACAACCAACGATTATACTCCCTTCCACAAACACCGACAGTCCAAACACAAGCATGAGTACATCTGAAGTGCCTAGTAGGGGTAGGCTGAGATCGCTCCTATGGGATCATTACGACGTCCATAATGAGAGGGCCACTTTGGCAGTTTGCAGGCATTGCGGTGTGAGCGTCAACAGAGGAAAAGATATGAGGCATCTTGCCACAACAGGGCTAAGGATGCACATTAAGATACACCACCCCCAAATGTGAAGTTGGTCCTTCTTACTTAACTTGCAATACTGCTACAGAAATTAGTATGTATGCAATACTTCCCAGATAATTTTCAGAGTTTTTTCAAAGTGCAATTTCTGTTACTTTTTGTTACTTTTTCTTTATTTATTTCTTATATTTACTTTCTAAGTTTTTATAATAACATTATTTTTATATATTAATAATTTATAATTTAATTTTATATATTATTTTTATTATTATTTATAATTATATTTTATAAATATTTTATAAATTTAATTATATTTTATTTAAATAGTTATATTATTATTTATTTCATTTATATATATATAATAATATATAATAATATATTATTATATTATATTATATTATTTTATATTGTATATATTATATAATTTTATATTATTTATTGTTATTTATTATTATTATTATTATTATTATTTATATTTTATTTATTTAAATTTTATTATTATATTATTGTTTATTTCATTATATTATTAAATTGACTCAGTTTTGGGTACTTTATCTTATTACTTTTTTATTTAATATCTTAATATCTTGTTCTATTTGATTATTTGATTTGATTTATTTTATGAAATGATTTTGTTTATAGAGCATTTAGCATTGCGCAATCGCGTCCGCCATTTTAACGAATCGATTCGTTATTATTTTAATAGCGAATCGAGTCGTATTTAATAACGAAGTTTTGGAAGTCGTTTTGCGCATGCGCAAATCGCGTCCGCCATTTTAACGAATCGATTCGTTATAACCTTAACGAATCGACCCCCGCGCCAATAACGAAGTTTCGGAAGTGATTTGCGCATGCGCAGGGGTCCGCCATCTTAACGAATCGATTCGTAAATATTTACGAAATTTTGTAAATACCGAACTTTTTTAAGGGAAAATTTTGTAATTATTTTAAATATCGAAACAAAAAAACACCCCAATTACAAATCGATTTTAGAAACAAATTTTTGCGTTGTTACCCAGGCCTATTCTAAACCAATGGTTCACAAGCATTGGTTCTCCAGGTGTTTTGCAATTTAAGGGCTGGGAACAATTGTATTATCATTTGTATTATCCCCTGGGACGAACAATCCCATATCTCTTTCTAAAGAATATTGGACAATCACATGGACAACCACAGGGAGCTTAAAAAGAATATAAAATTGGTAAGAGAGAGAGAGATTCTGACCCACTTTCCACCCATCCATCCCCAGTCCAGACTCAGAACCTACAAAGTAGGGGAAATCAATGCAAATTACTGAGATTTGGCATATAATATGGGAATAAGATCTTAACTTTGTTGCATATTTTTTTCTCTCAGTAGTAAAATATTTGTCATTTGTTTGTAGAACTGGTAAATGCAAAGAAAATAAAAATGATATACAAAATTTCAAATGCTGTGAAAAGATCTTTAGCCATTCCACCAGGTCCCCAAAAGTACTGCTTGGAGAACGACAAAGGAAGCTGCAGAATTAATGCAGTTTGACACCACTTGAACTGCCATAGCTCAATGCTATGAGATCATGGGACTTGTAGTTTTGCAGAATCTTTAGCTTTCTCTGCTCAAGAGTGCTGGTGTCTCAACAAACTTCAGATGCCACGATTCCATAGCATTGAGCAATGGAAATTAAAGTGGTGTCAAACTATATTAATTCTTCAGCCTTGGAGATGTGAGCAGGCCCCCATTTTCAGATTCTTTCTCTTCATGTATAACTGGGACCCCCTTGCTATTTGGCCCAAAGCCACTACCTCCTGGCTTGGAGGTGCTTATCTGACCAGTCCACCAGCCCATAGTCATCTACTAGCAGGCCTCACTGGCTGCACAGACATGCTATTGGCAAACAGCTAGGCAAACAGCTCAATTTTCTCCTTCCAGGTCCACCAGGCTGCTTTTGGCCCCAGTTTCCAAAGCAAAGGGATTGTAACTGCTTTTCAAGTTCACATATATTCTGTCCTTTGCAACATTTTTGTTACAGAACTTGCTCCAAACATTGCACTAATCATTAACAGCTACCATTTTTGCATAATTAGAAAGCTCTGGGAAAACATGTAGCTCAAACACCCAGATGTTTTGAATCCAACATGTACATAATGGAATGCATCCTAAGAAAAAGGCAATTTCCCCACTGTCATCTGCTATAACTTAATTTGCCCGAAGTTTCCTCCTGATTCACAGTGTTCAAGCAGGGATAGATGTAGATAAACATTCTGAACACAACATGAAACGACAGCATGAGGGCCATTTGTGCCAATCTCCTATCCTGTCCTAGATTGAACCTTATTTATTAAAAAATTTCAATTTCAGGGAAAAAAGGAGACTGCACGCCTAGATAATTTTCATGAATGAGATCTGGTCTTTCTCTTCCACATAATAGAATCTTATTTGTTCAAAATTTTCAATTTCTGAAAAAAAGGAGACTGCACACCTAGATAATTTTCATGGAGGAGATCTGGTCTTTCTCTTCCAAATGATAGAATCACACATATCTGTAGATCTTGCATGTTATGCATAAGTACAGTAAATGGAAATAAGTAATTTATGATGAACTACATTCTGCTTTGCCCATAAGGCAATTACTTATCTTCAGATTTAAATACAAATTTTCTTGAGGTCATATGGATAATGAGCTGAAGAAATAAAAAGCAGGTTACCAAGGAATAATTTATCAAGGCTTGGTTCAGATGAGCACCATCTCTCTCTGGCTGCTTACCAAAAAGACCTTGTCTGTTTTGTGTTTACAATTTATGTTGTGTACAATTTGTGTTGTACATCAGAGGAACACAAATTGACAACATATTTTAATCTGTGTTGTGCCAGTTTACTACAATTCAAACTAACTAACATTTCTCCCAAAATAAAGAAATGTATGAAAGGTTAACCCACAATGCATTGTTGTCCCAACATGTCTATACAAATGAGAAGATGAAAGAGTGGTGGAGGCAGGTGGGAAAGGAGTAGTATAAGATGAGGCAGTAAGGGTATTTGGAGTTTTATTATCGATTTTTGAGTACTAAGAAAAGGTGAATGGGTTGTTTTTCTTGAGGACAGTATCAGATGCGGTCTTCTCTGTGTCTTCTCTTTGTTTTCAGGTGCTTGCAAAATGGAGTCCCATGAAAGCCATTCCATGTCATTGGATACATGGCCACTTCCGGTAGCTGCCTATGGGAATTTGTGTTGCCAGCACCTTAAAACTCTGTTTTCAGAAGTCAGGTGCTACCTGACTTCTAATTGCAGAAAATGGGGAGGCTATGGGGAATGCACAAGAAAGGACAGAAAATGATGTGGGGTGGCCTGCCATCTCAGAAGACAGGCAGATGTCAGAGAACAAAGGTGGGTGGTTCCCTCCACTTTTCCCCACTTTCCCGCTGCTCATCTGATGAAGTCCTGAATCTTATCACTATTTGGAGGAATGGGTTTCCTTTGTCTAATTAGAAGGAGGTATGAGTGGAGGAAGAAAGTGGGAAGGGCTTCCTCTTCCTGCCTTGGGAGGGATGGGGTGAGCAACTGGAGTCTGCTTTTTCACATGGAAAGTCTGCTGGAGATGAAACATCAGAAGTATCACCTCACTCTTGTTCTATCCTCTGTACTGTTGCAGAAGATATAGCAGGATATGTGATGTCATTCTCTCCTGATGTGCTTTCTCCACTGGGAAGCATTTTGGAGAAGGCACAGTTCTTACCAGAGGCTTTCTGTCTATGTGCTCTTTGAAAAGGAACCGTTGTCTAATGGCAAGCTATCTTCTCCACAGTCTTGCTCTCTTGGGAGCCGTAGTCACTGCTCCTGCTCCTTTTGGTCTCTCTGGAGTGTAGCGGGAAAAGGTACACTTTGATATTTTAGGCTTTAATGATTTAAGAAATGGTAGTGGATTGAATAAAGTTTTGTGGCTACTTCAGCTCAATCCAAACATATCCATATATTCCAATGATTTCTGTGGAATTGGTTCTCCTACTCTTTAATTTATGTCAGACTCATTTTATAGTTTGAGTCCATAAATAAATTTATTCTGATGTAAATCAAGCTTGCCTTTAACTGGGGGCTTATGAAAGTTCAAACAGATACTGATAAAAGTACACATCATAAAAAAGTTAAAATAGAATGAAACTGTAAATAGAATTATAACTGATTAAGAGCATGTCCATTGAAAAGGGCATTATAGAACAATATGAAAGATCATTTTGTTGTGGTATTCCTTCGAGCAATTTCTGATGTATTGTTGCTCTAAATCAAACCTATTATAGGGTTTTCTTGGTAGGATTTTTTCTGAAGAGTTTGCCTTCCTCTAAGGCTGAAAGTGTGTGACTGGTCTAAGGTCACCTATTAGTTTTCCATAGCTGAACAGAGATTTGAATCCTAGTCTCCAATGTCATCATCCAATGGTCAAAGAGCCTGTACTTCTACATAACTAGTCCTCAAACTCCTGCCTATGGACAGATAAAAAGAATGCTAATGTAGCCTTTTTGTGTAGGAAATTCTAGAGCTGGGGTAGAAAAACTGAGAAGATCCTCTTCTATATTCCCATCGGATATGCCTGTGATGGTGGTACAACATGAATAAGGGTCCTCCCATATTTAAGAACATGGTCATATTCAAATGTAGACTTATGATCTATCGGGTAGCTTGGATCTAAGCTATGAGATGAGGGAATAAGTTATGAGATGTGCATGGACTTTTCTCCCTTGCACACTGATCCAGTTGCACACAACATTAGCATGTTTGTCCTGCCTTCCTTGGAGGGGAGTAAAGCTGCCACAATAGCAGTACACGAGCTTAGTCAGGCACACAAGGGAGATGAGCTCAGCCATTACTCACTGAATTACCAGGACCAACCCAGCACTTTTCTGCAGCAAGCATGGCGTGATCATGAGTATGCCCAAACCAGGCTAGAGATATTTGTGTAAATAGAACATATGAGGAAAATTAAGAGTGGGTTTTACCAGAGGATGTTTCACAGATGGCATACACTCACATTGTTAAGTCTCAGTGCAATTGAGTATGAACAGTAATTTACATGAACAGTACTGCAAGAATATAATCAACAACAGCATTATTGGTCTCCTCAGCTCAACACTATCTTTATCCTTTTCTCTTGTCCTGCAGGGCTATCCTTTTTGCTAAGCCTCCCTATTGTTGATTATCTTTCCATTTCCCTCCTGTAAATATAATTTCCTCTATCTATTAAGTTGCTAGAGAGAGCATGCGAGCAAATTAAATCTGACCCATATATCATAATGAATCAGGGACTTTAATTACCACGATTCCAAGCTAGTCAGTGTAATATTATCCCAACATTATGGAACACACTCGAGACAGTGGGAGCAACTTGGAGATTATTCCATTCATATACCTGATAAATGGATTCATAACGCTTGTGCTTATTTTCTAAAGTTGGGACATTTCATAATGTAGAAGCAGAAATCTTCTGCCCATCAGCTATTTAACTAATCATGCACTTTATTCCCAAGCAATTGTTTAATTTTCTTTAACCACGATTTACTCTTTTGTTGCTGTGCATCAGGTAGCATAGAAAGATAGGTATTGGTGCCTGCAACATATAGGGACTCCCATAAAGCTATTAACGTTTTGAATATTTTGTTTATTCTGTGTGTGCATTGTGTCTTCAAGTTACCTGATGACATATAGTGGCCACATTAATTTCATAGTATGTTCTTAGGACCTCATCACACTAGAGAATGACTCCACTTTAAATCTGGTTGCAGCCTCCTGCAGAATTTTGGGGTTTGTAGTTTAAGGAGAAGCCTTTAAAAGCCTCACTAAACTACAAACCCCAGAATTCTGCAGGAGACGGAAACTGGATTTAAAGTGGATTAATTCTCTAGTGTGATGAAGTCATTAGGCAAGAGATACTCAGAGGTGGTTTTGCTAGTTCTTTCTTCTGAAACATAGGCTACAATATCTAGTATTTGTTGGTGAGCTTCCATCCAAGTACTAACCAGACTTGACCTTACTTACCTTCCAAGCTCAGACAAGATCTAATGCCTTTAGGTATTTGGGCCTTTTCCCTTGCTAAAGGGACTAAATAATTAATATCACTTGGCTATAGAGGGATTCATTAACTAAATGTGAACCAACTAATTGTTCCTTTCCCAATTTTTATAGGACCAAGAATTTGCAAATTGTGGCTGTGGGGGAAGAATGGATGGATGCAGTGTTCCTAGATGTAGGGCTGCTTCTCTTTCCTAGAAGGCCATATAGTTTTTCTCTTGCTGGAACAAAGCAAAGATGAGACATGATGCCTTCAGGGTATTGTACCCAATACTGGTTAAAGCCCATACCTTTATGAAATAGCTCATAATTTGGCCTGCAGCAATTGCTGGATTATGATGTTTAGTTGAAAAGCCATGTCTTCTGATTTCTGCAAATTAAATTTCTGGTAAAGGCACTGTTCCCCTGACTGGTTGGTAACCCCAATTGATGAATCATCAGGTCCTCCAAGGCTTTTTGTTTCACATATGAAGTGAACCTAAAGATTGTACATCTTTCAATCTGTTTAATGAAAACTCTTGGCCAAGTAGGATTCAGTGCTCAATGAAATGAGCATTACACCTGTAAGGATGTTAGCTCTGGAGTCAGCTCACAGTGTGGCAGGACTGATTTAATGCCACTTAGGCACAGCAGATAATGACAGAAGGTGTTCTGCTGTGAGCCAGTCTGCCATGCATGGCATGAAATACTTTCATGTCAGGAAAAAGAGAAGTGGAGTGCATCCAGGCTGAAAAGCTTATGACCCGAAAGACATGGGGAGGAATTTCTGATTGCAAAGCCAAACATACGTTTGTGCTCATGGAGAGTGAATGAGCCCACTTATTGCTTTGACAGGGCACGCCATGTGCAAAATGAAAAAGTAAGTAAATAAATGTAAAAGTCACATGCGGAAGATTGGCTCTGTGGACATTTAATGCTGAATAAGGGATATGAAGAGCCTACAGTGTATTCAGTGAGCTGAATACATTGCTTGAATAAATGATCGAAGGATGGTATAGCTCTGTAATGTATATTCTATGCACATACATGGGACAGGCTTAGGCAGTAGAGGAAAGAAAGGAGCAACTGTAAAATTAATGAGCACCTTTCCCCCTCCATCCAACATCTATGTTAGTGGTTTGTATTTATTACATGTATATTTCACTGTCCTTCCATCATGAAACTCAGGGAATATCTGATTCAGGGAAGTGGTTATGTTTGAGCTTCATCTGGGTGACCTCTCAAACTTAGGTACCCTATACAGCCAAATGCCTCTGAATACAAAGATAACCAGCAATCCTTACAAATGTAGCCCTATGCTTCTGCTAACAATATGTGAGGATTTTCTAGTTTAAATAACTCAACCAGAAAGGGTCATTTCATTCCATTCGTTGCTATTCCCATGGACTGCTATAGTCAGAAGAGGAAAGCCTCCTCTATGTTGAGTGTTGGTTTTGAAATTCTGAAGTAAATCACACCTAATTTTAAGGTATGATTCCCAAACTTGGGCAAGCCTTGTGGTATGTCTTATTATTCTTGACCTAGCTGGATACAGTTTATAAAGCTAAAAAATAAAATATGCTGTAGGATATAGATGAGTCAATGTGGTGTAGTGATTCAAGCATTGAACTATGAGTCTGGAGATCAGGGCTCAATTTTCTGCTCAGTCATGGAAACTATTAGGTACAGTATTGCTGGCCGAGTCACAGTCTCCCAGTGCCCTTCCACACAGCCATATATCCCAGAATATCAAGGTAGAAAATCCCACATTATCTGAGTGTGGACTTATACAGGGAAGGCAGACAGCAGGTTAAAAATAAACATTATTATTATTATTATTATTATTATTATTATTATTATGTACGCAGCATCATGCAATAGGAACCATCACCAAAGGTGACATTGCAAATGCAATGCTGATTTGCCTGCCTCATGTAATGAAGTTTTTAGTGGTCAAATCTTTTATAGCTGGGAGGAAATCCGATTGACAGGGTGGCTAGATCTTCCCTGTAAGACCAGCCACTATAGCCATTTCCCACTACTCTTGCAGTGTTGGTCTCAACAGGTCTGGTCTTATGAGGGGATCATACAGACCCAATTGAGCCCAGATCCATCGAAGGTACTGCCATAGGGACATTGTACTGCCTTTAGGGTATTGTACCCAATACTGATCAAAGCCCATACCTTTATGAAATAGCTCATAAGTTGGCCTGCAGCAATTGCCAGCAGCCCTTTCTAACTTTCTTTGCATAATTTGCCTCAATGGGTCTGGGCTTTCATGAGTGATGTTAAAGCCTTCTTCTGAAGATACTCGAGTGTACTGCTGGTCCAACCTGGCAGGGAGATGTTTTAAGCTAGCTTCAAATGCAAACTAAACTAGCTAAGACTGGGCTGAGTAGACAGACAGTTTCTAAGGCAGGCCTCTCCTAATCTTTCCTGTCTGTCACCAATCTGGGCAAGATGTGATGTGTTTGTAAAATACTATAGATGCCACTTGATTTTGCACAGACACCCCCCAGAAGCCCTTCACAAGGAAAGGTGATCCTGGAGATCTTTGGAAAAGATGAGCCACCTTTAACAAGATGATATTGAGAGAGTTCAAAGCCAGCAGAGACCAATCCTCTAATTGGCCATGTGAGGATTACGAACAAAGAGCAATAAAAATCAGGTAACAAAATGTCGACGCCATTAGCAACAGAAAAGCAACTTCTGAGGTCTGTGACTATTACATTGGCACCATTTTCCTCCCATATGATGTTTAACACCTTTACTTGGTGAAGAAGCCAGTGAAACTCCAAAAGCTTGCATCATATACTTTATGCTTTTGAGTTGACCCAATAAAAGATATCACTGATTGTGGATTTGGGGTTTTGATGTATTTTGCTGCATAGTTAATATGACTATCCCTAAATGTATATATATATTCTTTAAAAGAACGTACTACCCAAAAAAAAGATAAACCTTGTTTTGTTCAAAAATAAGATTTTACAGAGACAAAAGCAGATTTCCAGGAAACGGTGCATACCCCATATGTTTCTTCACAGGACATTTTTCTGGCCTTGATTGAGTGTTTAATTCATTTTTTCTGCCTGTCGTCTTAGCAATGGAACTGGAGAACCAGCTCTGTATAATGCTCATTTGCTTGTCTGTAGAATTTATCAAAGCTTGAACATGTTTCTGAATAGTAATAATTGGAAGTTTGAAACACTGGTACCCATGACAACCACTGCACTTTGAGTTTTGTGCCATTGTTTTGCTACACACGTTGTTAAAATTCATGCATTTATTCAGTAATTCCCAAACTGGGTGCCACCAGGGCAGGCTACAATATCATACAATACTGTGCGAGATCACTGTTAAGAGAAGGACACACAGAAACTAAATAAATGCATGAAATTATGAAAGGAAACAGTGATCTAGTGTCTTGTCTGCTTCTGTGGTCTAGCATTGCCTACTTCAAATCAACCTGTGCAAGCTTGAGTCATTTTGGAGCTTGCATCTGTTTTAGGTACTATTTAATAGGTTTAATCCAAGATACAACTGAACTGTCTACCTGAAGAAGAGACTACTTCTTGTCGCTATATGAACCATTGGTCTGGGCTTGCTTCGGTTCAATTAGAAATCCAGTACACATTGAGGATACAGTAGTTGCCCCTCCATATCTATGGATTCAACCAACCACAGCTCAGAAAAAATTGGAAGGAAACATCTAAAAACTAATGCTTGATTTTGACATGCATGAAACATTTTGATGTGTAGACATATCCTATGGTAGCCTCCCACCATCACACTCTTTCTGGCATTTGTTTTTAATTGTTCACAACTTTATATAAGGGGAAGATGTGAAAAGTAGTCTTTTCACATCTTTTCAAATAAGGCTTTTTTTGTATTTTTTGTATCATTTTACTACGTCATTGTATATAATGCGACTTGAGCATCCACAATTTTGGAATCCACGCGAGGTTCTGAAACCAATCTACCTGCAGAAAAAGAAAGGCCCCACTGTATTTCAGTGACAGAACACAAGCTTTGCCTACAGAAAGTTCCAGATTCAATAGGAATAAGAAAAAAATTCTCTCAAGCTATGAGAGGTTTGTGCAGAGCAGGGATTCGGCCCTTTCAAGCTCTCCAGGTAGTTTGCACTTGAACGGCAAGGAGTCATGGCCAGTGACAAAGCGGTTATGGAAGTTCCAGAACCCTGTTGCACATCTGACCATGTTGATTATATGGTATTGTGATGTGATTCGATATCAGGAAGCCCCCTGTGTACCTCTAATAATGAAGAATTCTTTCATGTTAGTGACATTGTAAAATGGGTCTTATAGTGTGACTTTCTCGGGGCCACCCAATAAATGTTCATGGCTGAGGGTGATTTGAATCCTGGTATCCCAGAGTAATAGTCCAACATTCATACCACTTTACTGCACTGACTCTTCTTGGTAGCACAGGATATCTGAAATGCCTGGTATTACTTAGTTGTATTACTAGTAGAACTTAGAAGGTTCAACAATGTTAAGCAATGTTTGTTTGACCTTTGTTACTTATTGATAGTTGAACGTGGTCCACAGCAAGGTTCTTTTCTCTCCTCCATCTCAACAAGTGTGTATGTTGGGGGTTTAGTTCAACACTGTTCACAAAAACACACTTCATTCTCCATGGCAACCGCTAGTTGCCAGATGCAGGTACTATCTCACACATAAGTGTTTACTGGAAATATGCTTTCAGGAAATTTATTCTAGGTAGCCAAGAGCCAGAGTGCACCAACAAAGACACTTCTGTGGTCTCCATTTGTTTCTCAGTTTACATATTATCCTTGGAATGATTACAAAGCAAACATTTAAAAGAATACACAAAGGTCATAGCTGCTGTGAGGGTTTGTCTCTGTTTCAAGGACTCAAGTGAAGACTTTGCCTAAGACTGGCATCTAGCCAAGTAGGCAGTGGAGAAGGACCACCATTCTGTGATATGAGATCAGATATGTTGCATGTAGAAAGTCACAAATTAAATCCCCAGAATTTCAAATAAAGAAAGGATCAGGTTGGAGATGCAGGAGAAAATTTCTGTTCTCCGAGACCACGGAAAACATCTGTCAGAGCATAATGAGTCAGATTTGCTGTTGTCAGCTTTACTTTCCACTTTCTTATCACAGACAGCAGACTTCAGAGGACAGGATTACACTATACTGAATTCTGATCTGAACAAATCATTATTAACATGCACAAAAATACCTTTCCAAGAAAGAAAGTGTAGTTAGTAAAATCCACCCTCCTTTGCCATCCTCCTTTATACACACATGGACAACATCTGAGTGATAATGCAGGCACAGCATGTGTTCGAGACCTAAATTTTACCTCCTCACTTCTTACAGTATCTGTATATATACATAGAAAGTAACTAACTCAATTAGAAGCCTAAAGACCATTCTTATGTGAATATGCAATTGCTATCTGCAGCTTAAAGTGATATGGCAAGGTAATGACTGATCCTTTGGATCAATTTTACACCATTGAACCAGTTGATAAGTGCGGTTAAATAAGTATATACTAATTCAAATATAATAATGCTAATCCTTGAAAAAAAGAGATTGAAACATGTGAAGTGGATTCATTTTTCCACGTGCTTTAATGTGTTGGCTTCATTTCCATCTTCTCTGGATATCAGGATTTAAACAGCTTTTCAGTTCTTATGTTGCATACCAATCAGTTTGTCTAACAAAAATGTCAGAAACATCAGGAAAGACATGTAATAACTGCTATCAAAAATTAAATACACTCTCTGCTCACTGCAGATACTCTCTAACCCCCTGCTTTTCCCTCACAGGGTTCTAATTATTGTTTAGATGTAAATGAACAATTTAGCCTCTCCAGGACTTGTTTCTATTCAATACAAATGTTCCCATTAAGAAGACATTTACCATGAGAAGAATATAAATGAGGGTATTTGTGGAAAGTAATATATATATTGATCAAAGGAAAAGTGAAGCAAAACATTTATTTTTTAGCAGTTTTAAAGTTCAAAGATTCAACTTTTCCTACAAATGTTAGATAGCCTGATGGGAGTTTTTAAAAGCCATATCAGATATTGGGAGTATGGTGGTACTTAATGAACTCTGCCTTTTAAAGATCAATGGATAATTTCATTGAGAAAGGAATTGGATTTTTAAAAATTAACTCAAAAAACAACATCCAAACACAAGAATATACTTTTTAAAAGTGTTTCACCTTTGCTTATATTTAATGATGCTAGAATTCAACAGCTGACCCAACCTGAACTGACTTTGTAATTCTATAGCTACAGAGGTACAAAGATATATTTAACAATCCCATGGTTTCAAACCGACTAAAAGTTTTTTATGGTTTGAGTCACATGAAGCTGTCATATACTGAAACCCTTTAATCAATTGACCCATTTAATCTAGAATTGTCAGCTCTGACTAGCAGCAATATTTCTTAAGGGTTTCAGGCTTAGCTGTATTGGAGATAATCTGTTCTGGTGATCTTCTATCCAAAGTATTCATTTGACCCAACCTGCTCAGCTTCCCAAAGGAGACGGGACTCAATATTTTCATAGTGGAATTAGTGGTAGTCAGTTCAGTTTCACTTACCATATTGGTTACATGGTGAAGGACACTGAGGAACTGTGATATTTCTTCTGTGGATTTCTGTGGAGCAGAATGATCAACAGCTGGAGGTACTGACCAAATTCTATGGCATCCAGCCACATTCTCTCCTATATTACATAGCAACAAAACCAACATATGTGATGAAGAACTTTCCTTTTGGTATTTAAAAAAATTCAAATTAGGTTGCAATTGTACACCACAGAGGATTAGATGCAGAAGCCTCCCATGAATGGTTTTGTATAACTTCTCAAGGAAGGTGTCTCCACTTGATTTTTCAGAGACAACCCTCTCTGTACCGAAGCTCACATCATTCATCAAGCTTCCCTGGCCTTCTGTGATGCATTTTCATGGGGCTCGGATGTCTGCAATGGGGGAGGATGGGGCAGAGAAGTCCAGCACACCCAAGTGCATGTACTCAACTCTGGACCAATCCAAAGGCCATCTCTATCACATTAGATTTGCAAATGAAGTCTCCCTATATCTTCTGTGGTAAAGGTAAGAGGTTTTGGCAAGTCAGTATGCTTTTGACTCACAGCTGCCTCAATAAACCTCATTTACATGTATGATCATGGTCAATGTGCAGCATTAATACTCCCCATCAACGGGAAAGGTTTCATGGCCCCAGTACCCATTTGCATTGCATGCAGAGTGCAATCTATATAGATGCTCCGCAGAATACTGTTGTGCAGACACTGTTTCATTGTTAACTTGCAGAGACAGAAAAGCTGAGATTATCGGGATGGGGGAATGTAGTCAGGGCTGGAGTTAGCATGAGAAGGCTGGTATTTGTTCTGGTGTGCTTTGAATTTTCAAGGCCTTTAGTATGAAACAAAGTCTTCATTATTTGTGTGTGAATTTACCCTTGGTTTTGTTTGTCACTTACTCATGGCATTTATACAATAAAAGCAAGCTTTTATGTGGCAACCACTCTCCTTGTTTTGGCACCATACCTTGATATTATGTCAGTTGAGAGTAGCAAAATAGTCAGCTCCCACATATTTTTATTTATTTATCTTGATTCAGTTAGGTGAATGTCAGATTCATAACAAAGGTATTTTTTTCCTAGTGTAGAACTGCAGATCTAGAAGATGAATAGAGAGGAATAGCTCCTCTCCCACTTCTAATGCTGGGCTTTCACAATTTCTGTAGTGTTCAAGTTCAAGTTCAGTTTATTATGGTCAATGACCAGCTCACGAGAAGAGGGACAGTGGCTTTTTTCTCCCTTTCAGTCAAGGAGGAAAGCCTAATTGGGGGTGGGCAGAGGGTAGAGGCTGCTCAACGAGCACCACCAAAGGCCTCCAAGGCCTGTATGCACATGAGGAGCTTCAATCCAACGCCATTTGAAAGGTTACACGATCCCCATTCTGAGTTCTTAGTGGATTCCAGAGCAATTCGCTCCAAGAATTCATTGACCCTGTTAACTTTGGACCTGATGAAACCTAGCAAATACAATTTGAAATTAGTAGTTCCCCTAAATGTCTAGCTTTACAATCAGGAACGATAAGCATCCAAAAACTTTAACTGATAGTCCAAATATGGGGAAATAACAAAGGAAGCATTCAGAGAACTTAGGACATCCAGGTCTTCTTTCTTCAACTTGGCTTCAAGAATGGAAGGGAAGGGTGTTTACAACTCCACAGTGCTCTTTAATACACACAGCTGATATGGCAGTCTAATTGCACATATTTTCCTTAATGATTATGTTTACCAGAATAAAATGTCAATCTATTTTCATAGATAAATCGTGAATAGATCTTTTGTGCTTTGTGGAATTGGCTTAATTTCTAAAAGTACAAACCTATGTTTCCAGTTGATACATTTAATCTTTTCAATCCATTAATAATAACTTGTACTGTTAGAGCCCAATGTAATCTATTTTTGCTCCTTTCACCCTTCTCAAACTTCAAAAAAGCAAAATGAACAAACAATTTCACATTTTTTTTTAAAAAAACCAAGCATACTCAAGAAATGATTAGATAAAGATCATTCTATTCTGAAATTTTGCAATAAATATTGAGAAATTTTAAACAATCCTGTTTTGCATGTAAACAAATGCACACATTATATATCATCATTTGTACAAATTATTCAAAGTGTAGTTCATTAAAAAAGTAAACACTGCAAAAACGATAGGCCATTATATAGAGAGAAAACGCAGTATAATATAAAATTATGACAGTTATATATTTCAAATGTATTTGAATAATCTTTTGGTTTGCTTTAAAATGTTGTTTTAGAGCTACTTAAACAAATTGTAGAACTATGAGCAAAGGGCCTGAGCCTCAAAATATACATATACAAAAAAGCATGTTCCGAATCTCATCAGTGTTATGCCCTAAGTCATACAGATGTCATTAAAAGAAATTGTGAAACTTAAAAGCGGATATTTGTGAAACTTTAGTTGTTAATTTTGGCTGAATTGTGCCAAATCTATACCATCGATAACACAACCACTTCTATTCTATGTGGATCCTGGGTTCCTTTGCTTCCTAGTTTGTAATAAAACACTGTATTATAAATACAAGATGCTTCGGTCTCTTTGACTTCCTCCATTAGTAATCAATTCATAGGAAGGAATAACCTTGTTTGCACAGACTGCAGTAAGTATTCTGGTATAAATTGTTAGAAGGAAGATACACTGTGACCAGAAGAATACAAGAGCTAAACAGTTAACTTTCCCGATGGGATCATCACAAATTTAGAGTCAAACTTAGGGGGGCGGTGGATTTCCCACCCCTTAGCAAGCAATTCAATATAGCACGTCATCAATTTTGCATACTACTTTCAAATATTTTGATAACCAAACTCCCTCCTCCCGCCCAAGGAAAATAGAAATGTGGCAAACAAATATGCTTCATTTAAAAAGATGATAATGACATGATGATAATTAACAAACCCAAGGTACAGGCGAAAAACACTCTCTCAGTTGCTGCCATTGACAAGTCCTTTTCCAAGCAGTTCCTTGAACATTTTCGCCCGAATTTCTGGACTTGCTAAAATCACCTTTATCTTATTCAGTTTGGACAAAAGCGTCGACAGTTCTCTGTGCAAAGCTTCTTTGATTACATCAGCTTCATGGCTCTTCCCTAGAGGAAAAAACACAGTACAGTACAATACATTTTTGCATATAATTGATTGTTCCCAAGAATGTTATGGGATTCCATTATCAAAACAGATGTCATGTCAGCTTTTGAAAAACAGACAGTTTTCTCCTGATATGTTTTTTTCAAATATAAAAAGTAATGTTTAGCCAAAAAATATCATTTGTATGTGTGCAAATGTTACTTAAAAATGAAGAATAGCAATATGATATTCATGAACAATTTCCATTGACTAACATATTTGGGACAGTAACAGTGCTTAATATATTAGTAGTGACACTTCACAAAACTATTGTTTTCTTCTTTAGTGCAAAAAAAAAAGTCTTCTTTTGAAATTTGCTTCAAGTAAAGAGTTGTTTAGTTCTGCAAAACAGAATGAATTGCATTGTTCTCAGATTTGGCTAAACCATCCTCCTTGGCCACTTGATTTGCATCCACAGGGTACACAAAGACCACAATGAGGATTTTTTTTATAGTTGAGAACATAATGAAGCTGGCATTTTATTAGATTTCAGTCCTTCCTGTCCATTTCTCTGTCTGGCCTTCCTTCTCAGCTTTCAACAGTATGTTTATTCTCAGCAGCACAGACACATGGATCATGAAACTCTGTCATTGGCACTGCCCAGTTCAAAAGAGATGCCTGCTAACAAGCAATGACAATCACATCCCCAGTTAGCTCAGCAGAGCTGACCCAGGGAACAGTTGTGGACATTGGTGGTAGAACCATCCCTCCTTCGCCTTCATTTTCTACTGTCATTCCCATTTTCCACGTTATTGCCAAGGGTCGGCTCCTCAGTCTTCACTGGGGCTCCAAAATCAATCTGTCTGTTTTTGTTTTGCGTTTCTTCTAGATATTGTTGCACAGCCTTGAGGACTGCATTCTCCACCAGTCTTTTGCTGAGGCTCAGTAATTCTGCATCATCTGGTTCTGCCCCTCTTTTCTCACCTATATACCATAATAGACAAAAATCAGTCAACTGGAGAGTAGAGAAGGGGAGATGGCATGCAATATAAACCTATTGGGAATAGCATCCCTCCACCCAGCACCTGAAAATGCAGGCTAGTCTAAAAACTGCATTTCAGTGTCCCTGTATACTTTAGCTCCTGTAATGCTGTGGGTCCCCAGGTGCTTTGGCCTACAACTCCCAGAAATCCCAGATAGTTTACCAGCTGTTAGGATTTCTGGGAGTTGAAGGCCAAAACATCTGGGGACCCACAGGTTGAGAACCACTGTGCTAAAGGGAAACAGTATGAAGCTGCTGCAAAATGATCATAAGCTCTTTTGATACAACTGGAATTCTTTTCCTCCCTGTCATGGAGGCTTCTTGGCAAACTTTGTGCAGAGGGAAGTCTCCTTAGCCTTTCTCTGAGGCAAAAGAGTTTGATTTGTCCAAGCTCGCCCAATGGATCTTCATGACTGAGTAGAGATTTGAAACGTGTGGTATAGTAGTTTGCATGCTGAAATAGGACTCTGAAGGTCAGGGTTTTCTTATTCCTAAGCAACAGCAAAATTATTTACTAACTCTTGCAACTGTTCAAATACCATATTTCACTGCATAATAGTTGTCCTCCCTCCTCCTTTTCCCTTTAATTGTGGTGGAAACTATTACATGGTGAAAAATGTTCCTTTGGGGGCACAACTGCCTCAACCACCAAGTTGCACCCTTGATTCACTCAGCCAGGCACGGGCATGACCATTACGGTAAACTTTAATTATGTTAAAATCCAACAAATATGCATTCTCCATTCACTCAGACATTCATTACACATTTATTAAGTGCTTCAAAAACAACAGTCAATGTGGCAAACGATAATGTTCAAATAAATAGAAATACAGTTACAGGAGGTCCCCGAGTTATGAACAAGATAGGTTCTGTAGGTTTGTTCTTAAGTTAAATTTTGTGTGTGTATAAGCTTTGAATAGCATAGGGAACGGTTAACGTCCCTGTGGTGTTTGTTTTGTTCAGAAGATTTCCCTCACTTTCTGTCCCTGTGACAACTAGATTTTGAAACATTTGGCTTGTTGTGGAAACAAGGACTGGTGATAAAGCTTCAGTGGAGACCCCTTTTCCCCATGACAAGTCTTCCAGTAGTGAATTTTCCTTTCTAGAATTAGATTTCTCTCACTTCTTGTTGTCTCACTCCAGTTCTTAACTATGAGTCATTTGTAAGTCAAATGTTTGTAACTCAGGGACTGCCTGTATAACATAAAAACAATTAGTTTAAAACTTTCCAATAGAAAGCCAGCTCAATTGTTAAAATAATATTTGTTTCATATTACACAGAGGCATCATTTTAAAGTTATTTAATTCCTAAAGCACCTTATTAGTTTCTTAAGCTTTTATTTTCTTACCTAACTGTAGCTTATTTATTTTAAAACTGAAAAATGTATTGACTATTGTGAGTCACATTTTGCTATAAAATAAACAATAGTATCTTTGTAGGACTGGAGCATTCCTACAAAAGAGCATTCTCCGTTGAGTGAAGAATGTTCTTTTGCTGAAAAGGTAAACTGTTTTGTTTTTATTCTAGTAGTACATTACTAATATGTAATCTCAGTTAAATATATTTGTGTGGCTGACATCTTTGGCCCTCCAGATAGTTTGGGGTCCACAATTGCCCTATCAGGGCTTGTACTTGTTGGAGCTGATAGCTGTTGCAGTCCAAAAACATCTGGAAAATCACAGTTGTCCATCCTTGAGGACCAAGGATGATAATGATGCCGCTCTCTAGATGCTGGATTACTCACCAGTAGCTATGATGGCTGGATCTGATGGGGCCTGCAGTACAATGACATCTTCGGGATGGGGAACATAATTACCTTTCCTAAAACAAAAGAATATTGCCTGCCTCTATAAAACTCTGGAGCATCAGACAGTGTGGGTGGAGGGGGGTGCAATATAATACTGGAAGACGACATAAAACTAGAGACTGAACAAACTTTGCTAACATGATAAAATTCTGTTCAACAAGGTGCATGACACTTTGCCAACTAAGAAGAGTACATCAGCAGTAATGCGTGAGATGGGAGGCCGTCTAGGCAAAGGTGGGGGAGTAGCCCAGAAAGGAAGGAATGTAATCCTTCCTAGGAGAAAAACAGCACCAAATACACAAGCAAAACAGCTAGAAGTAATATATATCTAGCATTCTACCACACCTTTCGGGATGCACGGGGGTGGGGGGGTGGGGCACTGGCAGCTAGGGGCAGCTGCCCTCCTAAGATGGGGCCGGTGCTTTTCCCCTTTCATTGCATACATAATCCTGTCTTTCCATTTGATTCAACAAAAGGGAAGGGATCTAATTTGTGCAAATCATTGTGTCTGAGTATGAATAGGAGGAATGTAGGAAAGCTGATGTCATTATAAGAAGACTCCTCAGGAAGAGTTGGGTACTGTGGCAGGAGTTTAGGGATGCCAGTGGATTTAGCCACACATGCTAACCAGAGCTGCCATATGACTCACTGAAACCACCACATGGAATACTATATACAAAAGGTTATTGTAACGGGTGTTGGGAAGTAGGGCTTTTCCATGCATCCGTTTGAAACATAAGTACAATCCAGAATTGTTTACACTGGTTGTTAGGGGGTTTCTGACATTGAAAATAACATTTGGCACTCAAACAAGGCATCTTCTAAAGAGGCAGGCCTAAATATATAGGAGTTCAGTTTAACATAGTTCCATCATTCCACTTTGTTGCTGTTGTTAAGGAATGTTTTTGAATATTTACTATTCATCAAGGTGGTTTTCTTTCCACAGACATACATTTGGAGTGATGCATAAGTGATGCAGGATAATTGCTCTGTCTCATTTGTCTGTTCCATTTTGTTCACTTTGCTTTAAGCAAGGTGTGATGGTTGCAGGAAAATAATTATTAATGAGCCAGCTGTCCGTTTCAGAGAGACATGAGGTTCTAAAACTTTGCTCAGGATCTAAATAAATCATGGTATGCCAAGGAAAACTTTTTCAATAATTTCATCACTTCCTTGACTGTGAGCTCTGCTATGCCTACCTCCTGAAAGAGTGAAATTGTCACTTTGGACAGCTAATTTGCAATCTTGATCACTGTTGTTTGCATAGTACCAAGGAAACTGAGAAACTTTCAGCCTTGGGCACCAAAATAAATCATTTTCAACATGACCTTTGTTTTACACACACACACACACACACACACACACACACACACACACACATTAAGTACAGCAGAAAGGGGAACAATTAGGCAGGCGGAATACTAGTACATCAAGGTCAGACAAAAGGAAGTACTTTTTCACACAGCTCTTAATTAAATAAGGCTGTCAGTGGCTATTAGTTATAATGGCTACATATTACTTCCAGTATCAGAAACAATATGTCTCTGTATACCAGCTGCTTGGGAAATCAACAGGAAGGTGCTAGTGTATTTATGCCCTGCTTGGCATTTTCCCATAGGCATCTGGCTGGGCAGGGTGGGAACAGAGTGTTGCATCTCATAGGCAGTAGTTTTGTTCTGGAAGGGTTCTTCCTTTGTTTTTAACTTAGATACTGGAATATCCATCTGTTCTTGAGTTGAGAGGCATTGCTTGCAGTTCCATCTCCATCAAGGGTAGCAAAATATCTGGATCAAAGTCTTCAGTCCCTTTGTGTTCTTGTATGCAAAGGCAAATGATTTGTTTTTGTCTTTTTATGCGAAGCCATCAACAGGAGCCCAAAAACCGCAAGTGGTCCAGATGTCATTCATGGAAGTCCACGACTTCCAGGAATCTCTAATTTTTAACATGGGGTAAACCAGTTTAGCCTCACATTAGGGAAAGTTGGGAGGCTCCAACATTTTGCTGAAATTTGGAGCATTCACATTTTTGGCAGCACGGGTGACACAACTAGCTCCAATGTGAACTCATCTGCTTTACACATAGATCATTGCCATCATCGCCTTTTCCCTGTGCTCATCAGGAGAGCTCCTGGCTATCATAAATGCACTTGCGTGACCAGGAAGGAGGTGAAATAATCCCCTCCTTCTCTATGGTTGCCCATGCTGATGTCAGCAAACACACCCAGTGATGGCTAGGCTTCTCCTACAGCCCTGCAGCCATCTAACAGCATCAACAGAAATAGTAAGAGTCCAGTGGGGCTGATTTAGTTTTGGCCCTTGCGGGATCAGCACACAGTGTGTGGCCACCTCCAGGGCCGGCCCATAGTATTGCTATTCCATATTTGCCACAAATTAAGCAATCAGTGTAGAAAAGCTTCCTGACTTTGACAGAATAGTATGCATGGCAGGTGCACTATACAATGGATTTGGAGACTTGCAGATTTAGCTTGTTTTCTCTCAACGTTTTAATCTAGGATGCTGCTGCTCAAACACTACTGTGATGACTCATCTTAAAGCACTAAGCTCTCTTATGCTATTCTGTGAAATATGCATCTCTTAAAAGTCAGCTCAGTTTTCTAAAAGTCTCCCCTCCCTGTTTCTTTCCTCAGGAGTATGTCTGTGCTAGCCAATTTTCATGCTATTTGTACTAACATACAGTGGGAGTAGCTTGAGCACTCTAACAGGGTATCCTGTCACTTCCACCTTTTGTTGCAGTGAAATTAGTACATCATAATCATATCATATGTTCTCCTAATATGAGGATTTTTTGCACCCACCCCAATTTCATTCAGCCAAGACATTGCTCTGTTATACTTTAACAGTTTAATTACAACTTCATTAAAATAGTTGTGTACATACAAATACAATGAAACTTTATTTATAGCTCGCCCTATGTCCCCAAAGGGACTCAGGGCGGTTTACAACAAAATAAACAGTGGCAAATATTCAATGCCAACAGTAATATATAAACAAATTTTTTAAAAAAACAACTCAATCTATATATATATATATAAATGCTCTGTGCATAATGAGTACCTTAAAAACAAAAGAACCAATGAACAAAATCACACCAAATTTGGCAACAAAACATCTCACAACACAAGGAGTGACCATCACTCAAAAATTATGATTTTGTCATTTGGGAGTTGTAGTTGCTGGGATTTATAGTTCACCTACAATGAAAGAGCATTCTGAACTCCATCAACGATGGAATTGAACCAAACTTGGCACACAGAACTCCCATGACCAACAAAAAATACTGGAAAGGTTTGGTGGGCATTGACTTTGAGTTTGGGAGTTGTAGTTCACCTACAGCCAGAGAACACTGTGGACTCAAACAATGATGGATCTGGACCAAACTTGGCACAAGCACTCAATACGCCCAAATATAAACACAGATGGAGTTTGGGGGGAAATAGACCTTGACATTTGGGAGTTGTAGTCACTGGGATTCACAGTTCACCTCCAATCAAAGAGCATTCTGAACCTTACAAACGACAGAATCGGGGCAAACTTCCCACAAAGAACCCCATGACCATCAGAAAATACTTAAGGCCATCCAATCCAACTCCCTTCATCAGGGCAAGAAAAAGTAATCAAAGTCTTCCTGACAAAGAGCCATCCAGCCATAGATAGATATAGATAGATAGATATGATTCACACACAGATATAATATCATAGATTTGAAAGGGATTCTTAAAGAAGGACAATGATATCTTGCATGTTCCAGGGTGGGCAAAACAGACACTCTCCACATCAACACTGACAAAGAAACAGCAAGAAATACTGTTTACCCACAAGCATTAAGAAATTACATATATTAGAAACCATCACTTTCTCATTACTTTGTATTCCAGATCACCAGACTGGGCCACAGCAAAGTGTGGCAGCGGGGCAGCTAGTAGATTATAAAACCACTTAAGTAACACAACTGATTTAACAAATAGCCTTGGAAAGAAGATCCTCCTTGCAATGCTTTTATTCCTGCTCAATCTCCCTTTTCCTCCATGTCCTCTGTTTTTTTAAGAAGAATTAGTAGTGTGTCTGCAATAAATAATGCAATAAACTTTGAGCTGGAAAACAATGGGATTCTGCTGTAGCTGAATGAACCGGCCTATAACAGGCAAAGTGAACAGCAGTTGCTCCAGAATCTCTAACTGAGCATTAATGGACAACAAATAAGGGTTAAAAAAACCAACCAAAAAAAACAAACAGATAAGCCTGCCTTACTAGTTACTGCAAGTGCATTAAAATGCAGAGGTCTATAACTTTGGCTAGCAAAATGGAAACAATAAGATGCTGGTGAAATTTAAAATCAGGTATCATAGGGTTGGAAGAGAACTTAGGAGCATGTAGTCCAATTCTTTGGCTTGCAGGAATATAAAATGAACAGCTTTTACTGTTCATTGTACTTCCAAATATTTAGGTGGAATCTCATTTTTTATTTGACTCAATCATCCCTGAGGCATTTTGGAAAAAGCTTTCAAGTGATTTCTAGAAGGTTCAAAATAATTTTGTTTACATATGCAAGGTTTACCTGACAGGATTCGCATGTTGTTAGTTTTGAATAAAAGGTTTACTGAAACATGTTGAATTAGGTTTTTTAAAACTACCCCAGTCCTGCTGGACCATTACCAATACCCTGTCACCATCACCACTGCCAGATGGCTGTAGAGCTCTGTGAAAGCTCCTGGCTATTACAAGTGCATCATACTGATATCAGCTGAGGTGTCCATACAACCAGGGAGAAGGTAGGGAGTAGTCTTCCCCCAGCCATATGAACCTCAAGCACTTGACCAACCAAAAAGTTTACTCCAATGTTACGAAGATTGCCAGACTTTATATGACATACTGAAGACACCAATAAGTGAACAATGGCAGCGTGATGTTCTGGTTCCAAATGGTGGAGATGTTCTGGGATGAAACATCATAAAACCTTGCCCCAGAGAAGGGGAAACCCCACTGGAACGAGGCTGTTGTTGTTTTGGTGCCATGTGTAGTTCAGGCAATGAGAAAAAGGTTTTTTTCGTGTACAGATAGCACTGAATATACCAAATAAAATGTAACAAAATTTCCTCTTTGTTAGGGCTTTGTTAGAGCTCATGCTTTGCATCAATATGGCTTAAATCTGCATCCAGACATAACAAAATTCCAAATGCAAGTGAAACATGATGAAGTAGAGGGATTAAATTTGTAACTTCTGTTTATCTTACTATAGTTAAGTAAAATAAACAGCCTCACTGACAAAAGAGAGCTATTAACATTTGCAAACACATCTTGAATAAGTGATAATCTGTACCAAACAAACTGGCATGAAATTTGGACTCCACATAGTTTTCTGCATCACCAGATGATAAGATTGGCCTGAAACCTAAACAATTAGAACAAACCTCTTTTGAGAGTGGCTGGTCAGAATGAGATCTTTTCTTTTAAGAGCTGAGAACAGCATCTTTTATGAGAGAGACTGCCCTATTTTACAGAGGAGTTGTGCTAAAACAAAGAATGACTGCATGGCACTAAAATAAATAAAACAAATCAATAAGATCTATGGTAGCAAAAACTAGGTTATATTTCATTTCTGCAACTTATTTTAACTTTTTGAAGATTCCTCACTTTCACATAACTGGCTGCAATTGCACGGAAAGCATAAATGTGACCTTGAAAAGTCACTGGTCTGGGTGTGATGTGGTTAAGCCATTATGCGTAAGCGAGAAAGCGAGAGAGGCAGAGAGTAATGGAAGATAAAAACAGAGCTTGGAAAGTTACTTTAAAATGAATTAGTTACAATTATAGTTCCAAAACCCCCAAACTAGTGATATCCAAACTCAATTTAAAAACTTATTTAAGTTTTCTGTATTTCTCAAATTTAAACAAATTAATGCTTTATTTTTCTGAAAGTCTGACTATAATGAGCTATTGACCTGTGCTACCAAATGCTCTCTCCTTCCATCTACTTTGTTGCCTCAACATTTACAATATAGCACAAGCACACCAAAAGTCACCACCTGAAGCACGTGATATTCCTCCTTTGCTGTTGAATGATGCCATGCTTATCATTCCAAATGCAACTAAATATTATACCAAGCAAACAAACAATTATCAGTTTTAAAACATCTTTGTATGAGGAAACATTAGTCTTGAAAGCTAGAACTGAGATTTTTGTACATTTCAGGCTGGTCTGGTAAAGATATTGCCACAATATTGATACTTAAATTGTTATGTACTTATGTTTTTTCTTACTGAAAAGGAAGTAATTATAAGCCTCTACCTCTGGTGTCTGTGCATTTCCACATATACAAATGCTGACTACAAGAAAACATCACTATTCCTTGAGTGTGATTCGCAGCCACAAATCCCCCCATACACTGCATTATGGATATCTTGTAAGAATAGCTAAACCAAAGCATAATCTCCAAAGTACAGTCGTTTAGAGATAAAGTCCTTAAAATTATGGCTTAACACAACATAACATAAAGATAAATGCTGCTTTGCAGTCATTGTAAGAATAGAAATAAAAATGTGAGTTGTTTGAAACCCACGCAATTAGCTATGCAAGCTTTTGTAATATAAATCCTGACTTCTCATACAGTGGATTCAAAATTCCCAGGCAAAATCTGGTGTGTATTTGCATTCAGGTGGGCCCAAGAAATGTTGTTCTTCCTAAAAAGCTGGGCCACAATGATATATGTGGGAACATACACAGAGGCGGCCCTAGGTAATTTTCAACGGTAAGCGAACAGTATTTTGCCCCCCCCCCCCAACCAATCACTGATATATATTGTCTGTTTGTTGTGGGGGTTCTGTGTGCCATATTTGGTTCAATTCCATCATTGGTGGAGTTCAGAATGCTCTTTGATTGTGGGTGAACTATACATCCCAGTAACTACAACTCGCATATGTCAAGGTCTATTTTCCCCCAAGAGTGCCTCAAGAGCGCCCCTGGGCAAAATCAACTATTCTGCGAATGCTTACTTTGCGTAATGCGTTGAGCCGCCTCTGAACATACACTGTGGCCAATAACCAAAAGAATACAGTGTGAAAATGAAAATAGCACGATTTACTTTGTTGTTGTTCATTCGTTCAGTCATCTCCGACTCTTCGTGACCTCATGGACCAGCCCACGCCAGAGCTCCCTGTTGGCCGTCACCACCCCCAGCTCCTTCAAGGTCAGTCCAGTCACTTCAAGGATGCCATCCATCCATCTTGCCCTTGGTCGGCCCCTCTTCCTTTTGCCTTCCACTTTCCCCAGCATAATTGTCTTTTCTAGGCTTTCCTGTCTCCTCATGATGTGGCCAAAGTACTTCAACTTTGTCTCTAGTATCCTTCCCTCCAATGAGCAGTTGGGCTTTATTTCCTGGAGGATGGACTGGTTGGATCTTCTCGCAGTCCAAGGCACTCTCAGAACTTTCCTCCAGCACCACAGTTCAAAAGCATCTATCTTCCTTCGCTCAGCCTTCTCTAAGGTCCAGCTCTCACATCCGTAGGTTACTACAGGGAATACCATGGCTTTGACTAGGCAGATCTTTGTTGTCAGTCTGATGTCTCTACTCTTTACTATTTTATCGAGACTGGACATTGCTCTCCTCCCAAGAAGTAAGCGTCTTCTGATTTCCTGGCTACAGTCTGCATCTGCAGTAATCTTTGCGCCTAGAAATACAAAGTCTGTCATGGCCTCCACGTTTACTCCCTCTATTTCCTAGTTGTCAATCATTCTTGTTGCCATAATCTTGGTTTTTTTTTTTAATGTTTAGCTGCAACCCGGCTTTTGCGCTTTCTTCTTTCACCTTGATTAGAAGGCTCCTCAGCTCCTCCTCGCTTTTGGCCATCAGAGTGGTGTCATCTACATATCTGAGGTTGTTAATGTTTCTTCCAGCAATTTACTTTACTAGCCCTCTAAAGAATGTATCATGGCCCAAATCCAGTTTGTGCGTACATTTGACCAGCAGCATGTTGATATCTACGGGCCTCAATTTGCACTTCTCCCTGGAATACATTTGGTGACTCTAAGCAAGTTCTTTTCCCATTTTAGCCAGTAGCTTGTTTCACATAATAGCCAGCTGGATCTGAGAAGTTTACAAGCAGGTTAGGAGGCCAATAGAGATTTACTTGTATTTGCTCAATAGTACATTTTCTTTATTTTCTTAGGAAACTCAGTCAAGAAGGATAAACCAGTAGCAAGGCATTTGTGCAGTTTTCTCTCAATATTCACACATCCCAAAGTCTACAGGGAGTAATTTTGTACAAAACATGGCTTTTACATTGAAAATTTCCAGTAAAAGACCCATATGGATCTCTGCTCAGAATTCCTAGGTCTACTTTGGAATGTATGAATATATGGATAATATTGTTCAAGAATTACTCATATTACTCCACAGCAGAAAGAACAATCTCCAAAGACTGTTTGTTCTTGTACACAAGAATGTATACTGTAGCATACTTGGAATCGCTCAGTAAATGTGTATGACTGCTAACCATCTCCACTATGAGAAGACACCATCTATCACAGCCTTAGGGATAAACATTTCAAGTAAATAGAATCATTATTATAATAATGTTTGTACTGAGTTAAATCTAGCAGTAGAATTCAGATGGTTTGGAGACATGGTCACACGCTTGCACCGCTACTCATTTTGCTCTTCTAACTCCCACATTGATTTAATGATCTTCCAGCCTTTATAAGTCTCAAAATGCTTAGTATGAGTAAATTTCAATTAAACTATAAGGGATAAAACATGCATCTTCATTTCACGCAAAAATCACGAATTGCCTTTTCTTCGATAAATGTTGCTGTGAATTTCTTTCTCTGAAAAGGAAATGCCAGCATTGCTATGCTTAAATTAAATTCTGAGAGCTTGGAAAATACTTATATGCACTTTTATTTTATAAAAGAAAATCTGGCAGTCTGACTTCTGGTCTTTTTAATCATAATTTTTTTGTTAAAATTTAAAGAGATAAAAATAAAGGTGAAAAGGAATAAAGCCACAATAATTTGAGAATGAAATGGGACCAAAATTCAAACATTTATTTTCCCTTTTAGGGACATGTAACTTTAAAAGTTTGGGTAAAATGTAATTCTGCAAAACAGCTTCCAGTATTTGTTTGGAAGATTGAGACATTTCTGAAGCAGATATTGGTGACATGCAAAGTGCTGAAGGAGAATGAGAAAATAGGGAAGATGTCTTCTGGGCCACAAGATGGAGTTGGACATGATTTTATCTTGGTGAATTGGCTTATATGTGTTTATTTTATATGTTTTAATGTCATTGTTTATGTATGATGTTTTAGACTGTATTTTTCACATTGAATCCTTGCTGCTAGCCAGTCTAAGTCCCTCTACAGAGGTAGAGAAGATTGGGATACAAAAGTTTTAAATAAATAAATAAATAAGATTAAGCCCCATGGGGACTCCCTGACATCAATTGTCAAACCTTTCTAGATCATTGGAACACCTTTGATTTTCACTAAGCTTTGCACTTGGAGCAGCCACAATTGAGTTAGACTAGTGAGAAATGCCAGCCTTACCAAATGGAAAGGGCTAATGCTATAGTAGTTTTGCTGTTTGGCTTTTCTATACTGGAGAAGTGGCTTCTACAACACTATAGGGAGACATTAAACCAACTCACCCCATGTAGTCATAGTGCTAAGTTTGACATCACTGTGCTACACTCATATGGAGTTCCTAGTTTTGTAATTTAGGGAGGAACATTTGCAGTTCTCTGCCAAAGAATTTTAGTGCCTTGGCAAAATGGAAACCCCAGGATTCTTTATGAGGAAAATGATTTCATATGATGCAAGGTTGCATACGGGCACCTTTCCTTTTTAAGTTTTTCATAATGATATTGTGCATCGCCTGAACACTGATAAAAATCTTACTCCCACCCAATCAATTTCTAGAAAAAGATTCTCAGAAGTAGATGATATGGCACTCCTCTCTCATACTCAAATTGGACTTAGAAGACTCCTGGTAAATCTGGGTGTATATCATTCAGGCATCAAATTGGAAATCAAGTATGACAAGACCAAAGTTGCAGTCTTCAGAGGTGGAGCTAAGAAGTACAACTGGTGTATTTGGCATAATAAAACAGAACAGGTAACCCTGTATTATTACTTGAGCATGTTATTTGGTATCAGTAGGATGTGATTTTTCAAGTGGAAAGCTGCCTGGGTATGGAAAATGTGTTAATGATAATTTTGGAGATCCAGACCCCTGAATTTCTGTGAAAGCAGGCAGACTCTTTCTGATAGCTTTGGGCTTTTCCATGGCTTTTGACATTGTGGACTATCCAGTCTTACTGAATGGCTTACAGTAACAAGTAAACATTAAAGGATGTTTACAGTTTTATATTTCTTTGATTATCTCGGCAAGTCCCACAAATATGATCTGGATCTGTTCCATTCAACATCTGGGAACAGCCCAAGAGCATAGTACACATATATTTTGTGACTGGTGGGTTCAGCCTATTACCCTGAATAGTACCCTGAATAGTTCCTGCAGTAAAGTCTCTTTTTACAGCCATGGTCAATGTCAGTTTGCTGAGGAGATCTCATTCAAGATAACTTTGTTTAGGGTATTTGTTTTCTTTATTCATGGCAGTCAAGTTCAGGATATGTTCTCCTCAGAGCTAAATATTTGCTGAACTACCCAAACATGCCAGAGCAGTCTGGAGGCATTTTGAAATATTTGTAAGGTCCTGTCTGAAATAGTATACTGTTTCTTTTTACCTGATTCCCATTCACTGGCTATTTATAGATAAAGCATATGATTATCAAACTGAATTGCCCTCTGTTTAATCCATTGTGGAATGATTCTACTGCTTTGGAAGGGGAATATAGCCACAGAAATTCAGGGGTCTGGATTTCTGATGCAAAAGGTTGCTACACTGGAAGCTCATACTGAGTACCAATGGAATACATTCTGTAACCTCCTAATTAGATTTTGCACCAGGACAAACCTTTTTTGTAAAATAGATAGTCAGCTCTGTTAGAGTTGTCATTAACTAGCAACTGCTTGGAAAATGTTCCCAGAAAGAAATGCATTTGGGGTTAAATATGCTATAATTTCCAGTTCAATGTGAGAAATGTAGGTCATTATTCTTAGCAGATCAAACAAGCGCTACACACATCAGTGAAAAGACAAAGAAATCAGCGCTGATATACCGATTGCCCTCGAAAAATCTGTGATGATCTAACTTCATTGCTTCTCTGGGTAGGTCATTATTTTGCGGTCCAGTTGCCATTCACTGGGACCCCTTTTCAATTATAAAATATTAATGCTTTTATGCACTGACAACATTTGTGCTAGCTGAAATCAAATGTTAGTAGCATTTTACCCTTCCCCTGCCTAATGGTAGATGAAAATGCTACTCTTTAGTGCTTTTGCTTTTCCTTTTTAAGAAAGTAAAGTTGTGCTGTTCAATGTTTTTGAGAAGTATGTAGAATATAACCACCTTTTAAAAAGGAAAAAAATTGCAGAGCTCCCATGCATCATGTTTAATAGGCAGTGTCTAGTTTCTAAGGCAAAAATTGAGGGGAATTATGTGCCATCCAGATGTCTTGCAATGCACAAATTCTAGTGATCTCATCCAGCATTGCTACTGATGAAAAAGGCTGGAAATTATCTATATATTATAATGCAATTCCAACCTTCTCTAAAATCCTGATGGATCAGACCAAAGGCCTGACTAGTGCAGGATTCTGCCCACATAATGTTCAACCAGTTGCCTAAGGAACATTCACAAGCAGAACATGAGTTCTGTGCCCTCCAGGTTGTGTTCTCTGACAACCACTACACAGAGGCTTATTGTCTTTGATATTCTGATTGCAGATAGCCATTTTAACTAGTAATGTTTATAGTATTACTTTCCAGAAATGTTTCTTGTCCCTTTAAAAATCTGACCAAGATCGTTGTTAGTGTCATTGTCATGTGCTTTCACTTATGTTATGTGCTTTCATTCATGTTACAACAGCTGTGAAGGCGGAAGAAGGCTGCAACAGACTGAGAAGCCACCGTCATCGTGTTAACCATGCCACTGATTGAGACCCTCATTCTGTGAAGACTGTGTATTGATCAGCTGTGAACTGACCTCCACACATTTTTTAAAAAACTCATGCACAGGTGTTCTCCAATACATATAAAACCAAACCAACAAAACTCCCATGATAATCAGCAAGTGGCAACGAGGGCAGGACTGTGAAATCTGGAAGCCCCTAGTCACAGATTGACACATGGGCGGTGGATATGGATTCAGTCACTCTACCTCAAGATCTGAAGCAGTAGAGTAGTTTGGCAGCTGTATCCATGACTGAGCAGCCCTTTTGAGGACCCACTCTGCTCACTCCATACAAAGAAGGGACTAGAAAAGGTGCACTAAACATAATCTACCTCTCTTATCCCTGACTGGACTGCTGCGACGCCATCATGCAGCCAAAAAAGAAAAATGAACTTTGGAAAATGGAATATACAGACACTGTTGGACAACACAGGCAGTGAACACCCTGAATGCAGGACTGCTATTTTGCAAGGGAGCTGGGATGCTTTAACAATGACACAGCAGCACTTCAGGAGACCTGGAGAGCAGGAGAGGGACAGCTGAAGGAAGAAAAAGGAGGCTACACCTTCTGGAAGGGACTGGCTGAAGAAGAACAAAGAATACACGGAGTCTGCTTTGCTATTAGAAACAACCTGGTGAAGCCCCTATTCAAAACACACATTGGCATCAATGAACGACTTTCAACCCTCCTAATTAACCTTGCCAAAACCAACAGGCAACTATTGTAAGTGCCTATTCATGAACACTAGATGCTGATGAAGACATCAAGGAAACTTTTACTGTCAGCTGGACACCATCTTATCAGAGATACCTAAGGAGGTCAAAATCATCCTCCTGGGAGATTATAATGGAAGAGTCAGACGAGACGTTGACCTGTGACCCGGGACCATAGGAAAACACAGGGCTGGAAGCAATTAGAATGGCATCCTGCTTCTCACCAAATGTGCGGAACACAAATTTGTCATCACCAACATGAACCGTCTACAGATGTCATACTTAAGTCCTAGAACGATCCATCAGAATTACCTCTGAAAAATCCTACAAATCTCTTGGGAACACAGGCGGACAACGTCTGGTCTCCAGTCATAGTCAAATATTCATTAATTTAAGATCTCATAAAGAAATACCTCATTTTATCTATACTGAATCTCTCAACACGGAAATTCAGAAAATGACTTGGATTTCTGGCATTAAGAGAAAGAACAGAACAAAAATGTCTTCCAATTCACTTTCCTTCTCTTTTCTTCACATTATTCATAAGTTTATACACCTCTCTCGGGATCACTTTTACTTTTTTCTCAGCTAATCAATCCCAAATGTTGCAAAACATTTTCTTATCTGGAGTTGCTCCAGTTCCTTGATTTTCTGTATTGATTATGGCAATGTACAAATTTAGATCTACAACTGAAAAGAGTTGTGATACCTCATAAATTGGGAAAGTGGAAGGGTACACATAATAAATGAGGAATATAGTAAGAAGAAAATAATTATATAGTAAGAATTAATTTGATGTTTCCATCAATAACATGCAAACTATAACACCAGAATCAAATTCTGCTCATGCTGATGAGCACTGGCACAATAATTTGAGATGATGGCTTTCTCATTAGAAATGACAGAGACTCGTCACACTTGTGTTTTTAGCCTAGCCTTTTACTGCACAAATCTATGTATGCCTACTGAAAGCTAACCTCTGCTGAGTGTATCGGGACTTGTTTTTAGGGAAGCGTGATTAAAATTACAGGCTTACATTTTATTTATTTACTCTGGTATATGTACCAACATCTCTTCCCTGGTTATGAACATTTCATTGAAAGAGCCAGTTGCCTTTTCTTCCGATTGTCTCAAGATAGTCTCAAGGCTACTTTGTTCTGCTTCCTGAAAAATTCTGTCTTACTTGCCAGGGCAGTTATTGCTTCTTATATACATTGAGATCATATATTTATCATATATTTATTTATTATTTATTAACTTTATTTGTACCCCGCTAGCATCTCCCGAGGGACTCGATGCGGCTTACACAGGCCGAAGCCTCAGAACACAATACAGTAAAAACATAACACAACAATAAACAAAGCAAATCAAAATAGTTAAGCAGAATAACAACAACAGTGACAATACATCAGGACACTTTAAAACTGGGCCGGCCAGAGCAATGGGGTACAGGGTTAAAAGTGGTGAAATGGCAGGAGGCACGTAGGATTAAAATAGTGCGGTGTGCAGCAATATTAATTGTACTAAAGTGCTTCTAGGACTTGGGATGGGGAATTCCTAATCTGAGAAGGCACATCGGAACAGCCAAGTTTTTAGGTTCTTTCTGAAAGCTGCTAAAGTAGGGGCCTGTCGAAGATCTTTTGGAAGGGCGTTCCAAAGTCGGGGGGCCGCCACAGAAAAGGCCCTGTCCCGTGTCCCCACCAAGTGCGCTTGCGACGTGGGTGGGATCACGAGCAGGGCCTCCCCAGATGACCGGAGCGAGCGTGTGGGTTCGTAGATGGAGATGCGGTCACGCAGGTAGGGTGGTCCCAAACCGTTCAGGGCTTTGTAGGTGAGCACCTGCACCTTGAATTGGGCTCGGAAAATAAACGGCAGCCAGTGGAGCTCCTTAAACAGAGGGGTAGACTTCTCTTGATAATGAGCCCCGGTTAGCATCCTGGCTGTTGCCCGCTGGACCAATTGAAGTTTCCGAGCCGTCTTCAAGGGCAGCCCCACGTAGAGTGCATTGCAGTAATCCATTCTAGAGGTGACCAAGGCATGGACCACCCCGGCCAGATCAGCCTTCGCGAGGTACGGTCGCAGCTGGCGCACAAGTCTCAATTGTGCAAAGGCCCTCCCGGATACCGCCGACACCTGAGCCTCAAGTGTGAGCGAAGAATCCAAGAGGACACCCAGACTGCGGACCTGTGGCTTCAGGGGGAGTGTAACCCCATCCAACACAGGTAGCCACCCTATACCCCGATCCGGTTTACGATCGACCAGGAGGACCTCTGTCTTGTCAGGATTGATCCTCCTCATCCAGATCGACACAGCGGCCAGGCACTCGTCCAGCACCCGAGAGGCCTCCTTGGAATTAGGTGGAAAGGAGTAGTAGAGTTGTGTGTCATCCGCATAAAGATGGCATCCAACTCCAAAACTCCGGATGACCTCTCCCAGCGGTTTCATGTAGATGTTGAAAAGCATGGGCGACAAAATAGAGCCTTGCGGGACCCCACAGGTCAAAGGCCAGGAGTCTGAGCAGGCGTCACCCAGCTTCACCATCTGGGTTTGTCCCTCGAGGAAGGACCAGAGCCACGACAAAACCGCGCCCCCAAGGCCCATCCCAGAAAGACGACCCAGAAGGATACCATGATCGATGGTATCGAAAGCCGCTGAGATGTCCAAGAGAACCAACAGAGTCACACTCCCCCTGTCCAGCTCTCTGCGGAGGTCATCCACCAAGGTGACCAAGGCTGTCTCGGTGCCATGACCAGGCCTGAAACCAGACTGTGACTGATCTAGGTAGTTGGTATCGTCTAAGAAGCTCTGAAGCTGGGAGGCGACCACCCGCTCCAGCACCTTACCCAAAAAAGGGAGGTTAGAGATTGGCCTGTAATTGCTCAGCACCGTGGAGTCAAGGGAAGCCTTTTTGAGGAGTGGACGAACCACAGCCTGTTTCAAACCAGATGGAAAAATCCCTTGCTCCAATGATGCGTTGATAATCAATACAAACCAATCAACCAGCCCCTCCCTGGCTGATTTAATGAGCCAAGATGGGCACGGGTCTAGAGATGAGGTGGTCGCCCTCACAGCCCCAAGAATCTCCTCCACGGTTTCAGGAAGAACAAGCCTAAAAGAATCCCACAAGGTTGGACAAGCAGATGCCTCCGTCACCTCTTCTGGCACTGCGATGAAATTGGAGTCGAGCTCGAGGCGTATCTGGGCGACTTTACCTGCAAAATGGTGTGCGAAATCGCGACACCGAGCTGCTGGGTCATCAGTGACCTCCTCCACCACAGGTGGGTGGAGGAGTTCTCCCACGACCCGAAACAGCTCAGATGATCTATTTGCTGCAGACGCTATACGGGTGGTCGTGAATGATTTCCTGGCCATCCGTATAGCCACGGAGTATGCCTTAAGAGAGGCTTTAGCCCGTGCTCGATCAGACACGTCCCGAGATTTCCTCCATTTGCGCTCTAGCCCCCTTCTCGTATGCTTCATCACAGTCAGCTCCCCGGTGAACCAGGGAGATGGCCTGTCACGACGCAACGAGATGGGGCATTCGGGTGCGATCATATCTATCGCCCTGGACATCTCCCTGTTGTAGAGAGTCACCAAGGCGTCGATAGAATCGCCAGGCTCCAAGGCAGGAAGAACCCCAAGATTCCTCAGGAATCCATCCGGATCCATCAGTCTCCTAGGGCGGACCATTTTAATCTGTCCTCCACCCCTGCGGAGGTTAAGAGTCGCAGTAAGTCTAAAACTGATCAGATAATGATCAGACCATGACACCGGAAGGATGTTTTGTTCTTCCACTCTAATCATTTTGTTGTCCGCCACGAAAACAAGGTCAAGAATGTGTCCAACTTGATGAGTGGGACCAGATATTATTTGTGACAGTCCTATGGTCATCATGGTGGCCATAAAGTCCTGAGCTGCACCAGATAGGGTGGTCTCAGCGTGGATGTTAAAATCTCCCAGCATCACCAGGCGCTGGGAAACCAAGGCCGAATTAGAGATCACCTCCGCTAGCTCAGACAGGGAAGCTGCTGGGTCATGGGGTGGGCGGTACACCAGCAGGAACCCCACACTGTCACGGCTCCCCACCTTCAGGTGGACACACTCAAACCCAGAAGCCTGCGGAACAGCTCATCTGATCATGGCGATGGATTGCCGAAAGACTACTGCGACCCCTCCTCCCCGCCCCTATTGTCTGGCCTGCTGATGCACTCCGAAACCTGGTGGACATAACTGAGTGAGATTTACTCCCCCCAGCTCGTCCAGCCAGGTCTCGGTGATGCATGCCAGATCCGCCCTCTCATCCAGGATCAAGTCCTGGATGGCCGCGGTCTTACCATTAACGGATCTGGCATTAATCAGCAGGACCTTAAGACCAAAGGGACTGCCATGGAGCCTACCACTACCCACCTTCTCCAGGCTCGCAAGAACTCTGTTGCGCTTCTCCCTGAGATGTTGGTGACCCACTCTTCTCCTCCCCCACACGACTTGGATGGCACCCCCTTCCTCCGGAACCCCCCCCCCCCTACATGGCCGGAACCTATGACTAGTCAGCTCTCAGAAGAGGAAGTCGGGCTGGGGAATAATCTCCCTTGGGTGTTGGGTAGGGATGTTTCTGATGTTGAGATAGATAGTGAGACATCAAGGGAGCTGAGTGGGCTGAATAAGGGAAGTGTTCTTGAGCGGAGGAGTGTGGCTGGTTGAGTGGGGGCGACCGGGGCAGATGGGGTCTCAAAATGGTATGAACCAGGAGGGGAGGCCCTAACCGGGGAGCTAATTGTGGAGTTCACACGGGGACCTGATGGAGCATGGCAAGAAGGAACCCTGGAAGCAAACAAGGGGCGTATCTGAGGGTCCACAACTACCCTTCTAATGGTGATGCCCCATTTCTTTAAGACAGAGCGCTTTGCCATTAGCTCTCCAAGCCATGAGTTGTCTTCTGGTGTTATTTGAAGACGGGTGGAGCGGTCAGATGATTGGTAGTCCCTCCATAACCACAGTATGGCTTCTAGTCTTATTTCCTGTGATCCTTTACCCAGGATTTGGGCCAAGGAGTTACAAACTGCCCTCTTAGAGGTCCATCTGCCTCTGTTTACCATTAGGTCAGCAATGTCCACCGCAAAATTGTCAGTTAGGAGATGTTGGTCCTGGGTGCAAGCTGCGGTTGGCTGAACCAAAAGGTCTGATGTTGTATTATTGATTGTCTTCTGAGCGGTCATCACAGTCCGCTGCCACTCCAAAGTGTTCTCAATCCTATACATGCCCAAAGATTCTCTCCTTCCCTCAGTCAACTCATCATTCATTCCTCCTTCCACCCCGTGATCCCCATGGTCCAAAGTGCCTCTCTGCCCATTTTGGCACAAGTCCTTAGCCGGATCTGCACACAAAAAGTTATCAGTCTTTGGGGGATATGATTGCACTGGAATTCCTGAGAAAGAGGCAAAACCTCTAAGGAGGTGGTCCATTTTCTCGTTTAAAAACCTGAGTTGTAACAACACATGATTAAACGATTCCCTCAGGAGGTCGTAAAAGTGCAAAAGATCATTCTTCGCATGAGGCTCTGCTTCACCCATTCCTATGTCTAAAAGGTAGCTCACACAACACTCGTATCTAAACACTCCCACCAGCTTACATTCGCCTTCAACTTCCGGCACAGTCGGCCACTCCCAGGCACTCCGAAAGCCCACACACTCCTCTCTTTCCCACAATTCACTCGACCAACCAACACTAAACCTGCACTCTCACTCACTAGACTAAACTCACCCAGCAATCATCCACACTTCCTATGCGACTCTTTTTATTACAACCACTAGTCTAAACACACTCAGCTACCATCCACACCTTCCTATATGGATGCTTCTTGTCACAGGCAGTCTCATGCGCTCTCCTGGGCCTCTTCGCCTGACCCACCCCCGCAATCCTATCCTCATCAATCAAATCCTATATACCTCCTAACACACTCTCAGCAGTCGGGACATACAACGTGTAACATAAAACATACAGCCAAACTATACTATATCAAAATACTAAAAATAACTAGCAAAAGAGAAAGTAAGAAGAAAAATAAAATAAAGTTAAAAATAAAAATAAAAATAACAAGAACAAAAAAAGAGTCAGATGGCGACAACAGCAGTTCCCTCCGGTGCAAAATGCTCAAAACAGCATTGCTTCTCTCCCCTCCGCGAAGGCAGCGGGAGGGGGGCGCTCAGTGGCGGCGGGGCCCAGCAGGCCCGATGGAGGGGGCCTTGCTTCTCTCCCCTCCCCCAAGGCAGCGGGAGGGGGGCGCTCGGCGGCGGCGGGGCCCAGCAGGCCCGATGGAGGGGGCCTTGCTTCTCTCCCCTCCCCCAAGGCAGCGGGAGGGGGGCGCTCGGCGGCGGCGGGGCCCAGCAGGCCCGATGGAGGGGGCCTTGCTTCTCTCCCCTCCCCCAAGGCAGCGGGAGGGGGACGCTCGGCGGCGGCGGGGCCCAGCAGGCCCGATGGAGGGGGCCTTACTTCTCTCCCCTCCCCCAAGACAGCGGGAGGGGGCGCTCGGCGGCAGCGGGGCCCAGCAGGCCCGATGGAGGGGCCTTACTTCTCTCCCCTCCCCCAAGGCAGCGGGAGGGGGGCACTCGGCGGCGGCGGGGCCCAGTAGGCCCGATGGAGGGGCCTTACTTCTCTCCCCTCCCCCAAGGCAGCGGGAGGGGGGCGCTCGGCGGCAGCGGGGCCCAGCAGGCCCGATGGAGGGGGCCTTACTTCTTTCCCCTCCCCCAAGGCAGCAGGAGGGGGGCGCTCGGCGGCAGCGGGGCCCAGCAGGCCTGATGGAGGGGGCCTTACTTCCCTCCCCCAAGGCAGCGGGAGGGGGACGCTCGGCGGCGGCGGGGCCCAGCAGGCCCGATGGAGGGGGCCTTACTTCTCTCCCCTCCCCCAAGGCAGCAGGAGGGGGGCGCTCGGCGGCGGCGGGACCCAGCAGGCCTGATGGAGGGGGCCTTGCTTCTCTCCCCTCCCCCAAGGCAGCGGGAGGGGGACGCTCGGCAGCGGCGGGGCCCAGCAGGCCCGATGGAGGGGGCCTTACTTCTCTCCCCTCCCCCAAGGCAGCGGGAGGGGGACGCTCGGCGGCGGCGGGGCCCAGCAGGCCCGATGGAGGGGGCCTTACTTCTCTCCCCTCCCCCAAGGCAGCGGGAGGGGGCGCTCGGCAGCGGCGCGGTTCCGCAGGTCCGATGGGGTACCCCCCCGGGCGGTGAAAAGGCCGGGAGCCTCACCAGATGGAAATTTGGCTCTCCGCTTGGAGCTCTTCGTCAGGGCCCAGTCGCCAACCGATGCAGGCCCCACAAGCCTCACCTCCAAGATGCCGGCTGGAGGTAAGGACTCGCGCCCGCGCCGCGATGGAGGCAGCGAAATTCAGGCCTCCCTGGGTCTCCCCAAGTCCCTGAAGAGGGCTCGATGTGGCGGGGAGGGGTCGAGGGGAAAGTTTTTAAATCCCCCTTGGGAGCGGACAAAGGAGGTGCTGCTCCCGCGCCATCTTGGAAAAAAAAACATATACAAGTTCACTAGACGAGATGGCTTCTTATATCTACCATGTTGTATTCCAACCTATTTTCCCATTGTTATCTGAGTCTATCTTTTCTTCTCCCTCTTTGCAAATGGCTTCAGTGGGCAGGTACCCACCTTAATTGTTGGGGGTGCAGGTCAGAACAAACCAGTGTCTAGTTCTGTCTAGTTTTCTGCCTATTCCCAGAGAAGTCTGGGTATTCTTTTGATTGTGTGTTTACTCTCTTTCTTGGACCTCAAGAACCAATTCAATACAATAACTGACTAAATGCTCTAATCACAATTTAATTAAATTATTGCCTATCCAGCCTACAGCCACCCATCCCTCTTTAGCTCAAATGCTTAACCATTTTGAACCTATGTATGCTCAAAGCACAGGATGTGTGTGTGTGTATGTGTGTATGTGTGTGGATATTATATATATTTATAGCATTTCAACTTGCAAAGGGAGGGGGGAGGGAAACATGAGCCTTTTAACGTTAATGAATTTGTCAGTTCCAGGTACAGAAGCATATTAGTGTCAAAGTTCTATTTCTATGTACAAGAGGGCCATTTAAAATAATAAATGATAGTGTGGCCAGAGAAACAAGGGCAACATTTCTTACTGTGAATCTATTGCACTGAACCAGAATGAAAGGAACACAAGTTCTATAGAGATATTTGGATTTTACATGTTGGTTTCCTGTCTAGCATTCTGCTTATTCCAGCACCATTGTTTAATCTCAGGGACAGCTTTTCATACCTTGTTGTGTATAGCAAGAAGTAAAGAAAGGGAGGGTTCTTTCCCATAACAAAGTGTGGAAGACATATTTAATGGGTTACCTTGCAGATAAGGCAACCCGAATATACCAACATCTATTAACACCAGGAAATAGAGATTCTTAACCAAGGCTCTAGACTCCAAAGGAGTTCAGGATACATTTCAGTAAATCCATGAACTTGGTTGGAAAAAAATTACATCCATATTCCCATGAACATCTCTCTATGAAAATTAGCCTTTCCTGCCACTGTGAATGTAGTCAGCAAATCAGAGTATTTTAGCATCACCTGTGATTTTGCCACCTATGAAAATCAGAGGGGTCTTGATATCACATTATAATTCTTGCAGTTATTTGCAAGGTATCTTGAAATATTGTTTACTTGAAGGGGCAGTAATTACCGTAATTAATACACCCACTGCCAGATTGCACAAGATCATAGTCAACCAGTTTAGAGATGCTAATGGGACATAACTTGCCAAGTAGTAGTCCGACCCTTGTATTCATTCAGCCACCAAACAGTAAAATCATGTGTTCACACACTGAGGACTCTATATTGCTTTCCAATATTCTCTGTCAACAATTGTTTGTTGATCAATAAAGGGAAGAAACTGAGTCATTTTTCAAGTTTTGCAAATCTGAGTAGTTCAAATGAGAGTTCTAAACCCTCCGTAAAGTAGTACAGCCTTTTGCAACATGGAGAGGTATACAAGCTATTAGTGTACATGAGGCAAAGTCAAACACATCTGGCAGTTCAAATATAAAAACATTGTTTCCCAATGATTTACTCCCAATAAGTGTATGCAGCATCACATAATAAGCACCAAATAGCGAGTATGGACCAGTACAACCAGAGATATGTCGGTATGCCATTGGAAGATGGGACTCCCAGGTCGGAAGATGGCCAAAATGCTACTGGGGAGGAGCAGAGGATAAGTTCAACTAGCCCCAGATGTGATGACGCAGCTAGCTCAAAGCCGAAAGGAAGGCTAGCGGCCGACGGTACTGGAGGTGAACGACGAATCCGATGCTCTAAAGATCAACACACCATAGGAACCTGGAATGTAAGATCTATGAGCCAGGGCAAATTGGATGTTGTTATTGGTGAGATGTCAAGACTAAAGATAGACATTCTGGGGGTCAGCGAACTGAAATGGACTGGAATGGGCCACTTCACATCAGATGACCACCAGATCTACTACTGCGGACAAGAGGAACATCGAAGAAATGGAGTAGCCTTCATAATTAATAAGAAATTCGCTAAAGCGGTGCTTGGATACAACCCAAAAAATGACAGAATGATCTCAATTCGAGTGCAAGGAAAGCCTTTCAACATTACAGTGATCCAAATATACGCCCCAACCACAGCTGCTGAAGAAGCAGAAGTAGATCAGTTCTATGAGGATCTGCAGGACCTACTGGATAATACACCAAAAAGAGACATTATTTTCATTACAGGAGACTGGAATGCCAAGGTGGGAAGTCAAATGACAACAGGGATCACAGGCAAGCATGGTCTGGGAGAACAAAATGAAGCGGGACGCAGGCTGATAGAATTTTGCCAGGAAAACTCACTGTGTATAACAAACACTCTCTTCCAACAACCTAAAAGACGGCTTTACACATGGACTTCACCAGATGGTCAGCACCGAAATCAGATTGACTACATCCTCTGCAGCCAAAGGTGGCGGACATCCATCCAGTCGGTGAAAACAAGACCTGGGGCTGACTGTAGCTCAGATCACGAACTTCTTATTGCTCAATTTAGAATAAAACTAAAGAGATCAGGGAAAATACACAGACCAGTTAGATATGATCTCACTAACATTCCTAGCGAATATACAGTGGAAGTGAAGAACAGATTTGAAGGACTAGATTTAGTAAACAGAGTCCCAGAAGAACTATGGACAGAAGTCCGCGACATTGTTCAGGAGGCGGCAACAAAGTACGTTCCAAAGAAAAAGAAAACCAAGAAGGCAAAATGGTTGTCTGCTGAGACACTGGAAGTAGCCCAAGAAAGGAGGAAAGCAAAAGGAAACAGTGAAAAGGGGAGATATGCCCAGTTAAATGCGCAATTCCAGAGGTTAGCCAGAAGAGATAAGGAACTATTTTTAAATAAGCAATGCATGGAAGTGGAAGAAGACAACAGAATAGGAAGGACAAGAGACCTCTTCCAGAAAATTAGAAACATTGGAGGTAAATTTCAGGCAAAAATTGGTATGATAAGAAACAAAGATGGCAAGGACCTAACAGAAGCTGAAGAGATAAAGAGAAGGTGGCGAGACTATACAGAAGATCTGTATAAGAAGGATAATAATATTGATGATAGTTATGACGGTGTGGTGAATGAATTAGAACCAGACATCCTGAGGAGTGAGGTTGAATGGGCCTTAAGAAGCATTGCTAACAACAAGGCAGCAGGAGACGACGGGATCCCAGCTGAACTGTTTAAAATCTTAAAAGATGATGCTGTCAAGGTGATGCATGCCATTTGCCAGCAAATATGGAAAACACAAGAATGGCCATCAGACTGGAAAAAATCAACTTATATCCCCATACCAAAAAAGGGAAATGCAAAAGACTGCTCCAACTTCCGTACAGTGGCCCTTATTTCTCATGCCAGTAAGGTAATGCTCAAGATCCTGCAAGGAAGACTCCAGCAATACATGGAGCGAGAGTTGCCAGATGTCCAAGCTGGGTTTAGAAAAGGCAGAGGAACGAGAGACCAGATTGCCAATATCCGCTGGATAATGGAGAAAGGCAGGGAGTTTCAGAAAAACATCTACTTCTGCTTCATTGACTATTCTAAAGCCTTTGACTGTGTGGATCATAATAAATTGTGGCAAGTTCTGGGTGGGATGGGCATCCCAAGCCACCTTGTCTCTCTCCTGAGGAATCTGTACAAGGACCAAGTAGCAACAGTCAGAACTGACCACGGAACAACAGACTGGTTCAAGATTGGGAAAGGCGTACGGCAAGGCTGCATCCTCTCACCCAACCTTTTTAACTTGTATGCAGAACACATCATGCGATGTGCGGGGCTGGATGAATGCAAGGCTGGGGTGAAAATTGCTGGAAGAAACATTAACAACCTCAGATATGCAGATGACACCACCCTGATGGCCGAAAGCGAGGAGGATCTGAGGAGCCTTCTAATCAAGGTGAAAGAAGAAAGCGCAAAAGCCGGGTTGCAGCTAAACGTCAAAAAAACCAAGATTATGGCAACAAGAATGATTGACAACTGGAAAATAGAGGGAGAAACCGTGGAGGCTGTGACAGACTTTGTATTTCTAGGGGCAAAGATTACTGCAGATGCAGACTGTGGCCAGGAAATCAGAAGACGCTTACTTCTTGGGAGGAGAGCAATGTCCAGTCTCGATAAAATAGTGAAGAGTAGAGACATCAGACTGGCAACAAAGATCCGCCTAGTCAAAGCCATGGTATTCCCTGTAGTAACCTACGGATGTGAGAGCTGGACCTTAGGGAAGGCTGAGCGAAGGAAGATCGATGCTTTTGAGCTGTGGTGTTGGAGGAAAGTGCTGAGAGTGCCTTGGACTGCGAGAAGATCCAACCAGTCCATCCTCCAGGAAATAAAGCCCGACTGCTCACTGGAAGGAAAGATACTAGAGACAAAGTTGAAGTACTTTGGCCACATCATGAGGAGACAGGAAAGCCTAGAGAAGACAATTATGCTGGGGAAAGTGGAAGGCAAAAGGAAGAGGGGCCGACCAAGGGCAAGATGGATGGATGGCATCCTTGAAGTGACTGGACTGACCTTGAGGGAGCTGGGGGTGGTAACGGCCGACAGGGAGCTCTGGCGTGGACTGGTCCATGAGGTCACGAAGAGTCGGAGACGACTGAACGAATGAACAACAAGCGAGTATGGTGGAATTTTACCCCACACCTCACACCCACCTATCAAATTCTCAAAGAACTTCCATCCTTAGCTAAAAGAATCTAATTGGTTATCATAGTATGATTTTAAAATGTGGATTATACGCAGCTGAATACAGAGATACTTGAGAAAGACTGGGAGTTCTGGTAGTTGTTGAGATGAGTTGATGTGGTTTTGGCATGCTTAGAGGCATGCCCACTCCACCTAAGAAAGTTGAAAATAGGGATAAGGAAAAATAAAGCAGCACTAAATTATTGCTGACATTATTCAGTTTTATTTTGGGATAAGAATTTTAGTATAAGTATGAAACTTAAATTTGAGTAACAATATAAACTTAACATAAACTTATTTCCTATCATAAACATAAAGGAAATTACATTTAGGTTATTTATTTTAATAATGGTTAATTCAGTGCATCAGTCTGGCATGGAGTGGCCACAGGACTTAATTATATTATATGGTTGTCACCTTCCATCTTCTTGTAACTAAGGCAAAGAGAGAAAGAGCAGTCTAGCAGATGCCAGAATAAAGCAAAATGAAACCTGAATTAGACTGAACCTTTACATATTATCAAGCTAGAACAGAAGTTCAGCCATTTAAAAAAAAAAAAACATTCGCCAGTAATAATACAGGTACTCTTTAGTTTTAAAAATAGATGTGTTCCAGGGCATTACATCTTTAATGGAAAAATGGGTTCTACAAGTAGAAATATCAGGAAAAGAACTGCAACAGGTTTAACTTGAAAAAAATAAGGAAAGCTTCCTGCAGGATAGCAAAGAACATTAAAAAGCCATGAACTACATGCACATGTGATATGTAACAACCAAATCAGGAAGGCCTTCCAAAAGTAAACACAAACATTTTGAACCTTCTAGAGTCCACTGGAAAATGTCTTCCAAAATGCAACCAAAGCTGATATTTTCTCTCTCACCAGCTTATGATCTTTTTCTAATTTCCATTTTGGTATCCAAACATACAGATCTATGCTTGTCTGCTGTGGGTAGGCACATATAATTGCAGGAGACTTGGCAGAGTAAAATCCCATTCTATATCAGTTCAAGCTTTATTGCTCTATTTATTATAGACATGCTACTGGAGCCAGGCATTACATTTCTCTAGTTCTTCAACTTCATCCCAATATTACTGCTGGCAAAACTACCAATTTCAGAGAACAGAGAAAAAAGAGGGGGCTGGATGGGTGCAAAAAGACTTTGTCAGAGGCTTTGTTAACTGAGGTATGCCTGTATATATTGCCTGGAATTGATGGAAACTAAATCAAAACAGAAAAAATGTAGATGGCACGATCTGCTTGCTAAAGATATTAAGCAGATTATATCACACATTATTTACTAACCTCAAATAAAACACCTCAACAGTGGCATAAAACCTATTCCTTTGGATCAATTTTTGAGTTTCTCCAACTTTCTTCACCTTTTACTTCTAGATAAGGGCCCTGAAAGCACCAGGTAGACAGGAGATTTCTTTGAGGTTGCAATGTACTGAATCATACTGTGAAGGAAGAAAAACAGCCTGCTGGAATAGAGGTTAAGATACCAATTTTGTATATTGCAGAATGCCTCTTTCATAGAGTAATGAGGGCTGTAATTGTTCATTATGAGAGTTTCTCCATTACTAATCTTTCAGCTAAAGGGCCACAATTATAGCTCATATTTCCTTGCAGTTCTTCCATTGGTAAATAAGACTTGTGGGGGGGAAAATCAACCACTTTTTGGAAACTAACTCTTTATAAGGAAGGGATGCAGTCCTGCATTTATTTCTTGTTCTTTAATTGTTATGTTTTAAATTCCTCTTAATTCTACTGATAGTTAAGCCATATTTTAACTTTTGGTATGTTTCTACTGATATATGCTTTTACCTGTATCAGTCTTAATGTCTGCAAGCCGCCTTAGGAACCACCTTCCTGGCTCTGGGAAAAAGTAGAAAGTAAATCAATACATTTTAAAATCTGGATTCATTTAAAAAGAGAGTGATGAAAAAACTGATAGTCCAAAGGGTCAAACTGATTTTTAGAAAAGTTCACAGAGGTCGAATTCCATTTCAGATAAGTTTTTGGATGGACATAAAACACAGGGGTGAGGGAGAGAAAAAGCAAAGTAGGCTTAAACAAAAGAAACCATAATATTTTAGCTTAAAGCTCTTACTATTTGAAGCTAAGTCTTTGGAGATGCAATTCATCCTGTCAGTGTGGGGGTGGAAAGTTATGCAAAAGTTGGAGCCCTATCACACTACACATTTACAGCACTATTCCACTTTAATTTCCATGGTTCCAACTGGAATTTGCAGTTTGGTGGGGTCATGTAGAATCATCAGCCAGAAAACTTTAAGTGTCTAACCAAATTATAAACCCTGAAATTCCACAGAATGCCACCATGGCAGTCATATCTTATGGGGACCTAGAAAAATCACTAAAATATCAGTTATCTAGGGAATCTCAAAGGGCTGTACTGAGACTCCAGCAGGGCCTGATTCAACCCAGGGTTTGACATTTCCCACTCGTATTTTTATTTACATTACAGCCTGAATATAAGTTGTTTCTAGGAAGAAGAGAGTGAAAAATTAGTCAAAAGGAAACCAGGCACCATGAGAAGTAACATTGGTTGAGTGTCCCAGAAAATATTTGGTTTTGAAAGGTAAACTTCATGGCTTTTTATATGCTATCTTTAAAATACAAGGCAATACTATAAAACCCAGTCCTGATTTTCCTTGTCCATTTTTTCTCTCATCCAATTTCCAGTAGTACACATTTGAAAATTGTCTTGGTATATGCTGTCATGCTTGGCATGAAATATCACAGGGATATAAATCTCTGCATGACATATGTATTATAATCTGCATTATAAATCTCCTTCCACAGGAAGCTGATGGTTGACTGAAGTGTGTCATCAAATTACCAAATAGTGCTACGCTGTTTATCGCACTGAAAAATCCAGCTGCTTCCTTCAAAAAGGTGGCAAATTTCACTGTGGGTATAGTATGATAGCTGGCTCCTGCAATCTTCAAATTAACCACGGTTGAAAAGTTTCAGAAGTGTCCTCCTCTCTCCTCCTCATTACAGACTTGTTCTTTTTCCTCTTGTATTTATGGTTGAAATGGCTTATTTTTGCCTAGGGCTTACTTGTTATTTACTGATTTTTATTTTTAAAAGTCTAACCAGTGATGTGGTGTACAGAGAGCTTATAAGACCACAACCCTGGAACTTTTTGATAAGAAGTGACAATCACATCATCTTTTTGCACAACTCTGTTCCCTATGAGTTTAGTTTCAATCTCCAGAGTAGCTGGAGAGAGAATGCATTTTCTCAGCAATGATGTGTTGTTGGGAATTTTTTAGCTATATTCTAAAGTGGCTTGGGCTGGTTTAGTTTCAAATGGACAAGATCGATTTATTTTACAAAACACCTGCTCCCAGAATGGAAAAAAGATAATTAGAAATTACTGAGAGAAGGAAAAAGTAATGAGAATGACACCTTCCTAGATTTTTCAGTTGTTCTTGACTATGAAGACTACATTGGTAAGTGCCTACACCTCAAAACTCACCACTATTTTTAACTTGTTAATTTATGACTTCCAAATACTTAATACCTTATTGCATTATTATGGTCTGTGTTATTTTTAAAACAGAAACCAATAATAATGGCCGGAACAACAGAAAAAACTCTAAAATTTAATATTTTTGGAAGATCAATTAAATGTTGCTCATTCTGGAAAAAATTACAATCAATAATCTTACTTTTAAAGGAAAAATTAACAAGTTATCTTTAGTGCATTATTGTTATGCTTTGTTCTTAGTCACAGCATATATATTTTCACCGTATGTTTGAGAATATTTTTTGCCTCCAGACTGTCATTAAAAGAGGAAATTGTCAATTATAGAGCTTATTATATTTCTCCAACATTTATGAGTTCATTTAAATTTTCTAAGTCAAGTAGAAGATAGTGGAACATCTCCACCAGGTTTTATAAAAACAAGAAGAGCTTTAACTGGCTAAAACATTCTTCTGTAGTTTATGTATTCTAAAACACACAAAAGGGTATTAAAATGCTAGTTAAGGGAGGATCCAACAGACTTTCATAATGTTCACCCAATGGCAATGTCAATACATTGTTTACATAACACAGAAAATAACATGGCGACACCCTTTGAGGAAATTAAGGATATGCTGCTACATGTTATTGACTTTCACACAACCAGGGAATGAGGACCATGCCCTTAAAACAGATAGTGTCTTTCAGTTAAGTGGAATTTAGCAAGTATTGTGTTCTGCAATTGTGCGAGTCGTAATTTACAGGCAATTGTGTCATTTTGGCTTAACACATCCTGTCTAATTAAACTGAGATTTGTATTACTATAAATTTGCATGCAGTTCTTTGGATGCAATTTCATTACTTCACTGAGATGAAAAAAGAAAGGAACCAGGAAAGTGCAATTAACTATAGAGCACAATTGAACTTGGCTTCCTGGTTGAGGCAGGCAAACCAGCATTGTAGCGGGACCAAAACTGACAGTCCCTATTACGTTGCCATATGCATCCTGCTACCAGCATGCCTACCTGTGATTTTCCTGCCACAATAGTTTCCAATCCAGCAATGTCCCCATCACCTACTTTGGTGCAATGGGTCCTTTCCATTTCTGTGCCAGCAGTAAAGTTTCGTCATGGAGTGAGATCCTCTTCCCCTTCCCCAGCCTCTTGCTATGTGGAGGTGCACAAAGTACAATTGCAGAACCATGGATTTGTGGATTGTCTCAACTGTACCAGTGAAGAGGGGTGTGGTATCAAAAGTACTCAACCTGGTAGGTATCCACTACATACACTTAGGTAACAGTAGAGGAATAGTTGGCTAGTGTTAAAAAAACATTCTTAAATTGTACGTATCCTGGTTTACTGAGCCAGGACCTGACTGCCCAAACCAAACCTTTGTTGCTTTATTCATATTTTTGCTATCTTGTTTGATGGCTCTCTAGTCTAATGCATGCTCCTATTTTTATTGGAAAGTCTTTTCACAAACTGCAGAGTTGCTCGTGTGCAAGTGGATCAGCACCAACCCTATCTATGGCAGACTATTCTATATGGAGGAGGAATCCTGTCTGACTGTAACATTGCCTTACAGGGCATCTAGTGTGTCCTATTAAAAAGCTGTCCAGAAAAAAAATATTTTTAACTGTCCATATATTTCTTCGTTTCATTTACACATTTATTTACTATTCTACAACTTCACAATTGGGTCAACTCATTTATATGGCAATATTAATCTCTCTCCAATTTTCATCATTTTATTTGCCTGTTAACAACAGGGTTTGCTGTCAATCTTGGGCTATACGATAAAGCTAACACTCTTTTGGTGGTCTGATCTCCATAGACAGACTTACTGGGAATTTACTTGGATGCTTCACTAACCTACAAGAGGTCCTAATAAAGCAAGCAGAAACAGCTTAACTCTATCATCCTCACTTTCACCTGCTATACCTTCTTATCCTGTTCTTATCTGAGTCCATTCCTGGATCTGTACCAACTTCTTACTATTCTGCAATTTCTCAGCTTTCAAAATACTGGCCTACTTTATTGAAACTGAACTGGCTTTTGGTCTGTATTCTTTCAAAGGGCTGTAGTTTCATGTGACTGAATCTTAATACCAAAGTTTTCCTAAAATGGAACATCTGCTGACAGTGCTAAAAGTTCTAGTCCATCTTTGTAATTGCTTAACCTTTTCTAAAAAAAAGTCTTAGAAAGAAGATTATTTCATCACGTTAACCTCCAATATAATTAAGCCCCAAACATAGATTCAATACCATCACAAGGCAACTATCATTCTTTGTTCAGAACTTGGGTTTACTTTGCATTCTGCCTAAACACAATTTATAACCCACATCCAATCTACTAAAACTTACCAAGACAGTCTTGATTAGATTAATTATTCCCTATAGCTGTTTGTATGACTCAAGTTGAATTTTCTAAATAATACATGCGTTGCTATACATATACTACATAGTTACTACGACTGCCAGGGGAGAAGAGGTCAAAGGAGAATCTGATTGTGTCTTTTTAGAAAGGCAATGAATGTAAAAATAGAAACCAATATGAAGAACACTGTGCCTACTCTGTCTGTTGTGTAAAATTCAGAAAATGATACAAGTTAAAAAGGGTATTTGGTGATATCTCTTTGAACTGAAAGTATGGTATGAACACCACACACATTACACAGACTTCAAAGCAGCTGTCATTCCTAGAGAGCTAATCTCTATCAGCAACAAAACTGATCCCCACTCTGATCTAACAAATTGTTCAACTATTATGACCTAGACCAGTATGTCCTCAACGGTCAAGTATAGTCGGACCCCAGACTGGTCACTTTATTGACTCCAAGTCTTCTGCTGGTTGATTTTTATGTACTACATGCTTAGCTTACTGTGCCATTCACTGTGTCTTCCTAACTTTCCTTCCTACATTCAAAGGTTTGCCAATTCTCACATTGTCTAGTATTTAGAACCTGGCAATCCACCTTCACCTTCATTCCGTCTAGCTTCCTTTCTCCATTCTAACTTCAGTCAAGTACTTATCTTGCACTCATGAGTTCAATCCACATACTGAACAGCTGGGAATCTACTTGGATGCTCCACGAAAGTCACCTCCTTAAGAAGTCCTACAAAATATGTTCATGGTCTGATTTCTTATGAAGATGCTGAAAAGTTATTGAGACTAATTTTAAAGATACCACGATATCTTCTGTTCTATACTTATATTGCTGCTTCTATAAATTTGGCAATGACAATTATTTAGAATTCTTGGAATATTATGCTGAAATGGCTAAATTAGAGGGCCACCAAATCTAAACCATGCTTTCTAATGTTTTTGTTCTTGTAAATCCCAGTGGATTCAATTAAGTGTATTGTCATGAGCATATGCAAAGGACTGTAGCCTTAAAAGTGAGACTAACTATATCTGTTCATGGGCTATTTCCCAAGGGGCATAAAGGAAATTAGATACAGGAAAAAAATTAAAGACCTAAATATTGATTCTAATTAATATTAAATTTGGAGACAATGTGTCATGGATTTGGCTTAGATATGTAATAGAAAGACTGAAAACATTTCAGCTAGTCAGTCACAAATGTATAATTATGGAGTTAAAGCTGGTATGAACATTGCATTTAATATTTATTTTCTAAAAAAAACTCTACAGAATTAGCTATATCCTATTAAGATAATTTTCAAAAATGTGTTTTTTGAAATCTGACTAAAATGGAAACATGCTTGGTAGCATTTCGAAATGGAAGAAACTATTTGCAGAGATGCCATATATTTAAAATTACCAAATTAACTTTATTCTGACCATAAAATACAAGAGCAATAATCTTCTTCCTATTCAGGCTTCCATGTCTGTTACATTTTTCTAGTAAGTACTGCTTTCAGTAGGTATTAGCCTTGAGCTTGAAAACATTGACCCATCCTATACTGTGAATCTGGTAAGTTAAACAAAGACACACCCTTCTGCATGTTAAAATGTCACCTTTCAAATATATACATTCATAGAATAATGTTCAGTTCAGAAGGAAAATTAATTTCAAAAACCATTTGTACCAGTTATTAAGAAGTATATCATAAGGAACATATAAATTAACTTATTTATAGATCCAGCCGTTCCACTTCCATTGACCTAAACTCAGCCTTTTCAAGCAAAACATCTAATGTGAAGGGAAAACCCACCCCAAATACACAAATCTGTCTTTTTCTCAGCTGAAAATCTGCTCTAAAATAGCTGCACCAGTGTTTAGAAAGACTCCAGCCAGTACACAAAAGCAGACAGACTTACTGATTTTCTCCTCATCTCTCCCAAAAGGATAGCAGCAGAGTTGGCCCATGGCATCTACTGTTTTATTTTCTTCCTTGTCCTCTCAGCATACACCCCAAACTACAAACTGGAGACTGATCTGGAGACTGAAGGCAAACTGTTCATTCTACTCAAAGGGAGAGAGAAAAGCACAAGCGCACACAACAGGGAGGGAAAGGGAAAGCAGGCAAGCTGAACGCTGCTATGAACGAACAAGGCTCCACCTCCTTCTCCGCATGCAAAATGCTTCAGCACAGATAGTTGGAAGAGAAGAGAAAGTCATTCTTGCTGTCTGGAATGGGTAATAGTGACACTATTGTACAAACACACACATCCCTGTGTATTTTACAAGAATTTAGAAAACTCAAAAACCATGATTTGTCATCATGAAGAATTACCACAAAATAGTTGCAAGATTAAAATGTTTCTGCTTATCGCATTCGTGAAACTAGGGTTGCTTTGGCATTTTCCTCCCTCCCTAGTTGAGTGTCTCTGCCTTTCAAAGCACATGAGAAGCATAAAAATAGTAGGCACAGCTTTCCCCATCACTACATCTCAACATTGCCCAAAATCACATTGTTGTACTCCTGCCTGTCATTTATTTTTTAAAGACACAGCAACCCTATAAGAAAAGAAATGGTACATTATTAGTACTAATTAAGTCCAGTAACAGACTTCACCTTTGTATCTATGCTCTCATTTCCTGATCTTCAGGCTCATAAAAACATAAAATCCTGTCAAGCTCCAACAAATACAAAATGGTTAGACAAACCCTCATTGTAATTCTGTAAATACAGGAATCAGAGTGAGAAAGTGCTTATTAGAGCATAACATTCAAGTCCTGCAGAAATGTTTCATAGGTAGAAAGACTAATTGGACTGATATGATAAAGAACTGGAAGGAGAGCCTATGAGTTAATTTTTGCTGTCTCTTGACCTAAGACAGAAGTTACTGCTCTCATAGCTTACAACAAAAGTGGGGCATTTGTGGCTCTCTAGCATGTCTGTCTGACTTTCTTTCTTATTGAATTTATATTCTGCCTTTCTCTCAATGTAGCGGCTTCTATAGAACAGAAGCAGTGAATCCACTCTGAGTTTTAATTGTTTGAACTCTATCCAAGGTACTGAATCCATCTGATAGGTCTGAGCATCTTTATTGTTCAGACTAAAAACAACCCCACTAACTTGGGCTGATATAAATCTGCACTGCACTGGCAGACTACAGCTCTAATCTCTGACCATTAGCTGGGGCTAGTGGGAGTTAAGAATCCAGCATCTTGATTCTGAATCACCACATGTGCCACATTCCCGTCTTGTGTCTTTACCCAACACATCACTAAAATCTGTAGCCTGATTTAAAGTCATGAAAGCCATGTGATTGCCTTCAGCAAACGAGAAAAGCTTCTGTCCTGCTCATAATCCAACAATGACCATGGAAAGATTTATGGCTCTCTTGATTTTCAGTTTTGAAATAAATCTCAATTATAATTCTTTCCCTTTATATTGGCATTAATTGCTGTAGGAGTTCTTTTCTTCCAAAAACAAAAACCAACAAGAGCAGAAGGGCATAGTTTTTTTATAATTAATTGCATTGGTTTCTTAAAACAATGTCAGTAGAACACAGCGTTCTGGCAACATTGAGGGCTGTTCCACACTTACTGAGCTGCCAAAATGGGGACAAGAGGAGTCATATGGTGCCTTCGTGGAAGTACTAGTGTTTTCTTTTTAAAAATAGAATACTAGGAAGACAATAGCCTCCTAAATTATACTGTTAGGACAGGATGGACTGTGAAACTATAACAGGCAAGTTAACAGCTTCATCTCCATTTTGTAATAAGCCATGTGCTATCTAAGCAGAATCTGTCAGCCTGTCTAATCACGAGAAACGAAAAACACATGACCCATATTCTAAAGTACAAATGAATTAAACATGATTGCTTAACACACATCTACAGGGCATAAGTAAAAAGCTGTCATTAGAGCAAGGGAGAATATTTCTAGCAGTAACTAGTTTCATTCATCTTTTTCAGGAATAGCCAAGAAGCACACATGCACCTATTAATATACAAATCCAGCTGACTGGGAAAAATGCAAGAAATGTAATAGACATTTTCTGTTGCAACTGTGGTAAAACCCAATGTCAAAGAAGACAGTGGATCTCTTGGAACAAATAATATGATAGTATACCGATAACATTTTACATTTAATGTAATGAATCTTCCGTACACATAACTTTTGATGGATAGTTTTCGCAGTGGGAAGTGAAAAAAGTATGGTAATAGTGAGGGAGAGTAAGAGGTGAACTTGAAAGGTTTCAGTGTAAATCATTTCTAAAGCTTGGAGTTCCTTTTTTTTATATACTTTCGCTCTTAGAATCCATTGAACTCATAGAGATTATGTGAGGTATAATCCAAAAAAGGGAAGCTTTTCAAGCTCTGGTTTCATGTCTATGATATATAACCCAATGTTATCACTAATGGCCTCAGGCAACCTGCTATATCTCTTAGATTTGGCTCCTCATCTGCAACTAAGAGTGCAGCATTGTCAAAAGGTATTTGTGTGAAGCACTAGTACCTCACCAAATCTTTATATGAACATTAAAAATAAGTCTATCCCTATCATTTTATTCTTGACTGGTACACAATCTTTTTAAGTACCCTAATGAAAAAGGGATAACTGTAGACATTGTGAGATTGCTCATAAAGTATTTTCCAGATCTTATGGACTGTCACAGAGTAGATGCTTAAAGTTTTAGCCAATGGAATTGAAATGTTTTGCTATTAATGGGTATACACAGTTTTTAACTTAATTTATATCATGATTTCTATATCATCTTTCAGTGTTTTAGAGTAGCTTTTTAAAAAATCACAATAACAATGCATCGCATATATTGACATCTCAGAAACCAGTCTACAGATGGATGTACAAATACATGGCAAGAAAAGGTCTATCATCATAAAAACCTATTTAGCAGCTGTTATAGGACAGCAACAGAAAGGACCATCCAAAATTTTGAAGAATGCTCAGTAATCCAATCATGACATAACTAAAGCAAATAGTACTGCAGCCAGGTCTGTCTTTCTCAGGAACAGGCTAAGTAACTGATATTGACCTCCAAACATAAAAATGAATTTAGGATAACTTAGGCCCCTTCCACACAGCTGAATAAAATCCCACCTTTTCTGCTTTGAACTGGAATATACTGCAATGTGGACTCAGACAACCCGGTTCATAGCAGATATTGTAGGATTTTCTGCCTTGATATTCTGGGTTATATGGCTGTGTGGAAGGGCCCTTAGAAACATGGAGTTTTAAGGGGACTAATGGGCCACTGAACCCAACCTTACAGAAGACAAAAACTAACTTTTTGGGCTGAATAAAATTCCATTCAAAACAAAGATTCAAATAGACTGACTCACATTGCTCTCTCACAGATTGTCCAAAGCTTTAACAGATTTCCTGGTTGAGGCAGTAGGAAACTCCTCATAGATGGTTTGGAAACTTGCTCCATGAGCAGATCCCAACCCTGAGAAGGTTTGGCACTCTTATTAGCTTAAAGTATACTAGGACTTAAACACACGCATAACCTCAAAACATTTTCAGAAATGAGCAAGAGTACCTGAAGAAATAATAACTGATATTGCAGAAGAATGCATGCATGCTATAAAGATTAAATCTTGTGTAGGTACATTAGCTGAATTAAACCGGTTTCAAGCACCACTTTATCTTTATGCTTATAAGAAACCACACACAGCCACAGAGTACTTTAAATATATTTCAGGATGTAACTAATACACACACACACACACACACACACACACACACATAGGAGAGAGGTATATCCTAAGAAATTTTAATAGCTTATTATAGTTGCAATTCTTTGTTCTGAGAACTAAGTCTTTAATCCCTTCTATCATTGTATGTTTACCATGTTCAGTGTACATTAAAACCTATGAGAAGAGGAACAACTCAAAAGGAAATTGCATCAGAAATTATTCATATGTTTTTCCAATAAATATTCTCCATTTATTGTTAATATGTTATTTCCATTATACATCAATAAATCAGTAAGAGACAAGCAGCATGATGCAATGTCTAGATGTTGAACTGGGACTCTGGGGATTAGGATTTGATTACCCACTCAGCCATGGAAACCTATTGTATGACCTTGGGCAAATCATACTCGTCTCGGCCTCAAAAAAAGGCAAAGGAAAACCTCCTTTGAACAGATCCTATCCAGAAATCCCTGTGGTAGGCTCATCTCAGGGCCACCATAAAAGGAAAATGACTTCAAGATACACAGTAACAGTAAAACAATAATAAATATAGGACTTCAAACTGGATTGTAGCAACTAGTAAATGTGTAGGGTGTGAGACCCATACACGGAAATCAAAATAAATGTTGTTCAGAATGACTATAGCATGTTACTGCTGAACATATCTAAAAATGTCAGAATCTAAAAAAAATCTTAAAAATCCCTCAACAGGAGACCCACTGAGTCAATGGAACTTATATAAAGGTTAACTTTAAAAATCATACTCATTTGATCAATCAATTGTAGTTAGTACTGGCAACTGGATTTATCTTACAGAGACATATTGGTGAGCTGTTGCTGAAACTTCTAAAAGCTTGTGGAAAAACCAGTTCTCAAGAAATTGTACAGTGTGCTAGTAAATGCCTAGACTGAATTCAAGGGTCTAATGAAATGCAAAAGCTTCATTATATGAAAGATCACCTCTTCCTAAATATTGGCGGGGAGGGGGTCCTCTTCTGTGTCCCACCAATGGGAGTAATACACTACATGAGAACGTGATAGTTGGCCTTCCCAGCTGTGGTATTCTAGCTGTGGAAGGTCCTCCTCCAGAAGACTGGGTTGGTACCAGTGTTAGTCTTAGTTTGCCTTTTTATAAAACCTTTGGAGGCCTAAAAACTTCATGCATTGGTTTTATATTGTTTTAATTACAACATTTTATGCTGTGCAGTTCTTCAATATGCTTTTAGAATGTTTATGCTATTGGTGTTGCTTTCATTTTTATTGTCCTACTAGCCATCCCCTGCCACGCGTTGCTGTGGCCCAGTCTGTGTATATGTGTTTTGTGTGTGTATATGTGTGTGTACATATTTGTGTATATGTGTGTTTGCGTATATATATGTGGTTTTGCATATGTGTTGTAATGTATTTTTTTGTTTTTTGGTTTTTTAAGTCTCTTCTGCTGTGTTTTTCAGTGTTTTTGTGAGTGATGGTCAATCATTGGCCTGATAGGTGTATTGTGTCCAATTTTGGTGTCAATTCTTTCAGTGGTTTTTGAGTTATGTTAATCCCACAAATGAACATTACATTTTTATTTATATAGATTACTCTACCTTTAAATCATTTGACGGATTTCATTGTAAGCTGTCCAGATTTCCAATTATAGTATTGAGATAGTATTGCAAATAAACAAATAATATTATTTTTAATTATTCCTGCTGCAGACATGTAAAATAGTGAGATCCATGCGTGTTTTTAGTTTAAATCTATTTGCTGAGTTATAATTCTTAAGGGAAACCAACATAAAACATCTACTATTTTGTCATACTTTATTTTTACTTTATTTTTTCAAATCCCTACTGCAATATTCTAGTTCACACAGTAAATAGAAAATGAAACACCTTTGTCCTAAAGCTTAACAGCAGCTGCTAAATCTGCACAAGTGCTAGAATTATTCAAAAAGAAATATATATCTTGTTTTCTCTGAGGACAGGTCAAGAGCAAGTTGGTTGAACCTTAAGAAAATTCATGGTTTAGCTGCAAAACTAAGAATTTTGCTCAACAGGATTGTGACAGATTTGCTAACTGGATTCAATTTCCTGCCTTTCTTTGTTTTCTTTTTTCTTTCATTCTGGTCTTAACTAATCATGTAAGGTTCTGTTCTCTCCTAAAAGTAGTAGAAGAAGGTTACTAGATCCTGAAGATAAGTTATTTCTGGTCAAGGTGCTCAGTTAATGAACTTTGTGTCTTTGAATGTTTATCTCCTTTATTATTGTTATTTACCTGTCTGGTAAAAACTTATATTGTTCTGGTATGCTTTTGGCATGGCTATGGGCTAAAATCCTGTTCTTCTTGCTTTGAATACCAGGAAAGTTTAATCTGCTGTGCATTTCTTTTCATTTTTCATCTTCAAATATTTTATTATTTTATTTTTAATTTTGGTTACCTGTTCAAGAAGTCCCTGAGTTAAAAAAAAAAGAGGTAAAAAGAGGTTAACAAACAAGTTTGAAAGCTACCTGAGATGCTGGCAGATGGTGGACTATCATAAGTGAGAGACACTCATCAAAATGGGATGCCCTTAACACTTGCTACACATTTCTGACAGTTTCTGATGCCAAGACTCTTTCTATCAAATTATAGCTTCCTTGAAGCTAACAATTCTACCTTGAGTTCAGAAAATGTATATATAGCATTGAAGAAGTGCTACATGACCCTGGCTCACAGAATAGTTCCATAAGAGTACCAATGAGAAATCATTTGCCCATACCTTCTCACAAACTTTCTTCATTTCATTAATGGTAGTATCTCCTTGTTGTTATTTTGCTTTCAAGTATTTTTCAGCCAATGGCAACCCTAATGTGATCCTATGACAGGGTTTTTCTTGGGAAGGCTGTTCAGAAGAGGTTTGCTGTGGCTGAAAGAGTGTGTCTTGTCCAAGACTACCTAGTAGATTTCATAGCCAAGTGAGAATTCAAATCCTTGTCTCCCGGAGTTGTAGTTCAATGCTGAAATCATGCTGGCTCCTAGTATCTCCTAGACTGTGGTATTACTAAAATAGTGTGCCAAAATTAGGAAAGCAATAACTTTGATGCTCATAGATCTGCACTATCAGAATGTCTTATAACACTAAATTTAAAAAAAGAGGTACTTGTGCTAGCCAAAATGACCAAGCTAAGTCTGTCAGGTTTTGCAGATCTCGTGTGACAATGTGACTCAGTGAGAAAAGCAACAATGCTTGGTAAAGTGAAAGGCAGGTGGATTGATTTAATAAAGGAAGACACAGCTCTGAGTTTGTAAGATGCTCAGGACTGCTGTAGCTTTCTCATTCGTAGAGTCACCAGAAGTCAAAGCTACTTGACAGCAAATATAACAAAACTTGTTTTTCTCCCAAAACCTACAGATTGTTATTCAATGGTTCAGATCTTTCAGCAGAGAGCAAAACAAATGGGAGGTGCTAGTCATTGTTTCTTCATATTCTTTCACTGGTGTTTGAAAGATGAACAAACAAAACTTAGGTGCCCCATACCACTGTGCTTGCCGGCATAAATCTGAAAAAACGGATTGTGTATTTTGAAAGCATTGAGTATAAGGTAATGTGAAGATGATGCAAGCTTTTTGTCTGTGATACCTGGTACCATACAGTTAAGGAAAACTGCTAAAACTGGGTTATTAGTATCAAAATATAAACAAATGTTATATCTGATATGTTGTTGCAGACTATTAATACAGTCTGCAACAACATGTCAGTATATTGGCTTGATTTAGGGTCAATTCCTAAAGAAAATGTTTGTTGTTCAGTTGCTTTCGACTCTTTGTGACCTCATGTACCAACCCACACCACAGCTTCCTGTTGTCTGTCATCACTTCCAGCTCCTTCAAGGTTGAGTCAGTCGCTTCAAGGATAACATCCATCCATCTTGCCCTTACTTGGCCCCATTTCCTTTTTCCTTCCATTTTCCCCAGCATCATTATCTTCACCAAGGTATCCTGTCTTCTCATTATGTGGCCAAAGTACTTCATCTTTGCCTTTAATATCCTTCCCTCCAGTGAGCAGTCGGCTTTATTTCTTGGAGTATGGACTGGTTTGATCTTCTTGCGGCCGAAGGCCTCTTAGAATTTTCCTCTAGCATCACAATTCAAAGGTGTCTATCTTCCTTTGCTCAGCCTTCCTTATGATCCAGTTCTCGCATCCATAGGTTACTATGGGGAATACTACTGCTTTAACTATGCGGACCTTCATTGTTGGTGTGAAGACTCTACTCTCGACTATTTTATCAAGATTGGTCATTGCTCTCCTCCCAAGAAATAAATGTCTTCTGATTTCCTGGCTGAAGCCTACGTCTGCAGTAATCTTTGCACCTAGAAATACAAAGTCTGTCACTGCCTCCACCTTTTCTCCCTCTATTTGCCAGCTATCAATCAACAGCAACCAAAAAGCCCACGATATGGTTCAGATATGTGGATGACACCTTCACCATTTGGAGCCATGGAGATGAAGAACTCAACAGGTTCCTGGACCATCTTAACAGCATCCACCCAAACATCCAGTTCACCATGGAAAAAGAAAATGAAGGAAGACTGCCTTTTCTAGATGTCCTAGTCATCCGCAAACCAGATCAACAATTGGGTCACACCGTCTACAGAAAACCCACACACACAGATAGATATCTACATAAAAACTCCAACCATCACCCAAGTCAAAAAAGAAGCACCATCAAAGCCTTGGCAGACCGTGCAAAAAGAATCTGCGAACCCCACCTCCTCCAAGATGAACCGAACCACCTCAACTGGGCTCTCCAGGCCAATGGATACTCCACCTCAGACATCAGAAGAGCTGCAAGACCAAGAACAAGCCACAAGAGTCAAGATGAAGATCCACCCAGAGGAAAAGTGTTCCTGCCATACATCAAGGGAACCACTGACCGCATAGGGAAGCTGATGAGGAAACACAACATACAAACAATCTACAAACCCACCAAGAAAATCCAACAAATGCTACGTTCAGCAAAGGACAAGAGGGATCCTCTCACCTCTGCAGGAGTCTACCGTATACCATGCAGCTGTGGACAAGTCTACATAGGGACCACCAAACGCAGCGCCCAGACACGCATCAAGGAACATGAAAGGCACTGCAGACTACTTCAACCAGAGAAGTCAGCCATAGCAGAGCACCTGATGAACCAGCCTGGACACAGTATATTATTTGAAAACACAGAAATGCTGGACCACACCAACAACCACCATGTCAGACTACACAGAGAAGCCATTGAAATCCACAAGCATGTGGACAATTTCAACAGAAAGGAAGAGACCATGAAAATGAACAAAATCTGGCTACCAGTATTAAAGAACTCTAAAATTATAACAGCTAAACAACAGAGAGGAAGAAACCAGGCACAGATTAACACCTCCCAGCAACAGATTTTCCCAGGTTCAGGCAGGCCTTCAAACGCTAATGAAGGTGATTAGCTAAACATTCACACCTAATTACAGCAGGGAAGAGCTCCTTGCCCCACCCCAGCCATTCCACAGATATATAAACCCATTGTCCTAATTCCAACAGACCTCTAGCTCTGAAGATGCTTGCCATAGATGCAGGCGAAACGTCAGGAGAAATGCCTCTAGAACATGGCCATATAGCCCGAAAAAAACCCACAAGAACTGAGCTATCAATCAGTCTGGTTGCCATAATCTTTCACATTCAAGTCCACAAGGAACTATTTTATAGCAAGACAACAAGCAGACAGCAGGTAGATGTACTACAATCTTTTCCCAAATATTCTCCACCTCTGTCTTTCTAACTTCAATCTAATGCCACAATGAGAATTCTTAGAGAGTAAAAACAGTAATGGAATCTGTAAAAATGTTTTAATCTTTACATTGTATCTCTCTAGCTTTTCAGATCTGCTTTTAATCTCATGGTCAATTTATTATAAATATACTAAAGATGCATTTTTGGTTTTTAAAAAATAATCATGAACAATACCTGTGTTTACTTAGCAAAGTAAATGAGGACAAAGAGATCTATTTGGAAGGGCACAGTGTGCTGTTCTGTTGAAAAGTACTGGGCAGCTTAATGAGAATTTAATGAGATCTTAAAATGCTAGAACAACCTCTTCCATTTTAAACTTTCAGGCTTTTTCTCTGCAGCTCTGGCTTTTACAGACACATTTATAAAGGGGTGAATCTGAAGACACATTAAGTGATCTGACCTTGAAATATTTTCCTTCAAACAGGTGGAAATCACAACACTTCTTCTACCTTTCATACTTCCATAATTATTTCATTTTCAGTACTGAGCTGAGACCTTCCACCACCCACACACTATCAGGCCTCATCAGGACTCTTACTGTTGCCATTAAAATCGCCGAGACATTTTTTAAAAGTCTCTTTATTGAAATGGCAAGTTTCTTCCTTCATTTTAACAAAATCAGAGACATGGGTCTTGTTTATAATGCAGCAGAACAAGGTGTTAACAGGTGGACAGTATTACCAAAGAGTGTAGGAGTGCGCATCATGTTTTTGACTGGTCCCCTCCAACTCCTTGCAAGTTTTCTTTTCTTTTTTTTTCAAAAAGTGAATATCGGGAAGAAAGCTACTAGTTCAATTTCTCTTTGCAGGGAGAAGGATTACACTGGACAACATATGTTGGTGCCTCAAATGTTAGACCTGTTTCTGGGTATATTTGACCTAATGATTCAAAAAATAGCACAAATTCTCCCCTATCACCCCTACTTTTTGAAATACAGAACATATGTCCCCTAGGTTGAAAATACTGCTGTTGAATGCCAGGTCAATAAATGAAAAAACAACTGCTGGATGAGCATGCTGACCCGATTTGTATCACAGAGACCTGTCTGAATGATATTTGGGGGCAGGGAGGCATAAATCTCTCTCAGCTCTGCCCACCAGCATTCTCTGTATAGCAGCAGGCAAGACCTGGGGGCCAGGGAAGTGGAGTTGTAGTGGTCTATGGTGGTTCCATCCCCCGACCAGGTTCCCCATCCCACAGTCAGCAGAGTTCAAGTGTATTTACCTAAAGTAGGTAGTGTGACAGAATAAGGATTCTGTTGGTGTCCAGTGTTGATGGATATCTTTCAATTTCTCAGCCTGAGGATGTGGGCAGTATCTTTGGAGAGGTGAGAGCTACCACATGTATTCTAGATCCTTGCCCTTCTTGGCTGATCAAACAGGCCAGAGGGGAACTGGCAGGCCAGAGGGGGACTGGCAGAGTGAGTAAAGGTGGTGTTCAATGCTCCTTGGAACTAGGCAGAATTCCAACTTGCCTAAAGGAGGCAGTTATGAGACTCATATTAAAAAAGAACCATCCCTGACCCCCCTCGATAATGGACAAGTATTGGCCATTGTCCAACCTCCTTTTTTTGAGCAAGGTTTTGGAGCATGTGGTGGCCTCCCAACTCCAGGGATTTCTGAATGAAACAGATTATCTAGATCAGTACTTCTCAACCTGTGGGTGCCCAGATGTTTTGGCCTTCAACTTCCAGAAATCCTAGCAGCTGGTAAACTGGCTGGGATTTCTGGGAATTGCAGGCCAAAACACCTGAGGACCCACAGGTCAAGAACCAGTGATCTAGATCCATTTCAATCTGGTTTCAAGTCTGGCTATAGAACAGAGACATCTTTAGTCACCTTGGTAGATGACCTACACAGAAAGCTAGACAGAAGTGTGTTCATGTGGGTTCTCCTGGACCTCTCAATGGCTTTCAATTCACTGGGATGGGACTAGAAGACACTGTTTTACAGTGGCTCCGTTTCTTCCTGAAAGGCCATGCCCAGAAGGTGATACTGGGAGACTCTTGTTTGAACCCCTGGCTATTGTCCTGTGGGGTTCCCCAGGGTTCCATTTTGTTCCCCATGCTGTTTAACATATACATAAAACCACTGGGAGAGGTCATCCGAAGTTTTGGAGTGTGGTATCACCTCTATGCAGATGACACCCAACTCTATTACTCCTTCCCAACTAAAGCCAAGGAAGCCGTCCTGACCTTAAATCAGTGCCTGTTATCAGTAACGGACTGGATGAGGGCAAATAAGTTGAAACTTAATCCTGACAAGACAGAGGTTCTCCTGGTCAGTCAGAAGACAGATGAGGGAATAGGGTTCCAGATTTAAACTGGATGGGCTTACACTCCCCCTGAAGACACAGGTTCACAGTTTGGGGTCCTCCTGGACTTTGCTCTGAACCTGGAGGCCAAGCTATCAGTGGTGGTCAGGAGGGCCTTTGAACAATTAAAAGTTGTGTGCCAACTGCACTCATTCCTTGAAAAGCCAGTTCTTGTCACAGTGGTACATGCCCTAGTTACATTCTGTCTGGATTACTGTGACATGCTGTATGTGTGACTGCTTTTGAAGAATGCTCAGAAACTTCAGCTGGTCCATAGCGCTACAGCCAGGTGGCTAACTGGGTCTAGCTGTAGGAAGCAGATAACCTCACTCCAGTAGCTCTACTAGCTGCCAGTTTGGTTCAGGGCACAATTCAAAGTGCTGGCTATGACCTTGAAAGAAGAATGTTTTAAAGATTAAGTCAGGGGCTGTTGTGGTATTTAGTTTTGAATATGTTTTTATGGATTTTAACTGAATTATTACTACCAATATTTAATTCTGTTTTAATGTTTGTACATTTGTAGATTTTAAGGGAAATGCTTCTTCATTCTGTTTTCTCTCTCATAGAGCACTTTCTTCTACCCACACTTCTTCTAGCTATGCTCATTATTTTCCTACATGTTACATCACTATTCAAGAATTGATTAAATAGGTCTCCTTTATATGAGACTAATAGCAGACTAAAGACTTTATATTATTTAGTAATGCACCTGGAAAACTGTGTGTGCTTGTGTATTTGCTTTATTTTTTATCCCACCCTACTCTCCACCGAAACTCAAAGCAGCTAACATGTTTATATCCAAGAAAGCTCATTTGGACATAAAAACTGCTGATTCTTAAAGGTGCTGCCACACTCCTTTCTCTCTCCCTCCTTTCCTTAGTATTTATAACAGAATTCTGTTTTTATTTAATTATATGCTCTGAACAATTGTGGTTCATATATTTAATAGTACTGCCAGCACCTGCCTTTTGGGACATCACTGGGACGATCTTTAGATCTCGAGTACATGTTTTCAAAATAGTTTGCTTTTTCAAGTTATACCCAAGGAATTAGTTAAACCCTCTTATAAATACTTAGTGAATACTAACAGTACTGTCTTACTATATAAGACAGTACTGTTAGTATTCTGAACACAACTATTCAGTTATAAAGTTGCTAACAACAACAACACCTGGTGACCACTGCTGCTGTCAACAGCAAAAGCTATTTATTATCAGAGTTATTTAAGGCCGAAGTAGTCACTGAAGCTTTTCAAAATCTGATGCAGGCAGGTAAACATTTTTAATTGTTCTGTTCAGATCAGCTCCTAACATTTGCTGTCAACTGTAAAAAAAAAAAAGAAAAGAAAAAGCAACAACCTGATTTCTATAGAAATGATATAACAGCTTTTTAAGTTTTCCAGTAAAAAAAAAGAAAAAAGAAAGCTTGACTAGCACATATGTTGTTCGAAGCTTAAACTTCAAGTTTGTAATATGAGATAGTCAGTATTATGTGATTGGTTGACATATATTTTCAAATATAGATATATATACTTTTTTTTAAAAAAGACTACAACAACTGAACTATAGCACTCCTGGGAAATCTATACTGTTAAACCATGTTTGTTATTGCTACTTGCAAAACACAATATCCTTCAAATTTAAACATTACAAGACCATTTACAGGAGATGGCTTACTGTGCTTGTGGAAGAAAGGGCAGAAGGGATTGACTGGACTGTACCATGTAATTTCTGACAGACTTTATGACATGGGGAAGTATGCTCAGATGATGCTCATTGGTTGCTGGACACACACCAATATGTCACGAATCCTGAGTCCCATGTTACTTTCTGACCACCATTGAGAAAACCCATATATAATGAAAATACTGATGTATAACGCTAAATGTTTTAGTCAAAAATCAACCGAAAAAACTTAGGTAACATCATCCATGAATCAGTGTGAGTACTGTACCTTACCTCTTAAAAAGGAACCATCTCCTTTTCCAAGTAGAGTGTCAAGAGCTTAGTCCATCCCAGGAGGACCTAAAAGAAGCAACCATCTACCCCTTTCTAGCCTTTCTGAATGCCTGGGTAGTGAAATGGTGGCAGCCAAGCTATCCCCTGAGGTAGGATCAATACATTTCCTTATTTGCGGAATTGACTTATCCATGTTTTTGGCCCCAAAACCTGCACTCGATTTACACATGAGGCCAACTTATACATTAGTATGTATGATCAGTTCTGCACAGTTTGTATTTACAGAACTTATCTTGATATGTATATTCTATGAAATATGAATGAGTACAATACCAAGAAACTCTGGTGTGCTTAAATTTCATCAGAATTAATGCACCCCCCCCCCTTCACCACCATATGTTTAAATCCCATTTTCTAGATTGTTGCAAGTGGTCAAAGTGGATTCATCCAATGGCTGTAATCCTGCTCTCAACCATATCTTTAAGTCCCCCTTTTTCTGAATTAGAAAGAGAAACTGCTCCACTCAATAGCCTGAGCCAACATTTTTGTTTTTTGTTGGCAAGAGAAGTTCATAATAGAGACTAGGATTTTAACACAAATGCTTATATAACATATAAGCTTATATAACATTTCAGTAATTGTTGTGAATATAAATCTGCATATACCATATTTTATTATTATTTTTCTTCACACTGTTTTGAAACATTAGTTATATATTTACAGTGCTCAAGGCAGCTGTTGCTTACACACACACACACACACACACACACACACTTGCAGAAATTGTTACCATGACAGAGGGAGTTCCAGCACTGTGAACTAGCACTCAAAAGACACTATGCAAAATAATAATAATAATAATAATAATAATAATAATAATAATAATTCAGATTCAGACAGACAGAGTTTTGGAGCATAATACTCCTGACCTCACAATCGTGTTAAAAAACAAAGTATGGATCGTCGATGTCGCAATCCCAGGTGACAGCAGGATTGCAGAGAAACAACTGGAAAAAGTGACACCATATGAGGATTTAAAGATCGAACTGCAAAGACTCTGGCACAAGCCAGTAAAGGTGGTCCCAGTGGTGATCGGCAAACTGGGTGCAGTGCCTAAAGACCTTGGCCTGCACTTAAACACAATCGGCGCTGACAAAATTACCATTTGCCAGCTGCAGAAGGCCACCTTACTGGGATCTGCATGCATTGTTCACCAATACATCACACATCACTTCATCACTTGAGAAGTGTCCGACGTGTGATCTAATTCAACAGCCAGCAGAGTATCTGCTGTGGACTCATCTTGTTGTGTTTCAAATAATAATAATAATAATAATAATAATAATAATAATAATAATAACAACTTTATTTATATCCCACCCTATCTTCCCGTAGGGACTCAGGGTGGTTTACAACAAATCTGCAAACATTTAATGATGTAACGTGCTGGACATTATTCCATTTTCCTTCTTTAATAGATATTGTAAGGGGGAAAAGACCGGAAAAGTCTTCAGAAAACACACAGCAGTTAAAAAGGAAGATAAAAGTGTCTGGATACCAATAAAATTCAGTGGAAGGGGCAGAGTGGCCACACAACAAAAACATAATATGAAACCATCCACCTTTTGCATTCTCCATAAATTGTGGTAATGGCTAGTCCTCCAGAATGAAAGAGTGACACAGCATAATTTATGTGCCTTTAACTTACTAGAAAACTGAAGTGATTTCATCTTGAAAAGGAAATTGCTAGCTGGTTTTCAGTTCAAATAGGAAAAACAGTCATTTTTAAATGTGCTGTTTTTCCATCAAATTTGGCACAATAGGGAGGCCTTATAAGCAGGTCCTGAATGCAATGATGCCTTTTAGTTTTAGCCTCTTGTATTAATCCATCAGAGAATTGCAACTTTAATGTGCAATTAAAGCTTTAATTTATTAGTCTTCCACATTTGCAGCTGCAGTAATTATGCATTCAGGCAGTACTCATTGCTTGCCACTTAATTCACCTACACAAAAAGTCCATCAGTTTAGAAAAGAAACTGTCATGAGAAAAAGCTTCAAAGCCGTAAACAGCCTTCTATTTTTATGGCTGCATTTGTAACTTGCATTCATGTGCAGACCTCTGAAAGAGACTGGCAAAAAACAAACAAACATGCACATAAGCTTTAGATATTAAAACAGAAGATGAAAAATATATAAGAAAAACAACCTGTCCATTTCAAGCACGCTAAGAAAAGCTCATATATTCTTACCTACTATGATAGAGGATTCACAGTAGTAGTAGCCATTAGATTGCTTTTTTTTCAACATGGAGCAAAGATCTAGACGCGTCATGGGTTCATCTCCAAAATGATGATTCTTGAAATTCTCAAACAAATGTGGATCAATTTTTTTCACTCCCTTTACATATCAAAGAAAAATACATAGAGGAAAAGCAAAATTAGCATGCACAGTATATTAGAGAGCAGATTTTTCAAACTTTTAAAATCCTTGGTGATTCCCCAAAATACTAATACAATGGGGTTTTTTGATAGTTACCAACACATCTGTATTAGAATTCAGCTGCAGAGATATAACAATTGCATTTCAATGGCATAAATCAAAGAAATTCTCACCTATTCTTATAAAATCCAGATTATCTGCTTTGAACTGGATAATATGCAAATGTAGACTGATATAATTTATTTATTTATTTATTTATTTATTTCTTGCATTTATTAACCGCCGCTCTCAGCCCTAGGGCGACTCGCGGCGGTGTACAGTACAAAAGACACTTTACAAAGAAATCAGAACAACAACTAACATCACTAATACATAACATCAAATTACACTAAAAATCCGCTTCGTCATATTATGGAATCATCGTCAATCTCGTAGTCATAATTCATTCCGGTTGTCATTACCAGTAACATAGCACTTAGTTGAAAGCCTGCTCAAAGAGCCAAGTCTTCAGGCCCTTACGAAAGGCCATGAGGGAGGGGGCCTGTCTGACGTCAGCAGGGAGGGAGTTCCACAGCCGGGGGGCCACCACCGAGAAGGCCCGCTCTCTCGTTCCCGCCAGACGTGCCTGTGAGGCAGGCGGGATCGAGAGAAGGGCCTCCCCGGATGATCTCAAGGTCCTCGTGGGCTCGTAGGCCGAGATGCGGTCCGCAAGGTATTTTGGGCCGGAACCGTTTAGGGCTTTGTAGGATAACACCAGCACCTTAAATTGGGCCCGGTAGCAAATCGGCAGCCAGTGGAGCTGGAACAACAAGGGCGTTGTATGCTCCCTGCGTCCTGCTCCTGTTAACAACATGGCTGCCGCGCACTGGACTAGCTGAAGCTTCCGGGCCGTCTTTAAGGGCAGCCCCACGTAGAGAGCGTTGCAGTAGTCAAGACGGGATGTGACCAGAGCATGTACCACCGTGGCCAAGTCAGACTTCCCAAGGTACGGGCGCAGCTGGCGCACAAGCCGGAGCTGTGCAAATGCTCCCCTGGTCACTGCTGAAACCTGGGGGTCCAGGCTCAACAATGAGTCCAGGGTCACACCCAAGCTGCGAACCTGCGCCTTCAAGGGGAGTGCGACCCCATCCAGCACAGGCTGTAACCCTATACCCTGCTCGGCCTTGCGACTGACCAGGAGTACCTCTGTCTTGTCTGGATTTAATTTCAGTTTGTTCGCCCTCATCCAGACCATTACAGCGGCCAGGCACCGGTTCAGGACTTCGACAGCCTCCTTAGTAGCAGGTGGAAAGGAGTGACAGAGCTGGACATCATCTGCGTACAGATGACACCGCACCCCGAAACTCCGGATGATCTCACCCAGCGGCTTCATGTAGATATTAAACAGCATGGGGGACAGGATAGAACCCTGAGGAACCCCGCAGGTCAAAGGCTGTGGAGTTGAACAGGAGTCCCCCAATAACACCTTCTGGGTCCGACCCTCCAGGAATGACTGGAGCCACTGCAAAGCAGTGCCCCCAAGACCCATTCCCGCAAGGCGCCCCAGAAGGATACCGTGGTCGACGGTATCGAAGGCCGCTGAGAGGTCCAGGAGCACCAACAGGGACACACTCCCCCTGTCTAGCTCCCGGCGCAGATCATCCACTAAGGCGACCAAGACCGTCTCGGTACCATGTCCCGGTCTGAAACCAGACTGTGCCGGATCCAGATAATCCGTGTCTCTCAAGAATACCTGGAGTTGTGAGGCCACCACGCTTTCCATGACTTTGCCCAAAAAGGGAAGATTGGAAACAGGCCGAAAGTTGTCAAATTTGGTGGGGTCCAGTGATGGTTTCTTCAACAGCGGCTTTATAATAGCCTGTTTTAGGCTCGCTGGAATCTTGCCTTCCCGAAGGGAGGCATTAACCACCACCGTTACCCACTCAGCCAATCCCCCTCTGGCCTCCCTCAGAAGCCAGGATGGGCAGGGGTCTAGGATGGACGTGGTGGGCCTCATTCCTCCAAGTATCTTGTCCACATCCTCGGGCTTCACAAACTGAAAAGAATCCATCAAAATAGGACAAGCAGGCGCTCGTGTCACATCCACAGAGACTGCATTTAATGCGGCGTCCAGCCCAGAACGGATCAAAGCGACTTTGTCTGCAAAGAACCGAGCAAATGCTTCACAGCGCGTGGCCGAATTGTCAGGGCTCCCACCTGAGGTAGTGGGAGTCAAAAGACCTCTGACAATCCGAAACAGCTCCGCCGGACGGTTTTTTGCAGACGCAATAGTGGCTGCAAAGAAAGTTTTCTTTGCGGCTTTTATTGCCGCGGCATATGCCCTTAAAAAGGACACAAACCGTGCTCGATTTGGCTCGCTTGGGTCCGAGCGCCACACGCTCTCTAGTTCCCTCTTCCTTCGCTTCATCGCTGCCAACTCCTCAGTGAACCAAGGAGATGGTTTAGCTCGGTTACTTGAGAGGGGACGTTCCGGAGCGATCATGTCAATTGCCCTGGCCATCTCCCCATTCCAGAGAGCGACCAAGGCCTCGACATGGTCACCTGCTGAGGTGGCGGGAAAGTCCCCAAGAGCCGTCAGGAATCCATTCGGATCCATAAGCCTCCTGGGGCGGACCATCTTAATGGGTCCTCCACCTTTGCGGAGGTTAGGGGGCGCAGTGAGTCTAAATCTGATCAGGAAGTGGTCAGTCCACGGCAACGGAGAGATGGACAACTCCTCCACACCGCCACCTTGCTCCCATCCCTGGCAGAAAACCAAGTCCAATGTATGTCCAGCACAGTGGGTGGGGCCAGTTATTCGTTGGGACAGCCCCATGGTTGCCATGGCGGACATGAAGTCCTGAGCCGCTCCTGTGAGGGTCGCCTCGGCATGGATGTTGAAGTCCCCCAGCACAAGAAGCCGTTGGGACTCCAACGCCAGGCTCGAGACCACCCCCGCTAGCTCAGGTAGGGAGACTGTAGTGCAGCGAGGTGGACGGTACACTAACAGAATCCCTATTCTGTCCCGGTCACCCACCCTCAGGTGGACGCATTCAAAATTTGTGGTCTGCGGGATGGGGCTCCTGGTCAGATGGATGGAATCTCTATAGACCACTGCGACCCCGCCTCCCCGTCCTCCGGATCTCGGTTGGTGCTGTACGGAGAAACCTGGAGGGCAAAGCTGGGTCAGATTTACACCTCCAGCTTCATCCAACCAGGTCTCCGTAATGCACGCCAGATCTGCCCGCTCCTCCAGGATTAGGTCCTGAATCCAGGTCGTTTTTCCGTTGACAGATCTGGCGTTCAGCAGCACCACCTTCAATCCCGAGGGCCCGCTTCAAAGCAGATAAACAGAAAACCTGTCAGATCCTGGGATACAGAGCCTATCTGGAAGGGCCCTGAGTTACACAGCAGTCCTAAGGACAGGGAGTAAAAGTGTTTTGTCTTATGTCATAACAACATGTAGATTCTCCACAATATTTACCACACACAATTTTCATTTATTTTTTCACGCTGTCCTTTAGCCAGCAAATTATCTGTGGGATTTGTGTGTGTGTGTGCATGTGTGTATACGCCTTCAAGCTGCCTCTTGACTTGTTGCAACCCCTACGAATTTCATAAGGGTTTTTCTTTTACAAGAAATTGAGGTGGTATCGCCAATACCTTCTTCAGACAAATAGACACATAGGCCCCTTCTACACTGTCATATAATCCAGATGATCAAATCAGATAATCCACATTATCCCAGATTATCTGGCAGTGCGGACTCATATAATCCATTTTAAAGTAGAAACCTTGAGATTAGATCCTGTCTGGAAAAACCCTCAGGCTCCTTCTATACTGCGATATATCCCATATTATCAAAACAGATAATCCACATTGGATTATATCAGTCTACACTGCCATATAATCTTGTTCAAAGCAGATAATCTGGATTTTATTTGACAGCAGAGAAGGGGCCTCAAAGCAGGTGCAACCAAAATTCTCCTATTCTCCACTTGCACATCCTTTTTTAAAAACTTTCCTCTGCTATTTGCTTCTCTATTTTAGATTGTGAACTCCTCATGGTAGGGTTCTGTTATATGTATTCTTTCTAAACCATTATGAACATCAATGGGACTCACGACAAAAACAAATATAGTCATCTCTCTACTTTCACAGGTTTCACACTCGTGGAATTTACACACTAAAGAAAGATCAACAATTATTTTATTTTGTTTGGACTGATTTGTTGAATTGCTTTGCTTCTTCTGTCTTTCTAGTTGCTACCTTATCTCTTTAAAATACAGCAACACTGGAGAGACATTTTTTTAAAAGCAAAGAAATAAAAGTTAAATTAGTGGGTTGCTGTGAGTTTTCCAGGCTGTATGGTCATGTTCCAGAAGCATTTTCTTCTATTTTGGAACAGTTTCTCCTTGTAGAGATGTGTACATTAAAGCTCAGAAAGCAAAGCTGCTGTTGCTTGATGCTTGTTTATTACTGTTATGCTGTTTTGTGTCTTTTTAATTTGTAAATTGCTGTTGTTTTGCTTTTAATTGTATGTTGCCTGGGCTTGGCCCCATGTAAGCCACCCCGAGTCCCCCTGGGGAGATGAAGGCGGGGTAGAAATATAAAGTTCTTCATCTTCAAAGATGTCACTGTATTGTCAAAGGCTTTCATGGCCGAAATCACTGGGTTGCTATGAATTTTCTGGGCATTTGGCCATGTTCCAGAAGCATTCTCTCCTACGGCCATACAGCCCAGAAAACTCACAACAACCCAGTGAATCCAGTTATTAAAGCCTTTGAAAACACAGAGTTAAACTAGTTTAATGGTAAGTAGTACATACTTTATAGTTCAGTCAAAATCACGAAATTCCTAAGTAAACACAACTGTAGTAATCATATACTTGTTTTGAGAGAAGTTCTGGACCAAATAAAGCTCTCAGAACATGGGGCCCTTCCACACAGCCCTATATCCCAGAATAATAAGGCAGAAAACCCCACATTATCTGGGTGTGGACTCAAATAACCCAGTTCAAAGCAGATATTGTGGGATTGATATTCTGGGATATAGGGGCAGTGTGGAAGGGCCCATGGATGGACAAGGAAGTCCCATTTTGGGTAGTTGTAGGTTTTTCGGGCTATATGGCCATGTTCTAGAAGCATTCTCTCCTGATGTTTGGCCTGCATCTATGGCAAGCATCCTCAGAGGTTGTGAGGTCCCATTTTGCTCGGTTTTCTCTCATTCTTAAACCATGCCTGACATCTAGTGCTCAATCCCACGAACTACATGTCTCAAGACCAATCTGTTGCATGTAACCCTTTCCCTGAAAATGAGAACCTTGAAAGAATTCATTTGCAATATTAACCCCTGAGTTTCAAAACAACTATCCCTAGTTCAAAGCTGTGTTGTTTTTTTCAACTCAAGGGTAATAATATCCAGGGACAGCCTAGTTCAGGCATAGGTGAGCCTGGGGCCTTCAGGTGTTTTGGACTCCAACTCCCACCATTCCTAACAGCCTCAGGCCTTTTCCTTTTCACCCTCAGCCGCTTAAGTGGCTGAGGGTGAAAAGGAAAGGGCCTGAGGCTGTTAGGAATGGTGGGAGTTGGAGTCCAAAACACCTGAAGGCCCCAAACTCCCCCATGCCTGGTTAGACCATATTAAAAGTAGATTTGTGTCACTGTGTAAATGTGTCCTCAGTTCGCTTGACCCTTCAGCAATGGCGTCTGTGGGGCCTAGCATGAGTGAAACGCTTTCCAGTCTTCATCTTGTTCGCTAACAATCCCTCCCCCCCCCCCCTTCAGTTCCTTTCCCCCCTCTTTCTCTTTGGCAACAGGAGAAGATGAAATAATTTAACACAGAGCCTCGGAAACCCTTGTTCTCCACTTATGTGGGAAATGAAGCTGAAAGAGAAAGACTATGATTTGTGATCTCCCAGGAAGGAGAAGGCAAAACTGTTTGTGAAGAGACCCTACGATTGTCACAGTGCGGGTGGGAATGGAAAGGGATGTGGTTGTGAAGGGATTTTGCAAGTCTCGTCTTATTTATAATGGCAGAGAGGACAAAATTCCCCACCAAGAAATAGGTTGACAGGTTAAAAAGAAAGATGTGAAATCTGGGGGTTACTAAAACCTGCATTTGTGTGTGGCTTCTCTCATGTCCCTGTATGAGAAGCTGGATCTGACAGATGGGAGCTCACTCCCCAGATTAAATAGCAAACAGTATCAATATATTTACAGCGACACCAAGAAATGAGGAAAACTGACTACAGATTTCAGTTAAACAAAAAGCATTTAATGTTTCTATCTCTTGTTAGTTAATTCTCTGCCTCCTTGCAGACAGGACAAAAATAAAATAAGACTGTGACCCCTTCCGCATAGCTGAATAAAATCCCACATTATCTGCTTTGAACTGGAAGATATGGCAGTGTGGATTCAGATATTCCAGTTCAAAGCAGATATTGTGGGTCATTCTGCCTGGATATTCTGGGTTATATGGCTGTGCCGAAAGGCCCTGAGAGGGTTTAACAAGAAAACATGTGGAAAAATATTAAATTTCTCTCAGAAAGGTACATTTTTCTCTATTTCGGAAATATTCTGTCCTTTAAGCCTACAAATGTGGGAGGCTGACTGTGTGTGTATTGTCATTTCGTATTTTTAGTTTTTTGTCACATTTCTCATGCACATGGACTCACAGTTGTATATATTAGGAGCCCCCAGTGGCGCAATGGGTTAAACCTTTCTGCTGGCAGGACTGCTGACCAAAAGGTAAGTGGTTTGAATCTGGGGAGTGGGGTGAGCTCCCATCTGTCAGATCCAGCTTCTCATACAGGGACATGAGAGAAGCCACTCACAGGATGGTAAAACATCCGGGCGACCCTTGGGCAATGTCTTTACAGACAGCCAATTTTCTCACACCAGAAGTGACTTGCAGTTTCTCAAGTCACTCCTGCCATGAAAAAAAAGATTACATATTTCATACATATTATGTATGTGTGTGTGTATGAAAAGAAGGGGAGAAAGTCCATATATTTATGGGAAAACGAAGTACAATCTATATATATATATAAATGCTCTGTGCATAATGAGTACCTTAAAAACAAAAGAACCAATGAAGGAAATCACACCAAATTTGGCAACAAAACATCTCACAACACAAGGAGTGACCATCACTCAAAAATTATGATTTTGTCATTTGGGAGTTGTAGTTGCTGGGATTTATAGTTCATCTATAATCAAAGAGCATTCTGAACTCCACCAATGATGGAATTGAACCAAACTTGGCACACAGGACTCCCATGACCAACTGAAAACACTAGAAGAGTTTGGTGGGCATTGGCCTTGAGTTTGGGCGTTGTAGTTCACCTACATCCAGAGAGCACTGTGGACTCAAACAATGATGGATCTGGACCAAACTTGGCATGAATACTTAATATACCCAAATATGAGCACAGATGGAGTTTGGGGGAAATAGACCTTGACATTTGCGAGTTGTAGTTACTGGGATTTATAGTTCACCTACAATCAGAGCATTCTGAACCCCACCAATGACAGAATTGGGGCAAATTTCCCACACAGAACACCCATGACCAACAGAAAATACTTAAGGCCATCCGGTCCACCTCCCTTTTACAAGGGCAAGAAAACGTAATCAAAGCCCTCCTGACAAAGAGCCATCCAGTCATAGATATAGATAGATGATAGATAGATAGATAGATAGATAGATAGACAGACAGACAGACAGACAGACAGACAGACAGATAGATAGATAGATAGATAGAGATATAGTATCCTAGATTTGAAAGGGACCCTTAAAGAAGGACAATGATAACTTGCATGTTCCAGGGTGGGCAAACCAGCCAATCTCCATATCAACACTGACAAAGAAACAGCAAGAAATATTGTTTACCCAGAAGCATAAAGAAATTACATATATTAGAAACCAACACTTTCTCATAACTTCATTTTCTAGATCAACAGGCTGGGCCACAGCAATGCGTGGCAGGGGACAGCTAGTTAGACTCCTACGATATTGTGAATAATGAGTGGAGAGGCCTGGCCTACAGCTGTGATGGCGAACATAACAGATTTAACAGTGCTAAAAGAAAAATCTGAATTATATAAAAGTGCTGATCTTTAAGGAACAATAGACGATTGCAAGAATATAACAGTGTTGGTACAACGCCACCTGTATAATTTATTACACTATACTGTTCTTGTATAAATTGCAACCATTGTGAACTGCATCTTAGAGGAAATATATAAGGAAGACTTGAGAGATATAGTGCAATTACTGGAAAGCACAGTATAGGTGAAGGATGGATTAATCACTATGAATATAAAGAAATATAAAAGTTACCATCTGACCTCCATAAATTTTACAACCAAGAACAGATGTTATTCAATCAGATCAATTACCCACCTACACCTCCAAGTTAAAACAAGAGATAATATGTACCCTTTTAATTTATTCTGGGCCTTCAAAGACTGTGCTTCTTCTTTTACTAGTAAGTAGGAAAATCAAGACAGGAATTATTACTGTGTGAATTCAATTAATACACACTTTTAAAAACATAAATAGTGAGGAATGGGAGTAGCCTTGGGACAATAGGCCTGGAGATAATTGTAATTCTTTTGTTTGTTTCTCTGCCAAGGTGCTGATAAAATTCTCCTTTTATAAAGCTGTTATCTGCACTTCAAAAGAAGTTGTTACTTCAGCGGGAACTTGCATCAGAGAGGTGATTTGTTTTCCTGGAACTATAACCGTGATTAAAAGGTATGCTTCCTTTTCTCATACCCACCCCAACTTCAACATAAGGCCTTCTCTACCAACGAGTGCTAATGCCTCATCATCTACAAATTCCATGTTTCTATACCACTGAGCCATGCCAGTTAAAGTGATGTCAAACTGCATTAATTCTCCAATGCAGATAGACCCTAAATCCCAGTAGAGGCCTTTTTGCAAAACAGAAAAACAACTGGAAGTCAGTTCCTAAAACAGCATAAAATAAATAATTGATAATAGAAAACATCTCAGTTTATCTTAGATCCTACTTTATAACAATATTTAGCATCTCTGTGCTCTCCTTAATTAATATGTATAATCAATGTTACAAAAATGGGCATCAATCTTATTATACAGTACTTCTGTTTTCTTATTAGACATGTCTAATCCAAGAAGTACATTTTGGAGTTTGTCTTATATCGTCAGGATCCTACTCCCATTTCTAATAGTTCATAGCTTTTCACAAAATATATAACAGATGCAATAATAATCTAATTTTGTGATTATAGTACTGTACAATGGGCATTACAAGTAAATCAGAAATCTGATCTTGTGGTAAAAGTACAATTGGTCAGAGTGAGAGAGTCATTCATAGAAGAATGTAAAAGTCAAGTAAGAAACAGTGATTTAATGACTTTGGAGAGAAGGAATACCAAACATGAGGAGGGGAAAGATTACATGAAAAAAAACCGAACCACTAACAAAAATACTCTTCTTTTTACACAGCCCAGCATCCTCTAGAATTTTGTGTTTTGAAAGATGAGTACTACTACTTTTGCCACTCAGTGCCAACCTAAACCACTGCCTATTACTGAACAAGAAGATGAACAAGAGCAGTCTGAGATCTACCTGTGCGTACTGTGGTATGGAGGAGAACTGGGGATTGCTTATTATGATTCTGGAGATTGCTCCATCTACTTCATGGCTGAGTCACCTGACAATAAAGACCTCAAGCTGCTTCAGAAAGTGGTTGATGAAGTACTTCCAACATACATATTAAGTAGTGCTAAGCAAGATAATAGTATAGCCAATTTTTTGACCAATATAAAAACTGTTACAGAAGACAAGCAAAGGGAAAGAAAGCCAGAGGTTGTCCTCTATCCAAATATGGATTTTGGCTTAGAAGTAAGCAAGCAAAGGATCCTGTCTAGGCAATTCCCTTTTGTCCCCTCTCATATGACAGCCACTGAGAAAATTCTCTATTTATCTTCTGTTATTCCTTTTGAGAGCCCACTTGTGGTAAGAGCAATGGGTGGACTGCTAAAGTTCCTTGACAGGAAACGGCCTGGAGTGGAATTGGAAGACAGTCATATTGCTGTCCCCATACTGGCCTTTAAAAAGTTTGTATTGACAGATATTGTAAATGTGGATCAAGACACTTACTGTGTGTTGCAGATATTTAAAAGTGAAATACATCCTTCTGTGTATAAACAAGTCAGTGGGAAAAAAGAAGGGCTCAGTTTATATGGAATTCTGAACCACTGTAGATGCAGGTGGGGAGAAAAGCTAATGAGATTGTGGTTCATGAGGCCCACACGCAACCTGACAGAGCTGAACAAACGCCTGGATGTTATCCAGTTCTTCTTGTTAGCTCGGAACCATGAAATAGTTTTGACCCTACAGGAATGTCTCAAAAATATTAAAAATGTACCTCTTATTCTTAGGAGGATGGCTCTTTCTAACACAAAGGTCAGTGACTGGCAGGCACTATATAAAACGGTGTACAGTGCTGTGTGTCTCAGAGATACATGCCGATCTCTGCCCAGCACCATTGAGCTCTTCCAGACTATTTCGCAGGTCTTCACTGATGACTTACATTACATTGCAAGTCTAATCAGCAAAGTGGTAGATTTTGAAAGCAGCACTGCAGAAAACCATTTCACTGTCAGGCCAAATGTTGATGCTATTATTGACGAAAAGAAACGGAAGTTGATGGGGCTTTCAGATTTCCTTACAGATGTGGCCCGGAAAGAACTAGAGGACTTGGATAACAGGATTCCATCCTGTAGTGTTATTTATATTCCCTTAATAGGGTTTTTACTCTCTATCCCACGCCTGCCCACCATGGTGGATAAGAATGACTTTGAGATTGACGGTCTGGATTTCATGTTCTTGTCAGAAGAAAAGCTACACTACCGCAGTGCCAGGACAAAAGAACTGGATGGGTTGCTTGGCGACCTTCATTGTGAAATAAGAGATCAGGAAACACTGATCATGTACCAGCTCCAAACTAAGATTCTGGAAAAATCTGCAGTTCTAAATGATGTGATTGAATACACAGCACACTTGGATGTGCTCTTGTCACTGGCAGTAATGGCTCGGGAGAATGGATATGTCCGACCCCACTTCTCTCACTCTCACATGATCCGTATTAAAGATGGAAGGCACCCCCTGATGGAGCTATGTGCAAAGACATTTGTGCCCAACTCAGTGGAGAGCTGTGAAACTACTGGGCGAATCAAGATCCTCACTGGGCCCAATTCATCAGGAAAGAGCATATATCTAAAGCAGGTGGGACTTATTACATTTATGGCTCTGATTGGCAGTTATGTCCCTGCTGCTGAGGCTGAAATAGGTGCAGTAGATGGAATCTATACAAGGATCCACAGCCGGGAATCAGTATCTCTTGGTCTGTCTACTTTCATGATAGATCTGAACCAAGTAGCCAAAGCAGTGAACAATGCCACTGAAAGGTCTTTGGTGTTAATTGATGAATTTGGCAAAGGCACAAACACTATGGATGGCCTCTCTCTCTTGGCTGCAGTGTTGAGGTATTGGATTAAACAAGCAACCAACTGCCCACATATTTTTGTTGCTACTAATTTCCACAGTTTAGTGCAGCTGAAGCTCTTGCCTGATACTCCTCTTGTCCAATATCTCACAATGGACACCCACCAAGATGGAGATGAGCTTGTGTTTTTTTATCAGATCAAAGAAGGAGTGTCCACTGTCAGCCATGCAGCCAATATTGCGGCTTTGGCTGGCATGCCACCTAAAGTGATTGCTCGAGGAATAGAAGTGTCAGAATTGCTCCGCAATGGAAAGCCCATCCAGCGCCCTGACCACTCCTCAAAAGAGAAACAGTTGCAAAACTGCAAGTCTCTAGTAGACAAATTTCTCTCCCTAGATCTTGATGACCCTCATCTGGATTTAAAGGAGTTTATGAATAAAGAGGTGCTACCATCCTCAGCCTCTATACTTTAACAGTATGGTGTGTCCTGTTGCAGTGTAATAGGAAAGAGTTTGGACCTAGTTGGTTATGGCATTTGTCTTTATTCATGTGAATCCTCCTTTAAGGTTCTTCCAGTTATTTAACCTTAAAAGTATTTAAATGTTCAGATGTTTTGTTTGTTGAAAATACTTCTTAATTCCTGAAGGAATCCATACATCTGAAGCTGTGGTTCAGACACAAACATGGTAAGCTGTTTTAAAAATAAGTCTGGAAAGAGTTTTTGGGTCACAGCACCCCTGCCTACTTTATTTTACATCTCAGAAATTAGTAACTTCCTGATACTTAGCAACATTTAATTACATTTGTCTGGTAAACCATAAATATAAAGCAATATCAAGTCTGCAAACTAAGAGATTCCTTCCAGCAATACTCATTATGTTTTGTGTTTCATTGAATTTGTTGTTAATGTTTCTTGTCATGGTCAATGTCACACACAATTTAGACTGAGCCTTGCAATACAAATAAACTCATATGTGATTTTATTACAGTGACAGTGTGGTTTCATACATTTTCTGCTGTACTCGTGGTAGAAGTGAAATAACAGGTATCCTCTAACACTGAAATATGTATTCCTTTACCCTTTAATTTCCTTATACAAAAGAAACAGTACAATTTAAAACAGGCATGGGGAAATTTGACCCTCCAAGTGTTTTGGACTTCAACTCCCACAATTCCTAACAGCTGGTAAGGTGGCTGTGATTTCTGGGAATTGAAGTTAAATAAATGGTATATTGGATCCACAGATTTCCGAATGCCCATGCCTCAAAGTTTGCACCAGAGAATTGAAAGATACTTCAATACTTCAACTGAACAGCATGGGAAGCACATAAATGATTGCAGGAAAAGGAGAGGTATGTGAAAAAAGCTTCCCCTTTGACTCAAAATTCTTCTAATAGAAGACCATATGAACAATGAAACTTTGGGAATAATAATTTCATAAATGTATTTCAGATATGTAATACCACTCCAGTTGGATTAGATTTCAACTGGGGTTATGATTCCATAATTTCCCAGATAGCAAGTTAAGAATTTCTGAGCAAATTGTGTTTCTTTCCTAGTGCACAAACTGAATCATCGTCACTTTAGCAACTTCAACTGCCATGCTACATAATAATAATTAAATAATTTAAACCTCCACAGAGATTTTTTTTTTTTTTTTTTGGTCACAGCCCTCCATATCTCCTGGAGTATATGAAAGTGATTGTACCTGTTTTCTTAGCTTTGGGGATTTTGACAGTTTCATGAAGGTCAAGTGAGGCTTAAAAGCTTTATCATCTCCTATGATGATACCCTTCTCTTGAAAGAGGTTCTTCACAATCTCTAGATGGGAACAAATGAAAAGAAATTAAGACGCTAAATATTAAATATGGGTAAAAGTTTGTCAAAATAAGAGGGATTCTTGTTCCATGTACTGTATAAGATAATGAGTATCAATCAGAAAGAGAGAAATGTGAACATCACTTCAAGTTAATCCATATAATTTTACACTTGGAAGAAAGATGACATATGATTCACATCCAAACTATTTTACAAGATGAGTTAATCTGTCCTGCTATTTAGTAAGAGTAGTAATCCTATACACCTAACATTGTTTTTAAAAAACACAGGTTGCTTCCGATGGAATGGAATTCAATGGAATATGCTGCTTCAAAGTGTGGTGGAGTGTCTTTCTCTGGAGGTTTTTAAGCAGACCGGATGGCCACTTGTCAGGGGTGCTCTGATTGTGTGTTCCTGCATGACAAGGGGTTAGATTGTATGATCCTTGGGGCCTCTTTCAACTTTACAATTATATTACCCTGTCATCTTGCAGCTATGACACCTAATAGCAAAGCCTGACAACCTAAAACTGCTTAAGGCAGGCATCCTCAAACTGCAACCCTCCAGCTGTTTGGGCCTCCAACTCCCAGAAGCCCTAGCCAACTTGCTCAATGGTCCAGAATTCTGGAAGATGGAGGCCCAAATAGCTGGAGGGCTGCAGTTTGAGGATACTTGGCTTAAGGTGTGTTTATTTTGTCTCAACTAATGCATCAGTGCAACAATCCAGGTGTTCCCGACAACAGTGTGCCACATACTGGGAAATTACACACTGGCAGGATCAGTTAGCATGGGGATTTTTATAGCATTATATTTTATCTTATATCATGTATTCATGTTTTTCAAAAACATTTCTAGTTAAAGCTGTAAGAAATGAAGTACAGTTGGCCCCTCATATTCATGGATACTGCATCCACGGAATCCAGCATCCTCATCTTGAAAATATTTCTAAAACACTTTTTCCCAAAAGCATACTTATATTTTGCCATGTTATAGAAGGGACACTATTTTAAAACCCACTGTATGTAATTAATGGATTTTGGCATCATTGGGGGGCGGGGGCGGGGGTGGGGGGTGGGGAGGCTGGAGCCAAACTCCAAAAGGCAGCAAAGGCTTATGGTATAACTAAAAATAGGAAGGAAACAAAAGGGCACTGTGTCCAGTTCTGGGCACCACAGTTCAAAAGAGATATTGACAAACTGGAAGATGTCCAGAGGAGAGCAACTAAAATGATCAAAGGCCTGAAGACCATGTCCTATGAGGAGCATCGTAAAGAACTGGGTATGTTTAGTCTGTAGAAGATATGGTTGAGAGGAGACATGATAGCCATGTATAAATATGTGAAAGGGTGTCACAAGGATAAGGGAGCAGACTTGATTTCTGCTGCCCTTGAAACTAGACCTAAGAGTAATGGGTCAAAATTATAGGAAAGGAGATTCCACCTGAACATTAGGAAGAATTTCCTGACCATACGAGTTGTTCAACAGTGGAACTCTGCCTCGGAGTGTGGTGGAACTTCTTCCTTGGAAGCTTTTAAACAGATGCTGGATATCCATATATCAGGATACTTTGTGCTTTTCCTGTATGGCAGGGGGTTGAACCAGATGGGCCATGTGGTGACTTTCCAGCTCTATTATTCTACGATTCTGTGATTTGTTCAAAACTAACTTTTATCACTGGGTTTATAAAACGTGCCAAGAATGCTTGTGCTGTCGCACGCTGGGCCTGTGCATTAGACTGTACACAGGACATAAATTCTTTGTGCCCAACGGGACGCCGGGGCTGCCTCAGAATAAAGGCCCTTAGATTCCCCCAAACAGAGTCTTTAGAATGCTTAAAGTAAGTCCAACAAAGTTCTTTTATTAAGGAACAAACAGGTATTGTAGAGCTTTAAAGTATCAGTTCTCTCAAACTTGTCCGCAAGAAACAGGCACTATCTTCTTAACTATAATTAACTGATGGGGAAATCCTAGCTTCTAATCTGGGCAGTCTGTACTTGCCTCTGTTGACGTGGAGCCCCTGCACCCGGTACCAACTGCGTCTGGCTTCCGCGAGTGACCCTTGCCTCAACAGAGCTTTGTAGACCTCCAGGGAAAAAGAAGGAGTTCAGGTTGCTGTGATGGCCGGCTGGAGTCCCTCAGCCAAGCTGTGGCTGTATGTCTCCTGGCCAAGCTGTAGGGCTGTATAACCCCGGCCAAGCTGTAAAAGACGAAGCTTTTCTACAGGAGCCACTTCGTTCTGTGTCCTGTGCGAAAGGCTTCTCTGTGAGAACTGGCTCCTGTTCCCTCCAAAACTCAAAAAGGGGCGGGACCAGGGAACCTAACTATAACTGGCAGGTGGCTTACCCTATAAATGCAAATTATAACAGGAAACCCCCTGCTGCAAAATCCCAAGCATGGGATTGCACACAAACATTTAAACACAGCAAATAAATCTGGAGCTCCTGGAACAGCTGTTCCAGAACAATGCTATTGCATGGAAATTCCATATTAGGTTTTCCTCTTAATTGCTATGATTTATTAGTATTTTTCATAGGTATATCTGATACCTATGTTTCCGATTTCATTTCCTTTCCCTGATAATACTGTCAAAATATGGGCCTTCTCGTTACTGCCACTAGACAGCTTATTGGCTTCAAAGTCTATTTCTATAATGTTTTTTCATTTTTCTTTTTTATATATATAATAATTTTATTAACTACATATTTTACATATTAAATAAAAATAATAATACACCCTTAAAAAAGGACTGAGATTAAGAATGGAATTGCTGGGTTGTTGTGTTTTTCGGGCTGTATGGCCTTGTTCTAGAAGAATTCTCTCCTGACATTTCGCCTTCATCTATGGCAGGCATCCTCAGAGGTTGTGGGGTCTGTTGGAAACTAGGAAAATTGGGTTTATACATCTGGAAAGTCCAGGATGGGACAGAGAACTCTTGTCTGTTGGAGCTAGGTTTGAATGTTTCAATTGACTACCTTGGTTAGCATTTGATGGCCTGACAGTCTTTTGGTGTGGCTTATTACTGCCTTGGGGAATCCTTTGTTGAGAGGTGATTAACTGTCCCCGATTGTTTCTTGTCTGGAGTTCTCCTGTGTTTGAAGGGGTTTTTTTTTGTTTTTGTTTTTTTGCATTTACTGTTATCATTTTAGAGTTTTTTTTAATACTGGTAGCCAGATTTTCTTTATTTTCATAGTTTCTTCCTTTCTGTTGAAATTGTCCACATGCTTGTGGATTTCAATGGCTTTAAAAGTCTGACTGAATAAGAAGGTTGCAGTCTGCCACCAGAAAGCCAAAGGGGAATGGGCTGTTCTGGCTTCCCTGGACAGGTCGTTCCAGAGTCGAGGAGCAGCCACCAAGAAAGAAGCCCACTCTCTCATTCCCTCTAACCAAGCTTGAGATGGAGATGGAACCGAGAGATGGGCCTTTCCTGAAGTACAAGCAATTTGCTTCGAAAGGTACAGGCATAACATATAGAAAAATGCAAGACATCATGTACCATTCTGACAGCTTCCCCCTCCCTCCTGACTGGCTAGAAAAGAAGCTGGACAGGATCCATGCTGGGATTGGCTAGAGGTTTCTTCTATGTCAGAAAGGTCTTGATCTTAAGCAATCAAGGACTTGGCTGTCAATACAGAAAGTTAATGTATGCACATTTCCTAAGCCCCCGCTTCCTGGGAGCAGCAAACTCTCAGACTCAGGTTACATGGGCAAACATCCTGAGCTTATCTAGCTGGTAAAGAAAAACATCTATCTTTACATAGACACAATGATTCCAATAGCTATCTGCCTTGGGAAATAGCTAGAGCAGGCATCCTCAAACTGTGGCTCTCCAACTCTTTGGCCCTTCAACTCCCAGAATTCCTGACAATTGAACAAGCTTGTTAGGGCTTCTGGGAGTTGAAGGCCCAAACAACTGGAAGGCCACAGTTGGAGGATGCCTGAGCTAGAGAAATTTTGTCAATGTCCCCATCCTCAAGGGATTGTGCAAACGGAATCACAGGAGGTGGCTGCCTTTGCTTACATTTTGATACATATAAGAAACATTTTATATACTTCATATAAGAAATGGATACAGTACACAGAAAGGATACAAGATACACAGAAATCATCAAGTTGATACCATTTATTAAAGGGTTTCATACAAGAGTTTAAGGGGTATAACTGCTGCTAGGTCTGTTCCCAGAAAAGATTTTTAATGAAAAAGAAAATCATATATTTATTTGTAGTCTCTGATTGTATTTGGTGGGGGGTACTGTAGCTCTACAACAATAGGATTCTCAGATGTCAATGCCTTGATCTCTCAGAGTGAAAGAAAGTCATCTCAAGGCAAAAGCGCTATCAAAAACGTTTTTTTAATTATTATTATTATTAAAAAACCCCAAACATTATGCTGCCGGCCTCCACTGCTGCATGCTGCTTCAGAATAGCTGCTGTATATCTTCCAAAAGGCCTGTCTACTTACTGGTCTCTTGTACTCTTCCCTATTTAAAGTGTGTCAAAGTGCAACCAGGAGCAGGACTTAAAGACATGAGTGTTCACAATAAAAGAATAGGGAGAAAGTCTCTGGATGAATGGAGTGCTGCTTTCTGCCTTTTATTATTATTAACTCTCCCAGTTCTGTCTCTACTTTCCTCACTCACTGTACTTTCCTTCTTTGTCTGAGGTGGGTTGCACTACTGTTAAAAAAAACATGATGCAATTATTTCTTGTTCTGCTTCACTTAACATTTTTAACACTTGATTTCAGAAAGGAAAGGGACACCAACTGAGAGAAAGAAGTTGGTTATGTAAGTACAGAATTCCTAGACTGAAGTCTACGTAATCAGATGCATGGAGTAAAGTGCCTAGGAATACACTTTTATACGAGATATGAATAAGCATTTGATATATGTGAAGAGCAATACTTGTGGCTGTAGTGATTCACTTTTAACTATGGTCCTGGGGATGAAGGCAGGACAAAAAACATTGCCAAAAGCCATATTGAGTAAATAACCATATGAAAGGCAGAAGGAATTGTTGGAATGTAGTGTGATGTTCACTGGGAATCAGAAAAGTGATATGATAAACAGATCAAGGGAGCCCTCATGAGGCTGTGGTATTAACTACTGTTATAGTATGTGTAATGTGCCTGGAAACTATTATATCTGTTCAACACATTGCTGATATACAGTTTGTGGATATATTACAGTTCTGTTGTTTCCTTTTCCAGTCTTCCCTCCTAGTTTTTTGTTCGATAACTGCTGTTCTGAGGACTGAGGTGAAATTAACAGAATGGCTAAGTGTTCTGCAGCTGATTTTTGTGTATTCCCATTCCTAAAGCCTGAAATGTCTGAATGAGGATTCACAAAAACAGTTCTAAAACATTTTGATCTTTATTTTCCTAGCCCTCCATGCAACATTTTTTCTTTACCTATAGCCTTCTCAATTGTTCTTTTCTGTCCCTTTCTCACCTTCCTTCTATACCATTTCTTCCCACTGTATTCATCATCTTTCTTCACCTACCTTCCCTTTCTATATTTCTGTTCTTTCCTTTTTGCCCCACCAAAGTCTTAAAACCATGACTGAGATATATTTGTTTGTTAGCATTATAATACTGCAAGTACCATTAAAGCCAGTAGCCTCTGAATAAACATGCAAAGATGTGTGTGTGTTTCATTATCCGGGAGGACTCCAAAAGGGGGTCTAGACAGAGAAGGATCATTCATTTTATGAGGGAGGGGGAGTTGAAAAAGGAAAACAATTTTCACCTTTTTTGCTGGTTATTCCCCCTACCCTTTTATTGTTGTGTTGTGTGTTGAGGCCTCGGCCTGTGTAAGCCGCATCGAATCCTTCGGGAGATGCTAGCGGGGTACAAATAAAGTTTAATAATAATAATAATATCACAAACGATCGATGGTTGTTTTGATGATGACAACATGGGTGGGGGTATAACAGGAAAATACGGGGTAATAATTTAACTCCTTCTGTCTTCTTCAGTACAATAAGGTAATCCCCTGGCTTCAAAACAAGCACATTCTGAAAGCTAGGAAAAAATGAGACCACATCCTCTCTTGAGCCAGCAACTTTGTAGGACTCTTACTAATCATTGGGCTCGCTCCCAAACTAAAATGTACAGAGCAGTCATCCTAATGGTTACAAAATAATGTATATGGAGTACTCTAAATACTCTTTATAATTATATAAATGTTACTTGTTGTTAATTATGTTTGGTAGCTTGTTTACTGTTATAGATCCTGCTGGGCCAATGAGGTCAGCGCAGACAAATAATTTCCAAATGCATTTAGCCAAAATCAACACGAGTGATTTCTTCTAAAGGAAGCAGAAATATTGCCTGTTTGCATTTTTCTACATGAAAGATTTTTAAACTGGTGTTGTACAGTAATACACCATAATAGCTGGGTTAAGGCCTTTGCACATCATACATATCATGTGTGAAGATACTTGCCAGACATATCCAAATCAAAATCCAAGTTCTTTCTACACATTCAACACAGTTATACTGATCATGCGTACTGAAGTAAAAAGACTACTGCTAAAATACAGGGATAGCAATATTTTAAAATCAGGGGTCCTCAAACTATGGCCCAGGGGCCAGATATGGCCCTCCAAGGTCATTTACCCGGCCCTCACTGAGGGTCAACCTAAGTCTGAAACGACTTGAAAGCACACAACAACAATCCTATCTCATCAGCCAAAAGCAGGCCCACACTTCCCATTGAAATACTAATAAGTTTATATTCGTTAAAATTGTTCTTCATTTTAATTATTGTATTGTTTTTAAATGGTTTTTTAAAACTATAAATAAGATATGTGCAGTGTGCATAGGAATTTATTCATTTTTTTTAAAAAAAAATATATAATCTGGCCCTCCAACAGTTTGAGGGACTGTGACCTGGCCCTCTGTTTAAAAAGTTTGAGGACCCCAGTTTTAAATGTTCCATGTCATTGAGAGATACAGCAATCCAAAGAATTATAGTTCCTCTTTACCACATAGCACTATTTTACTTTCCTGTATTTTCAAGGCAGTTTAAACATAATACAGAATTCTAATTACTGTATTAATTTTGTATGTTCAACGTTTGCTCTCAAAATGACGTGATTTGCACATCCCAGCAAACCCCAGTATGATTTGTTGAAATCTAACAAGTCATGTGTAAACCTATTTCCATTAACAAGTCATGGGGTTTTAATCATTAGCAACCCGTTACAGCAAAGAGAAATGTATTCAAGTGGCAGGAAAAGGGATTCCACCTAAACAAGAACTTCCTGACAGTGAGAGCTGTTTGACAATGGAATATGTTGTCTCAGAAAGTGGTGGTCTCCTTCTCTTTAAACAAATGCTAAATGACACCTGTCAGGAGTGCTTTGATTGCATTTTCCGGTTTGGCGGGGGTTTGGACTGTGTGGACTTTGGGTCTTTTTCAATTCTGATTCAATTATTCTTAAGTTACTAACATTTCTTCCTCTGATATTTACACTTCCTTTCTCTGGGTCTATTCTTATTGTCTATATAGTATGTTCTGCATATACGTTCAATAAATATGGTGACAAAATGCATCCCTGTGTCCCTTTGGGGAGAGGTGGTGGGAAATAAATAAAGTTTAATAATAATAATTCCTGTCTGACCTTCCTACCTAATGAAAACCATTGTTTCTTCATATTCTATCATGATAATGGCCTCCTGTGTTACTGGCCTGAGCAAATAACTTTTGTGTATATAATGTAACCTTGTATACCTTTAGACTCTAGGTATAGTATAGAGTGTGAGATGCATGGCGTAAGAAAATAGTACACACATCTGTGAGAATGTGTGAGCATATTAGTAAAAAATTGGCTTCAAGTCAATGTGGAGAATAGGAAGATGCTTTGAAATGTCAAAAATGATAAGAACTGTGTGAGGAGAGGGGAAAAAGATGACCTATAATAACCTTTATCTGACATTCACTAGCAGCTAGTGAATCTCAAATTATTTTATCACATGGAACCTTATAAAATCTATGAAATCTTTTAACTTCTAAATTTTTATGTCCCATCCTCTTTCCTTCTACAACTAAAATACAAGGTTTCTTTAAAAAAATTAAGTATAAAGCAAAATATATTTATTTATTACATTTTGCATACATGCTTTGTAGGGGGAAAATAATGTTAACATTAACTTCAAACTATTGTGTTACCCACTTACAATACAGTTTTTTGATTATTGTTATCAGTCAATTGTGATGCATTTTTAATTTCATAACATGTGAGGTTTTTATACAAATGTTAATGTTTCTAGAACAAAAATCTACAAGCAACAATTGTTTCCGCCACCATTACACATAATCTTTTCACACAATCCCTGATAACCCAGTTTGAGAACCACTGTACTAGCTTATGCAAAGAATGAATCACTAGGGCAGACAACAGACTCCAGGTATATGGGACTTAAAATCATATATCAACCACTGAATATTTTTGTTTTATTTGAGGACTCACTAATTGAAGGGATGAATTTATTTATTTATTTATTTCGGTTGCTTCTACCCCGCCCTTCTCACCCCGGCAGGGATTCAGGGCGGCTTACAAAAGCGAGGCACAATTCGATGCCCGCATCACATACAGCAAAAGACAAATACATCATTTAACAACAACAATTCTATCAATAACAGCAATTACCATAAGACAATAATTATAAAAGGGAAAAACAACCATAAAACCAATAAAAGCAATAAAAATTCCATACAAACCTCCTTGACGGTCAGCATTTCACAATCTCATAGTTTAAATTCCCATTCCATAATTGTCAGTCCTTTTAGTCCTATTCATCTAGTTTCCATATCTAATTGTCAGGTTGCCCAAAGGCCTGGTCCCACAACCACGTCTTTACCTTCCTCCTGAAGGTGAGGAGGGATGTTGACGCCCTAATTTCCCCCGGGAGTGAGTTCCACAAGTGAGGGGCCACCACCGAGAAGGCCCTGTTCCTCGTCCCCACCAGCCTCACTTGTGATAGCGGTGGGGTCGAGAGCAGGGCCTCCCCGGATGATCTCAAGTCCCGGGGTGGGACGTAGAGGGTGGGATGATGAAGGAGAGAATAAAAGGATTTCAGACGGAAATTAGATGACAGCCAAGAGTTTGAGGGTTGGACTTGGATGTTGGGGCCAGTGGTTGAATCCCTGCTCAGCCATAATAATGCACATACTCTCAGCCTCAGAGGAAGGGAAAGGCAAACAAATCCTGCCCCCCTCCCCTGAAAAAACATGGCAAGTCCATTTTAAGATAGCCATAAGTCAGAAATGACTGGAAGGAAAACAATGGCAATTAGCATGTTTCTAAGCAGGTGGATGGCTAGTAACTGTCCAATATGCTGAGCCTGGCAAGGCTACTAATATGGATGGATTATATCTTATATCTCTACAGCTAACATAATAAATCTTTTACAGAATTTGAATTCTGAACTGAACACATATTCCTTTCGAACTGCATTTTTCTATAACTGCATATTTTGCCTGAGCACTCAGATGCAGAATCCGAATAAGACCTTCTACAGTTAATTTAGATTTTTTGAAAAATATGGACCACACATATATCACTCAATAAAGCTTTCAGGAAACTATAAAGAGTAATCCATACTTTCACTTAGCCACAAATAGCATGGTGAAAGGCTGCTGACATGAAGTCAAAGAAAGTGTATAGAACTTTTTGAATGCAGTACTTCTCTCTATCCTACTTAGTATATTTTAACATTAAATTTGGTAAGAACACCAGTGTTAACATTTTAGGTTAGTGTTTTTCAAAGGCATGGGCATTCAGACAGCTTTTCTGATCCCTCCCCACATTGCACCTTCCATTGACATAAAATGCACATGAAGCACAAGAATGATGCCTCACATAAGGTCTCTGATGTACAATTGTGTACACACTTGAAAATGTATCTCTGCAAGGGAACAGGGCTCTAATGGCATTTTGAATAATGTTCTTCTTTGCCTCCACTAGTTCTTATAACTTTGGCTCCTTACAAGGAAGCTACAAGTTCAACATTAATCAGCTGGAAACATGTTTTGTTCTCTTCCAAAGGGAAACAAAAGGATGCTCATAGTGCATTGAGAACTGGCAGAAATTCAAGGTTGCCTTTTTCCAAAGGGACTTCATTCTCTGAAGCTACAACTACAAATCTCATTAAAAGCTCAGAAGCTATGCAGTGGCCATCAGCAGCAGCAATCACTCGTGGCCTTCCAAGCATGGGATCTTGGTAGTGGGTTCCTAGGTGACTGTGGAGACCTATTCTTGACCCACATGTTCTCCCACAGTGAGGACACCAGTTTCCAGGTGGAAGGCAGTCCTGCTCAGGGTTGGCTTGATGTGCCTTCCTTTTGACATGTTTCTTCCTTTCGCCCTTCATTCGTGCCTCTTCGAATTCCACAGCACTGCTGGTAACAGCTGACCTCCAGTTAGAATGATCAGGGGCAAGAGCTTCCCAGTTCTCAGTGTCTATGCCACAATTTTTAAGGTTGGCTTTAAGCCCATCTTTAAATCTTTTCCCTGTCCACCAACCTTCTGTTTTCTGTTCTTCAGTTGGGAGTAGAGTAACTACTTTGAGATCGGGCATTTGGACAATGTGGCCAGTCCAGCTGAGTTGATGGTGGAGGATCATTGCTTCAATGCAGGTGGTATCTGCTTCTTCTAGCGCTGATGTTTATCTGCCTGTCTTCCCAAGAGATTTGCAGTGAATAAAACTTTATGTGATAGGCTAAGAATGGTGGACATGTGGCATACTCTCCCACACTTCATTCATGAAAACTGAGACATGTGCAAACAAGCAACATCAGACTGTAGTCAAGACAGCAAAAGGGATTAATGAGGAATGGTGTGCGCGCACTAGGGGTGGTTGCAGCCATTTACTTTTGGTTGCATCAACATGAGGGGCAAGATTTTCCCCTCACCTCTGTCCCCTGCTGACTGGAAATTACTTTTACCCTTTAAATCAATTAAATGAAACAGAAGAAAACTGAGGACAAAAGGGAGAGCTGGAAGGAGAGAGAAAGTGGGGTAGATGAAAAATTATGATGACAGAGAATTAATTGGGATTATTCCTGCCAGATCTGATCCATTTGAGAATATGGAACCTCCCAAAATTCAAGAGGCTAAAGAGGCACTGAAGTGTCCTGACTGTTGCCATTTTAAAGACACGCTAACTATATACCTTCCATGGAGTTACTACAACTAGTATTAACCTTTAATTTACGTGCTGCCAGACTCTTTAAGAGTTAGGCAAAAAAAATAATCACAAACCATTTCAGGAATTTTAATGTATCAGTACTTTTAATACTAAACAACCCTACATTTTTGCTATCATTTGAATCATAACCAAATCTAAAGAGTAATTTAAGAATATCAAGGCATGTATTTTATTATTTCCTTAATATATTCATTATGTTGGCTCTGTGCCACAAATGTACTACCAGTACAACTTTACTATTAACTTTAAATGTGGTATTCAAGTTGCTGTCCTACACTAAAATGCAAGCCCACATAAAGCATTTTCCAATGTGTTCCATTACAGTTATGAATATAATTAAACATTCCATATCTTGTGTCAAAACTCACTGAAGCATAAATGACAAACAATAGAATATAATAATATATATTTAATGTGAAAGCCTCTAAGGTCGTTTCTGTTTTATTAATATGAGGCATCAACTTGAAAGAAAAAGCATACTGCTTTACAAACAAATCCAAAAGAGAAACTTCCATTTGAAATATCATATATACTGATTTGGAAAACAAATAAATTACAAGTGTAGATATTATTTATGTTTGCTCACATATTGCTAGAATTTAAGTATGCCCATGAAACAAATATTCCAAGAAGAGAAAGAAAAAAATCCCTTCCTTGTTTTGGTTACACAGCCCAACTCCCCTAACCCTACCGCTCCCCCCCAAAAAACTTGGTGTCTTGGTTTTTAGGTCTGATCCTAGGATTATTTGGGGCAATGATTCAGAAAATTGCATTGGACAGATTGCATCGGTTTTAGTTTCTTAGATATGATTATCATGATTTTCTGTAGCCGAGCAGATAAAGACTGGTATATGTTCTGTACCTCAAAAACTAGAGCTGATAGGGCAAAAGTTGTGCCATTTGTGGAATCGGCAGGTCAAATATACCCAGGACCCTTCAACACAGCCCTATATCCCAGAATATCAAGGCAGAAAATCCCACAATATCTGCTTTGAACTGGGTTATCTGAGGCCACACTGCTGTGTATTCCAGTCCAAAGCAGATAATGTGGGATTTTCTGCCTTGATATTCTGGGATATAGGGCTGTGTGGAAGGGCCTCCAAAAATGTATCTAACTTTTGAGGCACCAAAATGTGTGTTGGCCAGTGTTATCCATCACATTTTAATTAACATTGGTTAGTTGGATAAAACAAAGCAGTATCAAACCATAGTAAGGTGAGTAAGGTGTCCTTGCTTATTAACTCCCCAACAAAAGCAGCAGATTTCATAAATCTCCCCCCCCCCCCCCCCCGGCCCGGCAAATGAAGAGGAGGAGGAAGGAAAAGCATTTTGCTTACGCTCAAAACAAAAAGAGTAGTTATCGTAACATCTAGTCCAGGGTGCTGAACTACATGGACCCTTAGTCTGGTTAAGCATTTCTTATGCCCCATTTGTAATGAAGTGTTCCCAGATCAAGTATTTACATTGAGTGAATCTATTTCCCTTAGGAAAGATTGATATAAAAGACTCTAGATTGGGAGCCTGCACATTTTTTCTTGTCCATAAAAATAATATAACAGGGTAAAACAGATTTGATTTCTATAATTAAACTTTTCCCTTCAATGATGTTTTAAATTTTTGTTCTTGTGAAATACAGGTTCCCCCAATGACCAGACACTATTTTTACAAGGAACCAACAGCTGAATTCTCAATCCAGAGTTACAAAATGCAGTCTAAAGATTACTGGACTGTGATGCTATTCTCCCGTATTAAAACCGCTAAGCAATGTTTGCTTTGGTAAAATTGACTGTTTTGGTCCAGAAAATGACACACTGAGCTATATGCTTTTAGGTAATTAGTGTTTACCCTAACAATGTGACTCCAAGAAAAAAAACTGTGCTGTTTTCATTGACAACACTCTTATCAGTCAAAGGCAACCAAATGAAAAGAATACCATATGATCTTGTCAGTTTTCACAGCAAACCTATCTGTACTGAAAAAAAGATCTCAAATGATGAACATCCTCAAATGGGACTTATTTTCTCTGCAGACTCTCCTCTCAACATTTTGATGTACTGTAATTACAATCAGCTGCTTTCAGAAGGTAAATTACCTGCTGTAAAAACTGCTGAATCAATCTATGCAGTGCAACAACCACCATAACATCGGTTGCTATAAATGCCAAGACCCTGCTTAGCTTGCCTCTGAACTTTCACTATGTATGATCTGGTTTAGTGATTTGCTGCCAGGATTTTTTTTTAAAGGCATCTCTGGAAAACCCAAATGCTGCTGATGCCAAACACAAGACCTGCCCTTAGGTCATTTTAAATCAGATTCAAGTCTATCAGCTGGCTGGTTTTAAGATCTCTAATTTCCTGGTTTTGCTTGTCATGTTATATTTTTCCTCCTCTAAAGAACTGTGGAGCGCTACTGAAAAAAAGCCAAAATGCATGTTAGACAAGAGAAGGAATAATATTTTTAGTATGCATATAATTCCCATAATTTACAATGGAAACAGATAAGAAATAAAATGTGGCTTCCATTCTCTCTCCAGTAATATCTCAAAAAGAGAACTATAGCATGATGTCATCATATTAATAAATTTGTCACTTTCAAGAGCATACAATGAATTGCAGTAGAAGGTCAGATTGCATAGTTTCTGAGAAAAATAAAAGAGGAATGGATGTTTAGATGGTATTTTTGAGGCAAATGTGCACTTGTATCATTTAGGTCTACACACAAATCACCAGTGTGGCATGAGTAGAAATTTTGGTGATCTAGAAACTATTGCATGTGGCACACAACTGGTTGTCAATGAGTAAATGTCTATAAATGTAACAAGAGAAAAGTAATAGCATATGCTCTCTGAACAAATTTTAATAAGAAACCCTAGGAGAGAGTTGTCTTAAGTTAGAGCTGATCTGAAGGCAAACAACAAGAAGCAAAGTACAGTGCCCCAATATGATCACATTAGGTTCTTGTGGGTTTTTTCGGGCTATAGGGCCATGTTCTAGAGGCATTTCTCCTGACGTTTCGCCTACATCTATGGCAAGCATCCAACAGACCTCACTACCTCTGAGGATGCTTGCCATAGATGCAGGCGAAACGTCAGGAGAAATGCTTCTAGAACATGGCCCTATAGCCTGAAAAAAACCCACAAGAACCTAGTGATTCCAGACATGAAAGCCTTCGACAATACAATGATCACAGTGCTCTTTTGAAGACCAAAATAGTATATGGTGTGGTGATATTTTTAATTAGGTCAACACAGCATGCTAGCTTTTGAAACCCATCGGCTTCTTCATAAAGAAAAGATTTTTTTGGATTTTTTTAAAAGGACTGCGCAGAAGATCATAGGTCACCATATTTCTTGAGGTATTTTCTTAAGATGGTATTACAAAGTGTCAGTATAGATAGAAAAGCCAGGCTACACTGCCATCACCATAAACTGGGGGGAAAACGAGTAAAACAATGCATTTTAAATATATATTTTTCTTATTGGCTGTAATAAAGCACCCACTGAGAGTGGGGCCTATCCCTGTTCCATGCAAAGCCCTTGGTCATTGCTTCTCAGGGCATATGTACTTAATATAGGATACTGGCACTGAGTGTGAAAATGGGCAGTGGACAGATGTGCCCCATGTGTTAACTAAGCTTCAACAGGAAGCTGATGTAGATACTGAAATTTTAGAAGAAAACTGGAAGAAAATACCGACCTTTCCTTCATATAAATCTATTTTAGCTTGGGCAAAACAAATGTTACACACTGATAGCATTGATCTCCTGGCCAACTTGTTGACATTTTTGTTGTTGTGTGTCACTTCAAGCCATTTCCAGTTTAAAGAGGCCTTATGGCCTAAATATCTTAAAGACATCAGATTTTGTCTGATCTTGAAAGTCTAAGCAGTCAGTGAAGTAAGGGCATATTTATATAGTACAAACAGCAAGACAGGATGAAGGCATCTTTTTCTAAGGCTGTAAATCATGTGACAGGGTTGCTGTAAGTTTTCTGGGCTGTATGGCCATGTTCTAGGAGCATTCTGGAATATGGCATACAGCCCGAGAAACTTACAGCAACCCAGTGATCCCGGCCACGAAAGCCTTTGACAATACAATCATGTGATAGCTATGGAGTTAACTTTCGGGAACTGAATTCATGACTATTTCTGCTAACAACATGCTTCATTTTAAGAGGCATGCATTTTATTTTTGACAAGTATGGTAACTTGTTTTCTTCTTGCTTCCTAATTATCTTCTCAATGTACCATGAACTCCATGTGCCCCAGATTTTACCCTAATCCTTGGGAAACAAAAAGTCTGCATGTGCTATATTCATAGCAAGATCTTTGTGGCCTTTATAATTCTGAAAATACTCTAATATGAGTCATGTAGTATTCAGGCATGGTATGATTTCACATTCTTTTGAACACAAAAGAACATTCATTGCCTCTAATAATGTGTTCAAGAAAACCTTTACAAAAAATGGTCGGAATTTTGGAGACAACCTAAATGGAATATGACAAACTCCAGGCATTTCTTTAGCACTGAGATCTTTTTGTTAATTTGTTTTTAAGAACTACCAGCTTGCTTGATCTTGATTTTCTTATGTCCCATTTCCTACTGCTCCTGTGTTAAGAACATGAGAAGACACCTTATGAATTAGATCAAAGGTTTTTCTGGTATCTATATAGCATCCTCTTTTCCATAGGGGGCAGCTATGTAGATTTTAGTCCTTTACCATTATTATTTCCTAGAAGTAATATGCAGAAACAAGCCATAACCCAGACTCTGCGGCAGCACATAGGCATAATCAACAGCATGAATTGATCTAATCCCCATATGTTTGCTACAAATCCCATACAGTGATAGGTGAGATCGCTATATCTTGTGAGAGTGGAAGCCAGTTTACTAGATAAAAATTAGAACGGTAGTGCACCTCTACAAACAATCCCCAGAAGATACACCCAGTGTAGAACTACAGTAATCGGAAAAAGAAAAAAATAAACTGTACACTCTAGCACCAATTTCTCTGTAGTTAATGCCCACAGAGCTTTGGACAAAGTTTGGGATGTAAAACTTTGAAAAGTAATTCATTCCTGTTTCTTGCCTGGAGAGCACCGAATTGTTGTCAGCCATTACAACCCATCTCCTACTAACAAGTGATTTATTACATTCCTTTTTGTGCTGCTCTACTACTTCACATTATTTTGTTTTCCATAGGGGAAAACCCCTTAGAACTGAGAAGAGAATGGAATACAACATTTATATCATTTGAATACACACACACACACACACACACACACACACACACATGCATATATATTGAAAGCCCTGGTGGTGCAGCAGGTTAAAGCACTGAGCTGCTGAACTTGCTGACCAAAAAGCTGGTGGTTCAAATCCGGGGAGAAGGGTGAGCTCCCACTGTTAGGCCCAGCTTCTGCCAACTAGCTGTTCGAAAACATGCAAATGTGAGTAGATCAATAGGTACCACTTCTGCAGGAAGATAACGGTGCTCCAAGTCATGCTGGCCACATGACTTTGGAGGTGTCTATGGATGATGCCGGCTCTTCGACTTAGATATGGAGATGAGCACCACCCATCAGAGTTGGACATGACTAGATTTAATGTCAGGGCAAACCTTTACCTTCATATATATATATATATATATATATATATATCTTCATCAATTGTTTATTTTAAAAGATAACAATAGCAGTGGAAATAGCCAGCTGAAACAGTATCAAATGGTAATTGGAATCTGTATAAGAATAAATGTCAGCATTTGAAATTCTCAAATTGCATACTGAAACTGAAAACATTTATACCTGGTAAAAGAGAATAAAGAACCTATACAGGCTTCTTGGGAGGGCATATTTTGCCACTTCAGGACATTCAAAGAAAAGGATTGCCTTGCAATTAACATGGGTATTCAGGTGGCCTTAGAAAATGGAAAATGCAACAAGTTCCTACTCAGAACTAAGTGTGAATAATTGTCACATGTAAGAATGTGCTCCCCAAAAAATGAAAACTAGATTATTTTGAGGTTGTTGTTGTTGTTGGTTTTTTTTTTAAATATCATTGGGTTATATTAGGCTACTTTTGCCATTTAACCTCAACTTATATCAAAGGGCATTGCGTATGTACTGCTGCCTTCCCTGCCAAATTACTCTGTGGTTCCGTTCAAATACAATAGAAAAGTATGGGAACTTGCAATAAGGAGCTGCAGCAAATCTTGGATTCACATATCCCCATTCATCTTTGACAAGGGAATTGAACTTCTGGTTTCACATTTAAATTGTTGATGATAACTAAACTTGGAAAATTGTATTTACATAAATTTTAGGTATGCAGAAGAAGACAAAATCATATCAAAGTGTGAGATTTTAACTTTAATAAATCATAGTTCATAAATTGTGAACGTAACTATAAACTGTGGTTAATTTAAAAATGTAGTTTTCCTTACAGACAAAACAGGAGAAGGAGAAAAGAACATGTCAGCCTGAGACAGCCTTCTCTTCCCAAGAACTCAGGTTTTTCTTTTATTTCCAAGTTGACCCTGAGAGTATCATCAGAATTACAAATGCTGGAAAGACCAAAGTAGCCAGGAAGCAGCTATGTTGAAACGGTGGAAAGCTTCAAATTCAACTACCACCTGTAGAGGTGACATAACATAAGAGACCAGTCCAACCTGCCTTTTGGGTGTTTTGTAACAACATTAATAAGAGTTAATTACCTGTTATCTTTAGAAGTGTGGTTGTATTATCACTCTCCATCAGCTTCACAAATCCAACTTGATTTCTAAAGTGATCAGTTCCTTGAAAAGATAAATCCAAAGGCTTTCCTTGCAGCAGTTCTTCAATTAAACCTTGACTCTTCAAGAAAGCACTAACTGCACTACCAGGGGGGAAAAAAGATGCATTTCAGAAATGATGCAGAAACCTAATTCCAGATAACTACTATTTGCCTCCTAAAATAAGGTCACCTTCCATTTTGGAAACACAACAATACATTAAAATATTGTTCAGTATATATGGTTACATAAAAAGAGTTCTCAGACTTCTTCCCCATCCCAGTGGTGGCCTTTTCTGCAGGAATGGGGAAAAACTACTCGAAGGTCACTCAATAACTATAGAAGCAAGCTGAAAATTATACACAAACAGATTGGATCCAGCATCTGCGTTCAGCTGATGGAACTGGTTTGCTTGCAAAAGACGCCTCTGCTCGTTTTTCAGATGATTCCCCTCATTTGCAGTCTTATCTTATTCAGCACTAGGGATAGAAAGCATATTTAAAAATACTTGAAAAATGGTTGAACAATATTGTTGAGAAATGAGTGTGAACAAATCCTGATGAGAAGAATCCTGGACTGATGAAAACCAGTTTGAGATTCATTTTGCAAAAAAATAAATAAAAATGCACACCCTGTTGTGTGGGGCAGAAAACAGCATTTTCCGCTTGGAAAATGGGATCTCAATATAGAAATATTAATTCCTGTGCAAAAGAAAAGTTTTCTGTGCAAGGAAAAGCTATAATTGGGGATTTGTATTCATAAAGTTCACAATGGTTAATTTGCATAGGAAACAGCATTTTTCACACGTGATTTAATATTTCCACGTTGAAATTTTTATACACAAAAAATACTGTTTCCTGCATAGAGAATGCTGTTTTCTGTGCAAAGCAACCATGTTCAAACTTTAAGCACACCAATTTCCTGATCGTGATAACTTTGGAAAACCTTTTCAAAACAGAAAGAACATTGCTGAAATTACTCATTGCTATCTCAGAGAAGAAACTTAGTCAATAATCGCACCCTTATACAACAGTGTCCCTCAATCCACAGTGTATCATTTAATGATCCAGGACAGGGTGCTGCTATAGAGAAGAAAGGCAGAGAAGTCCCCTTCTGCTAGGCTATTCTTTTAGGAGTCTAAATTAAGATCCAATCTAAATGGGAGCTTTCAATTTTAAGTGGAGCACCAGCAAGAGTGAAAGAGTGAAAATTTTCCTCCACTGGCTAGTTTAAAAGAAATAAACAGGATTTTTTTTCCTTAGCAGTAATCCAGATATATTTATATGCAACATTTAATTTGTTTCGTCAAATATACAGTACGAAAAAATCCTAAAATCTATGATGAAATTACATGAGATGAACCTTGTCCAAGTTAAACATTTTAAATCCTTACTATTTCCCCTTGAAATGAAAAGACTACCAATGCAATCTATCAGTGTGATGTAGCAGGATATAGCAGAAAAAGTGCCAGACGAATGTTTGAGAGACCTGAGTTCAAGCCCTTCCTAGTCATGAGACCATTATGTAAATGAGTTTATTGTGTGGATAAGAGGATGGTTTTATTTGCCGCTCTGATCTTGAAGTGAAGCTCCAATAAAAATTAGCCAACTATGACCTCATCAACTATGTGATGAAATAGTAAGTGTGTGAATGAAATTTACTGTCCAGTAAACATGACTAGGATTACATCCTTTAACTTTGGCTGTTTCCTACCCATAACACAGTTATTTCTTTTTCTTCACAGCATAATTCGAGATGTTCATTATTAGTCACTAGGTGGCAGTAGCCAGCTGCTTAGCAGGCATCCTGAAGCACTTAATCCAGTCAATAAATATTTTAGTAGAAAAACATAGTGTCATGTTCAATTTTGACTTCTCTGCCTTGCATTATGTTTAGAAAGACATATATATACATACACATACATTTAGAATCCACCAACCATAAAGAAATCAATAGTCACCATCCAACCCTCCAAAGTTAACAATGCAATTACATTGTCGAAGGCTTTCATGGCCGGAATCACTGGGTTGTTGTAGATTTTTTCGGACTATAAGGCCATGGTCTAGAGGCATTCTCTCCTGACGTTTCACCTGCATCTACTGCAAGCATCCTCACTACCTCTGAGGATGCTTGCCATAGATGCAGGCGAAACGTCAGGAGAGAATGCCTCTAGAACATGGCCATATAGCCCGAAAAAACCTACAACAACCCAATGCAATTACAGTTCAGAACTATACTAAAGTTCCAAAGTTAAAAATCATGGAAAATATGAGAAAAAGTGAGAAGGGGTCTTTAGTATATGCAGTTATGACTTTAAAACCTTTATCAATTTAATCTGATGTCTTCATTCTGACAACCACTTCCTTTACATTTCAATGAACACTTTTAAGGAACTTTCAAGAAACAGTTTACACATTGTCCTATTTGCTGAGGAGCTCTGAAAGATTTGCCACAAAACAACTGGGTACTGCAATGGATGCCCAGGTATATTCTAGGATGTACACTTGGTTCACAGAGCCATGCCCAGTCTTTGGGAGCCTTAAATTCATCTCACATTAATGCTCATTCAGATGAATGAGGGCGGGGGGGACCCTTGCATCTAGTGACTTACAAGACATTTTGTGACACTATAGGAATCCCAGGGTTTTTCCACTGGGGAAAAATGATCAATGGCCACAGAAAGGTCGGTATGTGTAGAATGAAGGATATGCCACAATATTTAAATAACAAGAGCCAAAAATATGTTTTGTGTAACTGGCAAACTTCCTTTCTAGAGAGATATAAAGAATGTCTACACTTTTTATTTCTAAAAATTACCAGTCTTATTTCCAACTAAAAAAAACTACCTTGCCGTGAACTAGTGTGGTGACCATACTGTAACCAAAGTGTAAATGTGCTTCCTGGCTGTCTGCCCAAGTGAATGGCTTCCTTCAGCAGATTTGACATCTTGGCATAGCAGCACTACCGCCCTCTTACATTTTCCTGATGTACTTGGCATATACTCCTGGAATGAATACATACTTCTGAAATCAACCAGCTGTTTATCAGTGGCTAGATCTGTTGCTGGTGAATATCACGTTTGATGGTAATCATCGCAGTCCATGAAGTAAGCAATCAGAGAACAACAAGATAATGTCCCTTCTGAGTGCAATACGACACATTTTTTTAAGTCAGTGCACATAACATATGGTAGTTTTGTGGGCAGAAACTAGGCAAAACATATTATTCAACAGCCTAATAAATAGCATTGCAGTAGTAATATATGCAAACACTGATTGCAACAAGTTGCCTAGACCAATGCTGGTTGCAGGATTGGGGAGAACTGTTGACTCAGATGGTTCCTTTTTCTAGTTCTAGCCCAAATGATGTAATTCCTATTCCTTTAAGACCACTGATTTAGCCAATAGAAGGGTAATCTCAAAGCTCAGCAGAACTGGCATGCATTCATGCTGTGACACACCAAAGTCCTGTCCATGTATGAGTCCTTCACAGTTCCCTCCCTCAGGCTAGTATGTCACATGAAGTAAAATATTAATAAAACCTACACTTTCTATATAAAGGGAAGTTAACATAAATATAAATATTTTAAGTCTTCTTTTTTTTTCTTTTTTCTTTTTTTGTATTTCTAGATGTATCAATTGGCCTAGTTGGTTGTCAGAAAAATTGAGTAAAGATGAAAAAACGAAGACTTCAGTTTGTTTCTAGATTCTTAACTGCATATAGAACATTAGCTGTTTCTTGGCATTTTTACATAATCATCATAATCAAAAGTTTACTATTTTTAATTAATGAAGACCGAAACTTCATGTTCTATCAATTCCCATTTCTTAAGTAGTATTTGCTTTTTTTTGCTTTTCATGCAAGTGATTCATGCAAGTATTTCATGCAAGTGATTCATGCAAGTATTTATGGGTTCTATTGGACTGATGTAGCACTCAGAAATCAAGAATGTGTAAACATAAAATACGTTACAGGTACAAGGAATGGGCAAATGTATTGCAATAGTGAGAAAGAGAGGCCCTAAAATGTTGCAAAACAGAACTTTAAAAACAGTGCATGGTTTTTTTAGAGGTTATGAAAGAAATGAAGACTGTTAATTACTAGAGACTGCTTGTCACAGGCAAGAAAAAGCATCTCTTTTTAAATAACTAAAGCTGTGAAGCAGGCTAAGTCTGCTGTCATCCTCAGAACCAAATATCCAATAAGCCAAGGCTTTAAAGCTTACAAAAATTGCAAATTTTAACTTTCAGCATATTTACACTGAAAAGGTAAGCTAAGAAATCATTAAATCCCTCTTTGAGGTCACATGATGCAGTCATCTGGGCAATATTTAGAGGTAAAGCCATATGGGAAACCTGTATATGTTATCTTGAGTTCCCTGACAAAAGAAGGATGGGATATACGTGATCTCCATTTTGCAATATAGTAAGGAATATATTGTTACAAAACATTTATTGCCATTGTGAATAAATTATTTCATGGCCTTTGGGTTCCAATTTTTTTTTCTTAGCACTGTTGTATTTCAGCTGAAGATAACACTTCACGCATCTGATACAAAGGGACTCAACTCCACAATACATTTGTCAGAGAGGTGATGTAGTTACAGATGAAGGGTGTGACTAATGCTTCTGCCATAAATTTAACTTTAGCAAATCACTCTCAGTCTCCTCTTCTGCAATATGGGGATACTAATGCTGACTTTCCTTACTTGCACTTGGTTGAACATTTTTTAACACATTCCCTTTTCTGTACATTATTGCATTGCTAACTCCAAAAACACTATATTTTGAAATTTAATGTGTTCACATGACTTAGTGAAATTCACACTGAACAAACTTATCATCATTACCACTCAAGTCTTTTCAGGCTCATTACTATTAAGAGTCTTATCCTCCATTAAACTGTACAGTCCCCTTTTGTAAAGGCCAGCTACACCAGTACACTTCACTGTAACTTACAACAGTAAGTTCCACAAACTAATTATGTGTTCTATGAAGGAATGTTTTCTTTTTTTGTGTCATATATTTATTAATGTCACTGGATGATCCAATACCAAGTATTGTGGTGCAGAAAAATAGTTTCCCTCCACTTTCTACATGCCATACCATATCTAATAATCATGCTTTCTCCTTCATTATATATATATATTCTGAACTGAGCCAGACAGGCCCTATATCCCAAGAGCTGATCCCAGGTTTTCTGTTTATCCCAGATTATCCGAGAGTGTGGAGATATAACCCAGTTTAAAGCAGAAAAATTGGGATCAGATCTTGGGATATAGGATGTGTCTGGAAGGGCCCTGAAAGGCACAAATACTAGCTTTCTATTTTGGGGACAGTGGTTCAATCCCCAGTGCCTTTGGCTGCCCTTTTCAGTATATTTTCCAGATCCTACAATATCCTTTTTGAGATAGGATGAAAAGAGTCATGCACAGTGTAAAACAAATTACCAACAGAAATGACTAATAACATAAGCTAACAACAATGTTTTGAGAGTCAGAAAGATTTATGGAGTAATTGGTAAAACTATCTATTTCTAGTTCTCATTGTCTTCTTTTTTTTCTTCCTTATTCCCACAGAGAAAATTTAGAAACCAACACTGAAATGTGTTAGGTGGATCCTCAGCATTTTAACATGCTAAATCCAAATTACTTCAATAAATACCAGACACTTCTCTGTTTTACTGAGGTTGGCTTTGAAACTATTTTGATGGCAATCTCTGGCTTCTCCTTTTCGCCCCTTCTAGGATAGCAAAGGTTAAAGACATGTTAGATTGGCAGTCAACATTTTTCATCTGTAAGCATCATTTAGTACAATGGGGTGTGCTTTTGAATAGATATACACTTGTCGTCAATCATTTTCCAAAATAAAAACAAAAATTAGGGCTTACATTTGGTATTACTTGTGATGATTACGGTTTTTTGAGAAAGCTCTTTACAGAGACTCTTCTGTTCCTTGCTTTTTCTGTATCCTTGCTCTTCATGAAACCCGTCTCACTGCACTCCTAGCTATGTATATTACTGTGTCTCCTCACCAGCTGTGTACTATGTGCACTTTTAACCATAGGAATTTTTTCATATAAGACAGATACAAGAACAATACTAACAGAAGTCAATGACACAACCAAATACCATAATTACTTCCTCTTGAGGTTTCTTAACAGAAGTATATATCATGTTTCTACTGTGCTTTTTTATTACCTCTTCAGTTACTACCATTCGTCCATGTTTCAACCCAATCTGAGTAGGTTTTAAATTTGCATGTGATTCCAGGGTGGCATACTTACTTGTCAATTGCTGCTTCAGTAGACAAATGCATCACCAGGAGAGTGACATGGAACGAACCATAATGAATCATTGCTTTGGAAAGCCTGCCATCTTTTTCTATTATGGTATCCTGGAGAGCATGAATACCATCTGAGATCTGGGAAGATAAACACATACCAAAATAAAATTATTGCAATCAAAAGAAAGAAAGAAAGACGTGGACCAGTGGAAATGTGTTACCATCCTTCTGTTGTTTTAAACCAGAAAACAGTAGGAAAGGATACATGATGGATAGATAAGTGGATGTCCTGCAGTCCCATCTCAAGCAGTGACTGATCCCTGCAGAAACATGTTAGTGGTGATCTACAGGGGATAATTTTGCATGGATGTCACATCAGTGCAAGGTTACTTAGTACAGCCCTTTCTCTATTTATGTGGTGAATTTTCCTCTTTTAAATACCCGAAAGGGGGTTCCCTCTCACTTGAAAGCTGCTGCTTGACTTGTTCTGTTTCAGACAAATGATACCTGCATTACGACATCCTTAGATGCCAAGTATTTGTGTTTCTCTATATACAGGGTTAGTCAAAATGAATAGGCCAATAAGAAAATTAATTGTACCCGAATTGGCCTATTCATTTTGACTAACCCTGTACATTATGCCCACCATCAGAAAGCTGAAGGAAGGTCCAGCTATGCCTGGTAAAGGGTGCCAATGGGGACATGCAGCCTGAACAGGACTACTAGCGTTTGTTGTCAAGACCAAGACTTTGGCCAGGAACTGCTTTAAGAAACTACAATGATGGTCATTGTCCCAGAAATCTAATAGTAAACTTAAAACAAGATATATTGGGGGTTAAAAAGTAAATCTTCAGAATACAAGCACACATAGAAAGACAAAGAATATCAATACTGCATAGAAAGCATTATTCTAACCCAGATGTATAGAGAACTGAGAATGGTTGTGCTGCTCTTAAGAACTAAAAGGATGCATTTTATAATCAGGCATGTTGAGCATCCTCTTAACATACAAGTGGCATACTATTTATTTTTAAATGCTCAACTGATCTAATACAGATGCTGGTTGGAATTCGATCCTATACAATACTGTGAGCCAGTTTAAAATAACTGTACTAAGACACTTCCGGTGGACATGGCGACGGGATAGCCTCGTCGAGAGGGAGCTCCCGACGAGGACCAGCGTGGGTGGTTAGGTAGAGCTAAAAAAAAAAGCTCCCCCCTTTGCCGGATTGAGTGCAAAGGTGTCGTGAACCCCAAGGACGCTTGAGGCCCCAAAGATCTCTCCCCCCTCAAGGAGGAGAAATCGAGAGGGTCCGAGCGGGAAGGGGAAGCGAGCCACCCCGCAAGGATCAAGCCGCGAGGCTTGTCTAACCGCCGCCAAAACCACTCAAAATAGAAGAAGAGGAAGACAGAAGAAACCCCGGCTGGGGAAAGGAAAAAAGAAAGACCCCAACCCCAGGTAATGGGAAGGTGTTCCCAAATTAATAATATTTGAAGGAAGGGAGGAACGGAGGGAAGAGAAAGACAAGGAAGGCTGAAGAAGGAACAAACAATAAGAATAAAGAATAAAGAACCAAAGAACAAAGACAATCAAGGAACATAAATTATATATAGGTGATTTGATAACTTGGGCAAATTGGACTAAATTGGATAAGAGGAAATTTGGCGAAAATAGATCAAATTAATGGAAATAAGCTGATCTATGGAAATTAATCTTTATATATATACTATAATTTACTATAAAAGAAGTAAGGAGGATAAAGAGCCCCTCACGCAATCCTAGTGGAGGTTCCTTTGGGAACTAGAGACGGAAGAAAGAAAGATAAACAACACCGACCTTGACGCCATTATTGTTGAGTCTACCCCTGCCTTCTTTATAAACAATCTGGCTGCATGAAGTAAAGGAAGTGACGGAGCAGGAACAGGAAGGCAGGAGACTCTGGAGGACTAAGAAAAGAGAGGAATCAAGAGGGGTCGGAAAGGAGTGAAGGAGGAAGTGACGGGGCGGAAGGAGAGCTGGCGCCATTTTGGATCATAGAGAAAAAACGCTATAGACTGGCAGAGAAGGAATTTGTGCATTTGGAAGACAGGGAGAATTGGAGGAGCAAAAGAGTGGCGGTGCAAGCATAAGAGTCATAAATAGAAGTGACGGAGAGGAGATACGAGGATGAGAAGAAGACGACGACGGACCAGGAAGAGAAGAAGACGGCGACGGACTAGGAAGAGAAGAAGACGACGACGGACCAGGAAGAGAAGAAGATGACATCGGACCAGGAAGAGAAGTAGACAAAAATTACTATAATTGGGAGGAGAACTGGATGATAAATAACTATTGAAGGAACAAACATAAAGAGGAACAGATAAGTAAAGGACTAATCTAAAATTTTGGTGCTCCCAAGTGGAGGAAAAGAGTCTGTGCTTCCTATTAGAAAGTTTATATTTTAGAAATTTTATATTGGTGATAAATTGATAACCCATTGTAGTTAATATACTATTACATGAAATTGACTTTAGATAAGATAGTGTCATATCCTTTTTAAAAGGGGGAAAATTAGAATAAAATAAATAAAATTAATTAAAATCAGTGAAAGTATTAGATTTTAAATATTAGTGGGTAGATATATAATGAGTGAATGAATTAACTTTATAATTTGTTAATAATTGAATAATTGAAGACCTTCAAGAAGTAAGAAGTAAGAAATTGATTTATATCACAATTGGCTATGAAATTAAATTAAATTGATGGACTTTCGCTTTGAAAATCAATACTATAATTGATAATAGATGTAATTAGAATAAAGATTTTTGGGAAATAAGAGGCAATTGGGAAATGACAACTCCAGGTAAAGCAGAGTCAAGAAGAGGATCATTGGATATAAATCCTAAAATGGATAATCTTTTAAAAGAGATTAAAAAGATATCAGAGAAACAAGATGCGTTGAAAACAGAATTGAAGGAGGAAATGAAGACTAAACATGAGGAGTATTATAAGAAACAAGAAGGAATAATTACTAAAATGACAGAAGAATTTAAAGTAATGAAAACAGAAATAAAAGAGGAATTTGGACAGATAAGGAAAGATATAACACAGTTGGATGGAGAAGTAAAGGAATTGAAAGCCTCTAAAGAGAAAATAGAAGGAACGCAAAAGGAGATGACACAAAAAATAAAAGGATTAGACAGACAAAGGGAAAAAATAGAACTAGAACAAGAAAGACTACTGCAAATGCAAATGGATTTTCAATTGAGACTCAGAAATATAATGGAAGATGACAAAGAAGATATAAGATTATTGATAATCAAAATTCTGGCAGATTGTTTGGAATGTGAGGGAGATGAATTAGAACAGGAAGTGGACCAAGTCTACAGGATATCATCATTTTATTCTAGAAGAAATAAGACAGATAGGGACGTGATAGTGAAATTTACAAGAAAGAAGGTACGAGATGATGTGCTCTATAATAATAATAAAAAACCAATCTTTTACAAAGGAAAGAAAATTGCGGTTCTGAAAGAATTCCCACAGGCAACCTTAGCAAGAAGAAGAAAATACTTTTTCTTAACAGAAGAATTGAAGAAAAGAATGATAAGGTTCAGGTGGGAAAGAAAAGAAGGGATAATGGTGACATACAAGGAAGAAAGATATTGGTTGACAACAGAACACAAGGCCAAGATTTTTTATGAAAAACTTATGAAAGAGAAGGAAGGAGATGAAGAGCAAGGAGAAGAGGAGGAAGAAGAAGAACTAGGAGAAGAAGAAGAGGAAGAGGAAGCAGAGGTAGAGGAAGGTGAAGAAAGAAGATTATCTACACCAAGGAAAGGGGTAAAGGCAAAAAAGGCAAGATATAAATCACCAAAGGATTATGGCTTTTTAGGAAAAGAACCAAAACCACAGAGAAGGACACCACGGAAAAAGGAAGAAAAAGGAGGTCAGAGTTCGGAACAATCGGCAACTGAAACAATGGAATTGGCTTTTGGCGACACAGGATTGGGACCAGATAAGGATAAATAAAATGATGGAGAGACAAATAAAATGTTTTTCGAATAATATTAACGGTATGAATTCCCCCCAAAAACGGAAGAGAGTATGGAGGAGTCTGAAGAAACAGAATTTTGATGTAATAATGTTACAGGAAACGCACATCTGTGATAAACATGTGGCACACCTTCCGAATAAAAAATTAGGAAAGGAATATTATTCGGCCTACGAAAAAAAGAAAAGAGGAGTGGTTACGTATGTAAAGGACTCAATAGATTCAGAATTGGCATTTAGAGATACAGAAGGGAGATGTGTGGCAGTGAAAATAATAATTGGAGATTCCAAAATATTGGTTTGTAATATATATGCTCCCAATGGACCGAAGAGAAAATTTGCTGAATTCTTAAATACTAAGTTAAAAGAAACAGAATTTGATGAACTGATTTTGGCAGGAGACTTTAATGGGGTCGTCGATTGTCAGATAGATAAAAGTCTGAAGAAAAAGAAGTTTAAGGGAGGGAAACTCCCCCAGAAATTCATGGACTTACAAAAAGACTTCGATCTTGAAGATGCATGGAGAATTAGAAATAAAGATAAAAGAGACTTTACCTTCTTCTCGAATAGACATCAATCCTGGTCAAGAATTGATATGGTTTGGATTACTAAGAATCTCTCTACTAAAGTGAAAGAGATTAATATTCTGCCACGAGACTTATCAGATCACTGCCCTTTGGAAATTGTCGTAAATCAAAAAAATTATCATAGAAAATGGAGATTAAATGAGAACTTAATAAAAACGGAAGATGACAAAGAATACTTCAAGAAGTTAATTCAGGATTACCTACAAACAAATAGACTAGATTTAATGGAGCCACGAGTGGTTTGGGATGCCTTTAAGGCAGTCATGAGAGGGCACTTTATTCAACAAGGAGCAAGAAGGAATAGAGAGAGAAATAAAAGAATAAACGAGTTGAGAGCAGAAATAGCAGTAAAAGAAATGGAGTTAAAGAAAAACCCATCTAAACGAACAGAGAAACAATTGGCGACACTGAAACAGGAAAAAAATTACGTGGAGCTGGAATTCCAATCAAGACAGATGAAATTTCTAAAGCAACAGGCTTTTGAAAATGCTAACAAACCGGGTAAATGGTTGGCAAACCAGGTTAGAAAAAAGAGGCAAATCAACCATATTGCTAAAATAAGTACCAAGGACAAGGACTTGAAAACGGACAAAGAAATTTTGGAGGAGTTTCGGACTTTTTATACACAACTATATACAAAGGAGGATATAAAGAAAGAGGATATTATGGAATATATTGGACAAATGAAACTGGATAAAATAACAGATGAAGATAGAGAAGAATTGAACAAAGAAATAACAGAAGAGGAAATCGAGAAAGCCATTAGTAAAATGAATGCAGATAAAGCTCCGGGACCAGATGGGTTTACGGCAGGATTTTATAAAACGTTTAAACAGCAGTTGATACCTATTTTTAAAGTTATAGCGAATGAAGCTTTAAAATCTCGAAAGGTCCCAGACTCCTGGAAGGAGGCAGAAATAACTGTGATACATAAAGAAGGATCACCGGAGAATGATATTAAAAATTATAGGCCGATCTCCTTGTTAAATACGGATTATAAATTGTTTGCAAATATCATGGCCACAAGATTAAAAATTTTTTTAAGTAAGTGGATTGGAGAAGAACAAACAGGTTTTCTTCCAAATAGACATATGAAAGAAAATATACGCAACGTTCTAGATCTTTTGGAATATTATGAGACCAATCATCAAAAAGAATTTGCCCTTTTGTCAATAGACGCCGAGAAAGCATTTGATAATTTGAATTGGGATTTCTTCAAGATTTTGATACAAGAGTTGGATATGGGAGAGAAATTTAATAATGCAATTAATGCTATTTATGAATTTCAAAAAGCTAAGGTTAAAGTGAATGGGCAAGTGACTCAAGAATTTGAAATTACGAAAGGCACGAGACAAGGTTGTCAACTCTCCCCATTAATTTTTGTTATGGCAGTGGAGATCCTGATGAAGAAAATCAGAGAAGATGAAAAGATCAAAGGAGCAAAAATTGGTAAATTTGAATATAAAATACGAGCGTTTGCAGATGATTTAATAGGTACAATTGAAAACCCGGAGAAAAATTTACAAAGTTGGATAAACAAAATAGAAGATTTTGGAAAGGTGGCAGGTTTTAAGATGAACATGAAGAAAACTAAACTTTTATTTAAGAATGTGAATAAGGAGAAACAAATAAAGATTCAACAACAGGTTGGAATTGAAGGTGTCAAGAAAATTAGATACCTAGGAGTCTGGATCACAGCCAGAAATGGACAACTTTTAAAGAATAACTATGAATTAGTCTGGAAGAAGGTCCAAAGGGATTTGCAGAATTGGGACCGGCTGAAACTATCTCTCCTGGGTAGAATATCCTTGATAAAAATGAATGTACTACCAAAACTTATGTTCTTGTTCCAGAATATACCGATAATAAGAAGTCAAACTCTGTTCAAACAGTGGAAGAAAGATTTAATGAAATTTGTTTGGAAAGGAAAAAGACCAAGAATTAATTATATGAATTTAATAGATAAGAAAACAAGAGGAGGATTGGGATTTCCCGATCTAAAGACTTATCATGAGGCCTGCGCACTGTCCTGGATTAGGGATTGGATGACTTTAGATAAAGAGAAGTGCCTAAATTTAGAAGGTCATGACTTAAGAGTGGGATGGCACGCGTATATATGGTATAATAGAGAGATGAAGGAGAAAAATTTCGGCAACCATTTCGTGCGAGCCTCCCTATTACGGACATGGATGAGGTATAAAGCTCTTTTCTATAAAACAACACCATTATGGATTTCAGCAATGGAGGCGCATCAAAGAAGACTACTAGGATGGAGGACATGGCCAAGATACAAGGATATATTGGTGAAGGGGACAATAGAGATGAAATCATTTGAACAATTAAAGACTTTATTTAGCAATATAACTTGGTTAAATTACCTACAAATTAAAGACTATTTTAAACAAGATCAAAAAACAGGTTTTGATTGGAATGAGAATATATGGGATAGAATACTAAAAACACAAAGGAAAACGGTTACAATATTATACAATAAATTGCTCCAGTGGATGACAGAAACAGAACAGGTGAAAACCTCTATGATTAAATGGGCGGAAAATATAAGAAGGCCCATCCACTTTGGGGAATGGGAAAGGATGTGGAATAAAAAATTGAAATACACATATGCTATGGACTTAAAAGAAAATTGGTATAAAATGTTTTATAGGTGGTACTTGACTCCGAGTAGACTGAGCCATATGTATCAAAATGTATCAGATAAGTGCTGGAAATGTAGTGAGCAAGTAGGCACCTTTTACCACATGTGGTGGACATGTAAAGAAACAACAAAGTTCTGGTCTATTATTCATGAGGAGTTACAAAAAATATTAAAGAAAAGCTTTAAGAAGAAACCTGAATATTATCTTCTGGGATTTACAGATGATGACTGTAAACTGGATGAGAATGAAGATAAATTATTTACCTATTGCACAACGGCGGCTAGGATGGTTTTTGCCAAATACTGGAAGAATGGTGAGGTTCCGAGTATCGAAGACTGGTGGAAGAAAATTAAAGAAATAAGAGACATGGACAAACTAACTTTTTTGTTGAGAAGAAATGAAGGAAGAGTTTTGAGGAGGACAGATTGGTCCCTGATATATGATTATGAAAAGAAAGCTGAAAAAACAATGGGATGAGAATAGATATTAAGGTGAAGAAATATCTTGAAAAGATCCTGAGGTTGGAGTGGAAGTCATTTTAGAATAGTTTGAGTAGTTGTATTGTATGTATTAGATGGTAGTTAGATATTGTGGGTTTTTGTGTTTTTTTGTGTGTACCTCTCCCTTTCCTACTGTTCTATCTTCTTGTTTTTTGTTCCCCCTCTTTCCTTGTGTGGATTGTGAAAAACTTAATAAAAATCATTTCAAAAAAATAAATAAATAACTGTACTAAGAGTTGTTATTTTCCGCACTGCGATGCATCATCGAATGCTTAGCACCTCCAACAAAATAAGCATCACATCATTGAGTGGTACACTGCTTAAACATCAAGAAAGTGCGAGTCTCTAGGAAGACTGAGCTGAAATACTGATGGCTGACATCTGCTTCACATGTTTGTTTATAGGAAGCTTTTACTGTGTTTATTACAGTGCAGCATATGCAGAATGCACCAGGTTTCTTCTCCTGTAGCAATTATAATGTGATGTATTCACTTACAGTATTAATCTTATAGTATTTCACCCAGTGAGTCTGTGGTTTATGTTTGGCTCAGCAGTCAGAGAACATGAACCTGGGCAATGTTTCAAAATATGTTTTTGATTTATTTGCATTTATATTGGTTGTGATAACTCTAACTAACTCAGGCTGGCTAAAGAGAAACAAAGGAAACCAATTGCTTTGTTAAAAGAAATTATAAAATAAGACCTCCTTTCTAAACATTATTAAGTGATTTTATTCTATTTGTCCATCTAATAAATAGTAATAAAAATGATACACAATAAATAAAAGTATAGAATTATTGACAATTACATAGACATTACATTATTATTTTGCCTTTGTTTGAATGAGATATTCCCTCAATCAAGGTAAGTAAATCTGAAATTTATTTTTACCCACCGGACATTACAATCAAATTAAAAGGAGTGATCTAATAGACCTGAAAATAAATTTATTTTTGAAACATGTGCATGGACATTATAAAAAACAAGTATCTATTTTTAGAAGACTTCCTTTCAACTGAAAGCAAAGTCTACAAAATCCTCTGACCCTGATACAGAGCTGTACAAGACAACATCCATCCATACAGTTAGGTTTTTGTTCTTCAGCTAGCAGTCTACCACCATAAATTGTTTTGGGTGATAAAAAGTCATGTTCAGAACCTAACCTGTTGCCAGAAAATGCCAGTGTTAGTCACAATCTGGCCATTAATTATTTTCCCACCAGAAGGGAGAATAAAATAATACCTTTGGGTTTGTAATTGGAACAGAAATGAAATAATTTGGTCGATCTTGATCTTTCTTTTTCTTCTTTATTAAATCATCTTCATCATTTTCCCTTCCAGTAGTTCTCTTCCTCTTCTTTTTATTTTTTGTTTTAATTGTGCTTGTGGCTGGGAGGAAAATATAGTTACAATCATGAGTACACATAAGAAGAAGAATTTACATCTAATGGTGAACATTACAGTAAGGGACAATTCTGACATAATGTGTTGGATCTAAACTTGCCCTTCAATGAATGGAAAGCTTCTTCTGTTCAAATGGAAGTTAATGGAGTAAGAGTAAGGGAATGAGATGGCGGTTTGTCCCTGCTATAAACTACATGTATAGTAATATATAAGGTATGGTACTCCCTTGATCATTCATCATTAGCTATAGTGAAGACAGTTTGAAAACTGTGGGTGAAGATGGTGATTGGCAGATGCGTCTTGACTTCTGAACATAGACTCTTAGAGCAACAAGTGAAAACCCAAGAGAAGGGAGATGAGTAAAGTATGTGCATAACTGTCACCATGTGTTTTGACTGTGTTGTACTCTGCCTTGAGCTGTGAGGAGAAGCAGGTAACAGATAAAAATTACTATATGATGATGATGATGATGATGACATTCTCAGCTTCATTTGAGGACCTATCTGAGATTTTTCAGCGGACAAAATACCCAAATGCATAAGTGTGGAATGGATGCTGTGATTCAGCATTCATCAAAAAAAGTTACTTGGTGCCTTTGGCCTCCCTTCAGTGCCAATTCAGTGGATACCATTGAAGCCTCTAGTGATACTAAAGCCACAGTAGACCTAGCATCCACTCACTGATATAATCACTATTATGGTTTTTGGTACAATGAGAGCCTAGTCTATCCGATATCCAGCACTTCACTGAATTATGTCTCTTGGATCAAACTTTTAAAAGAGGCTAAGTGGGCATATTTCCAAAGTTCTCAAAGTTGTGTATTCCTGGCTGGTAGGAGATTGGGCTAGATGGTCCTTGTGGCCCCTTCCAATTCTAAAACTATATGATTAAATGCACACTGCACATCAACATCTAAAGGACCACATATTCCCCATCCATGCTCTAACCAGTTAGTGCCCTAGAGAGCAACAGGAAATTCATGTTTTTAATAATTTGAGCTCGGCGTTCTCACATAAGAGACAGACATTTTAAAAAGTTAGTCCAAGAGTATCAGAAGCATTGAAGCAGCTTCCATACTGAAAATGGTGGAAATTCTGTCATTCCATTTTTATGTACGTGATGTCACTTCCAAGCCACAGCATTCCAATGTTTTGTTTGTCTTTATGTCTTCTTTTAGATCTGATTTGTGGTGATTTTTAAAAAATGTACAATGTAATTTAAACATTACTAATCCCAAAGTGGACTGCCAGTATGCTTATTGAGGCCTTTTCCAGCTATTAGAAGCTTTAATTAGTCATGTTTCCTCAAACCATCCAGCTATTATCAGCCCTTTAATTAGTTGTCCTGAATCTGCTACTCAAGCAAATCCATATATGCTTGTATGTTTTTAATTTTATGTATCATCTATGACAGGGGTCCTCAAACTAAGGCCCAGGGGCTGGATGCGGCCCTCCAAACTCATTTATCTGGCCCTTGCTCAGGGTCAACCTGTCTGAAATTATTTGAAAGCAAACAACAACAAACTAAGGCCCACATTTCCCACCAAAATACCAATAAGTTTATATTTGTCAAAATTATTATTCATTTTAATTATTGTATTGTTCTTAAGGGGTTTTTTTGCATTACAAATAAGATACATGCAGTGTACATAGGAATTCATTCATGTTTTTTTCAAATTATAATCTGGCCCTCCAACAGTTTGAGGGACTATGATCTGGCCCTCTGTTTAAAAAGTTTGTGGACCCCTGATCTACAATGTTGTGCATTTCCACAAAGTTGAAGGAAAAGTAAATCAAGAGCCTCTATTTCATAGACTATTTTCAGCAATGAAGTTGGAATCCAAATATAGATGGATCTAAACACATTTTTGTGATTGGAAGAGGCAAACATTAGATATTTGAGGAGAGGTACAGGTCAACATTCCCAGGATGCAACACTGGCATTTGTAACTGCAAAGGTCAGGATATAGTATCTGAAAAAATCTACCCCCAATTAAATGTATTTATTTTCTGAAACTGCCACTGAAGTGAGTACATTATAGCTTTGGATGAGAATCTGTACTTACTGCTAAATTCCTCCTCAATATCTACTTCTGCAAATGGCATTTCCATGATCAAACAGTCAAAAGAATCATCAAGACAGTCTGATTTCTTTCTCTGTTTTCTTCTTTGCTTTTTCTTCCGTTGCACAATTTGCTTTCCATCTGGAATACATTTGAAACAAAGAACTGGGTTTCAGATTTCAAGGCCGATGAAATCACCACCAATAAAACTCTCTTCCAGACTCACAGATCACTACAAGGCACTTTTTCAGGCACAAAATCAGAGCTGCTCACAAAGCAATTGCTTGTTCCTCCATATTACAATTTAAGTTTCATTCTTAACATTCAATATATTTCATTAAACATCGCAAAATGTCTTGTTTTTGATTCCCCATTTGAAAACAAGAATTATGTTAACTCATCTGCTTTCTAAGAATTTCTTTTGCAGGGTTTAGAATAATTACAATACTGCTGACTTTCAAACCTCTTCACCAAGGTAGGCCCATCTCACTCATACAAATAGACAACATATTTTATTGGCCCAAGGGGGGGGCTGAGGTTTCCTCAGTCATGTATGGTACCAAGGTATTTTATTGCCCATTTTATTCCTATAATTGAAATGAAAAAACACTATGGCCCCTTTAGCCATAGGATAGACATTCCTGAACTTTCCATGAAAACATGAAACTATAGAAAACAGACCCTGTTCAAATGGACAATTTCTGCAGAAGCTACTTCAGAGTCTTGCTGGAGCATCTAGAAAATTTCTAGAGAGGTATTCTTTCTAATAATTTGCTAGATCAGGGGTTCCCAAAGTATGCTCCGTGGAGTCCTTGGGGCTCTGTGAGTGAATGTGAAGGGCTCCGCATCAGGCACTGTTGTGCCGCTTCTCTCCTCCTCCTCTTCCTCCTCCTCCTGCTCTCTGGGTCAGTGTAAGTGTGCATGGCAGAAACGCTGTGCTGCTTCCCTCCTCCTCCTCTCCTCCTTCTCTTTCTCCATCTCCATGACACAGGATGCAAGACATGCAGTATATCCAATGGGAGGCTGCCCTAGGGCTGTCCCTCAGAACGGATTGGTTGGCAGGAACAGATCGCTGCGCAAAAACAGAAAAGCCGAGAACTCCGAGCTCAGAAACTGCCAGAAGAGATCACAGAAGCAAAGCTGTGGCGAGGAGCCGGCGAGCCAAGCAACTCAGTTCGGCAGTGAAGGCAGAAGACAGAGAAAAGGGGAGAGAGGACAGCTGGAAGAAAACTGAGCTGGACAATAATAATGAGAGGAACAATAATAATGAGAGTGTTCTGGATATTAAAAGAAGACATGGTGAGGTGGGAGATTTAAAGGAATCTCTGCTAAACTCTGACAAACTCTGTCGCAAGAAGCAGGCACATTGTTCACATTAAGTTTGTGTGTACATCTAACATTGTAAAAAAATTCAAATATCTTAACTAGTTGTTATATCATTTTTTAGGTTTAAATAATGAATATTATTATCTCAAGTTCTTTTTTACTATTGTTCCCTTTATGACTATATATACCTTATTCATACTTCTGTATACATATCATTTGTAATATGCTTCATACAACTAGACAGATGTAACTAAAACACTTATTGAGGCTCCACGAGAAACTTTTGCTCAGTGGCTGAAAAACTTTGGGAATCCCTGTGCTAGATCATCCGGTGAAACTCTTGGGTAACTTCTGATTGAAGCATAACATAGAAACACGTAGAGCACCTAGAGAGGACATATATTTCTCAGATGAAGCTAGGCTGTACCATATCTCTTTCTCTGTCTTGTTCCTACGGAGTAATTTCTTAGTTGTAATTGTAGGGAAATACTACAGTGCTGAAACAATTTAGAGGCACAAGCTGTACCACTACAGTGCATTTCAATATGTTCATTAAAATATTCCCGGCTTTGTTTTACTTGGTATGTCTATGCATACTTACAAGAACTCATGTTTTTATTATTAGTATTTTAGTGGTGATGTCACTACGGGGTTTTTTTCCAGCCAAAAAGAACATGGGAGTTTTCTCCGCTCCATCCTATCATTTAGTCAAATATAATTGGTGCTGACCTTGAAGATTGCTCGGAAACTTCAAATGGCTTAGCAATTAATTTATTTTTAAGTTATAATCAGTTTATACTCACATTTTAAAAATAACTCTCCTTCCAGTTTGCTTTTTGGGATACAATAAAAACTGATGATCCTGAATAATGTCCTATTCTAACTTGGAACTTGCTCAGAACTTCATGAGCTCCTTTACCAGGTACGATTACATTCAAAGATAAGGTAGATGGTACCATAAAATACATGTCTGCAGCAGAGCCATCTTATGATGAGGAATGTAAGAAACGGGGTTAAACTATTTGTCCATTTGGTTCAGTATTGTCTATGCTTGGCAGCCTCTGGTTTTTGTCAGAAGATAGCAAGAACTGAAACTGAGACCTTTTGTAGAAAAAAGCATGCCCTCTGCCATTTACACATCATCCATTTCCAAGACACTAAGCTGACATTGAGTCAATGACCTTTTCATTGTCAGGTGAATACAATACGATTCTTTGGCTATTTCATGGATGACAAATTTTAGTCCTGCTTTCACTTCTTAACCTTTGTTTATATGGTTCTCTGACTTTAGCTTTCAAAGTTGACTCTTACTGTGTTTTCCCTCTACCTTGGAAACCTGCACTGGAAGGCAGGATATAAATCTTTTAAGTAATTCACAAAATTAAAACTAACAAATATATTTTTATCAAAAATTCTCATTTTGGTTTTTAGTTCTGTAAACTGGTAGCTGGTAAAGTTGAGTATCCTTTATGGAGAGAAAAAGTAGGATATAAAAACATAATAATAATAATAATAATAATAATAATAATAATAATAATAGGCAATACTAATAGTTATAGAAAGTGAACTTGTCAAACTGCTCTGGGGTTTCTGAATTCAGATTGACACGAGTTTTGGAGCACAATACTCCTGACCTCACGATTTTGGGGGGGGGGGGGGGGACCAAGTATGGATCATGGATGTTGTAATCCCAGGTGACAGCAGAATTGACGAGAAGTAACTGGAAAAGCGTATACGATATGATGATTTAAAGGTAGAACTGCAAAGACTCTGGCACAAGTAAAGATGGTCTCAGTGGTGATCAGCACACTGGGTGCAGTACCTAAAGACCTTGGCCTGCATTTGAAAACAATTGGCACTGACAAAATTACCACCTGTCAGCTGCAAAAGGCCACCTTACTCGGATCTGCACGCATTATTCGCCGATACATCACACACTCCTAGACACTTGGAAGTGTCCAATATGTGATCAAATACAAAAGCAGCTAGTGATCTTGTGTGCTGTGTACTTATCTTGTTATGTATCCAATAATAATAATAATAATAATAATAATAATAATAATAATAATCTCTGAAGGTTGTGGAAAAATTATTTGTTTCAAACTAGTTTTCAACTGTGATAATAAAGTAAACTCCAACAAAGGATCACGCGCAATTCCAGAGGTTAGCCAGAAGAGATAAGAAACTATTTTTAAATAAGCAATGCATGGAAGTGGAAGAAGACAACAGAATAGGAAGGACAAGAGACCTCTTCCAGAAAATTAGAAACATTGGAGGTAAATTTCAGGCAAAAATTGGTATGATAAGAAACAAAAATGGCAGGGACCTAACAGAAGCTGAAGAGATCAAGAGAAGGTGGCGAGACTATAAAGAAGATCTGTATAGGAAGGATAATAATATCGAGGATAGTTTTGATGGTGTGGTGAATGAATTAGAACCAGACATCCTGAGGAGTGAGGTTGAATGGGCCTTAAGAAGCATTGCTAACAACAAGGCAGCAGGAGATGACGGGATCCCAGCTGAAATTTTTAAAATCTTAAAAGATGATGCTGTCAAGGTGATGCATGCCATTTGCCAGCAAATATGGAAAACACAAGAATGGCCATCAGACTGGAAAAAATCAACTTATATCCTCATACCAAAAAAGGGAAATGCGAAAGACTGCTCAGACTTCCGTACAGTGGCCCTTATTTCTCATGCCAGTAAGGTAATGCTCAAGATCCTGCAAGAAAGACTCCAGCAATACATGGAGCGAGAGTTGCCAGACGTTCAAGCTGGGTTTAGAAAAGGCAGAGGAACGAGAGACCAGATTGCCAATATCCGCTGGATAATGGAGAAAGGCAGGGAGTTTCAGAAAAACATCTATTTCTGCTTCATTGACTATTCTAAAGCCTTTGACTGTGTGGATCATAATAAATTGTGGCAAGTTCTTGGTGGGATGGGTATACCAAGCCACCTTGTCTCTCTCCTGAGGAATCTGTACAAGGACCAAGCAGCAACAGTAAGAACTGACCATGGAACAACAGACTGGTTCAAGATTGGGAAAGGCATACGGCAAGGCTGCATACTCTCACCCAACCTTTTTAACTTGTATGCAGAACACATCATGCGATGTGCGGGGCTTGATGAATGCAAAGCTGGGGTGAAAATTGCTGGAAGAAACATTAACAACCTCAGATATGCAGATGACACCACTCTGATGGCCGAAAGCGAGGAGGAGCTGAGGAGCCTTCTAATCAAGGTGAAAGAAGAAAGCGCAAAAGCTGGGTTGCAGCTAAACATAAAAAAAACCAAGATTATGGCAACAAGAATGATCGACAACTGGAAAATAGAGGGAGAAAATGTGGAGGCCGTGACAGACTTTGTATTTCTAGGTGCAAAGATTACTGCAGATGCAGACTGTGGCCAGGAAATCAGAAGACGCTTACTTCTTGGGAGGAGAGCAATGTCCAGTCTCGATAAAATCGTAAAGAGTAGAGACATCACACTGGCAACAAAGATCCGCCTAGTCAAAGCCATGGTATTCCCTGTAGTAACCTACAGATGTGAGAGCTGGACCTTAGGGAAGGCTGAGCGAAGGAAGATAGATGCTTTTGAGCTGTGGTGCTGGAGGAAAGTTCTGAGAGTGCCTTGGACTGCGAGAAGATCCAACCAGTCCATCCTCCAGGAAATGAAGCCCGACTGCTCATTGGAGGGAAGGATACTAGAGACAAAGTTGAAGTACTTTGGCCACATCATGAGGAGACAGGAAAGCCTAGAGAAGACAATTATGCTGGGGAAAGGGGAAGGTAAAAGGAAGAGGGGCCGACCAAGGGCAAGATGGATGGATGGCATCCTTGAAGTGACTGGACTGACCTTGAAGGAGCTGGGGGTGGTGACGGCCGACAGGGAGCTCTGGCGTGGGCTGGTCCATGAGGTCACGAAGAGTCGGAGATGACTGAACGAATGAACAACAACAAATAAAGTAAAAAATAAAGAACACATCACTTTTCAGCTCATATTCTCTATTTGAAGCAGGTTAGGAGCGCAGTAGATATCTGAGAATGATTCATTAGAAAAGACAATAATGCTTAGCAAGACAGAAAGAAAAAAAGGAAGACTATATTCAAGGTAGACAGACTCAATCTATCTACCTTGACTTTGCAAGACCTGAGCAGGGCTGTAGATGACAAGATAATTTGAATTTCCTTCATACATAGGATTGCATAAGTCAATTTTATGGCAATTAACAACAAATCAGAGCAATATAACAGGCTTAATTCACTTGTGCACATCTTCAGTATATATAATATTAAACACTGCTTCTTGGCAGGGAATTGGATTGGATGGCCCATGAGTCTCTTCCAACTCTATGACTCTACATCTACAAAACCTATACTACAATCCTTTATAGTACTTGGTTACACAAAAGTGAATCCCATACAAGATTATTCTCACAGGACTACAGCTTGAATTCCAGTGAAACACTTCTGAATGAAAATGGTTGAGCTTTGTTTTCAGATAATGTTTAATTTTACTCAAGTAATTATCCAAAAATTATCTTTATAATTACAATGTTGCATACCCTGTATATCCTTTGCATACTTATTTCAGAATTCACGGCTGTTTTGTTCATGAAATGAATTATATCTTGGAAAATGGGGGAAAGTACAGCATTTCATCTGAATCCTTAATGGAACAATGAACTGTGGACATATACAGATAGCTACAATCTCAAGGGTAACAGCAGAATACAAGGTGCTTCATGTCAGGATTTGTGTCTATCAGATATCATTAATATATAATACAATTTTTTCAGAGCTCCATGGTCAAGCTTGAGAATTTTAAATTCTAAACAACAAAATTTAGCACCAGATAAGCATATTATTATCTTGTGGGATGTGAAGAAAATTGATAAAAGAAGCGTTTTAACCCACTCTTGCTTGCTGCAGATTATTAGTGCCCCTTATAGTGTCTCTAGTACTAGGAAAGATAAGTCACCTGATTAGGTGCTAATTGGCTTCAGTGTAAAGCAGCAAGGGAAGGATAACAAGGTAGATGTTATCTGATCCTGGAAGCTGTACAGGAACTATTGTGACTGTAAGCTGCTTATTGATTAAGGAGATATTTCTCTAGTGTGAGGCTAACTTGGACTCCCCAGTGAGCGTGCTCTCCATGCTGAAAGAGTACACTTTCAGAACTATTCCTCACACATAGGCCTCCAAGGAATTACCATGAGGTTGGAAGTAGATGTACTATCCTGCCTTTAGCATATAAAACCCCGTGTTGGATTTTGCTTGCTTTAGATAAATGCATGCTTTATATTTGCTTTAGATAAATGCATTTAGATAAATGCATGCTTACAGAATTCTTTCCTTCTGCACATGTAAAGGCCCTACATGCATGGATGCCATCATAATAAATTAGACATTATAGTCAAAACTCTTATTTTTTTTAAAAAGGAACCAACCTCTGAGTAGACTGGCAAAAGCAAGAGCTTAGTCTGTCCCAGGAGAACCTTAAAAAAGCTCCAACCCCATCTATTCTCTCTGCCCTTCTAAGCTTTTTGAATGCATAGTCAAGAAATGGCAGGTGGCCAGGGGTGGCTGGCCCCTGAGGTAGCACTGATGCTTTCCCCTCTCTATGGAATGATTTTCGTCTTATCCATGGGACATATTAAAATCCAAAATTTTGACCCCAAAACCTGACCTCTACATGAGTATATAAGGTATATGATATGAATGTCCATTATGTTTGAAATATTAGGTTGGAACTTTGCAAGACAAAGTTCTTGAGGTCATTTACACAATAAAATGTGGCTAATAAATGAATTACAACAATACTATTTCTGTTCTCACCAACAATCCTTTTTCCACTCCTGGAGGTGCAGGTTTTCTATGCCTTAAACGTGAAGAGCTTTATATGACAGTCCATATAGATTTCAGTTTTTTTACCCCAGAGTAGGGGGACTCAATCCTCCTTAAAACTAGATTATGGGGTTGAATTCATCCTCCAGTAATCTGGAAAAATTGGGCCACAAAGACTTCAATGTAATTTATTCTCCGCTGGAATAATCAATTAGAAGTGTACTAAGCAGTCAAACATTAAGAAATATTAGGTCAATTATTGTCCTCGAGCTTTCTCAGGACTGCCTGAAATCTATCCTGTGCACTTCTAAACATGCAATGTGCTTGCAAAAATCTCCATATCAAAAACTGTTTCAATGATAATGGGTGGGAATGTAATTTGAAGTCCCTCTGCAAGTATCAGCATTAGGTAAAATGAACAACCTGCATGCCAATGTTGAGCTACCCTTCATACTAATGACCATTTCAGTGTCTCTATCAAGAATTGTTCCATCCAATCCAAATTTTATCAAAACCAAATTTGAAATGGTGCAAATAGTAAATAGGCCTGTTCCTAGCTGAGAGAATTAACTAGGTGGATATGTTTCCATCTGATCGAGTCATAAACAGAATACTTCATCTAGGTCAGTGTTTCCCAACCTGCGATCCGTGGGCCACCAGTGGTTCGCAAGAACAAAAATATGGTCTGCGGCCTCACCATTACTACACCGTTGCCTCAAAACCATGCAGCAACGAGAGCGACTGGTCTCACGAAACCCTCTTATAGTGCTGAGGCAACAGGGATGTTGGGAGGAGAGAGGCTGATTGCCCACAAAAGATTACTAGTAGCACATCGGTTCTAGTTTATTAAATATGTTTTTCTGTGGGCGAGCAGATGGCGACTACTGGATGGCATATGTTCTGTATCAGAAACTAGAGCTCATGTGGTCTATCGAATGCAATTTTCCAGTCCGAATCTAAAGTTGACCAAAAACTGATTTGTAACCCTTTTGTTACTAATGTTGGAGAGCAGTCCCTGGTCAAAGTGGTCCCTGGTCAAAAAAGGGTTGGGAACCACTGATCAAGCTGCTGCTCAAGTCTTAGATATGAACTGTCTTTGGAACAGGTTAAGTATTTTGCACATGCACAAAGAGCAACTTAACTGTGCTATCTTTGTTTGCACAGAAGTATCACTGAGGACCACTGCACACAATCCCTATGTTGTTATTTACCTATTTGAATTCTATCCTGCCTTCCTATCAAGAGGAGCAGTCATTTTAGATATATATGTAAATGTTCTGTGGTTGGTTTCATTGTCACTGGTTTCATACAGAAATTGTATACCCGGGATAAAATCTGTTTGTAAACCTTTGGAGAAAAATACACTGCTACTGATCTCCCCACCTGCAAATAAAATTACTGTGAATGGCTTACAACAAAATCAAACCTGCCTTTTACAGTAAAATAAATTCAATATAAGCACTTGAAACAATCTGCGCCCAAAAAACTAGGCAGGTTTTTACCTAATAATTTGTAGTAGTAGAGGCAAATGAAACAAGGATTGCCTCAAGGAAAATTATCCAGCGATGAAATAAACAAGCTAGTCACACTGTTGGGCTGGTTGTGGGTTAACCCTTTGTATATGTTGTTCTTTGTAGACCAAAAGCAATAACTTCCATACATTATTGATGATTATGTGATTATCTACTGACCCATAATCTAAACTGGGTTTAGCAGCTCCATTATAAGTCAGTTATTAAGACTTGGGCTCTTATGCATAAACCATTTAAGTAAGTCAACACAGTACGCAACACGGTACACTTAGAACTGGGCTGTAACCTGGATTCCCAAGCACATACCTTTCACTTTTCACATTAAAGCACACAATTGCAGCTTTGGTCCAACAGAGACAGGGCTACAGGAGTTATACCATTTACATTAGAGCAAACAGAAAACAGCCTAAATCTAATTTCTAATCCCAGTAACAGTTAGATCCATAGAAACAACTGCTGAATGATGTCAACACTTATGTAAATCCCACAGATTCAGTGGATTTAGTCTAGCTGCAACTAGAAATTAGATTAAGGCCCAAGAGCCAGGATTACTGTATTATATTTCCTATTTATACAGTATGAAAACACTTTGACGGTAGGTTTGTATGTTTTCCAGAAGACTTGGCATCACATGCTCTTCTTGCACTTTGAGGGGAAATTTAATAAGTGTAGTGTCTACTCTACACAGAACAATCCTGCAGTGGCTGTGTACATCAAATGCACTTAGCTAGAGCCCAACACATCATACCACTGAGTTCAATCAAGCTTTCTTCTCAGAAATCCAACCGTGTCTACCTGGTAACATAATGTAATTCACTCAGCAGAGTGAATTTTTTCCTGCAGGCACTAATGATTGCTCAGGAGATTTGAGGAACATCTAATGCTGATATTGGAAGCAGGTAGGAGGCTAAAAGGTGAGAGAAGAAAATGGAAAAAGCCCACTGAACCTAGTGTATAGATTTGTTCAGCAATATACAACTTCTTTTCTGAACTCTTTGCACTGTCAATGCAATGACCAGAAACAATGCCATTTTTGGTATATTTGAATCTACCAGTATGAAGTACTTCATTATTCAAACGAACAACTGCAGATTGACCCCATATTTGTTCAGTACCCATAAGTACTGAAGAAATGCTAGATGTTCAAGAGGAATATGAGTAGCTCAAGATCATATTGGAAACATGCATTGGTTAATAGAATGCATTAAAGAATTTCTGAAGAAAATCAGCCAGCCTTTATAGATTATGGTTAAGAAAACAGACACGAAGAAATGTGATGTTGGGAAGACAATTGTACAGATACCATGGAATGCAAAAAATCAAACAAAAACAGGCAAATCAAGACTGAGCTTTCACTGGAAGCCAAAATGACTTAATTGAAGCCATATGAAGAATTATTACTTATGGGAAAGGACAATAGTGCTTGGTAAAGTTGCAGGCACTAGGAAAAAAAGGAAAGCAATGGATTGATTCAATCCATCAACGAAATCATAGTTCTTAACTACAAGTCCTGAGCATAGCTATTAATAAGAGGATCTGGAATCCTGTTAGGTATTTATGTCATTGTAACCTGTGATCATGTGAAGTCAATTTGTGACACTGAGCAATGTTCATATAGTGAGCAGAGAGCTGGATTTAAGATCATGAAGTTCATTGGGTAGCACTGGATAGGTCACTTTCAGATAAGTCATTCTCAAATAGATATCTTTTATAACTGTTGAAAGGGTGCAGTGTAAGAAAATAATAACAATATTATCTCTCCCACACACACACACATGGCAATTTTATGCCAACCAAAGAGAGGACAAGAATCACAAATGTAATAACATTGTGTGTGAAAGTGAATCATCAATAATTACATGAACATTCAAAAGAGAATTAGTAGACAGTTAACATAATAGATTGTAATGGAACATCCTCATTCTTTTATGCTAATTATATGTAGCAAATGAATTTCCAGAGTCCTCTTTCCTCCTGCTGCCTTGTGAAAGGGTACTGCATTATAAGTATTATCACAAGAACCATACCCACAAGTTGAGTAAGTTTACTCAGGGTGCATCTACATTGTAGAGTTAATGCAGTTTGACACCACTGTAACTGTCATGGTTCAGTGCTGTGGACTCGTGGGAGCTCCACTTTTACAGGTCTTAAGCCTTCTCTTCCAAATAGCACTGCTGCTTTACCAAATTACAACTCCCAAGGTTCCAGAGCATTGAGCCATGGCCATTAAAGTGGTGTCAAATTGCATTGATTTTACAGACTACCTGTTGATTTACTTCCATTTAATATTGCTATTACAGTTCATATTTCTAGTGTCAAGCTCTAGATCTAAAATCAATTCAGCCTGTTTTGTTTAAAACTAGGAGATCTTGACCAGGTCAGCTTTTGAATGGTCGAGTCATGAACAATCCTATGTAAGCCATTTTGAGTTCCATTAAAAGTCTGACAGGTGCATTTAGAGAGGAAGGATGACAACCCATGCTCTTTTATCTAACCCAACAACATGGGGCTACCTTTATAAACTCTTTCCAAGGTCCAAAATGCTGCAGTCAAAGTCTTGACCATGGCTGGATAGCAGAAGTCGTGCCTCAATCAAAAAAGAGTGGGTATATCTTGCAATGCCCTTTACAGTTGGGTTTAAGTTAACTGGTGACTGCAACTCCCTAAATGCACCTGTCAAACCTTTAAGTCTTTTCCTTAGTCCTGGGATACCCATAGGGTTTTCTTAATGATACTCCGAGTTCGAATGAATGGTTTATTGTGCTAGCCATAGGCCATGACATAAAAGTACAATAAGCACTTTCCAATATAAATATTAAAACTTTACTGGCCCTTTAAAATGATAAATGATAACAATTACAAATGTCTGGTTTGTATTATTCCAAGAGGAAGCAGATACATAAATGGCAACTGGATGGCCACCCAACAGAACAATGTCACAGCTTTAAATACCTGGGCATCTACTTCTCATATAATGGTAACTGGAAGAGTCATATAGAGGCAGTCAAACTATCTGCCTGGAGGTCAGAAAAATCAATTCTAACCTTTGGGAAAACAAAGGGGGGGGGGTTGCTTGGTATGTCCCACAATTAAAATATTTGCTGCTACTCCGAGTTTGTGAAATTCCCTTCCAGAGAATACCAAGCTGGCGGAGGGGGAAAATATATTCTATTATTATTATGTTTTATAATGTTTATTAATATCCCACTTTTTCTCTGCATATGGAGACTCAAAGCGGCTCATAACTAAAGCATTGCAATACAACTTAAAATATACAAATATGTCAAGATTTGTTCAGAGGAGATTTGGCATTGCATTTGTCTGAAGCTAAAAGTATGTGGCTTGTCCAAGGTCACCCAATGGGTTTCCATGACTGAACAGGAATTTAAACCCTAGTCTCCAAATTCCTAATCCAATGCCCATGATGGCGCTCTTTCATTCCAAGAGCAAAGGCAAGCTTTTGGCAATTAACTATCTGCTGAATGTTAAACTTTTAATAGGAGTACTACACTTCTCGTTTGCCGGCACGCCTTTTATTTTGAAAATGCAGTTGCTTCAATATTTTTAATGCTCATGTTTAATATTATAACATTTTCAGTTGTCTCTCTTTTTAAATCATGTTATGAGCTTCCTTGGGCTTTATGTTGTAAATTTATATTGGAGTCAGTATTCAGATAAAGGTGGGAGATAAATAAAGGAATACTGGACATTAAAAACCTTTGGGTAAAGACTGCTGTATATAATAGATCTTGTACTATAAGGAACAAATTTCTGAGAAGTGCTTCTCTTTGACACAACTGTAGGTATCGATGTACTCCGTTATTGCTTGATTCACATTCTCCATAAGGGGCATAACCGATCCAAGATTTGTTTAGGTCATTTAGTCCCAGAGGCGATTTGTACATATGAGTGCATCTACGCTGTAGCACTCTTTGGCAGGGAAAGCTAATGGCCTTGTAAAACTCCAACAACCACAAATTCCACAGAATTGAGCCATGGCAGTTAAAGTGCTGTAAAACTGCACTTATTCCACAATGGAGGAGCACCATCAGTTTTCCATGGCATCGGTCTAATGACTGCACATACTAAAGCTGATTTTACATGGATGCGACATACACCAACTTGTTTACCAGCAATGGGAAGGAAGAGAAACTCATACATGTTGAGTATCCCTTGCCCATAATTCCAAAATACTCTACAATTGCCTAGATGGGTGGCTGAGAGAGCGACATCTTTGGGTTGCTGTGAGTTTTCCGGGCTGTATGGCCATGTTCCAAAAGCATTTCTACTGACATTTCACCCACATCTATGGCAGGCATCCTCAGAGGTTGTGAGGCCTGTTGGAAACTATGCAAGTGAGATTTATATATCTGTGGAATGTCCAGGGTGGGAGAAAGAACTCCTGTCTGTTTGAGGCAGGCTTTGAAGCTGCAAGTCTATTCAATGTAGTGTTGAAGGCTTTCATGGCTGGAATCACTGAGTTGCTGTAAGTCTTTCGGGCTGTATGGCCATGTTCCAGAAGCATTCTCTCCTGACGTTTTGACTGCATCTATGGCAGGGATCCTCAGAGGTTGTGAGGCTGATCAAGTTGGCCAATACACACTTGCCTTAAGCAGGCAAGAGTTCTTTCTACCACCCTGGACCTTCCACAGATATATAAACCTTCCTTGCCTAGTTTCCAACTGACCCCACAATCTCTGAGGAAGCCTGCCATAGATGTGGGTGAAACTTCAGGAGAGAATGCCATACAGCCTGGAAAACTCACAGCAACCCAGTGATTCTAGCCATGAAAACTTTCGACAACACATTGGCATCTTTGCTTTCTAAGCTTCTATGTACACACACTTTTCATGTGACAAATTATTTGAAATATGTATTTTATACATATTTGAAATATGTATAAAATGACCTTCATATCATGTGTATAGGTTGCCTATTATTCTTCTCTAGAGCACTGGTTCTCAACCGGTTGGTCCCCAGATGTTTTGCCCTTCTACTCCCAGAAATCCTAACAGCTGGTAAACTGGCTCGGAATTCTAGGAGTAGTAGGCCAAAAACACCTGGGAACCCCAGGTTGAGAACCACTGCTCTAAAGGAAAGAGGGGTGCATCCATACTGTAGAAATAGTGCAGATTGACACCACTTTCACTGCCATGGCTCAATGCTAGGCAATCTTACCAATTGTATTTATTTATTTATTTATTTATGACATTTATATACCGCCCTTCTCACCCCAAAGGGGACTCAGAGTGGCTTACAAGATATATATACAATATATTATTAGCATAATACAATATCAGTATTATATATTACTATACTGTACTACACCATTATATTGTAATATTATTAGTAATGTTACATGTAATATAAAATATATAATTATAATATTGTATTATTATTATTAGTATTAGAATCATAGAAATCATAGAATCATTGAGTTGGAAGAGACCACAAGGGCCATCCAGTCCAACCTCCTGCCAAGAAGCAGGAAAATCAAATTCAAGGCACTCCCGACAGATGGCCATCCAGCCTCTGCTTAAAAGCTTCCAAAGAAGAAGCCTCCATCACACTCTGGGGCAGAGAGTTCCACTGCTGAATGGCTCTCACAGTCAAGAAGTTCTTCCTAATTTTCAGATGGATCTCCTCTCTTGTAGTTTGAAGCCATTGTTCCGCATCCTAGTCTCCAGGGCAGCAGAAAACAAGCTTGCTCCCTCCTCCCAATGACTTCCTCTCACACATTTATACATAGCTATCATGTATACTATTGACCATTCAAAGTACAGATTGCCTCCATAATCTAGTCTGGAGTAATCCAACTGTCAGCTGTCAGGCATGCAAAGCACATAGTTTGGTTCTAACCATGGGCTCATCTATACCGATTGCTTAATTGCAGGACCAATCCAAAGCAGAAATGCTGGACTGTCACCTAACCATCCCCCATTACTGCTGTCAGATATCTGGAGTGCTCCTAGCCATTGCAGATGTCTTCATGCAGACATCAACAAATGTGGCCATGGAGAAAGCAAGAGTGAGTGTTCCCTGATTTTTTTTATTCAACATTTACTAGAAGAGTGGGGGGACAAGGGAAACCCAGCTCTTTAAGCTGCTCCTCATAGGGCTTGTTCTCCAGACCCTTAATCATTTTAGATGCCCTCCTCTGGACACATTCCAGCTTGTCAATATCTCTCTTGAATTGTGGTGCCCAGAACTGGACACAATATTCCAAGTGTGGTGTAACCAAGACAGAACAGAGGGGTAGCGTGACTTCCCTGGATCTAGACACTATACTCCTATTTATGCAGGCCAAAATCCCATTGTTGGCTTATTTTTAACTTGTTGTCCATGAGGGCTCCAAGATCTTTTTCACACGTACTGCTCTCAAGCCAGGCACCCCCCCCCCCCCCATTCTGTATCTTTGCATTTCATTTTTTCTGCCTAAGTGGAGTATCGTGCATTTGTCACTGTTGAACTTTATTTTATTAGCTTTGGCTCATCTCTCTAATCTGTTAAAATCGTTTTGTATTCTACTGTCTTCTGGAGTATTGGCTATCCCTCCCAATTTGGTGTCGTCTGCAAATTTGATGATCATGCCTTCTAAGCCAGGGGTCCTCAAACTAAGGCCTGGGGGCCGGATATGGCCCCCCAAGGGCATTTACCCTAAGTCTGAAACAACCTGAAATCACACAACAATGGCATCTCATCAGCCAAAAGCAGGCCCACACTTCCCACTGAAATACTAATAAGTTTATATTTGTTAAAATTGTTCTTTATTTTAATTATTGTATTGTTTTAAAGTGTTTTTACACTACAAACAAGATATGTGCAGTGTGTATAGAAATCCATTCATGTTTTTTTCAAATTATAATCCGGTCCTCCAACAGTTTGAGGGACTGCGACCTGGCCCTCTGCTTGAAAAGTTTGAGGATCCCTGTTCCAAGCCTTCATCTAAGTCATTAACAAAGATGTTGAATAGGACCGGGCCCTTGTTTTATTGTAGTTTTACTGTTTGGCAGAAAAGGCGTGTAAAACTACAACTGACAGGATTCCATAGCCTCAAACCAAGGCAGTGAAAGGGGTGTCAAACTGCATCAATTCCACAGCAATTCCCAAAGGCTAGTCCTTTGGGTTGTTTTGGACTTCAACTCCCAGAATCCTCAGCTGTAGGAGTCAACGAGCAGGGACTCTGGGAGTTGAAGTCCAAAACACAAGGAAGGCCAGGCTTTGGGAAAAACTGAGCCAGATCTGGGTTTCAAGGTCCTTTCTTCCTCTCCCTCCACCGCCCTTTCTTTGGGGGACGAATAAGGGGGCTGTCCGCGTTCTCCTCTCTCTCCTCACCGGTCTGCCCGCTGGTCGCAGGCAGGACAGGCGGCTCCTCCTCTCCCGCTTCGCCCTCCATCGCCAGCCTCTGAGGTTCCGCCAATAGAAGGCAGCGTTCTCGGAACGCCCTACAGCTGGCCGTTCCTCGCCCGGCCGCCAGGGGCGCTGGTGAGCAAAGGGGGATCCGGCGACCAATAGGCGGAGCGGCGAGGCAGGAGGCGCGCAGGGTTCGGAGCAACAAACGCAGCGCCATAGCTAGGGAAGCTGCTCCTGCTACGGGGCGCCGGAAGGGCCAAGAAAGAGATTTAGAAACGCGTCCTTGTGGAATGGCCGCTGTGGGGGAACTACGGATCCCATGATGCAATGCAAGTGGTGGGGCCGTGTGCAAAACCGACTCCTTTCAAATTCCCCCGCCCTTCCTCGCAGGAATACCGAAATGCGGACCTTCTCCCCAAATAGATCAATCCTTTAAAGATGTGACATCCCCCACAGCTGTTATTTGCTCAAGAGTATTGGTTTAAATACTGTATTTTAAAAATATTTTAGATTTAATCCGTTTTGTTCTTTGTTCTTCACACCTGGAATACTGGGTCCAATTCTGGGCACCACAATTGAAAGGAGGTATTGATAAGCTGGAATGTGTCCAGAGGGCGACTAAACTGATCAAAGTCCAGAAGAACAAGCCCTATGAGGAGCGGCTTAAAGAGCTGGGCATGTTTAGCCTGAAGAGAAGACTGAGAGGAGACATGATGACCATGTGTAAATATATGACGGGAAGGCATAGAGAGAAGGGAGCAAACTTGTTTTCTGCTGCCCTGACTAGGACGCAAAACAATGGCTTCAAACTACAAGAAAGGAGATTCCATCTGAACATGAGGAAGAACTTGACTGTGAGAGCCGTTCAGTAGTGGAACTCTCTGCCCCAGAGTGTGGTGGAGGCTCCTTCTTTGGAAGCTTTTAAACAGAAGCTAGATGGCCATCTGTCAGGGGTGCTTTGAATGTAATTTTCCTGCTTGGCGGGGGTTGGACTGGATGGCCCATGAGGTCTCTTCCAACTCTTTGATTCTATGATTCTATTCTATCTGAGACTGATAAGGATAAAATCCTATTGTCTCTTCCAACTCTATGATTCTAAGATGTATATATCTTTAATCAGAACTACAAATTTAATATTGAATCACAATTTGATCTGGGGTGTTGTGGTCACAGGGTTGCAAACCCCACTTTTTGTCTTCCAGGGATAAACTACACCAGGCCTGGGCAAACTTGGACCCTCCCTCCAGGTGTTTTGGACTTCAACTCCCACAATTCCTAACAGCTTCAGGCCCTTTCTGCTTAAGGGAAAAGGATCTGAGGCTGTTAGGAATTGTGGGAATTGAAGTCCAAAACACCTGGAGGGAGGGCCCAAGTTCGCCCATGCCTGATCTACACTATAGAGTTAATACAGTTTGATACCACTTTAACTGCTATGATTCAGTGCTTTAGCATCCTGGAATTGTAGTTTCACAAGGTCTTTCGCCTTCTCCGCCAAAGGGCGTTGGTGCCTCACCAGACTACAAATCCCAGGATCCATTGCATTGAACCCTGGCAGTTAAAAGTGGTGTCAAACTGCATCAATTCTATAGTGCAGATGTGCATGTATTATTTATTATTTATTTACAGTATTTATATTCTGCCCTTCTCACCCCACAGGGGACTCAGGGCGGATCACAATGCACACATTCATGGCAAACATTCAGTGCCATAGACACGCTACATATATAGACAGAGACACAGGCTATTTAACTTTCCAGCTTCATGAGTGTATGCTTTTTGAATTCTGGCCACCGGAGGAGCTGTCGCTTCACCATCCACTTGTGACACCAATGGAGTACTTCCACATTTTTGCAAGCTGCTGGAGAGTTTTATGGCATCTTAAATTAGTTAAATTAGCCTCCCCGCATAAGCTGTACCTAGATTTCCTACTTGACAGATGCAACTGTCTTTCAGGCTGCAAAGGTCAACAGCAAGCTAGACAAATGGCCAGAAACTCACTCCAGCTAAGGCTGGCTTCGAACTCATGACCTCTCAGTCAGTAGTAATTTTAATACAGCTGACTCCCAAACAGCTGCACCCGCATTGGTTCTGGGGAGCTGGGTTGCAGCTGCTCTCTCTCTCTCTCTGAATAGTACAGCCTTTGTTGACACTGAGCCTAAGCCTAAATAGCTCACGTTGTCCAGCTTTCTGCATTTTCTGTGTGGGCAATCATTTTGCCCCCATAAAAGGGTAAAGGTTTTCCCCTGACATTAACTCAAGTTGTGTCCAACTCGGGGGGGGGGGGGGGGAGGGGTGGTGGTGCTTATCTCAATTTCTAAGCCGAAGAGCCAGCATTGTCTGTAGACGCCTCCTAGGTCATGTGGCCATGACTGCATGGAGCACTGTTATCTTCCCACAGAAGGCAAGTAGAAGTGAGTAGAAGGTATTGATCTACTCACATTTGCATGTTTTCAAACTGGCAGAAGCTGGGCCTAACAGCAGGAGCTCACCCTGCTCCCTGGATTTGAACCACCAACCTTTCAGTCAGCAAGTTCAGCAACTCAGCCATTTAACCTGCTGCACCTCATACTGCCCTCATACTACAGTATTAATAAAACTGACAATACATCTGGTAACAATATTAGAAACCTAAGTTGGAAGGGAAGGAGTTAATAAGATACTGGAAAGAGGCTGAACTGTACAGATGGAACCAATTAAGAGTTTCTGCAAAGGATGTTCTCTCCAGGGAGAGAGAAAAAAACCTTAGAGAAAGGAGGAGCTATTTTTCCAGAAGTGCAAAACTTTCAGTCACAAGGAAATGAGGTGGAAATTAGAGTGATTTAATCCGTTTTGTACACACAAAGCAGATGAAATCAGCAGTTACACAAAGATAGCCCCTAGATTGTTTTTAACATGGCCATTTTGAAGGGTTCTTTCTATTATTTTGAATTGAGAGACCTTCACAGCGTTGCAGTTACATTCCATTCCATCTTATGCATTTGTGTCGCTGTAACTCTTTAAATTGTTAAAATTAATTTAGTTTGGATTACAGTCGGACCATTGGTATCCACAGAGTTTGGTTCCAGGACCCCAAGATCTATGAATGTGTGTTCCATCACATTCAATGATGTAGTAAATGGTGTTCCTTATATACAATGGCAAAAACAAGGATTTTTTCCCCTTATTTTCTTTGAATATTTTCACGCTGTGGATATTTATTTATTGATTTAGTTACAGTATTTTTATTCCGCCCTTCTCACCCCACAGGGGACCTTGGGCGGATTACAATGCACACATACATGACAAACATTCAATGCCATTTTGACATACAACATATATAGACAGACACAGAGGCCATTTAACATTCCAGCTTTTCTGGCTTCATGAGGGTATGCTCGATTCCGGCCACAGGGGGAAGCTGTCGCTTCACCATCCACTTGTGACACCGGGTCCTTTGATGGAGTACTTCCTCATTCTCCTGCATGCTGCTGGAAGGTTTTATGGCATCGTAACTTAGTTAACTTAGCCTCCCTGCATACAACGGTACCTAAATTTACTACTTTAGGTAGTAAAACTGGCCGGCTCAGTTTTTAATAATGTCTTGTTGTACTACTATTGTTATTGTTCTTGCTTAACTGTTTTATTTGCTAGGTACTGTATTGTTATATTGTGTGGGCTTTGGCCTGTTGTAAGCCGCATAGAATCCCTTGGGAGATGCTAGCGGGGTACAAATAAAATAATAATAATAATAATAATAATAATAATAATAATAATAATAATAATACTTGACAGGTGCAATTTTCTTTTGGGCTGCATAGGTCAACAGTAAGCTAGACTATTAATGGTCGGGAGCTTACTCCGACCCGGGCTGGCTTTGAAATCATGACCTTTCTGTCAGTAGTGTTTTAATGCACCTGGCTACTAACTAGCTACGCCACAGCCTGGTACGTTGAATTCATGAATGCTGAATCTATGGATACGAAGCTTCAACAGAACGCATACTTCTTCCGTTCAACTAAATGGGCTGCAGGGTTTTTAAATATATGCTTGATTTGAGATGAGGATTATATCTTTCAGAACAAATGGAACAGGTTTGTTATCTAGCTTCAAAACAGGTGTTCTGCTACAGAATGTTGTAAGACCAGTTGGACCTTGAAGCTGTCTAGAACTTTTAAGGGCCAAAGCAGATGAAGATTAATATTTACAGTGAACATTAAAGGTTCCACTTTTTACATAATTACATATTGAAAGTAGGTCGGCTTCTATTCTGTATCATTTGGCCGGAGGAACTAAGGGTTTCCACTTTTTTTGCCCAGGTTCCAATTACGTGTTTCAATAGAAGCCTGAAGCTTCTGCCGCAATTGGCAGTCCCTCATGTGACCTAAAACTTGTTCTAGAGGGATGAAAAACCCTCTGGGGAAGATTGTTGGCACCAGATTTTTGGATATAAAACTATCCCATCAGATCATGGTTTTTGTTAAGCATCTAATGCTTGACATGGTTTCGGGTGAAACAAAAATGAAAAATCCAACAATCACATGGGTGCGAAAAAGTACTGAGTGACAGATCACTATAGTTTGTTTTGCACACTCTACAACAGAACGACGTGTCTGTCGGGTTTATATTTGTGGCACTTTGATCACTTGAAACCCAGAAATTGATTTGTCAGGTGCAGGACACAGCGTTGTTTGCCAGCCTGGTGTGAAGACAGAAAATGTACTTTGTGTGGGTAGTGCCAGCGAGCGCTCAACCTTTGTAGTACATTTTGGCACAGGTGTTGTTGGGAGCGGTAATCACAAGAGAAACTGGAATGCCTGGATTTAAGCTGGTGGAAAGGAGAAACTGGTGGAAAGGAGAAAGCCTTCTGATATTAATACAAACTGTAAACAAAGGACAAAGAAGGGCACGTCGTTCTAGAGGTGGTGGCAATCTATAGGTTAAAGAAGATATAGAATACAGGCCGGAATGACACAGATAAAGTTACAATAAGTTATACATATGTATGATGTTGCTGATGAAAGTGATAAGCAAATTTCATTTCAGTGTAAGGAGAGTTGCTAGAAATCAAGATTCATTAGAAGCTAAAGAACAAACATTAGGCTGGATGAATGTCAGATCTGCAGTTGGATAGTTATACAGAAAATACCAACATTTTGAAACTGTGAGATTACTCTCAGATAATTGGGTATAGAATAGGGCCCTAAGGCTGCCAACTAGTAATAAGCTTAATTGAGTGCAGTGAGACTGCTATCTGGATAACCATGCATGGGCCTGTTCTGTCAAAATTAACTGGCGGTTATAGAGAAATCCGATGCATGTTTTGAAAGGGAAGTCTCACTGTATTTGTACATATTGCTCCATAATAAATGTATTTAGAGATGCAGCCTCAGTATTAATTCATAAAATTTACTCTACAATGAAATGTTTCAGTGCAGACTACAAGCTCTGCTCTGGTGGTTGCAGAATAATCAGTGATATATGTGCTTGGCCTTGCACTTGCATTATGTATGGTATGTGCGTTGATTTCTGGGACAAAATACTTTTTTATTATGGGATCTATTTTTCACAATTTTTAGTGGCCCATGACGAGGCAGTATGAAGGGAGTTGCTGGGTAAGCTGGGTGAAAGGTAGTCAATTACAGCTTTGGGAATGCTCTGAAGGTAAGCTGTAGGTGAAAAGAATGTAAGAAGAACATAGCAGTCTCTGAAAAGCAGACAAGGTGTGAGAGCAGACAGAGTCAAGATGACAATTTCAGCAAGATAAAGCAGTTAGGAAGGAGAACTGGCTCTGGTATTGAAGGGACCATGTAAGAGAATAATTCTCAAGAGTTAATCTGTTATGTTACTGATTTTAATACATATTAGTTGTTAGTTTTTTCTTTAAAACCTTTATCTGGATGTCTCTACCAAGACTAAGGAATGAGACCACACCTACCATAAAGAATCCACATAACAAAATGGATCTCACCCTTGAATTAGGCCTTAGGTCAGGATCCCGCTTGGTATGTATACAATAATAAACACATCCCCTAAGTAAGTATAAGATGAAGCTTTAGCTGAAGCACTATTAAAATTGGGATTTTTAAGAAGATATAACAAACAGGTAAAATTGTACTGGTTGTATGCCTTCAAGTCACTATGGTGACCCTCAGGCAAACTGAACATGTGGTTTTGTTACAAGATCTGTTCACAAGGGACGTGCTATTGTCTTTTCAGAGGCTAAGAGAATGTGACTTGCTCAAGATCACCAACTGGGTTTCTGTGATACATATGGTGGTCTCCTAAATCATTACCCCATGTTCACTTTCTTGAGGACAAGCTAGCAAAAGTATTCATTGAGATCTTTTCCATTCCATAGTATGTGGAATGTGGATGCACTGTTTGATTGTTTTCTCTTCTACTACAGATAGTTCCTTTGCTCCTATGGGTCAATTTCACATCCTACAGAGTGGAAAGACAATGAAGTCTATTGTCTTATTTTTCAGAGCAAATCATCTTATCTTTGTTTGGAAAGAAGGTGTGGTGATGCATTAAATTATATTGGAGAGGCGCATGACTTTTCAGATATGTAATCGCCTCTGAGCTGGAGCTTTTGTGTTTGCTTAAGACGCTTGATCGTTTTCACAGTGCTCTGTGAAAGATCCAAGACACAAAGTATACTGCCAGACCAGGCCTTAGTGGGTTCCAAGCAGTATTTGCTAGCAGAGGCATGGCAAGGTTTATTATGCCTCCAAGCACAGTGTGCATAACTTATACTTTTCTAAACGCAGGCTTTGACATAGTTCCAGAATGCCACATTGCGTTGCTCTATGAAGGCAGCATGAAACAGGAAACTAGTTAAAAGGGGATGTCTGCAGCACTTTTGCCAAAGAAAACCTATCTCTAAGTAAAAGGATGCAAGTTGGAGAGAAACATTGTCGGAAGCTGTTCACCAAAGAGGATGTCATGGAATGTCTCAAGGGGCGGGGGATACGTTTCAATGCATGGGGTGGGAGGTGGGGTGGGGAGAGAGCCTCATACTCCCAGCAGCATATATAACAAGTCTGTGGGATTTGGAGCCAGAATGAAAAGCCATTTGGATGGAACTGGTCCAATATCTTGACTATGTTGAAAGTAATCTTCAGATTCAAATGGTTGTACTGAGAAAACATGTTGAGCAAGTCGTTAAAAAAGAATATCAACAACAAACAGACAATGTCAGCTTAATGTGAACACTGTGCAGTCATTTCCTTTCTGACCAAGAGACTAGATTTTGCATTTTTGTGCATGGAGGCTCGATTCACCCCCTCAACAACAAAAATCAACACGACTTTATTGACTTCATTGGGAGGGGTTTTTTCCAAGTGAAGAATGCAGAATCGGATCCAAGCGTTATGCTGTTCCAGATGGAAGAAATGGCTATTTACAGATCGTGTAAAACCATTGTTTCAAGACTAAACCACTGGATTCAAACCTCTTAAAGTAGCTGCCGTAACTTCAATTTTGGTAAAATCCTGTGCTCTCAGCATTCCCGTTTTGGTTTGCTTTTGCATTTCTCTGTCTTTTCTCTGTCACCATGTCATTTCTGACTTTTCTTCCACTTCATGCCTCTTCACTTTTGCTTCTTTCTGTTCAAAATGCCAAACTGTGAATAACTATTGTATTATTCTTCCCATATTAACCCATTCTTTGAATGGAGATACTTTTGTAAAGAAAAAGGCATCTCTGACACCCAAGGGTGAGTTGTCTGCAGGCCTGGGGAACCCCAAGGTTTGCAGATGTACAAACATTCTAGGGAGAAAAGGGAGAGTTCAGGGAACATTGAGCGTATTCAATAGCTATATTGACTGAAAACAAATGCGATGAAATTGATTATTTTAGAAAAGGATACAGGAGCACTCCACACTGCAACTTTTTTTTTAAATTTCTATCTCTTTCCTCCCTTGACCTATTGTACACAATGTTACGTGCTTCTTTGTACATGAAGTACACAATAGCCGAGCTGATCAAGACCTGCTTCCTGCATGACTATGACAGCCACCTTGGCTATTGTTATTAGATTTGTCCTGCCACATTTATGGCATTGACTTCGGTGGATTTGATAATTCACGTATTTGATTGAAAGGTTATGATCTAGAGTCACAAGCTTACATTTTGTCTCATATGTTAAGAGAGCCTGGCAAGATCTTAATACAGGAAGGGACCAGTTCCCTACTTGGCCATGTTGAGGACCAAGAACAAAAAGCAATAAATGAGAGGCAAAACAATTTTAATTATTAGCATCATAATCTCTCAAGAAGCTAAGTATTGCTCTTGTGGAGTTTGTATTTTGTTATGTATTGCTGCAAGGGCTTGAATAGGTCTCTTAGATTTGAAGATACAATTTTTTTTCTTCCATAGGGGAAACTTTGACAAGGGGGAGCTAATGAACTAGGATTCTTTGAGGTTTTAACATCCAACAAATGTAAGCCTTTCATCTGGACATTAACTGACACATTTCACCTACGCAACACCTGTTTTTCCAGATGTAATAAGGACTTCTTGAGAAATTCAATGCTCTCTGCCTAGGGGGAGTTAGCCCCAGGAGTGAGACAACCTGGATCTCAAGGAAATTCTTTTTTGTTGTTGTTGTTGCTGCTAATGAGCTGAAATTCTACTGGATGTTGCATGCCTTTGAGTCATTTCCGACTTATGGCAACCTTATGGTGAGCATCACATGGTTTTCTAGGGCTGAGAATGTACGACTTGCCCATGGTCATGCTGCGGCTTTCTGTGGCCGAGGGAGGAATTGAACCATGGTCTCCAGAGCCATAGTCCAATGCTCACTGTACCACACTTCCATCTCCACCTATCTTTTAAAGCTCTTTTCCCAATGTACCTTCATGGCCAAGAGGGGGAGTGCCTCTCCCTGCATTGAAATCCCTCCAGACCACCTTCAGCTTGCATTATGTATTTTCTGCATTTTGAGGGGCCAATAAAGGTGTCAATTTTTTGTGGATTGTGATTTGGACTGTGGTAGAGGTGAGCAACTTCTAGATGACAAGGAGCTTCATTTCTACACACACACACACACACACAGAGAGAGAGAGAGAGAGAGAGAGAGAGAGAGAGATCTTGGAGGGCTGCACCTGCCCATCTCAAACCATTGATATACTGAAAAAATGTTCCAAAAGGGTCATTTCATGTATTTGGGACTTTGGTCTGTTTAAGACTACATAATCACTTTTGGGTTTTGAAATATGTCCCCAGCCACCTAAAACAGATATGACTCACTACTGAAACTACAGGAAAATGGCCAGTCCAGTTCCCTAAATGGAACTGGTATAGATAGCTTTAGGGCTACCTAGAAAATTTCCAAACAGGGCATACAGTTGACTCTGTCTCTGCATCTTTTTTAAATCTTAGGATTAGCCAAAGTAGTAAATATTTACAACTGACATCCTTTGCGCTTTTGCAGAAGAATCCTGAACTTGTGCTCTTTGGATCTAACTGCCTATGAATCCCTACAAGTTTAAATATTTTTACTTCAACTTATTATTTAAAAGTGCCTGGAATTTTTGTTCCTGAGGGATACTTGGAAAAGGGTTGCTTTTTTTGAAAAATCTGCAAAGAACATTTGGTAATATTACTCCCCCATGTTTTATCTGCACATCTAAAACAATTAAAACACAAATTCCAAATGACTCCTTAGGGCAGAAGATTTCTGAATGAATTCACTGAGTTGTACTTTTGGAGCATTTTTAAGGCGTGGGCTACAATTCTTTGTTTAAAAACCAAAGAATATAACATATGATTGGATTTGTAAGCAAACCATTCATCTTGTTATGAAAACACTCGGATTTGTATTGTTCCAAGTGGCTGAGTACATTGTACTCAATTTCAGGAGGGTGGAAATTTTGCATCACATTTTTCCTGTTGATCTCTCTTCCACCCAGCCTTCCCAATGCAGTATTTCACCTAGCTATGCAAAAGTTTGTCTCCTGATTTTTTTGGACAGCCGTCTGTATTGAGGCTAGACATGTCAATATTTTTAATGTGTTAAAAGGCATGTTTTAGACATGCCGTGAAGTAGGCAGGGAAGCAGGATGAGGTTTAGCTACAGAGGGGGGCAAAATTAATTATTTTCTTCTCCAAATTTCTAGCATTGTAGATAGTGAGACACTGAAAATCATTCACACCTAGAACTCTTGATCTATGTTGTGACTGCATTTCAATAGTAACTTTACTTGCTGCTTTTTTGGATACTTATACTGTAAGAGAGACGTAACCATAGAACCCATAGCATACAGGGGAAAATGGTCTCTATGAATTTCTAGGTCCTCAAATGCAACTCTATGAATGCTGTAAGGCATTTTAATTGAATTTGGTTGTATCCACAGTTTTATGTAACTACGGTCTGGCTGAGAACGTACGGCTGAGAACATACCCTCTGGAGGTACTGGCATCTTATTGTACTATGTTTCCAAATGTTCAATGAAGTTTTAAGTTACTGCGATGCCAGAAATTAGGGAGCAAAGAGGAAAAATCATTTAGTTTGAGATAATTATTAGAGGGGTGGTGGCAATCTCAGCTATACACTTGGCAACAGGATGTGAAAAGGGGGAGGCAGAAGCCAGAGTTGACTAATCTACTATGTTTGAGGACTGAAAAATATACATGGCATTTCCTAACTAAAAATGTAAGAAGCATCTCAAAGAGAGCTGGGACTGAGCTCAGCAAAATAATAATAATAATAATAATAATAATAATAATAATAATAAGTCAGTCATGCATAATGGGAACTTCTTCCTATTGGGCTGCTTAGCAATGGAAACCTGAACAGGCACAAATATAACCAAAGAGTAATTCAAACTGTTTAATACAACAATTCAGCTTGACACTTCTGCACAGTGGATTTGCATGGTAAGGACTTTTGGGCCTTGTGATAAAAGGCTTTCCTAAATCCTTTGGTCAGGATCTTGATTGTGATAAACCAACACTGCATGGTACAACACCCTTTTTGTTTATATAAGGAGACTTTTGCCTTAAGAAAAGAAAGTAATTGTTTTTCAAGGTACTTCACAAGATACTTGCAAGAAACGCAGAAATCTGAGAATAGTTGCAGAAGGCTGGGGTGAAATTTAGGTGAGTGTTTCCTTTGGTTTCTTGATTTATAGGACTGGAGCAACATTAAATATAGCAATGAAATTAGAGAAGGTCACTCTGTGTGAAAAACCTGATATCCCTGTTACCCTGAAGTTTAACTTGCAAGCAAAGGAAGAGGAAGATCAATCTTGGGAGGGTGAAGAAGAAATAGATGAATGGAAAGTGACATCCAACACAAAAGTAAACATTGAAAATATTTATGAGCACAGTATAAAGCAGCCATGGGCAAACTTTGGCCCTCCAGGTGTTTTGGACTTCAACTCCCACAATTCCTAACAGCCTACCATCTGTTAGGAATTGTGGGAGTTGAAGTCCAAAACACCTGGAAGGCTGAAGTTTGTCCATGGGTGGTATAGAGAGACAAGATTTATATTGCAATATAACATGCTATACAGGTGCACAATAAGTAATACAACAAATGTGACATAGATATGTATGTATTATATGTGTATTATGTATTATATTACATCTGCGAATTACTTTATTTTTCCCTGAATTGTTACAGTTTTTCCCACAGCAAAATCTAAGGAGAGGGTATAATGAATCTTAGAAGTCATTACTTCTTTCTGGATCATCCACAATCTGGGCAAGAAAAAAATCTCACCTTAATATCTCCAATGTTGTTTTGTTTTTTTGGTTCAGCCATTTAAACTAATCCCTTCTCCTGATCGTGTGGATATTCTGCATAGAGGAAGAAGATAGGTTTTCACTCATCTCTGCCAACAGAAGCTTGCATTCTGTAGTTTGGAGGCTTTCTGAGGTCCTTTATTCTGGATAACATTACTAGAGCAAAAAAGCCCAACTTTTGTTCTTGCTTATAAAGAGAAACGTTATTCACAAGGATATACAGTATACTGATTTGCAAGAGAATGGCTGGATTGAAATGCAAAACTGTAATATTTTACACTTGTAATGGTGCTTTCATTTCACTTTCATCAGAAATATAGATTTAAAAAAAACCTTCCAACCATGGAAGGCTCCATGTGATGAAATCCTCTTGAGACATGAACTAGCTGTGTTGAGGTCAGGAACAGAGTAGCTCTTTTTAAAGGCTGGTTTAACACTACAGTCTCCAAGTGCGTGAGACATGCAGGCTGAGATGAATTAAGAGTGATACACACATATGCAGGAGATAACAAATGGTTAACTCATTAAACTGGAAATGGGGAAAAGAGCATGCTTGTTAGCCATAACAAGTTACATTTTTTCAATGTTTCACATTGTGCTGTGGCCTGAGCTTTGGCTTCATTTTATGGCAGCACAACAGGGTGCTCTGTCTATCACGTACAGATGTCTATAGACCATTTGATTTCTTTGATGTTGTTTTCATATCAGAGGGCCAGATGGTGGACAGCAATAATACTCTGCACTAATCGCTTAGAAAGTGCATGGCGTAGTGCTTTGAGATTTGAGCATGACACACATATGCTCCTTGTTGGAAATGGCTTTGCAGTGGGGAAATGTCTCTGAATGGTGGCTGATTTTGTCTATATTTTATACATAAGCTTAACCTTTCTCCCCAACCTTCCAAAATTAGACACTTACTCTCCTTGTTTCAACTAAGAATCAAGAAAAATCCACAAGCAAGGAGGAATTATTGGTTCATTCTTATGCATATACCACTCTAATGCACTTACCACTGGTTCAGTTAGACAAGTGGTACCTGCAGCAAAATATTGTAGTGAGAAGTGCAAATACTGACAGTTCTATTCTGCTCCATTCAGTTCTTTTTCCTCTTGTTCTTAATTTCCCTATCAACAGTCATTTAGCATTGTATACACACTGAGCTCATCCAGGCTTCATTGGGCTTTTCTGGAGGGGAGGCATATCCCCTGCTTATTTTTTTCCTAAAGGAACTAGGGGCATGTATGCAAACTTTAGTACTTCAAAGTACAGGAGAAAAGGCGGCATGTTTAGAGACCTGGCAATCGGAGAAGTGGCGTAGCTCTTATCAATCCAAATAGGGGAGAAAAGGGGAGAAAAAGTAAAGTATGGTCTCACTCACAGGAAACATCATTCTCTTCTTTCTCTAACATAGAGATGTTCTACAGTTCCCCTTCCATATCCATGGGTTCAGCATCCACAAACCCAACCAACCGTGACTCAAAAATATGGAGGGGAAAAAATCCAAAAAACAACCTCTGATTTTGCCACATGCTGAGAAATACACTAAGCCTACATAGCAGAGAGAGGCGTTTCACAGTTCCTCAGTCTTTATCCTGCACTTATTTATTTATTTGTGACATTTATATGCCACCCTTCTCACCCCGAAGGAGACTCAGAGCGGCTTTTGAGTTGTTTGCTATTTTAAAGAATTGATGCCATTTTGCTACATAACTGTATATAATGGGAGTTGAGCATTATAACCAAACCCCCAGCCAAAAGAGGGCTTTTCCAGCTACAGTATTATTAAATGTCTGCTCCCAGCAGAGGACCACTGTAGCCCATTCTTGTTCTAATAGCCTAGTATGGAAACCTTTCTATGGCCCAGGGCTTATTGCATAACTGGCTGAGTTGGTTTCTTTAACCAGAATGGGTCTGCATAGAGGTTTCTGCTTCTGTAGGCTATGTCTCCCCCTGACATTTCCAACACCAAAGATGGATAACCTGCTGTTTTCTAGATTCCTTTCAGTATTAGATCTTCTATATAGAGAAGGTGTTCATACAAGACTGCTATCTACCATTAACATTTTTGAATGTTTGCATTTCTCTGTAGAGGAGAAATCAAGATATTCAAAAGACCCACCCAGAATATTCTTAAGCATATGAACATTGACATAATAGGCACAAATCATCAATGTATACTTTCAGACCCTGGACAGTAAAACAAATCTGCTAAATGTTATTACTTTGTGTAGATTCTAAACAACTAGAAATAAGTACAAGGCTCAAGTGACCTTTTCACACACCATCCCATTTTGCCCCACGCGCCCTCCTTCCCCCATCATATGGTGGAGATGGGATAAGGCGCCCTGTCCCCATCAGATGGGTGATAGTGTGACAACACGCATTTCTCTGTTGTCATTTCCCCCATCCTATGGGGGAAAGGCAAGGAAAATGCAGGTAGCTCCATTGGAGCTTCAAAAAAAAATAATAAAACTCCCACTTTCCTCTGTCATGGCAGAGGACGTGCCTTGTAATGCTTCTCCTCCACTGTGGGAGGAATGGTGACGGGGTCAAGTCAGTGTTGTCTGATGATGTTTGGTAAGCCCCATCCAAGAGAAGAAAAAGCAGCCAAAAAATCTGTATGAAGAGGTCCTTAGATGAAAAGTGTAGCTTCTATGCTAGTTTTCCCTACACAGACCCAATTTACACAGCCATATAAAATCCAGATTATCTGATTTGAACTGGATCATATTAATCTACACTGCCAAATAATCCAGATCAATGCAGATAATCTGGATGTTATATGGCATTGTAAATAGGGCCACAGTCTCTCACCTTCTCACTCTCACTTTTAAAGTGCAGAGTGCTTCAGACAACCAGGAATATTTTTAGGTCCAATATTAAATTTCAATATTTTTGTAAAAAATGTTTAAACTTGCTTTTTTAATATACTGGAAATAAATAAAAGCTTTTTGTTCCAAACCAGCCATGCCATGTAATTGAAGTGATAAATACAGCACTAATAGGTACTCAGATATGCTAAGCAGGCTAAACATACTAATGAGTCCTCTGAGTGTGGCCTTTGATTCAGTAATAATCTGTAATTAAACTATTGTGATTATGTATTTGAACAGATGGCCAAACAATACATTTGGTCATGTTTTCTAAACCAAAGTTTTTTTTAAAGATTTTTTTATGTAAATTATAAATTATTATTATGGCTCATCCTCCATACTGAATCATTTCAATGTATTTATCATCATGAAAATTTTAATAAATTGCTCTGAGACATTTCATACTTTCTAAGTATCTCAGTCTAGCAGGAACAGCCCCATTTAATCTTCTGTCTTCCTACATTTTCATCTTTAAAAAATGTTCCAATTTCTGTCTCATCTGCCCACTTTCTCCCTTTATTTTCAGCATACTTTAGTTGCTGCTAACTACATTCAAAATGAAAAAGAAGCTGGGGCTAACAGCAGGAGCTCACACTGCTCCTCAAATTCAAACCTGTGACCTTTCAGTAAGCAAGTTCAGCAGCTCACTGGCGCCTCCTGGGCTGAATTACATAGTCAAAATTGAAGTGTGTTAGATTTAATGGCACATTAGAAGCGTGCATGTAAACTTGCCTGCCCCTCTCATTCGGGGAGAAGCTACACCCTTCTGTCAGGCCAAGGAAAACCTCAACCTGATGGAGGGGTGCAGTTTCCCAACTGGCCTCTTTCACCATGCCTTCAAAGCTGAGGGAGAGGTTTGAAAGCCTCATGAATGAGGTCAATTGGAAACTGTGAGGCTGTTACCAAGAAGGCATGCAAGGGAAAGTCATGTCCCTTTGCCAGCCTCACAACTTGGGTGCATTACATTCAATGGTGCATTATATTCAAGTAAATACAAGCACTCTAAAGGCACTAGATCTCGTCTTCATCTTGGAAAATCTGCAGAATCGGCCCTAGTTAGTAGTTGTATGGAACTAGATAACAAATATCCGGTGATGTTGGCTAGATTTCAGAGGAAGGAAATAGCAAACCACCTCCGAGTATTCCTTGCTTACGAAAACCCTTTGACTTAAGAGCTGTCACTTTGCCTGATTTTGATTTGACATACAAGCAGTGTTTTGAGTTAAGAGCTAGTGCCGGAGGGAATGCTAGTGTGAGAGTACAGGGCTTTAGGACTTCAAGGGAGCAGTTTCTGTGCCTCATGCTCTTGTCTGCTTTGGGAGATTGTTGTTCACTTTGCTCATGTTCACTTTGAGGAAATTTGGGCTAGTTGGTTTGGTGTGGTTTTTATTCTTGGTATGTTTGGCTTCATGAAGTGAGAAAGTGAAAGAGGACAGGAGAGGGAGGGAGACTGGAATGAGTATAGTATAAAGAAAATGATGCTTCTTCCTCTTCATTTTGTGCTTCCTTGCCACAACTTTGTGCTTCTATCATTTTAAAATTCATCTTTATTTTTTACTGTTCCATGTGACTGTGCATTTATACATTATTTGTTATTTATAAAGTACATTTTCTTATTTTAAAAACATGTAACAAAAATAATTGGAGGGAGTCGGGGGACCGGGAACGGATTAATAGCATTTCAGTGCATTTCAATGGGAAACTTTCTTTGAGGTAAGTGTTGCAAGTTAAGAGCTCAGTCCCAGAACCAATTAGACTCTTAACTCAAGGTATCACTGTACTTAAAACAGCTCTACAAATAACATTCTAATAGTGTCACAAAACAGCAAATGTCAGAGTGCTTCCAGTTTATTTATTCATTTATTGTGCCAGAAACAAATTGAGAATATAATTATAACGCATAAAAGAGTGCTTTTATATATTGTACAGAGTGCTTCAGGTTTGTTTAGCATATTCTGGAGATAACCATTTACATTCATATGTTTTACTCTCAAGTGTGTGTACGTGAGTCAAGAACTGCAGCCAAAGAATGGGAATCCAACTTCATTTAATGCTACATCTGTATACTGATACAGATCCCACAGTTTTCTATATTCATTCCATTTTATCTTTCCACATACCATTTCCTTTCCATGCTGAAGTACATCTGTTTCTTTTAGAATATGGGAAGCCAGTGAGCACTGGGTAAAAGATTATGGGACACATGGGTTAAATAAGAGTCATCATAAGATTAAAGTGACTTGGTACAGATCAATGGCAACATCTTTTGTGTATTTCTCTGCTGCTCACTTCAAAGCATAAGCTCAAGAGCAAAGTTAAATTAACAAGACTGTGGATGCTTGCATTTTAAATATTTTAAGAGATTGCACTAGAGACTAATGGGACAAGCTTTGCCAGTAGCATGAACATGCATAATAAGGCACTGGGCAAAGACCGCTGAGTTTTCTTGCATAAAAGAATGCATGCAATTAGGATGTGATTCCAGCTAGTAGTTCATTAAAAGCAAAGAGGAAAGTAAAGGAGCCAAATTTTGAACAGCTACATCCCCTTATTATTTTAATCTACTAATTCATGTACAAATGTAGAAAGTTGATAAAAGATTTGTATGAAATGTAATGGCTTCATCTAGTGATTAATTAGAATCTCAAGCACAGAGTAATCTAAATTCCTACAAAGGGAAATGTGTCAGGGCTACAGATCCATACTACTTTAGGTGCTGGGGGCTAAAATTGTTCTAGCCCACTATGCCCCCCCCTTTTTTTAATGCCTAAAATTTCAATCAGAAAAGACTCCATACATTAAGGTTTATGGTCAAAAACATCCTTGTTTTTTTGTTTTTTTTAAACCTGGCTGTAATCATGAAGCCAGCTAAACTGGCAACACATATAGTAGAACTTTGCGGGCTAATCCGTGGTAATGCAGGGAAGCCCTTGTGCGGATTAAGTGACGTTTCAGGGATTACCAAGCAAGAGCCAGGCCAGTGCAGGTGAGGTCAGGCTTCTCTCTCTGCTGCTTCGTGAAGCCCGCAGCATCACAATGCGCAAAGTCTAAAGCATGTTGTACAAACAGCAACAAAAGCTCAATTAACCTTGGGCAATTTTGAGTTGCCTTTCAATTTAATAGCTTTTTAAATAGTTAAACAGAGATTGGCTTGTTGTGAATATGGATATTCCTTTGTATTGCTTTACAAGTATATCCGTATGTGTGGTGTAAAAGATTTTCCCTGTGGAAAATTCTCTTCCATGCTATCAACTTCCCCGTCCCTCTGTTGTTTGCAGTAAACACAGTCTTTAGGTGTCAACAGTTTTGTGGAAAGAGAAAAAACAATTTTCAAGAGGAAATTAATATTGATTTTATCTGGAGCAGGAGCCTATTTTAGGATGTGAAACTGTTGCTTTCTTGTTTGCCCCTCAAATGCTCTCCATGTTGTGTCAAAAGCGGTTTGCTATTCATGTTTAATGTCAGTCACCTTAAATCTCAGCAACTGGCCTAACTATTTCGGGCAGATTTAGCGAAGTTATTTAAATATGCAACAGTGTAAACACACCCCAAAGCCAAGCTAATGTAAGCAGCAGCACTGATTAGGAAGCAGATAATGGTGTTAATGCAGGCACCGAAGGACAAGCAGCTTTTAGTCTTGGCAGTACTTCTCCTTGTACATGTTGCTTAACATGATATACATACAGTTCCTAAGTCAAGAAACTTGTTTATTTAGGTATTATGAGCCGCCATTCACAAATACTCAACACAGGCTGCAATGCTATGCCTGCTTAAACTGGGAGTAAACTCCATTTAGCTTAATGGGTCTTAACTTCTCAACAGATATTTGTAGTATCACGTTATTGATGATTAGGAAGGATTTATCACCAAATTAGAATCTGCACGTCCAGAAAAAAAAATGAGATGTAGCCTTGAGACACTTAAAATTTTAGTACATCTGAGGGTGAAAAAAAGATCAGGTATGTTTCCATTTCTCTTTATACTCTAATACTGTAAATCATTTTAAATATATTCCACCAATAATGGAACAGTATTGATGTCAATACTGTGTCAAGATTTCTTAAAATAAAATCAGTTTTTCCAAGTAATATATGCTTAAAATTGTGGGGAGGGGATGGAGAGCTTAAAGGAAGGGCCTTCACATATGGGATTTGTGGGAACTTATAAGTTGGTTTGTTGCTGCAGGTGGTCTGAAGCATTTAATGTATTTTGTGATTAATATTATTTTATAAGGATATGTTTTCAAGTATTGTGTCTATTTTATGATTTAATTTGTTAACTGCCTTAGATGCCTCTAAAAGGAAAAAATACTGAAAGGCTGGATTTTAAAAAAGAAAACACACTTTTAAAAATGCCAATAGTACAATGCTTTCAGAAACCATATCCCCCCTCTTCCAATACTGTGAAGTATTATGACAGTTTCCAACTTGGACAGAAAGTTGGACAAAGAGAGTGACAGCTGTTTCTTTGGGAATAAAGGGTCTTTCTCAACACAAGTGACTCTTTATAAGCTGTGCTGAGGGAAAAGAACTATATCATATTACCAGTTTTAAAACTACTTATATAAGTCTTTACAGGTCAAAACAGTACCTTGAATAATTCCTCCAAACCTGGTAGCATATGGTATTGCCCTGGGCAATATTTAATAACTATAAACCCTCATTTGATGTTGTCACAATGGAATTATGTAGAAAAGCTATAAAGACAGGTTACCCAAAAGTTTCCTGGGGAAAAGCTGAAATGCAAGCCATGTACTCTACAATCATGCAACTGTATAAGTGTATTATATAAATATTATTTTAAGTAACATCCTTTAATGAAAGCTGTAAGAATAATTGGGGAAGGACCCATATCAATAACAATCCCCGCTTGTGGTTCAAAATGGCAAGAAATGATATCAGTTATTAGCACTATTCAGAGCTTAGAAAATTCACTTTTTGGGACTACCAGATTCCATTTTATTTAATGCTGATAAAGAAACTTTGGATCTACTTAAACTTGTATGATAAAATGTCTTACATATTTTATCAGTGGATAATTCTGTTCATTTATTTAACAGCTAGATAGAACCACAAAATCAACTTTTCACTATTTATTTATTTACCACATTTGTATCCCACCCTTCTCAACGCCAACAACCTTATAAAGGCAACGATTTGATGACGTATGTAAACATTCATTGATAAACAAAACCATCAAAACCAAACAATTAAAATATAACATTAAAACATAAATTAAAATCACATAAGTATATCTTCTGTTACTTCAGAAAGAAATTAGATCAGAAGCAGGTGAAGTGGGGCATCTTGTCCCAAGTGAGCTAGAATTCACAATTGTATGTACTCATTATTCCAGATGTGGGAATGCACAGCTACTGCTGCTTTTTTCAGAGCAACTGAAGCATCCTTCTCTTAGCATTCATCCAGCAGCAACCATTCAACCTGCACGCAAGAGCAAAAAGAAATCCTAAGCCAGACCCACTTCACTGGTTCTGTGTGCCTTTGGCTCCTCCTCTCAATGAACTGTTTCCATTCCAGCTCATCCTTGTAAGACCTTTGTAACTTTAGCAGCTGTGACCTGAGTTTGTTTTTCCCCTTCATCCCTCCCCATCCCCTTCTTTTCTTTGTGTCCTGTCTTTGAGACTGTAAGCCTGAGGGCAGGCCCTGTCTACTTTGTAACTGATCTTATGTAAGACTCTTGGGGATTGTTTTTTGGCTAAAGGGTAGGGTAAAAATATTGAAATGTATGAATAAGAAATTGCTAATGGTTCCAACTACCCTAACAACCCTGAAAAAAACATTGTTGGGCACCACTACCCAGCTTCATAGGGTTTATTTCAGTATATATATATATATTTTAAATCATGGAAAGTAGCAGCTGTTCAGTGCAACAATCAGGGCACCATCACATTTCAGATCAGGGCATAATGTTTCCTTTGGCATCTGTTCCAGGATCCCAGCAAGTACTGCTACGTTGTGCAGCATGGAAGATGTGGTAGGTTGCATCGATAAATTTCATAGCTGGGAGTAATCCTCTTTTAGTTATGAGTCTTAAATATTTTGGTGACCAAACTTTCTGTGTTAGTACACTGATAGAAAAAGAGAATATATCATGTACAACTGTAGTTCATTCTGCGGCCACTAATACTTTGTCAATAGAGATTCAATGACATTAACACTGTGTGCTGGCTCCTGTACAAATAGTAGCCACACAGCTCTATGAGTGATTGTGCCAATGCTGCATGTACTTGAAATCTCTCCCCCTCCTTCCCCTCCCCCTTTCTCTCTCAAAAATAACCATACAATGTAAGTGCATGTAGCTGCGGTTCATAAAGTGGAATTTCATAGATGTATTCAAGCTACGTGTAACAATTACATAGCTTTGGGACTGTGTCAGAATATAATATAATCCAGCTGCTGCTGAAGAAGAGATTTAAAATATTTCTTTGGAGGCCATAAGTCCATAAAAACAACAGCAGCAGCAACAACAGATGTTTGAATTTCGTAGCTCAAGAAGATTTGGGATTACTGTTCTCATTTTGTACTGGATTCGATAAAACTGTGTTCACATGACTATGTTTTAGAACTACAGTTTTAAAATATAGCAAAGATTGTGAGAGGGAAAGTGTGCACCAAAATGCTGTTACACCTCATAAAATCCTCTTTGTCAAAGCAGAAATGAGAGTTGTGGAAGAACAAGAAGGCAGTATTGTTGTTTAAACCAACATCGCTGACGGCCAGACTGTTTACTTTGTCTGCCATGGTTTTCTTTTCACTTTACATAAACCCATGTCACCAGGTCAAAGCTGTGACTGAGATAAATGGTGTTAAAAACCATAAGAAAAATCAGAAGGAAGTAGAACTCTTTCTTGGATGTAGCAGAAGGAAAGCTGGAGCTTAAGGGTTTGTGACAGTTAAGACTGACAGTTGGTCTGAAAGAGGAAGAAGGGAATTGAAAAAGGACTGTCCTTTTTTCATTGGTCTCCTCTAATCTCACTAGTGTTAGTATCCTGGGGCAGCCTAATTGAGAGAAGGCTCCCGCTGCTCCAGTTGTTTATAACACAATGCCAATTAAAGCAGCTCAGGCCAATGCCATTAAAAAAACAGTGGCAGCTGCTGCATCCCAGCAAAGCTGATATAAGAGGAACAGGTTGATGTTTGTTCCCTATGCACCTACTATGGCAGCTTGAAATATGAAGAAGTTGCTGCTCTTTCTGGTGGGAGATGGAGAACATTCTTGTCATTCTTTTAGAGCTTCTTTAAGCCCTGGGGAAAACAGAAATGTGGAGACAAAACACATAGGCTGTGTTGACATAACCGCATGGGCAAACTGTGCCAAGTATTACTGTGGGCAGGCTATTCAGAAATAATTGTTTTACCCTTGTACAATTTAAATGCACCATTATTCTTCAGTTAAACTAGGAATGAATGTGCTATACCCCAGCAACTCTCATGCAATTCATTTTCAAGACCAGCCCATGACAAATGATATACATATTGTGGAGGGGCATATTTTTTTCCCACCAGCCAACAGGAAAGATATTACTGAAGTAACCCTTGTCTGATGTATATTGTTGATCAATCACTATTTAATATAATTAGGACTTTTTGACTTATGCTTAAGTGCTTGGTTAAGCCCAAATAGAACAGAAGATATACCTAACTATTTGGGCAGGATGTGAATTACTCTGAGATGGACTGATGACATTTGAATTAATACTCTTTGAAAAGGAATCGTGTTTTTAAAAATTAGGCTCATCTGGTGGCCACACTTCAGCACGCAAAACATTTCATAATTTGTGCTTTTCATACATTGCTGAGGGAAGCTGATACAACTGTTTCATCTGAACTTTAACCAATACAGCCCTATACATTAGGAATAGTCAACCTGTGGTAGTCTATGTGTTGTTGGACTGAAACTCACCGCAGGCAATGCTGGCTAATAGATATTGCAGTACAAATATGGAAGGTCACAAATTGCCAACCCTGCTACAGTTTAATTTTTTTAAATAATGTGTTATATAATTTATTTATCTGTCTGTCATTTGTACTTCTATCTCTCTCCTGCTATGATGAACTCAATGTCCTTCATATTCATAACAATCCTATAAGGTCAGTTAGGCTCTGAGAAAGTGACTGGCCGAAGGTCACGTAGTGAATTAATGGCTGAGTACGGGCTTTAACTCGAATCTCCTATATCCCATTTAACACCCTAATCACTATACTGTACCACATTAGCTTAATATATTGGGCCAATATGACCTCAAATATTCAGTCTGATACAGAATAATATAGGAACACACGCTACATTATGTGAAAAACTTGCATTCGGATCATATTGCTTTCAATTTTTTAATAGAACCTTGCCCTCAAGATAGCCTGAATATCCATGCTGCTGAAAATTGTGAATAATGACTTTAGGGTGAAAAGAAATAATGCACTTATAGCGCACTATGCATTGACTGTAGATATAGCCAGTATTCATTGTAAATACTATGATTTGTCTTTGTACATCCTGAAGCATTACAAATCCTATCTTCTGACACTAACTTTAAGCAGATAATAGATAATAATAGTCACACCCCTAGTTCATGGGTGTGACTATTATGTGAATTACTATACAGGCAGTCTCCAAGTTACAAATAAGATGGGTTCTCTAGGTTTGTTCTTAAGCTGAATTTGTTTGTAAGTTGGAACAGGTACATGTTTTCAATGTAACTCCAGCCAAAAATACATATATATTTAGCTTGGATAGCATAGGGAAGTGTTAACACCCCTGTGGTGTTTGCTTTGCTGACTGTGCCCCTGTTCAGAAGATTTCACCTCAGTTTCTGTCCTGGTGATAATTGGATTTTGAAAAAAATTGCCTTGTTGTAGCAACAAGGATTGGTGAGACAACTTCAGTGGAGACTCCTTTTCCCCATGTTAACTCTTCTAGCAGTGAATTTCCCTTCCCAAGGGTAGATTTTCCTCACTTTCTGTTGTCTCACCCCCATTCTTAACTATGAATCATCTGTAAGTCGGATGTTTGTAACTCGCGGACTACCTGTAATTGGTATTCCTCACAAAATCATCACACCCTTATTTCACGGATGTGACTATTATGCAAAGGGGACCTGATAGATGCAGAGGGGAATCAGCATGCCTGCCTGTCCCCTTCAGGCTAGGAGGGGAGCTTTGAGAGGAGAGGCACACTGGTCATCTCTAGCCTCTCCCCTCTGCAGCTACACTTTGAGAGATGTGCCCTCAAAGAGACTATTATGCGGTAAAAGCCCCTTAAAGGGGAGCTTTTTTCACCATATAATAATCACCAATGCATTATAGTCACACACCCCTCCCTCCTAAAAAGGGGGGAATGCGACAATTATGCTGTGAAATATGGTATTCTCAATTCTAAGACATTGTTTGTATTTCAAATGGAACAGCCTTTCTGTCCATATTTGTCCATGATATTTCCTCTAGCCAACGTTTTCCTGCTTCTTGGCAGGTGGTTGGACTGGATAGTCCACAAGGTTTCTTGCAACTCTATGATTCTAACAGAATCTGCTTGCAGGCTGTTGCTGTTTTAGCTATCAAGGAACTGGAGTTCCATCAAAAAAGTACAAAGTTGTGGTTCTTGTCCCTGGAGACATTTTCCTCTTCTTCTAATCTAATGGAAGCCATATACTACTATAGGTGGTTCAGCTGGTTTCTCCTGGAAATATATTTCTTACTGTGTAGACAATACAGCAAAGTCATTACAGTACAACAAAGATGTTCCTATTTTTGTCTCAAGCTGATTCATTTTTTCTTTGAATTTGGCCAGTTGTCTCTGATGTGCAGTTTTGTGTCTGATGATGCTGTGTGTATGTTGACCAATACTGCCAATCTAGCATTTTCTGTGGTAGCTATCATATTGCTGACTCTTTTGCTGACAGAGCATAGTTATGACTCTATTGTTCTGGCATTAAACCTGATGTAACAACTACTGGTGCAGCAGAACCACGAAACTATTTTATTTATCATCTTTCAAGTTTTGTGAGAAGCCTTGCTATTTAAACATGATTTTAAAAAACAAATACTAAATTACTACTTGTAGTTTTTATAAGCATTGTCTGAAGTCATTTGTAATATTTTTCAGAAGCTGACTGTATGAGCTATTTAATTTTTGCTTTGTCAAGTTACATGGATTAGTCAGCAGTCATAGGAAAAGGCTGATCCAAAGTTTGTTTCCAGGAGCCAAGTGGTGTAAGATGCTTACTCTGGACTTTTTTCATCACTATCTTGCCCAATAAAAAAATTACTATAGAATGGTTTTCCTTCTATAAACTGATGGTATGCAATTTAAAATCTGTATTAGGGCAGTACCCTCATTAGGCAAACTATCTGTCCTAACACCAATTTTAGATTGTATTTCACAGGCAACATATTATTGCTCCTGCTTTTAATATGATTTTTTTCAATTTGTTACATGTTTGGCTGAAGTTGCAATCTCAGGGAAGTAAAATGTGAATTGACAGGTCCTCCTTCTCAGAAATCACAGAAACAATTGAATGATTTAGAAAATAAACAGTTGGCAACTAAGTTCAGATACAGCTACTATTAATTTCATAGCCTAAGCAAATACATAATGAAGGATAAGTGCAATTCTAGATGAGTTGTCCTTTACGTGGATAGAAGTGAAGGGAGAACAACATAACCCGGTTAACAGAAAGCTAATTGATCCGGAAGTTGACATTCTGCTCATGAAATATTCACCTAAACTCAAATTTGCTCTAATTCCAAATTAACTCCAAAGGAGAAGAGCAAGGCTGCTTAGCCAGGATTTATCCAAATGGCTAATTATTACTAGAACTCATATCTCTTCTTTACAGAGAAGACTTTTCTTGTGCTTTCCCTAGCTGAAATCTTCTCTTTTAAACTGAGCATTATTACATCCTGTTTTTACTCTCTCTTCCCCTTCCTATAAAGTTCATCTGATTTAGTTTGTGAGCTGGCAGACAAGGTCTGTTTGCATTAAAATAACCTTTTAAAAGCCTCATATGGAGTTTAAACACATTCAAATAACATCAATGAAATATTAATACCGTATTCCCCGCTATACTGGATGAGATGCTGCGCATCATTGCAAAATTCTACTGAATACAAAAGTTACTATGATGGTTTCCTTAAACCATTTCTTTTCCTCCGTTCAAACTAGTGTAGATGCACTATATGATAGCTTTGCTTATATATTGTTTTATTTGGTTGAATGTTTCTTATCCGAAACGCTATGACCAGACTTGTTATGGATTTCAGAATTTCTTTGGATTTTGGAATTCCTATACAGTGATGCCTTGAGTTAAGAGTTTAATTTGTTTAGTGGGTGAGCTCTAAACTCAAAATGCACTTATCTCAAAGTGAATTTTTCCACTGAAATGCTATTAATCTTTTTCGCACCCTCCCTTTTGTTTCATAGTTTTAAATAAGAAAATGTACTTTATAAATAATAAATAATGTATAAATGCACATTCACATGGAACAATACAAAAAGAAAGATCGATTTTTAAATGGTAGAAGCACAAGGTTGTGGCAAGGAAGCACAAAGTGAAGAGGAAGAAGCATCATTTTCTTCATACTGTACTCATCCCAGCCTCCTTTCCTCGCTTACTCTCTCCCCATCTGTCCTCATGAAGCCAAAAACACCATGAATAAAAAGCACACAAAATCAATTAACCCAAAGTTCCTCAAAGAGTAAAGCAGACAGAAGTCTCCCAAAGCTGACAAGAGTATGAGGCACAGAGGCATGAGGCAAGGAGACTGCTCCCTTGAAATCCTAAAGCGCTGTACTCTCGTGCTAGTGTCCCCTCTTGCGCTAGCTCTTAACTCAAAATGCTGTTCTTATGTCAAAGCAAAACCCTGGCTGAACAAAGGCTCTTGACTCAAAATGCTCTTAAGCAGAGGCTCCAATGTATTTGCATGGCCATACATAATGAGATATTTTGGAGATGGGACCCAAGTCCTACCACCAAATTCATTTATGCTTTATGAGCTCACTAGAGTTATGTGGACACAGGAGAGGGCCTTTCTAGTGGCTGCTCCCATACTTTGGAACTCCCTCTCAAGAGAAACCAGGATGGCCCATCCTTGTTTGCCTTTCATAGCTGGGTAAAGCATTTCTGCTATATCAGGCATTTACAATTGATGAGGGCTGGGATTTTACATGATGAGGATAAGATAGAGTAAACAAATAATTACCTTATATACAGAGCCAGAAGGTAATTTTATACTCTGTATTTTAATATGTTGTTGTACAGTGAACTATGAGAAAGTTATATACTGTAGAATGAATGCCGTTTGATGCTGCTTTAGCCCTCTTTGAGCTGCACCCACCCACTGACTGTTCCTACAAATAGAAAACATATTACTTTCTAAAGGCTTTCAAGGTTGAGGTTGGAAAGATCTCTGGAAGAAAATTTCCAGCATTAAACAGTATCCACCACGATGCAAATATATCTATATAATAATCATATAGCCCAATCCTACACTTATTTTCTCATGGGAAAGCAATGCAACTGGTTTAATAACCAATCAGTGTGGCCAGTGGCTATTCTGAATGAGTCATTCCAAGAATCTACAAATGTTCTAGCAGTAAGCCCTACTGAATATACTGACTAAGCTTGCATAGAACTACAGCCTTGCATTTTATAATTAATTTGCAAGGAATCTACACATTTTATGGAAAGTCAAGGCAGTAAAAGTGGTATTAAATGTTTGTATGGTCTTAGAAAGCTTCCATCGTCTTGTTGTAAAAACATTTAATCCTTTTAAGATGCCTCAGTTTCTCTTTTCCCACTTTCTTGCTTTGTACTGGCATCCGTCCTGGTGCAAACTCAAGTTCAAACTGCAGAAGTGTTTTTTGTTTTTTTTTTTTACTCAATGCAACAGAAGTAAGGGGAACAAATGGACTTCATGATGGAAAGGAGATGAAAAGTTAGTACTTCTGAGAGTGAGAACATAATTACCAGTTACACCCCAAATTCTATAGGAATCTGTCGTGGCCAGAAATTCAGTTCACCATACCACACAATAATTAAATATAAGTTCGGCTACGGTTGAAATCCCACGTATGCAACTAGCTATAAACTCTGGTGCTATTTTTTCGAACTAACCGTTATAGAACTAATAAAGCCGGAAGGCAATAAAGCTGGATGAAATTTCATTGCTGGATTTGAACCTAAATATAAAGTGGGATAGTGAAAAAAATCAAAATGGCACTCCCACCCCCAACACACACATTTTCTGGAGCTTCAAGTATAATGTTCCCCAGCACTAAGAAAGATGACTTAATACTAACCGTGTTATCTGTTATTTATCCAGGTTGGGATTCAATGCACACATGAAGTCTTTTTTTGCCAAAACTTTACAATTGGCCCTCCACTTTCACTGGGGTTTAGGGATACAGGACCTGCAAAAGCGGGAAAATCATACATTTTAAAAATTACAAAACTCCCACTTGTGTTTGCCTGAAATCCTTCGAAATCTTAAAGTCTTCCAGTGTGCTTCTATGTTTAACTTTCATCAGTAGTTGACCATATGGTCATGCTGGAAAGCCTAGAAATTCCTGTTGATCAAGTTCATTAATAATACTGTACATAGAAACACACTGGAAGTACTGTACTTTCACCAATGTTTGACTGGACTTACTCCTTGGATATTATTATTGTGTAGATAAGCCCTGCTAAATAAAATGGAACTTACTTTTAAGAAAATATGCTCAAGGTAACACAGAGCTTTATCTTCATCTTTTGAGAGCTAAGAGAGGCCATGCTACTCTACTCCATATGGAATCAGCCCTTGGTATCTATACATTCTATAATGGATTCCACTACCCATGACTTAAAAATGGCACCCCTTATGTAAAATGGTGTTCCTTATGTAAAACGGCAAAATCAAGCTTTACCTTTTCCTTTTGCCATTGTATATAATGGCAATTCAGCATCCACGGATTTCGGTATCCAGAAGGATCCTGAAACCAAACGAAGGGCCCACTATACAACTGCAGCTGATACCAATGCCATCAATACAGGGCATGAAAAACCCCTAATGAAGGAGACATGGCTTACTATATTTTCAAGCCCACTTGATAACTGGAATTCTCTGAGCAGCACACAAAACATTCATTGATGTGTGTATGTGTTTTTCTGACGACTCTGAGAAAGGCTTCAAAAAAAGTGCTTTCTGAGAAAAATGTTCAGAGAACATGTATTTTGTTGTTTTCCCTATATGGTTTTTGGATTCTGCCCAAACATTTACTGCAGAGTTTACAACTCCTTGTCCCCCCTCCCCAGATCATGATCACAGGTAGCTTACATTACTTCAAAGTATACATTGAATACACAGAAACAGTTCCAAGGTTTTGCACATCTTGGTTCAGCCATTGATCACTCAGGAAATCAGATGAAGACTATGAAGGAACTGGACATGATTCTGAAGAAATTCTAAAGCTGAATAGTGGAAAAAAATGATAGAAAGAACATAAACTATTTTAAAATGTGCTTGAGAAGTGTTCTAGGGACATTATGAACCGCTAAAAAGACAAACAAATGAGTCTTAGATCAAATAAAGCCTAAACTCCCCTAAAGCTAAAATGACCAAACTGAGTCATTCATCCTTTGAATATATTGTAAGAAGAGATGACTCACCAGAAAGGACAATACTGCTTAGTAAGGTATTCCTGGAAGTTAAAATTGTTTAAAATGGCTGGAAAAAAATTAACAATTTTAGATATGCAGATGATACCACTTTGATGGCTGAAAGTGAGGAGGAGTGGAGGAGCCATCTAGCCATGGTAAAAGAAAGTGCAAAATCTGGGTTGCAATTGAACAAATAAACGAACAAACAAACAAAAACAAGATTATGGCAACCAGACTGATTGATAACTGGCAAATAGAGGGAGAAAAGGTGGCGGCAGTGACAGACTTTGTATTTCTAGTCACGAAGATGACTGTAGACACAGATTGCAGCCAGGAAATCAGATGTTTACTTCTTGGGAGGAGAACAGTGACCAATCTCGATAAAACAGTGAAGAGTAGAGACATCACACTGGCAACGAAGATAGAAGATCGTATAGTTAAAGCAATGGTATTCCTCGTAGTAACCTATGGATGCGAGAGCTGGACCATAAGGAAGGCTGAGCGAAGGAAGATAGACGCTTCTGAACTGTGGTGCTGGAAGAACATTCTGAGAATGCCTTGGACCGTGAGAAGATCCAACCAGTCCATATTCTAGGAAATAAAGTCGGGCTGCTCACTGAAGGGAAGGATATTAGGGGCAAAGATGAAGTACTTTGGCCACATAATGAGAAGACAGGAAAGCTTGGAGAAGACAATGATACTGGGGAAAATGGAAGGAAAAGAAGAAGAGGGGCCAACCAAGGAAAAGGTGGATGGATGTTATCCTTGAAGTGACTGGCTTGACCTTGAAGGAGCTGGGGGTGGCCATGGCCGACAGGGAGCTCTGGTATGGTCTGGTCCATGAGGTCACGAAGAGTCGGATGTGACTGAACAAATAAACAAAACACGGTAGAAGTAGAGAAAGACTGTGTTACTTTATCATTTTATGTACATGTGGCCCACCCTTTGTCTTCTATCATTGTTCATTTCCTGTTCAGTGTATGTTGTTTTATATGCTTTGATGTCTTATATCTTAATGTTATGTTGTTTTTTTTATTGTAATTTATTGCCTGTAATTCTTGATCAGGCTTGGCCCCATGTAAGTTGCTCCGAGTCCCCTTCGGAGAGATGGTGGCGGGTTACAAATAGTTTATTATTATCATTATTATTATTACTGAGGAACGGACTCAGTCTAGGAAGCCATGGCCCTGATTCTGCAAGACTTGAGCAAGGCCTGTTGTTGATTGAGGATGCATCTAGTTCAGGCCTGGGCAAACTTGGGCCCTGTGGATGTTTTGGACTTCAACTCCCAGAACTCCCAACAGCCTCAGGCCCTTTCCTTTTCCCCCTCAGCCGCTTAAGGAAGGGGCCTGAGGCTGCTGGGAATTCTGGGAGTTGAAGTCCAAAACATCCACAGGGCCCAAGCTTGCCCAGGCCTGAACTAGAAAAGGAAAGGGCATGAGGGCCCAAGTTTGCCTCAGGCCTGATTTAGTTTGCCTCCACTTTCACTGCTATAGCTCAATGCTACGGAATCTTGAAACTCTTTCGCAGAGCAGACACACACAAAAAAACCTTGTGAAACTACAAATCCATGGATTCAAGTCAAAGTGGGTGCCAACCGCATTATAGATGCTGTGTGTAGTTTCACCCATTGGGAGTCTCGTTTATGGGGTTTCCATAAGTCTTCTTAGACTTAGGCGATCCCTCGTTTTCTGAGGAGGATTGTCTTCCAGTATTCTTGTGGGTCCGTATGTGGCTGTGGAGCCCTATTCTTGCTCTGCATCTTCTTCCACAGTGAGGGCACTGGTTTCCAGGTGGAAGGCGGTCTCGGTCAGGGTTCGCTTGACGCGCCTTCCTCTTCGCACGCTTTTCCCTTTCGCCCTCCATTTGTGCCTCTTCAAATTCTGCAGCACTGCTGGTCACAGCTGACCTCCAGCTGGAGCGGTCAAGGGCCAGGGCTTCCCAGTTCTCAGTGTCTATGCCAGAATTTTTAAGGTTGGCTTTTGAGCCCAAGGTTGGCTTCTCCGAATTCAAGAACGGAAAACGGAATGTTGGTGGACAGGAAAAGAGATTTTCCATAATTAGAAATCGACTGGAGGGCAGTTACCAAACAAACAAATCAACAAGTCCTTTAGATACTGTATGTAGTTTCACCCATTGGGAGTCTCGTTTATGGGGTTTCCATAAGTAGAAAGAAATCGACTGGAGGGCAGTTAGCAAACAAACAAATCAGCAAGCCCTTGCGCACAGTGGTGGTTCGTGTGGGCCTGGAGAGCACGCGAGGAGGCGCGCCCCTTCAAGCCGCCGTCCTGAGGGAATGGCAGCGGAGCGCGCGAGGGCTCCCTGGAAAAGCGTCAAGAGAGGCAGCCGTGATTGATGGGAGCAGGGGCGGAACCCGGGAGCAGTAGGCGGGCCGCGATTGGCTGCGAGGAGAGGCCAGGTCGGGAGCGGGGCGGGGCCCAATGCTGAGGGGTTGGCGTGGCGCTGGCGAGCTGCGCCAAGGCAGCGAATTTCAATTTCGAATGAGAGCGAGGCGACGACGACGAGGAGGAAGAAGAAGAGGAGGAGGAGGAGAAGAAGGAGGCCGAGCGGTGAGGAAGGAGGGAAAGACGGGAAAGTAGGCGACGACGAGGAAGAGGAGGAGAAGGTCCGCCCGCCAAGCGAGGTAGGGAGGCCGGAGGGGAAAGTTGTGGAGGGGGCTCGGGAAGGGAAACTCCTTTTTTCTCCTCAGCGCCGCCGTTTTGTGAGGGAACGTGAGGGGAAAGGGACGGAAGGGGCTCGAGGCAGAGCGCGCGCTGCGTGCGCGTGAGGCGGAGCTGGGTTTCCTCCCGCTTCGTTGCCTTCAGCTTCCCTCCGAGTCCTCCTCTGCCTCCGCGCTGCTCCTCCTCAGCCGCCGCCTCCTCCCTCTTCCTAAGGGGTCGTGATGGGAAGGGAAGCGAGGCGACCAGCCTCTCGCCCACGGCCTCCGAGGGAGGGGAGGGATGCGCACCCGCCGCCTTCGGGGAAGCTGCTGCTGGGGAGGGGAAGGGGGGGGCGAGCCAGTAGGGCCTGGCTGCTGGGAGACGTCGCCCTGCCTTCGTTCGCAGTTGTCGGACCCCAGAGTTGGAAGCGATCCCCCCACTCAGCCACAACCAAAACACTCCCCACAGATGCCCGCCCGCCCCGCCTTGTTTAAAAACCTCTCCGGAAGGAAACTCGCACTACAATCATAGAGCTCGAAAAGACCTCATGGGCCATCCAGTCCAACCCCCTGCCAAGAAGCAGGAATATTGCATTCAAAGCAGCCCTGACAGATGGCCATCCAGCCTCTGTTTAAAAGCTTCCAAAGAGGGAGCCTCCACCACACGCCGGGGCAGAGAGTTCCACTGCTGAACGGCTCTCACAGTCAGGAAGTTCTTCCTCATGTTCAGATGGAATCTCCTCTCTTGTAGTTTGAAGCCATTGTTTCGCGTCCTAGTCTCCAGGGAAGCAGAAAACAAGCTTGCTCCCTCCTCCCTGTGGCTTCCTCTCACATATTTATTCATGGCTATCATATCTCCTCTCAGCCTTCTCTTCTTCAGGCTAAACATGCCCAGTTCCCTAAGCCGCTCCTCATAGGGCTTGTTCTCCAGACCCTTGATCATTTTAGTCGCCCTCCTCTGGACACATTCCAGCTTGTCAACATCTCCCTTCAATTGTGGTGCCCAGAACTGGACACAGTATTCCAGGTGTGGTCTAACCAAGGCAGAATAGAGGGGTAGCTTTACTTCCCTAGATCTAGACACTAGGCTCCTTTGATGCAGGCCAAAATCCCATTGGCTTTTTTTTGCCGCCACATCACATTGTTGGCTCATGTTTAACTTGTTGTCCACAAGGACTCCAAGATCTTTTTCACACGTACTGCTCTCGAGCCATTGTCCCCCATTCTGTATCTTTGCATTTCGTTTTTCCTGCTAAAGTGGAGTATCTTGCATTTGTCCCTGTTGAACTTTATTTTATTAGTTTTGGACCATCTCTCTAATCTGTCAAGATCGTTTTGAATCCTGCTCCTGTCCTCTGGAGTATTGGCTATCCCTCCCAATCTGGTGTCGTCTGCAAACTTGATAATCATGCCTTCTAACCCTTCATCTAAGTCATTCATAAAGATGTTGAACAGGACCGGGCCCAGGACAGAACTCCGCTCATCACTTCTTTCCAGGATGAAGAGGAAGCCTTGGGGAGAATCATCCTCTGGGTCGTCCACGAGGTCTCTTCCATTGGAGGAGACCTCATGGGCCATTCAGTCCAACCCCATTCTGCCAAGAAGCAGGAAAATCGCATTCAAAACACACTCTACAGATTATTTTTTTGTCGTGTCAGGAGTGACTTGAGAAACTGCAAGTTGCTTCTGGTGTGAGAAAATTGGCCGTCTGCAAGGACATTGCCCAAGGGACGCCCGGATGTTTTGATGTTTTATCATCCTTGTGGGAGGCTTCTCTCATGTCCCTGCATGAGGAGCTGGAGCTGATAAAGGGAGCTCATCTGCGATCTCCCCGGATTCGAACCTGCAACTTGTCGGTCTCCAGTCCTGCTGGCACAAGGGTTTAACCCACTGCGCCACTGGGGACTACAGATGGCCGTCCAGCCTCTGCTTAAAAGCCTCCAAAGAAGGAGCCTCCACCACAGTCCCGGGCAGAGAGTTCCACTGCTCAACAGCTCTCACAGTCAGGGTTCTCATGGTCCCAGGACTCCCAAGATCTTTTTCACACTGAGTCCTGGTGGATAACAAGTTAAACATGAGCCAACAGTGTCATGCGGCAGCGGCAAAAAAAGCCTCCTTTCTCCTTCTCACACCTTTCGTGGGTAGTCAGGCTCTCCTCTACCGACATCCCTGTTGCCTCTGCGCCATATGATGGTTTCACAAGACCAGTTGCTCTCATAGTAACAGTGAGGCCACAAACCATATTTTTAGCTCTTGGGGACCGCTGGTGGTTCACGGGCCACAGGTTGGGAACCACTGCACTAAAACATAGAGTTCTTGGGAAATATTTTGGGGATTACAAATGAGTTGATCCTAGGAAGAAAATCAACTCATTTGTAATGTGGCGCTGGAAAGGAGGAGGGGGGAAGCAATTTCTTTTGGGGACATAAATTAATCATTGAGGGGGCTGTGGTGGTGTAGTGGGTTAAACCGCTAAGCTGCAGAACTTGCTGACCAGAAGGTTGGCAGTTTGAATCCGCTGGACGGGGTGAGTTCCCGCTGTTAGGCCCAGCTTCTGCCAACCTAGCCATTCGGAAATATGCAAGTATGAGTAGATCAATAGGTACCACTTCAGTGGGAAGGTAACGGCGCTCCATGCAGTCATGCTGGCCACATGACCGTGGAGGCGTCTACAGACAACATCAGCAATTCGGCTTAGAAATGGAGATGAGCACCACTCCCCAGAGTCAGACACAACTAGACTTAATGTCAAGGGGAAGCAATAATAATAATAAATCTTTATTTATACCCTGCCACTGTCTCCCCAGGGGGATTCTGGATGGCTCACAGAAGCACTACAGTGCCGCATCTGAACCACAATATACAGTATACAAATACACAAGTATAAAAAATATAACATAAATATAAAACAACAATGTATGTAAAATCCCAGCAAAAATATAAGAATTATCAAATTTCCTAAAATGCAGTAAAACCTGCGAATAAGAAAATTGTTAGTAATAAAGGGTGGAGTGGCACAATCGGGTCATTGGGCTGGCCAGAAATACATAGGCTCAAAGGCCTATCAGCCTTTACCTTTATGCATCATTGAAAGAAAATCAACCCATTTCTAATTCTGAAGTAGGATTATCTGTGCCATTGTGTTTACCGTTTCTATGCACGGTTATAAAAGTTGGACAGTGGATAGATGTTGTGGACTGTTATAAAGACAAATAAATGAGCGCTATAGCAAATCAAGCCAATTTCCCCTAGAATCGCAAAACAATAAGTGATGGAAGAGCCATGCAGCCTGGCCCCCTGTAGTGCAGGAAGGCACCATCAAAGCACTCTCAACAGATGACTATTCAACCTCCAGAGAAGGAGACTCCACCACATCTTGAGGCAGCAAATTCCACTGCCTAACAGTCGGGCTCTTCCTAATGTTTAGATGGAATCTCTTTTTCCTGCCATTCAAATCCCTTGTCTTGTTCCTGGTCTCTGGATTAGCAGAAAAACAAGCTTGATCCTTCCTCAACGTGACATCCTTTCAGATATTGAAACATGGTTAATAAAATATGTAGTTTAAATGTAATTTAACATTACAGAATGACAATCTTGCAGGTACACAGCTATATGTTTGCCCATGCCTGCTGTAGAAGGCCATGCTGCCAAGCAGGTAGACTTCATGGAAGAATCAACAATACTACGGGGGGCAGACCTTCAGAATGCCAAATTTGGGAGAAGAAATCTTATTTCTGGAGTGGAATCATAGTATATGAGAATTGGAAGTGACCACAAGGACTATCTAGTTCAAACCTCTGCTGTGCATGAATAAACAATAAAAGCATTCCTAACTGATGACCATCCAACCTGTTTAAAAACCTACAAAGATTCCACCACACTCCAAGACAGCATATTCCACTATCAAACAGGTTTGGGCTGCATCAATAGGAGTATAGTGTCTAGATTGAGAGAAGTCATAATCCTACCCTATTCTGCTTTGGTCAGACTTCACCTGGGATATTGAGCTCCAGAAGGAGGATGTGGACAAGCTGGAACATGTGCAGAGGAGGGTGACCAAAATGGTTAAAGATGTGAAAACCAAGCCCTATGAGGAGCAGCTGAAAGAGCTGGGTATGTCTATGGAGGAAAAAAAAAAGACTGAAAGGGGACACAATAGCCATGTCTAAGGATGATATAGCCATGTGAAAGAATATCACATTGTAAAGGGGGCAAGCTTGTTTTCTTCTGCTCTGGAGACTAGGACACAGAACAATTGATTCAAACTGCAGGAAAAGAGATTCCACCTAAACGGGGCGGGTCTTTAAAAGAAAGGGGTGTATTTTGACTTATGGTCACCCCTTGATTTTCAGAGAGTTTTCTTGTGCAAGTAATACTCAGAAGTAGTTTCACCAGTTCCTTCCTCTGAAATGCAGGCTATAGCATTTGGTTTTCACTTGCAGTGTCCCATCCATGTACTTATCAGGGCTGGCCTTACTTAGCTTTCAAGATCAGGCATGTTCTGATATGTTTACAACATTTATTGTTGTTACTGCGTGTTGTGAAAACAAGGTTTTCTGGGCAATATTTGTTCAGAAGAGGCTGAAAAAGTGTGAGACGCCTACAGTCTCCCAGTGGGTTTCATAGCAGAATCTTAGTCTCTAGAGTCATAGCCCCAATGCTAAAAACAACATGATGCCAGCTTCTTTTTATATCCTTCACTAAGGGTGCACCTGCACTGTAGCTTTCTGATAATGCCTTAACTGCCATCATTCAGTGCTGTCGAATCCTGGGAGTTGTAGTTTAGCCTTCCCCATCGAACTACAAATCCAAGGATTCAGTAGCACTTACTTACTTACTTAGCTATGGCAGTTCACGCGGTCTCAAACTGCTTTCTATAGTGTAGATAGATGTACGCTTAATCTCTTGCTTTGATTGAACCGTGTTCTGAAGCCACCTTCCACCCAACCATTTGTTCAAATTTCCTTTGTGTACACCTCTCCCATGTGCGCAAACTGCACCAGTGGGAAGTGGGAAATGGCAGTGCCTCTTGGAGAGATTTGTCTTGACCGTGGAAGCCCCTGCAGGTTAAGAGTGGCTGTGACCTGCATTGTAGATATGTAGCCTGGGTGATGCTTATGGTGCTTCTAAGGTTACAGCGGTGTTCCATTGAGAGAGGGGGAGAGAGAAATATGAAATGAAATGTCACTGTAGAGAAACAGCTCTTTTGGGATCAGATAAAGCCACAGAGTAGTGAACGAGCTTTCTAATTCTCCAGCTTATTCAAGCAGTAAAGCAAAATAACAGGGAAGGGAGGGGGAAATGATGGGCATGATGGTAAAGCTTAAGATGGAGTGCGGGAGGTATTAGGCAGCCTTAAATAGAATCCAGCATGTGAAGTAGCAAAGCTACTGACCCAAAGAAGCATCAATGCCTGCATGTCTTCCCATTTTTTTTTTATAAAAAAGCCTCAACTGTCAGAAGGTAGTGGCTGTTGTTGTTGTTGTTGTTGTTGTTGTTGTTGTTATTTTCTCATCTTTTTTCACTTTGTGGTATAAGGCTGCTTTCAAAGGTTAAAACAGATAACGTTTAGAAATTCAGATTATCGATATATTGAAAATACGGATATCAATTGTATTAAAAGAAGTATGTGGAAAGATAATTAAAATTAAAATAACAAATATACTCACAATTGGTCATCAAAGTCCTGCTTGAAAGAAAATACCACCTGCTTACGAGAGGATAGCTAGGAGATCCAGTCGAAGCTTTTCAAGAATGGGAGTTTCAGATTAAGAGAACAACTACTGCCATGTTCCCACCAGATGTGCTATGGGATTGGTGTGGAAAGAGAGACCCCTAGAGCATCTGAAAACAGAAAGGATCGTGTGGGATAATACAATCTTTCAGATAGAATGAGTTGGAAGAGCCCATAAGTGCCATCTAGTCCTCTGCCATGTAGGAACACAGAGGCAATGCAGCCCCAACAGATGGCCATCCAGCCTCTGCTTAAAACAGAAGGAGTCGATCATAAACAGGATTTTGAATTGTGCCTGTGAACAGATTAGTAGCTGGCGGAGCTCTTGCAACAAGTGCTAAATTTGGCATTCTCTAAATTACTGTCTAAAAAATGTGGGTATTTTTTATTGCTTGTAATCTAAAGGCAAGCAGTAGCCTTTTATTGGGGTAGTAGTTTGTTCATGTAAATATAAACATGAAACAAGCTGCATTCCTTGCTTTAGCACAATATTTCCCAAACTCTGGTTTTCCAGGTGTTTTGGACTTCAGCTTATTGGGTCCCTGACCATTGGCCAAGGCAGCTGAGGCTTCTGGGAGTTGAAGTCTAAAATATCTGAAGGAACAGGGTTTGAGAATCACTACTTTAGTATCAGACATCTCTGCAGCTCATTTGAGTTATAGGGTAAGAAGATGGATGCCTTTCGTCTCTAGAACGCTGGTTTTTACATTTAAAGTTGCACTCTTGACGGATTTATGAAATTTAAAAATTCTGACAGTGCACTGTACTTTGTCTAGTTATCTGTAGTCTTTTTTCCTTCTGTCACTTTTGCTTAGAATTCTGTTCTTGTTTTGGGATTTGGGGGGGGGGGTGTTTGTGTGTGTGTGTTGCAGGGTGTTTGTTTTTTGTTTTGTTTTGCTGTTTTGCCTCATTCTTCTGGCCTTATTATCCTATAGCAAGGCACAGCAGTAAGCTTTTTGTTTTCTGATTTGTAGTAGGCTGTCTGTCATCTGAGGGAAGAGGTGGAAAGGTTAACTGAGGCCAAGGTAGAAGATAGATGCTAGGTACTTTCAGTAAGTACTACCAGAAAAAAAAAACAAGCAACAATTTACAAGGAATGGGAATCCCCTCTCCATTGCTGTGATGCTCTTCTGAAAATTGGACTACTCATTAGCATTAATGCTCCTTTTATTTTTAGTGTTGTATATCTTTACAACATGCACAAGAATTATTCTGTGTACTGTCTTCTATACTAATCTTCATATTATACAGTTCCTGACATCTAAGGAAGTCAAAGCTTGTATTTTAAAAACATTCCACTCATTCCAAAAAAGAAATGTTTTCCCTGTGTTCCCCAAAGTTTCACATTTTCTTGTGGACAAACAATTGAAAAATTGTTGCAGGAGGCCAGTAGTTTTCTATTTTTTATATTTCCTTCCCCGTGGACTTTGTTGAATGGATAAGTTTCTCTATAAACCTTAGCACACTAGAGAATGAATCCACTTTAAATCCAGTTTCTGCCTCCTGCAGAATTCTGGGGTTTGTAGTTTAGTGAGGCTATTAAAAGCTCTTCCCAAAACTACAAACCCCAGAATTCTGCAGGAGGCTGCAAACAGATTTAAAGTGGATTCATTCTCTAGTGTGATAAAGTAGTATGACAATTCAAGCTTGAACTCATGAATTTGTAGAGGGATTGCTGCTGGATCAGTTGTTCTTCTCTTTTTATTGGTTTTGGGCCCCTCTCATCAAAGCTGTGAGCCCTTAGCATAACATGACAGTGACAATTGTAAGTTACGTGACTAATTATAGCAGCATATCTGACTTCTCTATAATTTTGCAATGGAAAACATTGGTAACATATTTGGACAGGGTTTAAACTAACAATAATGACGTTAGAGAAGAAAAACATTTTTTAAACCTGGTGCATGTGTTTTCTAGGGGTCTGTGATAAACAACTCTGTGGTTCGGTTGTTACACAAAAACTGTCAAGGATCCTGTTACCCTACACAATTCTGACATAAACCTTCATGTTTATAGATAAGTCTTTATACTCTAGAATTTCTGACATCCTAGTCAATAAAACTGACTTCTCAAAAACCTATTTCAGACAAATTATGTTCTTGGAAATCTTGGACTGTTGCATGTACAGCCCTCTTAATAAATACATGTGAACATACACACATCATATACAAAGCATACAACTTTTAAAGTTTTGTTCCTTATCTATGTAGAGCGGAATTCATAAGACAGGCAAGTTCTGATAAGGAATTAGCGTGCTTCTCTTCCTACCTAGTGTTACCACATGCTGGTGACTGTATAATGTGGCTTAACCATACCTGTCACTAGATGATCTACAGATCTAATTAGTGTTAAGTCATTGTTTTATGTCCTGTCTATGATTGTTAGCATACGTAGTTGCAAGCAAAGTGTCTTTTTTTTCAACGGGTCTTGTTCTTTATTGTGTTTTTATTTTGTTGATTTTGAATGTACTGTAGTAATAAATGCAGAATTCACTAGAAAAAAGTACTGCAAATAAATGGTGAAATATTGCTTGGGGTGAGGCATAGCAAAGAGTGATACTTGTTGTGTTGGTTATTCAGTGGATGCTTGTGATCCAAAATAACACAATTTTTGCAAGAGTTATGTTGCTGGAAGCTACTTTTTCCCATAGGTATGCAAGCATTACAAATACCCGTGAAACCAGTAGAACTAGAGATCATAGTGAAACAGGAATAAAGAAATGTTTACTTCAGACAACAGCTTTAAAATTATTATCTTAGATCTCTGAAAATGTACACAGTGAAAGATGTACGCATTGAGTCACCTGTTTGGGCTGAAAAATGCGGTATAGAAATAAAGCAAATAAATAATAAATAAATAAATGTCTGAATCCTCTACAGGTGTATACTTTGTCATTCTATTTTATAAAAAGAAGATTGCTTCTAGAATTCTCTTCACTGTATTTTTTTGGAATTCATTTTAAGTTTTAAGATATTATAAATAAAAAAATACAAACTAAAATATTCATCCACAAATGTCTGCAAATGAAGAGACTTGGTCACAAATGGTGGCTGTCTGTCTGTGAATGTGTTTTCCCCCCTTTACTGTATTTTTTGTAAGAAATAAAAAGGGTGTCAGGTGGGAAAGATCTATATGTTCCTGCCACTGAATCCATGGAGCATGTAAAAAATGTGATGAGAAGAGGAGTCATCCTTGCTTTGAGGCTGGATGTATCTAGGTGTTTTTAGAGCCATGTGGTAATAATATATCTTTCTCTTAAACTTCACTGTTTGTGTTGGGCTAAGGAGCTCAGGAATCAAAAAGACCACTGATGACCATAGACAGTTTGGTACCAAAAGAAGCCATGTGTTTTCGACTGCTTTGCATCAGTGGAAAATTGTTGATATTGTGTCTTTAATATCTTAACAGGTTATGTTAAAAAGTCAGTGCATATATTTTATCATAGCATGGAGTTTGGAAAACTACCAAATAAAACATGCAGGGATGTTCATGTTTGTGGATGTGAATGCGAATTTTCCCTTCTCCATACCTGTTTAGCACTGGAGTTGGAATAGGTGTTATGTATCTAGGGCGGGGACAGTTATTTCCCCCCAGAGGTGATGTTTGAAATATAGTGTACCATTAATTCCATCCGCCCCCAATTTTTCAGCCTGAGAAAGGTTTGGCTCTTACCTTCCTAATGGAAGCTATCTCTTTGTCTATAAACTTCAATTATTAAAGGGCTAATAGCTTTTTATCATAAGCACCAGAAAGAGCGCTGACTTTCTGTTAGATATTATATTATCTTTGGTGTTGTGAAACATGTAAGAAATAAAACATAACTCTTCATATTATATCTTTCACATTAATTGGAAAACCATTTTAAATTAGTTGTTGGGTACTCTCAGATGAAGCTTATTATAATTCTCCTGCCTCTTTCATAGAATTTCACGAGGATCCAAATGTCAGTGTTTTACATTGGTAATTTATCTGTCTTTCCCCATCCTTTTTTCATCTTTTATATTACTATAGCACATAGTAGGAAGAAAAGATGGAATTGGACCACAGTGTCTTTCGAGTGATAGCTGCAGAGAAGAACACTCTGTCTTTACTATATATTCTTCAGTTGTGCAATGGCATACATATAAAAGAAACATCTGTATTTTTCCAAGGCTCTCATGAGATTCTTTTTAAAAAATTGACCAGTTCTTTTAATATAATTCTTCTGCTTAGGGAAAACCATCTTCAGAAACTAGTAATTTAAAGTCAACACATTCCAGAACAAACATTTTTATTTCAATGGAAAATGAATTTGTCAGATCTTGGGTATAACAGCTTGGACAGAAAAAAGGAAAGTCACATTACAGATCACTCCCCTCCCCCTTGCAGTTGTTAATCATGTGCTCTTTTGAATGTTAAAATGAGAACAGCACCACACTAAATTGTGTGCCTGAGACATATTTGTCAGATTTATAGGACAATGGGTCACAGCTTTTTAAGGTGTTCATATTTCTAATTCTAATGTATTCAAGATTTCTATACATAGTCAATTATTTTTATAACTGGAAACTTCACGTGTATTCTCTTGGCAACATTTATCATGAAGTGTTTGATTTACCCCAAATATGCCAGCTGTTGACTTTGTTTACAGTGAAGGTTAAGTGAAATGTAAGACATGCTGCATACGTGGCAGTGACATTCTTCTGGAATGTTACTATCTTAATGTGATCAGCTTTTGACACTGTCACTGGGCTCCATATTTTTAGCAGTAATTTATTTGAAATCAAAATATCTCTTAAAACTCCAGTTCTTAAAAATACTTAAGATTTGAAAGCTAGAAAGAAAATTTAATTTCATGAGAATGTGATGTAGCTTTCCCATAATAGTTTATGATAAAGATTTCAAAGTTGTTGGAAGTATTTGCAGTTCTTTTCTGCTTGGAAGTTTTATGTTAATTTCACAGGTTGAAAACTAAAAAGCTTTTATTATTTTTAAGAAAAGAGAAAACAAGTATCATATGCACTCATGCATTAGTCGAAACATTTTTTTAACAAAAAATGCCCCCCCCCCCAAAAAAAAAACCAAACAAACCCTGGGTCAACTTATGCATGAGTATGGATCCATTGGGAAGACAGGGACAAGAGGGAGAGTAGAGGATAGAAGCCCATCTCATTACCCTTCACTTGTCTAAACTGGAGAAAGAAAGATACTCCCCCCCCCCCCTCCTTTTCAGCCTGAGTGGAATTCAGCAGCAACATGGGGGAGCCCTTTTGGGTCTTTGAAGAGTGGTTACCATGGCCATTTTTAATAATGGCTGTCTGGTAAGCCTTTCTGCAGAGGGATTGGTAGCCATTTTTACCAGGGCTTGGCTATTGTGCATTGCTCCACCTCAAGACTCCTAAATGACTCTCTCACATTGGTGATCGGGACAAAAAAGAAAGTAGATAAGGAGGGGAGTTTGCATTTCTTTCACCATTTTGGGTATGGGAGGTGTAGTGAAGTATTGCCTCTGTCTCTTGTCACTGTCTTTGCACTGGTTTCCTAATTGAGATACGTTGCTTTTCTTGCTCTCTCTTTCATCTTTTGTCAGACTGTTACTCCCTTTATTTTTATTCTAACTTTCTCCTGATATAGGAACTCAAGCTAGCTAACAGCAAATATGACATGATACAATTAAAAACAGAGCATATTTATTAAAGAATATATAAAAACGATTATGTTTTGTGTCATAAAGCATAAGAATATTAAAGTACAATTAAAACTACGTTCCTATTATCTTCATTTATATTTATCCATCTGAACTTGTATGTAATGCAGTTTACCCCTGTCCCCATTGCAATCGTTCAAATAAACAAATACACTTCCTAAGCATGTTTCCTTTATGCATTTTTAAAAGGCGAGGAAATGTTTCTATGTTTGTAAATTTTACCCTCAGTTTATCCACAGGTAATAGCCAAATCCATAATTTTGGCTTCAAAACCTTCCTTTGAGTGATACATAATGTCGAATATATAAGTATGTACAATAATCATTAATATCAGTATTCTAATTCTCTTGTAGAAATTTGCAGGAGAATAAATATGAGAAAACTTATACAAAATAGGTTATTTCTAAAAACCTTTTATTTGTATAGGCAGTCCTTGAGTTACAAACATCTGCCTTACAAAAACTCATAGTTACAAATGAGGGTGAGACAATAGCAAGTGAGAGAAATCTACCCTTTGGAAGGGAAATTCACTCCTGGAAGAGTTATCATGGGGAAAATATGTCAGAACTGAAGCTTTATCACCAATACTTGTTTCCACAACAAGCCACATTTCTCAAAATCCTATTATCACCAGGACAGAAAGTGAGGTGAAATCTTCTGAATAGGGGCACAGACAGCAAAACAACCACCACAGGGGTATTAAGCCTTCCTTGTGCTACCCAAAGTATGGATGCATACACTCACACATATATACGGTTGGAGTTACACTTAAAAATGTACCTGTTCCAACTTAAAAAATAATTCAACTTGAGAACAAACCTACAGAACCTATCTTGTTGTAACTTGGGTACTACCAGTACATAGTAAATAGCATTTAAAGAACTTGAGTACCATTTACTTGTTTAGACAAATTAACATGAGATAGTTTTGGTTTTTACAGTATATCCGCTTTTCTGTGAATATAAATTATTTTGTGCTCAAATTGCCCTTGACATAAGTTATATTGAAATCTCATAAACACTTATCCTTGAAGTCATTTTGCATTTTTTAAACTGTATGTCACTTTTCAAATAAAAAAAAATCCATAAATCAGTTTATATAGTAAAAGGGTGACTTGACAAACATGGTTTGATAAAGCTGATCCTAGTCTCAATAGTAATAATGTCCATGTATAATCCTTCCTCTTCAAGGGAAGTTATTATCTCATCTTATGTCTATCTCTTTATTTCCTTATTTCTGGGAAGCACATTTTCCTCTCCATTCCACAAGACCAAATTTGAAATGTCTTTACAAAACTTCTGTAGATTTGCCCAAAGCAAAGAGGAACCAGGAACAGCAACTTCCTGCAGGCAACTGCACATAAAAATCAAAGCAGTTAGCAAAGCCTTACTGGGGCAGGAGGACAGAATTACTCTTGCTTTATACTGTATGTCATCACATAATAGTCACACTTCCCCCCCTCTTATTTTTTGAGGGGGAAAGGTGAGTGCGACCATTACGTCAGGAATATTTCTTCTTTTTTGCAGATATGGGGCTTTCCTCTGCTGCCGGCCAAGGGAAAGCCCATAGCTGCAGAGCCACCCACACACCTATCAGCACGAGCTACAAGGCCTCCCCTATGGAGAGTTGCCTTGCCAAGGTAATACTCTGTAGTTCTGAGGGAAGAGGCAATCGGACAGTTGTAGCCTCCTCGTATAATAATCAGACCTGTGAACTAAGGGTGCAACTATTATACAAGGATTTTTAAAAAAAGCGACCCAAAAGGGCCATTCAACTATTATGCAATGAAATAGGGTATTTTCTACTCCAGACAGCTTTCTTGAATAGATACAAACAGGGTTGGGCTGAAAGTTCTATTCTGCGTGAGTTAGGTGCTTCAAATTTAATCTCATGTTAATAATAAATCACTTCTCTTCCTGGAAAAAATTATGTAACACTAATGCAAAAATGTGTTCTTGGTGACAATTGCAATAAAAATGTTTGCATGGTTAGGAACACTAAAATGCAGGATTGTAGGTAATTACCTTTCCAACTTGTTCCTTTCTAAGGTGTTTGCACAGCATAAGTATATAGTTTCCTTCCCATTGATTCAGATGACAGGCTAAAATATTTCACTTCAGGAAGCAAAGCAGGGAGTTTGCAATCCAACCTTTGACTTTTCACATGCTTTCCAAATTACTACATCACATTTGTCATCATGGTGTTGTCTGATCAGTAAGCCATCCTTTTGTTTCCTGTCAATGTTTTGTTTCCCTTTACTTACATAAGTAGGTCTTTATTTCAAATACTCGAGGAATATTGCTTATGCGTTGTTGTTTTGTTCACTAACTGTTGAGAAATGTGGAACTACGTTGTTCCGCATGCTTTTAAATATATTACTAATGATTAGTGCAATGATACCTTGATTTAAGAGTTTAATTCATTCCGTGACCAAGCGCTTCAAAACACTCTTATCTCAAAGCAAATTTTCCCATTTTAATGCTATCAATTCGTTCCAGGCTCCCAATCCCCAGCCAATTTTTTATTACATATTTTAAAATAAGAAAATGTAATTTATAAATAACAAATAATGTATAAATGCACATTCACATGGAACAATAAAAAAGAAAGATCAACTTTAAAATGGTAGAAGTACAAAGTTGTGGAAAGGAAGCACATTTCAGGAAACAAAATGTGTGTTAGCCAGTGTAACAGCAAGGCAAAACCTGCACATTCACATAAAAAAGAAAGATCAATTTTTAAATGGTAGATGTACAAATATGTGGCAAGGAAGCACAAAGTGAAGAGACAGAAGCATCGTTTCTTCATACTGTACTCATTTTAGCCTCCCTCCCTCTCTTGCTCTCTCTCCCCAGCTCTTTTCATGAAGCCAAACACACCACGAATAAAACCCACAAAAAACAATTAACCCAAAGTTTCTCCCTCTGCTTTTGTCCATTATGATGCTCTTCTGTCAAAGCAAAACTAAGACAAGCAACAGCTCTTATCTCAAAACACTCTTAAGTTGGGATACTCTTAAGAGATTCCTCTGTATTTGAATTTGGACTAATATAAATAAAATGGAGGGGCTTGGTTTCAGAATAATTCCACTCATTGAACATTTTTGTTGAAGAATTTGAGGTGTGAATTTTGTTGGTTTTTCTTTTATTCTGCACCACTCTAAAGAGACGGTTTGAACTTGGCAGACCCTCTGGAACATTCATAGTATGAATGGAGAACTTTCAAGGAGAATTGGTTTTTCCTATTCCTTTTTTCTTGTTTACGGAAGGGGTAATCTGGATAGCTATTACACGTGTTTTGGGGGGGGGGGTTCATAGTTTTTTGGTTGTTTTCAATTAGGGTTACACATAATATAGGGTTGGGTTTGAGGAAGGAAAGTCCTAGGGTGGCAGGGTTAGGGAAATTGAGCTACTGGTATCTATTGAAAGGGGAACATGTTTTGAAATCTGATATCCTCTTAAAATACATGTCAAGGTTTGGTGCTCTTGTCTTAGTTTTATGGCACTATCAACAAATGTGTGATTGACATACCTGATATGGGACTCATATTAAACATCTCCAAATCAACAGTCCTACTTATCAAAACCTGTGCCAATAATCTGTGCTTGTTTTATGCCCAATGCCCACTCTTTTTCATCATCAAAATGAGCCATTTAGTGGATGTCAATCAATTTGAAATCATTGCTCAGTTTAAATGAAATACTATCATGAAACCACATGGATGTGTATTATTAATTCTAAAAGCATTATTTTTGTGCACCAATAGTAAATCTTAACGTGTCATCATCACTATGTTTCTTTATTGAATCCAGAACCTTTATCTCCACGAACAAGACCTCCATGCATATGTAAATTGTCAGCAGCTCCTGATAAGCATGCACTCAAGTAGCTCTATGATTGTGTTTAAAGGGTGTATTCTAGTAAAATGTTAATAGAAACATGGCCAGAAATATCACCCTGTGCAGTTTATATAAGTTCTGTAGTTCAAAAGTGAAAGATACATTATTTTGGTATCTTCAAAAAAGAAGCAACAGCAGGTATCTGACGGTAGAGAACTAAAGATAATTTAAGTTGAAATACTGTACAGGGCTCCAGTTAGTAATCTGGCTGCTGATTTCTGTACTAGCTTTTGAACTGTCTTCAAAGGCAGCCCCGTGTAGAGAGTGTTGCAGTAGTCCAAATGGGATGTGACTAAGGTGTAGACTACCATGGCCAAATCTCAAGGTATGGGTGCATCTGGCGCACAAGTTTAAACTGTGCAAAGGTGCTCCTGGCTACCACCAACACCTGAGACTCCAAGGTTCGCGGTGAGTCAAGGATCACTTCCAAGCTGCGAACCTGCATCTTCAAGGGGAGTGTAACCCCATTCAACACAAGTTGTAACCCTTTACCCAGTTCTGCCTTACAACTGACCAGGAGTACCTATGTCTTGTCTGGATTTAATTTCAACTCGTTAGCTCTCATCCAGTCCATTACTGATGACATACCTCGATTTAGGATCAGGACAGCATCCTTGACTTTAGGTTGAAAGGAGTAATAGAATTGGTGTAATCTGCGTAAATTTGACACTGAACTCCAAAACTCCAAATGATCTCTCCCAGTGCTTTCATGTAAATGTTAAACAGCACAGGAGACAAAATTGAACCTTGAGGGACCCAACAGGCCATCAGCCAGGGAGTTGAACACTTGTCCCCCAGCACCAACATCTTGGTTCAACTCTCCAGGAATGAACGTAACCACTGCAAAACAGTGCTCCCAAGCCCCGTCCCAGAGAGACTTCTCAAAAGGATAACATGGTCGATGGTATTGAAAGGCATTGAGAGGTCCAGGAGAACCAACAGGGCCACACTCCCCCTTTCTAGCTCTCTTCATAGGTCATCCACCAAGGCAACCAGTGACATCTCTCTTTCATAGCCGAGTCTGACACCAGATTAAAATGGATCCAGATAATCGATTTCATTCAAAACCTTGCCCAGAACCTTGCCCAGAAAGGGGGGATTTGATACTGGCCGAAAGCTGTTCAGTTGAGTGGGATCCAATGCTGGTTTCTTTAAAAGAGGTCTTATTACTGCCTCCTTGAAGCTACTAAGCATTATGCTTTGCATCAAGGAGGCATTTACCAGTACCTTCACTCACTCCACCAGTCTCCCCCTTGCCGATTTAATAATCCAGGATGAACAAGGGTCCAGAGGACAAGTGGTCACTTTCATTTCTCTCAATATCTTGTCCACTTCCTCAGGCTGAACAAGTTGAAAAGAATCCATTAAACAGGGACAAGCAGATGCCTCAGTTAGATCCACAGAGACTGCATTCATACTGGTGTCTAAGTCAGAATGGATCTGAGTGACTTTATCTGCAAAGAACCTAGCAAAATCTTCACATTGAGCTGCTGATTGGTCAGGGAACCCTGACTGAGCAAGGTTTAAAAGTCCTGTGACCACTCGAAACAGCTCCCTTGGGCGGTTCTTTGCAGATGCAATATTGGCGGTGATAAATGATTTTTGTGCCCCCTTCATTGCCGCGGAGTAGGCTTTTAAATGAGCTCTAAACTGTGCTTGGTCAGATTCACTGCAAGTTCTCCACCAATACTGCTCTAGTTCTTAAGCTGCTTCACAGCTGCTAATAAATAGCTTTCCTGTATGCCTGCAAAATCCATGTCATTAAAAAATGAACTCTTTAGTACAATCCTATAAAATGAAATAAAGAGGATACCCAAATTTCTTTATAGACTACATGCACAATAGGTATACTTAAACTGTATTGTGCTTCATCATTCACAACCCATATCTTAAGTCACTATAATACGTTTCTAAAGTATACTGTATGAGGTATGCAGGCAGCGCTGCATTTGTATTGTTGCCACAGGATAAATATGAATATGAATACTATTTTATGGTTGTTTTCCAGATACTTCACTACCAAATAATGAGATGGACATCAATGCCATTCCTTACACTTTGTAAAATAAACTCAAAACATTTCATTGTGGCTTTTTGAGTTTACTCAAAATCAATGCAAGAAGCAAAGTGGATAGAGGTAAAACAGCAGTAAAAATAGCAATTATGCAACAGTAAACACAGATTATAACAATAAGCAGAAACATACATCAAAGCTTAAAATATGCCAAAACCAGTAAGAAAATATTTAAAGGATCATTTGGTCCATTGAAGGTTTGTATATAGCAAGGCTTTTAACCTGTGCCAAACTGTCGTCAAGGAAAATGTTCAGGGAATGGCTGGAGGAGCAGTTGTGTACTGGCACCAGGGCCGTAGCCAGAAAATAATTTCAGGAGGGGTTGAAATTTTTGCGGGGGGGGGGGGGTTGAAATTTTCACTCACGCTGAAGCAAAGAGCACAGCAGGAGGCAGAGCAGCCTTCAGTTGTCTGCAGCTCCGCCCCTGTCAACCACCTCCACCAAGTCTGGCCTCCTTAATGAGAACATTCAACACACACACCCCACAATGACAATAATAATAATAATAATAATCCTTTATTTATACCCCGCTACCATCTCCCGGAGGACTCGGTGCAGCTTACAAGAGGCCGAGCCCAAATACAACAGTAAAAACAACAACAACAATACAGCAAAATAACTCAAAAACAAGGCAATAACATTAACAACACACCATGACGCAATTAAAATCTGTGGCACGGCCAAATGTAATAATTAAAAATAAAAAGTACTGGGCATGACCAGGTGAAAAAGGTAGGTGTTTGGAGGGGCATGGGCATGCAGTTATCCTGGCTGGGGCTTGCCTGATGTCCTTAGGTAGAGAGTTCCAGAGTCGAGGGGCCACCACCGAGAAAGCCCTATCCCTCGTCCCCGCCAATTGCACATGCAATGCAGATGGGATCGTGAATAGGGTCTCTCCAGGTGAACAAAGAGATCGTGTGAGTTCGTACACAGAGATGCGGTCACGCAGGTAGGCGGGACCCAAACAGTGTGAATAAATTGTCAATATTTGCCTGAGATAGTGCTTGCAGTTCTGGAGGGACTCTTAATTTTTTGCATCTCATAGACTTAGCATGGGGATTTGGTTAACCAGTTAAAATTCATGAGTAAACCAGGTTTTTTAAAAAATCTGAAACATTTCGGGGGGGGGGGGTTGAACCCCTACCCCCCCCCCCTCGCTACAGGCCTGACTGGCACCATGACTGAACACTATATTTTTGTTATTAATTTATATAGAGATGGAGGCACTCTTAGCTGCACCTTTTATAAAGACCTTACTCACTGATCACTGGAATATTGTGTCCAATTCTGGGCACCACAATTCAAGAGAGATATTGACAAGCTGGAATGTGTCCAGAGGAGGGCGACTAAAATGATCAAGGGTCTGGAGAACAAGCCCTATGAGGAGCGGCTTAGGGAACTGGGCATGTTTAGCCTGAAGAAGAGAAGGCTGAGAGGAGATATGATAGCCATGAATAAATATGTGAGAGGAAGCCACAGGGAGGAGGGAGCAAGCTTGTTTTCTGCTTCCTTGGAGACTAGGACGCGGAACAATGGCTTCAAACTACAAGAGAGGAGATTCCATCTGAACATTAGGAAGAACTTCCTGACTGTGAGAGCCGTTCAGCAGTGGAACTCTCTGCCCCGGAGTGTGGTGGAGGCTCCTTCTTTGGAAGCTTTTAAGCAGAGGCTGGATGGCCATCTGTCAGGGGTGATTTGAATGCAATATTCCTGCTTCTTGGCAGGGGGTTGGACTGGATGGCCCATGAGGTCTCTTCCAACTCTTTGATTCTATGATTCTATGATCATGTTCTCTTGGGGAAGAAGGTGGCTGCTGGATGCTTTAATATCAAATATTTGATGATCTTATTTGAACAGTCTGGAATTGCAGCATGTAGTAGCCCACTGAATGTAGAGGTGATCTGATAGGACAATGCAAGATTTCTGGAATAATTATGGTACTCTGCATCCTGTTCTTCACTTACATAAGAATGCCCAAGTGCAACACAAATAGAAAAATAGTAAATTAGTGTAACAGAAAGGCTCTTGATAGCAGAAAATAGTTGAGAAAGGTTAATGGATAAAAAAAAAACACCTATTAAGTTTCAGATACACTTATATATAGGTTCTTTAATGTGCATATTTTCACAATCATGTATCCAGTTTATAACTTCATTAAATTTTAAAAATTGTTAAATGGTCCAGGATGAAAATCCTGCTTCAGTCATCAGTAACTCTGTGATCGAATTCCTTTATTTGTATTTGTTAAAATAATTTTCATAATCACAATCACTTATCTGTATACAATAATCTATAGCAAAATATTCAGAGCATTCAGTTCTTGTGGTTTTTTTCGGGCTATATGGCCATGTTCTAGAGGCATTTCTCCTGACATGGCCATATAGCCCAAAAAAACCCACAAGAACTGAGTGATTCCAGCCATGAAAGCCTTCGACAATTCAGAGCATTGTTGAAGGCTTTCATGGCCGGAATCACTGGGTTGTTGTAGGTTTTTTTGGGCTATATGGCCATGTTCTAGAGGCATTCTCTCCTGACGTTTCGCCTGCCATAGATGCAGGCGAAACGTCAGAAGAGAATGCCTCTAGAACATGACCATATAGCCCAAAAAAACCTACAGCAACCAAAAGTATTCAGAACGCTGTTTATTGCAAAATACCTTACAATAACACTTGTTGTGTATTTAATTTAAATTCCTGAAATTTGAGAAATATGTTGAATGTAACCCTGAAGTTTATTAGTAATTTTGGGGTGTTGCTAATCTTCATACTGACAGATCTGTGGATTTCTAACCTTAATGTGCAAAAATCAATTAGAAAGTAGGATTAAGGAAATATTTTATGTCTTTACTCTGTTCAATTACTCATCAATTCTTCATCTGAATTCAAAATTGGAAGCTCAGGGCCCTTCCACACAGCCCTATATCCCAGAATATCAAGACAGAAAATCTCACATTATCTGAGTGTGGACTCAGATAATCCAGTTCAAAGCAGATATTGTGGGATTATCTGCCTTGATATTCTGGGATATAGGGCTGTGTGGAAGAGCCTCAGCTGAGAGCAACGTCCTTGAGATATCTATGACCAAATTGGGATTTGAATTCTGGTCTCCCAGGGCCCTTCCACATAGCCCTATATCCTAGAATATCAAAGCAGAAAATCCTACAGTATCCGCTTTGAACTTGGTTATCTGAGTCCACACTGCCATATATCTCAGTTCAAAGCAGATAACTTGGGATTTTACTCAGCTATGTGGAAGGTGCCCTGGTTTCCTGGTCCCACACTATCCACTTTATATGCTGCTGGCCCTCCACATCATTAGCTTTCAATTTAAAAAAAAAACTTGAAGCATCTTGAAAATATTCTTTTTGATGTAGTAATTTATGTTTATATTTTCCATGTTATTTCCACCTCTGCTATGAAATTTTCTGCTAAAGAAGTAATTCCCAGGAGAATGTTAACTAAAATATACCTGTGAATCATAGAATGAAATGAAAACTAAGCACCTGTCACCTGCAGATTGTTTTTCTTATTTAAACTGAATTCATACCTGTGTATAATATATGGATTAAATGCACACATCTGTTCCATCATGCTTAGTGTATGACTGTTGGATTCGGTCAGCCACAAGTACCTATTGCCTCCCGGCACCTTTCTGAAGTTGGAAGGTCTCCACTCTCTTGACTCCTTAAAAATATTATATTTATTATTGTGTTCATAGTGGTCTTGACCAAGATATGATTAATCAAGATGCCAAGATGATAGGTAGGGATTCTTGGTACTGTTCAGTACTCTGGTAGCTATCGTACTCAGGGCTTCTTAAATTTTTCCCACTTGTGAACCCTTTCGGCCTGATAAATTTTTATCGCAAAAGGTCTATAAATTTTTATCGCAAAGGTCTATAAAATAGTTAGAAAAATCAAACATTTACTGATAATAATGTTTTGCTGATTTTCCTTTTTATGAAGAACAGTTGAAGCATTTTCTGCAGAGTCCATTGTAACCATTGCATGTTGTTTGCTAACAGATTTGTGTAAACGTCTCAAACTGCCACTGGGTGGCATTCAGAAACCTTTTATTGTTGTCAGTTTTTTCAAGAACTCCATTCTCTCCTATGGGATCCCATATGAGGGTGGGTTCAATTGCTTAAAAGGTAGTGCTCTAGATTGGCTGTATCCAGAATAGGAATTTTTACATTTATACTAAATTCGATTTTGATATTTAGGTTGCAAATTGTATGAGAAAGGAGAACTCGTGCATTTTTTTTTGTTTGCCAGAGCCAGATTGAAAATGCCATTCTTTCATACATTAAGTAGTCCATTAATCAGAAAAAAATGATAGGTTTTTTTTTGCCATAGACTTCCTGTCTGCATACATCAGGCAAGAAATCACTATCAGTCATTATCTTTGAATAATTCTGCCTGTCCTTGAATATCTGGGAAGGAAAGGTCTGAAATCAAGATCGTATTTAGAACTATAACTGCTCAATGGTTATTTCTATCTTTGTTATTCATGTGACTTTATTTAAAGAATGTATATAATTTCTAAACTTAAATTTAATACTTGGAAAGTTAGCAGAGAAGAACCAAGGAGGGAAGAGGGTGGAGAGGGGTGGAATAGTAATTCATTTTAATTTGACCAAACAAATGCAACATCTGCAATACAATTCTGATTTTTTAAAAAAAGAATTGAAGATCAAAACTAAGCTGTTGTGATTCATCATTAGGAGGCAGGTGTGTGCCTTTGTTCTTGGTATTCTAGAACAAGGTGGGCAATATTTTTTTTTGTTGATATCTGGCTTTAAGCTACCTTATAAAGACATACGTTGCCCTGAGACAAATGATCAGAAACATAACAAAAATGTATTCCAGTCGAAAGCCTGAAGAGTATGTGGCCTTTTCATTTTTGCTTGAAGGAACAGACACAGTAAGATTGCCAATAAGTGATATGTGGAGGGAATGAGAATAGGGAGCATGGCTCAAAGTGGTCTTGCAGTCAGAGAAGGGAATTAGTGGGAATATAGTGCACCATGAAAACAGAATAGGGGATGATAGCAAAGCCTGTTGAAAAAAATCAGCATCTGTTGATAGTTACCATAGAATCATTTAGGGGACCTAGAAAATTCCTGGAGATAACATATTTCGTCAGATGTATGTACATGAAATCAAAGGTACTGGTCTCATGATAATGGGGGGGGGGGGGTCATACTTTTATTTCTGATAATTGTTCTGATGTATAGCTTGATATAAAGCCTAATGATCACATTTTCCCCCATCTTTTTTATATTTCCATATATTAAAGCATATTTGTAAGAACATTGGGTAACTGTCCAAAATTTTGTTAACTTTAGCTTACATTCAGCTATGGATTGCCATTAATAGTTTACAGCAATTGTTCATGTCATTTGTTCGTTGTTGGCATTGGTAGCACTTAGGAGCTAGTGGCTCCAGAGAATGAAACAAGCAGGCCATCAAGAGCTTTCCAATGCTTCTGCCACGACTTCCCAACCTCCCTGTGAATGCATGCTTACAACACATATACAAATGCTTCCTTCCTGACATGGAGGCAAGAGGAGGGAAAGATAATGGCAGCAGTGATTGCTTTTCCTAGTCTGGTTTGTTCACACATTGCAGAGAGATAAGGAGTTGGATGTGACATGAGTGAACTCCAATATTATTTTGAATGTCTACTGAATTCAGGGAACTGGGAGAATTTACAATGTAGGGCCATAGGCAATTTTCCTGTCTCCCACATGACAGATTTCTTCCAGGAGGCGCTCAGAACAGTAGCTGGCACCCTAACAGGGTTTTCTTGGCAATATTTGTTTTCGAGGGTTTATTATTGCCTTCCTCAGGCTAACAGAATGTGACATTGCCAAGGTCACCCAGAGGCCATCTACATGTGTCACAAATGGTGTTGCTGCTTTGAAGTAGGATACTCCGGATCAGTGCTGCTAGAGTCTGCAAGGTCAGCCATTGAGTTAGCTGAATGGCTGTGGGATGTCTGCAGTGCATGGCACCAAATCAGCCTAGTGGCTGGCTGGTGTCTGCATGGCTCAGCAGTGTTGAACCCAACTCATAGTTGCTGGACTGCCTCCCTTACCTTCTGCCTCTCCCTCTAGGTTTAGCAGCTACCGCTGGATGTGAAACTGGTGGTGGCAATAACTCAGTGCATTCAGTGATGCTGTCTGAAATAATAAAGCGAGAAAGAGGAGGGAGGAAAGGAAGAATTACCCCCTTCTTTCTTCCTGCTTTCTCCGATTGCTGGATTCCAGGTTTGTGCCTGGTGGTTACCACTAAGTCCAGAACGAGGTGGGGGGGGGGGGATGTGAATGCCACTAGACTGTCTCTAGACTGTCTGAGTTCGGGGAAAGCAGGATGGCTGTGTGAACAGATGAATGGGAAGCTGTTAACATCGCTACAAATACTATGGGATTCCTTTCTAAAGAAGTCTTCTTTCGCTAGCCAGCAAAGCCCTTTCTATTTAAATAGATATTTCATATTAAATGAGTCATGCAATACGGATGTATGTGTTGCATTTTTATTTTTATGGGTTTGTCTTAATTGATGTTATACTTCTTAAAATTGTTATCTGGGTACAGCTTGCATGCAGTTGCAGATTAGGCCTGATTTGCTCTGCCTCTGTGATACCCCATCTAAGCAGTCAGAGGAAACCTTTTCTTTTCAAACCATAAGGTTCCAATTGCTCACTTCTCATTCACAAAAACAGAAGAGCCCCTTGCTGTCACACCCAAGATCCAAGATTCCATTTTCTTCCTCCCCTGTATGCCATCTTCTAATTATGCTAAGGAGACCCCTTCCAGATGATACAAGTCTGTTTTTCCCCTCCCCCTTCTAAGCAGGCAAAGGAAACCCATGCCAGGAATGCCAAGACAACAGTTGTTTTCTCCCCTTCCCCACAACTAGGGAGGTAAAAGGAACCCAGTTCAGTGAGTTGTTCTAACATTTAAAGCCAGTGTTCCAATTAGTCTCATTATCTTTCCTCTACTGCCTTGCTTTCCCATCTCAACACAAATATTTTAGGAGAGCTATGTATTGTTAATGAGAAATTAACACTAGAGTATACTATTTCCCTATATGCAAGCGGAAATGCTTATAGAATATTAGTATCACTTGCATAGTTACTTGAATTTCTTACAGCAAATGATAGTTGCTTAACGAGTCATTTTTTTTCCTGTTGCTAGCTTAGTAGGGCATTTTACAAACAGTAATCTCTTGCTTTGCAGGAAAGAGAACAGGAAAACAGAGTTGTCTCTTTGACCCATGTGCATTTTCAGGCTGCTGGAATGAAGTGAATTGGAACTAATTTCTGCTTGTCCACTGGGCATGCCTTTCTCTAGCAAAGTCCAGGCTTGGGTGGGGCCAGACTTGTTCATTAATTGTGCAGAGACTAGATTTTGACCAGCTGGCTTGTGTCACTGGATGCACTGAGCAAAAAATTTCATGGGACTGATGTGATATGAATAACATAAATACTATTTGTGTAAGTATCCGATTTTTTTCATAACTGTTAAGGACTTTAACGTGTTTTAAATCTGAGTGCATTATTCAAGGTTGCTTTAGGACAGTGTAAAATCTGAAATGATTTCATTCTATTATAAAATGGGTGTGTGTGTGTGTGTGTGAACAAAATAGTTCATAAACTGTGTCTAAAAGATTTCGGGAAGCTTGAAATTGGAAATTGGATGCTGAATTTAATGCTGTAACAGACTGTATTTGTAACAACAATCTGAGATGAACTATGCATTGCCAGTATTCTGCTATTAAACATCTTAGAGATAAAACGATAAAATAATTTTGTTCATCTTACAGTACAAGTGTAATTCTTTTTGTGTAGTCATACTTAAGTTTTGACAGGTGAAGGTTGCTTCCTACATCAAATGTTTTGAAAAAGATACTGAAGATAAGTATAATAGATGGCACAACATTAGTCATAGCTATATTGTATGTAATGCATTTCAGGAAGGCAATCTTTTTAATCCTTTCTTTTATATTGCACTAGTAATATCTAATTAATCTATGAGATGTCTTGTTTGTATTTCCCAGATTTTGTTAGTATTTTATTTAAAAGGTAGCTGTATTTAATTTGTCTCTATGTTAGAAGGAAATGCATGTTCTTTTGATGCTCTCCTGTACTCTTACAGACTTATTTTTATAGTGAGAAAATAATTTGTACTTTCACATTCTGCCTGTATATAAAGGTGTACATAGAATTAGTTATCCAGTGAAATTACCATGACTCACACAATATTTCCCTTGAAAATACCAAGATTATTTAAGCATGTATTCCACCAAATGTTAATCTACAAAAGATAACTAACATTGCAAGGCTCTTTATGATGGGTAGAATTATCACATACAGATTTATACTACCTGGCTTGAATGCTTCATCTTAGAAGAAAGAATATACTCATTAGTATTGTAGAACGAAACATACAATAACCACAATATTAGGTCTAGCTGAGATGGATGTTATGGGACTATTGGCCACCAATGTGCTTTTAAAAATGAAACACTTATTTCAATTAATATTTTGGCAATGTAATGCATATAATGATTCCTTGTGGTACATAGTGTGGGCAGGCTCAGTGGCGACCCCTTTTTTATTCATATTTCTTGATGAACATGTTCTTTTAAATCACATTTTTGTGGTTGGAATTTAACTCAGAATTGTTGTTGGATCTTGCATGCTTTTACTGTTCCAAGATTTTCAGGAACATATACCGATATTTAAGAGACATCAATTTCAGGAAGTTGAATTTTTGAAAATAAGACCAACGTGTATTAATGTATAATCAGCCCTCAATATTCATGGCTTTAACATCTATGGATTTAATCGACCATAGCTCAAAAATATCTGGAGAAAAAAAATACTAAAAAAACAAATGTTGGTTTTATAATATGCCAAGCATTATGCTGATGTATAGGCATATCTTGCTATAGGGCACAGATACACATGCTCTCTCCAGCACTCATTTGTTTACCATTTTAAACAGAGGCTGGATGGGCATCTGTCAGGAGTGCTTTGATTATGTGTTCCTACATTGCAGAGGGTTAGACTAGATGGCCCTTGTGGTTTCTTCCAATTCTGTTTATAATAGACCCCCGAATAATCCACACAGTTTTAATAACTTCAGATCTTTTGAATGACGAATTCCTACATCGGATATATGGAGAGTAAAATTAATCTTCATATTAAAGTTTTTAGGTACTCAAGACTATTATTATCAGTGTTTACTTATGAATAAATTCAGTTGCAATCCTTGGGACTTACTTTCAAATATGTTTGTTTAGCAAAATAATATGAATTTTTAACTTCCAAATGGAAAGTACATATTTTATTCCTGTTTTGTGATGTTTGAGTAATCAGTGTTTAGCTGTTAATTCCTAGATCCCAAGTTCTAGTTTCTCCATTCAACTGAGCAGCATCCAAAGAGGTTATCTATGGTATAGGGAAGTAGGGCGGGGGTGGGAAAAGAATGGTCTTGGGGCAACACGTGCCTACAGCACCCCCCCCCCTTTGTAAAAAACTACTACAGCAATTGCCTGTTCTTGATAAATAACAATGTTCTTAGATACACCATGCATTCAATTTTTCTCTGTACTATTGTGTATTTGTTTGTTTGTTTGTTTTTTAAATAATTTTTTTAATTAAATTTTATTTCGAAAAGATAATACACCAACCATATATGTTGCAAAAAAGTACACATACACAAACAAACACACATACACAAACAACCCTCCATCCAGTTACCCCTCCACCCACCCCCAGTGCTCCCCACCACCTTGACTTCCGTCACTAATCCACGCAGGATTTATGCACAACTTATTTAACCCTCTATACTTGTAATTCAATAAATTCCTCTTGTTTTTATTTCTTTAGCTCTCCCGTCAAGTATGCTAAGGCCAGCTTCCAGTTTCTTTCAAATATTTCATTATTTTCATATTTCAAATTGCTTGAAATCTTAGCCATCTGTGCATAATCCCACAATTTATCCTTCCAATCTTTAATGCTTAATGATTTCTCCCCTTTCCAATTTTTGGCAATTGTAATGCGTGCAGCCGCAAAGCTGTACAAACAGATTTCTCTCTCTGGCTGTTCTAAACTGTCTCTGAATATCCCTAGTAGGCACATCCCTGGGTTCTTTTTTACTTTGTTGTAAATCATTTTATTTGTTTCCTTTATTATTCTTTTCCAATAGATCTGCACCAGTTCGCACGACCACCATATGTGAAAGAAAGTCCCTTTCTTTCTTTTGCACCTCCAACAGGATCCTGTTTGTGAATTGTCCATTTTGGCTAGGAGGGCTGGAGTTATGAAGCATCTGTAGAACATTTTGTATACATTATCTCTAATTGAAGCTGCCACTGTAAATTTAAAGCCATTGTTCCACAGGTTTTCCCAGATGTCAAAATCTATGCTTCTCCCTAAATCTTTTGCCCATGAGATCATGGGGTTTTTAACACGATTATCTTCCAAATTATAGTATAGAATATATTTGTATAATCTGACTATTAATCCTTTTTCCCCTTTATCTAATATAGTTTCCAGATCTGATTTTTTGGAAGCAAATCCCCTCTTCTCGTCTTTTTTGAATCTTTCGTATAATTGATGGTATCGGAACCAATCTTTAATACCCAATTCTTCTTTTCCCCTCAGTGCCCATTGGCCATTGGACCTGATAAGTAGTTCCCCATATGTTCTGACATCATCCTTGCAGATGGGTCTCCCAATGGCTTCTATTGGCCTCAGCCACAGGGGTGTTTTGGGTTCCATCCCTAATTTGTATCTTTTCCAAACATCTATTAAGCTTCCCCTAATTACATGTTTATTGAATGCCTTATTTAATCTCTCTCCTTCATACCAGAGGTAAGAATGCCATCCATATCTGATTCCATGTCCTTCTAAATTTAGTAGATTTATGTTCTGAAATTGTATCCAATCTTTGAGCCAGCTCATGCAGGCGGCCTCATAGTAGGTTTTTAAATCTGGTAAATTTAGTCCTCCCCTATCTTTGGTATCAATTAAATTTTTTATAAGCAATCCTGGCTTTTTTCCCTGCCCAAATGAAATTCATGATATCCCTCTTCCACAAATTGAAAATTTTAGTCCCTTTAATAATAGGTATGCTTTGAAAAAAGAAAAGCATTTTGGGAAGTATCATCATCTTAATAATTGCAATCCTGCCCAGCCATGTTAATGGTAGCTTCTGCCAATTGTTCAAATTTCCTTTGATGTCCGACCATGTCTTCACGTAATTATTTTGAAACAAGTCGATGTTCTTGCTTGTGATAGTTATTCCCAAATATTTTATCTTCGGGACTACTTTACAGTTAGCCGCTTCCTCTAATTTCCTAATAATTTCAGTGTCTAAATTTTTTGTAATAAATTTAGATTTATCTTTATTTATTTTAAAACCCGAAACCTCTCCGTACAATTTGATTACCTCTAATAATTTTGGAACACTCTGTGTTGGATTAGATAAAATACAAACCATATCGTCTGCATACTATTGTGTATTTGTGAAGCAGCAGTCCTCTGATTTTGAACTGAAGAGTTGCATTCTCCTTCACAACTAGGATTTCAATTTCAGAGTAAATATCAAAAGTTCTACTTGCTCGAGCAATGCTTTTACTCTACAATGGATATAGTTTGCAAACAAACTGCTTCCATTGGTGCAACTTTTGTACATGCATTCTTAAAACAGTAACAACATATTAAGTTATTCCTTACTATTTCAAAAGCGCTTATTTGATAAAATTATACTTGACTAATAGTAATTAAATGCTGACATAGCACATTATAATAATGAAATCTCTGTTTTAAGACATTTAGTGGCTTTGATGTGTTCCTGACATTTGTCTTAATAAATTAGGAATATGCTTCATTCTGAAATATTACTCAGAATTCAGTTGAGTTGAATGCATTATTATAATGTTTTTGTTCTAGGATAAATGAAGTGTTATGCTCATTTTACTGATGGCTTTGCCTAAGACTGTATTATTACATTTCACTTAGATGCTTGGAATAAAAGAAATATAAAATTTTATGCAAAGAGATCTTGTAGCACTTCTGAGGCTGAGAAAAAGATGCTTGTAATATAACCTTGCAGATTGGTTATGCATCAGGTGTCAGGTTGTGTGGTATCCAAAAGGCCCTCTCCAAAGTATACGCAAGGACCATAAAATGGCAAGTGAGTTCTATTCAATGTAAACAAGCCTGTGAGTATATACTGGGGCACTATGGTAGTTAAATTCTGAACTAGCTGGATCTTTGGCCTGACCAAGCAAGGCTCATTTTTACTGATTTAATGAAGACACATGCAGTCTTATGTTATGTCATTCTCTATGGTATAAATCTAATTATACCAAATGTGTTATATATTACTGTGCAAATAACTAAATGAAAGTGCAGGCAGGGAAACATGGAATGCAATGATATCACAGCACATGTTCTGTGTTACTTGATGTTACCAAGTTAAAAGGCAGAATGAAATACCAGGCTATTATTTTTCAGAGGCTGCCCAAATCTGGGGTAACACTTATGGCCTCAGTTATATGACTTTGTGTGAGTGGAACTTGTGAACTTTTTTAAAAGTGTAAAATACACTGCGAATTGTGAAAGGCGAAATAATAAAACAAATTGTTGGCTAAATGGGAGCCACTAGTATGTCTACTTGCCAAATTTGATTTAACTTTAGTGCTGGGCTAATGTAAGAAATTTTAAGTTTTTCTTTGATAAATGCTGTTTGTTATGTTGCTCTGTCTTGTCATGGGAGGAAAAGGAAACATTTTTGAAGCAAACATAAAGCAGATAGAAAAGTATTGTGGACCCACTGGTACAAATATATTTGCAAATATGTATTTATTTATTTATTTCGTGTACTTCTACCCCGCCCTTCTTAACCCCCGAGGGGGGACTCAGGGCGGCTTACAAAAAGGCACAATTCGATGCCTACACAATAATACAAATAAACGTGTAAAACAGCAATTAAAACAATTAAGACAGTTAAAACAATAAATATATATCAATATAAATAATGTAATTGATGTTACATTTTCAAGGTACCAGTAAAGGAAAAGTAATTCCACATTGATTCAGATGAGTCAAATTCAGAGTTCTGTCTAGACATATTTCTAAATAACTTCTACCAGTGTTATGCCAACAGTGAAGGACTGGTGACAGTAATATAGTATGCCATTGTTGCAGAAAAAACAACTAGCTTGGATGTGTTTATAAAAGCAGTAATAATTTCAGCAGCTCAAAGCAATGAGCAGGAAATGTATCATTAAATAGCAATTTCATTTAGTTAGCAGTTGTTCCAGGCTTGCAGAATACAGTTTTGTTTTATTAAGAAAGTGTACAGAAGCAAGTCTGTTCGGATGCAAGAATAAAATGTTACAAAATATTTATTGTTGTTCATTTATTCAGTCATTTCCGACTCTTCGTGACTTCCCTGTCGGTCGTCACCACTCCCAGCTTCTTCAAGGTCAATCCAGTCACTTCAAGGATACCATTCATCCATCTTGCCCTTGGTCAGCCCCTCTTCCTTTTTCCTTCCTTTTTCCCCAGCATAATTGTCTTCTCTAAGCTTTCCTTTCTTCTCATGATGTGGCCAAAGTACTTCATCTTGGCCTCTACTATTCTGCAGTACTCAAAATATATTCAGAAACATTAAGATTTCTCAGGATATCAAAGTACGGTTATAATGGCACACTGGTATTATCTGTATTTTAAAAAACAACAGAGCTATCTCAACTTGTCAAATGTACCTGTGAAGGTGATGGGACAGAGACGTTTCTAATGTTACACCATTAATCGGTATTTCTGGCATTGCAGAGGGATTGGCTGGTGACTCCTGGAAGAGCACTTTGGTTTTCTCAATGTTCAGTGAGAGGCTGAGCTTCTCTTATGTTTCTGCAAAGGTGTTTAGGGTGGTTTGTACGTCTTCTTCTGAATGTGCACAGACTACATTGTCATCAGCATATTGGAGTTTTATAACTACATTAGGTTTCTCCGAGATTCTTAAGGAATAGAGGAACATCATAGTGACTGTAAGGCATTATTCTTTACACTGTTTGAAAGTTTCAGTAGGTTGAACAGTTTCAGATTTTAATAGTTAATACAGCTCACATGGTTAGATAGTTTGACTGTTACCTAAAAAAAATTGAAGTTTGAAAATGTACTAAAATCAAATATATATGTTATGTTTCTAGTGCAACCTACAGCCATGCCTACTGAAGTTGGTTCAGAACCTGAAGTGAAAGAATCTGAGAAGCTAGAAACAAATGCTGAAAAGGAAAATGCTGAGGATGCACCAGAATGTCAAAACGAAAAGGCATCTGAAACTGAAGAATGTTCTCCAACCCCTCAAGCTCCAGCTAGCCAAAGTAACCCAAGGAGCTCAGGAGGAAAGGGTATTTCTCGCTTCATCCCCCCATGGCTTAAGAAACAAAAATCATACACTTTAGAAGAACCAAAAGATGAAACTAAGAAAAAACAGCTACTGACATCAGAAGAACAGACAGCCGAGGAGGGTGAATCTCATCTTCCAGAAGAGGGAACTCAGCCTAAGGGAAAATTGGAGGACACTACTGAGAATCTGAAAGAAGCTAAAGTGGATGAAGAAGACAAAAAGCTCTATGTGAGTACCGAGACTAAGATACATTGCAGAAAGGAGGTTAGATGAGTCAAAGCTTAGACCTAACATTTAGTGGCTTCAGTGGTATGCTGTGATTAACTACTACTAACTGCACAGTTTTTGCACATTGTCAGTCATCTGCTATTGGTGGTGAGTCATATTCTTGTTGTTTCTTTGAAGAAGTATGAATGTATTGCTTTTATCCTGTTGTGTGTAAATGCTCAAAATGATGATATTGAAGTTCTTAGAATGAAATATGAAAATAAAGGAGCAAGTGGGAGAGTAATATTTCTAGCGAGTAGCCCCTTCCTTGTCTCCTGTATACTGGGTAAGTGAGGTTTTGTAAACTAGAATAGTAACTATTTATATATTTATTACATATCCCACCTTTCTCCCAACACACAATCCAAAACAGCAGTTTTTGACATAGAGTATAGGTTGTGGCCCAGACTTATCTGTTATAAATTCTGTAATATAAAAATATGGTGTGTGCTTGTCACAGCCATAGCTTCAGGGCCACAAAATATAAACAGCTGGAATGTGACTTGTATACTGAAGGCGTGCAAGGATGACAGCTCAGTTCCAGTGGCCATCTAAGTACAATCTTTAAAGTAAATACAATCTATATGTGGCGTTGAATTTTTGCCAGAATTATGTAAGCTGCCTTGAATCACCTGCGGGATGAGAAAGGCAGGGCATAAATGAAATAAAGAATTAAATAAACACAGTAGTGTTTATTGTGGCCCTAGGGAGTGCTTGACATGAGGTGCAACACATTCAGGAATGAATGAATATACAAATACAACAGATACATACAAATAAAACAGCCTGGGAAACCAAGCGGCATCGGAGGGGCACAGCGGCAGCAGCTGCTTCAGGTGCCAAGCTCCAGCAGGAGGGCAGCTACCCGCTTTCCTCGCCCGCCTCTCTCGCAGCCTGAGGAAGGAGGGAGGTAGGAGGAGGGCGGAGGGAGGGCGTGGGGAGGAGGAGTGGCAGGCCGCATTGCCATGGAAATAGGCCAGGAGTGATGGCCCACTGGGCTGTCTTCACCGCTGCCAGTCTAGTCCCTACTGCCAGCCTAGTTCCCGCTGCTGACCTAGTGCTGGCTCCGCTTCGCTATGAGCCTCCTGGCCCTCAAGCCCAGAGTGAAGAAAGGTTTTCGGAAAGAACGTTGGAGGACGAGTAGTCTTTTATGGCGAATATATCCCAAACTATATTTTAATTGAAAAGTTGGAGGTTGTCTTATACACCCAGTCGCCTAATAGGCCGAAAAATACAGTAGTTGCTGCTTTCAGGCTCACTTTTACAAAAGGAAGAAATGAAATGGAAGCAAAGGGTCTGCATCTGAGCATACAAAGCCTAGGATATTTATATGCAAATATTTGATTGTCTGAATCAGGCCACTGTGGAATACTTTATGTATTTTTCCTAGACATAAGCAACTAAAACTGAAGAAGGACATCTATCCACCATCAAGGCTTAATCTTAGCATTCTTTAATGCTAGAATTTAGAGCAAGCATGTAATAGAATCATAGAGTCGAAAGGGGCATCCAGTCCAACCCTCTACCTTGCAGGAAGCATTTAAAAACAAAAACAGAAGGGGACAGAGCATCGTGTCCTCTTCTATCTCTGAATAATAATTATATAGGCCATATATATCTTTTTTTTTTTGATTTTTTTTATTGAGAAAGAAAAATAATAACATATTTGAACAGATAATACTTGTCTATTGTAGGCATACATTATAGTGACATATTTCAATATTATCTATTCGCATTCTTTACAAGTTTATTCATATTACATTTTTATTATTATTATTTCCTTCTTACTTTTTTTTTCCTCCCCCCTCCTCCCACCCCCCTTTCCTACCCCTCCCACCACATTTCTCTCTATATCTTTATTTTTAACCACGCACACAACTTTTGCAATCTTTGTACAATTTCTATGCTGGCTTCACCTTCTTCTACCCATTTCATATATGTTGCCCATTTCTCTTTAATTTCTTTTGTTTTATCCTCCTGTGAGTCTTCTTGGGTTATACATTCAATAATATCTGATTGAACTTGTTCAAATAAATAATTATTCCAATTTTCCAAATTCCATTTTTTTTCATCTCTCCACCCCCAGGCTATTACTGCCTTACCTGCTAAAATCATTGCTTTAAATAAGTTTTGGTTCTTCGCATCAATATTTTTATTCCCTGTAATTGCCATTAACATAAATTCCATATTGGCTTGTATTGTTATTTTGAAAAGTTTCCCAATTTTTCTAGTTAACTTATTCCAAAACGTTTTTGCATTTAAACAGTCCCACCACATATGTGCATACCAGCCTTTCTCTGCTTTACAGTGCCAACACATTGGACTTAATCCTGTTCCCATATTTGCTAATTGAGCTGGTGTCCTGTACCATTTCCAGATAAATTTCCTTTCTAATTCTTTATATTTTTCCATTTTGATTTTATTTATCCCTTTCTTTAATTCCTCAATAGTTTGTTTTGTGAGAGTCCCCTCCTTCTGCCACTTATTTTGTAATGTTCTGACTACGTATTCATCATCCTTTATCATTGTTTTGTATAATTCTCCTACTAAACCTTTCATTATCTTCTGTCCTTTCTTAAATATATTTTCAAGCGCACCTTCCTTGCCTAAACATTCTCCATATTTCCCCTGTTTAAGTTTGTTATATAGGCCTAGTACTTTTATCCAGTTTTTATTTCCCATTTTTTCTATTATCCTGTCCATGGGAATCAGTTGACCATTTATATCATACATATCTTTAATGCAGTAGTAGCCTTTATCTTTCAAATCTTCCCACCATATAGGGCCAAACTCTTTTCCATATAAGCTTTCTAGTGGTGTCCACTTTACTATATTAGGCATCCAAATTGGTTTCCATTTTTTCCATATTTTTAATGCTAATCTTCTAGGACCTCTTGTTTTTTTAATTGAAGCCTCTAAATTTTCTGTAAAAATCCCAAATTTTCCTTCTCCATTGTTTACTGCATCTTCTATTCTGCACCATTTTTCTTCTCTCTCTACACTACTTTCTATTAATGACTTTAATTGGAAAGCTTCGTAATATAATTCCAAGTTTGGTAATCCCCACCCTAATTCTTCCTGGTGCATATAGTATACTTTGTTTGAGATTCTAGGTTTCTTTTCGCTCAAAATCCATTCTCTGATAGTCCTATCCCAAGTTTTTATTTGTCTTGGATTAATTTCTAGTGGGAGAACCTGAAGCAAATACATTAATTTTGGAATTAAGAACATTTTTGCTGCTCTTATTTTCCTAAAAATATTCAAATTTTTTTCCTTCCATCTTTTCATGGTCTTAAGAACTTTTTTCCACGCCTCTTTATAGTTACTCTTCTTCATCTTATCTATGTTTTTTTGTATTGTTACCCCCAAGTATTTTATTTTTCCTTTCCCCATGCCAATTTCAGTTATTCTATCTATTTCCACTTTTTCTGCTTTATCTACTTTGAAGTACATAATTTCTGATTTTTTTATATTGACCCTCAATCCTGTATTTCTCTCGTAATCACTTAGTATAATTTTTAGCTCCCTTATTCCTGCCAGGGGATTGGATAGTACCACCATAAGATCATCTGCAAAAAGATTCAATTTAACCTCCAGTCCCCGCCCAAATTTACACCCCTCAATCCTTGCACTGTTTCTTATTCTATCTGCTAATACCTCCATTCCTAAAACAAAAAGCAATGGTGATAGGGGACAGCCTTGTCTAACTCCCCTCTGGATTGGGAATTCCCCTGATGTGCCCTCATTTATTCTGACTGCAGCTGTTCCTTTTCTGTATAGTTCTTTAGTTGCATTAAGAAATAGATCGCCTACTCCAAATTTCTTCATAACCTCCCACAAAAATTCATGATTTATGGAATCAAATGCCTTATGTATGTCCAATTTTAAGAGAGCCAGTTTCTTTTTTTGCTTGTGTTCAATTATATTCAATATATTTCTAATTGGATGCCCGATAAATCTGCCTTTAACAAATCCATATTGGTCTGTTTTTATTAATTTTGGTAGTATGTTTTCTAATCTATTAGATAAAATTTTTGCAAATATTTTGTAGTCCTGGTTTAGTAAACTAATTGGTCTGTATGATCCTGTCTCTTTTGGGTCTTTCTGTGGCTTCAAAATAACTATAATTTCAGCTTTCCTCCAAGTATCAGGTGCCTTCCCTCCTTTCAAAATTTTATTGAATAATATATGCAATTCAGGGCTCAAAATTTCTATGAAATCCTTGTAAAACTCAGCTGTATATCCATCTATTCCTGGAGATTTAGCTTTCTTTAATTTTTTTATTACTCCTTTTATTTCCTCAATTGAGATCTCTGAATTTAATAATTGTTTCTCATCTTCATCTAATTTTGAATTTATTACTTCCTCTAATTGGCCCTTACTAGTTTCACTGTATAGCTCTTGGTAAAACGTAGCAAAAGCTTCCCTTATTTGAGCTGAATTGTGTGTTAACTTATTATTTTGCATCTTTATGGTCTTAATCCTCTGTTTTTCTTTTCTATCTTTTAAATATTTTGCTAATCTTTTTGATGAATTTATATTAGGCCTTTGGAATTCATTTTTAACTAATTTTTCTCTTTTCCACATTGTGAAGAGATCTAACTCATCTAGATCTTCCTTCAACTTCCTTATTTGATCTTGGGTTTGCACCTTATATTTAACCTGTTGTTGTCTTTGAAGGGCTTCCAGTTCTTCAATCTTTTTTTTCCTCTTCCTGAGGTATTCCCCTTTTCTTAATTTTTCTAGCAAGATAAGATGGCCTCTTATTACAGCTTTACCTGCATCCCATATTATATTTTCTGAAGCTGAACCCCTGTTTTCATTAAAATAGTTTTGAATTTGTTTTGTTATGTATTCTTTATCCTCATTCCTCCATAGCATTGAGCTATTGTATTTCCAAGTTTTGTTTCTTGGTTCTGAATTAATTTCCATCTCAATTTGTATTGGGGCATGGTCTGAAATCCAAATCCCATGTGTTTTTATATTTTTTATCTTTAATTCATTAGATTCCTTCATCAGAATAAAGTCTATGCGTGTGTATTTTTTATGTCTGTGAGAGTAATACGTAGGTTGGGCCTTTTTGTTAGCTATTTCAAAGGCATCTCTTAATCCCCATTTACTTAATTTAATTGTCTTATGTTGAGTTATATCTAAATTGAAGTCCCCTGTTATAATAGTTTCACCTTCATAAAAATTTTGGAATTTCTTCAGAGTTTTTTCCAAAAATTTTCCTTGACCCTGGTTTGGGCAATATATATTTGCTATTGTAATTTTTTTATCTTCTATTTTGGCTTTTAAGAATATATATCTCCCTTGTCTATCTCCTAATTGGCCCAAAATCTGAATATTTGTATTTTTCCTCATTAGAATCGCCGTTCCCCTTGATCTTTTATTCCCTTTAGCTATAGCAGCTGTTTCCCACAAACTAGAGCTCAGAAGTGGTTGTTTATCATTATCTTGATGAACTTCTTGTAAACAAAGAAAGTGGGCTCCTTCTGACCTAGCCAAACTTTGTAATCTAAATTTTTTAACCTTCCCTGCCTTTCCTGCCAGCCCATTTATATTTACACTTACACAAACAATTTTAAGAGATCCCATCATCCTTCAGAACAAGTTTCATTTTGTGCACATGGAAATTAATTTTATTTATTCTTTTGTGGTTTCCCCCTCCCCCATAAGGTAGAGACCTTGTATTTGGGAGAAATCCTCCCTGTCTCTCCTTGCACATTTGACTTTTGCGTTTCCAAAATTCCCCTCCCCTCCCCCACCTTTTTAGACATTCTATAACAATGTATACACATTTACAGCTCCTATATCATTTAACATAGGTTATGAGATTATATCACATTTAACATTTTTTTTTATTCATTAAGTAAGTCTTGTGAGGTACTTGGCCGGCTCCTTTTTCCTTTTTTTTGCAAAGCAAGTCCCTCGAGACTCTGAGAAGAGCCTTCTTCTGGGTCCTCCACCTCCTCCTCGCTGCTTTGTTCTTCGGGGGCTGATCCTTCGGCAATTCCCATCTGCACCATCAGACTTTTGCCTTCTTTCGGGTTCCTTGCCTTGTATCTCCTCCCGTCCTTGAAGATTATAATTGTTGCAGGATAACCCCAGGAGAATGGAATGCCTTTTTCAAACAGTTTATTGGTGAAGGGAACCATTTTTTTCCTTTCTTGGACAGTCTCTGCAGAAAAGTCTTGTTTCACTCTAATCACATTATCTTCATATTTCAGGTCCTTAATTTTTTTAAGCAGCGTATAGACCTGCTGTTTCAATTTTTCTGTAGAAAAAGCCACAATTATTTCTTTAGGATATCCAACTCTCGCCTCATGACTATAAATCCTGTGAGCACGCTCAATGTCTGTCTCTTTGATTGATATATTTAAGCTTGTAAACCAGCTCACCAGGTTTTTTTCGATGTCCTTCGCCTCCACACTTTCAGGAATTCCAAACAGTCTCAAGTTTCTCCTTCTCAATCTATCTTCTTGTTGGCTTAGGCGACGAGTAAGTTGATTGATTTTACTTTCGTTTTCTTCTGATTTCTTTTTAGCTTCAAGGGCAGTTTTTTTTAACACCCGAGTTTCTGCTTTTATCTCTTTAATTTCTTTCTGAAGTGATTTGATATCACCTCTGATATTTGTCTCCATTGCAGCCAGAGAATTACTAATCTCTTTACTCAGTTCTCGGAGGTTCCTCGCCATCTTGCTACTCAGGGCACCGGTCAGACAGAGATTCGTCTCTTACAATATCAGGGTCTGTCTCTCTAAACAGTCTTTTTGACCTTATGGTGCCCTGCGCTTAAGAAAAACAAAACAGCTTTTTATTCTGTTTTCTTACCCTTGGGTGAGCTGTAAATCCTTTTTTGGGGGAGAGGAGTATTCGGAGCGTCCAATTACTCCCAACGCATGCGCAAAAGCATATAGGCCATATATATCAAGCACTTTTGAGTCCCAGTCCATCTGTGTGTTCTTCCAACTAGCCGATTTTTTGAAGTTAATAATCTTGTGTGTTTCACAATGAAACTTTTTGATAAAAAGTTTCTAATGAGAAGTCATTAATTGTTTTTCATCCTTATCTAAACAGTTATTTTGCATTTATGAAATACATCTTCATAAATTTCCTGTTCAGTGACTTTCTCTACCACTGTAATTAAGACAAGGCTATCTCTGTGTATGTATGAGAAAGAGGGAGAGAGATTGTGTGCATATGTGAACTTCAGCGATATTGCAGAATGATGAGGTATCTCAATTGTATATATTATTGATATAGTTATAAAATATAATTAAACATTGTGTCATTAGTAATGATGATATCTCAAACCTAATCTCTTTTTGATAATATTTTTAAATAAAATTTTCAAAGTGAATGCAAATAAAAAGTAAATTAAAAAATTAAAATGTGATTTTTAAATCATTGATTTTTACTAATCTTGCTTTTTGCAAAGAGACAGAAAACAATTTAGACATGCTAGCAGAATTCAGATTTCCCCCCAACTTTGGGTAATACGGCTATAAATCAATAAAAATTAGAAACAGCTTCAAAGCATAAAACAACAAATAATCCATAAAACCTATATCACAGAAATTAAAGCTAAATCTCAAAATGTCAATAGATTAACAAACAATCAGAAAAGAGTAATGACATTAGCAATGTATATTAAATTCTTTTGATTCATAGGAGGATATTGTCTTCCTCTAAATTTAGCAGCTAGGTGCAGACTAATAATAATTCTGCATTTCAGTAGGTGTACCATTTTGTAGCTGTAGCATTAATGTCTTTTAATGTATACTTTCTTGCACAGCCAGCTAAAGAAGACAGTAAAGAAATAGTTTCTGAAATAAAAGAAGAGAAGCAAGAAGCAGAGGAGGAGAAAAGGGAGACCAAAGAGGTACAGACTGGAGAAATCAAACTTGAGAGAATGCTTCCAAAAATTCCTAAGAGGACCAGAACTGTCCAGTGTAAAGTGATGCTCTTGGATGGTACAGAATACAACTGTGACCTTGAGGTGAGCAAGTATAACCTGCAGATCTTTTGTGTGGAAATAAGGCTTTGAATATAGTATGCTTTACCTGACCTTTGACCTTGGAGTTGACAAATGCATTTTTGAGTAAAGTTATATGTTTCTAACATTAGTATTTAGACCACTGGTCTAAATACTAAATACATTTTAAAACCCATATCTTTAGAATGTCACAATTTGGCCCTCAAGTATACTGTGTGTTATACAATAAATAGGAAATGCAATGATATCTTCCCAATGCCTATTTTAAGCATGTGTTACATCTCATCACATTCACAACTTGAGGGGTTTCACATGCACATAATGCCCCCACAATCTGAGTTTGATATAGGCCTTCCTAATAGCAGTTCAGTGTCAAAAGCAAGGAACAATATCATCAATCACCAGTTCCTTTTTTAATAATTATGATGGGTGTCAAGGCACTTCAGAACACATTAAAAAAATTGAGGATTTTAATGAGAAGAAACATACCAGGTAAAAGAGTTTTCTGTAATTCACAATCATACTTGCCTGGTGTTTCTTTTTGAGAAGGTTCCATAGTAGTTTTTCTTTCATCTCCATTGGATTTGTTCTCTGAAACTGACTAGCTCTACTGAAGGCTTTGGCCAAAAGAATGAATATAGACACTAAGGCCTTGTTTTAACTTTGTACCTTCTGCTGGGAGATGATAGTGCCTTCCAGTTTCCTTTTCTGTCTCAACAAGGGCCGCAAGGTGGAGGTTAATTTCACCATAAGGGTTTCACCGAGCAATAACTTTGGAACTGGCATTTTCATCTCAACTTAATATTCTAGCAAGAAAGCTTGATTTTCGGTTTCCTAGTCAAGAAAAGTACTAAGCAGCAGTAAAGGTAGCATGGCTGTTTCATCTAGCTTTTCCAAAATGCTGGCAGAAGTGAGAATGGGGATGATGAGATACATTCTGGAGATGGGTAGATTGTTTCCCCATTTAAATGTGAGAGTCACTCAGCCTCATGTTTAAGCTGTTACTCATTATGTAAAGAAATTAGCCATAAGCCATAGGCAGATTAGGTATGTGGGCTTCAATTGTGATCTCTGCTATGAAGATTAAGGTCAGTGACTTTATTTTAGTTGGTTTAAGTCCCTACCTACTGATCATTTAGAACTTTCCTACTCAAACAGGTGAAATAATAATTTTCCTTCTGAATCAGTTTTAAGGTTTGATGATGCAAATAATCATTATACATGTATTTCACACAAACTGGACAATTTTAAGCATCTAAGAAATCATCTATGAACGTTTAGGCCTTGTTTGTTCTTCAAGCCTAGTAGATCTTCAGGCTGAAAAGATATATGTGATGTTTTTGAATTGAGAAATTTGTCTACTGGGTTGTATTGCCTTCGACAATACAATTTGTCTACTGTTGAGGTGTGATTTAGCATGTTTGATTTATCTTTGTAGTTTCAGTCACTAAAGATGCTATCCTAATATCTCAAAAAACTTTTAAATCTACTATCTTTAACATGGAATTGTTTTTACTGGAATATTTCTAAATATTTTAAATGAAAACAACCCATCACATTATTTACATAAATGCCATTTTAGAATAAAAAGCCAGTGGAGACACCAAGAACTTTTAACATAGTCAGTTTTATCACCCTTGACCAAATAATTGTATTTGCATTCTGTGATAGTCACATTAAAATATTAATTACAACTTTGTATTTAATCACAGATTTCATGGCATAATACATTTATCTTACTCACTGTATTTTAATCATCTTATCTGATGAATAGTTATGAACAACACAAAAACTTGTATAGTATTGCGAAATTATAGTAATAATATGTGCCATCAAGTCAATTTCATGGTTTTTCTTAGGTGAGGAATACTCAAAAGTGATTTCTCACTGCCTTTTCTATGTTGCTTACAGCTCCTGATGTTCCCAAGTGATTTCCTTTCTACGTAATAACCAGGCTTGATCCTGTTCAGTTTCTGAATTACAGGATCTGATGCCTTCAGGATGTTTAGGGCGGGTATTATGGAATTGTAGTTAGTTCTTGCGTACATGTGGATTTTAGATTTTGCTTTTAACTTAAGTAGCAGTTTGCTTTGAATTTGTTCATTCAACATTGAATCCAGAGACAGGATAAGCTCAAGTGGCTGCTGGGAATTGTTTTTATCATTTTCATCCCCCTCCCTCCAAAATCCTATCAGTTTGTCCTCAAGATTGATGGGCCACAATAAATCGGTTGTACTGGGGAAGAGCTGAAACCAGCTGCTACCTTGTATCAATAGTGTTCTCTATTATGCAAGATGCCTTCGCCTGTTTTTCAGGGATTTTCCTTCTTCACAAAACACCTTGCCATTCAGCAAGGTCCCTCAGGGACTGAAAAATCTTTTTGTTGGCTGCAGAGTGAGAAAGTTATATTTTTATCAGAAGAGCAGTTCAGCATGTTTCAGCAAAGCTAGCAATATTCAAAGCTAACAATATTCTTTACAATGAAACAACCAGGTAAGCCCTACATCAATGGTTTCCAACCACTGTTGTAGTGCAAAGAATAACTCTCAGAAATGTCAGCCAGCTTACCAGCTGTTAGGAATTGTAGGAACTGAAGCCCAAAGACTGGAGGACCAAAGGTTGAGAACCACTGCCCACAGAAGTAATATTTAACATAGTGTTCTAGAGATCATTTGAAGGCTTCTTTCAAACGGCATTCAGATATGACAGTTCCTTCACCAGTCTCCACTGTTTTTATGATTTCCATTTTGGTGGCCAGAGTTTACTTCCTATCATTCCCAGCAACAAGGCTACATTGGCTGTGGATGATTGAGGTTATAGAACTATATATCTGTCTATTGGGGTATGTTGTTGCAGAGGCATTGAGAACAGTGTCACGGTCATGATGGCATCAATTTAGTCAAGATGATATTGTTGGGGAATTATAACTGTACATGTCAAAATTATGCCCCATTTAATGAATTACAGTCAGCTTTCCATATGCACAGGTTCTGCTTTCATGGATTCAACCATTCATGGCTTGAAAATATTTTTTTTAATCCAAAAGACAAACCTATAAAAGTGACATCATTTTACTACATCATTGTACATAATGGAATTTGAGCATCCACTTGGTATCCACAGGGGGTCTTGGAACCAACCCCCAATGGAGCCTAAGTTTATTTAGCACGTTCCTTTTAACATATTAGGATAACTGGTTATATAGACTTTTCTGCTTTTCCATTTTCTTTCTGTTTTGTGTTTGTGCATGCTTAGTAAGGGATTCTGGATGCAGCAGCTGCTCACCTTGCCTGTTGAACACAGGCACACATTGAATCATATCAGCAATTTTGTATCTTTTAACATTTTGAGCAAGTTAATATTTGCCTTTCCAAGAGCTGAAATGTTGCCTAACTTTAGAAAACTGACTTTTAAAATGGCTGTACTAGAGAAATCAGGGCACTCATTTAGGTGTTCATGAAAAAGAGCAATTAATTCTTCCCTGTGCTCCTAGTAATCCAAGATGCTCTCACTTAGAATCATTCGTTTTGATCTGTTATACTGATTTTCTTTAGAATCACTGTAAACAGGGCCATTCTTTTCCCCCAAATAAAATCCATAGCAGAGTAGATGATAGTGTTTATTAACTGTCAAAAATATATGCAATCATAATATCTGTTTGTTTTGTTCTGTTAGAAATGTAGTACAATGATATGGTTGCTGATGACATGATAAATAAATAAGCCCTCATTTTTGATATATGTAATGAGAATTATTATCTTTTAGAAAATGTTGGTTTTGAAAACATCAATTAAAATCATGTCATCTAAAACATAATCCAGGGCCATTCCACAATGTCAATCACATTGATTCATGCTCACTTATTGCACCACTCAAATTACTTGTCAAAAGTATACGGCTCCGGCCCAGCATACCTGTCCGAACGTATCTCCTTCTATGTCCCATCTCGGAGTTTAAGATCTTCCGGGGAGGTCCTGCTCTCGGCCCCGCCTTTATCACAAGTGAGACTGGCGGGGACGAGGGACAGGGCCTTCTTGGTGGTGGCCCCTCACCTGTGGAATGCGCTCCCTGGGGAAATTAGGTCATCAACATCCCTCCTCTCTTTCAGAAGGAAGCTAAAGACCTGGATATGGGACCAGGCCTTTGGGTAAACTGGCAGATGGATAAAAGACAATGGTGACCAGAGTAGGAAAGGACAATGACAATGCTGGATGGATTATGGATTTATGAATTGACGACCGTTGACCACAAGATGATTTTATTGCTGCTGTTGTTTTAATTTGACTGTTTTAATTAGTTATAACTGTCGTCGTTATATTGTAAATTGTATATTGTATTTTGTGAATTGTTGGGCATCGAATTGTGCCTTTTTTAAGCTGCCCTGAGTCCCCCCTAGGGGGTTGAGAAGGGCGGGGTAGAAGCACTCCAAATAAATAAATAAATAAATAAATAAAAGCTGTATATATATACTTGCAGTGATAGATAGCCAGCTGTAAACACTGAGATCTGTAAACAGACGGAAAATTTATTTTATTTATTATTTATTTCACAGTTTTGTATACCGAGCTTCTCAACCTCGTCGAGGGACTCAGCCCGGTTTACAGCCATAAAAACATATACATTCATTAAAATATCATATATCACAAATTACAAAACAACTTTAAAAACACTAAATATAAAACTACAGTGGTCAGTCGTCCTAATAAGATGGATCTATATCCACTTCCATCCAGAGTCCTATGGTGTTGTCTCATTCCTCGAAGGCCTGACTCCACAGCCCGTTTCCTAAATGTTAGGATGGATGGGGCAGTTCTGGCCTCCAGAGGGAGAGAGTTCCAGAGTGTGGGGCCACCACCGAGAAGGCCCTGTCCCTCGTCCCCAACAGCCTCTCCAGAAAAGAAACAGAAAGTATAAACTGTGAAAATTACTTCCTTAATTAGCTGTTCACAAAACAGTTGTTGGTTGATAAGAGGCTCTCTTGCATTTTGTTTTTGTTGTCTTAGTATACATTGTATACATTGCCTATATTGTACATAGTAAGAAAGTAGGGTCATTATTCTGGCCATCATCATTTACATGAATGGTCTTAGTGTTCTGAAGAAAATAAACCACTTTTAAATGTAATGGATCCTTCAGATCCATTGCATTTAAAGAAAAATAAAATGCAATATTTCAGTGGAACAAGCCAAAAATAAAAAGACCAGTTCACACTAAATAATCTTGTAATCATTTATCCTGGAAGAGCTCCTACTCATCAGCCTTTTGGCTAGCTTCTAGCCATAGTTCCTTGTTATATGTAAAATTGTCTTGGAGCAGTTTTGACAGTGATGATTAAAAGCAGAATCTACCTGGCACCAACCATAATTAACAGTGATAGTGATCCAGGCCTTAAATCATTGGAATAGGTAACTGACTGGAAGAGATTCATATGATTGATGGTGGAGTTGAGAGAGGGATTGAGTTGAGTCCATTCCCAATCCCTTTACTCTTATTAAGAATTTGGAAATGATGCATTCTAGCATGGTATAGCTGTAATCTCCCCTTTCCAAAAAATAGTTTCAATACAGTGTTATTTTATTTTTGTAGATTGGTACATAGCTATAAAATCCAGTTGTATTGCTGTCTAAAGGTTTGTGTTTTTAAAAATGGCCCTAGAGTGATTATATTGAAGTTTGTGTTGACTGGGTACTAGCTCGACTAAGCTAGATGTTGAAAGCACAGGAACGTTATTGTCATTCTATATATAACTCTTTTGTAGTCAGAAAAGCTTTTAATGTTCCCAGCTTGAGCCAGTACTCATTAGTGAATGGTTGATGAATTCTCTATGGGAAAAGCCTGGGGATGTGGATTTAGGAGTGACAGAAAAAAGTATTATGCAGGAGACAAAAATATTTCTCTAAACTCTGCAGATTAATTGTTTGTATTGTTACAGTATTCACCAGTCTTAGTCATATCATTGTTTTCAGATTAGCTTCTTGCCTAAATTATACAGGTAAAATGCTCCGTTTCAAAATGTTTCAAATGAGAAATTTAAACTAATAAGAAAAGCAGTGAAGTTTTATATGAAAAATAAGAGCAATGTCATTTACTCTGTCCATTGTAGCGGCTTCTTATAGCTCCTGCCAAGATAATCCATTTTGTGCTTACTTTGAGTGTTAAAGGAGAAGATTCCTTTATGATCATTTGTTAGGCTATTAAAATCTCCCAATAAAACTTTCCATTTGTTCCAGAAATGTTTGCATCTCTCTCTTTTTCTTTCCTATATTTGGTGCCTCATTCTTTTCCATTTCCTGTTTTTGCTTGCCAGCACACTGTGTTGTATTGGGGAAATGTATTAACAAATAAGAATTTCAACTTGCTGGATGCATAAACACGATGAATATAAATGTTAATTTGAATTGTCAGTTCATTAGAATGATCTATTTGTTTGTTTTCTACGACTGTTTCATTGTTCATCAATAACTCTTCAGAGTTAAAATGTGCTTACGTTTAGCTACAGAGAGATGTTTTGATATAAAGTATCTTGTATAATATGAAGAGGGTATGGTTGCAGCAGTTGGCATTCATTTTCCAGAAAACCTAAGTGGAGAAATAACAGAAGTAGAAAGCAGTTAAATGTTGTTACCTAAATAATTAAACAGTTATGACCATGTTAATGTCACTTCAGTGCATTGCGCACCTGATTGTATTTTAGAATTTGCGTTAAGATTGTATATGCTGCACTTAAAATATAGATGTGCTTTTGAAAGCTGACATACTAAATCCTTTGTTTGGCTTGTCCAATTTATTTTGATTATATTAAATCATATTTATCTACTTGTCTAGATAAGCATTTTCATTATACTATTTTTTGAAGCCACATAACATATTCTTAGAACGGGATTTGTAAGGCTTCTGTTTTGACGACAACTGATATCTCTCTCTTTTAGATAGATCTGGCTTGTATATAAATTAAGTAGTGTGTGTGGACAAAGGAGGATTGAATGTTGGGAGACCAAGATTCAAAAACCTGCCCAGTTAGAGAAACCCACTGAGTGACCTTGGTCAACTTATACTCTTTCAGTCTCTGAAGAAGGCCATAGCAAACTCCAACTGAACAGATATTGTCAGGAAAACCCCATGATAGGTTCGCCTTAGTCAGAATCTACTTGAAGGCACACAACAATAACAATAAGGGGGATGTGGACTCAAGAACAGTTAAACTATAGTTGAGACACACCACATGCTGGCCCACTAACCGTTTAATTTGCTATTATGCCATAGTAGTCAGATAGGTACAATGTACTAAGGTACGTTTGTTCCAGACCTTCCCATAATTTAACACTAGGCAGTATATGTTCTCTTTCAAACAGTATTAGGAATAGTCTTAGTCTAAATGCAACTGCTCAGTCTCAGCTGGTACGGATCTTTTGATTCAATGGTTTTAGTAAGTGTCAACTTACTTTTCCACAGTTGATATAATAGATTTGCTATATCTGGGAATAGCAACTGGATATAGACCATACAACAGTAGTAAAAAAAACTACAGTAGATGTGGGGGTCTGTTGTTATCCCTACTTCCCCATCTTTCATTGACTGCACACATATTGAAAAATAGCCAATGAGCAGCAAAAATTAAAACCAGGTGACTTTTAGGTGATTGTGTATGGGAGTGGGAGTGAAAGAAATTTTCTCCTCATTTTTTTTGTTGAAAAGTTTGTGGGCTCCTGGTTCTGTTTTTCCTTTTTTAATTTTTGAGCAGTCTGGGTACTAACTAACATTACATAGTGGTTTGAGTGTTGCACTGAGACTCTTGAAGACCAAATTTCAAGTCCTTGCTTAGTCATGAAAACCAGGTGGGTGACTTGGGCCAGCTAAACTTTGTCAGCCTATGAAAAAGGCATTGCAAAACCACATTTGAAGAACTGTTGCCAAGAAAATGAAAAAATGTAGAAAGGAAGACATAGCTGAAGCCGTTTCTTTCTGTTTGTATGTTTCTTTGCTTTTGCCATGCAACAAGAAGTCATTTGTTCTTTCAACTCTCCTGTTGTCATTCTTTCCCCATCCTTCTCTAATAGTTGCATTCCCATCACGCTTACAGAAGGAGAATAAACTACAATGTTGTCGTTTATTGTCAATTTTAATCTATTTTACTGCTAGAGGTTCTTAGAGTTACTTGGATTTCAGTGGAATAGAACTGAATAAATTCTAGACATTTGTTGTTTTCTAAATATTTGAATGTCAATAATCTAGAAATCTGCTACTTGCATTAAAATATTTGTTTGAGATATAATTGTTCTGGTGTTTTATTTTAGGAACTCTTTTGTTCATATTCAATCTAAATCTCACCATTATCTTCAGAAGAGCTTACTTAATACTAGCTCTCTGTCTAAAGCAATTGAGCATTGTATTGGGAGACTTTCTGTACAGAGCACTGTTCTAATTAAACTTTTATGACAAAAGGCATTTAAAAGATGACTGCCTAACCATCTTTTATGCACGTCTGAACAACTGAAGAGTATCGAAGTTGACATAAGTGTTTTAATGATTTTGAACAGTTTGTTTAGAAGAAGTAGATGAGTGCACTTTCTACCCTAGGAAGAATTAAACATTCAAATACCATATGACCTTTGGTTCATAGGAAATTCCTGACATTAATAAAATGTATAAAATGTGTTTTGTTCTGTGAACATTGTTTATCTAGTCTTCAGGGTATTATCATAACTTTTGTTTATGTATAGCTGTTAAAAAACTTCCCATAAAATAACCGCACAAGATTAGCCTTCAATGTGAAGCTATTGAAGCAGTTGCTTAAGAGTTTTGGTTGCTTAAATTTTGATTATCTGAGAGTCTACTGTATTTATATTTTGAAATCAAACCACTAGTCCTATTCTTTTGTCTGAATTCAAGACAAAGTGCTGAAACATGTACTATTCTGTTGCTTATAGCTTTTACTTCATACTTCATTTTAGTAAATAAGAATACAGAGATATTGGAAAGCCTGATAAATTATTTTACCGTTAAAAAGTCAAAAGGATCCTGAGCAGAAAGTTTTAAAAGTCCTGATCTAAATGATAGTAGCAGATATTGCTACTATGAGCATCGTCATCTTTCAGTTCTTTAGAAAACTTCAATAATAATTGTAGTATGTGACATATCATTTTATAATATCTCGTCTCAGAAGCGAAATTACTTTATATATTTTGTTTTTGTTATATTTAAAAGTCTCGGTGAGCTTTAATTATCGTTCTCTATTTAAATACATTTTAATTGTTGATTCAGACTTATTTTTACTCAGGTTTCATTTAAGTCAGGTGTTAGGGTTTTTATTTTAAAACCTGATATATGTAACAGTTTTAATGGGAAACTATCATCTACCATCCAGGGTGGGGGAAAGTCCCTTACTACCATAAAAAAACTAAAGTTTTTTGGTAGTTTCCCAGCTGGCTATAATTTTGGTATTATTTTTATAGTGTGCATTAGCTTCATATTATTTATTATATTTCAACTGATAAGCTGTTAGATTGACAAATCCTGGTAAAATTGTAAGTACTATTGTACAAATTGAGCTGTTCAGCCCTGTATGAATGTGCTTTGATTCTTTGGAAGAAATAAACAATACATTAATTGTTCTTGGTAGCTACGCTGCATACCTTTTCCCCCTTGTCCTTTGTATTTGTGCAGTATAGCTCACAACAACTGTGCAATACATAGCTCACAGAGCAAAGCAGGCTTGTTCACTTGTGAGCTTTCTATCTCTGGGTGTTAAGTACAATAACTTTAGTGTCACAAGAGCCTACACATAGGCAGTTGATGGAGTTTTTCTGGAATGACAGTGGCGTCTGCTGAAATCAGCAGGATAAGCAATTGCAAAAATGCTTTTTAGCTGCCAGTTCTCAAAAATGTCATGTTATGGCTGCTAAATACCATAAATAACAGAATTGGGATGTAGGATTTGTTGAAAGTATAAAGCAGTATTTTTGCCTCCTAAATTATGCCATATTCTATGACAGTTTAAAAGACTGATCTCTCATTCTCAATTATATGTTGCCAGAAAACTATTGTCATTGTCCAGTACATGAAGTATAACACCTTACTACTTCTAACAAGTGTCAGTAAAATCATATAGTCTGTGATGCAGAAGAAAAAACAAAGCTGACATTTTAGCTGCATGCCTGCTGTTTAATTCTGGTTGTTGCAAAACATGTGAAGCATCTACTTCTTAAAACCAATACACTTACAGTTTGTAATATTATTGAGTAAAAAGTAGTGAAGATGACAAATTGAATGACTCTCGCACAATGTGTATGACTCCTCGGTGCACTCATAAATCTAGTTCATGCCAAATGAAGCTTGTTAATCTTTAATTTCCCACTAATCTGTTTATGATTGCTTCTGTGTTAACAAGTTACTTCTGTAGAAGACAATCTTAATGCTTGCTTTAAATGTCAATAGAAGAAGTTGAGTATTTTATTTTCCCCCATATATTAATATATTTATATTAAGTTTGTATTTGGCAGAAATAGCAGGGACTTCCATTTATTATCCCATAACTTAATATTCTCCTTATGATATTTGTAACACTCCCTGCTTCCATGGGTTCCTTAAATTACAGAATATAGAGTTGTAAGGAGTTTCATGGGCCATCAAATCTAGCCTTTTGCTCTAAGCAAGATCTTTATCTAACTAGCAGATATCAGGATAATTGATGTCCCTCATACCGACCAGTTCTTGCTTTCTGAGATTTGTCATGATAAGGGTCATACTATGTCAGAAATGACTTGAAGGTACATAGCAACAATAACAACATGGTTCAAATTAAAAGTTTTGTGATCTGTCTTGTTTCTGAAACCAATGTGTTTTTTTCCTAGAAAAAAGCTAAAGGGCATGTGTTATTTGACAAAGTGTGTGGGCATCTTAACCTACTGGAGAAGGACTATTTTGGCTTGTTGTTTCAAGACAACTCAGATCAGAAGGTAAGTCCTGGGTTTTGAACCATGCTTTTAAATGGGAATATTTATTTATGTGCTCAGTTGTAAACATTTCTTCCATTTACTATAGAATTTTACAGTTTTGCACAAAAGGCTGGTGACTTAATTCCATTCCAATGGAAGCCCAAAATATGAACAATGACTATTCAATCCTGTTTTCAGTTATGTAACCCCATCCCCCAAACAAAGTATTTCATTATTTTTCCTAGGCCTCATCTATACTGCCATATAAAATCAAGATTATCTGTTTGAACTGGATTGTATTTGTCTACACTGCCATATAATCCAATTCAAAGTAGATAATCTGGATTTTATATGGCAGTGTAGGTGGGGCCCCAGTTGCTTCTTCCCGCTTTGTCTTTTGTGTTCATGAACCAAGACAGAAACTGCTGAAGAAGAGAGTGTTGTCTGGAAGGTAATTTTACTGAGGATTACTCACACTTGCTGTTTAGCTTATTGAGAATGTATTGTTCAAAGACTGCTCAGCACTGTCTACCCTATGCAAAATAAGAGCAAGAGTTTTAGCATTGAAAGTAGCTAAAGGCCAGTGCTGATCTAGCAGGTTCATGTATGCACTCACAAGTGTGCTCTGGATAGCCCTTGGGCCTCACGAGTCACACTGAGGGGCACTGCACTGTCGTTCTCTTTCTCACTCCCCGGGACTCTGTCCCCACAGCTCCACGTCAGTCAGTGCCAGACACCCTAAAGAGAAGCCTCCTGAGGCCTCCTCCAGAAAGCCTCCCCCCAAAATTACTGAGTTCCTGATAGAGCACCTCTCTTTGCTCTCTCAGCTTCGGCCGCCCACTTCCCTTTGTCTACCGTTTTTCCTGCATGGCAAAAGGAGGCTGGACTGAATGACCTCTGGGCTTTCTGCTATTATTATTATTATTATTATTATTACAACAAAGGGGTACTTTGATTGTGTTTTTCCCTTTCCTGAATGGCCCCAAGGGTCTTCCACTTACATACCTTTAAGAGTATGCAGATTAAAATAGTTCTTCATTTTAAATATTGTATTTATTTCATATTTTCTGTTCTTAGTCCAGCCTGGTATCTTCCACTCGTCCTGCAGCAGATTATGAGGAAATCCTTTGAATCTCTTGCCACCTGCACTAAGAGATTGTTGATATAGAAGTTTGTCTTACTAGCTGCTGTAGTGTCAGATAGAAGAGCTTGTGATTTAGAGGAACTTCTGTGCAAACATCTCCTCCCTGCCTTTTACAGTTCTACTCAGATATAGTCATCTGAGGATTCTTGAGATAATCTCCTTTCTTTGCAAAGTAATAGCACCCTTCCATCTATCTTCGAGCATATGTCTTTGCATACTTTATCCAATATCTGTGAATTAGGAGGAATGAACATTGCTTTCTCTAATCTTCAGGATCATAAAATCATAGAGTTGGAAGAGACCTCATGGGCCATCCAGTCCAACCCCCTGCCAAGAAGCAGGAATATTGCATTCAAAGCACCCCTGACAGATGGCCATCCAGCCTCTGTTTAAAAGCTTTCAAAGAAGGAGCCTCCACAGTAGAAAAGGCCAGAAGATTCTATAAATAAATAGTGAAAGAAGGAGAAGAAGAAGGAGAAGAGAGCCCAGGGCATAAGGGAGAACAATCTAAAAGACAACATACAATATTGATCAGGAGAGACGAACCGGAACCCAGAAACCACAAACAGGACTGGAAGACCTCGAGAGAAACTAGAGAACTTAGATCAGAAGAAGACCCAAACAGGGAAGAAGGGGAAGTAGAGGAAGAAGAACAAAAGTAAAAAACAAGGACAAGGAAACAAATCTCTTTTTCTTTCTTTCTTCTTTTTGAGTCTTTTCTCTTAAACGATCATGGACCTAAAGATTTACTGTAACAACATTAATGGTTTAAATTCTGCTAATAAAAGAAATAAAGTTTTTAATAATTTTTAAAAAAGATATTGTCACGTAATTGCTATGCAAGAGACACACATAGCCCACAAACACACTGCACACCTAATAAGCAAAGCCTTAGGGAAAGCCTATTATTCATCGTCCCATGAAAAGAAAAGAGGAGTCATGACATACATAAAAGATAATATAGAGTCCGAACTGGCCTTTAAAGACCATGACGAAAGAATATTAGGGGTAAAAATCAAATGGCAAAATTCTAAAATACTAATTTGCAATGTATATGCGCCCAATGAAACAAAAGCCACGTTCGCGAAATCATTAGAAGAGAACATATCAAAACAAGAATTTGATAAAATAATTATTATGGGAGACTTTAACTGTGTCTTGGATGGAAAGAAAGATAGATCACCAGCGAAAAACCACATGAAGAAAAGCGGAAAAATGGTAGGACAGATCCCAAAATCACTAATAAGAGTACTAAGAGAAATGAATACAGAAGATGTTTGGAGACAAAGAAATGAAGATGTCCAGGATTATACGTTCTTTTCGGCCAGGCACAAGTCCTGGTCAAGAATAGATAGGATTTGGGCCTCTTCATCCATGATACCCAATGTTAAAAAGATAAAAATCCTACCAAGAGCAGACTCTGACCACTGCCTGCTGGAAATGGTAATTAAAGGAGGGGAAAGACACTGGCGATGGAAACTAGATGGAAATCTATTACTAAAAGAGGAAGACATAGAAAGAAATAGAAGATTACTGAAGGAATACTTTAAGAACAACGACACAGGAGATATAAACATCTTTACCGTATGGGAAGCGAGCAAAGCAGTCATGCATGGCCACTTTATACAACAAAAGGCTAGGAAAAAAAAAGAAAAGGCACAAAAAATTAAAGAAATAGGAGAGGAAATTGAGAAAGAAGAAAATAAATTAAAGAATGACCCAAAGAACAAGGAAACAATGAACAACTTAATAAAACTACAAAAAGAAAAGGAGTTTCTAGAACTAGAATAAAGAGCAAAACAGTTGAATTTTATAAAAGCCGAGTATTTTCAAAATGCAAACAAACCGGGGCCTGGTTAGCAAGGAAACTTAGAAAAAAGAAAGAGGCAAACATTATAACAAAAATTAAATCAGGAGAAAATACATATATGGAAGAAACAGGAATAAAATTACAATTTGAAAAATACTACAAAACATTATACCGAGATGAACAAATAAAAAATGAAGATATTATGAAATACTTAGGAAAGATGAAAATTCAAAAAATAACGGAAGAGGAAAGAGAAGAACTGAATAAAGAAATAACAGAAAAAGAAATAGCAACAGCAATAAACAAACTGAAAGTGAATAAAGCACCAGGACCAGACAGATACACTACATTATATTATAAAAAACTACAAACAGAAATAACACCATACTTAAAAAGAGTAATGAATGAAATACAAGAGAAACAAGCTAACATCTGCGTAATCCCAAAGGAAAGCAAAAATCCAGAAAAAGTAGAAAACTACAAACCAATATCATTGCTAAACCTAGATTACAAACTATTCAGCGGCATCCTGGCAGAAAGGTTTAAAAAAAAATTTGATAAATTGGATAAAGGAAGAACAATCGGGATTTTTACCCGGTAGAAACCAAAGTGAAAATGTCAGAACAATAATCGATTTAATTGAATATTATGACAAAAAGATACAAAAAGAAGTAATGTTTTTAGCTATAGACGCAGAAAAAGCGTTTGATAAAATAAATTGGAATTTCTTTAAATTACTAATTGGCGAGATGGATATGGGCTTTTATTTTAGAAATTCGATTGAGGCAATATATAAAACACAGAATGCAAAAATTATAATTAACGGACAAGAGACAAAAAAAATCAACATAAGAAAGGGGACAAGACAAGGATGCCCGCTGTCACCACTGATATTTATACTAACGTTGGAAATTCTTTTAAACAACATTAGAGAAGATCCAGAATTGAAAGGATAGCAAGGATAAACTGACATTCATATAAATGCCGCGCTTTTGCGGATGATATCATCTGTATTATTGAGGAACCAAATAAAAATCTGAGTAAATGGATGGAGACGATAAATGAATTTGGGAAAGTAGCAGGGTTCAAGTTAAACTTAGAAAAGACAGAAGCAATAACTAAAAATATAACGAAGAAAAAATAGAACAGATTAAAGAATTATGGAAAATAAAAATAGTTTCCAAGATAAAGTATTTAGGAATTATTATCACACCAAAAAACTCACAACTACTAGAAAATAACTATGTGAAAACCTGGAAAGAAATAAAAAAGGATTTAGAAAATTGGAAATACCTGAAAATATCACTTTTGGGAAGAATATCATGTATAAAAATGAATGTTCTGCCGAGAATGTTATTTTTATTCCAAAAACTCCCTATAATTAGGAACCAAAAAGGAATAGCAGAATGGAATAAAGATATTAAAAAATTTATTTAGCTCAAAAAAAAACCCAGGATAAATTTCAAAAACTTAACAGACGAAAAAGAAAGAGGCGGGCTAGCCCTACCAGATTTGGGTATATATGCGGAAGCATGCTATAGCGAAGTTACAGGCTGTCTGGGCAGGGTGGACAAACAATCAATTCCATCTCTGCCCCTCAAGGCAAGGGAGAATAAAATATTATGAATGACCGAATGTTCTTGGTAGTATAAGCCGCCACCACCTCAGAATTATTGGTCTGAGTAACCAAAGGTGTGAATGTGTTATAGGTAATGGGTGATTGAGCTCTTGATTCTTCTATTGTTTCTTCACTGGATGACTGGACTTTAAAATGGGTTTGACAGAGTGAATTCTGAGGAAATGGATAGATTGAGGCATATACCAGTTAAAAGTTAACTAGAAAGAGTTTATTGAACTTTATATTAACAACAACTCATAGAAATGAGTGGTACAGAAGCGTGATTCAGTTGCAGAGACTTGGTTACTTAAACAAATAGTTCCCCTGACAGAAAAGCTTTTAACAACTGTGAGACTCCTTAAACATACTGTTCTATCTTTAGACACAGTATCACTTGAGAACAGATCCCTATCTGTCCCCACCACAGGGCATACTATCCCAAGTATAAGGAGACAAATCTTTCTTTTACTGGCTCTCAAACACAGTAAAATCCTAGCCTTTTGTCTCAGCCTATTACCTAAACTTAAGGCTCACTAAAAGCTCTTCCTTTTCTGTCAGATCCCTGCTCTATCTATCTTCCTCTCCTCCAAAATCCCTTCCTTCTCTCTCCCTTGTCAAAACACTTCCCTCTCCCTGTCTGATCTCAAGACACTTCTCTCTCTCTGTCAAAAGCTGACAGCTTATTTTTCCTCTCTCTACCGACTCCTCCCCCAATTGCTATACCCAATCAGGAGTCGGCTTGACTCCTCCTCCTGTCCTGCCTGCCTTCCAAGATGACAGCCACTGTCATGCAGGCTTCGGCCTAGTCGACTGAAAGGTAGATTTCATGACACATGCGCTCTAACATGGGCCGCCGATTGGATAAAACTGAAAAAGGAGAAAATATTAAATTTGGAAAGTTTCGATCTTCGAAGAGGCTGGCACGCGTACATTTGGTACGAGAAAACAAAAATAGAAAAAAAATGGTAATCACTTCCTTAGAGCGTCAATTATAAATACATGGAATAAATATAAGAAAAGAATATATAACAAGACACCAAAGTGGGTATCACCATTAGAGTCCTGTCAAAGAAAAGAATTAGGTTGGTTTAACTGGCCAAAATACAAAGAGCTAATAAAAGAGGAAAATAAAGAAGTATACTTGAAACCCTTAACGGAAATAAAAACAACGTACACAAACATGACATGGTTGCAATACAGGCAGATACAGGAATATTTTGGAAAGGATAAAAAAGTAGGATTTGAGGAAAAAGAGAATACATGGGATAGAATTTGGGACACAGGTAAAAAGAAAATCTCCAAAATATACAAAGAATTACTGAAATGGAGTACGGAGGAAGAGGGGGTGAAAGAATGCATGGTGAAATGGGCCAAAAACATAGGCAGAACAATAGGATTGGAGGAGTGGGAAAAAATCTGGAAGAAAAAAATAAAATATTTAAAAGCATATGATATGCAGGAGAATTGGGCAAAATTATTCTTTAGATGGTATATGACACCATATAAATTAAACAAATGGTATAAAAATTCGAACCCAAAATGTTGGAAATGTGGCGTTATAGATGGAACATTTTACCACATGTGGTGGCAGTGCAAAAAAGCAAAGGAATATTGGAAAGAAATCCACACCATACTACAAAAAGTTATGAAGATTCAAATACCACTAAAACCGGAAGTTTTTCTGTTAGGAATCACAAAAGGAGATACGGAGAAAAACAAAGACAAATTGATATTTCTTGCAACAACAGCGGCACGAATATGCTACGCCAAACTCTGGAGAAAAAATGAAACACCTAAAATAGAGGAGTGGAGAAAAAAATTGCTCGACGTGAGGAATATGGATAGACTAAGCTTTTTGCTACAAAGAAGCAAAGGAATAGCAGAGACAGAGACAGACTGGACAATTCTTGAAGAATATCTAAAACAATAAAATATGAAAAGAAATAAGTAAAGAAACAAAGGAAGGAGGATCATGAAAGGGAACTGGAAAAAAATTAATAATAAAAAAAATTAAATGAAAACAAATAAACAAACTTTCTCCTCAAAATACATGTATTCTCTTAATACATGTAAAGAACAAAACAGAGAAAATCAAACTTGCCAAAGAAGAAGCCTCGTAAGGGGAAACACGACACCAGGACGAAAAAGTGTGGAAAGAATGAAGGAAAAGGAAAAGCCCGACCTCGAAGAAGCTTGGAAGTCAACATGGAAGAGAAAGAACAACTCTCTTTCTTCTATTTTTTCTTTTAAACTTGCTTTTCTCTCTTTTTAAACTACTATCCTGTTTTCCCACACCCCTACTGATACCTCCCCTCTCTACCCCCCCCCCCATCCCTTTCCCCATCACCCGGATACTCTTCACTCCCTATTTTCTCTTTACTCTCACTCCCCACCAATATTTGTCTTTTAACTTATTGTGTAATATGAAAAAACAATAAAGAATATTTGTAAAAAAAAAAAAAGGAGCCTCCACCATACTCCGGGGCAGACTGCTGAACGGCTCTCACTGCTGAACGGCTCTCACAGTCAGAAAGTTCTTCCTAATGTTCAGATGACTATGGGTTTTATAGGAACCACGCACAATCTTTTAGAAAATCAAGAGAAAGAGTTCTCAGGGCTTGTTCCAACAAGTATTGTCACTTTGGCTTACCACCTGGAAAATATACTGTTACCCACACATGTTAGAGGGTGTTCTATGAGAGCAATTGCAGCTTCCTTAGCTTTCTAGTGGGTTTGCTTTTATATATGTTGTGTTAAGCTGCTACATTTGCAAACTATTGCAGACTTAATGTGCAGGTTCAGGTAGCCACCTCATTTAGATATGGTGTTTTAGAATCTTCATGAGCATATTTGCACCATATTTTCGAATTTCACACATGTGGGCCACATAAATCACAAAGAATAGGTTGGTTATCTGTACCAGTGGCTGTTCATCTCTGAACACCCCCTCGTTGTTATCCTGATCCATAATACATAAGAATGGTTCAGGGGCCACTAGAACATGCATAGTAGGGATTGTGGAGACAAAACCCAGCAAAAAAGAACCCAGTTTACGTGGTTTCCTAAGATGGCTAATTCATAAAACTTTGTAAAGTCAAAATATTTTATGAAGTATGAAATGGTTCAGAGCGAAATGCCAACTTTGAAGAAATAATCATAGCTATTTGTTCTTTGTTTGTAGCTCTTTTTTTACTAGGGGTAATTTCTTTGAAATCTTTGATTCTATTCAACACCCATTTTTCTAAATATTATTTCAAGAAAAATCATCCTTCTACCAAATGAAAAACATATAGAAGGAAAGAAAGTATTTGTATATTTGAATGTCTTATTTGAGTATAAATCATGATGTCAGACATTGCAAGCTGATCATAAACAAGCAGTGAATAATTAATTAGACTTGTACTATAAAATGCATGCTAAATGTACTGATTCTTCCCCTTTCCCACGGTATTTCATGTAAGTGTGTTCTATCTTTTAGAATTGGCTTGATGTTTCAAAGGAAATCAAGAGACAGATTCACAGTAAGTACTTCAGTTTTTGAATCTATTTTACATTATTGAAGAATTGTAGGAAGCTTTTCATGCTGACTTTTTAATCATATTTCTATTGACATGTAAGTTTAGTTGCCTATTTATAACCTTGATTCTTCATATTTGTCTGCAATGGATGGAGGTTCTAATGGTGTAAAATACTATTAACACAATGAAAAATTTGTAAGCAGTCAACTTGTAAAATAATATATCACATCTTAAATGTGATCAGGTGACAAGAGTGTTTTAGTAGTATGTGGTATTATATGGTCATGACCTATCTTATGACAGCAGTGATGGCCTCTAAGATGACTCACTGCGCAATCTGTTGATTGCTGCTGCATGGCACTAGAAAGATTTCTAGACTTAACTTGAGGTGACAGTAGAGAGTGTTACAGCCAACACTGTACAAACTTATGGATAATCATTATCCATCAGCAGAAGCTCCTGATGGCAGCAGTAATAACTTCCTGTACTAAAAATATGTGGTTGCACATTCTCTACAGCTCCTAACATTTCAAGCTAAGGGATGAAATTTATTTATTTATTTATTTATTTATTTATTTATTTCACAGTTTTGTATACCGAGCTTCTCAACCTCGTTGAGGGACTCAGCCCGGTTTACAGCCATAAAAACATATACATTCATTAAAATATCATATATCACAAATTACACATCAACTTTAAAATACACTAAATATAAAACTACAGTGGTCAGTCGTCCTAATAAGATGGATCTATATCCACTTCCATCCAGAGTCCTATGGTGTTGTCTCATTCCTCGAAATTTGCCATTGAGTAACCATTAGTAATTATGCCATATAGTAACAACCATATGCTTCACTGACTACCACATTATAGTAGTAAATATGTGTGAATGTGTTAGTTACTACAGTACATGGTGCAGCGATCCTTAGAAAACAGGCAAATCTTTATAGTCCTTGACTGTCACCATTGGCTATAATAGTTAGCTATGATGGCTAGAACTGATGGAAGGTGCAAGTTGGCAAATGCTTAATCTTGTAAGACTCAGAACTTTCATAATAATAGAGCAGAATAAGGAGAATGTCAGGCTTGAACTACAGCTACATTACATTTCATTCCGAGTTCTTTTTTGACTGCCATCTGTCCATCATCCACAGAGCCTGACTTGAGTTCATGTGTGCAGTCACCTTTCTCTTTGTGTATAGATATAGATATATACAAAATAATTGAGTAAACTGTGTTATAATGTCCTCACGTTGTTAAACCATGCCTTAGGAATCTGGGAACAAGAATTGGAACTTTGCTTCATCCTCTCAATAATTCCTTAGGAATGTTATTCAAATATGTTTAAGCCAGAATTCCCTATTTCATATCAAAAGAACTCAGATTTAAGCAGGCTGAGATTGAAATTCCAAATTGAGCATATGAGAGATGTATACTGAGATGTAATATTTGTTTTCTTAACCATAATTTAGGAAGCCAAGATAATTAATCCAAACTGGCCCAGTTTATGCTGAACCTTCTATATAAATGCTTGATGCAAAGTATTGTCCATAGAAATGTTCAATTTTGACTTCAGTGAGAAGTTCCCTTTTAAGAAAGGATCACGTTAGGATCTGAAAATCAGGCATCCTTTCTGTGTTGGTGGCTTGTATACCATATTAGACAAATTCTTTTAGTGTGTTGGCTAACTTTTTAGCCACCAGTATGATACTGCAGAGGTTGGCATTCAACTTTAGCAATGATTCATTTGGCACACAATTTCATTTTAAAAGGTCATATTTGCAGCCCATACATTCACTGATTCATGAAAAGAAAAGAGGGTATATATAAAGGTTTTTGCACAACCCACAGTCCTGGATTCCAGATAATGTTCAAATACTGAGTTATTTCTGCATGGCTTCAAGAAATTTTAACTGATCATTTTACCCTGGCAGACAATATCATACTTTGTATGTACTTTATGTGTTTTGTGTGGCACCATCATATGCTGCTCTGTTACACGCCCCTAGTCCATTATGGTGAGATATAAATAAAGTTGTTGTTGTTGTTGTTAATATTATTGTCTAACAGATGTTTCTTCTGTACTACATTCAAGTGATAGCTGGCTTACTATGACATGCAAACCAGAACATTTTGTTGTGTACTCAATATAAAGGCCACTTTTTCTAACTGCAAGGAGTAGAAGCTAGCTTTGAAAAAGAGTGGTGAGATTTTCTAAGATAGAATCATAAAATTGGAAGAAGGCACAAGGGCCATCTAATCCAACTCCTTGTCATGCAGGAATGACAAAGTTCTACTGAGAGATGGCCATCTATCCTCTGTTAAAAAACTTCTAGTGAAGGAGACTTCACCATTCTCCAAGGTGTCGTGTATGTCTAATAAATAGAAATTTTACTTTATTTGAATGGGCATGTGCAATGTTGACTACTTTGATAGCATGTTTGTAAGCATAAGAATGGTACTTTATTAAAAATGTCAAGAGATAATGCCAGAAGATCCAGTATTGCAATAATACTACAATAATGTGAAAAAAATGGTTTGAAAGACTTAACCATTCAGTTCGTAGTACACTTGTGCATTTGTACCTATTTTTTTCCTTTGAAACTTCTCTATTACAGATTTGCCATGGATGTTTACCTTTAATGTGAAGTTTTATCCTCCTGATCCTTCACAGTTAACAGAAGACCTCACCAGGTAGGCACAATTCTAAGCATTATGACTTAACTCTGAATCATTGGTCATGTGTTGTCATGCAAAAATCTGTAGAATCTCTAATTTCTGTAAAATCTCTGTAACTGGAAATAGTCTGGTTATGTTAATGTTCTTAGAGGTAGCAATATTAGGGTACATCCATACTATATAATTAAATGCAGTTTGACACCACTTTAACTGCCATAGCTCAATGCTATGGAATTGTGGGAGTTGTAATTTTACAAGGTCTTTAGCCTTCTCTGTCAAATAGTGCTGGTGCCTGGCAGAATTATAACTTCCATTATTCTGTAGCATTGAGCCATGGTGCTTAAAGTGATGCATTAATTCTGTAGTGTAATTGTACTCTTAGCCTCTTGTAGCATAAGAAGGAATGGAGAAGAAAAAACACAACAGCATTTTTAAAACTAACTGGTTTTTATTTTCACATTACCTTTCATTGATATAAATCCCCTTCTTCAGATGCATTACTGAGTGATATTAAGATCCCACATATAAAGCATATCTACATCGCTGTGGGAATGGGTAGAATGTAATAGGATCCAGAAAGATACAGCTCAGGTGCATAAAGTGCTACAGCTTTTTCAGATCTTTGCAGTGGCTAGTGTTTTTCGTTTGTTTGTTTGTTTTGGAGGTTTTTGTGTGTGTGTGTCAGGAGTGACTTGAGAAACTGCAAGTCGCTTCTGATGTGACAGAATTGACCATCTGCAAGGATGCTGCCCAAGGGACACCTGGATGTTTGATGTTTTGCCATCCTTGTGGGAGGCTTCCCTCATGTCCCAACATGGGAAGCTAGAGCTGAGACAGGAGCTCACCCCAATCCCTGGATTTGAACAGCCAACCTGTTGGTTGGCAGTCCTGCCAGCACAAGGGGTTTAACCCATTTTGCCACCAGGGGCTCCTGGTTAGTGTTGTTATGTGGAAGCAATTAATCTGTTTTCCAAAAGTCAGTTAATGCAGTTCAGAGAATATTCCTTTTGTTATATGTGCAGCAGCAATGATTCTTGTGTCAATATATAGTGTGTCATGAAGCCATTGACCATATATCTGCTAATGAATTAGAATTTGTGAATACTGTGTCCAGGCAAGTAGGAATGTATAGGGTACAATAACATCACTGACTTCATCCCATGCCAGCAATGCTCTTCTACTGCTTATATTGGACAAACAGGACTGTCTCTATGTTAGAGATTAATGGACACAAATCTGACATTAGAAACCAGTTGTAGAACATAGAATCATAGAGTTGGAAGAGACCTCATGGGCCATCCAGTCCAACCCCTTGCCAAGAAGCAGGAAAATTGCATTCAAAATACCCCTGACAGATGGCCATCCAGTTTCTATTTAAAAGCCTCCAAAGAAGAAGCCACCACCACACTCTGGGGCAGAGAGTTCCACTGCTGAACAGCCCTCACAGTCAGGAAGTTGTTCCTAATGTTCAGATGGAATCTCCTTTCTTGGAGTTTGAAGCCATTGTTCCGCATCCTAGTCTCCAGGGCAGCATAAAAGAGCTCCTCCTCCCTATGACTTCCTCTCACATACTTATACATGGCTATCATGTCTCCTCTCATTTCAGCCTTCCTGGACACAGTGTGATTTATAGTGCTCCTAGCTGACCTAAGCAATGATGAAGAATGTTGGGAATTGCAGTTTAATATCATCCTAAAGACATTACATTTTTTGCTCCTGTTTTAGATGAAGAAAGGTTCATGTAATTTTTTTATGGGAGTGGGCTGTAGTGTAGAAGGCAAAAGTAGGAACAGAATAAGAACATCGAGTCAATAGCAAATGTCCAAAAAACATAGGTCACTAGAAGGATAATTGAAGGGTGTAACATTTTCCTCATTGAAAGAATGCTCAATAAGAATATTTTGTTTTGAACTAAAATATATCCTCTTAGTTGGGAATACTTTGTCCTTGAAAAATATAAATGTGATATTGTTATGAATATCTTGATGCTTTGACGTTGGAACCACTATAATGTCCACTCCCCGTTTGGAAAAATATTCAATTTTTGACTTTCAACCAACTACTTTTATTCATAGAGCTAGTTTCTAGTCTCATCTGCTAGCAGCAGTCTTCTGAAACAGCAAATTCAGTTTCTGTCCCAATTTACCAAAATATAGGATGATAATATCCTTTAAGATTGTTACACTTTTTAATTTTTTCATGGTAAAGTCAACATGGTAATTTGCAGTTGTATTGGTAATGAATAATTTTAGATACATATTTCACGGCAGTATATTTTTGTTGTTACAGATTTGTGTCTACAATAATAAAACTGATTTGGTTCACTGTTTCCCCATGAAGCATGTATTGTTTTTGTAATTAACAATCAACGTAGAATATCTTCTTTCCAAATAGTGACTGTCATCATTTAGTGACTGTCATCAGTCTATTCTACAGGCTATCTTAAATCTTGTGCAAAGTAATATATGAGATGAACACGACTTATTTCTGTGAATATTTTAATTACATTTTTTTCTACTAGAGGTTAGAATATCTGTGACTTTAACATAATACACATAATTTTATATTATAACAAGGCACACTTAATATTGATTTTATTTATATTAACAACTCTATTTTTGAGTTTTTCAGGTTGCTGTTAATTGATTGAAACAGAGTCTTTGAATCCATTTGTTAGTCCCAGCTAGAGTAGACCCATTAAAGCATTGCTGACTTACCACAAAGCAATTGATTTATAGGGTGTACACTACTAAGTACTGTCAACTAGATGTATACTAAAATATGATTTTCACCTCCTTGAAAAAGTAAGATGTGTTTTATTTTATAGATTTTTTTAATGGTCTTTTAGGTACTTCCTATGTTTGCAGCTTCGTCAGGATATAGCTTCTGGCCGGCTACCATGTTCTTTTGTGACTCATGCTCTTCTTGGTTCATATACTCTGCAAGCCGAATTGGGTGACTATGATACAGAGGAGCACAACAGTGATTACATAGGGGATTTCCAATTTGCACCAAATCAGACAAAAGAGATGGAAGAGAAAGTAGTAGAGTTACACAAAACACATAGGTATGTCACTTTCCGAACATTTGAGTTGTGTTCACTTGTGGGGTAGTGGATTCATGTTGGAATGCTAATGTTTAGAATCTTTATTTTCATTATTTGCTTAATTTAGAACATCTGGAAAGTAAAAAAGCCAAGAGAGCTGAGGTGGGGAGCTATTGTTCTTAGTTAAAGAAATTATGCAAACTTTCCATGAAAATCAGTCAGAGGTGCATTAATTGACTTATGAAGCAAGGGTAGTAGTAAACTTATCAACAGTGGAAAAGTTCAAATAGAGTTTATGCTTCCAAATTAAAATCATATTCCTTTATCACATGTCCTCTAGGTATACTAGTTATGACTACAGAATTTCCATGTTATCTGCATGATTTTTTGCTTTTTACTGTGTCCTGATGGTAATATCCAAATGCATATGAGCAATTGACAATTTCTTTTGAATGAACAAGTTCTGAATGTAACTTAGCACAAACATTGTAAAAATGGTTATTAGGGAAGGATTAATTTGGCTTTAAGATAAAGTTTTAAAGTAATCTAGAAAATAATTCTGGCCTCTAACAGAACAGTTGCTTTTGTTAGCCAAAAGATTTATGAACAATTCGAATGCTACCCAGTTTGGATTCAACAATATTTCGCATGTCTATCTTCAGTTATCCTATGTTTTAATCCCAGTGTTTTCCCATGCAAACATGGATCAGTGGCTATTAGCTGTAAATACGTATGTTGCATTAAAATTAAAACAGCCACAGTTACATTTCATTGTGCAAGGTGACTTTGCAGAGATTGACCAATTCCAAGTAGAATGCTGGTCTAGGTCGATTTGATCTGATCAATCAAGACTTGTATTGTTGTACATATTAATTTTGTACTCGCTTTTCCCCTCTCTAAAATACTTCCAGAGGTCTGACTCCAGCACAGGCAGATTCCCAGTTCTTAGAAAATGCCAAGAGGCTTTCCATGTATGGAGTGGATTTACACCATGCTAAGGTATTGGTCAGCATTTCACTAGAGTGTGTATTTTATTTAGAAAATACACTTGCCCATGTATCCCAGCTGCCTTTTACCTAGTGTGTAGGCCCATTCAGTGTATGAGCTTCTTGATGCGACGTTTAAGGAGAAATGGGTTTTTAAAAAGTACTTGAGGGTATGTTGCAGTTCCAGAACACTGTATATTTTATGTTAACTTAGACCTTTGAGTATTATGCCTGTATTGAAAAGCCATGAAGGATGTACGAGGCTGGAGATTTTTATTTATTTATTTATTTATTTTAAAAAATTGTATGCCGACCTTCTCACCTCTCTTGAGGGACTCAGACTGGTTTCCAACCATAATATCACATACAGTCAATAAAACATTATATTTCATATTACAATAAAACAGTAAAACAGCAATTACATTCAATAAATACAATGGTCAGTCATCCCACTAAAATCGGTGTTCATCAGCCTCCATCCATATCTCAGAGTGTTGGCTCACTCGTCGAATGCCTGTCTCCATAACCACGTCTTCACCTGCTTCCTGAATGTCAGGATAGAAGAGGCGGTACTGATCTCCGGTGGGAGAGAGTTCCAGAGTCGAGGGGCCACCACTGAGAAGGCCCTGTCCTTCGTCCCTACCAGACGCACTTGCGAGGCTGGTGGGACCGAGAGCAGGGCCTCTCCAGATGATCTTAATAATCTTGATGGTTCATAGGGGAGAATACGTTCAGAGAGGTAAACAGGGCCGGAGTCGTTTAGGGCTTTATAGGTTAACACCAGCACTTTGAATTGTGCTTGGAAGCTAATTGGCAGCCAGTGGAGCTGGTGTAACAGCGGAGTGGTGTGCTCCCTGTACCCAGCACCTGTTAGTAGTCTGGCTGCTGAGCATTGGACTAACTGCAGCTTCCGGGCAGTCTTCAGAGGCAACCCCACGTAGAGAGCGTTGCAGTAATCTAAACGGGATGTAACCAAAGCGTGGACCACCGTGGCCAAGTCAGACTTCCCAAGGTACGGGCGCAGCTGGCGCACAAGTTTTAATTGTGCAAAAGCTCCCCTGACCACTGCCGGTGTCCTTTGCTCCTGCCACCTTCAACACATCTCCAATCCAAATTGCTGCTTCATCCATGAAGCATTCAAGGGCTGCAAAAGGCACCTTGTTCCAACCAATTTTATGGAGATGGGAAGCAAAAAAACAAAAACAAAGAGTGCATCAGTTCTTTGCATTGACTCTTTTCCATCAAATGAGTGATTGGAAAGAGGATAGCAGTAGATAAAGATGAGCGAAAGAATTTGATTGTGTCCTCTTTGTGTGAATACACAGCAGTGAGGAATCTGGAAAAAGATGCAGAGAAAAGATGAAATTTGTAGGGAGCAAATGGATTACAGCATTTCTAGATAAATAGTGAGTGAGGTTTTATATTTAAAATGTAATATATAATATATTTAGGGTGGTTCTGAACCGACCAGCCTGGAAGTAAAATTAGTCTTTCCATAAATAGTGGTTTCTTTATAACTTGAGGATTTTTCCTATGCAGAAATGTATGTATTGTAAATTCAGTGACATTTTTTAAAAAACCAGAATGGCCTCTTTATGACCTTTTTAGCTTTTCAGAATGCAAAACATTTGAGTGGAGCTGAATTGAAAAATATTTTGAAGCTGTCAGTTGAAAGGAGGAAAGAAATTTTGAGGAGAGGGAGTGAAGTTGCTCAAGCTGTTAATACTAAAATAATTAGGAAGGCAACTAGGGAAGCGCTATCAACGTGTTTAGACAGGTATTAAGTAAAATAATTAAACACATGAGTGGAAATAACACAAAATGCATTTGACTGAGCCGTAAGTTTTCACTAGTTTTGAACTTACTGTACCTGACAAACACAGATACAAACTTCAAGCACAGAGAGAAGCTCACATGTTGACTTAATTACATCCATCCCTCATCCACATCAGCTCACAGCTTAGGTATGACTGCATCTGAGGGATATCTCTGTAAAAAGTGTGCAGTATGTACCTAGGAATAAAATGGGAGTTGCTTCTAAGTATGTCTGCAGGATTACTTCAGAAAACTCTAGATACTAATCATTGGAGCATAATAGAGTGCAATGCGGTTTCTCTGTGTTTCCTTACTTTTAATTTCAAGATTTCTATTTCATTTTGCAATATTGATCTTTTCTTTTCTGCTTTTTTTGTTCTTTGGATTTTTATCTCTGTTTTCTGTTGGTTGCATTTTTTTCCCTATGCCTCTTTAAAAGATAGAATGCCCTCTCTTACTTGCACCTTTATCAGTTCAGTGATCCTTGAGACTCTTTTCTGGGCCAGTCCTATGCACTATTTATAGCTAAGTATATTATGTTGTTCTTGTAGTGCTTTTATACTCATGCTCTCTTAGTTTTCTACTCTGTTTCTCTTCTCTGTTGCCAATAGATCTGCTTGTTTATTTGCTATTTTTCTATTTTACTTCTCATTTCTTCTTCTTTCAAAACTGATTGTTAGCTTGCCTTCATCTTTTACAAATACATTTTGATTACAGTCTTATACCTAGCTCATCATAAGTTATGACATTTAATTTACTATTTGTACATTTTTCATTTTATATAAAATCCTCTAATTTGTGATATTATTGTGTCTCCACTTCTGCTTCTACAGTCTTCTGTTTTTAAGATCTGCTTCTCCCCTCATTTTTCATGCAAATTGTGTTTATTTTTAATATACTGTTCTGCAATCTTCTTTGATAATTTTCCCTCAGATACTCCTATAACAAGAAATTTGAAATCATTTTCACAATTCTCTTTTTAGGATTCTGAAGCTGTGGACATCATGCTTGGAGTGTGTGCCAATGGGCTACTCATTTACAAAGACAGACTCCGAATCAACCGTTTTGCATGGCCCAAAATTTTGAAGATCTCTTATAAACGCAGTAATTTTTATATTAAAGTCAGACCAACCGAGGTAATCTTTTGGCTTTCATAATTCACATCTAAGAAGATGTATGAACATGTGGTCGACTCTTTCAATACCTCATGTTGTGAATAATATAAAGCATGGGTGGGGAATCTTTGGCCTTCCAATATGTTTTAGACCAGGGGTTCTCAAACCTTTTCAGCCACAGAGCTCTTTTTGAAGCAAAATTTTCTTGTGGAGCCCCCCAAAAGTTATTATATTATATTACATTACATTACATTATATATCAAGCATGGGCAGCATAAACTGTATTGTAGAAGGCTTTCATGGCCAGAATCGCTGGGTTGTTGTAGGTTTCTCGGGTTGTATGGCCATGTTCTAGAAGCATTGCTTCTAGAACATGCCCGTACAACCTGAAAAACCTACAACAACCCAACATAAACTGTTCTTTTGAACAACATAAACATAAATAAACTGAGTATTTCAGTGGAAGACTTCAGGGACCACTCAGTCCAACCCCCTTCTGCCATGCAGGAAAAGCACAATCAAAGCATTATCTCAGCGGTGGGAGGGAAGGAAGCAAAGAAGGCAAAGAAAAAAAAGGGGTTTTGGCAGCAAGGGAGATTTGTGGCACCAAGGGAGGTGAGAAAGGCTTGTGGCACCAAGGGAGGTGAGGGAAAAAAGGCTTTTGCGGGTGAGAGGCATGGGAAGGAGAAGGGGCAGGAAAGAGGAGGGAAAGCTTGGAGGGGGAGGGAGGAGGGAACCATAATGCCCCTCAGTATGCTTCATGGAGCCTTGCTGTTTTAAACTATAGACTTACACAAATCCTTACCAGGGATCTGAATTTTAAATCCAAAAAGCCAAAGGTCCAAAAGGCTATCTATGGCCAATGTAAGAATATACAGTATAGCTTTGTGGTACATACCATTTTGTTTCCAGTATTATAAATCCCCTACACTGAATCCGAGGGTCCTGAAAAATATGTGTAGTAGCCCATCTAGTGGCTGGTTTAGACATTTTCATGGCATGAAAATGGTTGAAGATGCTACACAGTTTCAAATATTCAGTCAAGATTTAACTATTTAAAAATAAAAAGCATATCCATCTCATTAGTATGTAAATTAGCTTTCATCTAATTTACAGTGTGTGGAAAAGTTTAAGAAGCACTGATATAAATTATTACAATCCCAATATGCTAGCAGTGTTTCTGATGAATAAACAAATAATTACCTGGCAGGCTGGGACAGTCTTAAAGCAGCTATTATGCAGCTCTAGCTTGACGGAGTGATTTATATATACACACGTGTGTGTATTACAGAGCTTGTCGTATATACTCATGTATAAGTTTAACAATTTTAAGTCAAAAAATCAACCCCCCAAGACTAGATCAACTTATTCATAGGTTATTTATGGGGCAAAAGTGAGTACTGTACCTTATTTATTTATTTATTTATTTACTTTGCTTGTATACCGCACTATCTCAGCCCGTAGGCGACTCAGTGCGGTTCACAGCCAGGACAATATACAAGGTGCACAACATTAGCATTTAAAACAGTAACTAAATCAACTACATCAATATAACAATACAACAGAACATCAATATAGCATCTATACATCTATATAACTAATCCATCACGTCTCAACAGTAAAATCATAATCCGATCTCCTCGTCCATTATTCCAAGTTCCAAGATCAATCAGTTGGTTGCACTGCTTAATTAAACGCCTGTTCAAAGAGCCAGGTCTTTACTCTTCTCCTGAACGCCAGCAGAGAGGGGGCCAATCTAATGTCTGCGGGAAGGGCGTTCCACAGCCGGGGGGCCACCACTGAGAAGGCCTTGTCTCTCGTCCCCGCCAGCCGTGCTTGTGAGGCTGGCGGGATCGAGAGCAGGGCCTCCCCGGACGATCTTAATGTCCTAACTGGTTCATAGGGGGTGATGCGTTCGGACAGATAGGTCGGGCCAGAACCGTTTAGGGCTTTAAAGGCTAAAGCCAGCACTTTGAATTGTGCCCGGTAGCAAATTGGCAGCCAGTGGAGCTGGCGCAGCAGAGGAGTGGTGTGCTCCCTGAGTGCCGCTCCTGTTAACAACCTGGCTGCCGATCGTTGGACCATTTGTAGCTTCCGAGCAGTCTTCATAGGCAACCCCACGTAGAGAGCGTTGCAGTAGTCTATACGGGATGTAACCAGTGCGTGGACTACTGTGGCCAAATCAGACTTCCCAAGATACGGGCGCAGCTGGCACACAAGTTTTAATTGTGCGAATGCTCCCCTGGTCACCGCCGAAACCTGGGGTTCCAGGCTCAGCGATGAATCCAGGATCACACCCAAGCTGCGAACCTGCGTCTTCAGGGGGAGTGTAACCCCGTCCAACACAGGCTGTAACCCTATACCCTGTTCGGCCTTACGACTGACCAGGAGTACCTCTGTCTTGCCTGGATTCAATTTCAATTTGTTCGCCCTCATCCAGACCGTTACAGCGGCCAAACACCGGTTCGGGACTTTGACAGCCTCCTTAGTAGCAGGTGGAAAGGAGTGACAGAGTTGGACATCATCTGCGTACAGGTGACACCGTACCCCGAAACTCCGGATGATCTCACCCAACGGCTTCATGTAGATGTTAAACAACATAGGAGACAAGATGGAACCCTAAGGAACCCCACAAGACAATGGTTGTGAGGTAGAACAGGTGTCTCCCAATAACACCTTCTGAGATCGACCCTCTAGGAAGACCACTGCAGAACATTTCCTCCAAGGCCCATTCCCGCGAGGCGTCCCAGAAGGATACCGTGGTTGACGGTATCGAAGGCCGCTGAGAGGTCCAGCAGAACCAACAGGGACACACTTCCCCTGTCGAGCTCCCGGCGTAGATCATCCACTAAGGCGACCAAGACTGTCTCGGTTCCATGTCCCGGCCTAAAGCCAGACTGCGCCGGATCCAGATAATCCGTGTCGTCCAAGAATACCTGGAGTTGTGAAGCCACCACACGTTCCAGGACTTTGCCCAAAAAGGGGAGATTGGAAACTGGCCGAAAGTTGTCGAATTGAGTGGGGTCTAGTGATGGTTTTTTCAACAGCGGTTTTATTATAGCTTGTTTTAAGCTCGCTGGAGGCATTAACCACCACCGTTACCCACTCGGCCAATCCCCCTCTGGCTTGCTTCAGAAGCCAGGATGGACAGGGGTCTAGGAGGCATGTGGTAGGCCTCATTCCTCCAAGTATCTTGTCCACATCCTCGGGTTTCACCAATTGAAATGAATCCATCAAAACCGGGCAAGCAGATGCTCCAGTTACATCCTCAGAGACTGCCGTTAATATGGCATCCAGCCCAGAACGAATCAAAGTGACTTTGTCTGCAAAGAACCGAGCAAAAGCTTCGCAGCGAGCTACCGAATTGTCAGGGCTCCCATACTGGGTGGTGGGATTTAAAAGGCCTCTGACAACTCGGAACAGCTCCGCCGGACGGTTCTTCGCAGACGCAATAGTGGCTGCGAAGAAAACTTTCTTTGCGGCCTTTATTGGCACAGCATATGCCCTTAAAAAGGACACAAACCGTGTTCGATTTGGCTCGCTCGGATCCGAACGCCACGTGCTCTCTAGTTCCCTCTTCCTTCGCTTCATCGCTGCCAGCTCCTCGTTGAACCAAGGGGCTGGTTTAGCTCAGCTACTTGAGAGGGGACATTCTGGAGCAATCGTGTCTATTGCCCTAGTCATCTCCCTATTCCAGAGAGTGACCAGGGCATCAACAGGATCACCAACCGAGGTGGCGGGAAACTCCCCAAGAGCCATCAGGAATCCGTCCGGATCCATAAGCCTCCTGGGGCGGACCAACTTAATGGGTCCCCCACCTCTGCAGAGGTTAGGGGGTGCAGTGAGCCTAAATCTGACCAGGTGATGGTCGGTCCATGGCAACGGAGAGATAGACAACTCCTCAACACCGCCACCATGCTCCCATCCCTGGCAGAAAACCAAATCCAACGTGTGTCCAGCACTGTGAGTGGGGCCAGATACCCGTTGGGACAGCCCCATGGTTGCCATGGAAGACATGAAGTCCTGAGCCGCTCCTACTAGGGTAGCCTCGGCGTGAACATTGAAGTCCCCCAGTACAAGAAGCCGTTGGGACTCCAATGCCAAGCTTGAGACCACCCCCGCTAGCTCAGGTAGGGAGACCGTAGTGCAGCGAGGTGGGCGGTACACTAACAGAATCCCTATTCTGTCCCGGTCACCCACCCTCAGGTGGACACATTCATAATTGGTTGACTGCGGGATGGGGCTCCTGGTCAGAGGGATGGTATTTCTATAGACCACTGCAACCCCGCCTCCCTGCCCTCCGGATCTTGGTTGGTGCTTTACGGAGAACCCTGGTGGACAGAGCTGGGTTAAATTTACACCTCCCGCTTCATCCAGCCAGGTCTCCGTGATGCACGCCAGATCTGCCCACTCATCCAGGATCAATTCCTGGATAAAAGTTGTTTTTCTGTTGACAGATCTGGCATTCAACAGCACCACCTTCAGTCCGGAGGGACCGCCAACCTGGGTACACCGACTTACCATGTCAGGAGACCGATTTATGGTTACTAAATTACCAGAGTCCCTAGGCCGAATTAAAGGTCTCCCTTTCCTGCATCTCCCCCTCCCCATTATGGTGACTATGGGGGCCCCTCGGCTGTCGGGACACCCTCCCTCCTCCATGTCGCACTCAACAATTATTAGATTTTTAACCCATGGTTTATATCCAGTAGTATAAATTGTTAGAGTTTCCACTTGCCGTAATCCACCCCCCCCCCCAGTCATTTCCCACTCCCGCTCTATAGTATATGACTTTCTCCGGTCCACTCCACCCCTTATCACTTCCCCAATCAATTAAAAATACACTTAACAAATGCCAAGGAACAAGGAGCTGCATGGGTGGTAAATATTAACACAAGATCCTTGAGAATTCGTAAAGTGCTAACAGATGTAAAGTGCAATAGTCAAGTTGTTAAAGTGCGATGGAGTTTAGATCTATCAATAATTTCAATATCTAAAGTGCTAGGTATAATATGGCAAGGCGTTGGTCGACCGAGGTAGCTGTTGTTAAGCCAAAAGAACTAAGTGCCGTAATTAGGCAAAGTGCTGTAGTTGGACCAAAATTAGCAGCACTCCACTAACGGGGAGTAAGTTAAAGTGCTGTAGTAGGGCGGGTTAGCAGCACACTTTACTATGGAGGTAGTGGATTAAAGTGCAGACATTGGGCAGGTTAACAGCAGCTGGTACAATCTATTAGCAGTGCAATTACCTCTTATTAACAACAAAAAGGGGAATCCTTTTCTTTGAGTAAAGTGGTAAAAGGCAAGAACTTAGGCCGTGTCAGGAAAACCTAGAAGAAACACTGATTTCTTCTACTCTTTCAAATGTGGTGCCACTTCTAGCCTTTTGGAGCGCCTAGGCAAGTAAATAGTGATAGCGAACAAAGATAGCATGAGGGAGCATTGGATTCTTTTCCTGCTTACTAGGTAGTCTCAAAATGTTAGTGATCATAGATAGTCTTGCTATTTATATACTTCCATTGTTTAAAAAAATAGATTACATCTCATTGCCATGCATTTTTAATGCCAATGCAAACTGTACTTAAAGTTGCAAATGAAAGTTGCAAACATTGATGAACGATGTAATGTACTTTGCCACAATCTAAATATGTTATATATGCATTATGATAAGAACTACACAAATAGCCATGATATTCTAAATTTTTGTTGCACCAAATCCTACTGTCATAGTAAGCCACCTTTTATTGAAATGACTTACCTCTTTGAGCTTTTGGCTATTGCTTTTAATTAGGATTAATATTTTCAGATACTGCAAAGCTTTCAGTGTATAAGCAGAAAAAAGATACACACTTGTTCAACAAGAGTGTCAGCCTACCAAATAGTAATTTTTAACATCACAATCTTCATTATGTTTGAATTCTGTCTGGTGAATTCCCTTACAGATATGTTTGGGATCACAGGTTTTTAAATGTATTTTTTATTTCTAATGTTTTATTATAAAAGGAGATTGATACAAGGGAACAATACTTCCAAAACTGCTCTTTCTTGAATGTGGCACTTATAAAATAAAATGGTAATTTGTAGCTAAAGCAGTAATAGCTTCTAACCATTGGAAAGCGATTCTTTACTTCTCCAATTTTGTAGTATAATTGTTTTGCAATAAAAAAAATGCAGAATCCAACCATTGGATTCTGTGGCAGGAATTAATTTACAAGACCATATGCATTTACCAAATATTTTTACAGTATAAAATTAATGTATATCTGCTCATCCACAACCCCAATGTTTTGGATCAAATGTCATTTTAGGTCCAAACAAGTTTTAAATATTGAAGACAATTTTGTATTGGTTAATTTGCACAGAACAAACAAATTCTTTGTTTCACTAAACTATGACAAGCATTTATGAATGAGGCTTGTTGACTTTAATATATTAAGACCTATGATTAATATTTGTAACTCTTCATAAATGACTGAGGTAAGAACTGGTGATGAAGATGTAAGCAAAATGTGCTGCAGTAGTAAATATTGCTACAGTACACCAGATAAATAGATAATATGGTGGAATTCTTGGCATGGTTCAGTCACTTCATCCAAGCTATCAATCCCACATTTAATCAATTGTCAGAATTATCCTATAGATTGGTATAGCATAATCAAATTTGATATGGATAAAATTTTAAATGATAATTTTCAACCTGTATTTGACAGGTAATCATAATAATAATAAAAGCTTGCAGAATTGAATTTACTTCTGAATAAATATGCCTTTTTTCTTCCCCTGCTTCATACCAAATATATTGTTTAGAATTCTTGTACTGCAAATAGGCCAGAAATGGAAATGTTTTTCAGTGCTTCTACTCCTAAGTAATAAGAAATGTATTATTTTAAATGACTTCATTTCCAGATTTTTAGCCTAGCCAATACTGAACCTTTCTCAAATCATTTTAATCTTGATGCATGTCATCTTTCTAGTTGGAACAGTTTGAGAGTACTATTGGATTTAAACTGCCAAACCATCGCGCTGCAAAGAGATTATGGAAGGTCTGTGTGGAGCATCATACATTTTATAGGTAAAGACTTTATGTTCTTTAGCCATTGGTTACAGGGTCCCCACATGTTTTATCCTTAAAGGAAAATACGTTTTTGAAAGATAATATTTAGTAGACATGGACCCAATTACTGTTTAATTCATGTTTTCATATCGTTTTGTTCATTCGGAATGCACGAAATGGTACACCCCCCTCTGGCATGGAAATATCAGTAAAATGAAAGGAAAGTGGGAACAGTAACCATTTGATTGGCTGATTTTCAGTGTGTTCGGCTGCAGGCCTTGGCAGGCCCTCTTACTCAGCGCTCAGCATGCTTGGATGTAGGTCCTGGCAGGGCCTACAGCCAAACGGCAAGCACCTCTTATTCAGCACTTAGTGCGCTCGGATGTAGGCCCTGGCAGGTGCTGGTGTTTTGCCAGCAATGGGCCAAAATATTTGGGGGGTGGGTGGGTTTAGACCTTGGATGAAAAAGCGCATTTGGAAAAACGTCTGTTTTCAGGAGAGGTGCTCGAAAACGAAAACAGGGCCTTATGAATGAGTACAAACTGGAACGGATAGTGACTCTGTAAAAATGCACAAGACTAATACTTTGATCATAGGGAGACAGCTTAAGCATTCTTTCTCCTGTTGCTCTTGAACAAAACTCTGCAGTTACTTCATTTCTGTCATTTGAATTGTTTGTGCCACACATTTTAAAAAGTATTTTATAATAACTTTGTTTTGAAATGTATTTCCCCTCAAATTTCAAGGCATCTTTCCTTATTAAAATGATCTCCGCTTCTTCTGCTAGTACCAGTACTCAAAATAACTTTGAATTTATGTTCATTATTATCCTGTGTTAGAAATACTGTCTGAACATTGTCTGCCTGCATCAAAAGTGAAGTTCTTTTCCTGTCCTTTACCTTGTAATGACTTTCTGAGTCTTGTTACAAGGGAGTTTTTTATTCACACCCTAGCTTTGAAAGCATACATGAGAAAAAAAAACCATATACAGACAACAAGTACAAGGAATGTCTTGTACAAACCCTGCAGAAAAGGATGTTATATTCAGAAATTTCAACAGTATAAATTATAATTCTGTTTGATACTTCATATGTTATCAAATATGTCTAGGTATAAAAATGACAGGTACAACCATGTACTACATTTTCTTTTGTTCTGATAACCCATTGGATGTTTTCCAGTATGAAAAGGTGACTATCAGGTATAGTCCTGAAATACCTCTGAATAGAAATATTAGTAAAAAATTCAGTTTTAAGAACCAGAGTCAATTACCTTAACTCAATATAAAAGGAATCATACCCTTCTCTGAGTAGAGTGGCAAAAATTTAGACTGTCATGGGAGAACCAAAAAAAAAAGCACCAAGTCTTTTACTCTCTCTGCTGTGGCAATGCTTCTGAACTTTTTGAATGCCTAGACGAGGCAATGGTAAACTTGTGCAGGGCCAATTTAGATTTTCCCCCTCTGTGTAATCACACTTGATTTGCCCTCAAACCTGCAGTCAACTTACACATGAGGTTGACTTATACATGAGTATATGTAGTATGTTTTCTTTTGGGGATTGCAGACTTTTATCACCAGAACAACCTGCAAAGGCCAAATTCCTGACATTGGGGTCCAAGTTCCGCTACAGTGGCCGTACCCAAGCGCAGACACGACAGGCAAGCAATCTCATAGACAGACCCGCTCCATACTTTGAAAGGACCTCCAGCAAACGTGTTTCAAGGAGTCTTGATGGTGGTAAGGATATGACCAAAACCCATAACCTGCCTATTACATGAAGAAATGACTGTAATGACTGTAATGACTTCTATATCTGTTTTGTTTATCATGGTGAAATTCTATACTTTAATTAGTTGTTAGTGGTATACCACCAATAAATACAATGATTTGGATTTGAAAATCCATGAACAAAAGGAAAACAGCCATAGTTCTTTTTGGTAAAAACTTGCATAATTTTTCCAAGCATTTTTACACAATAGGTTATAAAACAATCCTCGTCCTTCTGCCTGTACAAGCTGTACAATTCCTTAGAGAAGCAGAATAACTTCTATCATTTGTAATAGTGCTTGCATATGTAACTTATGATTGCTCTCATTAGTTCTTATGGATGTTACGCTGTGCCTTTGACTAGGCAGTGCCAAAGAATTGGCCAGTGTTAACTAAGTTTCCGGCACTTTAGCATGACCCTCCGCTCTATAATTATGAGATTTTAACGTCCAAGAACACTATTCTCCCAGCCGTGCCTTATTGAATTTTGTACTTTCCCATAGCTCTATCTAGGAATTTTGCACAAACTCAGAGCCCTCTGAGCTCTGCACTTTATTGCTCAGCATGGTACTGTTTTGTGATGTTATGTTTTATTGTGATACGTTTTTATTTTGTTTTGATTTGATTGATGGTTTTAACTCCGTGTTCTTTGGGCTTGTCCCTTTGTAAGCCGCCCCGAGTCCCCTTGGGGAGATGGAGGCTGGGTATAAAAATAAACTACTTCTTCTTATCATCATCATCACCGTACTCTGGAAGTGAGTACTAGGTTTTGTAGTAATGCTGAGGACGCTGACAATATTTTCATTCTTGCAACGGTACAAAGCCGCTACATCACAATTACAATAATATAATCACAATCATCATCATCATCATTTAATAACTTATTAATCGCCCTCCATCCGAGAATGCTCTAGGCGATTTACAGCTAAATTATAAAAGATAAAATACATACATACAAAAATTAACAGAGATCGAATGCTCTAGTAAAAAGCCAGGTCTTAAGTGCAAGAGTAAAAGACCCTAAGTCACGCATGGCTCTCATGTAGGGCGACAAGGAATTCCACAAGGCAGGGGCAGAAATAGAAAAAATACATAAGCAATCATTAAAATCAATCCATATAGCATTAATTAAAACAATAAAACAAAATCTTTATGACTTAACATGAGTAGGGAATTATGGTATTAAAAGTGCATAGGTTTTCCCTTGACATTAAGTCTAGCCGTGTCCGACTCTGGGGGGTGGTGGTGCTTATCTCCATTTCTAAGCCGAAGAGCCAGCGTTGTCCCTAGACGCCTCTGAGGTCATGTGGCTGGCATGACTGAATGGAGCGATGTTACCTTCCCACCAGAGCAGTACCTATTAATCTACTCACATTTGCATGTTTTTGAGCTCCTAGCTTGGCAGAAGCTGGGGCTAACAGCAGAAGCTCACCCTGCTCCCCGGATTTGAACTGCTTAACTTTCAGTCAGCAAGTTCAGCAGCTCAGCGGTTTAACCCACTGTGCCACCAAGGGCTCCTAAAAGTGCATAGTGGGGCATAATTTAATTATTAGAAAGAGTTTGATATGAAATATGTCCTGAAACCTTTACCTCTTCCTCCTTGATTACTTTTTTGGTCTTAGGGCCTATCCTCCTGGCAAGTACTGCATAAGTATTGTCAGTATAATAACTGAATATTGCTCTGTAGTCTTATTTCCTTATACATGAATTTATACAATACCTCTAGTACTATTCATGTTCTTATTCCATTGCTTGTCACTGTTGAACTTCAATACCTTACAAATGTAATTATGTTATATAATGATCATAGCAATACTTTATGCAAACATTTTGTTCTGAAGTATAATTTTTACCTTTCCAATTTGGTATTTTCCTCAATCCCTTATTGGTATTTCTTGTATCCAGTTACTTTTTGCTATCCTGACTAAATATTTTTTTTAAAAAAAACCCCAGAATATTTCTAAAAAATATTTAGAATTTACCACATAAAGTTCAAAGTACTATGATATAAATAGCTGAGCTAAACAAACCTTTTCTTGTAGCTCCATTAGGTGTCACAGACCAGAGCATGCTAAGGGACATCTCTGCCTCAGTAGTAGTATCTGCTGGTGATAAGATCACTGAAGCAACTGGACAAGCCAAAGTAAAAGTTGGAGAAGGTACAGATGTGGATGGAGGTATAACGAAAATGCCACAATTAGAAGATGGAAAGGTATGGAAGTTGAAGATTGTCCTTTTTGTAGAAGTATAGGTTTTGGAAATTTTACTCAACAAAAGTGCCACATGAACTGTAGTGGAGCTGTGCTAGGGCTTGTAATGTTACGGGAGTTTTTAATCCAGTGGATGACTTACCCATATGTGAGCAGAGCAGAAGTACAAACCAGGAAGAAATTGAGAACAAACCTTCAACTTTTGAAAGAGGGCAGGTACATTCCGATTCATCTTTCCATGGTAACATCCAGTATTGTGTGAGCAGAAGGAGTTCCAGAAGACTAAACTGTGTGCCTTCTCCTTATCCCAATAGGCAACAGAAGATGAACTTCTGGCATTGGGGATTGAGAAGAAAAATCAAACAGACACATTTTCCTTGGGCTGAACTTCCATTTATGTAAATTAGAGTGGGCATAGTGGAAGACTGGGGGCTGCATTAGCCCCCTCGCAGATCTGCTCCCTCAAAAAACATTGCAGCATTTTGGGGTTCAAAAAAGACCTCACCTGGGTGTACATTAGTCTAGAGGGGAGGGCTGCAAAATGTGAAGAAACTGCACCCTATACCCCAAGTGAACACTTTGTAGCATTTCAGACCAAAAAAAAAAAAGGTTTTTTTGCAAAAATTGCTTTTTACTCCTCGGAACACAAGAGGCCTCCAAATGTGGTGGAAATAACCTGCACATGCTCTAGAGCAGATTTTGGGAGCATTGTGGAGGGATTTTTAAAACAAATAATTTTAATGAGAGTTTTAAATAATTAAATATTATAGAGATTTGAAATACTGTAGAAAAGAAAGAAAACAAAAATACAACACAATAAAAGTTCAAGAATTCTGACCTTTCTCTTATCAAACCAGACAATTTGTCAATTTCTGCTAAACCTTTCAATTTCATCAACCATTCCTCCACAGTAGATACAACTAAATTCTTCCATCCTTGTGCATATAGCAATCTGTTGCTGTGGTCATATATTGATGCCAACTTGTATGACTTTCCAGCCGCATCTCCCATCAATCCCAAAAGAAAAAAAAAGTACCAGTTCTAATTGAAGATTAATAAATAAATAAATAGGATTAATCTTTAAATTTTTCTGTATCATTACACGTATTTGAATCCAATTTCTTTTAGCTTTTTCACACATCCGCCGCATATGATAAAATATACAGCTTGGGTAACATAATCAGAAACCAAAGGCTTTAATAAAACACATTATTTTAACTTGACACTGGTTTGCTCCTTTTGCCAATGTGAAATTAAATCATCTTCAGTGTGAAGCTGACATCAGAGAGAGGGAGGGAAACAGTGCACCCTTCTCTAGTTGTGGGGCAAATTTGTGTTGCCTACACATTGTGGAGGAACTTATTTGATAATAAGCTGAGGAGTAGACTTGATACAGACATTTGTTAAGTGTCTGCATCCATTTCCATGCAATTATGTGAGATAATAAAATTAATTTGCATCTTTGATTTATCATTATAACAGTCATAGTTTTGCTGCCTATATTTTATACTAGACAACTGTTTCTGTATTGTTCTGTCAGTGTTTGTTTAAAGGCAGTCACAGTTAGTTGTGACACACATTTCATATTGGCTTTTAGAATAATCTGCTGTAAGTATAAACAAATCAGATTCAATTTAGAATGCATATTTCAAGCTACGCCAATTCAGAAATGTGAACACGTGTATTTGTTTTTATTTCTGTCTTGTCAAACTATAAAATACACTAATTCCAGTATATTCTGGAACACAAAGCATATGAAATCACATATAAGAAGCATTAACACCTAGAAATCTCATATAATCTTTCATTTAGGTTGTAATCCATTGGATAATCTGTAGAACACTGGTATTTGTAGTGCAACAGCTAGGAATTTATATGACTAAAGGTCCAACAGTCCTGCAATTCTGATTTTTAAATAGTGGTCATTTCTTGGAATGGTGTTTCCCAGAGAAAATAATGGTGAAAAGCTTGTTGGAACTGCTATTTTCCTCATTCTACTATCCCTCTTGCCCTTCTTCTGTTAAAGCTTTGACTATCTGTCTCCTTCTTTCTGTTTTAACTGCACCACTGCAATCCCAAACTACAGAGCTCTTCATGGCTTTACACTGAGGCAACAAAGAACTGGTTGAGCTTGTATAATCCAGATATCTGGATTATAGATTCACTGATAAGAAAACAAATGGGGTTTATGAATGTTTGTGACATCCATGTTGTAACGGTAGTGCTGTCCCTACTTTGGGGTAAATGTTCTCACTAACAAGTTTCTTTTCCCCCCTCTCTTGTACATTCCTTTTGCCCACAAATGTACATTTATTTCATGGTCTCATCTGCATGTGTGGTTGGATTTTCTTTCCTCTTTCCCTGCTTCCTCTGCATCCTCCACCAGACTGTTTACACACATCAGCTTTCACCCCTCATTTATCACCTTTCATCCCATTCCCCAAACTTACCTGCTATCCCTGAAAAAGATGTTCTTTCAGACATTTCAGAGCATGATAACCTTGGTAAACCTGTGTACACACCCTCAGACAGCACAAACTGCAGTCCTGTGAAAGAAGCATTAGCCTGTGATAGAAATGAAGAGAAATTCCCAGCTAAGAGTTCGGAACCTGTGAATCTTTTGATGACTGGTCATTATCTTCCTCTTGCAATAGAAAGAGGAGCTGATAAAAATGCTGATTATGATGATACCTTGCCAGGAGTTCCATTTAACCTAAGCAAATGTCTTCCTTTCAGTTTCCCTTCAGTGCTTGATGAGGATGGTTACATTAGCTTTCCTAGCCTTCCAGAGGTTTGCATCTCTTTCCTCCCTCCTGGCCTTCAGCACTATGTCCCCATCACTTCCCCCTCCTTCCTCCCTTCTTTCCTTCTCACCTTTGTGCTGCTTCTATCTGCTTTCCAGTCTGTTCCTTTTGCTCTCACATTCTCCCTTCCTGTCGCTCTGTCCCTCTGCTACCTGGAGCCTAAGGCAACTTCTCTGAGCACCTCTAATGACACTGCCCAAAAAGACAAAGCTGAGGAAGAGGAGGTGTGTAATTTTGTTGCCTAAATGTCACTTGCATTGTAGAATTCTTTTTGTGCGCTGAGAGGTAAATTTAAACATGTACTTCCAACATTACAATTTAGCCTTTCTGTTCTCATAAAAGAAAAAAAAAACCCTTCCATGGATATCTCTCCTAATGAATTCTACACTATTTTTCCACACACACAAATGCAATTACAGCTTTATCTATATGATGCTGTATTTCTATTGTATTCTAAAATTTATTTTAAAAATGATGTTAGGTAGAGTTTATACATAAGACCCCCACCCACCTGGAAATAGGGAGCTTGTGGATATTGTATGAATGAATGCCGGTGTACTGTATTGCCACCCATGGGGGTGGGAGTGTTATAACATGCTCATAGCAAATAGCCGTGCATTTACAAGTCCCCCCTGTGGAGATGCTGTTCCTTAAAAACATTTCTGTTCCTGAAACTACTGTATTCATGTATCCCTAGAGGTGATCAGCTAAATATCGTTTGTATCATTTCACGTATTACTTTGAAACCTTGTTTGACGACCTTTGGCTATCTTTGAAATATTTTCCTAATTACCTTTCTTAAGTGCACATACTATCTTTAGTCTTTTTCTAGTCTTATAAGATCCTATCTGCCTATAATTATACCCAGAGGTAACTTGTTGTGAGACAAAACTCTAGGTTCAAGGATTCCTTTCTCACATCTTCTCCAGTAATTCTATAAGGAGGAAATTGGAAGCTTTTGCTTTAGGCTTGTTGGGACATGGGAATCTAACAACATCTGGAGGAGTTTACATTTCCTAGCTTTCTTAAAGAAAAAGATAAGCTGGTTTGTCTCTATAAATCACTAGTCCATTTTGGAGTTCAGTTGTAGCCTTCATTATGGCTAACAGAATTTGGAAGCAAAGGCTTCTGTTCTCTTTATAGCCATGCCAATGTGTGAGAGGGCAGGAGAGAGCATACAGCTTAAATGTTGTTCATAAAATAATATCTCATTGTGTTGTCGAAGGCTTTTATGGCTGGAATCACTGAGTTGCTGTGAGTTTTCTGGGCTTTCTGACCATATTCCAAAAGCATTCCTGACGTTTCACCCACATCTATGGCAGGCATCCTCAGAGGTTGTGAGATATGTTGGAAACTAGGCAAGTGAGGTTTATATATCTGTGGAATGTCCAGGGTGGGAGAAAGAACTCTTGTCTGAGGCGAAGCAAGTATGAATGCTGCAATTGGCCACCTTGATTAGCATTGAATGACTTTGCAGCTTCAAAAACTGGCAGATTCCTGCCTGGGGGAATCCTTTGTTTATCATTATTTATTATTATTTATTTATTTATTTGGGGTTCTTGTACCCCGTCCTTCTCACCCCAGCTGTCAAAGCCATTTTTGTGGAACTCGTTTCCCATCTACTCTGGCATATGTTGTGCTTCCTAAATCTCTTAAGAAGTCTCTTCTATCTTGTTTGAACAAAAACCTATTTTTTTTAAGTAAATGGCAGATACAGACATTATTTCCTAGTTTGATTGGAAGGAGAAAGTGCCATCCCCAAAGATTGGGGTAATGGGAAGTGACCCACAGCCCTTCCAAAACTTCCCATCTTTGGTTTATGTTGTGTTTGAACTGGACATGTGTCAATACTAAATTCCGTAAAATTCTGTTTAACTTAGACAGTAGAGAGAGAAAAGGGCAAGGAAATTTAGTGAATCGTCTTTTGCCTTATCAAGCATTGTGTTATTCTAGCATGTGTTTTTAAACTAGTCAGTGTTGTTGAAGGCAAGATATCTTCATAAACATAGCATATGAAGCAACATTAAAATACTCTATAAACAATGGTAGTGCTGTGTTTAACTTTGTCTTATTTCTGATTGTTTTTCCCACTGTCAAGTTTGATTCATAATATTGTTTCTCAGAATGCAAACAACAATGTAGTATAGAAGACATTTATTTCTGCAGACTTAATTGGAAATTTTAAAATAGAAAATTGCAACCTCTTGAACAGTGGACTCTTTACTGTGAGCCAGCTAATTGTATATAAAAATGGCTATGCAATTTCTGAATAAAACTGAATAAAATGAGAAACACTAAAAGTGGGGAAATTCTAAAGTTTGGCATCAAAAATCTTCTCTCTCCTTGGACCCCACACGAAAGTGGAGTATTAAGATCCAAATGAGTCTCTCTATATTTACATGCTCTAAATAAACTAGTTAATGAAGATGTATTATTTTAACTTTCCATATTTAGAATTAACCACCGTTAGTGACTTGTATGGCACACCAATCTGTGGTTAACCAGAATGTTCCAAACTGCTGCCCCAGACCATATAACAAGAGGTAGCACCAAACCATGGCTTAGATCAGCAAGTTTTGCGCTATGTATGTTCTTATCCTCCCTCTTCTTCTCACATACTCCAGTTCAATTGGTTCATTCATTTGACATCTGAACACATTTGGTTTGTACTTATTATCCAAATTAGGGGTCTAACTACTTTTGAATTGTGCTTTGTTTGATAGGGAGCTATAAAACATAGTCCAGTAGTTTGCATGTTAACCCAAACTAAGGGTGGTCCTAAACTAAAAGTAATTAACTGAATTAGAGTGTGTGAGGGGTAGGGCAGAAGACTCAGTCAGAAATACCCTATAGTTTGATATGCCAGGATCACTCCTATAAAATGTAGTTACTGGTTTGCAACACATTAGGTACACATCAGCTTCGTTATTTGAAAGGTTTGTATTGCCTTTAACCATTTAACAATATAGATGTAGTGGTTTCAAAATAGTATGCAAACTATTTTGAAACCTTTACTGCACACTTTTTCAAGCTGCGTTAACACTACAGTGACTCCCTTTGAATGTTCACAGCAGATGCTTTTTCCTTCACCTTTTGTTTTCAAAAATCCTTCCAAACTATGGAAAAAACAAGAACCAATATTAGGGTTGTAGAGAGACAGACAGATCTTTCATTTTCCATTTCATCTGTATCAGAAATGCTTCAGCCATTTCCACAGTGCTATAGGTGGAAGAATGCAGTGGTTTATTAACTTGAGCAGCATCTGAGGCCAGAAAAAGAAAGGTTTGTAAACAGAGCACATTATTTGTAGTATTTCCAAACAAAGCCTCTTTGCTGCTTCAGTAGCTTCCACTAACAAGTCTTTTCTTTTGCTGACCTTTGGGTGGTTCCATTACATAGGTGGAGACAGAAGAGGAGGAAAATCATAAGAAGGTGGATGATATTTTCAATTAAACCTAGTTGTTGCCTGCCATGATCAATGCTTGAGGCTTCTGTAGTGTATGTTTGCATAGCAACCATGCCTGTTTAATTTTACAGTTTTATTTATTGAACATTTAATCACTTTTTGGTGGTTTGATGATCACGGGGTTTTTTCCTGTCTGTTTTGTGTGTGCTTTTAATTTCACAGAGTTATTCCTTGACAGTAGATGGGGAAAATATTTATGTCAGACATAGCAATTTAATGTTGGAGGTTTGTATAATATAAGGAATACTTTCTATTCTCATGGGCTGCCAGGCTGCATGAGATGGGTGGTCACTTGCAGGCTGTTCTAGGCATGGTGCATGAAATGCATGGGGATGTTCAACTTGGATGTGCATGTTGAAAATCTTACTCTCTGTGTAAATGAATGGATTTTTAGTAGGCAGCTATTTCCACATTTGGTAGTAGTGGGTTTTCTAGCCCTGTTTAGATGTTGATATTTCTAGGAAATAGAGCATATTGGGGTTAACCTTCATGGTTGAACCATGTAGAATTTAACTGCCTTATCCTGTGTGTTTTCTTTTATATTTACTACATATGATTACAGATGCGAACAGAACAGAACGGTGCAGTTAAATTAGAACCAGTAAATTCTAAGTTTTTCTTCTGATAACTATTTTAAGTAACTTAAAAATTCCTTCCTGTTGAGCTAAATTGAATTTTGTATTGAAATCATTTTCACCATCGTATTCTTTAAAATTGCAAATATGGCGAAAATTATTTATACCACTCTAATCTGGTAGTAAATATAGTTTCTTCTATAGCATAACTTTAAGTAAACTTATAAGACTTCATTGAAGAGGTCAAGCATTGCCATCCAAATGGGGCTATTCCTGCTGTTAGATGTAGAAAAAAATTATGCGTGGAAAAATTATACATGAAAAATGTGAGAACCTAAAGACTTATGGTAACTTTACTAATATGTTATGTTGCTTTTTGGCAGCTTCTGATGATTGAGTGTATACTTGGCATAATTTTACTAACATACTATAAAGTGTACCACATAACATTGCATTGAACAAATCCAAGAAATGTGCCTGGTTTCACTCCAACATTATTTTTGAAAATGCTGTACTGGTCTCTGTTAGCTTGATAGCAGCTAAAAGTACTATAATCCCTTGGCATTTAAACTTGTCCACCTTATTATATTTTCAAATTTGATGGTGCTAAGAGGTCTACAAGTAAGGCTTTGCCTCAGTAAAAAAGATACGCAACCCTGTTTCCCATTAAAAATATCCTTCATGCTATCTGTGGACAGGATACAACTGGAAGACACCTGCCAGTAGATCTCGATATAGCAGTTCCTCCTACCATTGCCATACATGCTCAAAAGTCTGCTCTGAGGTTTTTTTCAGTTCTCTGGAGCAAATATTGATGTGCGGTGGGGATAGTTCATCTACTCTTGGGTTGTTCTCAAGTACATACTCCATCAATGCCTAATTGGATCATGGAATCAGTCCTCAATTCTTTCTCTCACCTGCACATTCTTAGCCCCTAATTCTTCCCCTCTCCTCATTCCATCTTCTTGTCTTTTCTAGTTTTTATTATTTATTTATTTATTTATTTTATATATTTACCCTATTTATACTCTGCCTTTCTGTACCCCAAAGGGGGACTCAATGTGGCTTATATATAGGCAATTATTCAATGTCTTAAAGCACATATAATTCTTCTCTCCTCATCTTTCCCAGTGTAACTGCAAAATGTCAAAGCTTCAACATAGCCACAAACCTAAGTACAAAATTGGAACAGAAGTCTGCCTCTAAATATGATTAAAGTAACTTAGGAATTGAGCAGAATGACAGATATTTTACTGTTACAGTTGGCCTGCAAGTTAGATTTGGAGTAACTTCATATCTGGTGTGGTTTTTGCTTCCACCATACATGCAGATGCACACAGATCATTACAAATGGCATTACACTTAAAAGGGAATATAGAATTATACCAAAAGGAGCTATTGCCCAAGGCTTGTTGGTGAATGCCTGCATTATCATTCTTTTACTATATATAGTAGACTCTTAGTTAATTGCACCCATGGAGATTTGTAGATGCTGGAAAAAGGTAGTTTCTGGTTGCTTACTATTAAAAGTAGTCCTAACTAATACTATATCCCATACTGTAGCTTACCATAAATTCGGTATTGATATTAATACTGAAAAACATCAATTAAAAGCAAGTAAAAACAAACTTAATTTAATGTAACATAATTTTACAGTATTATAAAAACAGCTTTGTGAGTGCAGTACTGTTTCTTCTATTCTTTTGCTGGTTACTTGATTTCTGGTTAACTGAGAGTCTACTATATATCAAATAAATAAATTTCTTACCTATCTCTCCTCATGGCTAGAGGCAGGTTACAACATAGCTAAAAACATACAATCTATATGAAATCCAAATGTTAAAATGTATTCTACAAAATACATATTAAAATTTATTAATTTATTTCATACACTTATACCCCACCCTTCTCTCCCCTGAGAGGGGACTCAGGGCGGCTTCACAGCAAGCACCATTCCGTGCTAACACAATCATAAAAACATTCAACAAATTCATTAAAACAACATTAAATAATAAAGAGTTGTTAAAAACACACCAGTTAAAGCCAAAGTCCAAGTCAGTTCATTGTCACTTAAAATTGCTTATGTCTTCTTCTCACTTGCCACTATTCAATGATCAAATGCTTGGCCCCACAACCAAGTCTTGAGTTTCCTTCTAAAGGTCAGGAGGGAGGTGACCAATCTGATGTCCCTGGGAAGTGAATTCCACAGGGGGGGGGCACTTCTGAGAAGGCTCTCCCTTGTCCCCACCAATCATATTTGCAACAGTGGTGGAATCGAGAGCAGGGCCTCTCCAGATAAACTTCGTGATGGTTCTTAACAGGAGATACATTCGAACAGTTAGTCTGTGCCAGAACTGTTTAGGGCTTTAAAGGTTAAAACCAGCACTAGCAATATACAGAACAAAGATGAAAACAGAAGATGCAAATTTAAAATTCAGGATTAAAACTGACTGGGTAGGCTTGCCAGAAGAGATAGGTCTTCAGATGTGTTTTAAGTTCCCACATCTCATTTAACTGTTGGATCTCTTCCAGCAGGTTGTTACACATCTGTGTTGTCTAGATTCTTTTTCTCCCCAAGAGTTGAATTGCCCTGTCCACTGTAGAGTGCATGCACATTATGGCTGTATTTGTCCCCCTGAAAATTATAACAGCTACAGTCTGTTACCTTTCTAACCACTAAAGTCATTTGTATCCACAAGTGGGTCAGAGGGGCAAATTGGCTTTTTCAGCTAAATGTCCCATGGAGCATTTTACTCTCCCACCCTAGTAAATTGCTGCCATACAATTTTGTGGGCAAAAAGTCAGATAATTTCTCAAAGATATTATTGGACTGAATGTATAAATATGGCCTGTCCTCCTGATCAAGGGTGGCCTGGCCTAGTTTTCACAAACAAGATTCCTATAATCCGCAGCTTCTTCCTCCACTGTGATATATTCATCTTCAACCAGAGTTTTACCAGGCTTCTGTGGCGTTAACCGAAGCTGCACTGTATGCATTTTGGACTAGATTCATTATTTCTTTCATGTAAGCCTACGTAAACCTCTTGAATTGAATTGATTTCTGTTATAGGAGTAAGCATAAGAGCTCCGAAGGAAGCATAATGCATTTCAGAGGACAAAGTTAAGGCACTGTATAAGCTTTACATGTTTCTATTATGCACCTCAAAGTGTGCAGACCTCTTTAAAAATATGTACGTACATAATACCATCACTTAATGCAGTTTACAGATAAGAGCTACCAACATCTATAATGTATTGGTTTTATGGTGCAAACATTAAATTACTTTGATTGCAGTTAACACAATTAAGGTAAAAACAGGCTTTTTATTTTCCTGAAATATAAGGCTAATTCAAAATCTAATTACTAAATTTGAATTTGACTCCTCGGATGCCAGGCACTTTTCATGGTGTGTGTATGTATTTTAATAGTTGGTGTTTGTCATATATTGTCCTACCTTTTTTTTTTTACATTACACATTGCTAGGACCTGGATAAGACTCAGGATGAATTACTGAAGCATCAGGCTAGCATTAGTGAACTCAAGCGCAATTTTATGGAATCCACACCTGAGCCACGCCCTAATGAATGGGAAAAGCGGCGTATCACACCTCTGTCTCTACAGACACAAGGGGTATGTCTCTAAAACCCTTGTCAGCATGCATAGCCATAGAGTTAAGAAAACAGTTTAAACATGCATTATAATTTAGTATTGAGCAGGAAAATATTTTATGTGTCTGTGCTGTAATATGAAATTTATTTGCATCTAATATTCTAACACTGTGGGTTTGTGTTGTTTTCTGTTCACAAGTACTGGTGAAGACATTTCTTATTGCATAAAAGATATAGAATAGCACAATTGTGAGTACAGAGTCCCCCAAGTTGTCATCACATTTTCCATCAATTAAGGATGCAGTTAGCTTGCCAGAAGAAAAGATGGAAGAGCAGCACCACTTACAGTCTTCTCTCCAAAATAAGCAAACCTCAAAAGGTTATTTTTGAAAGCAATCATAAATATAGTTATGATGTCAGGCAACTAAAAATATACAATAAAGTTATACCATGGTATTTGCAGCATTAAATACATAATATTAAGATTGTCCATGAGATCTTGCTACAAATATCTCCAAATTCCTCTATTATATTATCATTTATAATGATTGAATAATAAAGCATTGTATTAATTTATAGTTTGCAGGATGCTTTCAGGAATATAATATGTCATATGTACTCGACTCTAAATTGGAAAAATATAGTAAAAAAGTTAATATTTAAAATCTAGGTCAGTTTATACACAGTTCAGTGCTGCTTCAGTAACAGTTGAGTCCAGCCTATCTACCCAGGGGAGAAGGAAGAGTAAGCTAAGTCTGCTGAAAAGGTACTAGATCTTGTTTCTGTTCACCGGCAAGTCAATAAGTCTGTGCCCCAGGAGTGGAGCAATTATGAAACAGTGTCCCAAAAAGGAACCTGGTCAATAAGCCTTCCTCGGATATGGGAGATCAAGACAAATGCTTGCCTGACAGCACACTTGCCACTGCCACCACAGCCTCCCCCAAAAGTTTGGGGCTGTGATGTGCTCAAGGTTTTTGTACAGAACACAAGGGCAACAGAGTTACACAAGGGCAACAGAGTTGTCCTGTCCAAAAAGGGACTTTTATACATGGAAGTCAGTAAGTGCTTCCTGGAAGCTGGGGATCATAAAGCACTGTCCAAAAAGGTCATTGTACACATGGAAGTCAGAAACTCAACTCCCCAGAAGCAGGAGTCATGAAGCAATGTGTAAAAAGGTGAGCTTCTGAGGAGAAGACTTCCATGTGCACACATCCCCTTTGTGATTCTTCTCTTCCAGGGTTCAGAGGCATGCTTTAGGGGCTTTTTTGCAGCCCGAGTTTTCTTCTGTCTCCTCTACGCTGTGCTAGACACCTTTGCAAGATATATCTGCTTACATGAACAGTCCAAAGTGAGTCTCCCACACATTGACGAGCCACAATTTAGTTCCTTCATTATTTATCTAGCCTTTAGAGCGAACTTGTTACGCGAACCTAGGTTTTATGTGATGAACTCTTGACTTATCCACAAGTCATAGCAAATTCTGTAATTTTGGGCTCCAAACCTGACTTTAACTTATCCATAAGATCATTTTATAGTCGAGTATATGTGACAGGTTTCTTTTGTTCAGTGCTTTTTAGAGGTTTGCTTCTTTTGAGTATGAGTGGGTGTGTTTGTGTGAGAGTGAGTGAAAGCAAAGAAATATACTAATTGTCTATGGATACAGAGGGTGACAATTATGGTAACATATTTTAAGAAATATTTCAGTGCAATTTTGAATTATATTAGTGCAATATCCCTGAAATCATTGTCATCTGAGTAACCCAGTTAATCTGGTCAGGACATTACCATTATAAAAATTTTACACGTAGCTTTGCAGTACTTGGTAACTAGTCAGTTTGATGGCATATTACAGATATGTAATGTCTTTTTAGCTTTAATGAGTTCCATTTCATAGAGAGTTTGTTTGGAAGAATAGCTGTTCCCATTCTGTATGCTGTGGGGCAAAGTGTACAAGAGAAAGGTGTTGTATGTTTTTCAAAACCAATGACATGCCAATTTTTAAAAATCCTTAGATATGGCATTAAAGTGAGCATTTTAAAGAAATGTTTTCTGTTTTTAAAAAATTAAGTGTGCTGCTTGATACAGATGTCACTTTTAACATTGTGCATGTGCGGTGATCCTTCAGAATTTCTATACAATGGTCCACACACTTCCACATGCCTCTTTTCTTCAGAGGTGTTGATATTCTTCTCTCAGAGTTCTTTCTTGCTTTTGTAAAGCTATTGTTTTCTTCCTTGTTCACTACTTTTGATTTGATAAATTACATAATTCCTACAAAATTACTAAAAAAGAATGTAATAACGGGAATTTGTCTTCAGTGGAATAAGAGTATAATTAATGTTGCCAAAAAAGAGAAAAATTGCAAAGGATGTTATCTGAAACTTCACTTTTTAATTTTGTGCCTTCCAAAAACTTTTTATCACTTTGGTTTGATTGGTCTGCAATTAATTTGAGTTTTTCTTAAAATATTATTTGCAATGTTTCTAACAGTAAAATGACGAAGTAGTACATAGGTAAAACTTTTTGAATAAATACAAGGACACTCAACTGATAATTCCATGGACAGAGACTTAGGTTGCACCAAATACATATTGGTACCATTTACAGTGTTCTGGAGATATAGGATTTTTCTCTTCTTGTAAAAAGGCTAATTAATTGCTCTATTTCTGGCATGTAGAAATTATGGTTCAAAAATCATACTCTGATACAGGGTTTATCAAAATGATGGACCCAATTTTAAAGCAGTTTATTTCACAATGGGAACATGTTACATAAAAGTTGCAAACAGTCTCATGAGTTACAAAGTCTTAATAAACATTTCAAGCCAGAAAACAAATCTAAAAAAATAATCTCGCAAACAGACGATATCCCATTGGACCCTATGTTTTGGTGACACTCGGGGCTCTTCGCACACTGGGAGTGGCATTCACTAGCCATCATTTCAAACTCAATGCACCACCATTTCAAGTAGTAAGAGTTTCATTCATGGGTAGCTTGTAGTTGCACAAATAAAGCAGTTTCAAATAGGATCCATATTTTTGAGGCACGGGTATATGTTTCTCCTTTTTTGCTAAATCATGTGACAATTTAAATAATATCTTGTCTGTGTCCATTGTAGTTGTTTGGGTGTGATCTTTGGATCTTTGTGGAGAGCTTGTTTCTTCCTCTCAGACACAGAGCCCAAAAAGGACTGTACTTTCTTTATGATGATTAGTAACAAATTTCATCTGTGACTTCCTAAAACGGCATACATGATTGAATAGTTATTATATATTTAGATACTTTTTACCCCCTCCTCAGCTACAAAGGCACTCTGAGCGGCTTACAAAATTTTAGTTTGCTCTCAGACCTTCAATGTACATTAGCGTTAATAATTATTACAATAAATGCTATATAAGACACAATGTTGCTATATCTTGCTGACTGCCTCCTTCTCAATGAGTGCCCAGTAGAATGGGAGTTGAAGGATGATTTTAAATGCTCTAAATAAAAAAAAACTCCAAATCAATTGTTTTGAAAAAAATGTTTTAACTTTGGAAAGTTGGGAATTCTTTTTCATTAATGGGCTGAATAGTCTTCTCCAAATAACTCTTTTATCAGTATATATGGGATAGATAGTGTTCTAGTTGTTCAGCTTCTCAGAATATTCTTATGCAACAGTTTCAAATTCCAGTAATCTTTATACATTAATCTAAAATGAACCAAACATCACCAAGAACCAAGTTAATAACTTGTTCATACTAGTGAGAAGGATGACATTGTTTATCATTTAAAGATATGACTGTGATGATGATACCATTTTTTTTTACATTTAAAACAGAACAGATGTCTAACTAATATACTAATATCACTGTGACTGAAAACTAGACTGGCTTTTTAATAAACGCAGAGCTTAAAATGTAACATCAAAATTCATTTTACAGTTAGAAAACTATGAATTTAAATTCCAGCATACCCTGACAGAAATATTTCCTTTCATCGTCATCTCTACATATCACGCATATGTGCCTGCTCAAAGATTGGGTCAAAATCTTCTGGAATATAAAAATTTTAGAATTTCTGTCTCTTCTACCACTTCCAGCACTTTAGCTCTGTTTTGTTCAGATTGTTCACTTGGATACTCATAGTATCTATCTATCAATACCCAGAATATGTACTTGATTCCCATGAGGATGACTTTATTAGCCACAGCAAATTCAGGTTTAATGGTCTCTCTCTATCCATGCTTGAGAACGACTCTAAGTAATAAAATTATACTTGGGTGTTTGTCAAATGTAACAGACAATTTCTCTATTGTTCTCCATACTGCAGGAAAGTTCTCCAAAACTGCTGAATATAGCATTCTTGCCAGAGTTTGGCTCAGGTCATTCTCCTGACATTTTATCCTATCCTGTAAGTGCCCAATGACATGTTCCTTCCAGTGTTTCTGGGATGCTGGCCTTATTTTGAGCTACACATGCTTCTTTGTCTGCTGTTCTAGACCTAAATGCAGAGAACATGTGTCTTCCCCAACTGTTTGCCAAATGAATCATAAAAATGTATCTTACAGCTGGTTAAACTGCTTCTCTCTTTTTCCTCCATAGTTAGTTTATGCAGACCACTGCTACCAACTTTGCCAGCCAGTAACCTAACCATCACTTTTTATTCAACACTACTGCCTAGACATGTCACAGTGGATGTAGCTTTTGGGAGCACTGTACTTGCACCAGTATTGTCATAATCTACATTCCCACCTGATCTTTCTGATAAGGTTGCTCAGAGACTAATGGGAAGGACATTTTTCCACTTGTAAATGTAGCTCAAGTAGGCAGCTGTGCATTCATGCAAGTCATCCTCTCCCTCTTCATTTCTTTTATTGTTCTGCTAATGGCAGGTTGTTATGGCAGCATGACTATAGGCATAAGGAAATGGAAACAGGAACACTACCAAAATCTTCCTTCTAGAAGGTTCTGAACAGGTGCAAACTCATATGTGTGAATATGTGGAGAACTACATAAATAGCCACACTCACATAAAATACCCTTCATCTTTGAAATAAGTATTCTAAAAGTTAGATTTAGTTTTTAACTTAGTTCTTCCTATGCATGTGCATGTTATAACTGAAATCCCAGCGTAATGTAACTTTTTATTTTGGCATAATGGTATCACCAATACATTATGTTCTTAGATCTTTATCATTGCTATAAGGCAAAGATCAAGGAACATATAACTAAACATATTGATAGCTAATTCTACAACTGATAAGAATAAAAAGTACAATGTATGAGTCATTTTCTGAGAAGCTGAACAACTAGAACAGTTTATCTTTCAGAGAAGATGTGTTCTGAACTTTTTAAAATTTTCTGTTGTTGTACCTTGAAAATATTTTGTTGAATGTTCCTGCTCCTTGCAATAGTTTGTTTTTACTGTTTTAATTTTTAATGTAAACCGGGAAAGTGTTCTTGGTTGTTTGTATTTTCAAAATAACTTTAATGGGGTGGATTAAAGAGAGAAAGGTGGATGACTTTGTCTTTGTTCCTCTGGCACATTCGCTCCAGTTTTATTCTTCATTGTAATTCTGATGTCTAGCATTCTCTTCAATAGTTGTAAGATTGTAAACTAAATGGATCATTAATGTGACCCCCAAAAGCGTACGTTTTCAACATGGCAGCACCTTGACTAATACATTCCTGAGTCCCTGTAGGTAGGGGCTCTGGGACCTGATGTGTGCCACACTCTCTTGGTCTCAGGGTGTATTAAGGCTATTAGTTATGGTAGGACCCTTAGCGATTTCTCCAGTTGCCTCTTCTCCATTCATTGCATGACCAGGACTGTAGGGCAGATATTTTTTCTCTATGTTCCCTATCTGAAGCTAGTCATAAACACTTAGATTAGGGTCCAATCAGGGTTCTTTTGAGGAGGAATGAGACATTCTTAAACATAACTAAACACAATGATTCTTCGTCATCATGATTATGTCTGACCATACAAGATCTCAGCCTCTAGTTGGCCCACCTTTCCTAGTTAATGCGATTAGTTTCTATTTTCTAAAAATATAAGGTATTTTTTAAAAATGGCAACATTAAAAGTCTGAAAATAATATTTGAAAATGTAATCTAGTTTTAATCAATGTAGTAGATTTTATGTAGATTGTAATTTAAAGTCTGAAGTTTTTAAAACAAGTGAACAGGACACACTGTAGCACTCCTAATGCTGTGGTCATTTTTATTGAGCTTTTTGTCATAAAAGTATAGTGTGAGCTGCTTCTTTTAAGAAATGCATGTAAATGTACTGTCCTTTTCTGTGTGCTTTTTCTCTCTTTGCATGTCCTTTGTTTCCTTTCTTGCTTGATGTCTCTTTTGTAGGTCACTGCTGTTTTGTCTTCTGCTGTTAATTTGTTACTTTCCGTTTTCTAACTTGTCTAGAGCCTAGAAGAGGAGATAGCATCAATTTTATTTAGTAAAGAGGGTTTTTCCAGTAGTATGAAATCAGCCTTCACTTCAGCTACCTTGTGGACAACAGAGGGCACTGTTGTGAAAGATAATATACCTTCTGAAAAGCTCTCTGCTTCTCTCTCCTCTCAGCTGCCTGAGGTGCTTTTCCACATTTCTTTTTCCAATATAAAGCCATATATGTAGATGGGAGGAAGGGAATAATTCTTCAACAAAATAGCAAAATTGGCTAGAAAATAAGAGCATTATGGGAGCTCTGATGTGCACACAGAGTTCCTGCATGAATGTACTTCCTTTATCATATCCATGTTCAGCTCACCTCTGCACATGTAGTGGGAATGGATTGCTTGTAAATTTTAGATGGAACACTTTTAGCAAAATGAGGGTAAAGGAAAAATCTAAATGCATTTTAAGGCAGGCATACAAAAACCATAGTCCTTCCTGTTTACATATTGCGCTTTTATATTCCACGTATATTTGAAATTATCTGTTATTGATAGTGAATATAAGCCTGTACATTTTTATTGTGTGAAATTAAAATTCTCCATCATGTTGCAGATGAAGTAGTGCATTTAACTGAAGATAAAGTTGATTTTTTTCTTTTAGTTACTGCATTTTGGTTTTATTTACTTGTTGTGTGTCATTTTTTAGGTATTAACATCTACATCAGTCAGTTGGTATTGACAATAGTTCATTATGAATATTTAAATACAGCATAAGTTTCTTTGAACTAGTATGTATGACAATACAGGAACTTGTTTTATGTTTGTATTGCCACATACCCGTTTTTCTCCTCCATTTGATATAGAACCATTCTATAGAAAAATATATATTTCCTCAGGAATAGCCAACAAATATATGGCAGCAGTACTTATGCTTGGGGAGAATATAATATTTCAAAAGTTTATGATGTACTGCAGAAAAATGTACTGTTAGAAAAATGTACTGCATGCACATAGACAAAGTTGCTCTTGAATGATTGAATTCCGCCACTGATAACTATTAAGTAGATTGCCACTTGGCAGTGTCTTTATTCCATTTTTAAAGATAAATAAATACTTTTTTAAAGTGTAAATTATACATTTCATTGTTAATTTGCTCCCTGGTGAAGACAAATTTAGACAAATAAAAGTAAAATGCTACAAACTTGAAAAATTAATCCCTGTTCTCTAAATCCTGCCTTATCTTTGTTTTTTAAATGTGGAAGGAAGCACTATTTTTGTGTGTCTTTAGAAGTAGAATATTTTATAGTACTCTAAAAACACTGGGTTGGACCCACATTTAATCATACTTGTTGTAGTTCCTGTGAAAACTAGTAATGACTAGAACCATTGACTTTACTGGGTCTAGCATATTGTATTTTTTCTGTGTGCTTTTTCTTGTGCTGATTTAACAAAACGGTGCCATAAATATTTAAGTGTGCAAGTAGTCTCTCTGTGCTGTTTGTGAAATGAGAAAAGCAGATGTAGACATTTATATGTGCCTTCTGGTTGCTTTTTGTTCCACAGAGACTTACTCCCCAATCAGAAGAGCTCTCCATGGGAACCAGCAAGACTACTAAGGTTCTCCTATTTTGCCATAGTCCATTTGACATTTCTGAATCATTCTTCTTTCCTTGGTTTTTCCCCCTTTTTATTCATAATTACAGTCATCTTCGTTTTTCATGTGAATGAAACCATCCATCATTTAGCTTTATGTTCATTATTTTATTTATTCATATGTTCTACTTTCTGTTTTTCCTCATCCATTTGTTTTGTGCAGAGTTCGCATGAGACTCTGAGCGTAGTGGAGAAGAAGCAGGCAGAGGTTGGGATAGAAGAGACAGTAGTCAAAGATGATACCAACAGGGACAAAATGCAAGTTGTCTCTGCTGGAGGGGAAATTCAGAAGACGGAGCATCAACAGAAAAAGAACTCTTCCTCATTGTCATCAGATAGCAATAGTAGTGAGAGTGAAGATGAAGCAGGAGAATATCGCCCATACCAACAGATAACTCAGGACTCTATAAAGGAAGAACCGGAGGAAAATGAAGTTATTAAAGAGGAGGAGCAACAGAAGGCAGATACAATAGTGTGCGTGAACATTTCAGAAGAAATCAGTCCTGCTCAAGTAACAGTTGAGCACACAGAAGTAACAGAAGGTTTTGCTCAGGCAAATGAAGTATCCAGAGAGACATCCAGAGAGACAAACTTCCCAAAAATGGATAAGCAAGTTCTGAAAGAAGAGAGGGTGGAAGAACAGCTCAAAGTAAACGGAGAGGCATCGCATATTGACATTGATGTTTCACCACAAATAATTTGTTGCTCTGAGGTAAATGGTACAAGAAGAAGGAACTCTAGATTAGATTCCTCATCATAAGGTTAAATATCTCTGCCTTTCTTCTTCTCTGTCCTCTTCAGTTTTTCAAACAAATTAAGATCTGGAAGGGAGAAAAAAATGATGTGCAAATTCTGCCTTTGGCTATGGCTTTTGAAATTTTGCTACATCTATTTTGGTTTCCCAGAAGAGCAAACTTGCTGGGATTATACCATCTTCTTTTCTTTTTCATCTTTTGCTTTTGTGTGTTAATTTGTTTGAGTCTTGTCCTGTCTAAAGTGTTAGTCTTTTATGACCCTACATTAACTTTTAATTGGAATGCTGAAGTGTATAGCCAAATCATATCATATAATATGTGCTTCTTAAAATTCCTGGGGCACTTTTGGGGAGGATCTTGTTTGATTTGCTATATTCCCCTAGGTATTTTGTGATATTGCTGCCTAGATCCTGATACAGAAACATTCAGGATTTATGAGCATGCATTATCAATGTTGGCTTCCATATAGCATTACAAAATACTGTAATTAATACACTTATTGGTTTTAGGCCAAAGCTTTTGAAAATATAAATATTCTAGTTATCACGTGTAGTCTACCAGAGGAACAAATATATTGCAAAGTTGTGCATAACAGCACAAAAGGTCATCTGAGAATGAAAAGTAAAGGACTGTTCAAAAATTGTATTCCATCTATATACTTCTATTTTCCTTTCAAATAGTACTTGCGCCAATCTTCTTTTGAAATGTGCGAGGATAAATCCTATCTTCCCTGAACCCCTTCCAAAAATATAACCTTTAGTATTGCAGTTGTGTGTGTTTTTTTCCAGACTGGTACATATAGCAGTAGTGTTGGTGAAGGAACAATACTGACAACACCTATCTGCATGGGTAGTTCTATATCAAGTTAGAAATATGTGTGTAGTAGCTCTCTAAGGCAATGCATTTCTACCTACCAACAGAAGTAGATTTATGAAAACTATAATGTTAGCCAAAGGCATGTAGCTCATAAATTTTACCTTGTTCACAGATGCAAGATTTCTTCTGTTGAAAGTGTTTCTCAAAGGTGCACCATACCAGACATGGCCTTCTACATATTGTTGGACTGCAGTTGCCATCCACTCTAATCAACCTAACCAGTGGATAGGGATGATGGAAATTGCAGTTAAACATTTAGTGTGTCACATGTGATATAAAAAGGTGTTGTGTGTTCTGGAAGCTGTGCAACATCACTTCTGTAGTGGCATCTTTGCATACATAAAGCACATTTGTTTGAATAAATATAAGTACATAGTAGCTATTTGTACTTTTTCTACAGTGGAAGCTATTTGTACTTCCTCTACTGTGAATATATTGTAACAGTGTACTTCACGTTTTTAAAAAACTTACACATCAAGTTACAGCATTTTCAATTGATTCTAAGCCAGGCATATACACAGTGGGGGATTTGTGATTATCTATAGTTTAGTTTTTTGAAAAACTTACAGAAGCTTTAAACATTATACAGCTTACTTGGATGCTAAGGTTTATTCATGATATTTTTGTAAGATATTGATTTGAATTGCAATCCATGCATAAGATGGAAAACCTAACCTTGTTTTTAGATGTTTTATAGGCAGGAAGTGACATTTGTGCATGATATTCATCTGAAGAATTTGGCTTAAAAGTTTTAAAAACATCTTTCAATATTGGTATTTTGTGGCTTAACTTACTCGATAGATTGATAAAAGCCATATGTTTTACCTTGTTATGACTTGTGAATTCATGATGTTCTGTGTCTTCCTGAACACTAGCCGCCTGTGGTTAAAACAGAGATGGTGACCATTTCAGATGCTTCACAGAGAACTGAAATATCTACCAAGGAAGTACCAATTGTTCAGACAGAGACTAAAACAATCACATATGAATCTCCCCAGGTACTGCTGTTGCATAATTTATAATATGTGAGAACCAGCTACTCATTGAACTGAGCACACATCCATCACTTTTATCAAGCAGACAGTTATACATGTGATACAGTATACTGGATAGTCTTCCATGCTTTTAAGCTTTCAGGCTCGATACCTATAAGGTTTTTTCACTTATAGAGTTGGGGAATTTAAAGATCAAACAGGGAAGTGGGGAGAGCTATCCTGGCTTTCCTGACCCTGTGCTAAAGTTGTTGGGTTCTTGTCTTGCTTGCATGCCTATTTCATTTTATATTCTGTCATCTGGGCTGACATATTTCAGCAAATGATCTTTCCCCTTCTGTTTGTTGAGCTGGTCTCCTTCTCAAGCTTATTTTCTGTTTTTGTGTCTAGTTAGCTCCTGATTTCTACTGCAGAAGGGCTTCATTTTTTAAAAAGGTGTCCTTTTATTACTATTTTAATAGTATAATTTCTGTATCTTATACATATCCTTGTTTCTTAACTGTACCTTAAACTATGCTGTGAGCCACTTTGAGCTCCTTGTTGGGAGAAAATTAGACACTTAGTTAGCATGTGGATTTACTATTGAGCTGTATTGGACTCCAATTACTTGGGTCAGTTACTTGGTATCAGAATATTTTCAGGGAATAAAGTACAAAGAAGATGATGATGTAGGTAGTTTGAAAATGCAGGATTCCCACTTACTGTGGCACTGCCTCAGTGTGAAGTTTTCTAGGCTTACATGGTCATTTTTTAAAACTAAACAAAAAGCTGGCCTTTTAAATTGAGCCACTTAAAAATGTAAACTGAGCTCATTTCATGCACTCGCATGAAAGCTAAAACTACATATTTATGTTTAATCTGACATTTTCACTAGCTAGGTCTGCACTGTAACCTTTGTTAATGTAGAGTTCAGTATGCCCTTTTCCAATGTGGATTTCATTTTTGGGTGAGGAAAAATTTAGCCACTTAAAGTCAGAGCCGAACTGGAAAAACACTGTGTTTCTGAAATACAAAGTGGAACATTAGACCTTGGGGTCTAATGTAGCTCTATGACATTCCCCAAAGGTCCTCAGCTTTTATTATCCATTTATTATTTTATTTATACCCCACCTTTCTCCCCATGGAGACTCATGGCGGCTAATTATATCACCACTTGTTTTTTCCTAGCTTTTAAATAAGATTTTATTCTAAAATAAGTTAGAATGTTGTGGTCTTTGGGATGTTGTTCAGTTGGAATTCCCACTATTTTGCACCATAGGCTGTGTTGGCTGGGGCTAATAAAAGATGCAATCCAACATGTTGTGATTGTCATATAATTCCCATTGCTGTGCAGTGAGATTGAAACTGGCAGCAAGAATTTTCATCTAAAACATGCTGGGATTTTTTTAGTGCCTTCATATTTCTCTACTCCTATTCCATACTGGAATACAATTCAAGGGGACATCCCTTAACACTGACTGTTGCCTTTGGGCTAAAAGGTATTTCATTGGTCCTCTCCTCTCCTATAAGATTCAGCTTCTTGTATGCAATTCCTTTGTTTTAAACTTTAGCTGATATTTCATAAATGCTTTAAAATGTATAGTGACCTTCTCTCAAACAAGTATCTTAACTCCACTAGTCTGCTTACCTATTATTTATTATTAAAGGTAAGTGGAGTATCCCTTATCCATAAATCAAAAAAGCTCCAAACTCCAAAATTGTGGGGTAGTGACCTTTCTGCCTTCTGATGTTTCAGCTTACACAAACTTAGTTTCATGCACACAGTTATTGAAAATGGTTTTCATATTCATGATACATTTTCAAGATGCCTCAAGATGTGCGTGTGTCTCATGTGCATATACAATTATGTACATGCACATATTGTAAAATCCAGAAAATCCAGCAATGTAAATGATATAAAACTAATATTTATAAAAGTAAGCTATACAGAGTTTTAACATCTGTAATTTAAAAATCATGTCGACAGTCTTGCTGGAGGAGAGTGGTCCTTACACCCTTTTTTAAAGTCAGATATTATATCCGATTGGTGGATCTTCTCCAGAAGGTTGTTATATAATCTAGGATGGCTGAAGGAAATGTCCTCAAGGTAACATTGGTCAGCCTAGTTCTGGCTGACTAAATGCTTTCCAGAGGACCTGAGTGTATGGGCCAACTTATATAGAAGGCAGTTCCATAAGCAAGCTGCACTCAAATCATCAAAGGCTTTAAAGGTAACAACCAGTACTTTCTACATTGCCTAGAAACTTAATTAGCAAGCAGTGGAATTATTTTAATATTGGTGTAATATGATTACTTTTAGTTTTGCCAGTAATCAATCTGGCTGACATGTTTTGAACTAATTGAAGTTTTCAAACTTAATGCAAAAATAGCCCAATGTAGCCTTGAGGTCATCAGTGCATGTACTACTATATTTTGTTCTTCTGTGTCTAGGGTTCTTAGAACTGACATTCCGAAAAAAAATTAATACTCATATTTCTAATGCAATATTAGGATTTAGATTTTAGATTTAATTTCTTCTTCATCCCCCTAACCTCTGCTGTTTGAGACATTTTTGACAAAGATTGAATTATGTTCAGTAGTGTTTAGTATATTGTGAATTTTAGAAATTTCTGCTCCCTTGAGTAATATTTCCACCAAAAAAAAGTATCTGGAACATGCACAGGAGCAATCCTCACCATGTGGGCTATCCTTTCTGTCACCCAGAATCAAAGGCAGTAGTCACATGACCTTTAGATGTTCTTAAAGACCCAGTTTCCTCTCCCTGGAGTTTCCTTCTAAAACTGCCCTCAAGAAGATAATCTGTGAGAAAAAGAAGCCTCACCCAAAACATCACTATGGCTATAAATCACTTAGATACATTCATGTTATCCTGTGCAGCCACTAAACCTGGAAGATCATGAATTGTTACTCTAGAAAGTAAGCAATAACTTAGTGTCTAAATGGTTCAGAGATACATCCATGTCCTCCTAGTAACGTGGCTGTAGTGGGAAAATAGAAATAGAAAAATAGACCAAATTGTGGCTTGTGTTCTCTGTAACCCCCCCCCCACACACACACACACACCCAATAGGTATATATAGCTTGTTTAAGACAGAACTTTGGAAGGAAACTGCAGGGAAATGGAAGAAGTCCCTAACAATTTTGTTTGACTCTGAACTTTATGTGATTTCCATCTTTGCTTCCACATGATGGAAGGGCTAAACCACATTGTGTGAGTTGCCTCCTTGATCATAATATTTAACCAGTGCCTCTGTTTGGTTCATTTAATAGACTTTAATGTTTTCCTTTCTTAACTATGCAGTTTGATGGCAGTGGTGATGCTGGTGTACTGTTGAGTGCACAGACGATCACGGCAGAATCTCTTTCTACAACCACCACCACACACATTACAAAGGTAAAGCAACTGGAATCTGACTTTAAAATTTTGCTGTCTTGCACTGTAAATAGATTTTTTGAAATGGACCCTGAAATATATCTTACTTTAGTTACTGGATAAAATCTGTGAGAAACAGTAGAAGATCTCATGATGTGTTGGCTTCTTTTTGAGCCCTTTAACTTTTATTGTGTTACATGCCTTGGAACATTTTTGGTCAGACAGGATTTTTCAGACATTTCACATGGCACTTTGCAAGCATTAAGACTTCTAAGGTAACCTATACCCCTGTCCTGATGTATATAAGCATATCTCAGTTAACAAATCCTCTGGCAAATAACCCTCCTTTTACAAAGTTTTACAACACAATACTATTACCACTCACTGTTTTCTCCTTCTCTTCTATCTAGATGGGAGGTTTTTAAGAGCATCAGCATTGGGAGGAAGGTGGAGGAATGCTTGTGAAGCACACCTTTTTAGTGTCCGGTTGCAACAGTGTATCTGTAGTACATAATTCAATAATGCTTGAAGAAAAAAAGAATTGGATTTACTCTAATTGAGCCTATAAAAGATAAGATGAATCGCAATCTCCAGAATGTTTTACATGACATATGTGAACAGTAGAAAAAAGTTTGATTTTTTCCCTCAAGCTTTGACCACCTTTCTTCTCTTGTAATACTCTTAAAGCCCTGCTGAGAAGAAGATTTGCTGTGCATCACTCATGCACTGAGTGATGAGATGCACCTGCATCTGAAGTGTTTCCAGCAAGTACAGCTGGACCTCCTGAGAAATGGGCAAACACCACTTCTTCCCCTAACCAGGATAGATCTAGTGCTGCCTTATAATACACTAATGAATTCCTTGAAAGTTTTGCCATTTTTGCTACAGTATTCATTATGTTGTGTGACAGGCTAGATTTGCATCACTTTGCACTCTTTTTGCAGAAGATTCACTTTGCTGGAATATTAAGTAACTCCCTCTCTCTCTTTTTTAACTTATGTACCCTGTAGACAATAAAAGGTGGTGTGTCAGAAACCAGAATTGAAAAGCGGATTGTTATCACTGGAGATGCAGACCTTGACCATGATCAGGTAAGCTACGGAATACACAATAACCGCCTTTCTGTTATTTTGCCCATTGTGAGGTAGTTGGTGGCTTTTTTTGTTTTTGTTTTTAATCTATTTATTAAAGTTAGCAACTTTAACATTCAGTTTGGTTTGCTTTTATTATTTGCCTAAGGTTATTTTATAAACAAATAGATTACTTTGGAGTTGTGTATACAATAAAAAGGCTGAATTATTTTCATTACAGTCTGCCCTTTTATTCTATTATTCTATTATGTGCTGATTTTTAAGTGGTGGCCAATGCACAAATCAATGAAACGGGGATTTACTTTTCATTTCTTAATTGTAATATACCAAAGCTTTTAAATAAATTTAATTTCAGGTTTCGCTGTGCCTGTGACAAGAATAATCTCTCCTTGAAGCCTGAAATTAAATGGTAGAGTTTTTCACCATTAGTATGGGAGATGTCTGATCTGGCACATGTTCAGTTCAGCTGAGAAATCAGTAAAGGTCACACAACGTATCTCCTTTATTAAAATATAATTCATCTCTCTTCAAGAAAAACCCATTGCCTTTCATTTAGAATAACATAAAATTATAACATACTAAAGTCAACTTTTTAGGATTGGACGGTGTGCATCTGTAATACATGATCCCTATTCAGCTTAAAGAGGCCAATATTTTTTACCAGTATAAACTATTTTCAATAATCTGTCTACTCTTATTTCAGTAAGTTGTGAACCTTTGGTATTCCTCAAAACAAGAAACTCCTTCACAAAAATTAAATTCTTTTTTTCTGGGTTGTTGTGTGGCTTCCGGGGTGTATGGCCGTGTTCTAGCAGCATTTCTCCTGACTTCTTGTCTGCATCTATGGCTGGCACCTTCAAAGGTTCCTCTAAAAAAAAGGCAGCCACAGATGCAGGTGAGCCGACAAGAGAAAATGCTGATTGAACGTGGCCATACAGTTCGGAAACCACACCACACCCCAGTGATCCCAGACATGAAAGCCTTCGATAATACTTTTTTTCTCTTAATGATATACAGCAACTTTTCTCACACCCTTTAAACCTCAAATTCTCCAGGATGAACAACTTACTGTTTCATTCTTATTAACAAACCTAACTGATGTGCATTACAGCTTCAAAGAAAATTATGTATTATATTAATGTCTGTGGATAGCCCACAATCATATTTTACACGCTTCTCTCATTTTTCCTATTTTCTTTCTTCCTTCCTTTTCTTTTTGAAATCATACTTAAATGTAGAATAGGTAGAGTTTGTTTTGTTTCTATACCATGAAGGATGACATAATTATATGTAAGAATCAATTATTATCTATTCTGATTCCTGTTCAATGTGTACCTGTCAAAGCAAAAACTATCAGCCATTTTGTTTGACTCTTAACTTTAGGGGGAAATTACTAATTGTCCATTAATTGCAGTTTCCACATCAATATATAAAGTTGTGGTAGATTATGGACTGCTTCCTTGGCACAAAACTCCCTATCATCTTAGCAAATACATATTCCAAAAACCTGCAGTTTTTTAATTGTGTCAGAAGCGACTTGAGACAGCTGCAAGTCGCTTCTGGTGTGAGAGAATTGGCCGTCTGCAGAGACATTACCATGGGACACCCGGATATGGTACCATCCTGTGGGAGGCATCTCTCATGTCCCCGCATGGGAAGCTAGGGCTGGCAGATGGGAGCTCACCTTGTCTCTCAGATTCAAACTGCCGACTTTCAGGACAACAGTTCAGTCGGCACAAGAGTTTAACCCATTGTGCCACCTGCAGTTGATGTGTCAACATGAATGTGGAGCCATAAGATGGTGGACTGGGTGTTACACAGTTGTACAGGAAACTTAATGGTGCTGAGTCTTTCCATACCCAGTATTTTTTTCCCTTTTGCTGCATACTATTTTCCATCCTCTGGGTTTCTAGTCTCAGAGCTTCATTGGTAGAAAATAGGCTCAATGGGTCAGTGGTGAGGAAGAAGGCATTGGCAGAAAGAAGGCGGTTTTCTCATTCTGCTCATTGATTCTTCCTTGCATTTCCAACCAACACCTTGGTCCTTGATTATATTGTTTTAGGAATATACGCATTTAATGTTCAAAAAGCCCTTTTCCGTCATTTTTAAAAGTGTGTTTATTTAGCACATGATTCTGTCACTGTCTTTTGTATACTTTCCAGTATGCATGGAGGTGTGCATACTGGTAAGTGGAGTATGTGCTCCTTGTGTGCAGAGCAAAGCTGAAGAGAGCAGTGGATGAAAGCAGGGTTTCTGTTTTGATCAGACTTTACAGCTTGAGTAAATAAAAAAGCTTGACTAGTGAGAATATCACCTTTAGTACTTGGCTTTGTACAGATAGATATTGGGTAGTCTGTTACATTCAGCTTGCTTATAAGAAAATGGCATTTTCTACTTAAGTATATAGGATACACTACAAATCACAAAGAACTAGAAGATACTCACATGGCACCTTGACTACACCAAGCAGCCTCCAGTCATTATAATAATTGAGCCTGTAACTTAAGGCACTGTAGAATTTCTGAAATATATTTAGCTGAAGGCATTTCTAAGGTTTTTTTTAATGTTCTGCCATCTCAGACTGAAACACTCATCATAAAAATGATCTGTTATGCATTAACCAAGTATTTTTTCTGCCAGTGCACCTGGAATGTCAAGGGGGATATTCCAGAATGACAGAATCACCTCAGATCAGCTGAAAATATTTTGCATATCCACACAGACAACCAGTTCATCCTGTATATTAAAATATATCAAAAGATATATCTACTTTGAAAAGTCATCTGCGTAATTTTCAAAGATGCAGTAGCAACACAGCAGCAACACACGAAAAGGAAACATAAATTTACTCTTGTTCAGCAAAGTTCAAAACCGCAAAATAAGCTTATGGCATTGTATCAAAATAACAGTCATTCAGAGTAACAACACTCACCTAGTCTTTATATGCAATCACGCCAACACTGAGAGTATGGCTTCTTCAACTTCAGTCCCCAGAGAGCAAGTGAGGGAGAGCAAGCATCATGTATCCCAGAAGACACCCAGTTATACCCCACCAGGAGTGGCCCATACTTACTGCCCTTAAAGAGCACATTCATCTAGCCTGCATATAATAACCACTAGAATGAGACCTTTTTCTCTTAACACACTTTGTGCAGGGAAGGTAGTGAAGGAAAACTTGCTGCCGGTTTTCCAGAAACCTTATCAGAGCCGTCTTTGGAGATTTTTGAACAGAAGTTGGATAGCCAACAAGAGGGCTCTGATTACGTGTTCCTGCATGGCAGGGGGTCGGAATGGATGGCCCTAGTGATCTCTTCAAACTCTATGATTTTTTATGTAAAGCATCTTATGCAATTCAGTTGAAATGTAATACTTAATTATTTAAAATCAGTAATGAAAGATAATATACTCCTTTACTTCAAAACTTAAAAAGACTATTGTATGTATCTTACATTTTCAGAAGTGCAATATTTTTCCTTGCCTAGTTTGCTCTCCATAACAAAACTGATCGAAGAAATAGAGCTTTGGTGTTGTAATTCTTATATTTATTTATCCCCCCCCCCCCCCCGCCGCTTTTTTTTTTTTATTTTGCAAAACTGGGGCTCAAGGCAGCTTTCGATATGATAGCCTGCAAAACCAGTGCTTACATTTTAATAAATGTAACTACAGAACCATTTATGTTCAATATCCATGTAGGCATTGGCACAAGCTATTAAAGAAGCCAAAGAGCAGCACCCTGACATGTCTGTAACAAGAGTGGTGGTACATAAGGAAACAGAGCTTGAAGAGGAAGGAGAATAAGGTAAGAAATTGCAGCTCAAGGTAGAGAACATAAATTGAGATCACATCTTACTGAATGCCATTTTCTTTCTACATCTTATTGGTAGTGGTAATGATTGATACAAAGCTATATAAATGAAAATTCAATCTAAACATTTTAACCACAAGTATATTTATGTCCTGTGGCTCCGAGTGGAATAAGGTTCTATGTTCTGATTCTTGAATACTTCTAGTTAGGAGTTTAGGTTTAAGAAAAAGTAATTTGAGGAAAGAAATACAGAAAAAAAACAAGAGATGGAAAAACAAGAGGTACGTGGGAGTGATTAGCAAAAACAGGATGGGAGCCAGAATGTATGTAGATAATAATTTAAGGGAGCAATTATGGTCAGGTTAGCTAACATGTAAAAATACAGTTGTGTAAAGAGGTACAGAGAGGGAGTGGTAAAAAGAGTGCCCTTTGCTTGCTGAGAAGCCACATTTTCAACTGTGGAATAGAAAACATTCAAAATATTTCATTATTATTAATTTATAACTTATTTGTGTGCCAGTAAGAAAAAAACTGGCTAGAAACTGAGAAAGTACATTATAGGTCCATGTAGTATTGGCTCCAGTTCTTCTAGGAGGAGCAATGGCTGTAGGTCCTCTGAGCCACCTCTAACATGGGATATGGAGACATTAATTTACTGTGGTTCTGGTACCTTTTGGAGGGGCAAGTTTAGAAGATGATGCCGGAAGATTGTGTTTCTACTAAAGACTCACATTTAAGCTCGTATGTTGTCTTGGAGTCACAGCTGAGTCTTGGTGCCCTAGTTTTGACAATGATCCAGAATTTGTGAATTTTGTCTTTTGGACGAACTGATTTTTGCTGTAATTTGTATGAATTGTATGAAGTGTATTTTAATGTATTTTATATTGATGACCTGTAATGTTTTTCTTATTGTATTCAATTTTATGTTGTTAGCCGCCCTGAGTCCCTCCCTGGAGGTGAGAAGACCGGGGTATAAAAACTCTAAATAAATAAATAAATAAAATAATAAATTGAATTGGCACAGTTGCAGCATACTGGCTGCACCATTTCCTCAAAATGTTTAATTTGGTCATGGTGCATTTGCCCTGGTGATGCCATTGTTGAATTATGATAATATGCTCAGGGAGGGGGTGGTCTTTGAAAAGTGGTTGGAAACTACAATAGCTTCCATTTCGCGACACAGTACAAATGATGGTTATGACTAATAAAGCCCTGTATGACTTGGGCTCAGACTATCTGAGAAGCCTCATAAAGCTTATGTTTCAAATGCTTCTAAATTGGGTCTCTTAGAAAGGAAAAAGCAAGATGTTGATTAAATAACATTTGCTGTATGTCTTCAAATATAGTTGACTTGCTAGACCATGGCATGATGATGCTGATGGTTGTTGTATTATTCATAAATAGTGAAATGATCAAGTGTTGCCTCATCTCTAGTTTAAAAGTGGTCTCTTTGTGCAGGCATTTCCATTCTTGGGTCATCAAGAAGTGGATGAAAGTGTGATTCTTGTGTAGATAGGTGAAGGGGTACTTTTTAAATCCAGGAAAACGCAATACATGGGCACAAATTAAAAGAAGTCAGTTTTTTATTTTGGGTGAGGGGAATGACAGTTGCTATATGTTTGAGATTACTTTTAATAGCTTTCAATATCTATGTGAAGCATGATTCTAAATTACTTTTCTTCTATGGAATTACAGAGAATGATTTGTGATTTGTGAAGAACTTCGATCATTCCAAGTCAGTGTCCCGACCACTAATACACTGAATTCACCAAACCTGACAACAGTGACCAGACACCTCCAAAAGGAATTGCCAACACCAAACCTTATCCTCACTCATCCTTTGCCATGTACATCTTTATTTTTATAACCACTTCTTTAACACTCTTGGCTTTTTTATGAGGTTTAGAAATTAATTATTTTTTGCACAGTTCCCTTTCATTTTTATATAACTTTTTCTGATAGCATGAAAGTGAACAGATATATTTACTACGCACTGTTCACTTGACCAAGTTTAATCTGTGGGAAGGAAGAGATTCTTTGACTAATTTAGATGTAGCCTTTTCAAAACATTTCAGATAAAGCTTCTTACTGGAATAACAGGTTTTCTTCAGATTATTCAGGTAATAAAATATCAAATAATATAAGAAAGACATTTTTATTGAGAAAAAAAACACAAAGCTTTCCTATAACTTGGTGGCAAAAGAAATGAAGATTTGTATGGATTTTATACAGACTCCTTGTAACTTTCTCTGTTCTGAGGGTCACCCACTTTCTGAGGGGAACTGGTGCTGGTATAATAAAGAAGAGAGAGAGTTATAAAGACATTTCTACTGACTGAGCACTGTTCTAGTAACCTTTTTGCACCTCACTGCCATTGTTCAATTCCTTCGTAGACACTTTGTGGTCTGCAGCATTCCAGACAAGGTTGGAAGGACTTTGTTCTTTTCCTTTCCAACCAAAGATAATTTAGGCAGCTTAAAACCTTAGTGCTTTCTTTGTAACATGTTAAATGTCAAACACTTTGATTATACAATGTGCAGAATGCTTTCATTGCGTAAAAATTTCATTGTCTCCCTGTTACAACTGACACATTTGTTGAGCAGTTAAATCTGTTTTATGTAGTTTTGCCTAATACGTTCTACAAAGTGTAAGGACATTGAAGGGCCAGGGGCACAGCCAATGACCCATTGTAAGTAGTATCGAAGCCACCTCAATAAGGTATGGCTTCCTTTGAGGAGATCAATATGAAAACCTGTTAACTGTGTGTTCCCCCCTTCCCACCGCCACTGTTCACCTTATGTATAGTTAAGATGCCATATTAAATTTATAGCAGCTTGAAGTTGTATTAAGTAATATTTTGCTTTCTATAATACTGTTATAAAATAAAGTTTGTTTATTCTCTAAATGTTTTCCACATTTTAGTGTGCAATGTTTTTAAAAACCGCAATCTCTTGTCATACAGTAGTAGGAAGATGTTTTGCCAACTCATGTGGGAATGAAACACATTATTAGGAAAATATGTCTATGTGTGCATTATCAAAACTGGTTGCTTTTATTCACACAGCAGAAGGTTCACTAACCTCCCCCCCCCCCCAAATAATAAAAGCACACCAATTCATATAAAAAGCAAAGGAAATATAAGTGTAATTGCCAGTCCTTAATAGGATCCAATGAATCAACTGCCAAGTGGCAAGTCAACACTCATATAAATTCCCTTGACGGATTACTTCATCTGAGACTAATGATTTGGTTTGCTCATAATATTTTTATCCATGTTTGTTGTATAATCATTGTAACTTAATAACTGCTAAGATGGGTACAGTTAGTTTGCAATGATTACTGCCAGAAAAAAAATACATTTAGGTGAATAAACATAATTATGGCAAGATATTTCGACAGAAGAATGGGGATAGTTTTCTGTGTTGTTCATAGTATTACTTTGTAAAATAGTTATTTGGATTTTAGAGAAACACTTTCTGTAGAAGTAGAATTTATCTTACTTTTAAAGTCCTAAATTAAACAGGTAATCAGGAAAGCATATCTTATTATTATTAATTCAGGAGATAATATTGTATTATGAATGATTTTACAGGAAGATATAATTGCTTATCACATTGTGCTCATCACAGTGCCATAGCAATGTTACATTGCAAGGGCTTCTAAACATAATGAAGAACTGTATTTCACCAGGTACAGTTGGTTCCCAAATAAGGATTTGGAAAGAAACCTCCCAGTCTTCTGATTAGGCCTATACAAGACATCAACTACAGTTAGAGAAAGGTGCTTGCTGACAAGATATATTTCTATTTATTCTGTTCTACTGTGCATGATTTCATTTTCACTGAAATTCTAGCACCCTTGTTGCAGAAACGTATTTATTTATTTATTTATTTACTTACTTACTTACTTACAGTATTTCTATCCCGCCTTTCTCAGCCTAAAGGTGACTCAAGACTTGAGAAATAGTTAAATAAAAAATATTTATTTCCATCTTGCAAATTATTTTCTTGAAGCTATTTTCTCAATGAATTTTAGAAATCGTAGCTTATAAATGAAAGATAAATAATTAAAGCTTTTAAAATTAGAATTTGTTTATAGCTCTTTCACCACCTTTTCCTCTTCTTTTAATTTAAAGAGCAAACTCTTAAACGCATACAAGTGTAAATAACTGTTTCCAACTTTTATCCACAGATGAAATCTGCTAGTTTACCTGTTTCTTTATGATGATCTTGGTTTCTTTTTTGAGGTCTTTAGTTTGATGCAGTACTCCAGGACAGCATCTGTAGGGCTCTTGGCCAGGGACAACTCTTTATTGACTGAAAAGAATAAAAAGAGGTCATGTGTAGTTGAAAGAAAGCCACCAAGGTGCATTCCACTGGAGAACATTAATCAGAAGAGTAGCATCCTCCCTTGGATAGACGTATTTATTTAAATTGTAAATGAAAAAGCAGGTCCATTCCACATTACGGTGAAAAAGAAAGTAAAGTCTACTGCATATCAACACATATCTGGAAGAATGAGATGGGTTATGATTAGTAGTAAACTACATCTAACATCTTAGAAATCATAAGATGGGCCCACTTCTTTGGAAGCAGACCACACTTCTATGGGATGAGAGAAACAAGAAATGGAGAAGGGTGTTTCCAAAATAAAAGAAGGGCGTAAATAAAAGAAGGGCATAAAAATTTGAGGTATGCAGAGCCCGTGATCCTCAGAAACCTATAAACTAAATCGTCCTGCTCTCTGACCCTAAGGATCACTGAAATGAAGCCTTGCCCCCCCCCCTTCAGTTGGGTATGGAGCTCATCTGTAAAGCTCTTCCTGTGTGAGCAAAAGCAACGTATCCCGTGTAAGGAAAGCAAAGAAGGAGAGATGCATTTCACACTTGAATACTAATTTAGGAGCTTTACTTCTCCCTCAACTTCTTTCATGAGGACTGCAACCAAAACAATGGCTACTGAACTTCCACTGACATATCAGAAACTAAAAAATGCCCCCCATGTGCTCCTGCCTCCTGATACTATGCTCCCATTTCCCAAACTGTTATCCCTATACCAGAGAATGGATTGTAACTCCCATTACCCACAGCCACCATGGCCACTAATGGTGGGAGTTGTAATCCATAAATATCTAGAGAGCGGCACATTTTCCACATGTGGGTTGTTAGGAGCTGAATCAATAATATGTGTCATGGCAATTTCGCCTATTTCTTTTGGTTCATTTTTCACTGAACAAATAATATTTGATAAATGGTTTGGGGATACAAGAGTGATGTTTGTGAAGAATCATATAATCCCAAGCGTTCTACAATTTTTCCTGTTGATTTAGAAACTCCTAAAGAAAAACAAAGTTGATCCCAACATGTTGAATCACATTGGGGAAGCAAAACTGAGGTGGATCAAAGACTTAACATGTTTACCCTGCTATAAAAATAAGGCTAAGTTTAACACAAAATGATTTTAAAAGGACCTGCAGATCAAATCTGTATAGCTCTATTTTGGTTTTAGAAATATAAAGAAACTCAATGTAATCAGATCAGTAGTATGTGACAAACATTATAAATCACAAAAGTATTTGCTTGGTTCTGCCAGGGGGAAGTTTGGGATAATAGCTATTAAATAGCATGACAATGGGGAAATAGTAGTTACAAAGAGAAAAAGGAAAGCTTGAGTTAATCTGCTTGTCCTAATGATTGTATAGATTACATTCAGAGTATTTGGTATTGCTAGTTCTTCCTACCTGCCCACCTTTCATCCCTCCTGTGGTTGTTGACTCACCCTCTTTCAGCTTGATCCTGAGATAAGCAATAAGAAGCAGCAGAAGCAAAGTCACCGGCAAGAAAATTCCAAAGAAAAAAAACCATCCAGGCAGCTCTTTCACAAACACTGTTGGAAAGTGTCCCATGGCCTGACAAGACAGAAGTAGTCTCCGTGTTGGCTTCTCAATTTCTGGTGCCTTTGTGCCTTCTTTACTACTACATGGCCTTTGCTCTGCCCATAATAACCTTTTTCCTTTTGGACTTTGCTTTGTTTGTACGAGTCTGTGATTTCTAATAATGGCCAATGGATTACAGAGTTACTCAGTTACAACTTTTAAAAATACTTTCAGAATTACCCAGACCAATCTTGGCTTTAGTTTTCTTGTAAATAAGAGGGGTTTTTTCTTTCCTTCACCCCATTCAACTATTAAAATGAAATTTGTACACTCTTTTTTTCTGTTATAATAAGGGAAATGACTAACACAGGGAAGAAAATATATGAATTTTTTTTTGTTCCTGGGTTATAAATGTCATTTCCTAATTGCTTCTATCATAAAAATATGGAAAAGATTTATCAAACTGAAAAAAACTTTGTTTTTGCAGGACATCCTGCAGCATATTTTGCAATAGTTTTTCTATGTATCTCATAGAATTTTAACCTATTAAACATACTTTGTGACAGCCACAAAAATGGGATGTCTGGAGTAGTCTCACTTAACCAACATAAACGGGCCAGCAGAACATGGGATAAATGAAATGATGGATAATAAGGAGGGATCAAGGAAAATCCTATTAAATGTCAAATAATGTTATTGTTTTTACAAATTAAGCACCAAAATATGTTTTGCAACAAATCAACAGAAAAAGTCGTTCAATACACTGTAACGTTATGTAGTAATTACTGTATTTATGAATTTAGCATCAAAACATCGCAATGTACTGAAACAGCTGTGGATCTAGGGAGGAGGCAGACTGCATCGGATAATACAGAATGTTGGATGCGCGAAGATTGGATAAGCGAGACTATACTATATGTTCAAAGTTAGTACCACACAATTAAACAGCAAATCGCGCTTTCAAGCCAGGAACAAGGTTTTTCCCCCCAAATTTTGTTACATATTGTAATCATTTGTCTGTTCACCCCTGTATTGTGTTACACTGATACTGAAATATAAAATGGAACAATTAACAGGAAAAAGAAGAAATTGATTGTGTCTGCACCTTCCAGGATTCGAGAAAATGTCATACTATATGGAAAATATGCTGCCATAATCCAACTCTAAAAGCTAATCATGCAATATGGATCTGTTTCCTCTCAAGTAAGTACAAATCGCCCCGATCCACAACCACAATACATAATGATACTTCATACAATAATTCAAAAGATACAATAATTCAAAAAGAAAAAAATTACAGTGGTTTTGAGTTTCTGAGCTTCAACTAGAAAAAAAGGCATTTCAGCCCAGAAATGTATGAAGTGATATATGTTTGACTTCATAGGGTTATGCCAGAGTAAACAAGAGGGTGATACCAGGTATAGTGCAAGGAATAAGGACAATAATCAAAATATAATAACCTATTAATGTGACAAGCCAGAACGTGAGACAGCCAAACGACAGTTGAGTTGACATTCTGCATTGCTTGGAGCCATGAGACAGTCTTAGATGACAGAATTGAGATTCCTTCCTGTTGTTTGCAAGTGATGCATATACAGCACTGTCTGCATTCCACATCAGAAGGATCTTTGAACCCTGGCAATCACCCATCCAGGCAGATATATCCCAGAAGCTTATGCTACTTCCATTTCTGAAGGGAATTTTGGTTAAACAATCACAAATCATGAAGGTGTACATTAGTCACCGTTTGAAAATTAGCTTTAGAACTATGAACTCAAGCCGCTTTAGTGGAGCATATTATTATTATTATTATTATTATTATTATTATTATTATTATTATTGCTGCTGCATTCAAAAGAAATAAACAGGCACATACAAGACAAAACAGCATTAAGCTATAAAACCCAGCAACCAGTTTTCAAGATACAGAAATAGTTGTTTTTGTTTTAAAGCAGAGGTTGTCAGAAATGAAGTCACACATGGTTGAAACTGACTCGACATGGTTTGGAACTCATTTTCTAAACATTTGCAAGAATCGGGAATAAGCAAATTTGAGATCCTTCTGCTTTTTGGAGCAGTAAAGAAAAAGGGGATGAGAAGGAAAAAGGACTTAAAAGAGATTGTAGCAGTTTGAATTTAAAACTGAGTGGTGCAGCCATTTCCATTGTATAGCTACAATATCAAAATGATCGCAGAGTAAAAAGGTGAGCTAGAACAAGCTGTGCATAATTCATGTCCCCTTTGGGCTATTTGGGTCTTTGAATTTTGGCAAAATGGTATTATTTATTTAAAGCATTTATTTAGCACCTCTTAATCCACCAAGCCCCCATTGTGTTGGAAGCAAAGAGGCATCAATACTTATAAAGTACAATACACTGCCATATAAAATCCAGATTATCTGCTTTAAACTTGATTATATGGCAGCATAGACTCATATAATCCAATTCAAATCAGATAGTTATCTACTTTTAAAATCTGGGTTGTATGGCAGCGTATAAATTGCCTGAGTGAAAGGATCCAGACAATGCCTGCCCTGTGTTTTCACCCCTGTCTTAGATTTGTGTAGTCAAGCTTTTTGCTTGCTTCTTACCTGCCAATGACACTTCTTTGTTCCCTTTCTCAGAGAAAGAGACTCTGTCTGGATCTACGCTGCCAAATAATCAATATTATCAAATCAGATAATCCACATTATTTGCTTTGCATTGGATCATGAGCTCCCTTCTACACTGTTAAAATCCAGGTTATCTGCTTTGAACTGGATTATCTGGCAGTGTAGACTAAGAGAATCCAGTTCAAAGTAGATACTGTGGATTATCTGCTTTGATATTCCAGATTATATGGCAAAGAAGAAGGGGCCTGAGACATGAAGGAGAATTGCAACGGGATTTATTGTGCTATTGAATATTCATTGGAGGAGGCAAAAATAGCTGCTTCCAAAGCAAGGAGGTGATGGACCCTGTCTATTGCAATAGCTGTTTCCTGATAAATTTGGATTGGTGGTTAATGGGTTTGGATACACTGAATTTCACCATAACTTCACTGCTTACCTGTATATAAAGTCTATATAGCATTCCAACTAGTGTTGATAGATGGTGTCCTTCCTGATTTTAAAAAGGCCGCTCCCAGTTCAAAAATTGTCAGGCACCTCTAACATAGAGCGCATTGAGGGTCCTTTTGAGTAATGTTTTTTTAAAAAAATGAAAAACAATTGGGGTAAGTGATAATATGGCAGAGTGGACAATGGAAGGAATGTGTACAGAGAGAGAGAGAGAGAGAAAATAACCTAGCAGTTGCTTATCTTGTCATGCACCATTTCAAGAACAAATCAGCATTTTGAACTGGGCATTTAAACTCCTGTATTTTATACTGACAGAAATCCTAAAGTGGTCTTTAGAAGCAGGTCTAATGACTGAAATCATGCCAATTCCCAACTTTTCAAGGAAAGGCTGAAACTGATGAAATGATGTGTATACTGTACTGTTATGTATATATATATTCTGCTCACAATTCTTCTGGTGTGCAATGCAGATTACAGGAAATGAAGCCAAGGAGAAGCTGCCAAGTTCCTCACTGGGATACCATACTCTGAAAAAGCTTTCCCAAAGGGTTGCCTATTTGCTTTTTCTATACAGGAGGTTGCTTGAGCTTTAATGTGTGTCATGGCTCACTTAGATGGGTCCTTCTGCTTGGAGTGCATCTATTGAGTTACTTTGTGTCCGCATATTACAGAACTTTCTGCATAGCTATTAAGCAATAGGGCCCTTCCACACAGCCCTATATCCCAGAATATCAAGGCAGTAAAACCTGCATTATCTGAGTATGGACACAGATAACCCAGTTCAAAGCAGATATTGTGGGATTTTCTGCCTTGATATTCTGGGATATAGGGCTGTGTGGAAGGGCCCGTAGTTTACTGCAGAGAAAGATGTGAAATGCACAAGGAGCCTGGTTCAAAAGAATGTTAAATCTGTGATACACTCCCCAAATCTGTGGATTGCATGTGGATTGGGGTAACTCCACTATATTCAGGAAATGCTCTTCCATTTGGAACCTTTTTAATGGTGCTCCAGAATCGTCCACTTCGTGATGTTCTTCCTTTCGTAAGGCAAGGTAATGTGACCCATCACAAGTAGAAAGTTTTTGAATACTGTTAAAGGGCCCTGAAGCACTATGTCTTAAAGAGAGTATATTGAGTGACAATCTGGAAATAATGTGGGCAATTTTCACTTTGAATTCTTTCTGTGCCCCCCCACCCCCCAATATTTGTAAAGGGAAATACTCTGAATTATTTATTTTCTGTTTTTCTCTTAATATTGCAACCAAAGTGGCCCACTTAACATTTTAGATCAAACTGAAGCTTTTACAATGGAAATGAAAGCAATTAGAAACAATTAAAGAAACCGTCTTACTAAAAACATTAATTTAGAACAATTCAAAAACAATCAAAACATAACAGTAACACACATACACACACATACCATTGTTGCATATCGACATGCAGGGTCTGATAGTATTATACTATCAGACCCTTCTGATCATACTGTGACCAAAACTCTCAAGTCACCCTTTCTATAATTGCAAAACAATGAGAAATCAGCATTTGCATATGTTTGCCAATTTGGCTCATCTTGTAGTTAACGGCAGTGAGTTAAATCCTTTTTGTCACCTACCCACTGCAGGTGTAATGTGATGTGAAATAAAAATGTCTTTTGACATTTATCATTACCTGCCATCCATTCCTTGTGAATGCTAATTTAATTTGCTGCTATTTCACCCTTCCACACTGTGGTTCTGCATCAAAATGAGATTCAGCCATCTGCCTGCCCAGTGTCATTCCTGACAAGTAACCTACACTTGGAGTTTCATGCTGTCCTTGTTAAAGGGACCTTATCCACAGTTCTCCACAATAACCTTGGCATTAATGAATGTCAAGCTTGGCTTGGCCTTCCCAGTTCAGGCCATCAAACTTTGTGGATTTACATTAAGGGCAAATTCAGTTTCTGTCAGAAGAATATTGCACTCCATATCATTTAAATGGAGTAGACTAATAAGGAATAATGAACATCAGATAGAGCATGGGAAGTTTATAGATCTTTCTTTTGTTTGTTTTGTGTGTGCCGTTTTGCTTTTGTCTTTGTGTTTGTTATTTTTAATAGTCACTTAGTTGTAGTCTTGTAGTAATACTATGTAATTCTGTAGTTTTTAGATTTATATGTCTAAACATTGTTTATTTTGGATTTTTTCTTGAATGAAAGTTATTTTTTAAAAATGGTGGTTTATCATTCTCAAATAAAAGAATGAGTCAAAATTACATATTTACAGTGGGGTAGACTGCAGCATATTTTCCTGCTCTTTTCTCCCCATGGCAGGACCTCTTGGCTCCCTGAAAAAGCTACAAGAAGGTCAAAGGACTCAGGGCCCTTCCACACAGCCCTATAACCCAGAATATTGAGGCAGAAAATCCCACATTATCTGACTCAGTGTGGACTCAGATAACCCAGTTCAAAGCAGATATTGTGAAATGTTTTGCTTTGATATTCTGGGATATAGGTCTGTGTGAAAGGGCCCTCAGTAGTGGAATGGGTGGAGTTAATGTGCAGTAAATATATGCTTAATGTCAGATTGGTGAACAGGAGAACAACTGCCATTTAGAATTTGATCCAGGATGAGCATGCTGACCTGGCCTGTATCGTAGAGGGTGAAGCTGTGGGGTAGTGGGGGTGGTAATCTCACTTATCATTGCCCACCTTGTCTTTCTGTACAGCAGGTAAGATGAATCAGACATGTAGTGGTTAATTGTGGCTGGATTTCCTTACATGTTCCCCCATTCCACAGTCTACAACAGGGATTTTCAAGCTTTTTCAGCCACGGAGTCCTTTTTGAAGCAAAAGTTTATCGTGAAGCCCCAAGAAATGTGTATATATTATATTTTTATATATAATGTATATATATCAGGCATGGGCAATCTTTTTGATGTATTGTATTTTATCATTTGACAGACAGGCCCGAGGGGGAGGGGGAGTGAAGCATAGTTTGAGAACCTCTGGTCTACAGGATTTGTGAGTATATACTAAATGCTGGGTGCCAGAGACAGATTAGGCATTCTGTCAGTGTATCACCTACTCTGCTGCTCAAGAATCTCCCTTACTGATCCAGCCAGGATGGCCTTTGGGTTAGTGTTGGAGTCTACTCAGTTTATGGTTCTAGGGAACTTCAACATCCAGGCTGAAACTATTGTTCCAGGAGTAGCTCAGGACTTCATATCCTCCATGACATTCATAGATCTACCCCAAATACTATCTGGTGCTACTCATATTGCTAGGTCCACTCTGGACCTTGTTTTCCTTGCTAGGTGAGATCATAGAATCATAGAATCATAGGGTTGGAAAAGACCTCATGGACCATCCAGTCCAACCCCCTGCCAAGAAGCAGGTTGGACTACATTCTAGAGACTAAGATTTGAATTCCCACAGTCATGGAAACCCATTTGGGCAACTTTGGGCAAGTTGTACTCTCTAGCCTCAGAGAAAGGCAAAGATAAAGTTAAAACAGACAGGATTTAAAGGGGATTTGCAATGTGTGCAGAGAAGGCCAAATTATAAAATATAGCGAAGAACTATTTCAGGAAAATGATTCTGAATATCATGAAAGAATAATAAATCGCTAGTTATTTGAAAAATTATGATTATATTTCTAATAGTGGGAGGCCTTTGTGAATTTTTTTCTGTCTCAAGTGACAGAGTAATATGACTGGCCTAGGATACTATGTTGGGCCCCCGGGTGGTGCAGTGGGTTAAACCGAAGGCTGCTGAACTTGCTGACTGAAAGGTTGGCGGTTCAAATCCAGGGAGCAGGGTGAGCTCCCACTGTTAGGCCTAGCTTCTGCCAACCTAGCAGTTCTACGAAATGCAAGTGTGTAGGGAAGGTCAATAGGTACCACTTCTGTGGGAAGGCAATGGTGCTCCATGCAGTCATGCTGGCCACATGACCTTAGAGGCGCCTACAGATAACACTGGCTCTTCAGCTTAGAAATGGAGATGAGCACCACCTCTCAGAGTCGGACACGGTTAGACTTAATGTCAGGGGAAACGTTTACCTTTTTAGGCTATTATCCATTTGCCTGTCTGCTTCAGTTTATCTAGCTGAAGATTTCTGTGTCACAATGTGCTCACTTCAGATTGCACAGGACTCCTCCACACGAAATGATATCCAAGCAGTATATATTCATACAAGAATATGAATATATTCATATTTATATCCTGCATGGATATCATCTTGTGTGTGGAGGAGTGTGGAATATATCCTGCATGGATTTCCTCTCATCCTTGATCTCTCTACCTAAATCAAGGAAATGGGGTCTCTATGAAGCAGGGTAGATTGTAAATGAAGCACAGAATGATGCACACTTTGTTAAAACCTTTAAGAGGTGAAGCAAATGTAATCAAGATTTAATTAAAATTGGCCACGCTAGTAGTATCTTCTTACAATGCATTATAATAAGGCTTGAGGCTAACGGTGAGGTGGATGAAAGTTCACATGCCAACAGATATAGCTGCAGGGGATCAGAATGGCTCTGGTTTACAGGTAAACAATTCTTGCTTGAAAATGTAACTTGCTGCTGCCATGGAGGTCAGACACATCACCTAATTTTACCTCTCCCTTGCAGTCCCTGGAGTATGATGTTTTTTGAAGCTGCTTGGCTGTTGTTGATTCATCACAGAACAGACTTTTTGTCTTGTTTTGACATGGGCACGCAATCCTCCTCACATGCACAATGTGAATGTAGGTGTCTGTCTTTTCCCCTCAAGGCATCTTTTTAGCCTTCAGACCTCATCCTGGTCATCCAAATCACTTTGCGGTATTTCAGTGGGAAAACTGGAGAATCCTAATGTGTCTTTTGCTTTTTGTGCAATTTTTGTTTCTCCTTGCCCTTCTTTTTCCTGAACACCTGCCAAAGGGTTTCTCATGATGTTTTTGCCATCCTTTTATTAATTCCCCAAATAATGTTCATTCCATCTCAGTGGGGGACTCCAGCTTTCAAGGGTTTTGCATATGCAGCTTGAACTGGGTTTTGAAAAATCAACATTCAAGTGCTTACTTGGAATACCTTGAAAGAGATGGCATTTATCAGCAGTAGGGATGCAAAGAATAAATGCAAGTTTGCTCCAAGCAAGCCAAGATTTACATCCTTAACCATCAGTTCCTGAAATCAAATACAAACTGATAGATGGTTGGGATTCTGCCCTGAAGATTGAATTGTGTTCAGAATTCAATAGAATTGAAATGTTGGGCTGAAATGTAGTAACCATTTTAAATCTAGTAAAAATAGTGTTGATGACTTAATTTAAATAATAGTAAAAGTTGGCATTCCAGTTGTTTCTTATAATCATAAATAATAATAAACTTTATTTATATCCCACCACCATCTCCCAAAAGGGACTCGGGGTGGCTTACAGAACACTGCAGTGCAGTATATAACATGATACATGAATAAAACAACCACTATCAACACATAAAATAAAATAACACAACTTAGAATGCAAAACCACGTGTAGCTGGAATGTGTCCAGAGGAGGGCGACTAAAATGATCAAGGGTCTGGAGAACAAGCCCTATGAGGAGCGGCTTAAGGAGCTGGGCATGTTTAGCCTGAAGAAGAGAAGGCTGAAAGGAGATATGATAGCCATGTATAAATATGTGAGAGGAAGCCACAGGGAGGAGGGAGCAAGCTTGTTTTCTGCTTCCTTGGAGACTAGGACGCAGAACAATGGCTTCAAACTACAAGAGAGGAGATTCCATCTGAACACGAGGAAGAACTTCCTGACTGTGAGAGCCGTTCAGCAGTGGAACTCTCTGCCCCGGAGTGTGGTGGAGGCTCCTTCTTTGGAAGCTTTTAAACAGAGGCTGGATGGCCATCTGTCAGGCGTGATTTGAATGCAATTCCTGCTTCTTGGCAGGGGGTTGGACTGGATGGTTGAATGATATCTGAACTCAGGGCCAACATGAATTGTGAGCAACAGCAGGATCTGGACAAGTTCTTTTTGGTCTACAATTTTCATAGTCCCTCAGTCAAAATATCCAGTGCACAAAGGTACATTTTTTTGGTTTTACATTATGCAAAGGCCATGTAGGATTTTGGACCTTGTATGATTAACAGATCTGGAGAACCCAAATGCGTACATTTAATATGCATGGCAGGCAATGATGAATGCGTAATCACTTTCTTACAGCTATTATTTGTTTTTAGAGACATTAGTTCTAAAATATAAAACCCACAAATATCGTAAACTGAAGACAAAACTCCAGGCCCTACTGACATTCATGGGACATTTCCTGCCACCTATAACTTAAACACAAACATTTCTTGGATTTTGATTACTGGAATTTGAAAGAAGTATTGCCGTGGCAGGCTCAGAACAGGATAATTAAATGACATGGGGATTTTTTAATTCTGCTAGAGTGCTCTCACTACAATTTCAGAATTTTTTTTAATATAAGCCTATTGTTAATTTCCTATTTGCTAAGTTAATTAGTAATTGTAAGTGAAATGAATGTAAAGCTGGGTTATCTGTCATGAATCCTGAAAAGAGTTGGGTCAGAGAGTTGAATGGGAGGAAGGAAGAGCTTTGAAACTTTCTTCTGTGTTGGTGCTTTGCCCTTTCTCTGGATCAGCACCAAAACGCTTGATTGGTCTATACATATGGTGAGGCTTAATGAGGGCTCAAGGGGGAATTTCTTATGCTTTGCCATGCTTGTGTCCTTTCTCTGATCTTTTTGACTATCCTTTCATTAATTTATTTATTTGGGGTTCTTTTACAATTGTTTAACAATTGTTTTGCTTTTATGGCTCAAGCCCTCAAATATGTGGCAGAAAAATGATCTGGGAAGAAATCTACAAAATGGTCGCCATTCTGCAGGGACTTAAGTATTAGGATTATAACTGTGTAGAATGGTTGGATGGACTGCTCCCAGAAACCTGTGCACATCTGCCTGGATTTGATTAGCTAAGACTGCCTACTATGCACCCATTGTGTCTTTTGCAGTACATTTCCTTTTCATACTTAAATGCCTAATTGTAGTAAACACCTTAATATTTAAGGGGTTGCTGGAAGTGTGACAATGCTGTTCAAATTGAGTGTTGATACAGTACAATGAGACATTACGGAAACAGAATGAGAGCAATTAAAATGTAGTATGGTGTGAGGCAGAATTTTAAAATACTGCTTTCTTGGACTAGAGCTCCCTAAATCCCTTAGCTAACCCAGCTAGTCTAGCGGGGGATTCTGGCAGCTACAGTTCAAAAGGTAATGTTTCCAAGCTTTGGCTGAAAGGAGGCAGAGATATACTAATAAAATTATTCCAATTCTGTTATAATCTCAGCTAGTTTCCCTTCTTCCCCCATTCTTGCTCAATTATTCACTTTGATCCATGGGACTATTTTGATAAAATCTTTAATTTTGGATTGAAAGTGGATTTTCTTTTCCTTTTCTTCTGTCTTTCTTTCTTTCTTTCTTTCTTTCTTTCTTTCTTTCTTTCTTTGCATTCTCTTTTAGCTTCCTTTAAAAATGCATTCTTGAAATTATTCAGTCCTAGGATGGGTGCCAAAGGTTTATTACTTATTTAGATTTTTGAGATAAATATTTCTACTGAAGCGTAGTCTCCTCCTCCCTACCTTCAGCTGAATTCCTCAACTTTCTAAATATAACTTCAGGCTGCACAAGCTGAAAAGTATCCCTAAGCACATTGCTAGATGGTATCCAAGCTGCTTCCCTCTTCAACTCTGGTAATAAATGTTTTATCCCAGCTGGCACAGATGCTAATGATTCTGTTTGCAAGATGTGATGCAAAAGGGTCATGGAAGACCTCCATGTGCTTCACCAGTTGTCCCTATCAGTTCTATTCTGCCAGTCTGCATTATGCATATGACATTGTGCAGGAGTAAAGTATTTCCGTAGCACCAAACAACAAACTATAAAATGGACTTGCAGTTGCACATGGTTATTTTCACCATGAAGCAAGACTGTAAAATAGAGTTTAGCAGCCACCTCATCTAGGCAAGAGAGACACATCAGTTCTTGGTGGGATGGGCTACTGGGAAACAGTGTTCCTTCTAGTTCATGCTGCTGCCATGTTATGTAACGCAACTGTTGATTGGTTACATCCAAGCGGCCTGTGCTCATACACTTAGGTGGCTCTATACAATTGGGCCACATACCCTTCTCCCTATGCTGAACTATGCAAAGTTGTTGTTGTTTATTCATTTAGTCGCTTCTGACTCTTCGTGACCTCATGGACCAGCCCACGCCAGAGCTCCCTGTTGGCCGTCACCACCTCCAGCTCCTTCAGAGTCAAGTCAATCACTTCAAGGATGCCATCCATCCATCTTGCCCTTGGTTGGCCCCTCTTCCTTTTTCCTTCCATTTTCCCCAGTATCGTTGTCTTCTCTACTTACTGTGCAAGTAAGCCATAAAAATGTCTGATTTCCTCAACCCTTGTCCCATTTTTGGCACTTGAGAGTACTCGCCTATCAGTATTCCTGAATAAATGAACTTTGACCAAACGGCACAACATTTGCTTGTCTGTATCTTCAGCCAAATTGGTGCCTCTTTGGAGGATTGGGAGGTAACACACCCATGCCATTAGTGCTCAGATTGACTCTCTGGTTGTTTCCCTTAGCTCTTTGGAAGATGAAGAGGCTTGCCTAAGTATGATGATAACTCCCTCACATTTTTAGTGGATCTCTTTAGGTTCACTTCTATTTTCCATTTAACTTCTTCACTCTGAAGGAGAATGAAGCCGGTCCTGATCTAATAATGGTGGCAAGTTTGGCTAAAACATGGAATTTATACACAGCTATCTAAGGTTCTCAGAACATAAGGGATGGTGCATCAGAAAATGCACATACCTTTCTTCTTTTTTGCCATGTGAATAAAGCAATTTAACCACCACTTCCAAAAAGTCCATGTATATGGAAAACTGCAATTGAGGGAGGACATTTTTACATGGTGAAGTCTTCTATTATATAATTTTTGCCAGTGTTCTGAGAGAGTTCCCATTATCTTTATCCAAGACCTTATAATGTCTTGTATTAGGTTCTGGGCCTATCTCATATTCTTGAGAAGGAGAGAGGACCCCCCAGATTCTATGCAGTCATCACAATTCACTAATTCACCCCACATACCTTACTGAGAAGTTACTGAGAGATCCTTCACTCTAGTTCTGACTCTGCAAAGAATGTGACTTCCCCTCCCGTCGGAAATGAGAACCCTGTGCCCATATACATTCACACACCTGGTCTTTAATGCTGTTTTACATTCCAACAATGTATTCGATTTTTGAATCTTTTCTTGTAGGAAATATTTTATTTAGGAAACAATATTACATGAGCAAAAAGAGTACGTTGTACATGAAAGCACCTTTTTTCAGGCAATATTTATTTATTTATATTTATTTATTTATTTACAGTTCTTATATTCCGCCCTTCTCACCCCGCAGGGGACTCAGGGCGGATTACAGTAAACACATATATGGCAAACATTCAATGCCAGTTTGACAGACAACAAATACAGACAAATATACCAAGGCTATTTAACTTTTTTCTGGCCGCCAGGGGAGCTGCTGCTTTTCATCGTCCATCAACGACACCGATGAAGTTCTTCCGCATTCCACATTCCCCGGAGTCTTTTTCTTTATGGCCTCATAAATTAGTTAAATTCAGCCTCCCACACAAGGTGGTGCCTTATTTTCCTACTTGACAGATGCAACTGTCTTTCGGGTTGCAAAGGTCGACAACGGGCTACACAATGGCTGGACACCCACTCCAGCCCGGGCTGGCCTCGAACTCATGACCTTTTGGTCAGAGTGATCTTAATGCAGCTGACACTCAGCCAGCTGAGCCACAATCCCGGTGCAATATTTAGAAGTAGTTACGAAGTTATAAAAAGTCTTGAGTTCAACCCTGAGTGCAAAGATTCCAGACTTTATTTACTGAATATAAAGGCTAGTCCTGACTCATCAATGCCCCTAATGCTCCTGCCTTGGAGCCTGTACGGATCCTCAATTTATTTAGCCCACATCCCATTTCTATGTTCTGTTGGCTGCTTGAATCTTCATCTTTGCCCACTTTTGACTCTGTACCTGCTTCTGGTCCTCCTGAATCTTTGGCTGTTGCATCTGATCTTGATGAATGCTTGCCGGTATGCTTGCCTCTGAGCCTCTGGTCTTTATTTCCCACATGGACTCTGGGCTTATTTCTTCCTTTGAAACACTTCTGCTGATTTGTTAGGATTCAACTGCAGGCTGTTTTTCACCAATCCTAACATCCCCAGAGACATGACTGGTGGAGTATGAGAAAGGGTCTTCCTGGCAGCTACTTGTAGGCTCTGGAACTCCCTTCTAATGGAAACTATTCTGTCTTCCTCCTTGCTGTCCCTCTATTAGAAGGTCGAAACATTTGTATTTGACAGCTTTCTGGGAGCTAGCCATTTTACAAGGAAAAAACATTCATGTCAGACCACACAGAGAAGTCATTGAAATCCATAAGCATGTGGACAACTTCAACAAAAAGGAGGAAACCATGAAAATGAACAAAATCTGGCTACCAGTATTAAAAAAAACCTCGAAAATTACAACAGCAAAACAACAGAGGGGAAACAATCAAGGACATCTAATCACCTCTCAACAAAAGATTGCCCCAGGCACTGCCAGGCCATCAAATGCTAATCAAGGTGGTCAGTTGAAACATTCACATCTAGCTCCAACCGACAGGAGTCCTTTGTCCCACCCTGGTCATTCCACAGATATATAAACCCATTTTCCTAGTTCCAACAGACCTCACTACCTCTGAGGATGCTTGCCATAGATGCAGGCGAAACGTCAGGAGAGAATGCCTCTAGAACATGGCCATATAGCCTGAAAAAACTTACAGCAACCATTCATAGTGTGCTTGTCTATTTTTATTTCTTGCTTTTTTACAATTGTGTTTTAAATGGTTTTTGATTTTCTAGGTAACTAAATCAGATTTTAACAATAATATTTGATTATTTAACAATATGTGCTTTTATCTGTATCTAAGCTTCCGGGATCATAGTTCCTCAAACCTTTTGTTCAGTCCTCAGTGCAAAGGGAAAAATGTCAGTGCAAGAGCACAACCTTGAAAAGTGTGTATATTCCTCACTTGTTAAATAATGTTCATATGACACATTATTGTAGTAGCATGTTTTATTGATTAGCCTATTGGCCGTATCAAAAACATTTGCCAAACACATACATATACACATACAGTACAATATAAGTTAAAATAAACAAGCTGTTAAAAAAAAGGTTCCAATCCAGATCAAATATCTGCATCACCCCTACAGTTTACCCCAATTGACTAAATATTCAGTTCTTAGCTGTGTTGCTTTAAATAGGAAAAGGGTCATTCTGTACGTTATTTTAGCATTCTGGCCTCCCAATAAAAATAAAAAATATATGGCATATTACTGCTTAATGATACCTTGCAAATCATCCTTGTAAAATCATCAGTCTACCTCACTCTGACATCACAGAGATCACCCTGGGTCTGGAATAGGCTTGAACTGATAACCTTATCTGTTTCAGTTTTAATTCTTATAAGGTATCTTGAGTTTTTTGGGCCTATCTACAGGGGCCACATAATGCAGGTTTGGTTTGGAGTGGCAATACTCTGGCCTGGCCCCATGGTGGGTATATCACTGGTACAAGTAGAACCTGGTTTGGCTCTAATGGATGGCTAACCTTACCTTTGTTGGATTTTGTGGCTGCAGTAGCCACAAAACTCCAGTGAGCTTCTTCCTGTTGTTGGCTGCCTTTGCTAATGGCAGCAAAGGTGGCCAATGTAACTTGGAGAAGAGGGGGGAAAGGCGCATTCCCTGATTTTTCCTATCATGGAGCAGAAATGGGTTAATGTTTTTGTCTCATGTTGGTTTGACAGGAAGCATGTCGATGCTCAGGATCACCTTCTTGCCTACCTCTGGGTCTCTAGCCTGTGGAGATAGGCCCTCTGGTCTGGGTGAAAGGGGCAGGGGTGGAGGAGGGACAAAACATATGAACAATAACAACAAGAGAAGATAGCCTGTACATACAGATTAAAATTAATACTGTACTTATCAATGGGTAAGGAGCTGCAGTCCTGTTTTTTTAGTCATCTGCTAAAAAAAAAAAAAGATAGAGTCCTTATTACTTGCTAACCAGTAGTGAAACAACAGTATCTATCTATCTTCTGTGAAAACACACTACAGTTCTCATTGTGTGAGTGCTTGTATATATCTGTCATATAACTTACTGAAGTGTAACACATGAATACCCTGGTGCTCTTTTGAATATAACAGCTCAACATGCCCTCGGGTCTTTTCCTACAAATTGTGAAGATGTTTCTTTTACTATCACTACATCCCTGGCAGAAATCAGAAAAAATAGCAGTAGTTCAATTCAACCAAACTGGCACACAAGCATTTGCAACAGGTTTTCTTATCAAAGATCACATGGAACCACTGCTCTTCATTTTCTAACGGCTGCTTCTTTTCCTACCTCTGCTCTTTGTGACTGTAGCATCATTATGACACTCATAATATTTATTTTGACTCTGTATTCCCATCTGCTGAGAAAGCCATTAACTCATAGACAGTGCAGTGTCCATGGCTGTCTTTACTTAAGCACCAATATTTGCCAAAGCACCTAACTCCCTAAGATTTAATTAAACCTTATTTCTCCGTTTCTTACTCCTACAGAAATAGCACTATGTATAATATAAGAATTTTTGAATAGGTCATATTTGCTGTGCAAAGCATTAAAACACATTATTGTAACTGCCTCCAAAAGCTCTGAGGAATAGTTGGTAGAACAGAAATATTACTAACAAAATAAATTACTGTTGCTTTCTGGAAGGATGAAAGTCCTCCATCAATGGTTAGATGATGCTGTTTTTCATATCTGCTGTAGGCAGGCACATGTAGCTACATTAGAAACAGAATAGGATCCCATTTGTTCCCAGCTCAAGTTTTGTTCACTGCAGCCAAACTGCTGCATTCTAACACTGAAAGTGTTTCTCCAGCCTTCTTTCACCATCTTCCTTATACCATTAATGCTTAAAATGTACAAACAGATGAGAAATGGAGCCAGGAAAGCATATAAACCCTTTATAAAAAGGCACTTCACTGTCATAGGCTTTTAGAACAGGTATGCCTGCAGTGGGCTTTCTTGAGCCTCACTTGTAGTGGAATGAGTTTCAGAGAATATGTGTTAGTCTGAGATGGGGGAGAGACTCTGAAGTGGCAGAAAATGTCTTTCTTATTTCTTACAGCTTTGGTCCAATCTAACTCAGAGGATTATTTCCCACATTTCAGGTCTAAAAGGGGTGAAGAACTCTGGTTGATATTCCATCCATGCACCATTACACACACTAACATCACACACACATGCACAAATGAAAGTTGTGATGTCCCAATTCCAGTTTTGGGATTCCAGGTTAGACCAGTGGTTCCCAACCTTTTTTTAAAATCATGGAGCATTTGACCAGGGACCACTTTGACCAAGGGCCACTCTCAAACGTTAGTACCAAAAGGGTTATGAATCAGTTTTTGGTCAACTAGATTTGGTTTGGTTATTTGGGGTACTGATTCAGAAAAGTGCATTTGATAGATCACATCAGATCTAGTTTTTGATACAGAACATATACCATCCAGTAGTCTCCATTCACTCACCCACAGAAAACTATTTAGAGCTGATGTGGTCTATCCAATGCAATGATCCCAGGAACAGGCTTGAAAATGAAGACACCAAGAAAAATTAGAGATCAAACTAATCAAGTATCAACACCAGGGTAAAATAGGCAATAATTAATTGATGCAGAACATTAAATTGAAGCAAGGTTCTTCATTGCTCCAATATATTGGGATATATGGCTGTGTGGAAGGGCTCTCAGTTCAAAGTTGATATTGTGGGTTATTCTACCACACAGCCTTATAACTCAGGGCCTTTCCATACAGCCATATAACCCAGAATTTCAAAGCAGAAAATCTCACAATATCTGCATTTAACTTGATTATCCGAGTCCACACTGCCATATATTCCAGTTCAAAGCAGATATTGTGGGATTTTCTACCTTGATATTCTTGGTGAATAAAATCCCACATTATCTGCTTTGAACTGGACTCAGATAGCTCAGGGTCCTTCCACACAGCCATATAACCTAGAATATCAAGGCAGAGCCCCTGGTGGCAGATTGGGTTAAACTGCTGAGCTGCTGAACTTGCTTACTGAAAGGTCACAGGTTCGAATCCGAGGAGCTCCTGCTATTAGCCCCAGCTTCTGCCAACCTATCAGTTCGAAAACATGCAAATGTGAGTAGATCAATAGGTACCGCTTCTGCGGGAAGGTAACGGCGCTCCATGCAGTCATGCCAGCCACATGACCTTGGAGGTGTCTATGGACAGCGCTGGCTCTTTGGCTTAGAAATTGAGGTGAGCACCAACTCCAGAGTTGGGCACGACTGGACTTAATGTCAGGGGAAACCTTTACCTTTACTATCAAGGCAGAAAATCCCACAGCAACATAAGAACTAGTAGGTGGCATGAAAGGAGTGGAAATAAAATAAAATAAAATAAAAGAGGAAGGAGGCTCACGGACCAAATTTTCATCCTCACAGCCCACTGGTGGTCCGCAGCCCACAGATTAAAAACCACTGAGTTAGACTGATCTATCCTACATCATAGCCCTTGTCCACTTAGTGACAGCTTTATGTTTAAGATATGAGTAACTCATTCAGTAATACCAACTGTAACATCAGTCACTTGGTCCAGCAAGCCTTGCAACTGTGTTATACATCGTAATTTTGGCTTTGCTCTGTTTTTAGTTACTGAGCATCGAGGCAGACACATGTTATTGGCCACAATGAAATGTTATTCCAAATCTCTATAGAAAACAAAATCTAAGTGAGGAGTTTGTCAGACATTGTGAAGGTGTATGCTGCTTAAAAACAGAGATGGGCCTTTTCAGGCTGCTGTGTGGGACAAATTACATGATTGGGACAAATTACATGATTCGTTTTTGAGAGCCTTTAGTCTTTTGGTATGCATCAATATCTTCCCTTTTAGCTTTCAACATTCCATGATATTTTGTAGGTTTTATAACTGGAAAAGCACAAGTTCCACTGGATAAATGGAAGAATTTTAGGTTACAAGAAAATACAATTGGATTCCAACAGTAAAGGTTTTCCCCAGGCAATTAGCATTAATTTCTGTAAACATAACAAAGATTGCTTGATAAAACAAACATGTACCAGTATTCTATAGTTAGATTCATGGTTGTTTATGTTGAATATGTACAGTACTGAGAGGCAGCATGGTGTCATGGTTTGAGTGTTGATCCCAGGATGCCAAAAAACCAGGTTCAAATCTGCATTCTGTTAAAGAAATCCACTGAGTAACTTTAGGCAAGAGCAAATCCTCTCTGGAAAAGATCTGCCAAAAAAACAAAACAAAATCAATCCATGATAGATTTGCATTAGGAAGTGTGATATGTCAGAAAAAAATGTAAGCTAGTCTTAGGATCTTGCAAATTTTACTACAGCATTCACATTTCTGAGCATGCCATCACTGCTATGATGGCAAAATCAAACAAAGGGTAAGGCATCTCCACACTAAAAAAAATCTCACCAAGAAAGCCCTGTGATAAATTTGCTTTAGGGTCACCATAAGATAGAATCTCTTTGTATTTCCACATCTTCAATTGTATCATTAAGTTTTCCACATTGTCTAATAAAAATATGACATGTTGAAAAAAATGACATAATTCCCCCATTGTGTAAATGCAATACACTTTAGATATGCTCGTACCACATGAGATTTTTTTTTTTTTTATAAATGTGTTGAAAATTTGGAAAGGAAAATTATTCTCTTTCTCTTTGAAGGAAGATACTGTTGGAAACAATTCATTCAGTAAGTGTGCTGGCTGCTGTGCTAAATTATAAGCCAACAATTCTCTGAATATAAAAATATATATGTGATATTGATCCATGTCACCACTGCTAAGATGTTACTTAAAATCAAGTCTATGTATCACTGATACACACACACACTTACTGTATTTTTATTCCATCCTTCTCAACCCCGTAGGGGACTCAGGGCATTTTACAAAAAAGGCACAAGTCGATGCTACTTTTACATGCATAAGATAAAACAAAACATATACATTAAAATCAATAGTTAAAACACATAATTTTAAAACAGTTACATTAAAAACCACACAGTCGAAAGGCATATTCCAGGAGCAGTTCCATAAATTGCACTATTCCATAGTCACTTATTTTGCACATCACTTATTGCATTGCAGATTACTGTCCAAAGGCTTGGTCCCACAACCATGTCTTCCACTTTCTTTCTGAAGGCCAGGAGAGAGGGCGCTGATCTAATTCCACTGGGAAGGGATTTCCATAGCTGAGGGGCCACCACTGAGAACACTGTCTCTCGTCCCCACCAGTTGCATCTGCGAATGAGGTGGGACCAAGAGCAGGGTCTCCCCAGAAGATCTTAACCTCCGAGATGGTTCATAGAGGAAGATACGTTTGGACAGACTTCACAGATGTTTCACTTCCATATGAAAAATTGCATCCACAGGATTTAGATATAGCTGCAGGATTTTGTTCTTGAAGCCTCACAACTGAGGTTATGCAGATTTTCTAGCTTCCACAAGCACCTAGGTGGGTTTTACATATATAGTGACCATTGCCATTTTTATCCTGGAGATCAAATACAGCTATATAACTCTTCAGAGAAAAACTGAGGCCAAAGAAAATGAAATCTCCACAGGATGTGACTGAAGCCTTGCGAACAATTTGTTTCATGTTATTATGTGCACTATCCTGCAGAGTAAGATGTGGGGAACCTCAGAAAAAAGCTGTAAACATCAGGAGATGACAATGAAATATGAATCTCTCTAGCTGTGAGTGCACATCTCTGATGTTAATTCAGTTTCCAAAGAACTAGGATGTAACTATAGAGCTTCCCATTTGTCATTTAATCAAGAGATGTAAAGCTCAGCTACCTGCTGCAATTTAAATTGAAACCAGGCTTTTGCTTTGCTTTCTGACATGAAAACTGAGCCAAAACTTATACATATCTACTCTCACTGTTCATTGCTTAGAACCTTTAGATTAACAGCATTTCAACCTTCATTTCCGCAGGGAGTACATTTTTAAAAAACTCTCCTCTAATAAAAGAGAACAGGCTCCAAATATCACAATGTATAGAATTCTTTCTCTTATTTGTCACTCTCTTTTTACTATGTATGTTGTTGGCAAGTAAAACTTTTTTTAAATTGAGTCAGAAGCGACTTAAGAACATGCTACAAGTCGCTTCTGGTATGAGAGAACTGGTCATCTACAGGGACGTTGCTCATGGGATGCCCGAATGTGTTACAATCCTGCTGGGAGACTTCTCTCATGTCCCCACAAGCTAGAGTTGACAGATGGGAGCTCACCCCATCTCACAGATTCAAACTGGCAGCCGTCAGGTCAGCAACCCAACCTTCAGTCAGCTGTCCAGGGTTTAACCCATTGCACCACTGCGGCTCACATCAGGTAATGCTGAAACGTTAGAACAAAATGACAAATATGTTGCCCTTAAATTGGAATATAAAGCATTTTATCTTTGGCTTCCTATATATGGTGAATCCAACCCTATTTTTGAATATACAAATAATATATTCTGAGCCAATAAAGCAATTAGCATGAAATTAATTTTAAATTTTAATTTGGTGGTCCCTTTCTCTAAACTATCCTCCTTCAAGATTTCTTTCTTAAATGTAAATGAGATTTTGGTTGTATTGGTTGTATCTGGTCTCAGCTTCTCCAAGAACTATGATGGCTCTTTGAGGACAGAAGTCAGGTGACCGATACCATGGAAGAGTTTGCCTGAGGGAAATGTTTTCTGAATTCTACCTTTCTTCTTCCATTTATTGGTAAAATACCAGGAAGAACTTGACAAAAATAAGTGTGGTTTGTTCACCTTTACTGGGAAGACCTGTAGCTCTAATTAATGGCTTCTCAGTCTTTAGTCCTCCAAATGTAACTTTGTATTGTGTTTTTAACACGTTGGAAGCCGCTTTGGGTCTCCATTGTGGGAGAAAAGCAGCATATAAATAAAGATTTATTATTATTTTACTGACACAAAACCACAGTATGTCACAGCAAATGAGATCTATATGCTGGATTTCGTATCACAAAATCACAAGTCGAACACTTCCTGAGCGTCTAGGACTGTGTGATGTATGATGCGTGTAAGATGGCCTTTTGCAGTTGACAGATTGTCAATGTTTATTGTTTCCAAATGCCTTGCTGAGATCTTTTGGCATGGCACCCAGTGTGCCAATGACTACTGGGACCACCTTTACTGATTTATGCCAGAGCCTTTGCAGTTCGATTTTGAGGTCCTGATAACGGCTGAATTTTTCTTGTTGTTTTTCCTCAATGCGACTGTCACCTGGTATGGTGACATCAATAATCCAAACTTTCTTCTTTTCCACAATTGTGATGTCTGGCGTACTGTGTTCCAAAACTTTGTCAGTCTGGATTCGAAAGTCCCACAGTATTTTTGTGTGTTCATTTTCCACTACCTTTGCAGGTTTATGATCCCACCAATTCTTTACTGTTGGTAGGTGGTACTTGTGACATAAGTTCCAGTGAATCATCTGGGCCACAGAGTTGTGCCTTTGTTTGTAGTCCGTCTGTGCGATTTTCTTGCAACAGCTTAGGATATAATCCATGGTTTCATCAGCTTCCTTGCACAGTCTGCATTTTGGGTCACCAGCTGATTTTTTTTTAATCCTGGCCTTAATTGCATTTGTTCTGATGGCTTGCTTACAATTGATATACTAGTTGGAACTTCTGGGAGTAGAAGTCCAAAACACCTGGCGCTCTAAAGGCTGAGAACTGCTGGTTTTGACAGTGTTTCCAAAAATATTTGTTATTTATTTTATTTTTAGAGTGTCCTGTGAGCTTATGTCAAACAAAATGAAACAAAAACAAAACAAGAAACAAAATAAAACACTGCAATAAAACACTGGAAGTGTTTTGCAAGAAATCTCAGGAAATCCATTGTAGAAGAAAAAGGATGAATGAATGAAAGAAAAGGGGTATCTTCTTCAAAGGAGGAGGAGATGACCTCAAAAGGGAGGAAAGGTCTAAGTGTGGCATATGTGAGCAAAGACAAGAAATGGGGTGAAAAAACAAGGGCTATCTGGCTTGCTGCCCGCACCCAAGGATTATTTAATATATTTGTTGATGGCTTTCAATTCCAAAACTTGTTGCACTCTGTTTTTCCTTCAGATTGGAAATATATAGCCCTCTGAATGTTGTTAGAGAGCAACTCTTATCAGTTTCTACCAATTGTATTATCTTCCCTTTAGATTCACCATAAAGTCAGAAATGAGGTTTTCTTGTAAGGAGCAGACTGAGCTGGATGAGGGACACATCTCTGAGGAAAAGGTCAATTCCCAAACACAGAAGGTAGACATTTCGATGAATGTGATACATAGATGAAGAGGACCAGGGATCATTCTGTGAGTTTGGAGCTTATTATTTATTTGTTTGTTTGTTTGTTTGTTTATAACCCACCCTATCCCCCCAGGGGGACTCAATTCAAATCTCTCTCTCTCTCTTATCAGTGATGACAAGGAACCACAACAAGAACAACCATGTCAGTCTTCAGAGAATGTGACCTTGGAAGATTCAGCACATGGAATGATCCCTGCCAATGTCCACATTAGACTTGTGGTAATGGTGGGCTGCTCTCTGCTAGGAAGAGAACAAGATTTTCTGGTCAACAAAAGTACTGAAATGTCATTTTTCTTTTCCTGGAAAATGGAATATTTGCCAACAAGAGAATGACGTTGAGCAAAGACAGATGTAGCATTTTAAAACTATGGCAGAGGTTAACTTTTTAGTAAGAGAAAATAAAGATTTGCTAGTGCCTACTGGCTACTATCTGACATCATGACTGGCTGGGACCCTTGGGATCAATTTATTGTGCTAGATTTTCATCATCTGTTAAAGGAAAAATCTATGTGCATATATACTATTTTAAAAAGACGTTTTCAAAGCCTCCTGGAAGCATGAGGGGAGAAAGGTAAGAACAAAGTTGTTACTCTATCATTCAGCTATTGCACACAGAACACATATATGTTGAAAATATAAAGCAAGGTAAAAATATTGTGGTTGCCCTCACTTAAACAGGGATTAGGTTTTTGTGTGTGTGTGGAGAGATTATTAAATGCCTAGTTTCCTCAGTTCTTGGATTCATTTCAGTTCTATACAGAATGACCTCTGTATCCAAGGAGGATACGTTCCTGAACTTCACATGGGACTTCATTATACTAGAGCATCTATCCACTTTAAATCTGGTTGCTGCCTCCTGCAGAATTCTGGGGTTTGTTGTTTAGGGAGGGGCCTTTAAACTGCTCAGCCAGAGAGATCCTGGACCTCACTTACTACCTCATCAGATGGACCGATTTTCCCATTATACACTTCTTCTCCTCAATTTTTGGCATGGAGCTCTCCAAACAATGTACAGGCAGGGTTGTTGTAGGTTTTTCCAGGCTATATGGCCATGTTCTAGAGGCATTTTCTCCTGACGTTTCGCCTGCATCTATGGCAAGCATCCTCAGAGGTAGTGAGGTTGTACAGGCACTTCCAGTCAGGCTCCGTGCCAAAAAGGGAGAGGAAGCAGTGCATGCTGCCATGTTGCCTTCCCAGCAATATTTCACACATAGAACTGTTTGAAATATCAGTTGAATAATGGAATAGCCTCTCCCAACACAAAGGAGGACTCAATGCAAAATTAGGGATGAAGGCAGGTTTGTGATATATAGTTCTCTCTTCCACGAAAGTAAAAGCAGCAAGGAAAATGCAGCTGCACCTGACATATGCTGACTAAGGATGCATCTTTGCTGTAGAATTAATGCAGTTTCATATGATAATAATTGCCATGGAACTCTCATTTGGTGTTGCACAAGCACTATTGGGTAGAGAAGGCTAAACACCTTGTAAAAACCACAGTGCCCATGATTCCATACCATTGATCCATGGCATTAAAATGTTGTCAAACTTAATTAATTGTATAGTGTAGATGCATCCTCACACATGCCTCATTCTGCTTGATGACAGAGACATGGGTGTAAGCATGTAGAATGCCTGGAATGGGCTGGAATCAAACACACCATGGCTTTTATGTTGGTGGCTGATGGTGGTGGGTAGTTTTGTTACTTTGTGCTTTGGATTTTGTAATTTCTTAAATCAGAAGTGAATGGCACTTTTTACTTTATAGATGATCATGCTGCCTCCAAAAGCCTTTTATAGAATTCATTATTTTTCCTAACCTTATTTCCTAACCTTAGGTTATATTTCCTAACCTTAGGTTAGGAAATATAAGAATATTTCCTAACCTTAGGTTGTTTTAAAACAGAGAGCAATTTTTAAAATCACTTAATTAAATTTCTTTGAATCAAGCTGTCAGGATTCACCCCCCCCCCCCCCTAGCATATCTTTATCTCCAATGCATATTTTGGACCAAGCAAGGCAGTTCATATGCAATTAAGAAGACAAGAGCTACAGTCAGCATTACAAAAGGATTTCAAGCAATTAATGCATTCTGATAAGACAGCAGCTTTATACTAAATATTCCCTTTGATTTTTTTTGACATCAACTAATGTTAAAACCTACCAATCTAAACCTACAGAGATCTGCTCTACTAAAAAAGAAATTAGTGTGCCATTCCGACAGGGACACCCACCTGTCCATTCATTGCATTATCTGAAAAACAAAACTCAGTGTTCATTGACTTGATCTCTTTTTTTCAAAGTATGGCTTTTCAGAATTCAAAGATGAAGGAACAGCACAAGACCTTTCAATCTTGATATTGCATGAATTATTTTTTGTTTTAAAAATGAATAATTTTGTCATGGTTTTGGTTAAATGCTTAAAATCATATAATAATAATAATAATAATAATAATAATAATAATAATAATAATAATGGGTTGTTGTAGGTTTTTCCGGGCTATATGGTCCTCACTACCTCTGAGGATGCTTGCCATAGATGCAGGCGAAATGTCAGGAGAAAAATTGCCTCCAGAACATGGCCATATAGCCCGGAAAAACCTACAACAACCCAGTGATTCTGGCCATGAAAGCCTTCGACAACAACAACAACAACAATAATAAGGCAGTCAAGAACTAGCATTGAGGGAAGTCAATAGTAGTAAACTGCTTCAAGTGCAAAAGACAAAGAGTGAATACCATAAAAACATAATCCAGAGCAGAAGAGAAAGCTAGCAAAAGAAGGCTCTCCATGGACAGTTCCTGGGAAAAATTGAGAGCCAAATTGACAAAGAAAAAACATGGATGTGGCTCACGAATGGAACTTTGAAAAAGGAGACGGAGGGCCTGATTCTGGCAGCCCAAGAACAAGCCATTAAAACAAATGCCATCAAAGCCAAAATTGAAAAGTTGGTGACAGATCCCAAATGTAGAGGGAAGCAGATGAAACAATAAAACACATTCTCAGCTGCTGCAAGAAGATTGCGCAGACTACAAGCAGAGGCATAACACCATTGCTCAGATGATTCATTGGAATTTGTGCCACAAATACCATTTGCCTGCGACAAAAAACTGGTGGGATCACAAGCCTGAAAAAGTTACAGAAAATGAACATGTCAAACTACTCTGGGACTTCCAAATTCAGACTGACAGAGTTTTGGAACACAATACTCCTGACCTCACGGTCATGTTAAAAAACAAAGTGGATCGTCGATGTTGCAATCCCAGGTGACAGCAGGATTGAAGAGAAACAACTGGAAATGCTGACACGATATGAGGATTTAAAGATCGAACTGCAAAGACTCTGGCACAAGCCAGTAAAGACGGTCCCAGTGGTGATTGTCACACTGGGTACAGTGATTACAGACCTTGGCTTGCACTTAAACACTATTGGTGCTGACAAAATTACCATCTGCCAGCTGCAGAAGGCCACCTTACTGGGATCTGCACACATTATTCGCTGATACATCACACATTCCTTAACACTTGGGAAGAGTCCGACGTTTTGAGCCAATACAACAGCCAGCATAGTGATCTTGTCTGCTGTGGACTCATCTTGTTGTGTTTCAAATAATAATAATAATAATAATAATAATAATAATAATAATAATATAAAACTTTATTTCTGGATTGTCCTCTCTCCCTGAAGGGACTTGAGTGGTTTACAGACACAAAACAAAAGGCAAACATTCAGTGCTTCAAATGAATACAAACACATCAAAACAATACAACGCACAGAAACAACAGTAATATTACTTCTAAGAATTAAACATCGAGATGAAAATAATACAAAACAATCCAATAAGACATAGTAAATGAAAACATGAGTAAAAAATTACAACATATATCTTAAAAGCAATTATGATACAATTACATTAAAATGCCTTTAAAATGGCTAACACCAGTATTCATTTATGATGTATCGTGGCCTGGCAGACTTTAAGTAGCGTTGCCAGAGAAAACTGGAGAGAGTGTCTTGGCCTTTAATGCTTGTGTAAAAGAGGCAATTTCTGCAGCTGATGCTTATTACCGGTTGTGGAAAAAAGCAAAATTTTATGAAATTCCCTCTTCTACACAATTATTAAAGGCAGAGAAGCTTGGTGTTCAAATAGTTTATAAATCCCATTAAACTCAGCAAAATGAGTAAGCCGGATTGCATTGTGAAAAAGTTGATAGGAATTGTAATGAATTTTCACAAAGGTGTGAAAAATAGACTTGGTGATACTGAAAGATTGGATATGTAACCCCATCCTTGGGTCCCTTCTACATTGCCATAGAAAATCAAGATGATCTGCTTTGAACTGGATTATATGGCAATGTAGACTCATATAATCCAGTTCAAAGCAGATAATGTGGATTATCTGCTTTGATAATCTGGGTTATGTGGCAATGTAGAAGGGGCTCCATATAATCCAGCTCAAAGCAGATAATCTGGGATCAGATCCTGGGATATAGGGCAGTATAGATCCAGCCTTAGATACTGGTCATTTGCAAAAATGAGAACTAGTCTTATAGCATATTTCATTCATGTTGGCAGCTCAGATTGTCTATAATTTTTATTGACTAAATAAATTGGTTGTTATTGTTTGCTTTTTCTGCTTGAACCATTTTGAGCCTTTCTATTTCCCATCCGTGGGGATGACCTGTGGTGGTAAACAATAAAATTGGAGTTGAGGTTGATGAAGCATGGTGAAACAGAAGATTTCTTTCTCTTAGATCTAAACCAAAAGCACATCTGTTGGGAAAAGGGTGCTTTGCTTTGTCATTGCTGCCTGTTAATCTCTTAAGGTCCTTTCAAAGCCTGCCACAATGGTCGCCTATTGTTTAATCAAGAAACAGCAAGCGAATGTTCAAGTTGGGACAGAGGTCCTTGGCAGCAAGGAAATGGTTAGAAGGAATATAAAGTTTTTTTTCCAGGTCCTAAATATACTAAAAACAAATCTTGTCTGATCTTGGAAGATAAGCAGGATCAGCCCTGATTAGTGTTTGGATGACAGGCTGTCAATGAATACCTAGTGCTATAGATGATCTTCAAGAGGAAGGAAGTGGCAAATCCACCTCAGAAAACCCTGTGAAATCTTTGAGATCACTATAAGTCAACAGGGGACTTGAAGGCACATCTACACACAAGGTTTATTTTAACCAAACACGTTACTAACAATACAAGTTAAACATGTCTAATGTCATGTATCAGGCTCCTGTTAAAATGCATCGGACAACCTTGCTTACTTTAACTGTAAGCCATACTATAACTTTGATGACACAAATGAACTTTGCAAAGTCCATTAGTAGTCGTTTTTCATACTAGTCCAGCTAAGCTAAGTGTCAGTTACCATAAATGGGTTTGAATTTGAAGTTTGTGTGTGTTTAATTAATACCCCAGGAGACCCTGGTGGTGCAATGAGTTAAACCCTTGTGCCAGCAGGACTGCTGACCGAAAGGCTGTTTGAATCTGGGAAGCAGTGTGAGTTCCTGTCTCTCAGCTCCAGCTTCCCATGCAGGGACATAAGAGAAGTCCCCCACAGAATGGTAAAATATCTGGCCATCCCCCGGGCAACATCCTTGCAGACTGTCAATTCTCTCACACCAGAAGCGACTTGCAGTTTCTCAAGTCGCTCCTGATACAAAAATAAATAAATTAATTAATACCCCACTTTTTTTCTGGCCTTTAGGCATGGAACCCAAAGCGGCTTACAATAATTTAAAACATAAAAGTCGTCAAAAGCTTGTTTTACAAAAGTTAAACAAATTAAACAATAATTCTATATGTATGTATGTATGTATGTATGTATATGTATATATTCATGTCAGGAGCAACTTGAGAAACTGCAAGTTGCTTCTGGTGTAAGAGAATTGAAATTGCCCAGGGGATGCCCAGATGTTTGATGTTTTATCATCCTTGTGGCAGGCTTCTCTCATGTCCCCACATGGGGAGCTGGAGCTGACAGAAGGAGCTCAACCCTCTCTCCCTGGATTTGGTCAGCAGTCATATTGGCACAAGGGTTTAACCCACTGCACCTCCCGGGGCTCCTAAAATATATAATTATAAATCACTCAACACACATTTAAGCATAATTTAAAATATAAAAGCACAATGTGCAACTTTCAAGCACGCTTGCACCACATGCAGAGGCGGCTCAACCCATTACGCAAAGTAAGCATTTGCAGTATAGTTGATTTTGCCCAGGGGCCCTCTTGAGGTGCTCTTGGGGGAAATAGACCTTGACATATACGAGTTGTAGTTACTGGGATGTATAGTTCACCTACAATCAAAGAGCATTCTGAACTCCACCAATGATGTATCTGAACCAAATATGAACTCCCACGACGAACAGAAAATATATATCAGTGATTGGTTGGGGGGGGGGGGGATACCAAAATACTGTTTGCTTACAGTTGAAAATTACCTAGGGCCACCTCTGACCACATGATTTAAGCACTAGAGGCCTGACTAAATAAACACTTCTGTCTGATTCTGGAATGAAAGCACAGAGGGAGCGATGTGGACTTCCCAGGGAAAGAAGTTTGATAGCCTGGGAGCAGCCATTGAGAAGGCTCTTTCCTCCGTTCCCATCCAAAATGCTTACAATGATGGTGTCGTCAAGAGATAGCTTTCTTCCAGAGAGCTAAAAACTCATCCTCATATAGGGAGATACAATCTTTTAGATAGCATGGACCCAACCCATGTCAGTTTTAATGGTCTGTCCAAAAGTAAACTGGTAGCCAGGGAAATTGTGTCAACACAGAAATTACCCAATCCCTGTAACCATTGATAGTCAGCAGCTCAGTCAGTTATTTAGGACCCAATGAAGTTTCTGAACAGTTTCCAAAAATAGCCCCAGGTTAACAGTGATACAATATTCCAAATGGGTTGCAATCATAGCCACGACTGACATCTTTTGGAATGTGTGCAAGCTGGCACATTAATTTTAATTATGCAAATGTACCCCTGTGTTATTACTTTTTAAATATTTTCAAGCTGTGAATGATGGAATCTGTGGATGCAGAGAAATGTATTCTCTTCACAGCATTTTGCTACAGATGCTTTATGGCAGCTCTCTTGAGTTAAAAAAAATAGGAACTCATGGATTTAAATTAATGTGTAATATGCTCATTACTTTAAAGCAGCACCTGCCATTTCATCACATCAAGAAGTGAGATGAAAGACAAAAGACATGTGGAGCTTTTGGTTCTTTTTAATTGGGGTGGTGTCCTATTTTTCAGAAGACCATCTTCTAGTTGAAGGTTTCCTTTATTTGCCGATCCAGATTGAATATAAATTATCATCATAACAAAGTAAAACAGCCTCAAAGTTTCCAGTGCCTAGACAAAGGGTTCCTGGTCACAGTCTTCTCTGCCAGGGATGCATACATAAATTAACATGTACAAATTGATCTCATCTTCTTTTGGTGATTTCTTTTTGTCTGATGATCCATAAGGAGATGCCTTGTTTTTATAATAAGACTATTTAACTTCTTTTTAAAAGTGGGATTTTCCACACCTTTTTGACGCAGTTCTTCATTAAATATTGAAGTATCTGAAATGGTTTTGCTGTTCCCACACTATGATGACAGGCATCAGCTTTAAAAGGTGATGTCCCCTGAAAGCACTGGTGCTGAAGTGAACCTGGGAGAGGTTTAGTCTTTAGAAATCCAAACATTACTTCTACACATGTCAATAATCTGTGTGGGTGGGTGTTTGTTGTTTGTCACAGGCCGCTGATTAGATTCAGTTTCATGTATAAGAAATGTTGCTTATTCCTAAGGCAAGGAAAAAATAAGCTTACATACAGTCTTCAGGAACTTTTAGCATAAAGGTAATGTTTAATAATCGCACCTCCCTATATGGATCATCTCGTGTCTGTGGTCAACAGAGGAGGCCCTCCTTTCAGTCCCACACCCGTCACAAGCTTGGTTGATGGGAAGTAGATAGGGGGACTTCTACATGATCGCTCCCCATTCCTAGACCTCCCTAAAGAAATAAAAATGCCTCCCACCTTCCTCTCCTTTAAGAAACTTCTGAAAATGCACCTATGCACTTTAGCATACAGAGAGGAGGAGGACTAGGACACTTTAATCCACTAGAACACTGGCTAATCCCACTTGTATTATATGACTGCTACGATACATCTTCACTGAACACCGGTGATAGCCATTTTTAATGTAATTGTATCTTAATTGCTTGCAGGGTATAGGTTAGGAGCCCCCAGTGGCACATTGGGTTAAACCCTTGTGCCAACAGGACTGAGGCCAACAGGTCAGAGGTTCTAATCTGAGCAGAATGCAGATGAGCTCTCTCTGTTAGCTCCAGCTCCCCATGCAGGCACATGAGAGAAGCCTCCCACAAGGATGGTAAAACATCAAAACATCCAGGCATCCCCTGGGCAATGTTCTTGCAGATGGCCAATTCTCTCACACCAGAAGTGACTTGCAGTTTCTCAAGTCGTTCCTGACACACACACACACACCAGTAAAAACTAGGTCATAGGGTTGTGAATGGATCCGTTTTGAAAAACAGACTGGCCAGCCATAACGGCACAGGCTCCACCATCATTTTTTCCCTGGCTGCAACAGACCATGTGGCTGCTGAAAACTACTGTTTTCCTGACACAGGAAAAAAGGATATATGTTTTAATGTTTACTAATGTTTTAGTTTATTATGTCTTATTAGATTGTTTATTTTTTATTTTGCATTTCAATGCTTAATTCTTTGTTGTAAGTTCATTGTGGTGCTGTGCATTATTCTGTATGATTTTTATGTGTTTGTACTTATTTGAGGCATTGTAAACCACCCTGAGTCTTGGGGGGGGGGGGGGGGAGAGGGCAGCCTAGAAAATTATTATTATTATTATTATTATTATTATTATTATTATTATTATGGCATGTTTTTGAAAGTGTTGCCTGTTGGAATCCTCTTGGTCCCCAAAATCTGTTTTTAAAATGGAACTATTTTTCAAGAATTCCATTTGAATTGAATTTCCTCATCAGAATATGTCATTTATTGTCCCACTATATATTTTTGTAGTTAAAAAATGATGTAAAAATCTGTGCGAGATTATCTGCAAAGTGCTGTGCAAATTCTTCACAGTGGGCTGTTGAATGGTCAAAATTTTCTCCTTGAGGGCCAGTATGTGATAGTCTTGCAGATGCGATGGTGACAACAATGAATGATTTCTTCTGCCTCCATTGGTGCTGAGTAGGCTTTCAAAATATGCTCTAGACCAGGCTTGGTCAGAATAATTTTGAATTTATAGGTCTAGGTCAGCTACAGGACGACCTTTTCCCTTATAATCTGCCCAAAATGCTCAGGTCCTCTGAGAGACATCTACTTCAGTCATTCAAAAAAGAAAAAAGGACTAATTGTTGTCCAATTGACATTTTCTTTGGCTAACCCAGGTTGTGGAAGGACCTGCCAGAAGAAATTATAAACATAAGACACTGACCTGAAATCAGCAGTAAAGACCAGCCTCTTCCAGACATTTTATACAGATTGCTTTTAAATTATGGTTTTAAAGTATTTATGATGGATTTTAATACAGGCTTTATATGTTCTTTTAACTGATGTTATTTGTTGTTGTGCCTCACTTGAACCCACAGAGAGAGATGGATAAAAAACAAATATTGCTGCTGCTGTTGTTTTTTATTGTCTACAAAGATGTAGCTAATATACCACATTTATGTCTACTGTTGCAGGATCGCAGCCAATGTGTAAACTATATATGATCTGCAATTTTCTTTGAGAAAGGAAAAACAAATCTCCTAGCCTGGGTTTAAAAAGACTTATCTCATCTTGGAAATCCAACTCAAATCAACCAAAATAAGAGGCATATCATTTGACTATTGAAAAAAAATTCCCAACACTGATGGGTACAACCCCTGCCGAATCGTAAAGTTTTTTTCCCCAGTCTGGACAACCTTGTTTCTAATGCCCTATTAGTATAAATAAAAGAATACCCAGTTTCAATACTGATAATGGTCCTGTTCTCCTTAGCAACTGTAACTACGGCTTCTGCTAGCAGTCAATTCCCTCCATATATTCCCTCCAACTTTGAAAACCTCTAGTACCTAATCTAGTACCTAATCAGATACACTTTCACCTCATTTTTCATTTCAAGCTGAAGCATTTAGACCACTGCATAAAATGTACAGTAATCCATAAGTCTCAACACCTGTCCTTTCATATTACAAGAATAATAAATAATACAAGCTTTTTGCTAAATTCCTCCAGACTAGACTGTTCATAACCTGCTTTAGCAAGATCTACTCTGTTCAGAGTTCAGCTACACTGTAGAATTAATGCAGCTTGATGCCACTCTAGCTGCCATGGTTCAGTGCTCTAAAATCATAGGACCTGCAGAAAACAAGGAAAACCCTTCCTGCAAACACACACACACACACACTCGCATACATACACACATGACAAATTGTAGTGCAAACTGGGTAGAACCATAAGAAGGATGAGGGATCAAAATGTGATACTGCTGCAATGGTGAGTGATATAAGGCTCCCAGTACCCCAAGAACATTGCAGAGCTTGAGGTGTGTCATTTAAAATTCAGGCTAGAAAACTGACAACAAACAACTGCAAGGTGTAGTGGGTGTGGCAAAGACCAACAAACATACAATGAAAAAAATCCATTGCTATGTTTAAACCTTTAGAGCATCGGGTCCTTCGGACCCCTAAGGGCAGCCTATGGGACATACCAGAAGCTCTTTAAACCCACCAGATTCCCCTAATTTAAATTTTGTTGGAATGATTGGAGTTGTGTGATTTTCTTTTACCTCCTCACCACCTAAATCTTTCAAATTCCACAAAGTACAGTTTGCTTCCCTAAGGTCACATCTTTAAACTTCTGCAAAACAGATGAAAGAAAGAAAGAAAGAAAGAAAGAAAGAAAGAAAGAAAGAAAGAAAGAAAGAAAGGCTCAAGATAACAATGGTGAGTGACATCGTGTGATTTTGAGCATATTGAAATGTGTTGGTACAGGAATGAAAAATGGCCCTTATCGAACCCCATCTTAGAAAAACTTAAAACTACTAAATACAATGGGCCTTCAGTATCCACGGGGCATTGGTTCCAGGACTCCACTCAGAAAACAAAAAAGTGCACATTGCTCATGTCACTATTAAAAATGGCATAGGACAGCAGTAGCAGAGGTAGTGGTAAGGCCCATTTGCAATCCCCAAAAATTTGAGTAGATTTCTCCACAGGTCAATTTGAGTACTGACAGTCCCTGACTTACAAACATTTGACTGACAAACAACTCGTAAATATGAACAGAGGCAGCCAGCTGGGGGATGTTAAAGCAAGCTGTCCCTCCACAGCCAAGGTGAAGAAGGCTGATGAAGGAAGCTGGTAACAGACTCCTTTGCCCCTATTCTCCAGCCTTGGCTAAGGAATCTTGCCTTCTGGCTGGTCTCTCTTGCCCCTTGCCCCAACATTGGCTGAGGAGGAAGGAGGAAGGGAGGGGGCTTGTTGACAGGCTTTCTTGCATTCCTTCTCAGCCAACTCTGGGACAGGTTTTCTTTTTTAAATGTACTCATTCCGACTTACAAACAAATTCAACTTAACAACAAACCTACAGAACCTATCTTGTTTGTAAGTTGGGGACTCTCTGTACTATATTTTAATGCCTATGAAAAAAGGGATCACCCCCCTTCTCTTGATTAGAGTGATGAAAGGCAAGAACTTAGTCCATCCCTAGAAAAGCACCAACCCCCACTACTCTCTCTCCATGGTGCTGCCTCTGGCTTTTTTGAATGCCTGGGTGTGGAGTCGCTGCCCTCCTCAGGCAGTATTGATGTTTTCCCTCTCCATGGAAAGACCTTCTACTTATCCACAGGTTATATCAAAATCCATAGTTTTGATCCTCAAATCTCTCATTGACTTATACATGAGTATATACGATGTATATAATGTCTTAGGACTTCATCCCATGGAAACGGGGAAAGTGCGTCATACACTGGTGTTCAATATGCAAGCTGTCTTGAAAGAAGACAAGAGGCAAAACATCTCCATCACATGTGATGCACTCGTTCCTGATTTCAAAGACTGAACACGCTTTCTACCTCATCAGATGGGTAGTGCCTGTCTCCTCCCAATCCATTCGATGTTTTCCCAATGAATTGGAAATAGCAGATGTGAAGATTAGGGACACACCAACATTTTACACATCACTATGAAAATCAAACAGTACCATGCATGGGGATGGATTGCCCATCTCACGGGAAAGATGACTCTTTTAATGTGCCCGGAGATAGGTGGAGCCAATTACTACCTTGCTCCAAAAACGATGAGAACCATATAGTTTCCTGGTGGGAATACATAGATATCTGACTAAATGGGATTTGTGTGATGGGACATGCGAAACCCTATGTGGAAATGTTGAAAATATTTTTAAATACCCATTCAATGATCTTCTGATGATCGTCCTTAGACTACTTTAATTCCCTGTTTTGTTGGTTTATTCATTTGTCAAAAGTACACATTGACTATTTTTATATCCATCATAGAAGACCCCAGTGGTCCAATGGGTTAAATCCTTGTGCAGGCAAGGCTGCTGACTGACAGGTCAGCGGTTTGAATCTGAGGAGAGAGGGTTGAGCTCCCTCTGTCAGCTCCAGCTCCACATGTGAGGATATGAGAGAAGTCTCCCACAAGGATGATAAAACATCAAACATTCAGCTGTCTCCTGGGCAACATCCTTGCAGATGGCCAACTCTCTCATACCAGAAGTGACTTGCGACTCTCAAGTCGCTCCTGACACTCACACACCAAAAAAAAAATAAAAATCCATCATAGCACAGTAAATAATGTTAGAACCACGTTGTATTGTAGTTTTAAGGTATTTAAATTGCATATTATACATATATTACTAGTTACTATCATAATTTTAAATAACACTGCTTTTGTTTGCCACTTGGTGGCACTAGAAATAATCTGAAAAATAAATTGAGACATGTAGTATAAACCACAATAATACTATCTGTGCTCAATAGCTATTTTACTGTGCTGTTAAAAGAAAATAGCCAGTCTCTCCTATCCCTGTAAATGTTCAGGCTTGAACAAATGAGCTCGTTTATAAAGAACTATAAATTCCTTATAGAATTTGGGCCGTAATCCTATATCCATTTCCCTTGTAGTTTGTTATTTAAAGGTATAAACACCCTGAAGGTATTAAATTCTGCAGTATCCTAGAAGATAATCAGGGCCAGACCTGGTTAGTACTTGGATGGGAATCACCCAGGAATACCAAATATTGTAAGTCAATGCTTTTCAATGCTTATGGGAATAAGAACAGTTCTCTCCCCCCCACCCCAATGTGTCTGATATTGGCACTATATTATGCCTACTGGCTATAATTGCTATTATACCTACTGGCTATAATTGCGTTTATTTTTCCAGTCCAATGGCTATGGGACTGGCAGTGGTCCAGGGATTGCCACTGTGAGTAGCATTAGTATAGGCTATACTTCAGAGGAGGGCAATAGTCGTACCTATCGGTATTCAACACCCTATTGAATTCATGGGATGGACAGATGATTTGAGCCCCCACCCCACACAAGCATTATTAAGCTTTATAGGATCTATTTCTGAATCAATGTGTAGGATTGCAGTAGAAGACACAGCCAAATCCTAAAATTAAGCTTCACTCTAACAGCAAAGGAAAGGATTACGAAGTTAAATGGTATCTAGTTTTATTAAAAGCCAGCATGTGGCACTGGTCTGGGTGTTGGACTAGGATTCTGGGTTCAAATCCCAGTTTGGGTATGGAAACTCACAAGGCAAGTCACACTCTCTCAGACTCAGAGGAAGGGTAAGACAAAGACTGCTTTGAACAAATCTTGCCATGAAAACCTCATGATAGAGTTGCACAAGGATCTCTATAAGCTGGAAACAAAGGCACCGTCCAACAACAGATTTTGCTAATCTTACTCACTTTTAAATCATGAAAGACTCCAAAACAGCTTTCAAGATCATCGTTTCCAAATCACGCAAAGTTGGCAAAGCATAACTTGTTTATTAGCTATAGCATCGGTTCTAGACTGCATGTTTGATATTTGATTTCTTTTTCTCTAAAGGAACATTAGTGATTTTTTTGTCCTAGTGATTATTGTGATATTTGTAAGGGATGATGTCCCCTTGGAAACTGAACTGTATTTGGTTTTGCTGCAGATATGCTCAAATTACAGCTAATATGAACATGGATAGAGGAGATGGTGAATTTCAATCTAAATTACCAATTGGAGGCCTTGCAGCAACTAAAAAGCCTTATCAGTTTTACCTCTGTGCAACTCATACGTCACCTTTCGTGGTTTTGTGATATATATAAAATCTAATTTCAGTTCTTTTCATAGCCAAGAACAGCAGGCCCTGGAATCCTGCCTTTGTACATGTTTGTTTCTTAATTATATTTGTTAAGAAAATTAATAGGTAAAGCCTCTGCATAAAACAAAAACTTGATTCTCTTCCCTTTATTTTCTCAGAGGTGCATTAGGAATTCTTCCAGCAAAGTTCTTCTACAAAGCATTCTCTTCAATCTGGAAATGTCTCTAGCTGCCATCACCCAGACAGCTGAGAACTGCAGAAACTCTTGAACATGAAGGGGTGGTGTGACTGCCAAAGTGAGAAAGATTCTTAGAGAAGCATAAGTGCCATAAAGACAGTGGAATGCCCTTTAATTTTTCACAGATGAACCCATGAAACAAGCAACAACAGAACCCCACTTGCCTAGTTTCCAACAGACCTCACAACCTCTGAGGATGCCTGCCATAGATGTGGGCGAAATGTCATGAGAGAATGCTTCTTGAACATGGCCATACAGCCTGGAAAACTCACATCAACCCAGTGATTCCAGCCATGAAAGCCTTTCACAACAATTCAAGACCAGAATGTGGCCAAGATGGCAAAAGTTATTAATAAAGAACAACACACAAGGAAGGAAAGGTTGCAGCCGTTTTCTTTTGCTTCAGCCTACTAGGAAGGGCAAATTTCTTGCTCCTCTTCTCCTCTCTTCTTTCAACCGTAAAAGAAAATAAACCAAAATGATATTACATTGCAGTGATGAGTTAGAACAGAATGGAAAGATTTAAAAAAATCAATACTATGTATTCTTCTCATTAAAAAAATAATGGTGTGAAGAAGAAATGTACAAATGTGAGAAAACATGCATTAGGACCCTGTAGTGGTTGAAAGGGTTGAACACAGGTATGTTAAAGCAAATCAAATCAGAGGACATTGAATGCCCTCCAACTGGCACAATGTGGCAGAGACAGTCCTGAATAATCCTTTGCCATCCCATCTTTTCAGCAGCTTGCAAATTGGAATCCATGCTTTTCTGTTCACCCTAACATCTCACCAATGAGGGAAAACATACTAACACCACTGTTATTATTTCCTCTCACAGGAGGTAACAAATAGAAAAGGTTGGAAGCACTTGACAAAAAAGCTCTTGCAGTTGTTCCACTGTGTATTCTTTTCATTTCTGCTGCGGTCCTGCTCAGCCTTATTATTGACATATTTTTAAAAAATGATATCAAGAATCAATGTATAAAAAATAGAAAGGTAAACAGCTCACCTGTTGTTCAACTACCCATATGTATGTGTGCACAGTGAGTTATGAAGTGAAGCAAAAGCTGGATTTAGACTAGGTGAAGAACTTTTTATGACAGCTATTACAAAACTTGGTGTCAGTAAAATTGACACGGAAAAAAGTGATGATAGAGGTGTAATGAGAAAAGATGGGTTTGGGGGAGGATGAACTGCTAGCAGAAAGTGTGGAAAGGGAGGCAAAATGAAGCAATCGTGACTCAGGCAAGATTTGAAGATAGATACCATCTTCAAGGGGTGATTTCCAAGTAAAGGAAGAAGGTTGACAGTGAGAGAAGTTGTGATTTTTCTGCATTTTTATAGCTTGTAGCTTCCCAAACGCCTTTGCAGAACAGCCAAATGCTTATCTGAAGGCTACTCAGCAATTTAATCTGTTAGTGTGGATGGTTTCTTCATAGTTTCCACTGCACTGGTTTTAATTATACCAAGCAGAAAAGAAATCTACAGTGGCTAAACTTTTGACATTGGACTTTATCACTTGAGGCTGGCAAACTGGTAGTGACTTCTTCCTGTGATTCTCTTATCTCCTAGCACTTCTGCTTCTTGCTGGTATGCCAGCAGCAAGGTGATGTCAGGAGTATAATTCTATTCATTTCAACCCAATTTTTATTTCCCAAGCTGATCCTTTCCTGTTTATTTTATATTTTATAATAATATTTATTTTTTTGTTTTTCAAAATTGGAATTGCAAAATTGCTCTAAAATAAAACCATTTAAAAAATAGAACAGCAGTAGTGTGGGAAGGTGATGTTATACGAAAGTACAATCATAGGACCACAAATGGACAGATCTGTGCAATTACATGATTGGTGAGGAGGTGCAATATCGAAGGTGCTCAATTCATTTTTATTAGCTATCAATGATAGTGGAACAGCAGGTTTATGTGATATATTCAGCTCCAGCTACCTCAGGCTGGACCCACACTGGCAAAATAATTTGTTCTTACCTCACTTTGAATCCTGTTTGTTTGAACACACTACATGCCTCTGGTTTTGAAGTGAAAGTACTGTAGATGCTGCAGGGCTTTAATATGATTTTTATTTTTATTTTCTTACAAAGCCTTTTTACTCTGCACTTTTGCAGTCTGTGTTTTGTACAGCAATTGGGATCAGGATGGGATGGTTGGAGGGTGGGAAAATTAGTTGTTGGTAGTTACCCTGGCCTCCTTGTCTGGCATGTGTGATATTGCCATTTTCTACCCATTCATAGAATCATAGAATCATAGAATCATAGAATCAAAGAGTTGGAAGAGACCTCAAGGGCCATCCAGTCCAACCCCCTGCCAAGAAGCAGGAATATTGCATTCAAATCACCCCTGACAAATGGCCATCCAGCCTCTGCTTAAAAGCTTCCAAAGAAGGAGCCTCCACCACACTCCGGGGCAGAGAGTTCCACTGCTGAACGGCTCTCACAGTCAGGAAGTTCTTCCTAATGTTCAGATGGAATCTCCTCTCTTGTAGTTTGAAGCCATTGTTCCGCGTCCTAGTCTCCAAGGAAGCAGAAAACAAGCTTGCTCCCTCCTCCCTGTGGCTTCCTCTCACATATTTATACATGGCTATCATATCTCCTCTCAGCCTTCTCTTCTTCAGGCTAAACATGCCCAGTTCCCTAAGCCGCTCCTCATAGGGCTTGTTCTCCAGACCCTTGATCATTTTAGTCGCCCTCCTCTGGACACATTCCAGCTTGTCAATATCTCTCTTGAATTGTGGTGCCCAGAATTGGACACAATATTCCAGATGTGGTCTAACTAAAGCAGAATAGAGGGGTAGCATTACTTCCTTAGATCTAGACACTATGCTCCTATTGATGCAGGCCAAAATCCCATTGGCTTTTTTTGCCGCCACATCACATTGTTGGCTCATGTTTAACTTGTTGTCCACGAGGACTCCAAGATCTTTTTCACACGTACTGCTCTCGAGCCAGGCGTCCCCCATTCTGTATCTTTGCATTTCATTTTTTCTGCCAAAGTGGAGTATCTTGCATTTGTCACTGTTGAACTTCATTTTGTTAGTTTTGGCCCATCTCTCTAATCTGTCAAGATCGTTTTGAATTCTGCTCCTGTCCTCTGGACTATTGGCTATCCCTCCCAATTTGGTGTCGTCTGCAAACTTGATGATCATGCCTTCTAGCCCTTCATCTAAGTCATTAATAAAGATGTTGAACAGGACCGGGCCCAGGACGGAACCCTGCGGCACTCCACTTGTCACTTCTTTCCAAGATGAGGAGGAAGCATTAGTGAGCACTCTCTGTGTTCGTCCACTTAACCAATTACAGATCCACCTCACCGTAGTTTTGCCTAGCCCACATTGGACTAGTTTCCTTGCCAGAAGGTCATGGGGGACCTTGTCGAAGGCCTTACTGAAATCCAGGTACGCTACATCCACGGCATTCCCCGCATCTATCCAGCTTGTAACTCTATCGAAGAAAGAGATCAGATTAGTGTATTTATGTATGCATGTAGACCTTGAAGGCCAGAGGTTCCTCTTATCTGTTCTAAAATTGTCAAATATAGGGAGAGCTGGCCATTGATTCCTTACACAATGGACCATTGAGTACATTGCAAGAGGAAATGCTGCAGCTGAGTGCTACATCACATGCTTTGTATTTAGGACAACCTGGTTCAGTCTCTGGCATTTTCTAGTAAGTCTGGGATGGGAAGAATTGCTTGCTGGGATCCTGTTACAGGAGGACTTTGTAGCACTGAGGCTACCTGAGAAAAAGATGTTATAACATAAGTCTTTGTACACTGGGTCTACTTCATCAGATCCATGTAGTAAAATGCCAATGGGCAGACATTTACACCCACAAATGAGCAGTGTGTGAATTGTAAGAGAAATGCAAAATGTGTGGGTATGCTGTTGTGGTGATGTGTTTTATTTTAAAAATTGTCATTGAGACAAAAGCGAGAGAAAGGATATTGCCTAACATTTTTGAATATTGACATCTTGTGAATGAATTTTGAAGCAGTAAGTCCAACATATATCTGTTCAACTCACTCAGCAACCATGAGATGATCAAACTCTCAAACAGCTCCCTCACATAACAATTACTGGGCGGTTGTGTGCATTGGGGGTGGAGTGGGGTATGCAGAGGCAAAGAACCAGTTATGTTCTTATAGGTGGATGTACAGCATTCAAATAAGAGCCCAGGACTTCCGTAGAGGAGTCCCTGAGGATGCCTGTTCCCATAGGGTCTAGGCCAGGGGTTCTTAGTTTGTGGGCCACAGACCACCACTGGGCTATGAGGACTAAAATCTGGTCCCTGTGTTTCCTTCCTCTTTATTTTATTTATTTTATTTCTGCCCCTTTCACAGTACTTGCCACTCCTTCCCTGCTGGTGACCATGGCATATGTTCTGTATCAGAAACAGAGCTGATGTGGTCTATCCAATGCAATCTTCTGAATCAGCATCCCAAACCAAATCTAAAGGTGACCAAAAACTGATTTGTAACCCTCTTTTGGTACTAATGTTGGAGAGTGGTTCCTGGTCAAAAACAAAAGTTGGGAACCATTGGTCTAGGTGGATGCTTCTTCACTACATTGCTCTCCATCAGTCAGTAACTGAAAAAGATAGGTTGTAGGGCAATGTGTTAAGCCTGTAAATGAATTGACATTTTGTACCACAATCCACGATCATGTCCCTTGTCTGAAACACTGTAGAGTTTCTGCTAATAGAAGGGTTGCTTTCTCCTAAAATGAATATGGGTCTCTTTTTTTAAGTGATAGCTACACATGTTAAATAAACCTGGCATCGCTACATCTTTTTAGCAATCATAATAAGAGAGACTCCAGCAAAGGATCACCGCCTTGTCGGGGCGCTGGAGCTTGAGCACCTCAATGATGTCATGAGCGAAACCGTGAAGGGCCACCCAAGACGGGACGGTTGTGGCAGAGAGGTCAGACCAAGCGTGATCCCTGGGGAAGGCAATGGCAAACCACTCCAGTATCCTTGCCAAGAAAACTAAATGGACCAGTACAACCAGAGATATGTCGGTATGCCATTGGAAGATGGGACTCCCAGGTCACAAGATGGCCAAAATGCTACTGGGGAGGAGCAGAGGATAAGTTCAACTAGCCCCAGATGTGATGACGCAGCTAGCTCAAAGCCGAAAGGAAGGCTAGCGGCCGACAGTACTGGAGGTGAACGACGAATTCGATGCTCTAAAGATCAACACACCATAGGAACCTGGAATGTAAGATCTATGAGCCAGGGCAAATTGGATGTTGTTATTGGTGAGATGTCAAGACTAAAGATAGACATTCTGGGGGTCAGCGAACTGAAATGGACTGGAATGGGCCACTTCACATCAGATGACCACCAGATCTACTACTGCGGACAAGAGGAACATCGAAGAAATAGAGTAGCCTTCATAATTAATAAGAGATTCGCTAAAGCGGTGCTTGGATACAACCCAAAAAATGACAGAATGATCTCAATTCGAGTGCAAGGAAAGCCTTTCAACATTACAGTGATCCAAATATACGCCCCAACCACAGCTGCTGAAGAAGCAGAAGTAGATCAGTTCTATGAGGATCTGCAGGACCTACTGGATAATACACCAAAAAGAGACATTATTTTCATTACAGGAGACTGGAATGCCAAGGTGGGAAGTCAAATGACAACAGGGATCACAGGCAAGCATGGTCTGGGAGAACAAAATGAAGCGGGACGCAGGCTGATAGAATTTTGCCAGGAAAACTCGCTGTGTATAACGAATACTCTCTTTCAACAACCTAAAAGACGGCTTTACACATGGACCTCACCAGATGGTCAACACCGAAATCAGATTGACTACATCCTTTGCAGCCAAAGGTGGCGGACATCCATCCAGTTGGTGAAAACAAGACCTGGGGCTGACTGTAGCTCAGATCACGAACTTCTTATTGCCCAATTTAGAATAAAACTAAAGAAATCAGGGAAAATACACGGATACACAGACCAGTTAGATATGATCTCACTAACATTCCTAGCGAATATACAGTGGAAGTGAAGAACAGATTTGAAGGACTAGATTTAGTAAACAGAGTCCCAGAAGAACTATGGACAGAAGTCCGTGACATTGTTCAGGAGACGGCAACAAAGTACGTTCCAAAGAAAAAGAAAACCAAGAAGGCAAAATGGTTGTCTGCTGAGACACTGGAAGTAGCCCAAGAAAGGAGGAAAGCAAAAGGAAACAGTGATAAGGGGAGATATGCCCAGTTAAATGCGCAATTCCAGAGGTTAGCCAGAAGAGATAAGGAACTATTTTTAAATAAGCAATGCATGGAAGTGGAAGAAGACAACAGAATAGGAAGGACAAGAGACCTCTTCCAGAAAATTAGAAACATTGGAGGTAAATTTCAGGCAAAAATTGGTACGATAAGAAACAAAGATGGCAGGGACCTAACAGAAGCTGAAGAGATCAAGAGAAGGTGGCGAGACTATACAGCAGATCAGTATAGGAAGGATAATAATATTGAGGATAGTTTTGACGGTGTGGTGAATGAATTAGAACTAGACATCCTGAGGAGTGAGGTTGAATGGGCCTTAAGAAGCATTGCTAACAACAAGGCAGCAGGAGACGACGGGATCCCAGCTGAACTGTTTAAAATCTTAAAAGATGATGCTGTCAAGGTGATGCATGCCATATGCCAGCAAATATGGAAATCACAAGAATGGCCATCAGACTGGAAAAAATCAACCTATATCCCAATACCAAAAAAGGGAAATGCGAAAGACTGCTCAAACTTCCATACAGTGGCCCTTATTTCTCATGCCAGTAAGGTAATGCTCAAGATCCTGCAAGGAAGACTCCAGCAATACATGGAGCGAGAGTTGCCAGATGTTCAAGCTGGGTTTAGAAAAGGCAGAGGAACGAGAGACCAGATTGCCAATATCCGCTGGATAATGGAGAAAGGCAGGGAGTTTCAGAAAAAACATCTACTTCTGCTTCATTGACTATTCTAAAGCCTTTGACTGTGTGGATCATAATAAATTGTGGCAAGTTCTTAGTGGGATGGGCATACCAAGCCACCTTGTCTCTCTCCTGAGGAATCTGTACAAGGACCAAGTAGCAACAGTCAGAACTGACCACGGAACAACAGACTGGTTCAAGATTGGGAAAGGCATACGGCAAGGCTGCATCCTCTCACCCAACCTTTTTAACTTGTATGCAGAACACATCATGCGATGTGCGGGGCTTGATGAATGCAAAGCTGGGGTGAAAATTGCTGGAAGAAACATTAACAACCTCAGATATGCAGATGACACCACTCTGATGGCCAAAAGCGAGGAGGAGCTGAGGAGCCTTCTATTCAAGGTGAAAGAAGAAAGCGCAAAAGCCGGGTTGCAGCTAAACGTCAAAAAAACCAAGATTATGGCAACAAGAATGATTGACAACTGGAAAATAGAGGGAGAAACCATGGAGGCCATGACAGACTTTGTATTTCTAGGTGCAAAGATTACTGCAGATGCAGACTGTGGCCAGGAAATCAGGAGACGCTTATTTCTTGGGAGGAGAGCAATGTCCAGTCTCGATAAAATAGTAAAGAGTAGAGACATCAGACTGGCAACAAAGATCCGCCTAGTCAAAGCCACGGTATTCCCTGTAGTAACCTACGGATGTGAGAGCTGGACCTTAGGGAAGGCTGAGCGAAGGAAGATTGATGCTTTTGAGCTGTGGTGTTGGAGGAAAGTTCTGAGAGTGCCTTGGACTGCAAGAAGATCCAACCAGTCCATCCTCCAGGAAATAAAGCCCGACTGCTCACTGGAGGGAAAGATCCTAGAGACAAAGTTGAAGTACTTTGGCCACATCATGAGGAGACAGGAAAGCCTAGAGAAGACAATTATGCTGGGGAAAGTGGAAGGCAAAAGGAAGAGGGGCCGACCAAGGGCAAGATGGATGGATGGCATCCTTGAAGTGACTGGACTGACCTTGAAGGAGCTGGGGGTGGTAACGGCTGACAGGGAGCTCTGGCGTGGGCTGGTCCATGAGGTCACAAAGAGTCGGAGACGACTGAACGAATGAACAACAGCACAACAATAAGAGAGAGAGAGAGAGAATGAGAACTGCTTTTCCTTGGTTTATACAAAATGGTGTTTTTATTTTAACAAGCGTCAATAAACAGTAACAGCATGTAACCAAAACATTGTCTTAGCTGAATACATCTGTATTGTTACCCATTACAAATTCTGATTTGTGTAGTCTAACATGTGTTATTCTTTAATTCTCAGCTCCCCTGTAAAGACTTTTGGGACGACTCTTTTCTAGCTATCAGCTTGTAATGCTGTAAATATGAATTTGTTATTTATTTGTTTCATGGGTAAAGATATCTTTCCTCAAGGTAAAGCACCATTGGTAAGATCTTACCTTCACTAAAAGCCAAAACCTTGTAGTCCTTGTTTTCAAAACACAGTTGGTTAGTATTTCCACTTTGATCGCAACCTGTGTGGAATCTGGTTGTGGGATTATTGTACACATTTGTGAAAGGGTTTGATATTGTGTGAGAGCAGTGATTTTTTTTTCCTTCCACTGTTCTACTCACTGCTAATGTTTGACATTCTCACAATCATAATCTTCCACATCACTGTGAAAATAACAGTATATATTTCAATGGGAATTTGTGGGCATACCTATGGCTGTATCCCAGTTTTTGTGTATATATGTGATTCTTCTCCCTTCTCTGTTTATTAATAAAGCACAAACCTGAATCAAGACATAGGAGAAGCCTAAAATGTTTTGTCAATGTAAATCTCTATAAGAGGTCTGGGGCGATTGTCTTCTCTGGCCTGGTAAATGATTAGATCCATCCTTTTAGAATGTTTGGGTTTGGGCTCGGGATGAGCTTGGCTGGGGCCCACCCAAGATCTAAAAATATGTTATACATGTATAGTTATTATTATTAGAGGAAGGGGGTTAATTTTTTTTGATAACAATAGCACTATAATTCTAAAGTCTAGATGGGCCCCTGGTTTCTAAAATGATTTATGTGAATCACAGTCCATCTCCAGTTAGCCATTTAAGAAAATAAGGAGCAAATTCCAAGTGATCACTGTTGTCTGTTCCTAGTCTCATAAACTCACTGGAGACTTTATGCCAGATATGGACAAGCAGTGGCCCTGCTGTGGCTGCAGTCTCCTCATCATAGAATCATAGAATCACACAGTTGGAAAAGACCTCATGGGCCACCCAGTCCAACCCCCAGCCAAGAAGCAGGAAAATTGCATTCAAAGCACCCCCAACAGAGGACCATCCAGCCTCTGTTTAAAAGCCTCCAAAGAAGGAGCCTCCACCAAACTCCGGGGCAGAGAGTTCCACTGCTGAATGGCTCCCACAGTCATGAAGTTCTTCCTGATGTTCAGATGCAATCTCCTTTCTTGTAGTTTGGAGCCATTGTTCTGCGTCCTAGTCTCCTGGTCAGCAGAAAACAAGCTTGCTCCCTTCTCCCTATGATGTCCTTTCACATAATTATACATGGATACCATGTCTCCTCTCAGCCTTCTCTTCTTTAGGCTAAACATGCACAGCTCTTTAAGCTGCTCCTCATCGGGCTTGTTCAGACTCTTGATCAGTTTAGTTTCCCTCCTCTGGACACATTCCAGCTTGTCAACATCTCCCTTCAATTGTGGTGTCCAGAATTGGACACAATATTCCATGTGAGGTCTAGCCAAGGCAGAATGGAGGGGTAGCATTACTTCCCTGGATCTAGACACTATACTCCTATTGATGCAGGCCAAAATTCCATTGGCTTTTCTTTGCTGCCACATCACATTGTTGGCTCATATTTAACTTGTTGTCCATGAGGACTCCAAGATCTTTTTCACACGTACTGCTCTCGAGCCATTCATTTTATTGGCTTTGCTGGCTAGGGTAGATGGGAGTTGTAGAACAACATTCGGAGGGCTATAATTTGCCCACCCTAGTAAGACACATCTATCATAATTGCATTTAGTGTCTTTAATGGGAGATAAACATGGCAATATTAGCACTCTTTTGCATCACACCAAGGGGTTGACTTTGCACAATCAAATCAAATGGAGTTTGTTCAAGTCTTAGACAATATGGAACAAGCATACTGTTTGACTCAGCAACTTCTGAATTCCACAGACACTCCTTAATCTTACGATTTAGACAGTCTTCCATTTACGAAAGCATTAATTGACAAGCATTAAAGTTGTCATATTAAATGTCATGCTCCAGAAAACAAATGTTCAGCAAAATAAGAATGATACTAATATGTGAGAACCACAGATGGAAAATAACCATGAACTTTTGACTTTGTGTTGATGTGTCTGGCAGCAGTAAACGTTTGAGGGAATCAGATTTTGAAGCGCTGTCACTTTAAGTTATAGTCAACAATAAACAGGAAGTTAAACGAGCCAAATGTTTAAAGACAAATGTGTTTCAAATTTTGGCGTGTCCAATGTATGTTACTGAAACTAATAGGCAATAAAAATCTTCTGCTACAGTTATCTTCTTTTTAAAAATTAGTTGGAACACACACACCAGTAAATTGAGAGCAATTAATAAACAGCTGCAGATCTCCTTTGCACTGCTACTAATTGACAGCATATCTCCAGTGACTGAATTGGAGACAGCTTTTCTGCCAACCAGAACACTCCCTAAGTAGAAATGTGCTCAGAATATTTTGACTACTGCAAAAGGTGAGGAGGTGATCTATCAATTTCCCCTTCTCCCTGAAATCTTCTGTGATATCTTCCACACTACAACGGGTCTTTAATATCTGCTTGAATTTAGCTACAGTAACATCCATAGATGCTCAAGTCTGATTATATGCAATCGCATAGTAAAATGATATCACTTATGCAAAATGACAAAATCAAGCTTTGCTTTTGAGTTTTATTTTTAAAAAAATATTTTAATGCTGCAGATGGTTTCATTCCTTAATAAGAACCTTTGCATGCCAAGGGTCAAGTGTACTTTTGAAGAACCTCAAGCCCTATGAAGAAGTCTTTCAAGGGATTGCATAGAAAAGGGGAACAGGTGACCACAGCTGCCTCTTCCATTTCATCAGCAAAATTCCTCTACTGGATGAAGAATTTCACACAGGTGGAATAAGCCCTTTGCCCCCCATTTGCCCACTTACTCACCTGCCTGCTTGTTCACTTGCTCCCCGCCTGCCTCCTGCTTGCTTGCTCACTTGCCTGCCCCTGCTCTCTTGCTCATTCACTCACTCATCCCCTGCCCTCTCACTTGTCCCCCTCCACTCACTCCTAGGCTTGCCCCTGCCACTAACCCCCTTGCTCACTCCCTACTCCCCCCCCACTCACCTCCCCTGCTTGCCCTTCAAGTGCCCAACTCTCTCTTACCCTCGGTTTGGTCACAGTCTCTAAAAGGTTTGCCAGTTATAGGGGATCACTCATGGTCAAGTATGATTGTCTTCCAAGAGATAGTCTTGGTGGTGGGTCCATAAGTGAGTGTAGAGATCTATTCTGTATTTATTTACCATATTTATACCCCACCCTTCTCAACCCCGAAGGGGACTCAAGACAGCTGTATCCACATATTCTTTCAAAATGGTCCCAAGAAGGGTTTGTTTGATGCATCTTCTTCTTGGTATGTTCCTTCCTTTTACCCTGGATTTGTGCCTCTTCAATATCCAAGGCAATCTGAATCTAAGTTTTCAAAACTCACTTGTTTCTTCAGGTTGAAGTGAAAGCAAAGCGACATTTTGAAGTTGCAAGTCTATGTGTTGTTTGCTTTAATGTAACAGAAGAAGTGTGAGCATAAAGTCCACACCTTGCCTCCCCTGCCCCACAAAGTGGAAATGACAGGACATATAGTGCTCAAGACCTGTAGAAGAGCAGTCATGCTTGAAATAAAGGCGGGTAACATGTGATCCATCAGATGTTCTTGGAGTACCAATTTCTTTCATCTCTGCCACATGGACTGAGGCTAATTGGCATTGGAATATAACAATGTCTGGTGGACTACAAGTTTTCCACTTGGGTAGGCAGACCAGTAGCATTCTATACTTGGAAACCCAGGACACAAAGTTGAGAAGGCAGGCGGGTTTTTGAATGTCACAAAAGCAGGGCAGACAATGGTTGGTAGGAAAGCTGGAGGTTGGTTTTGGTCAGCTGGGTTGTCAAAATGGGCATAGGGGAATCCACCTAAATGGACAGAGAATTTAAACAAGACTTGTCGAAATGGGTTAGCTGGTGACCCTGAATTACAAGGCAAATGATGTGTTTGGTACTGGTACCATTCCTGCTTTGGATCACATCCCATGTGGTCCTACCTAGAGTATCCCTAACATATTAGAAGTTGCATGGTTCCTGGGGCTTTTGGAAGGCTGACTGACTACTTTTACAAAGCTTTCCCATCTGCCATGTCTTTCTTTTTTCAGGCTTGTCCCAGATGCCTCCTCATTCACAATGCTGCCTGGTGGCAGCTGGTGGGTTCCATTCCATTGGATTGGTGAACCTACTCTGGGTTTTAGTCTGAACTTTAAATGAGTGGTGTTGAGCCCCTGCCCCACATATGTTCAGTATACTTTGAGTAGCTCCTTTAAAATTCAGACTACAACCTACAGCAAATTCACAGATATGAAAACTATCTGTTGCCACTTATGCTGCTAGTCCTACATTGTGCCCATTTCTTCTGTATGTGTATGTGCTTATTATTACTTATTATTTACAGTATTTATATTCCGCTCTTCTCACCCCAAAGAGCACTCAGGGTGGATCACAATGCACACATACACAGCAAATATTCAATGCCGTTTTTGACATACAAGGCATACAAGACATACAGACAGATAGTGATTTATTGCAGGTGATTAACCAGCCCGGCCTATTTAAAGTCATCTGGCAACTCCAATTTCTTAGGGCTTCCTTCGGCAAGGATGAATCGGAGGTGCTTTTCCCAGTTCATTCCTCTGCTTGCTCCAAATGACATGATGGCTCCAAGTGCACGAACCCACCATCTTTCTGCCAAACTCTTTCTCTGTTTTTTTTTTTTTTGCACTAATATTTCAGTGAAGCAATTTTCACTGCACCAGAGAGATCTGTTACCAGATAGGAATGTGGAGAAATGAGTGTTTTGTCACAAATGAAAATCAAGTTTTCACCTCTAAACAAACAAGCAAACGCCATGGCCTTGAATACACTTAGCAATTTAGCCTTCAGTTTTAGGCAAACTTACTTGGAAGTAGGGTTTCCAGGTCCCCACACTCTCGGGATCTGGTCCATTATCTTCAGTCGTCAAGATAAAGGGAGGACTCTCCGAACAAAAGTGCTGTCTTGAAAGATGTGTGTCAAAGAAGAGGAAATATTTTTAATCTGAATGGTGTCCTCTTTGTTACTGTGGTTAATACTTAAGATACTGTGCTTAATGACATCACCAGGAGTTGTCTCCACAATGTGTCCATAGGTCATAGGTTTTGGTGCCGAATTCCCATGGCTTAGAATAGTGCTATTCTGGCAACTTTGCCTGTTGAATAATCTCCAGCCACTATGGTATTTACATCTCTAAGTGGTTATATATAGCATAATAGAGTCACGTGTCTTCAAGGGCACACTGCTTGATTATTAATCCATTCCTACAAAGAAAACTAGCTGATTAATTTCAAGAGCCTGTGTAAATGCTCCATTGATTTCCTCATAGATGAAATCATTGGCCAGACACAAATAAAGGTTATAAAAGCATTTAGCAAAAGAACTCCACACATATTGCCACATGTTGTGAACCTAATAGATTTAGACTCAGCTGGGAGTTCTACAAAACTGTGAGCACTATCAAGAAAATTGACCACGGGGAAACTAATGCAATTCATACTCATTGGATTCAAATAGATCAATTGCTAAGGTTACAAGATGATGTACATTATTGCGGTGTTGCAGTTTTTAATTAATAGGTATGAGCCGTGTTAAAAGTATGAGAGGATTTAATCCTTCTTTAGTAATCTTGAAATCTCTCATCTGAAACTGTTGTTGTCCATAACATCCCCTTCCATGGAAAAGAGTGACTACCTCTGATAAAAATGGAAGATTTCTTTCTACGGGCAGTCCTAGAGTTACAAATGTCTGACTTACAAATGAGTTTCGGAGTTCGGTGTCACCTGTACGCAGATGATGTCCAGCTCTGTTACTCCTTCCCACCTGCTACTAAGAAGGCTGTCCAGGTCTCTGTAATGGACTGGATGAGAGTGAACAAATTGAAACTAAATCCAGACAAGACAGAGGTTCTCCTGGTCAGTTGGAAGGCTGAACAAGGCATAGGGTTACAGCCTGTGCTGGATGGGGTTACACTTCCTCTGAAGGTGCAGGTTCTCAGTTTGGGAGTGATCCTGGATTCATTGCTGAGCCTGGAACCCCAGGTCTCAGTGATGGCCAGGGGAGCTTTTTCACAATTAAAACTTGTGTGCCAACTGCGCCTGTATCTTGGGAGGTCAGACTTGGCCATGGTAGTCCACACTCTGGTTACATCCTGAATAGATGCAGTGCACTCTATGTGAGGTTGCTTCTGAAGACTGCTTGGAAGCTTCAGCTAGTCCAACGCTTGGCAAGCAGGTTGCTCACAGGACCGGGATATTGAGAACACACAACGCCTTTGCTACGCCAGCTCCACTGGCTGCATATTAGCTTCCAAGCACAATTCAAAGTGCTAGCATTGGCCTATAAAGCCCTTAATGGTTCTGGCCCAGTTTACTTGTCTGAAAATATCTCCCGCTACAAACCACCTAGGACCTTAAGATTGTCCGGGGAGGCCCTGCTTGCTGTCCCTCCACCATCGCAATCATGGTTGGTGGAGACAAGAGACAGGGCCTTCTCTATGGTGGCCTCTCAGCTATGGAATTCCCTCCCGAGTGAAATCAGATCCGCTCCTTCCTCCTGACCTTCTGGAAAAAGGGGAAATCCTGGCTATGAGATCAGGCCTTTGTGGACTAGACCAACGTGATGGTAGAGCTTTGGTTTAATGGACACTGATGGACTCGAATGGACTGTGTATAGGACAACGATTTAATTCTGGAGATTGTTCTAATGTTTTACTGTTTTTATGATGTTTTTTTTATAACATTTTATATTGTTTTATCTAAGATGTATATTTATGCTTTTGTTATCAGCCACCCTGAATCCCTCTGTGGAGTTCGAGATAGGATGGGAAATAAATGTCTGAAATAAATAAACAAACAAATGACTCATAGTTAAGAATGGGATGAGACAACAGGAAGTGAAACAGGAATAATCAACATTTGTCAGAGTGAAAACACACATTGAAAGCATACAGTGAAGCCATGTGGAAGACTTATTACTACTGCAGGGTCTCATCTGACTAATATCAGGACTGGGTTGTGGCACAGCTGGCTAGGCGTCAGCTGCTTTAAATCACCACTGACCAAAAGGTCATGAGTTCGAAGCCAGCCCAGGTTGGAGTAAGCTCCCGACCATTGTCTAGCTTGCTGTCGACCTTTGCAACCCGAAATACAGTTGCACCTGTCAAGTAGGAAATGTAGGTACTGCTTATGCAGGGAGGCTAATTTAACTAATTTACAACACCATAAAAATCTCCAGCAGCAGGCAAAAGAATGAGGAAGTACTCCATCAAAGGAGTTACAAGTGGACGGTGAAGCGACAGCTCCCCCGGTGGCCGGAATTCGAGCATACCATCATGAAGCAGGAATGTTAAATTGCCTTTGTGTTTGTCTATATATGTTGTATGTCTATGTATTAAGTGTTTGCCATGTATATGTGCATTGTAATATGCCCTGAGTCCCCTGCGGGGTGAGAAATAAACAAACTACAAATCAATAATAAATAAATAATATCATATGTGAAGGACATGCTAGTTCTGTTTTCTTTTTGGTCCTAATCTTTAAACTAGTATATATCTGATCTAGATAGATTTTATTGATTTTTTTTAAAGTTTGTAACAATGATCTTATTTTGTCTATTTATTCAAATTATTTTGTAGCTCAGATAAGCCTAGTAGCAAGACTTTGTTCTCAACAGAGGATGTAGGATTGCTTAGCATTGCTTAGAAATTTCAACTACAAGGCACATTAAAAAGACATTGACATGAAAAGTATAGCTGTCTAGGGAGGAAGATGTTAATTAAAAACACAATAATTCCATTTGTGAAAAGCCTCCAAGCACAGAAATTCATTTTCATAAGTTGCTCAACTACTCCACCATCCAAAAGTATAGTTTTTGATTGCAACCCTATTAACAATGTAATCCTATGCATTTCTGCTCAGAGGTAAATTCCATTAAGAGTGCATTGAACTGTAGACTAACTTTATCAAATCACATTTTTAAAATGTCTTTTTAATTAAAGAATTCCTTTTTGAGAATCAAAAGAGAATTTAATATTATTCCTTGTTGTGTTATTTTATTTATTAATATATTTATTCAGGCTCAGTGCACACAACTCTTGGACAGGTGTATGAAATATATTTCTCTACAATGTGGCTCAGTTAAACTTCTGAGCTGCTGAACTTGCTGACCAAAAGGTTGATGGTTCAAATATGGGGAGCAGGGTGAGCTCCCGCTGTTAGGCCCAGCTTTTGCCAACCTAGCAGTTTGAAAACATGCAAATGTGAGTAGATCAATAGGTACCACTTCTGCGGCAAGGTAACGGTGCTCCATTAGCTGGAAACTGTGTCAGAATTAATGAAAGGAAGTCCGCTTGGACTGCTCCCAGCTGCTGGGGCTGCTTTCTTCAAAGGGCAGAAAGTGTGCTGGTGGCCGGGAAAGGTTTTTACAAGGCCCAGTGTGAATAGAGTGGCAGGAACCGGATTCCCCCCTTCACTTCTTCTTGTGCTTTCCCCTGCCTGATTTCTGACAGTGGAGAAGCCGGGGCTGGACATGTGAGCCGTAGACCCCCTCCTCCTTCCTCCCTTGCAGCTGCGTCTCTCACTCGCTGTGCTGCCTCACACACATGTTCCCTTCATGAATAGGGTCCTAGCTATCATACTTTTGTTAAGATTAGTGTGTAGTCACAAACAGTCACGGAAACTTTTCCCCTCCAAACAAGGAGCAAACTCACACCTTTGTCTTTGCCTCAGACTTTATACATACATACATAGAGTCTATTTACAGTGGCTGAAGACTGGAATACTTCTCCAGCCTCTCCTGATACTTCCAAATAACTGGAGACTTCTTACTAGCAGCAGGCTGGTTTTGCAGTCCAATTTTTCTTAATGCTCCAACGTTCAGTCTCCTCAAGACACGTGCCTCTCAGAACTCCAACCTTCAATAAACTCCAACTCCCCAGCAACCACTAACCTTACAACTCCTTTTAACACCTCAACAATGAGTAGCCCCTTAGCTCCTTTGTTACACCAGCAGTTACTTCACCCTGGCTGTAATTATACAATGCTAGCCAGATGGCATGGCTCTTACTGCTTGCTGCCCTGATCCTCACACTACTGTTACTTAAGAAATGATAAAAACCATAACACAATATGTAAGGGCCATCTTCAGTTTAAGGTTGTGAATAATATGCTGCAATGCAACCAACCAGGAAAAAAAAATGACCACTAGGTAGTTCAACATCAAATGATGCAGGAAGGCATCATTCAGCTGCCCTGGCCTACTTCTTTCTAAAAAGATATAGGAGTGTTCAATATACCCAGTTTTTAATAGTTTTTTTACTGAAACAAATGAAGTTTCAAATCTAATGTGATCTTTAATGTTGAGGCTATTTTTCATTGGCTGATTTGCCCAGAACAAACCATGAAAGTAATTCTTTCTGCCACCGAGGTCTAACTCCACTGATCTCAAATGTAGTATTTTTCAACAAAACCTTAAACTATTGTTGGCTTCTGTTTCTCTGAGGACACAGTTAGTGCTTCCAGTATAGAGAAGCAATAAAATCCACTGTGTAAAACTCATTACTGTGTTTTTACAAAAGGGTTGGTGAGTTTTCCACTGAATAGAAACAGATTGGAACATTTTTATTGGAGGGGAAGTGCAGCTCCTCAATTGAAGAACTAATGTTTATTAGTCTGCTTTTGTCTGTTGTCTTGTTATCAGTGAGCTCAGAATCACTCAGGGGTAAGGGTGGCCTGTGTGTTTATGTCTGTGTCTTCAAGACATCCATCAACTTATGGCAACTCCATGGATGTCATAGGGTTTTCTTTGGCAAGGAAAATTGCCAGTTCTTTCCTCTGGAATGTAGCCTACAGCACCTGGCATTTATTGACAATTTCCCATCCAAGGTATAGCTTCCAAGATCAGACAGAATCTGAAGCCTTTGAAGTATTCAGATCCTGCTAAACCGAATGTGATTGTCTGCGCAGATTCTTTTTCCATCCCACTTCAGGACAGTGAATTAGTGCTTTGTTATGACTACGATGTGGACTGTGAAATGTCCCGCAACGGGTTCCTCCTCTTCACCTTCTTAAACATGGCATGTATTTTACATGACACCTTCTACATTCAGCACAACAAATTAAAACAAGTTCATCTAATTTCCTTTTATTTCTTGTATCTAACTGTTAATCATGCAGGTTTTGTTGTATTTGTTCACTTCTAGGTGGCTTCCCCTTTTTGTACTTGTTGGATTTAATCGTACTGAAGGATCACAAGGGAGCCCAGCTGCTACAATAATTATGCTTCCATGATAATGGCTTGCTCACAGTTCTGATCTTGAATAATAAATTCCTTTTGCCTATAAATGTCATTTGTATAATTATGAAGTGCCTCCTTCTCTTCTTGGTAAGAAATGCATTCATTAGATTCAAAAGTTAGGACTGCATAAGTTAAAAAGAACTTTCTCCATCTTATTTTTGTTTGAACATTAATTAAATTAATATTTCATGTAATTAAAAGGATAGGCCTTGACCTTTACATTCAAAAAAGTGTTATTGTACTTGTAATGGGTGAATTTACAGCCCACAGTCCTGCAAAATGGTTAGTCATGCATCACGCCAATCATTTAAATAAGGCTGTATATTGAGCAATGAAAACTTTTACTTCAGGCCTGGAATTATGCGACTCTTCAGTTCTTGTTGGATTGCAAATTCCAGAATTCTTAATCTGAATAGTAAATGGTGCAGCATGTCAGGAGGATTTTGCCTTTCTTATTCCCTTTTTATATTTACACTCTTCAATACACTATTTTACTACTACTTTTGGATTCCCGGTTGGTGCTAAGGGCAAGGTGAACTCTGGCTGGGTGCAACATATTTACAATATTTATTTTCTGCCCTTCTCACCCCAAAGGGGACCCAGGGCGGATCACAGAACACATATACGGCAAACATTCAATGCTGTTATACACTGACAGGACAGACGGGACAGTACACAGATAGAGGTAAAAAGGCTTTTCTCATGTTTGGTGTCTTGGAGGTTGTGCTCGGAGAGGAGGGGGTGCTGTTGCTCCATCCTCAAGTCGAACAGCCCTGTTCACAGACTTCCTCCTTTCGATCAAATAATCGGCATTTTTCTAGTATTTCCTTATGGTGCCATTAAAATACCTCCCTGCTGAGCAGTACCTATTTATTTACTCATAGCTGTTTTCAATTTGCTGGGTGGGCAGTGAGCTGAGCTGAAGGCCAGGTGCTTACCCCCAACCCGGGCTTCGAATTGCCAACCTTTTGATTGGCAAGATTTATTGCAGCTGGTGGTTAAACTGCTGTGCTAATGCCTGGCTTTAGTAGTAGATTTAGAAGTAAATTTCCCTTCAATTGTTTTGTACATTTGTAGTAAATTATAATCATTAGATTTTTCTAGACATAGAATTAATTTAGCTCTCCAGATCCATTTAGATTAAAAAAAAAACCTGGAACTTCCAATTTCACCAACTGAATTATTTATTTATTTATTTATTTACAGTATTTATATTCCGCCCTTCTCACCCCACAGGGGAATCAGGGCGGATTACAATGTATATATACATGGCAAACATTCAATGCTATAGACACACAACATATATAGACAGACACACAGATGTTATTTAACTTTCCAGCTTTCATGAGGGTATTCTGGCCACTAGGGGAGCTGTCGCTTCACCGTCCATTTGTGACATTGATGGAGTACTTCCTCATTCTTTGCATGCTTGATGGAGATTTGATGGTGTCGTAAATTAGTTAAATTAGCCTCCCCGCATAAGTGTTACCTAAATTTCCTACTTGACAGATGCAACTGTCTTTTGGGCTGCAAAGGTTGACAGGAAGGTACATAGTGGTCAGAAGCTCACTCTGACCCGGGTAGGTTTCGAACTCATGACCGGTCAGTAGTGATCTGTCAATCTGTTGTTGTTAAATAACGAGAGACTATAAACCCCCCTAAATCAATTGCAAAAGATTTTAAAATCCCTCCCTAGGTATTTTTTGCTCCAACTCATCCCTATTTCATGTACTTTAAAGGTTATGGTTGAGTTGATTTCCAACTTCTGGTTTGTTGTGATCATTACACAGTTCTAGTGAACTCGAATACACCTTTTTTTATTATCCTGAACAAATCATTATCGACACCTCAGGGATGTTAAATTTGTTTTGCTCTTACAACATTTCTTCCTATTCATAGCAAAACTATATGAGTTTTAAAAGCAGGTTTACAAACCAGAGGTTCCCCATCACCAGTGGAGATACCTTTGAAGCTAAGTCTCTCTATAAGCATTTTCCTGAAAACCTATTGCTTTAGAATTGCATAACTCTTAGGAGGCTAGCACTGAATTTTCTGATCTCATCCTCTGTTTTCCGCTTCTCCAGGTCCATAAGTCCACACTCTCCATCTGCTTTAGTAGATGATTATTGGTTCTATTGATATGAGTTAAATGTATAGATAAAGTTCCCTTGTATCATATAAAAAGGAAGACGCAGGCAGTGCCTCAGTTAAAATATAGCTACAGAAAAAATAGTTGAAATAATCTTTGTCCTTTATCTATTTTGTTAGTTGTAGTTTTTGTTACGTATTTAGGTAGTTTAGATATGTGTGTAGGTAATTTGGTAGGCTTTGTGCATTGGTTTTGTAATTTGCAGTTTCTTGTTTGTTTTCATTCATATATATATATATATATATATATATATATATAATATTCCATTTTTATTTTGTGTATATTTTATTCACTACAATGATATCTCCAAGTGCAAAAGTAGTTTGTATTCAAACAACTCAGCTGGGAGGAGATAAGGAGAGGGATCAAATCCTCAGCCTTTTCCTGATTTATTTGCTCTTTGTAATTTATAGCATTTTCCCATGCTCTAACGTTTCTTGGTCACACAAATCCCAGTTTTCATATGAATTGTTGAAGGGTGTTTGAAGTAACACCATGAAATAAGAGACCAGAAAACAAAATATGGAACAAAAGACCGTTTATTGATCTATTTAAACTACAATCGAGAGCAGTAAAAACTAACCTGGAAGAAGCAACAAAGAAATAGATCATGACGGAGTCCAGGTATCACCCAATGACTACCTCCTCATCTACCTCTGAGTGAACACCTGATCCCAGGGGCAGTCCGCTTGCTGGCCCGGATGGTCATTACTGGAAAGCCATTCCAGGAATACTCCCTCCCAAGCCCCAGAACTCTTTAAGAGAAAGCACCCCCACCCCCGGTCCAGCCCCAATGTGAAAGATCCCAAGATGCCTCCAAGCTCCAAAACTTGTCAGGGCCATCCCTTCACCTCCATATAGAGGCTTCCAAGGTGAACGCCAACAAACTGTTCTCCCCCCAGTTCCTTCCACTGGGAACTTATTTATTTATTTATTTCAAGCATTTATGCCCTGTCCTCCTCACCTCGGAGGGGGACTCAGGGCAACTTACAACAACTTAATTATGAGTTGTAGCACCACCTGAATGAACTCCTTCCTTCAAAAACATGATATGAGGTAGACAAAAAAAAATCCTACCCCCTAAGGCGACCAGCATTCACTCATAATGTGGATGAAGAACTGAAGCAGGAGAGAGGGGCCAGCTGCTTAACCTTCTGCCCAGGCCTGTCCCTCCTGCTGAGACCGGTGTAAAACACTAGTAAATACATTAATACTGGTCGCTTCATGGGGGCATCAATTGCGTGTCCCCAGTCAAATCCTTTGCCCAGATGTTTTGGCCTCCAACTCCTAGTAATCCTAACAGCTGGTAAACTGGCTGGATTTCTGGGAGTTGCAGGCCAAGACACCTGGGGACCCACAGGTTGAGGACCACTGGCGTAAGTGAAAAAGATTTTTGAAGTGGCGGCAACAGCTTGATATATCAATATGATGTGTCAAATTCTCCTTCTTTTGTATGTTTGCTTGAGGTCATGGCATTTTCTCTGGTTTTCATTTTTTCTTATAAAAATCACTGACAGGTCTGATAACCAGCAAGTCGCACGGTAGGGCAAACGGAGGGCCACTTTTTTTTTTTAGCTCACCCACATTTCAGGCTTTTAAAAACCTCCTTTAATCTTCTGGGAGCTTTGAAGAATGGCACTTGAGGAAGCTGGAGCTGCTTCCATCTTGAGTTCCCCAGAATGCCTCCGAATAGAAGGCCAGAGCATGAAAAATATAATTATAATTATATAAAAATATTTTTTAGACTTTCCTATCTTGCTCTACTCTAAGAGCCCATATTCTAAATAAAAAGATATTTTTTAAAAATAATTCACTGCTGCGTCCATCTCTGAATTAGTGCCATTAAAGTGAAAAACATGAGAAGTTTTCCAGGGTTATGCATGAGCAATATAACATCAGGTCACTTATTTTATAGCCCACTCTTCTAAAATATGGCATGCTGCCATGAAAAACAGGAGGATTAAGAAGGTGTTAAAGCAAGAGCAAGCAGCAGGCTAGAGTCAGTAGCAATTCTTCTGCGTCAAATTCTTTTTGTGGCACTTTACCTTCCACTGAGTTTGAGGGAGAAGGTTAGTGCCTGCATATGATGTTGCAAGATAACCATTTTAATATACATGAGAGAGTGAAGCGAGACAGAGACCAAAGCAGTCCTGTCAGTTTATATCTGCCTTTGGATTTTTAATTGTGCTGTCCATCACACTTGACAGGCTATAACCTGGAAAATCAGATAATATGCATAATGGCACAGAAAGCTCTGAAAACGTCAAAACATAGGACTGCCACAGAGTTGGTTTCTGCCATATGTTGGAGAGGGGGGCAGTGTCTCCATGGCAAACAACCTGTTGTGTAAATATATAGTTTTGTGAAACCCAGAGGAAGGACAGAGAAGGAGAACAGGAAAGCAAAAGCTGTAATCTGGAGCACACGTACTCAGCAGAGATATATGAATAAATATGAATAAGACTACACCACATCTCAAGAATGAGGTTAGTTAAAATTTCATGTTATAAACAAACACCATAAATAGAAGAGTATTCATTCAGCAGAAGCCTTCCTTCCTTCCTTCCTTCCTTCCTTCCTTCCTTCCTTCCTTCCTTCCTGCCTTCCTGCCTTCCTGCCTTCCTGCCTTCCTGCCTTCCTGCCTTCCTGCCTTCCTGCCTTCCTTGATTAAGTAAGTAATACACATTGGGATATGTGTATTACTTACTTACTTACTTACTTACTTCCTTACTTAGGGAATCCCTGGTAGTTTGAGGATGACAGTCCTCCAAGTGTAGTGTCTTGGCGGTGGCTCCGTAAGTGGCTGTGGAGCCCTATTCTTGAGCTGCATGTTCTCCCACAGTGAGGACATCAGTTTCCAGATGAAAGGCAGTCCCGGTCAGGGTTTGTCCTCCATTGTGCCTCTTCAAATTCTGCAGCACTGCCAGTCACAGCTGACCTCCAGTTAGAGCACTCAAGGGCCAGGGCTTCCCAGCTCTTGCTGTCTATGCCACAGTTTTTAAGGTTGGCTTTAAGCCCATCTTTAAATCTCTTTTCCTGTCCACCAACATTACATTTCCCATTCTTGAGTTGAGAGTAGAGTAACTGCTTTGGGAGACGGCAATCAGACATTCGGACAATTTGGCCAGTTCAGCAGAGTTGATGGTGTAAGAGCATCGCTTCAATGCTGGTGGTCTTTGCTTCTTCCAGCACACTGACATTTGTCCACCTGTCTTCCCATGAGATTTTCAGGATTTTTTGAAGGCAACACTGATAGAATCATTCCAGGAGTTGCATGTGATGTCTATAGACAGTCCACATTTCCCAGTGTGTATAAAAGAATTATCTATATCTATAAATTTCCTACTGGCGTCCAACGGGGAAGCAAAACTCTAAAACCCCTCCACAAAACTCCACCAAAATTGCCATGCCCCAAGGACAACCCACTAGGCACAAACTAATCCAGTCAGAAATCAAAACAACACAACCACACACAGAAAAAATGGCAAAACAACTGAGCATGCGCACTGGCGCAAAGTCCCCAGCGCGCGCGCACACATGGCCGAACGGCCAACGCACTTCCCTCCCTCCCTCGCCCCGCCCAGCGCGAACACGTCACCGCACTTCCCCACGGCACACACACACACACAAACAATGCCACTTCCCCCCGCCCCCTTCCCTCCACCCCCTCCTTCATCTTACTCCTCCCACGCTGCCTCCAAGCCTCGCCACGCCGCATCCCCACTGGAAAGACACGCCCCCTCCCTTCGCCCCACCCCTTCCCTCCCTGAGACACTCCTGGAAGGAAAGGGGTGGGGCGAAGGGAGGGGGCGTGTCTAACCAGAGAGGGAGGGAGGGAGGAGGGAAGGAGTGAGTCACGGAGGAAAGGGGTGGGGCGAAGGGAGGGGGCGTGTCTTCAAAGTCACCCCCTCCCTTCTCCCCACCCCTTCCCTCCCTGAGTTACTCCTTCCCTCCTCCCACCCCATCCGGAAAGACATGCCCCCTCCCTTCGCCCCACCCCTTTCCTTCCAGAAGTCAATCAGGGAGGGAAGGGGTGGGGAGAAGGGAGGGGCGTGTCTTTCCGGAGGGGGTGGGAGGAGGGAAGGAGTGACTCAGGGAGGGAAGGGGTGGGGAGAAGGGAGGGGCCGACTTTGAAGACACAATGATGGATCTGGACCAAAGCATTCAATACGCCCAAATATCCACACAGATGGAGTTTGAGGGAAATAGACCTTGACATTTGGGAGTTGTAGTCACTGGGATTCAGAGTTCACCAACACTCAAAGAGCATCCTGAACCCCACCAACGACAGAATTGGGGCAAACATGCCACACTGAACCCCCATGACCAACAGAAGATACTCAAGTTTACACACAAGCATAAAGAAGGGGGAGGAAGGAGGGATGCCAGAGAGGGGGGGGGGTGGAGGAAGGAGTGTGAGAGAGAGAAAGAGGGAAAGAGGGCGAGTGAAGGAAGGAAGAGAGGCCACGCAGAGACTTCAAAACTCTTACTAAAGGCCACAGCAACGCGTGGCAGGGCACAGCTAGTAATCAATAAATTAGGTCTAACTTTGGAAATCTATAGCAGTTCCTTAGTACCCCAGATCATCATTGCATGATACTTGCTTCCATAAATATATGTAGGGCAGCAGCATTCACAGATCAGTGGAAATTTGAGACAGTTTGGCCTCCTGGAATCTTTAGAAAGAAAGGTAGCAGTGCGCTTGATGCTTCCATAAACAGCCAGAACTTTTCAAACTTCATGTATACTGTTGGGAACACAGCAGTCAAATGCTGCACAGTCTGAGAAGACTTATCTGGAAACCAAGTAAAAAAAGAACACTAAAGAAAATGTAGTTTTACTTTGCTTGTATCGTTGACTCCTGATAATTCTGTCTGGTACCTGGCAAATAGTTTTAAAACACACTTTCCAAGATATCACCTTTAATTTGAACTCTTTCTTTCCTCCATGTAAAAAAATACAAAAATACAAAAATAATTACATTTGGATTTTGCAACAGTCTTACTCAGTTCTTTCCCACACTGCCTGTTTGCCTGCCTCTATTCTCTTTTTTCAAGCTTTAGACTTGGTGAATTTGCATTCAGTCTTAAAAGCTACACTCTTCTGCTATTATCTTTCAAAATAAAATATGAATTAATCCTCACATTCAGATACTTTATGATACCACTTGAAAGTCCTCCTTTTTTCAATTGTGTTGCTACCTTGATGCAGTTTTGTAACTTCAATAATATTTGGAAAAATTAAAAATGAAATGGGCGTTGACATCTCCTTGGTGGGCGGATCCTGGGACCTCTGATCTTGGGCTAAAGAGTTATCTTGCCCAAACTTATGACAGGAAATGCTCAAAGATGAATTCTGCAATAGTGACAATGTCAGTTATGCAATAGTGACAAAATCAAGCAAAGTACTTCTGATTCGCCTTTACTTTGTTATTGTCACATCAGATATGGACCATTTCTTTGGTAAATGTTTGAGGAGAGTTGGCTTATTTCAAATGTTGGTCATCATACCCAGCTCCAACATTCACATAAATGTTCCAAGATCCCTCCTCCCCAATTTTTTTTCATGTTAGAAGCAACTTGAGAAATTAGAAGTTGCTTCTGGTATGAGATAATTGGCTGTTTTCAAGGACGTTGCCCAGGGAACAGCTGGATGTTTTACCATCCTTTGGGAGGCTTCTCTCATGTCCCTGCATGGGATGCTGGAGCTGACAGATGGGAGATTACCCCATCTCGTGGATTTGAACCACTGACCTTCAGGTCAGCGGTTCAGCCAGCACAAGGGTTTAACCCATTGCACCACTGTGGTTCCTCCCTCCCAATTTCCTTCACCATTTAATTTGACTCATTTGCTTTTGGGTGTATTTATTTGTCTGACTTGCAATAGAAGCCCAACAAATTAAAGCTAGTCTAGCATACTTTGGACATATCATCAGATGGCATGACTCATGGGAAAAGACAATCATGCTTACTAAATTTGAAGGCAGTAATAGAGAGGCAGACTACATTATAGGCGGGTTGACTCCATAATGGAAGCCATGGTCCTAAATTTGAAAGACCTGAGCAGAGCTGTTACTAACATGATCTTTTGGAGATTTTTCATTCCTAGGTTTCCATAAATCAACATCAATGTGTTAAACAACTGAAGCACTGTATTATCGAAAGCTTTCATGGCCAGAATCACTGGGTTGCTGTAAGTTTTTTGGGCTGTATGGCCATCTTCCAGAAGCATTCTCTCCTGACATTTCACCTGCATTTATAGCAGGTATCCTCAGGGGTGGAGAGGTCACAACCTCACAACCTCTGAGGATGCCTGGTGTAGATGCAGGCAAAACATCAGGAGAGAATGCTTCTGGAACCTGGTCATACAGCCCAAAAAACGTACAGCAAACAACTGAAGCACTTGTAAGAAAAAAGAACATTTAAAACAGCAGAAAGCAATTTTCTCTATCTTTTTGGCTATATAAAGGTAAAGGTAGTCCCCTGACATTAAGTCCAGTCATGTCTGACTCTGGGATGTGGTGCTCATCTCCATTTCTAAGCCGAAGAGCCAGCGTTGTCCGTAGACACCTCCAAGGTCATGTGGCCGGCATGACTGCATGGAGCGCCGTTACCTTCCCGCTGAAGCGGTACCTATTGATCTACTCACATTTGCATGTTTTCGAACTGCTAGGTTGGCAGAAGCTAGGGCTGACAGCGGAAGCTCACGCCGCTCCCCGGAATTGAACCTGTGACCTTTCGCTCAACAAGCTCAGCAGCTCAGTGCTTTAACCCACTGCGCCACCGGGGACCCGTTTTGGCTATGTATATATATATATATGATTTTTAGATTATTCTCTTTACATTCATTGTTCTATAGTGGAAAATTCAATGGACATTTTGTGAATAAACCGTTAATCATACCATCTAATTTTTAATAATTGCAAAAAAGGTACATGGTGTTCACTGCATTTTGCCATAGTTTAGTTGTACATAGCTTGAAATTTCCCGTAGTGATTTTCTAAATCAAATGATCAGAGTTCAGAATCTCACACCTGGCAAAGTATCACTCCACAGTACATCCTCACCATTTTAATATATCCCCCTTTTAAGTAGCGCTTATGCTAATAACAGTTTTAATGAAGCAGCAATCATTACAATTGGCTATCATTAGAGTGAATCCAGAGTCTGAGAAAATGTGAAATGGCCTGTTGATTATCCAGGTTTCCATTTAGGATCATTTATGTTCTGACATACTGTATAAGTGTATGCATCTATTTTGAGCCTCTTTGTGATATGGTTCTCTACATGCTTGAGTTTTGGATAGGTCTCAATAGGATCCAAGACAGATATCAATGCAAAGATATAAATAGACCACTGGAGGGTCTAGAAGTAGTTAATTCTATGATATTACTGAAGTGAAGACCCCAGGAAACAAAAATATACATGGATATCAATGCTTCATTTGCTACATATTTGTTTCAATATGCCACACTACCAAACATATGGGTATAAAACGAACGCTTAAGAAATGATGTTTTGGTACTTGTAACATAGCCATCTTTGCTTGCCTGCATATAATTTCATAAGAATTCCATTTGATAGGAAAATCAGTCATTCCATTCATCTAAATTATCTATATTCAGACATTAAACAGTTGGAGCCAGGAGAAATCCACAAACTGGCTAACATTCAAGCTGCCCAGTGCCTCTCGCATTTCAAAGTATCTTTGCCAAATGCAATTTTACTTATCAAGAAAAAACACCCGAAAAAAACAAATGCGACATGCAGAAATGACTTGGCCAGAAAAGTGTCTATATTTGAAGTCCAAGAGTAGAATTGACATGGCCAAATGTATAATTATACATTGTCTGTGTTTGCATATTAACTTTCTTTCTGTGGATAGAACTGAGCTTTCCTTTATTATTTCCCTCCTGTCACTAAAAGCCTCTTGCCACTGAAAAAGTCAAGAACGGGGAATCTTTTTGGCAAGGCAAAGGACATATCACAAGGAGTTCCAGATGGAGGTGGAAATAAATAGCACTCCTCTCCACCCACCTGGTAACTTTCCATGGTAGCTGAGCCCTTGCACTACTTTCCTTAACATCTATGGTAATCCTTGTGTAAATAATTTCAACATGCTCAGCACCTAAGAAGGAGCCCCCGGTGGCACAGTGGGTTAAACCCTTGTGCTGGCAGGACTGTGGACTGAAAGGTTGGAGGTTCAAATCCAGGAAGCGGGGTGAGCTCCCATTTGTCAGCTGTAACTTCTCATGTGGGCATATGAGAGAAGCCTCCCACAGGATGGTAAAGCATCCAGGCATCCCCTGGGCAATGTCCTTGCAGACGGCCAATTCCCTCACACTGACTTGTAGTTTCTCAAGTTGCTCCTGACATGAAAGAAAAGTACCTAAGAATTCTTCACTAAAGTGCTTGATGGTTTTGGGGCATGAATTGGTAATCATATAAAGCAAGAGTGGGCAACTGTAGAAAGCTAAGGGGCTGTGTGAACTCCTCTGGTTCCCCCTGTACAAAAACATTTTTTAATCTCCAAATGTCCCAAAAGTAACAGATATTTTACCATGTTTTAGGTTAATCCCTGGGGCATTTGTAGTACAGAAGGAGCCTTTTAAACAAAAATATGTGAGTGGGATTTTTTTTTAAAGAAAGCTTCTTCGGGTCTAACTTGTCCAGAGGTGGGGAAAATATGGACTCAGAGGACATTGTGGGGCATTTAGTTTTACCCCATAGGTACCATAAAAATGGTTTTCAGGTACAGAGTTCCCTCCTTGATTTAGGGTTGCTAAACAGAAAGCCAAAGACAGTATCAGTGTTTTTAAAAGATTGTGCAGATGAGGGGATTTTAGCTGGTATTTCTTATCACATGACCAGGTAATAAGAAGCAACTGATGAAATAACCTTCTCCACACATTAACAATACAGGAGCAAGTTTTTCAGGCTGTATGGCCATGTTCCAGAAGCATTCTCTCCTGATGTTTCACGTGCATCTATGGCAGCCATCCTCAGAGGTTGTGAGGTCTATTGGAAACTAGGAAAATGGGGTTTATATATCTGTGGAATGTCCAGGGTGGGAGAAAGAAGTCTTGTCTGTTTGAGACAGGTGTGAATGTTGCAACTGGACACCATGATTAGCATTTAATGGCCTAGCAGTTTCAAGATCTGGCTTCTTACTGTTGGGGCGAATCCTTTGTTGGGAGGTGATTAGCTGGCCCTGATTGCTTCTTGTCTGGAATTTCCCTGTTATGATTTTAGTTAGAGTTTTTTTAACCCAAGCACGAATCAAGGAAAACGAAAGGCACTGCAGACTTCTTCAACCAGAGAAGTCAACCATAGCAGAGTACTTGATGAACCAACCTGGATACGTAATATTATTGGAGAACACAGAAATGCTGGACCACTCTAACAATCAGCATGTCAGACGACACAGAGAAGCCATTGAAATCCACATGCATGTGGACAATTTCAACAGAAAGGAAGAATCCATGAAAATGAACAAAATCTGGCTACCAGTATTAAAAAAAACCCCCTCTAAAATCCTAACAGCACATAAAGAACAACACTCAAAAACAGGGAAATTCCAGACAAGAAACAATCAGGGCCAGCTAATCACCTACCAACAAAGGATTCCCCAAGCAGTAAGAAGCCAGACCTTGAAACTGCTAGGCCATTAAATGCTAACCAAAGTGGCCAATTGCAACATTAACACTTGCCTCAAACAGACAAGAGTTCTTCCCTGGACATTGCAGATACACACACACACACACACACACACAATTTTCCTAGATTCCAATAGACCTCACAACCTCTGAGGATGCCTGCCATAGATGCAGGCAAAACGTCAGGAGAGATTGTTTCTGGTACATGGCCATACAGCCCAGAAAACTTTCAACAACCCAGTGATTCTGGCCATGAAAGCCTTCGACAATACATCAATACAGGAGTGATCTCTAGTTTTCACTTCTGACACTTAGCCCTGATATAAGGAAAGGGAGAAGGCAGAGCATGGGAGGGAAAATGACATCCACAGTCCCCAGTCAGAATGGGCATTAGCAACACTGGCTGGTGCATTTTAGAAAGATTTGTTTCTGAAACTTTACATTTTCTGAAGTCTGACCTTATGGGGAAAATTCTGCAAAGTGTAGGTGCTGCAATTTGACAGAGAAAAACATTGTTACCTTAGGAGAGCGACAACAGCTACAGTATCCTCCAGATTAATTGATTTTTGGGCAGACACCCAGAAGAAAATAAAGCAGCTGGAGAAAGCGTCCCCATAGAATGCCTTTCTGTATGGAGCCAATTTTGAAAGGAACTATCATTTTGTGATGTTTACAACCCTTGAAATTTCTGTTGAATGAAATGTAATTGATAAATAAATAAATAAATGTTGGCAATGCCTGGAGAAAATCCCATGACTTGGTTCTGTCAAGTACAACCAAACTTTGTCTTGTTCTGTAGAATTCATTGTGAATTCCATTTAAAAATTACCCATAGTTTTGGATCACTATATGTCAAAGATGACTTGATGGCAAATAATAACAATAGTAAGAACTATTTTGGAAAGAGCAGAGGACCATCACAACATGTTCTGTATGTGATCATGTTTTAAACAATGCAAACAAAATGCAACAAAGCACAACATGCTGACAAAGAAGTGCAATGAGAAACGGAGACAACAGAAAGTAGCTCCCCATGAGTAGTCTCCTTGGAGAGTTTAAATGATAGATAGTGATGATCTCAAAGAGGACCCTTTAATTAGGAATCTATATACCACACAGTGAAATGCTCTTCAAATAACAGATTTCTTTTCAGCTTAATATAGCCAGATAACAGGAGACTTGTCTCCAAGTACTCTTGAATTAAGATTAGTCAAGGATTTCTTGAGGTTGTGATTCAGGAGCTATTCTGATGAGTTCTTAATTACATTAGCATATTGTCCAGCCTAGTGAAATCTGATGCTACAGTCCTTGCCTAGGAACAGAACATTTGTTATCATTCTGCTTTCCAGACTGGAAAGCTTGCAAAACTGTATACATATTAAATGTGTAAAAATGCTTCCATCAAAAAGAATGGTAAACATCAGTACAACCAAATTTAGCAACTTTATTACACCAAAACAGATGGATTACAAAAAATATATATCTGAATTGCTTCTTACCTGAAAAAAGAACTGTTACTTGCATGAGTCGCTAGGATCCAGCTCTGGCAGGGCCCCCATTCAATTCAGAGCAGCTGCAAGAGGAATAGTGGTGAAAATCAGAGTTAATTTAGTATAGTCTAGATTTGCCCTGCTGGTTGAGGACAATGGTTGCAGTAGTCCAACATGTTTGAATTTTGCCAAGCAAATTACAATCATTGCAAGGATATAAGTAGGAATGGGATGAAGCCCATTGTACCTGCTTGAACAGAGCTTGTTAAATATGCACTTGTTGCCTTGATCAATGTATTAGAAAGAAATTGCTAACAGATTGACATACAGATGTTTCTGTATGTTAAAATGCTGGAACCCTGTAACCTACATAATCAGCGCTATTCTGAAGGGCATCACAAAGAAAAGCAAGATGTGGCATACAAAAACAATGAAAATAATGCCAACCCACCTTTATTACAAGGACTTATTCCAAATGGCACTTCTACTTCTCACGTTGGGCTTGGAGATTACAGCAACTGAGATGACATTTGGAAGGCTCTGTACTTTATTATCAAACCAACAGTAGGGAATACTACTTGCACAATTTGAACTGTGCAACATTAATTGTTGGAGCAGTGGGTACATTGTGTAAAAATCCACTAGAAAAGATTTGACTGCATGCAGGAATGGGAAGTTGGCATTACACATTTTAAAAAGAGTTTTTCCATCTATAGAAAATCAGCAGGAACGTGTTTCAAACCAAAGCTTTAGTGATGTCATTAAACCTCAATGGGAAAATTCCTATTGAGTTCTACAACTGCAGAAAAATAGTGTCCCTCAGAGCCATTGCACAGGGTTGTATGGCACACAATGAGATGGACAGCATTTCAAAATGTCAGGGAGGATTTGAGGATTACAAATGTTATGCTCACCCCATTCTCTAGCAGAACTCTTGTTGCCAAGGAAGCTGGAGCAAGCTGCGTATGAGGCTAGAACAGCTGGCATTTCTTCCACATCAATATCATTCTCACAAATGAGGGCTAATATGAACAGACTTTTAAAAAGTCAGACACCGACAACTCTGAAGTGCCTGTAATAACTTTGCCTCAGAAGTATTAAAAAGGCTAAACTCTATTAACATTCTCATATGTCGAGGTTTGTTTTTTTAAGAATAGCTGCAGCCTGGAAATATTGTTTGATGCAGGGATTGTCAGATCTGGATCCACAAGTAATGAAAATGCAAATGAGGTCTGTACTAAAGATGGTTTTCTTCCCAATGTAAACACAGCTATGATGGTTCATCTTTGAGAAATGTTTTCTTCCCCTAATCTTCCCCAAAAGAAGACATGAGTCAGCCATGCAATGTGGTGGCCAAACCCCTCAAACTTTAGTGCAGTTGATAAACAGGAACATAGTGTCCAGATCAGAAGAAATGTTTGTACCACTCTGTTGTGCTTTGATTTGACCTTACTAGGAACAAACATGTCCAGTGGAAGTCAATGAAGATGACAAAAGTTCTGGAAAATTTAGAAAAGCCTAGGTACTGCTATGTTTGGATTGGGTAAAAGAAAATTGAGAGGTGAAATGATAGCCATATTAGCATGTCACAAAGGGAATGGAACAAGCTTGTTTTCTGCTGCTCCAGAGACAAGAACATGAAGCAATTATAAGAAAAGAGATTCCACTTAAACATTATGAAAAATATCTTTATTGTAAAAGCTGATCAGCAGTGGAATGGATGCTTTGGAGGGGGCAGGTTCCCAAACTTAGGAAGTCTTTAAACAGAAATTGGATGAACATCTTTCAGGAGTGTTTTCATTATTTGTTGCTGCATGGCAGAGGTATGGACTAGATGATACTTTTGATACCTTCTTGTAGGTTCTGTTACTCTCTGACTATATGAAAATGAGGATAATTTTATGGTGGCAGTGGAAGAGATACAGAGCCTATTTTTCAATGGAGTCAAAAATATATTGTGTTATCGAAAGCTTTAATGGCCAGAATCACTGGGTTGTTGTAAGTTTTTCGGGCTTTATGGCCATGTTCACAGATGCAGGTGAAACATCAGGAGAGAATGCTTCTTGGATATGGCCATACAACCCAAAAAACCTACAACAACTCAAAAATATATTGCCCCAAAACCTACTTTAAGATTTTTTCTTATGATCATTTTGAATCACAAAAACCCATGTATGTGCTCCAGCCTGATATTATTGTCTGGATTAATTTGTTTTGCAAACACGTTGTCACCCATGGATTGTGGCAAGATGATCAATAAAGCTGTGACCTGTTTAAATTTCGTACAGTTGCCTGGGTAGGTGTAGCAGGAAAAGAACAAACAAGCTGCATTAAAATCCTTTGCAACAGTCTCACAACTGATGAGAGTTTAGATGTAAATTGAATTGCCAGTGAAGGGACAAGGAGACCTATGACTTCCATTGAGCTACAGATTAAAGCTCAAACCTCTGCAGGACTGTTAAATGCTTCATAATCATAAGTCTGTTAGGCAATTGCATTTCTGTGCTGTCTTCTTCTAGCACTTTTTTTTTAAAAAGCAGCACTCTATGACTGAGATTTCACTTTATGTTGGTGGAGCATAAGTCTTTACCAGTATACTTAAGGAAGCAATAACTATGTGTTCCTGCTTCCCTCCTGGTATACAACAAGATCTGAACAGGGATATGGACCTATGCTTGGCAGCCTCTTGGTTGTGCTCCGAAAGGGATTTGTGGATACTTACTTCAGAAAGTGAATGTGTATGTCACCAACAGGATGCTTGCCTAGTCTTACCAACTGAGGTTTTTGACTATCAGTCTAGGATTGTCTGAGAAATTATTATTATTATTATTATTAATTTCAAACATTTGTACCCCACCCTTCTCGACCCCCGGAGGGGACTCAGGGTGGCTTACAGCCGACAGCAATTTGATGCCCTCACATACAAAACATAGTAAAACACAATAATTACATAATAAGTAAAAACATTCATTTAAATTAAATTAAAATCCATTTTAAATAGTATTAACTGGTTGGCCATATCTAAATCCAAATTCTGCAACCCACGACTCAGTCCAAAGCCTGTCCATAGTCCGTTCTCCACAACATTGCCATCATTGTCAGCCTGCTACCCGAATGCCTGGTCTCACAACCATGTTTTCAACTTCTTCCTGAAGGAAAGGAGGATTGCAGTTTACCTAATTTCTTTGATGAGTGAGTTCTACAGGCAGGGGGCCACCACTGAGAAGGTCCTGTCTCTCATCCCCACCAAATGTGTTTGCAACAGAGGTGGGATTGAGAGCAGGGCCTCCCTGGAACATCTTAAGCTCCAAGGCGGGACACAGAGGGAGATACGTTCGGACAAGTAAGCTGGGCTGGAACCGTATAGGGCCTTATAGGTCAAGACCAGCACTTTGAATTGTGCTCAGAACTGGACCGGCAGTCAGCAGAGCGGACACAACGGGGGGGAGGGGTGTGTGTGTGGTGGTGGTATGCTCCCTGTATGATGCTCCAGTGAGTAATCTAGCTGTCACCCGTTGGACTAGTTGAAATTTCTGAACAGTCTTCAAAGGCAACCCCACATAGAGCACATTGCAGTAGTCTATTTGGGATGTAACAAGAGAGTGGACCATCGTGGCCAGATCAGACTTCACAAGGCACGGGTGCAGCTGGCGCACAAGTTTTAATTGTGCAAAAGCTCTCCCGGCCACCGCTGAGACTGAGAAATAAGTCTCCTTGGGCAAATAGCCTTGATTTCAGTGGGAAGGTTAGGTTTGAAACGAACACAAAATATCCTATGGAAATCTGTGGGTTTAGAAGAACCTAATCTTGACTATTTTTTAGTCCTATTTGGGAGAAAAGTGGAATTTCAGCCAATCAATCAAATAAATAAATTCCATTAAGTTCAAAAGATGATTGGACATATGAATTAATTGAGTTTTATGATGAATTGCCTCTGAGACAGCTAATTGATCCTTCTAATATTATATTGCTTCCTTCCTTTCACCAAAGCAGGAGAATTTCTATGTGACTGGGATGCTGAGCCTACTCCTGGTTTTAGTCTGAACACTGAAAGATAAGAGAGGGATCCTCAAATTCTGGCCCTCCAACTGTTTGGGCCTCCAACTCCCAGAATTCCTGGCCATTGAACAAGCTGGCTAGGACTTCTGGGAGCTGGAGGCCAAAACAGCTGAAGGGGAGTTTGGGGATGCCTGTATTAAGGTGTGGAATCCTATCTTTAAGTAAGTTCAGCTCTTTGGACAGCTCCTTTAACGTTTGGCCTAAATGCCCAGCTTCCATCACACCAAGAATATTGATAGTGTTTAAAGAATCAGGCAAGGTATGAGGTCATCTTTTATAATGCATTTTATAAAGGACCTTTTGTGAAATTTAACCAGTATGCCTAATAATACAAAAGCACACATCTCCTTAAGCTATTTTCTGGTTCCTTTTCCAAAAGGCATTTGATCTGATGGAGCATTCAAAAATCACAGCATGTAGATGAGGCACAGAATTCAACTTCCTGGAAACCTTTGCTTTGTTATTAACATTTTCTAAAGAAGCAAATTTTAGGTCTCATAGTTATGAAAATATGCTTCACAGTGTGTGGCAACAGGATTGTACTTTTTAAAAAAATTCATTTACATTTGTTCAATTTCACATAGCCTTAATTTAAAGGTCAAAACAGTCTTTAAAGGGAATGCATATTTCCTGAGATTAGCCTAATTTCTTTCCCACAGTGGGAATTTCTCACAGCAACAATCAGAAATGCAAGTTAAACACATTATAACCTTCAAGTGACCAATCACAGAACAAAGCATCCCAAATGCAAAACACACTGTTGAAGACAATAATCCAACATGACAGATTCCTCATACTACTTGAGGGAATACTGCTTCTAAATATGCATAAATATACTGCAAATCTTAAAGCTTACTTTCATATTAAATTTTACATTATTGCACTAAAAATCACTCTGCTTACTACTGAGATCCAATTTGGTGTAGTGTTCTGAGAGATGGATTAGGACCCTGGAAGACCATCTATACTTGACTATTGAAACCCACTGGATGACCTTGGGCAATTCACATTCTCTCAGCCCCAGAAGAAGGCAAACCATCTGTAACACCATGATAGGTTCACTATAGGGTTACCATAAGTTGGAAATGATTTCAAGGCACAAAGCAAGCAAACAACATCTACTTATAGTCTAAGTGCTTGCCATTCAAATCTCTTCAGAAGTTCAGAGTTTCTACCAGCACATCATATGCCAAAAGGCACCCCAGCTTCTATTTAATTTGTGAAGACTTCATTTGATAGTAAACACTAAGAACCTTACAATCTTTCTGACATCTCTCAGGAAGAAAAGGAGTACTGAAAACAGACCTTTATAGTGAATTAGAGGTATTGTAGTTTATTTGTCTTTCATTGCAATAATCTTTTGATAACCTGAAAGTGCTATAATTGTATTATCATATTACCAACAATTATACCTTGTTTCCTTGCCTAAAGTTCATTCTGTTATTTCTTTTCTTCTTTTCAACTAATTTGTTGAAGAGAGGGAAAAGCAGTGGGGATTAAATGGCCCAAGTCAGAACACTTTGTAATGCAAAGTCTTGACAAAGTATAAATACTCTCTGAGGTCTCAGGGAATAGCTATGCTTTACCTGATCTTCTGGCAGAATCATAGTACTATAGAAGTTGGAAGAGACCACACGGGCCATCCAGTCCAACCCCATTTCATGCAGGAAAAGCACAATCAAAGTATCCTTGACAGGTGGCCATCCAGCCTCTGTTTAAAAGTTTCCAAGGAAGGAGCTTCCAACACACTCTGAGGCAGAGAGTTCCACTGTTGAACAGCTCTTATGATCAGGAAGTTCTTTCTAATGTTCAGGTGGAATCTCCTTTCGTGTAACTTGAACCTATTGCTCCTAGTCCTAGTTTCAAGGGCAACAGAAAGCAAGTATGCTCCCTGTCCCTTATGGCACCATTTCACATATTTATATATTGCTATCATGTCTCCTCTCAACCTTCTTTTCTACAGGCTAAACATACCTAGTTCTTTAAAACACTCCTCATAGGGCAAGGTCTCCAGACCTTTGTTCGTTTTAGTCACACTCCTCTGGACACCTTCAAGCTTGTCAATATCTCTTTTAAACTGTGGTGCCCAGAATTAGATACAGTATTCTAGGTGAGATCTAACCTAAACAGAATACAAAGGCACCATGACTGCCCTCAGTCTAGACACTAGACTCCTTTCGATGCAGCCCATAATCCCATTGGCTTTTTAAGCTGCTGCATCATACTGTTGGAGCATGTTCAACTTGTTGTCCATGAAAACTCCAAGATCTTTCTTACATGGACTATTGTCGAGCCAGCCATCAACCATTTTGTATCAGTGCATTTCATTTTTTTCCTGCCTAAATGTAGTATCTTACATTTGTCCTTGTTGAAATTCATTTTGTTAGCTTTGGGCCAGCTCTCTAATCTGTTACGGTTGTTTTGAATTCTGATCCTGTCCTCTGTAGTACTAGCTATCCTTCCTAATTTGGTGTCATCTGCAAACTTGATAAGCACGCCCTCTAAACCTTCATCCAAGACATTAATAAAGATATTGAAAAGAACTGGGCCCAGGGTCATACCCTGCGGCACTCCACTAGTCACTTCTTTTCCAGGACGAAGAGGAAGCATTGGTGAGCATCCTTTTAGTTCGGTCGCTTAACCAATTACAGATTCACCTAATAATAATAACAACACACTATTTGTACCCCGCTACCATCTCCCCAAGGAACTCGGTGTGGCTTACATGAGGCCAAACCCGTAATACATCAATAAACAGATAGTAGTATTGCCTAGCCTACATTTCACTAGTTTGCTTGCAAAAAGTTCATGAGGGACTTTGTTGAATGCCTTACTGAAATCAAGATATGCTACATCTACAACGTTCCCTGCATCTACCAAACTTGTAACTCTATCAAAAAAAGAGATAAGATTAGTCTGGCATGACTTGCATGAATGCAATATTCCTGCTTCTTGGCAGGGGGTTGGACTGGATGGCCCATGAGGTCTCTTCCAACTTCCAAGGTTTTGTCTTAAGGCTTCATAGTTGTAAGGAGCCCTCTACTCCCAAAGAGATTTCTGCTGAAGCCAAGCTCCCCTGAAGTTAAGTCTGCACCTTTGTGCATGTATGAAGCGGTTCAACCTCCTCAATGTTTCTGTGGCCATGCCACCTTCACCTAGAAGTCACATTACCTATGTCCTTAGGGTGGGTCCTATATCATCTTCATGGGCTTCTATCTCTTTACTGTTCACAGGCTTGGAGCAGGACAATACAAGTACTCCTCATTAGGGGGGTTCTCAGGGTGAACTATCTTGATTTTAATGCTGCCTCCGCAGCTGCTCCAAGCTGGATAGGAATAGGAGCTCTCCTGGTCCTGAACCTCTGAAAACATGGAGTCTAACACCAGAGGACCATTCAGCTCAGAAGAACACTGGAGTGAGTTCACTGCCCCATGGCTGCTTTTGTGTTTGCATGTGCCTTCAAGAAAACTAACTGTTCACTTATGGTGACCCCCTAGATACCATAGGGTTTTATTAGGTAAGAAATACTCCGATGTAGTATCTTAGTTTCTTAGCTGACAGCACCTGCTGTGCTCCTACATTGCCCTGGATTTTCTGCCTAGGCTGCCCCTTTCATATTTACTTGATTGAAACACCTACAATTTTAGGAACAAACCTAATTACATTTTCAGGATTATTGGACAGTCTAGGAAAGTATTTTTATGTGAAAGCCAATGTACAGCATGGTGGAAATGGATAGGGAAAACCAAGTTATTATACCTGTGCTTGTAAATGTGGTGGGGGAAACAAATGGTTTTAAATCCATCATGCTCAGGATTCAAACAGAACACATGAAGTAAACAAGAAGCTATCAAAGGTGGCGGAAGCAGTGGTGGAAGAACTCAAATTAATTTCAGAGGAGCAGTCTGAGAGTGTGTTCTCAAGGGAGTTACTTAAAGCTGGTTTATATTAGCAAAAGCCTTCACAGATTTTGTGTTTGAGGCAATCTTTAATAATAAGGAAAATTACAATAATTTTGGGAATATTGATAGTTAAGATATCCAGTGAAAGAAATTACTAGCACCAAGTACATAGAAAAGGAACAGAAAGTCCTAAAATAGTAGTAAAAACCCAATTCAGACCAAGAACTCCAGTTAAGCAAAAGACATCAGAGGAATTTGGGAAGTGATGTTTCCCTATTGTCATGTTGGTAGGAGGATTCTGGGAGATTACATCTGGTTTCTAATGGTGGGTATGAAGCTCAATCACTTGGAACGTAATAACTTGGATATGTTGATGCCCACTGAATGTTAATTATTATTATTAACTTTCTTTATACCCTGGCTTTCTCCCTGTGGGGACTCAAGGTGGCTAAAAATCCCACCCTTTGGTCTTGTTTTAAAAGCACAATACAAAACCATTAAATAGTACAGTGTAGTTTTATATTCAATATGCAGTTCAGCATATTACCCTTTTTGAATGATTAAAATGGTAGCTTGTGTGTCCAGCAAGTGGATATGTAGTTTAAAAATGGATATGTTTCTTCCTGGCTAAAACATTATTTTGTTGGTGGAAGAGTCTCATTTTACTATCCAGAAGCCCAAAATAACTGTAATGTTTGTGAAATGCATTCATTTATTTAAAGTGTCTAACATTCTGATTGCGTCCCAATAACAGCTGTGGAAAAAAAATCAGAGCTGTGACAGATGGGACAGGGGCTTAACTATTTTCTAAAACGGTGGTCCTAGTGCAAATTGCTCTCCCCATGCCACTCAAGGTTGCTATTATTAGCATGTGCGTAATACATCAGTCTTTCCATGGGTTTATGAAAGATCAGGCCGGGTTCAGATGATGAACAGAGAGCACAGGGTTCATTTGAAAGGTTCTCTCCCAGCATCTCCATCTCTTCATCTCTGTATAAACTGTAGATAATCTGGTTGGTTGTTTTTCATTCTTTAGTTGACCTGGAAACAATCCAAATGAGCTTCTGTCAGCTAAACTGAGAGAAACGAATAGAGTGACAGATTAAGTTGTGTGATGTAAACAGCTCAGCTACAGCCATAATACTAAGATGAAATCCAAACCAGCTGGACTTGCTTCAGGCTACTACGAATGCAGGCCAAAGCAAAAGTGGAAGGGATTTCATACAAAATGCTGTATGAAACCTCCAAGCACTGGAGTCACCAAGGGAGGGCAAAAATGAGGGCATGCTGCTCTCAAATCAGAATTTTGCAATTCCAACAAAATTGTTTTTGTTTTGTTCCAATATTTTAGCATTGCAATAAGTTGAAAATTTAATTGAGCAATTAGAAATACAGTGCAGATATCTACATGAAAGAGACAGGCAAAGTTACCGAGGGAATGGGAACACAGCAAATATCTAAGTTTTAATTGTGGGTGATTCTAAGTGTCTCATTTTTTACAATACTAGAACTTTGGGGACTGAAGGAAAATTTCATGGAGAGGGGGCACAATTCTTATTCAGGGGACAATGATCTTCCCCTGCCATGACTACAGCCTTACCTCCAAGTTAGGAAAGATATGAGGCCACAATAAATATGTTCTGTATAACCTATGGCTAACTCACATAATCATAACTAACTTTTACAATTGTGCCGTTTGGAAGAATCTTCTGACAGCACAAACACCAAAAGTCCCCCTGTGTTTAAAGAAGTGCAGTCCCACCAATACAGCCACTTTTGTGTTGCCAGAGAATGGGATATGAGCAGAGAGGCAACCAGCAATTTCCCTATTGCTGAACAAGCAACAGGCATCTGCAGGGATGGTTTTAGTGGACAGCATTGGGAGACATGGCTACAGAGATGTGGCTACATACTATTTTTAGCACTGAACTTAGAAAAAAAATGAATGACAGTCCCCAGAATTCCTTAACCAACATGATAATGATGATGATGATTTTGTTTATTTATCCTCCTCTTTATCTCTCCCAAACTAACTCAAAGCGACAATTAAAAGTATGACCACATAAGTAAAAATATATGAATATGTATACATTAAAACAGAATTAAACATATCAGTATTAAAATTCACAGTTAAAATCCATTTAAATACATTCAAAGCTAAAAATCCATGGCTATTGTGCTCTTTAAACTCTTCAAAAATGAGGGGATTATATTATTATTATTATTTATTATTTGCATTTGTTAACCGCCACTCTCAGCCCGGAGGCGACTCGTGGCGGTGTACAGAACATAGAACATAAAGACAACAATTACAGTAGTCAGGGGCATAACACACATCTTACTAACACACAACTAATTAAACTAAAAATCCGCTTCATCTTGTTTGGGTCGTAATCCATCTCGTCGTCATAGTCCATTCCGGTGGTCATACCACGTTTATTATAGACGTTATAATTATAGATGTCCAAGCTCTATCATAAAGAGACAGAAAATGCAAAACTTAAAAGGCAATATTGATGACTCTGCTTATAACAAGTAGAAAAGATCAATGTGTAGAAGAAAACATGGATTCAAATATTCAGCAATTTCATTCTTTTGTGCAAGGAGAAATATTTTCTGTAGTTGTTTGCCTACAGCAGGAGAACGGCACCATTATGAACCTACATAATTGCACTTTAAGATGAGTTTTACAGCTTTGACTCTTAGCTGCATCCTCAGCTCAGTGAAAAATGGAGCACTTGAGAATTTTCTTCTGGCTGCAGCCTTTTGCATCCCTGATAGGAAAAGCTCAGTGGGAGACTACCTGCTTCACTTTGCAGAGGTTGCCAGTTTCAGTCCCTTGTATAACCAGGGAAATTTTGGAGTCTGAAAATAGGAAACATGATTCCATTTCAAAGGAAAATACTGCTCCCAAAAACCTTCTCTTCAATCCTCATCCAGAAGTCACCTTGGTCAGCCAAAACCACCATTCACATTCAGAGGTGTTTATATGGCCACCTTTTGAGTCTGCTATCATTTATCCCCTACAATACAACTGAGAGCTCCACCCACATTTTTTCTTTGAGGCCTAAACCTTTTCTTGGTGGCTCTGCCTGCCCTATAATAGAAGATGTCCATTTAGAGAACCACAATATGGTCTATGAAATGCTAGTACATCTGGCAACACAGAGTTTCCAGATCTCAATGTCTAGACGAGAGTCTCCAGTGTTCATGGGTCATTTCCAGTGCAAACCTTCCAGTTCTGGTGGACACAGCCCAAGGACTGTGCAAATCTCCATCTTATCTAGTAGACTAGCAGCTCACTAGAAGGTTTAATTCATTCACTGCTACAATTTCCAAAGATTCTCCAATGTATTTCCTTAGCTTACTCCTTCCCTCCCAGTTCTTCCAGAACTAATCCTTTCTCCTGCTCTATATCTGCCTTTCCACTAGAAGCAAGTATGCTAGATTAATTTTTTTTATACTATACTTCACAAAGTACTCCTTACTCCCTGAAGCAATTCCACCTTGACACATTTGTCCACTCTTATTCCATATGTTTTTGGGTGTTTTCTTCAGTTTTATCCCAATTCCAGAGTCCAGAAGACAATCTCTGACCATCTTCTTCCCCCTTCCTTTTTATGACTGTTTTGAATATTTCCCTAATGAATCCTGAGAGATCTGACAGAATGTTCTCCTGTGTTGTGAGAAGAGCTTTGCCATAAATTGTATCCTCAATACATTAGCCATGTTTTAAAACTGGGGGGTAAGGGCAGGCAGTTGATAAGGTTCTTGGGAAGTGATTTGTGCTTCTGTGAGGGTTCTATGAAATTTGTTTAAAAGTGAAAGTAGGGGTATTTCTGCTGTGACACAGCAGCAACTTCAGTTGAAGATGTCACAAAACAGACATAGGTACATGTTCTTCACCTCTGATATAGCCCAGTATCATGACTTCTCTGATTAGTAGCGGAATTTCAGTCACAGCTCATGGAATATCATTTGAAAATGTACACTGTGTTTTGCTTGAAAAATCTTATGTCTTTTAATTATATCTATTAATATATGAATGTACTAATGCCATCTTCATTCTCCCACTTTCTTATCTTTTTGAACTAAACCATCTCCATTCTCATGAAAAATATGTTTAAGGCAAATGCACTTTTGCGACAACACCCACTTGTTTCTCATGGATCTAGGATTCTAAAACCAATAATGGTATGAAAATGTAACAATGAAAATGAAGGACAAGGAGCCTTGGATAATATTTCATGAACTCATTTATAATCAAAACAGGGTAGATGTTAAAGTGGCAATGAGAAGCTACCAAAAGTAATTCCCATTCATAGTTGTATCTCTGTTTTGGCAAATAGAAAATATTTTTTTTCTATCCAAACATCCTGATTTGTGTTTTTTTAATCTAAGCCAAAGTTTTTGGTTTCTGTGCGGCAGCAATAGCATGCTGGTGCAGAATTCTGTCACATACTTAAATGGTTCTATTAATTTTATCACTGTTATTCAAACCTACACATTTTAATACCCTTCTTAACTCTCATATTTCACAGTGGGTCATAACCCTGCTTTTAAAATTGAATTTTAATGCCCAAAACTTATGTTTTACTTATATTTTAGTGTTTGTTTAAATGCCGCTAATTGACCAAAATAAATATATATAACATGTGAGTTTTGTTTGACCCCTGCTGCTCAAAACCAATAATATCTACATATGTTTTGTCGAAGGTTTTCATGGCCAGAATCACTGGGTTGCTGTGAGTTTTCCAGGCTGTATGACCATGTTCTGGAAGCATTCTCTCTGATGTTTCACCCACATCTATAGCAGGCATCTTCAGAGATGTGAGGTCGGTTTCCAACAGACCTCACACCTCTGAAGATGACTGCCATAGATGTAGGCAAAACATCAGGAGAGAATGTTTCTGGGACGTGGCCATACAGCCCGGAAAACTCACAGCAATCATCATATGTTTTTGTCCATTTGAGCAATCTCTTATATTACACTGCTAATTTTAGACAAATAAAATAGCTGTTGCTGGAAATGCCAAATGAAAAAAAAAGATACTCTTCATATTTGTGCTGATTCCTCTTGTTTGGCTGCACAGATGAACAAAGGAAGATTAATTTCCTTTCTTACAAGTTGTGGGAAATACCTTTCCTGAAGGTCAGGCCAGTCTGATTCTACCCAGTTTGTTCCTTCTCTTTTTATTCACTCCTTTCCTTTAAAGAGTACCTCTGTTGGCTTTGCTATTGATTGGCAATCTCATTTATCTGGAACATTTTCTTCAAAACGTTTGAAAGGTGTAGTGGGATTGACAATAGGCAGCTCTGTTTCTTGCACAATGCTTTGCCAAATGTGATTGAACGTGGCATTTTAGACCAGCATTTTCAGTCCTGTGTGTTCTTTACCTCCTCACAAACATTTCTCTCTTTGACTAATGCTTATAAACAATGGTCAAAAAGCTCCAGACTGTGCAACACGTAAAGGTGGCATGCTATAACACTGACAGCTGGTGGCTGTCATATTGGCCAGGCAATAAATCTACTCAAGATTTTGGACCAAACTTTAAAGCAAGTATCCATGCTGCCCTATTCCTGAAGGAGAGTCCCTGAAATAGTCTCAACATTTTGGACACCTTCTTAAAATATGGAATGGATCCACTACCCCACTGACATGGAACTCACCAGCTGCCACTGTTGCCTAGTGATCTCTCTGTGTTTGCATCTTCCTTTCTTTCTGGAACAGCTTCTGTAATTTTAACATTATTTTGATTTGATGAAGTTGGCAGATGATTCTTCCCTCATTACTTGTCACCACATCAACACATGTTTTGCTTGATTAATTACTGTGGCTGCTCTGAAAGGCCAGTGAAACAGACACAATGTTGGCATCAGAAGCAAATCTTTTATTGAATCACAACTGGGGAAAATAACAGAGGCAAACTGTGTGTCCATGTGCTTACAAATCAATTGACTTATGGCAACCCCATGAATTGTATAGTAGTTTCAAAAAGGAGATTCCATCTGAATATTAGGAAGAACTTCCTGACCATGAGAGCTGTTCAGCAGTGGAACTCTCTGCCCCAGAGTTCTTTGGAAGCCTTTAAACAGAGGCTGGATTGCCATCTGTCAGGGGTGCTTTGAATGCAGTTTTCCTGCTTCTTGGCAGGGGGTTGGACTGAATGGCCCATGAGGTCTCTTCCAACTCGATGATTCTTACGTTCTGTCTCAGATGTTATTCTGTTCATTGTTAAGAAGGAATTCAATGCAGGCCAAGGCCAATCACGATTCTTGGCTAGGTGAAGATTAAAGAGAAAGGGTAATAATAGGCTGCTAATACAATATCACCTCCATTAGCAATAGAAAAGTAACTTCTCTTGAGATCCAGCTGCCTGTCCCTGTCAGCAACAGAAAAGTGACTCAACAGATGGCTATCTCTGAATATATTCAATACTTAAGCCTTGTGCTAGGGACATTGTCCTTGCTATCTATTGTAACCACAAGTTTCAAATATTTTCTCCAGAGACATAAACTGGCCTTTCCCTCTTCAGTTTTATTATTCTTGTGCGTTACCAGTTTTCAATATAAGCAGGCTTATCTAGTCTTACTTTTGTGTTTGAGGGAAGCAGGAAGGAACATAGCAACTTGTCAAAATGAAAGTGGATGAGCCATAATCCAAACCCCAGACAGAAGACTCCAAAGTGACCATGTTAAAAATACCATGATTCTGCTGGTATTTACATGGATATAACTCTTTGGTAATTAGTTCAAAGTCAACACTGTTTTGTTAGTAGACTGGAACCCACATGTCTCACATTTGTTTGGATTCCAGAGAAAGGCATACAAAAGTCCTGACCTTTCATTTGAAAAATACATCTCAAAAGGCAGTTTAGCATACAGTCTGCTTAATTCTATATTGGGACCACTGTAAAACTGTTGAAAACATTTCTTTTTCAATGTTAAGATGAGCTTGGAAGAGAATACTTTGTTTCTCTGAGAGTCATCAATATACTAGCATAAGAAAAAAGAGCATTTACAAAACAGAAAAAAAAATACTGTTCTATATATGTATTTACGAGGAACAGAATACATCTTCCTATGCATTTTATTAAAATATTCCCATTACACAAACACACAAACTTACTTCCTCCTTTTATCAATAAGTTCTTCTTCTGAAGTTTGGATATTTATGTAGTATTTCTTTCTCTAGATTTTCGTGTCCTTTCACTGATGGATACTTTTCCACTTTAAACTTGGATTCAAAACAAACAAGAAGTCTATGAAGATTGTAAAATATCAGAATCAAGTAATTCCAACAAAGCAAAATTATAGCTGGCACAGAGATTTCTTTTCAACCCTAGGATCCAAATTCAAGTTAGGGTATGATATTAGCAGCCATGTCCCAAAAGTAAGTAGAGCTAAAGGCACAGAGTGGATTCATAGCAAAATGAACAGTTTTTTTGTTTGGAAATTTTCTCCACAATCCACATCTTAATTCTATTTCTGTTCAGAGGACTAGGATTTCTGGAAAAGTAGGCAAAGAATAATAATTCTCACATTCGCTCTATGTGCATGTTTCATACTGTATGGTTCAGAGATGCATAATAGTGGGCATTTGCTAGTTAACCCAGCAGCCCTTGTAGATTTGTTCTGCCTAGAATAATCTATCACAATCACTATAATTTTCATCATCTTCATCTCCCTCTTTCCCAAAATTGGGCAAATACTATTACATGCCTGAAAGCTATTGGCAGCCCTAACTACAGTAGGTCCATTGTATCAATGGAATTTATATAAGTATTGATTTACTTTTCAGCAACTGATTTAATAGCTCTATGCATGCTGGAAGTCCCCCCTTTCCCTGTGAATGCAGACAAGGGGCAATAAAAGAAAGTTAATATTGTGGGTACTATAGTGAACAGCAGCTGTGACGAAGAACCATCCAAAGAGATCTGAGCTAACAATGCCTTTTGGTTTTATTGCTGCATCCAACTCAACAGCTTCATATGATCAATAAACATTTGTTTTGTGCACCTGTGATTCCATTCCATTTTGACAAACTCTTATGTATGTATGTGTGTGTATATTTATTTATTGTGATTTAGCTGGCCTGGGAACAGAGTGGATCAGAGCACTGGAATCATTACAGGCAGTCTGCTTATGATAAATCCTCAGTGAAAGCACCTCCTGGACTGTAAACTACAACTCAAGCCCATCAACAACTTTCCAGGCTTCAAAGCAGAACTCAGTCCCAGTCAACAACTCTCTGAGATGCAAACCAGAGATAAGATCCAGGCAGGATTTAAACAGCTTCTTATTTTCTAGTGCTCATTGGAGAAAGCAAAAGAAGCATGCAAGATTAATTATTAATAATTTTCCCCATCTTGATCACACCTTGCATGGTTTTTTGGTCATGCATCATGTTTTCATTTATGAAATGTTGGATTTATGCAGCTACAAAATGTTCCCTTGATGTCATTTTTATTCCTGAAAAATAATGAAGGATATCTCTAAAAAACAAAGGTAAATGCAGACAAAGTTAGACTGAATAGCTGAACTATTTTGCACAATTTTAAGTTCCAGATCTTTAAAAAACAAACAAACCAAAAGCACCTTTCAACATGCATTGTTTCAAAGCAGTTCTGATCAACACTTTGAAAAGGTCAATACTATTCTCCTTCTAGCTTGTCATGTTATTGTTAATATTGGATGACTTGTGTGAGAGATTGATTCTGGTATGGAGAGCAGAAAGCTAAGCAATGGTGCCCAAATGCTTTCAAAGAAACAGTTGTGGGGAAACACACAAAACTGACTGAAAGCAGAAAGCTATTGACCTCTCTTAACTACAGACCATTGCCATTTTTGTTGTATTTTACCAGTGACATGCACCAAGAAACACTATTACTGTTTCCAATTATCTACAGTTTATTACTGTCTTGAATCCATTGGGAATGATTGAGAAAGTCAGGCCTATTGTTTAATATTGACTATTAGAATAATTGCAATGGAAACCGGGTAAAGTAGGGATGGAAATGCCTACTTTGCATCCTCAGCACTTACCAAGGACTTTTTGTTCCAACTCCCCAGGTCAGTTTAAAATAACCCAGTATTTCCTGAAATGAAATGTGCCTCTCCATAACTGTTCTCACATATTTTTCAGGTGTCAAATGGCACTGAAAATTAAAGATATAAATCTTAAAGATCTTAAAACTTTTCATTTACTTCCTGACCATTTTAAAAAAGAATACCAGCACCCATCATGGTCATGCACTCATCCTGGTGGCTTGGAGAATTACCTCAACATGCTGTTAGAGCCTTTGCATTGCATTACTCCTGTTAGTGATTCAGTAGTATTGGGAAGACAGGTGGACAAATGTCAGTGTGCTGGAAGAAGCAAAGACCACCAGCATTGAAACAATGCCCTACGCCATCAACTTCGCTAGACAGACCATGTTGTCTGAATGTACGATCACCATCTCCCAAAGCAGTTACTATACTCCCAACTCAAGAATGGGAAATGTAATGTTGGTGGACAGGAAAAGAGATTTAAAAATGGGCTTAAAGCCACCCTTAAAAACTGTGGCATGGACACCGAGAACTGGGAAGCCCTGGCCCTCGTACACTGTAACCAGAGGTCAGCTGTGACCAGTTGTACTGCAGAATTCAAATAGGCAGGAATGGAGGGTGAAAGGGAAAAACATGTCAAGAGGAAGACATGTCAAGCTAACCCTGACCGGGACCGCCTTTCATCTGGAAACCGATGTTCTCACTGCGGGGGAACATGCAGATCAAGAATAGGGCTCCACACCCACCTATGGACCCACCGGCAAGACACTACACTTGGAGGATCATCATCCTTGGGCTATGAGGGATCACCTAAGTGAAGCAAGTATTGCATGAATTTGTTCCCCTCAAGGCATTACTGCTTTGTGAGGTTGTTGAAAAGGTGGTTTTCTTTTCTGCCATTGAAATAATCCATTTATGACTTCCACTGAGTGATAGTAGCCATGACCAGCAGAGCTTCCACTGGATAGTGGTGATAGATAATGGCAGTGTTCTTTATCTGACTATTAGACACACTGCTAGACACAGTTTGAATGTTGATTGCTCTCTCCAGATCACTAAATGCAAATTGGAGTGCTAACTTCAATAGCTAAAATGTGAATCCTGGAGTGGGTGACAGTAGAGACTTGGGTAGTTCCACTCTGTGCAGGATTTTACAATATATGTACTTACAATTCCAGGATTTCAGCCTCTATCTTTTCCTCTCTGTCAGCAATGTATTTCATTGTGATAAGCTTCTTCTTCATTGAACTCAGACATTGGGAATATTCCAATCTCCCGCTTCACTGTATAGTAAGAAATGGGAGACATTATCTCCTAGTTTTAAAATATCCCTTTAAATAGGAATGAAATGCTACCATAAATGGACACAATCTGTGAGTTAAACCAGTTGAATCACTACATGTAAGTCAATGGGTATATTGTTGGAAGCGGCAATAACAGTGTTAACCAGATAGTGCACACTACATAAAAATTCAACCCTGTGACTTATGCCTGGTTTTCTCAACATTTCTATTGTTAGTCACAAAACTGGTTGTTTAAATATTCATAAAGAGAATTCCTATGCAGTGAGAATGCTACCAGCAATCTTTGTTTTAATTTTCCCCAGAGTTTGTAGGACATTATTAAAGTCACTATGATTTGCAGTTTTTTTATTTTACATTTAAAATATGTAGTAACTATAAAGTTAAATTGGTTGCATTGAAAAAGAGCATTTTGACATAAAATCAACAACACAAGAATCTATGGAAGCAAGTGCTTAACATTAAAAAAAATTATCTCACCAACAAGTACTTCTGAAAGTTTATGAAAATGAGAAAGCTATCAAGCAAGTTGTACTTGCCAGTAGGAATCTTCCAATTTATGCATCCTTTGAGAACATATTAAAAGGAACTTTGGCAATATGTTTTCATGTGCATTCAGATCAACCCCAGCTTATGGCAACCCTCTCCTAGCATTTTCTTGGCAAGGCTATTGCCTTCCTCTGAGGCTCACAGAATGGCACTTGCCCAGGGGTTTTTATGCTGAGTAGGGATTCAAACTTTGCCCCCCCCCCCCTCCAAAGCTCTACTCCAGCATATAAACTACTATGCAACACTGGCCCTCAACTACAGAGCATACTGACAATGTACCTTAAAAATACAATTGTGCCTTTAAATGAGGATGGATAGGTTTTAGAATGTTTCAGATGACATACCTCTCTATGTGTATGTATGTCAGCAATTATACTGGGATAATGGCAACATGTTTTGAAATTTTCACAGAGGTATATATATGTTTATGTTGTTAGTTCTCTTTCCTTTCATCCTGAACCAAGATTGTTCATTATCAGCCAGCACAGAAACCATGGTTTCTTAGTACGGAACATTTCATCTGCAATTCAAAGTAATGTTTTTGCTCCACATTACTAAAAAAAATCTGCTGAGGATTTCACTCCTTCTGTTTAGAAGGCAACCTAAAGCTTGGAAAGACCTTTTGGACATAATGGTGATGTAGGTTTCTCAGAAAACTACTGAAAGTAGTTAATATTTGGGGATGCTACAACAGATCTGTACGTCTCCTTCCCTATTTTCTAGTGTTCATTTTGAGCAACACTTTTGTTGCGTATGGATGGAAAAATGTTAAGGGGACTGAACATTTTGTGTGGTGGGTACTTTGAGACCCGAAGCTTCCTTCTAAGCAGGTAAAAGTAATATTCAGTAGTCCTTCTTATTAAATTGAGCGATTTCTGCTTCTATCAAAGCAACAGTAAGAAGTGTTGTATGTGTATGTGAAATACAGGGACAGGGGTGGGCAGAAGCAATATAGTTCACTCAGTAACTGGATTACAATTTGAAGGTGTTAACTGTTATTAATAGTGGCTGTGTGATGGAGTCTCTCTGTCAGCAATGAGTCTGTAGAATCACTGAAATAGAAGTTAAAGTGGGCTAGCCATATGGTTTCATATAAATATAAAAATGACATGGGGAAAAACTCAGCTCATCAGCCTGTAGAATAGTCGGAGAGATGACCTAGGGCTTCTTGACATGGCCCAAAGAGGTTGTGGCACCCCACGCATTCTCCCTCCTCCCCTCATCACACAGAGGGTGGGAGAGGGTGTTTTGGCACTCTTTCCCTCCCCTTTATCAGATGGCAGAAATGGTGGTAACGTGAGACAACACATATTTCCCTGACGCCCTTTCTACCATTCCACGGGCTTTTTAGCTCCAAAATGCAGCTGGCTCAATTGGAGCTACCCAAAACATGCTTACCTTCACGTAGTTGGGAGGAAGCGCCTTTTGTGTTTCCTCCTGACTGGGAGGAAATGTTGGTGGGGCCTGCCGTGCATCGTCTGATGGTGCCTGTCAGATACCATCAAAGGTAAAAGATGGCAAAATGGCTTAAAGATGGCAAAATGGGGCTAAAAAGCCCTGTGTGAAGAGATCCCTAGTGTTTCTAAAGCAAACAATGGTAGCACATATGAAGAATGAATATTTTAAAATCTAAATCATCAATTCTTTTTGCATCAAATGGATATCTCACAATATAAACAATCAATTAAACAGTTAGTAGACCTGCACAATCTGATTCCAATTTTCACAGAGGAAGGACCTAATTCATTCAAATTGGCTTCTCTGCTAATAAGTGGATTTACTACCATTCTAATTAAACAAAGATAGGAATGTTTGTGTAAGATGGGGTATCACACTAAATAACTTGCATTTGTAAATTCGAAGATGCACTTGCTTACCTGGAGATTTGGGACTGATAATAAAACTAATTATAAAAAGTTGATAATTATAAAAAGTTGATAATAAAACTAATTATAAAAAATCCAAGTAGAGCCCTAGAACTATGGGTAAATGGGATGGATCCAAAAACAGTTACCTTTACAAGCAGTGATGAATCTAGAATAATTGGCAGAATTATGAATTTAATTCAAGGTATTGAACTGAATACGGGTTAAGTGACATAGCTAAAGTAATGGAGCTCCATCACCATAAGCTATGTTTCCTGATGTGACCGCCGCAAAACACACTGAGACTGCCCCCTAAAATCTTCCTTAGAGACCATAAAACCTACCTTAGAAGCCAAGGAGTTCTAGACAGTGGGCAATAAAAGTAGCTCCTATAGGTCTGAGGTCTGCTCATCTCTTGACAAAATGACAAATGCAATTGTCCCAGTCTCACGGTTCTTGCTTAAATGCTCATCCATTCATGTATCAGGCAACACCATGTCAACATGAATCACACATCGCAGATCAAGCAGTATAAATGCTACTTTCATATCACCTCACATTCCCCCAAATGTAATATTTTTCAGATGAGTCAGTTCCCATATTCAGCTGTGATGTTCACACTTGTGTGAACTGACCCTATGATTGTCACCAAAGAACTCAATGGAGAAATTTGCTTGCATATATATTAGGTAGGAAGATGTCATTGTAGAAAGTAAATGAGTTGGAAACAGAGTTTGCTTTTAATTTTCAGTTAACTCAGCTGCTCAAATGTGTCTTAAAAGTATCAATTGAGTCCCCTGCGCCATTATTCTTCCTCCACAAGACTCCTGGTGCTTCTTTATTGGCATCAGTTAGCAAAGTCTTAAGCAGGCATATCTAATGATCTTTAACACTAGGTGGTAAAATCCATATGTACAGTGTATCTGAAATGGGCTGCAAATGAGATTCCCTAAAGAGAAGCAACTACTGAATGGCATATTCCTTTTAAATAGTACCACCTTCTGTTTCTATGGAAACAGCACATCTTGTTTGTTGCTTGCAAGACATGAATTTGGTCCTTATTATTAAAATAGATTGTGCAATGTTAACATAGTCTTTAAAACTTAGAGACTCTTCTTGCTTTGGGGCAAGGCAATAATTAATCTCTTCACATGTAGAAAACAAATTCTACATGTATGCTCTGTAATTACTTGTTATGGAGGATTAGGAAAGTAAATGGCCTCACAAAGAGTCCCCTGAAGAGTGAGTAGATTATTGTGCTGTGGTTAGGAAATGTGTAATGCGTTCCCTGTAAAAGATACTCCGTACTTGAACATGACAAACGGTACCTCGATATTAAGTCATGCCTCTGAACGGTCTATTCCATATCATTTTAAGTAGTTTCCTGTATAAATGCTGCACATAATGTTTTGGAATTGCACAAAGTCAGAACTGTTAGAATATTCAAGATGCAAAAAAGAAGAAACTTTCACATAGCTACTAGTTGTAAGCAACCCTGAATTTCTTCAGGGAGATGGGGAGGGTTATAAATAACACATTATTATTATTAGTTGCTGCAGGTTAATAACTGCTGTATTATATAAATGATTAGGGAACACTGGATGGCATACAAAAGACATTTCTCAGGAAGTCTGAGGTGCTCTCTAACACTGTTTTCAGCCTCCCAATCTTAGATTCTGTAGAAAAGAAATGATAATTGAGTACAATGCTATAATTACATCAATGAGAATAATCCCCACTGAATTCAGTGGGGCAGATTTCTAGTTGACATGATCATTGGAGAGGTGCTTAAAATCAAACTGTAATCTCATTTGTAGTTAGAACCATCCTGCAATATGGATGTTCAGCACTAATTTCTTGACATTGCTCAAGAAAACAGTGAAATGATTCCACCAAAGCAGGAAAGAAACAAACTAGGTACAATGATGAGCATGGAGATGTTCTGAAGGAGGTTTATCTGAACTGCATAATCAAATTAGTCCCCACCTTCTCTGTTAATGCCCTCTTCACAGAGAGGGCAATAGTATAAATGAAAGAAACTTTGTTACCACATGGGGGCTGCCATATGACTGCAAACCTTACAAATCCAGGTTTGCTCTTTATGTGGAGAGCATGTTAAGTGTCAAGAACACAGGTGCCTTCAGAGTCCCACTCTGTAGTGGCAGCAAAAAATATGCAAATAGCAGACAGAACAGGCACCAGGCCATCCATTCAAAGGAAAACTGAAAACCAATTAAAGCAGCCACTGGAGTTGCATGGACCCATTGGGATTCCTTCACTAGAAATAATTATTTATTCAATTTTATACATGAATACTATAATCTACATGATTTATTAGCTAAAAGATAAATGCCAGCTACCGAAGGAATCTGTTGCAACAGGTTTTACAGATAGGTAATGTTGGTGAGCAAATGTTGCACAACATTCAAACATACATTTTTTTTAAAAAGTATCACACAAAGCTGGATGGGTTGGATTGGTCTCCTCCAACTATGGTTCTAACTCCTCCATACGTGAAGAAAACAGACAATGCCAGATCAGTACTAGAGAGATACTGTCATTTTATTTATTTACTTATTTATTTATTTCCAGCATTTCTATCCCATCCTTCTCAACCCCTGAGGGGGGACCCAGGGCGGCTTACACCAGCAACAATTCAATGCCACAACATAAGACAGATATGAACAAATGTAACAATAGATCAAAACAATAAATAAAACATTAAGTTAAAAACAAGTTAAATTATCATCAAACTGGACACTCACAGTGCCATGAATAAGTAAGAGGCATCTCTAGGATGTAAAAGGTAAACAAAATGCAGAAAGAAAGAAAAATCAGTGATACAAAAAAAGGTTAATAGCCAAGAGATGAGTTCTTTAGCTGAGAATTCTAAATATTCCTGTCTAAATCTGAGCACCCAAGATTTCGTAGGATGTTGTCAAGACAGTTAAAATGGAATCATAGTGCTATAATTTATAATGTGAAACAGCCTGATGATATACCATTGTAAGAGCTATCACAGATAAAATTAACCATACATATAATTTTATGTCATCTCGAATTAATGGAAATCCTTCTGGAGATAGTGCTTCTAACTTACTTTGCTGCTGCCTGGAACAACAAGAAAACTTTATTTTTTCAGTTGATTCAGAATACTAGTCATAAGAATGACTGGAAAATATAGTTTCCAAAGAGTTTCTATCATTTACTGTAGCCTTTGTAGGGAAATACAATATTTGTAGGGAATAACAATATTCTTGATACAAGAGTAGAGAATTTCTATATCTACTCATACCATTTTTGTAACAAAAAGCAAGTTAAATAAAGGCACACACGAGATGGAAAAGTGGAAGGGTTTTGGAGCGAGGGTTCATGTGTATTCAAATGGAAGGACCTCTCTGGGACGTGGGGATGGGGAAGGGCAAGGACATCAGGGTTGTGAATATGTTGTTGTCATTGTTTATTCATTCAGTCGTTTCCGACTCTTTGTGACCTCATGGACCAGCCCATGCCAGAACTCCCTGTCCACCCTCAGCTCCTTCAAGGTCAAACCATCACTTCAAAGATAACATCCATCCATCTTGCCTTTGGTTGGCCCCTCTTCCTTTTTCCTTCCATTTTCCCCAACATCATTGTCTTCTCCTCTGCTGGAGAGTGAATATAAGATTGTAGAAAAAATTGTGCCCATTGTTTTTCCAATTGCATTACTATGGTTGTGCTGGGGTCCAATTTACTACACAAACCATACTTTTTGTTTGTTTCAGATTGAGTGGTTTTTTTTTTCATCACAGCTACCTCATCACTTGCTACGTGAGCACATCAGGATAGTGAAAAATAGCATTTGAAAATATATCACATGCCAGATTTAGGATGCAAAACAGCAGTGAAACTATCAGAACGCCCAGCCCTGAACAAAGCAACCCACAATCACAATGGTTTCATAATACAAAATCCCTGCAGATGATAGTCTGGAAACTATTTGCCACTTTGTGCTTTCTCTTTGATTCCTAGATTCTAAAACTTTATTTCCTATCAAAGTGAAATTGGCTATTCAGGTTTGCTATTGTAATATTCAGCAAGGTGGAGGGTGGGAGGTAAAAACTACCATTTAACTATTATTTTGAATCTCTGCAGGACTCAGGATTTTATCTGATGATATTTATTTCAACAAACAACATTTTCTTAAGATTTTGTGGCGCTGCGCTCCATGGGTTAGTGGTTAATGTACAGTATAGAGGATTTCTCCAAATGGTTTTTAAGCTGCTTCCTACTAATATGCATGGTAAGATTTTGTTCTGTTTGGTGCCCTGGGGATTAGAGAAATGAAATAATTCTTCATCATAGCAGAAGTAGAAGGAGCCTTTTCAAAGTAAAATAATCTAAAATCCTAGGGAAGCTTGCTAACATTAGACTCTGCTCATAAACAACAAGGTAAAACAACTTCTGTAAAGGAACAAAGCATCACATGAAACCATGTTTCAAAAATCCACCTCACAAAGAATGTTTTCTTCTACTTTCTTTATAATTGTGAATGTTTGATTCATCAGATGGATTCTTTCTTTCATTATTGCCTCTTACCCTCCCCTTTATCCTTTAACTCCTGATAGAACTTCATAGTATAGAGAACAAGTTATGTGATGTCCTCAAATGGTTGTTCAAGCACACAGTAGGAAACAAATAGTAAAAATTTTCATGTATTTCAATTACCTTCTTGAAGTGATATTTTACATTGGTGCCAAGGTATAGGTTCAAAATCAAGTAAAATGTGTTCTGCATCAAAGGCTCCTGAGGTTTTGCATTGATAAGATTATGCAAAGGTCTGCCTGACATAGGTTAGACATGCGACCTCTTCACACGGGGCTAAATTTGGTGGCATGCACCGATTTAGCACTAGTCACCCACCGAGCTGGCCAGCTCCCATCAGAGTACCCTGGCATGGCTCCATGAGTGAAGGAGACAAGAGTCAGCACATGCCGCTGCTAGGGCAACATGAGAGGGCTCCCGTGTTGCTACTGAAATGCATGGGGGGGGGGGGGAGCCTCATGCGCCATACACGCTCATGCTTCCCCCATCTGATCTCTCTTGGCTGGAGTCAGGTGATGCAAAGTGTGGGGCACTGGGTTCCCCTTGTCCCTGTACGAAGCGGAACACCTCTGGCGGCCATCACTAGTTATCCTTATCCAATGTTTTTAGTTCTTTTTGCAGGAAGACTGAGATTGGAAACATCTGTTTCACGAAGTGAATCTTATATCTACTAAGTGGCGAGAGGGAAACCTCAATATTTATACAGAACTAAATCTTGATTTTTAAGAATCTCTTTGTACAAAGTAGGCACCAAGTTAGTATAACTACATGTTTCTTGGGCTACATTCTCTCCCTTCCTAAGGGGATATTCTAAAACAGGGATGGGCAAAGTACAGCCTAGAGTTTTCAAATACAACCTCATCACATGACAACATTTTAGCATCCTTGGATGCTGTCCCCCCAGTTGAACAATGGAATCCTACACCACATATCATATGATGTGGCCTCACTTCTAGTGGGGCTCCATTGCTCAACTAAGGTGGCAGTGTGGTAGGATACTGCATGCCTGACATGGGAGCCTCCCCATGTTCCATTTGGAACAAAGGAACTACAGAGGGGACAAGCCGCACAATGACGCTTCCCCACATGTGATGGGGAAGTGTTGCTGCTGGCTGGCTGTGGGACAGGGGGTGGGGGATGGGAATCAGCACGGGAGACCTTATCACCATTCCAGGGGGTTTAATGAAAATAATTCATGAAATAGAAATGAAGTCCAAACAGACTCCCCAATTCATCCATATAGAACCACGACTATGGGGTTCATCATCCTAGGGTCTGTTTTTCGATGACAGAACAACTTTTAGTTAAATCAAAAGAGAGTTTGGTAATAGGCACCCAATGAACCCAGTTAAAGTAGAGAATTTTGAAGCAAGATCAGACAATATCTTAGCATTTTATGAATTAATTCAGGCTCAGAATAAATTAAATCAGAAGGATGGAATTTAGTGAAATCTAAGAATAAATCCTAAGGGATTGTTATACTGAAAGCAACTTTTTAAAAGAGCCATTAAAATGTAATTGTGTGTGGGTTTTTTTTGTCAAAAGCCCTGATACAAGGCATACAAATGTGTGATTGGATTGCATTTAGAATGCCACTGTGAAGAAATTGGTTACTTTCCTCCCGTCAGCCTTGGATTGTGAAAAAAAAGCCTGGAGAGGCAATCACTGAAATGTACATTGATTTTATTACATTTATAATCCTTCAAATTTTAATTCATGAAGCGAGACTTTGCAGAGCAAATCAAATGCACTTTGAACAGGAATTGCCTAATGCATCAGTTTTCAATTGTTACTCTTGAACTAAAAGCATCAGCAACAAAGATAATTAAAAACTTATTTTACCATCCCAGTCACATACAGAATCAGAGAGCTCAAAGTTGTCTCAAGGGCCATCTAGTCCAGTCACCTACAATTGCACAAATCTATCCTTAAAGCTTTACCAAGAGTTTGTCATCTAATCACTATTTAAAATCCTCCAACAAAACAAAATTCGCTACCTTCCAAGGCAGTCTCTTTTATTGGTGAAGTGGTCCAACCATTCCTAAGAGCTTAGTAATTTAAATTTAAATTCACTCGTTCAAAATATGTGTTTGTCTCTGCCTCCTCCCTCTATTTTTATAAGCATGAACTTTATATTAAGAACCAATTAGTACAAAATTGGCACAGTGGGTTAAACCGCTGAGCTGCTGAACATGCTGACTGAAAGGTTGGTGGTTCAAATCCAGAGAGCGGGGTGAGCTTCTAGCAACCTAGCAGATCAATAGGTACTGCTTTGATGGGAAGGTAATGGCTCTCCATGCAGTCATGCTGGCCACATGACCTTGGAGGTGTCTATGGATAATGCCTGCTCTTTGGCTTAGAAATGGAGATGAGCACCACCCCCCAGAGTCAGGCATGACTACTTAATGTCAGGGGAAACTTTTACCTTTACTAGTACAAAAATCAAATCAAATATTCATTTGTAAGAATAATTTGAAATTTAAAGCATAAAAGAGAAAAGAATGTATTTCTAATGAGCAATACCCTTTTGAGATATTCTGTGAGAGGAGGGTACATAGTTGCATCCATTTTCAGAGGGATCTTATGGTAGTTTATAATGGAGAAAGGAAGGGAAAGAAACAAATGTTACAGCATCTTTAAGACTTGTTTATGTTTGCATGAGCTTTTATGGATATAAACTTATTTCTTTGGATGCAGTACCAAGTGGTATTAAGACCTCTAGCATTACATCTATTGTGGGAGTGAGATAGAAGATGACGTGAAATGGCGAACTGTTTTAAAGTATCTATAATTGTTTTTAATGTAGTTTAATATTATGTTTGTTTTATTGTTTGGCACCGAGTGATGCCTGTTGGTAGCCATCCTGAGTCCCTCTTTGGAGACAAGAAGGATGGGATGTAAATACTCCTAATAATAATAATAATAATAATAATAATAATAATAATAATAATAATTGTAATGGGGCCCAGAAAGATACAAGCTGTTATACTTGCCCTAAATTGCAGTTTGTTAATTTGTTGCAGTGATGCTTTTGTGGATTGCAGAATAATTTTTTTTAGGTGTTATACACCACAATCCACAAAAGCGTCACTGCAACAAATTAACAAATTGCAATTTAGGGCAAGTATAACAGCTTGTATCTGCTCCAGCACAGCAAAGGGCAGAGTCTGCCATATAGTTTGGATAGGCTTTAATCCAGTAGTTCCCAGCCGTTTTTTTTTTTACCACATTGACCAGGGACCACTTGACCAGAGACCACTCTCCAACATTAGTACCAAAAGGATTACGAATCAGTTTTTGGTCAACTTTAGATTCGGTTTGGTTATTTGGGGTGCTGATTCAAAAACTGCATTGGATAGACTAAATCAGCTCTAGTTATTGATACAGAACATATGCCATCTAGTAGTCGGCATCACCTACATAAAACAATATTTAATAATTTAGAGCCATGGACCTTATTTTAGGTCTTGTGGCCCACAGGTTGAGAACCATTGCTTTAATCAGATTCTAGGCATGGCACCCATTTGGACCATAATCTGCCCTGAATTCCAAGCATTCATTGTAAAAAAAAAGTCTCTAGTCTCTGGTGTAAAATATGGGACAAATCCAATCCTGCCTTTCAAGAGGATGGGAAAGAAGAGCAGATTATACGTGGTAGGAAGAGGTATTACAAGGGTACAGGATGAGGTGAATGGTGGAATAAGAGGGAAGAAAAAGTAAGGTATAATCTAGAGACCTATCATGTAGGCTTGCTAAGAACCAATGGTGGCCCTTGGGCTCTGACCAAGGAGAGATTTGAAATTGCTCCAAATCCAGCATTTTAAATATTACTCCATATGAAGGTTGAAACATGGTGTATGGAGGGGAATATAGCAACTGATGTAATACATTTGCATAATTAGAATTTAAACTACATCTCTCCGGAGAAATGGCTCCAATTTTTAAAGAGAGAGTGACTGCAAGAATTGATACAAGAAATAAATATGCATTCCTTGCCAGACGATCAATCTCTTTAGAGACTGTGAAAAAGGTATAATTATTGACATACAGTGCAAGAAGCTTTCCAAGCCAGAAGTCAAATAATGCTTTGGAACAAACTTTATTCTTGATCCCACCCAAGTAATTAATTAGGATCCTGCATAATCCTAAAGGCTGTACTAATTAGTTACATAATTATCAATAAGAGAGAACATTGCTAATACAAAGGGGGGGGGGGAGAAGCAATTCATAAATCATCTGGTGATAGTACTGTATCTGGAAATAGTACAATAAATAAATATCAGAGTCTGTATAACAGACAAGACTATTTTGTGCCCCTTTCTGAGCCACCAATTTCCCAGTGAAGACAAACAGCCCCATTTTTGACCCAGGAAAAGCCTTCTTGTTGAAAGAAGCAAAACCAGATCAGATTTAAAATATGGCAGAATTATTCCCCACATTTCTTAGGACAGGGGTCCTCAAACTTTTTAAACAGAGGGCCAGATCACAGTCCTTCAAACTGTCGGAGGGCTGGATTGTAATTTGAAAAAAACATGAATGAATTCCTATGCATACTGCACATAACTTATTTGTAGTTCAAAACACTTTAAAACAATACAATAATTAAAATGAAGAACAATTTTAACAAATATAAACTACTAGTATTCCAATGGGAAGTGTGGACATGCTTTTGGCTGATAAGATAGGAATGTTGTTGTTGTGTGCTTTCAAGTCATTTCAGACTTAGGTTGACCCTGAGCGAGGGCTGGATAAATGACCTGGGAGGGCTGTATCTGGCCCCTAGACCATAGTTTGAGGACCCCTGTCTTAGGAGGTGGGCTGAATGGGGAAAAGTGGCCAATTGAAGAAATGGGGATACACATACAACCATTCAAGTTCATAAATAATTGGAAGGGGCTCTATGGGCCATCAGGTCCAAAACTTTGAATGCAGGATCTACAGGTTTTTAGGGTAGGGGAAATGCAGAATCCTAACCTGACAGGTAACAACTGTTGCTTTAGAGCAATGTTTAATTAATGTCAAATAATAAAGCAATACATTACTCAAAGCAAAATTTGTTATAAATCTGTAAGCAACCAATCCAAATTATTAGTAAATGTGGTGTATTGATTTGAGCACTGAACTAGGACTCAAGAGACCAGAGTTTGGCTATGGAAATCCACTGAGTGACCCTGAGTAAGTCACTCTCCCAGGCTCAAGGGAAGGCAAAGCCCCTCTGAACAAAACTTGCCAAGAAACCCATGTGATAAAGTCTTCACAAGTGGGAAATGACTTAAAAGCATAGAAGAAGAACAATGTTTGCAAAATGAAACCTGTTTCAAGGGGACTTGGGGTGCTTATAGATAAGGCTATTATTGTGGAATTGCCTTGCATTATGGTTTGTGTACATGTGTCCAGACATCACTTTTTTTCCATTTCTAGTTTTGGAAGTTTTTCCAATGCCTTTCCCATTCTTTCTCTTACTGAAAAAAGGGCCAGGGGAATACCGTGGGAATACAAAATAATGTATAATGTCATTTGATTTTTAGCTGGCTACATCTTTTCACTTGCTAAAAATCATGGGTACTATTTGTTTCTATTATGGTGGTATTTTCCATGATGCTGATAAATATTGGTTTCAGTAGTGTTGTATGGATTAGGGATTTGCTCAAAACATCTTAGGCAGGATTCAGGCAGTTCACTGTCTATGTCTCCCTCCCATTCCATAAACAGAAGTTAACTACATTGGCAGCATAGTCTTTTATGAGCTATCTACCTCTTCCACTTCAGTGGTTCTCAACCTGTGGGTCCCCAGATGTTTTGGCCTCCAACTCCCAGAAATCCTAACAGCTGGTAAACTGGCTGGGATTTCTGGGAGTTGTAGGCCAAAACACCTGGCGATCCACAGGTTGAGACCCACTGTTCTACTTCATTTGAGGGCAGCAGGGCAACAGCCCTGTATTCCAACATTTCCCTGTCACCTAACTACTTGAAGCAGATGCTTCTCAACTCTACTATTCTAATCATACATTTGTCTCACAACCCACATTTTAAAAGTTAATCAGCTTCATATCTTTCCAGTTAGTCACCTTATAATGCAACTAACCCATTGTCAACAAGCTCCCTATCTCTTACTAGAGTTGGAAATCTAGCAATACAAGACTCTTATGAAACCAAAAGGCTAGTTTCCTTAATCTACATTTTTTTTCCATAAAAGATGTAGCAATATGAACAGCCTAGATGCTGTATGGGAGAATGAAATAGAAAAAAACCCAGTCTTAATACTATGTGGCATGAATATTCTTGTAAAGCCGTCTGCTCTGAAGTAAACTAGCATCTTTACAATATACATTATTATACATTATACTGCTAATGCAATATTCCTATACAAAGTGTCAGTAGTACTGATGAGCAAGAACACAGCATCATTCACATCTCTGTGTGTGGTAGGGTGCTTCACTCAGGGCTGCAGTATGTTTGGAAAATCTTTGCAATAAATTTATTCTATATCTTCCGATCTGACTTGTTTCTCAAAGAGTTGAAAGCAAAGATTTAATTACTTCTCTCACTGCAATTACTCAAATATAATCACTAGACAATGGAAACCTGTAGGTCATGGTCTCTTAGGTCTAGATTTCTGATATCAATGCACCTGGGACAGTTCGTTAGAGAGCAGAGTTTTCATTAGAAATGGAACTGTTGTCTTTCATGTGAATGAACAACCACCTGTTCCAAGGCTCCCTGTAGCATAGATCTCTGTATGAAACTGATAATCTTACAATCATTAAATTTTGATATCATAAAATTGTATGTTCCACCATTTTTTCTGTCTACTTGTGCATCTATAAGCTGTATATTTTGTATACTCTTCCAGTAGGGTCTCTAGCTTATTTTATTGGTCATTCTGAATAATCCTGACTCAATTATAATGTTGATTTTTTTTACTAACATCAATATAAATAAATGCTGGAGACTGGGAATGTTTACTTGGAATTCTCCTCCCTGCTCTACTGTGGCTGATATGAACCAGATTGCATTTAGTCTAATTCTGTTTTTGTTCCAACTCTATCATGTCATTTCCAGAGAAAGACTGTTGAAAACGACATATATAGCCTTAAATATAACCACTTCAGAATGAAACATTGTCATTATGATCTTGCAATTATCTTCCATTTATTTTCTCAAGGCTGTAGTGGTAGTAGTAAAAATGAAGGTGGTGTGCAGGAGGAAAATACAGCTAAACGTGTGACATACTGCAAGACTGAATGGCACAACATTTATTGTTAACAGTGGTTAGTTTACAGCAGGCTTCCTCAAACTGCAGTCCTCCAGCTGTTTGGGCCCCCAACTCTCAGAAGCCCTAACGAGCTTGTTCAATTGTCAGGAATTCTGGGAGTTGAAGGTCAAACAGCTGGAGGGCCTCAGTTTGAGGATGCCTGGTTTACAGAGTAATTGATAGTGTTGCCACTGCCAGTTAAAGATCATCTCAAGTTCTGAGGTCTCCAGGACAAAACCTGAAAGCGGGGAATGGCCTCTGGTCATGCCATTAGGTATTATGCATTAAATATCAACCATAGTTGTTTACAACTTGTCATTCAAACATACACACTCAGAAGGTGGCATGTATTTGGAAACTCTTATCTAATGGAACTGTCCCCAAATCAAGATAAAATAAAGGGATTGTTCCTTCTCACCTGAACACTAGATCTAACCTTCTTGCTTCTGCCAGAAAGTGTATCTGGTGTGTGTGTGTGTGAGAGAGAGAGAGAGAGTGGGGGGGGGGGGTTGAGACTTGGCATCACGACAACTATGGGGGAAAGAGGATACTAACTAAGTAAACACAAAGACTCCTTGGGGAGTCTTTGGAAGCTACAGCAACAAATCAATCCTTTCAACTTGTGGCAAGCTGTTGTGGTATTAGCTGAGCTGGAGATTTATATACTGCCCTTTCCTTCTGTCTGGAGCCAAAACCTTCAAAACTGGAGAATCTGTGTACCCATCTGAAGATGATTCATGAAATCTGGAGGCGCAGCACTAAGCCCTTAAATATGTTAATCTCTACCAATGGCCTGATCAGTTTTAAACTAATAGTAGTTACCAAAACTTTATGATAGTGGTAGGGGTTCAAACAGGCTGAAGACCAACAGATTTAGTTGCTACAAAAAGAAAGAGAGAAATTGAAGGAAGTCTGAAGTATGTACAAACCAACACAGGCAAATCAGAGACTATTTATTAGCCTATTCTGTAGTCATGGTTTGTAAAGAAATGTTGTATTGAAGATAATTTTTTACAGTTTTCCTCAGACAGAAACAGGAGAGTGCTTGAAAGCCATTGTGGCCAATTTGTGAAGCACTTGCAGATAAAGTCACTCAGAGTAACCCTGATGTCAACTCCCCAGGAGCAGTCCTCAAGCAAGCCATGATTCTGTCTGTTTTTGCTGGGAGCTTTCACATAAAAATGTGGACAGGAACTTTCAAGCAATGCATATAACTACCTATTTACTTGATCCATGCTGGCCATCTTCTTCTAAAATCTTTCTAGTGAGCTTTGAAAATCCAGATTAGTTTGGGGGTTAAAGCTTCTTTTAGTGAGGACTGTGTCCCAGTCATGTAGAAAAAGGAAGTGGTATTGTCTTTATTGAAATCAATCCCATCAGACTTTCCTGATTAGAAAAATGACCATCAGGTCGAATGTCTATAATTCATTAGAGAGGAACAATGGCGGATGACACTGTCAATGAGTATTAGTCATGGTGGCTATTAATATCCCTATGGATTCACATATGGTATGCCTTTCCTTTCCCATAAGTATTGGCTTACTCTCTGTGGGAATAGAATACTGGACTAGATAGGCCTTTGATCAGAAGCATTTGATTTGAGCCGTATCAGTTCTGTTTAGTATTCCGACAGAAAAGACACTGGTGCAACAAAATTAGTTACATGTAACATTGCTACTCAGAATATACAACTCCCGAGCTTTGATTTTAAGAGATATTATGATGACAATGAATCTGTCCATTAAGGAGATATTGAGATTATTTAATGATGATTTGTCCAAAAGAAACTGACCCTAATGGTGTCTACTAGATTACTCATCGTTTGAGGAAGCAAGGAGCACCCAACAGGAGAAAAGATAGCTGACTGGCATGAATGTTCCAGTCTGTATGCATTGTCTTTTGTTTTCCTTGGCTGGTTAAAAATAGCACATCTCATCATTAGTTCTGCCACAGACTGTTGTTCCTGATTTTATTTCTAAGGCAATTCAGAGCTCAGTAATAAATGCACAACTCCAACTGTTGTTTACTTTGGGCCCAAAGTCAACCCATCTGCTCAAGATGAACATTCCAGTAGTCCACTCCAAGATGGTAATTTATGCAAAGTAGCTCAACAGAGAAAGATACTATCTGTACACAGTCCTTTTTCCTGTTAGGCAGGTTGCTGGAGGAAGGCAAAACTGTGCAGGATGAGAGACAGTAACTCAACACTCGATAGCAGACAAGACGAGAAGAGCTATCCAAAGCAAGTTCCTGGATATATTTCTAAAACCCACCAAACAGTAGCCTTTTGGAACACCAGATAAATCAAATGAGAAAGTTACATAACCAAAGTTAAAGAACAGCCCAAAGATGGTCAAAACAGAGCCCTAGAGCCACATATTGTTTCCAAGGTTGTCTTCATGTCCATTATCCCTCCAGACCTTGCCTTTTCAAGCTGACTTCCAGCAACAGGTGAATGCCCTTCCATTGTTTTTTTTTTAAAAAAGACCTGTTTCCTTCCCAAAACCAGATATAGACTTCCAGCCATGGGAGTGGGATTGCCAATCCATCTACAATCCGAGAACAGAAAAATGCCCCTCTCCCTGGTTGCTCTATTGCCCATGGCATTCTAAGAAGTGAACAGCATAGTTCTCAACAACATGGCTGATTCAAATCTGAGATTTATGGCTGGGTTTCCTAAATCACAGCAGTGTTCATTTGCTAATCTCTCTAGGAAGATGGCCATACACTTGAGAAGATCTCTTATTTTTAGGAATCCTCTCCTCCTGGGGAAATATCATCTGTAGCTAAGTGTCAGGGCTTTGGTTCTGCTCCTGAGCAAGAGTTGGGAACTCTTGAAATCATCTAAGTTGACACCATCTATTGATTTTGCCCTTGACTCAGTGGGAAGCTACTGAGAATTTAATTAGAATTTTTGTTCTCCCTTCCCTCTGGAAACTGAGCCACAGAGCAAAAGGCACCTGACAAAGATGTGTAAGTGAAAGTGATCTTTATTGTAAGCAATCAATTTGTAATAGAAAAAGGGTATCTCATACTTTAAGAGTCCTTCCTTCAGGCACATTTAGGAAAAGTTACAAACTCACAAAATTCATAAAAGAAACATAATCCCCCAATGTGGCTAACTGAAATTTCCCTATTATACAAATGCAGTACATGTAGAGTTGGGATTGGATGTTCATTGGGGAAGCTGGGGAGTCTAAACAATATCACCCAACCTCAGCTCAACTCCCTGGAAGGGACAGACACTCCCATTCTTTGTCTCTCATTGTAGACCTATCTCTTCATAGCCTCCCTCCCTTTTAAAATGACTGCTTCCCTGGAAGTATCTGGAAGTTTTTGAACTGGTCATCTTCACTGGACAGTTATCTCTTGTGGTCTTTTTGAGTCTGTCATGCTGATCCCAATATTAGATGTAACTTAACTAAATCCCCATTTGGTTACCTAGATGGGGAGACAATATCCCTCAGACTATACCTCTGGCCAGATAATGGGGAAAGCCATTATTGCAGCCTTCTGGGAGGCAAGTGACTTCATATTGTGTTGTTCCCATGGACAGAAAGGCTTCCAGGCTTCTTGTCTGAGGCAGGTACCATGTTGTCTCTGCCCAACATATGATCTTCTGTACAATTCAAAGTTGTTGGTCCGAAGGGCAACTAGGTCTTAACTAAGATGTCAGTGGTTTCCATTTGCCCACTCAGAGGAAGCTTTTGATGGGTTCTGTGTCAGTTCTCTGCAGAATTTCCCAATAAGAAAAAAACCTGTGTAATCTTTCTCATTAACTAAATGGTGCACTCTTGTAAGAAGTCAAATTTGGGCAGATAGAATTTTAAAAAATAATAAAAAATAGAGCATTCATTTGAGGGGAGAGGAATTTTGGTAAAATTTCTGCTACCACAATTAGGCAAGCAAAGAGATGGGAGCAAAAAAGAATGCTATTCATTTGGAAACTGAGATTTTAGGATAGGACCCAGCCAGTCCTAACTTCAGTGTGAACACAATGAGCAGGGACCTTTGAAATTCTCAGATAGAGAGTTCCTTGGCTTCCCTAAACTACAATTCCCAAAATTCTGTAGGAGACAGCCACATGATAGGGAAACAGGACCACCTACTAATGTGATATCATCCTCATTCTACCATTAGCAAAATGAGGTAGCTGATGCAGGAGACAGTTATTGGTGTAGTGGGGACTGGACAGAGTAATGAGTGATGATGGACAACAGAGTTGTGTCTAGCTCCTAAGCTTACACTGTGCCTCCTGTACTAGCTTAGGGTATGCAAAGGATGACTGGAGGATGTTATCAATGTTGATGTAAGAGTCATCTGTCAGTTGAGTTTGCTTTTCTATGGAGAGGCACTATCTTGTCCTTTCTTTCAAACAGCAAAATTCCGTGGTCCGGGCCTTATAATGTGCTGAACTGTTATGAATATGCACAGGCATTAAAACTAGGCCTTTTGCAGAGTACACTTTCAGAGCCTCGGTTTTCCTGTCTGAGTCAGCCTAACCTCCTAATGTGAAGAAATTTGACACAGAGAGATGTTATATATTGATTTCTTACAAAATGTGTAAGCCACTTGTTGAAGCCTACTTGTTGTTATCATCATTAATATGCATTGAAATTATTAAGGGTACTTCTTCCCTGGATGTGTCATCAAACCAGCATTTATATATTGCCCTTTCTTCTTAACATCTAGAAATGCATACTGTGGTATTATTAAGTTTCCCACCCGACATCAGAATGGCATGTAACATTTGGCCTTGGTCCAAACCTCAGTTCAGCACATCAGTCAAAGGGAGCAGATATTTGAAATGAAACTAAAGCTGCAGCAAACAAATCTTTCTAAATTCCTGGAGTATGGGTTGTGTTTTCTTTGGTCTCCATTCCTTGTGTTTTATTTGGTCTCCATGGGGATTTTCAACATAAAAGCATCTATGAAGGGGATGTAGCTATAAACCAAATAAATTTATGTTGGGGAAAATAGATCAAAAGACACTGAGTGTGGGGAAGTTTAAGTTGAACTGTATTTGAGGGTGGAAAATGACTTTGAGGATAGTACTCTGCAGTGGGTAACTGTTTTGCTGATATTTTACTTTCATCTTTACATTGTACAGTGGTGATACTTTTGCTTTTCTGTGAATAGCTATATCAAGAATGACCAGCATCCCAACAGAAAACAAAACTAGAGCTGTTCTTTAGGACCGCAATTCAGTTTGGATTCTGATTTGGTGATTCAAATCCGGACCCTAAATCCAAACTGGTATTCAAGAATCTGAATCACCAACTCTTCCCCATTGACTTGCATTAGGAGAAGAGGAAAGACTACCATTTAACCCCCTTCCCATCAAACAAGAACGTTTGGTGATCATCGTTAAGGATGAGATTGGATTAACCTAACCACATTTATAATCATAGAATCATAGAGTTGGAAGAGACCTCATGGGCCATCCAGTCCAACCTGCTGCCAAGAAGCAGGAAAATTGCATTCACAGCACCCCCGACAGATCGCCATCCAGCCTCTGTTTAAAAGCCTCCAAAGAAGGAGCCTCCACCACAAATTTAAAATAAGAAGCTCCAGGTTTATTTGTTTTTTTTAGTGCTAGGGACCTTCAACATTTACCATTGTATTTAAAATAACCCAAATCTTTACAAACAGTTATTCACTGCTCTTTCTTATGCTGCTTGTGAAGAACTGGCACTTTCCCCCAGAGCATCTGTTAGCTAAGTCTGTTAACAGTGAAATGTTAAACATTATCATATAAAGAAATATGATAATGAAATGACAACTCACTCAAGAAGAAAGTACTTTTACTTCATTCTGCCAGATGTTCAAGTATGGGGATTCTGTGACACAGCGTAGGAGGGAAGGGTGTTACATGAAAATGCATTACTGGTAGTTCAGCTGGTGAAATCTCCCTGACAAATCCATCTGTTCCTCCTTAAGGAATTTGGTGCCCTGGTCTGCTGTTGGAAACACTGGTCTCATGGTTCCATAGATAACACATGTAATGTCTCCAGAATTCCTCATCTAAGCCATGGGGTACATGGGACAGGAAAGATTGTGAGCAGTCTCTGCCATGAGACTCATTACGTGGATCTTCCTGCCACTGTTTTGCCTCTGCCTATTTTCAGTTAATTGGGCTGTATTGATCTTTGCCACATGTTTCACTATGCTCTTGGAAGGGATGCTGATGTTTTCTTTTAAAAATCCTTCCAAATATTCACTAGTTTTCTCAGTCTATCAGAGTCATTATCCAGTATATACCCTGTTGTTTGCTGCCCCAGTGGTCACTAATTTGATCAAAGATAGAAAGCAAAAATTTGAAAAGAAATTGTTTGGAAAGCAATGAAATCTTAAACCCAACCCAGTGACTGAACTGGCTCCTCCCATTTACATCAATCTTAATTCACATCATGATTACGGCAACACAACTCCAACATGAATGGTGACCTAGTAATTCAACACTTTATGTGATTATGTGTGGATATAATGAAGGTAGAGTAATTGTGTCAGAAGTGTCTATATTCTGTGATAGCCTCACCAATGTTAAAGTCTGAATACTTAATAATAAATAATAATAAACTTTATTTCTACCCCGCCACCATTTCCCCAATAGGGACTCGGTGCTGTTTACATGGGGCCAAGCCCGGACAACATAATACAGCAATAAAATCAAAGCATATACATCAGACAACAACAAAATTATCAAAATGACATTAAAATAATAATAAAATAATAACAGTAATAATAAAATAAAAATAAAATACCAATAGACACAATCACAGTAGAGATGACAATGGGTGGGCCACATATTCTGAATAAAAACAATTAACAGACTATTAACAATTAACAGAACTTCAAGTAAAGTTCTCAGTTGAGTGTCTGAAGCAGTGGCTCTCAACCTGTGAGTCCCCAGATGTTTTGGCCTTCAACTCCCAGAAATTCGAACATCTGGTAAACTGGCTGGGATTTCTGGGAGTTGTAGTCCAAAATACCTGGGGACCCACAGGTTGAGAACCACTGGTCTAAAGAAATTTGGAATTTGTGGCAAATTCACACTACATTTATTTGTAAAAAGAGATAATAAGGGTTCATCCAGATGAGCTACCAGTATAGGGGTGTCATGGTTTTGTTCCTGCAATTACTCCTTCTGTTTTCAAGATCCAGAAGACACTCTGATATCTTCAGGAAGGTTTTCCCTTCTTTTTCCAAGTCTGTTCTTGCCAGTAAGGTGTATTTTTTATAAATACTTTCACCTGCCATTTCCCTCTGCATCCTTCTTCTTCATCCTTTAAGCTGGATCTGAAATGCTGCAGTGGGTGGATGTGCACACAGCCTCATACAACTAGAGGAGAGAGGAAAAGAGAAAAGTAAAAGAGACTGTCTCACTCTCTTCACAAAACTGCTGAGTGCAGGGAAGAGAAAGGTTGTGAAAAAGATCAAACAAGGTGACAGAAAAGAAATAATCAGGATTCAGTGTTCAGTCGAAGACTCTCTTGTTGTGTATACATGAGCAGGGAGTGATCTTGTAAGGAATAGTAATTAGTAAGGAAGTGAAACTCAGTATTTTGATTTTCTTTTAAAAGGTGTGTGGATGTGGGGACAGTAAAAGCAGCCAAAAATTGACATGAAATGGAGCTGATCAAATCAGCACTATTTACCATTCTGGGTGAGCACTCAGCTCATTTTTATTTCAGTCTCTTTTTCTGATTAGTCATATCCTAGTATGTACGTACTTACTTACTTTGGTGATCCCTTGTAGCTCGAGGATGATTGTCTTCCAGATGTGGTATCTTGGCGGTGAGTCCATAGGTGGCTGTGGATCCCTATTCTTGATCTGCCTCTTCTCCCTCAGTGAGGACATCAGTTTCCAGATGGACAGCGTCAAGCCTAGTATGTAATATAATACTCCATTTAACAAGTGTCGATTTGAATAATAGTGATTACAGAATATTCCAGTGTTTGGGTGTGGGGAATTACAAGAACCATGCAGGAACACTTTGGTCATTTCTGAGTGGGCAGGTTCTTGCTTACTGGGCTACTTGCTTTTTGATGTTGAAAAATATCAAGACTTTGAATGGTATTTCTTAAGACTGCTATTTTTTGCAATTGTTAAAATTAATATAAAATTGATTAATATTTTAATTGATCAAACACTGAATGGAAGGTCATGTGCATCAGTGCAAATGGCACAGCAAAATAAAACACAACACTACTTTTTCTGGAGCAAGTAAAAATAAGTACCGAAAAGGTCAAGGAAAAAATACACCTCTTGAATGCCCTAGAAAATGTAGTAACAAGCCTGTAAATCATGCTAGTGTAAAAACATGGTCCCAGAATATAACAATTACTTCTCATAAGTATAGTAGTGCTCTTCTTTTTAAAATATTGACTTAAGACTCTATTGAAGGTTTCTGAATAACCATGCTGGAGATTGACGTTTTCTAATTAGCCCCCATGCCGCAATGCAAACACCCCTCAATAACTGTGACAAATTGCCTCCGTTCTGCCCTGCAAAAGGACCCCCTCTGGGATGAGTGGGTGTTTCAATTCTCTGCCTAGTCTTTGGTCTCTCGTTGCAGCTTCCAGCTAAGCTGCCAATTAGTTCCAGTTATGATAAGGGCTTGTGTTTTGCGGATATACTGAGGCTGGGACTCTAGAAGAACAGGGCTCTTCCTGTTACTGGGACTGTGCATTTCTGTCATGAAGAAATTCTCCCCACTTTTGTCTTTTTCTTTTTTTTTTTGGAAATAAAAGGATGGGAAGAAACTTTCATGTGTCATCTGAGCCACCATCTTCCAATCTGCCAAGTGATTTCAAAATTACACTAACACAGGAGCAGATCATACGAAACTTTTAGTGATAGAAATATTCACTCCCTTGTGTAAAAAACCAGGATATATGGGATTTCCACCCCACAAGGCACAGAATGTGAAATGCTACTTTTCTGTAAGTGGGAAGATGGCTGAAAGCTTTGGGGGAGAAGGGGGAAATGTCATAAAATATTAGACATAGACTGGTCTTCATGCAGCATGCCAGAAATGATATGTGCCAGAAGCACCCAATTTCCATGAATACCAAGGTCTCTCTCCCTTTCAAAATCTCTCTCTGTGTCTTTCTCTTTTTAAATGACATTTGAACAGCATTTGCATCTCAAGAGCCTCAAAGCATATTGCTTGGAATTGAATGGAGAATTTAGGAGCGTGGTTTTTCAAGCATTTCTACTGAAAATGAGTGACTCCAGGTCAATGCAATTCTTTTTTCTCATTTCAGGACTTTATTATGAAGGTTGCAGAAATGAAAAAGGAACAATTAAAAAGAAGGACAGCTTAAAGACTTTTTACTGAGTGTTGTTATCAAATTCAGAACTGGGAAATTGTGTTGAACTAAGGCAGAGCAACCAATTCATCCATCAAGCACATAAGGCCAAGTGGTGGTTGACTTGATGTCTGTGCTCCGGCACAAGTCAATGCTATTTTGTTCCCCTCCATTACTCATTTTGAAGACTCTGATAATTTTACCTCTATGTGCCCTAGAATGCCCTGATGTGAATGCAGATATAGTGCACTTCCACACAGCCATATAACCCAGAATGTCAAGGCAGATGATCTACAATATCTGCTTTGAACGGAGTCCACACTGCCATGTAATCCAGTTCAATGTGGATTTTATACAGTTGTGTGGAAGAGGCCATAGTGAAGGAACTATTAGGTCAATTTAGCCACTGGATTTGATAAGATTACCCTGGAACTGCTGAAATACAACATCAGTTGTTGGGCACTTATTCTGGTTTCCTTCCCCCCTCCCCAATTAACAAATCTGATATAATTACTACATTTTGGTAAAATTTGTTATTCCCATTTACAAGAAGGGCCCTAAAGATGACAGTCACAATTACTGACCCATTCATTTGTTTCCTATCAGTTATCTTGGGCTTAAATTAAAAGTTTGGATCAATGGTAATGGCATTCTGGGAGAAGAGTAGATTGAATTATGGTAACCGTTCCACACAGCTGTATAAAAGTCACATTGAACTGGATAATATGGCAGTGTAGACTAAGATAATCCAGCTCAAAGCAGATATTATGGGTTATCTGCCTTGATATTCTGGGGGTGCATCCAGACAGACACTTTATTGTGTGAGTTTCTGCAATAAAAGGGGGGCCTGTCCAGATGACGTCCTGGACAAACTCAAATTAATCCACTACAAACCAGGAAAACCCTGGTTTGTGGCAAATTAATTTGATAGTAGAAGGCGCAGGATAAACCCACTATTTCCGGTGTCTGGACTGCAACTCAGACAGTATTCTCATGGAAAACTGTGGGAATTCCAAACCCAAAAAGCCCTTTAAAAAAGAAAAGTACTTACCTGGCTTCTACTGGAGAGCTGCGGCAGCTTAGAAATGACATGCCAGGAGAAAGGGCAGGGGGAAGGAGGAAATCGTGTTTTTTTAAAAGCAATTTTTGGGGTCTTTTGGGGAGGGGGTTATAGTGTCCTGGTGTTCTCCCGGAAGAACATCTGGACACTCAACCCAGAAAGGATGTGCTTTCTGGGATGTGTGTAGATGGGCCCCTGGGAACATCTGTGTTTTTTAAACATGGATGCTCCTGGGATAACCATCCTTCCCTCTAACCTATTAACTGGATGATTTAATAAAACTCCATTGAGTAAGAGATGCTGACCTGTGAAAATCATGATCATGTAACCATATTTTATGTCATTTTCCTCTGCAGTTTTTAACCATGGAGACAGGAATGATTAATTATGCACCAACATGCAATGTTTCCCTGGGTACTCCTCCAAGTTTCTTGTTTCTATCCTGCTCCAGAGCTCTGACACATCACTTAATCAGAAATTGGCTAAATGGTTAAACTAGTTGTTTTGATCAGCAGCCCTTGTCTACATAAATATTGCTATATTCAACACATTATAGTTGCATAACTACTGACTTGTTTCAAGTGTATTTATATTTTACATGGGAATGCCCTAATGTGATTTAAGATGTATTTAACTTGCTGTTGTAATGTTACAGACATTGACTGCAATAAAGTATTTATGTGCATGTGTAAGAGAACTTAAACATGTTTGTACTAACAGGATCCCATTCTCTGTGTCTTCAGTCTGGCATTTTCTACAGTGAGGTTGAAAGAATCATGTAGCTCATGGTCCATATGCACCTACAAAACCCTTTCAGCAGCTCTACTAACCTCCCCCATTTCCCCCTAAGTGGCCTCCAAGATCAGTGAAAGAAAGGAAAATTAGTTTCTAGTGGCTTCTAGAAATAAATGAAAATTGATAATTCTTGCAAAACCTGGTGTTTTTTTAACTACCAGTTTTTTCAGTGTCTTATAATGGATAAAGGGGGTAGGAAATTGCCCCAGAGGCCACCAGAGGTTTCCCATGCTTGTATTTGAGGGATCTCACTGATTGCATGAAGGGGAAATAAGAACTGGTAATTCTGAGTGACTACAAAGTACAAAACAGTTTCCATATCTACGGGATGAGTAACCTGGTTTAATGTTCCACTTCTGACAAAATGTGGCTGCTCTAAGTCCTTCAGTGCAACTGTTGGTACTCATTTCAGTAAGGTTCAGTAATATCTGTGGTTTCATAAATTCCCTCCAGATATGAAGATCGTACCATACTGAGTGTTTGTGGAGGTGGCGGGAATGGAAGATCCTCGGGGGTTTTGCATTCCGTTTGTAATGCACAAGTCATTTATCTTTATTTGTTGTAGACTTATTTATAGCTTGCTGTTCTGTAATATTCATGCTGCCCTGTGGAATTAATGTATCCTATTCCATAGTTTAGAAGTCCTATGCATGATATATTTTATACTTCCAGTCTGTAACAGCATTTGGAATCGGTAGATAAACAAACTACACAGATGCCTTAAGGGATTGTTTAAATGTTATCTTTCTTGATGTGCAATGGAGTAAAAATAGGCAATGAAATATATGTGGTACAAATGCAGCAAAGACAGCAATCTGCCAGAATCTGTATCATATGGATCCTGTTTGGGTAGAAGTAGTAAGAAACAGATTTTATGTAGCTAGCAAATCTTCTATTACTTATTCCCTTGCCCACCTGCCCCCAATTTCTATGTGATATCATCACATTTATCTGAGGGGGCTTCCAGATAACGCCAAAATCCACATCAAAGCAGATCTTAAAAGCCCATTTTGGCATGGATTTGTGTCCCCACACCCATCAAAAAATCCAAGCTTTCCTAGGGTGGTAGTGGTGGCGGCTACATGCCACCTTGATTAAAATCGTGATGGCATGCAGCCACCCCAAAGCCCCCAATTTAACCTTTCAAATTAAGTGAAACCTACCTGACTGCCATAACCTTCCTCCTCACACCCTCCTGGTATGAGAAAATGAAGCATCAGAAACCGGGGCACATTATTTCCTTATGCCAGGAGGGTGTGAGGAGGAAAGTTATGACAGCCAGGTAGGTTTTACTTAATTTTTAGGGGTAAATTTGGGGTTTAGGAGAGAGGGTGGGTGCCATCTTGGGTTTTTAGGCTCCAGGAGCCCGAAAAACCAAGATAGCTATGTAGATTGGGTCTGGAAATCACATCACATGGTCTCCACATCCAATCATCATCATCAGGTGCTTACCTACAAAGCCCTGAACGGTTTGGGACCAGCCTACCTGCGTGACCGCATTTCCATCTACGAACCCACACGTTCACTTCGGTCATCTGGAGAGGCCTTGCTCATGATCCCACCTGCGTTGCAAGCGCGCTTGGTGGGGACGCGAGACAGGGCCTTTTCCGTGGTGGCCCCCCGACTCTGGAACACCCTCTCCAAAGACCTTAGACAGGCCCCTACATTGGCTGTCTTCAGAAAGAACCTGAAGACCTGGCTTTTCCGATGCGCCTTCCCAGATTAGGAAATCTCCACTACCAAGTCCCATAAGCACTTTACCAGAACCAATGATTGCACATCGCACATCGCACATCGCACTTGCCCTAGAAGCCTTATATACACCTCCTGTCACATCAGCACTTTTAATTCTTGTACCCTTTACTCTGGCCCGGCCCAGTTTTATTGTGTTTTAGTGTATTGTGCCTGTTGTTCACTTTGCTTTATTTTGTTTTAATTGTTTGATTTGCTTAGATTGTATTGTGATGTTGTGTGTTGAGGCCTCGGCCTGTGTAAGCCACATCGAATCCTTCGGGAGATGCTAGCGGGGTACAAATAAAGTTTAATAATAATAATAATCATCATCAGCATCATCATCACTTTATTTCTTAATTAGTCACTCTCCACCAAAGTGCTCCGAGCGACTTGCCCACATCTGATAAGACCTGGATCTTATCTTAAGACCCGGATTTTACCAGGTGCGACTTGAGAAACTGCAAGTAATTTCTGGCATGAGAGAATTGGCTGTCTGCAAGGACATTGCTCAGGGGATGCCCAGATGTTTTAATATCCTGTGGGAGGCTTTTCTCATGTCCCCGCATGAGAAGCTGGAGCTGACAGATGGGAGCTCACCCTGTTCCCCAGATTCTGAACTGCCAACTTTTCAGTCAGCAGTCCAGCTGGCACAAAGGTTTAATCCATTATGTTCTAAGGTATTTAATTAATTTGGAACAAAGGAGGGAAACCCTGGTTTGTTTTGAAATGTGTTTTACCAGAAGTGTCGTTTGGACACTTTCGGTAAAAACCCAGACAGGTCCCGGGAAATGAGCCTGTCTGGATGGGCCCTGTCAGTCATTGCCACTTAATTGAGAAAGCCTCGCTTATGGTAAATATGCATTAGGATAACTTTCACATTTCTCCATCTCACACTAAATGCAGCAATGTGGTCTTTCTATCAGTAGTGGACAAAACCAGAATGAGTATTCTGGTGATCTGGTGATGCAGTCTGAATCTACAAAAGCTTGTGCTACAAGCATCTTTCCCCCAGTTAGCCTCAAACAGGCTACAAGATTCCTTTGCTTACTGGCTAGTAGTCCATCCTTACTGACAGAATCAAATGAAGAAGTGCTTTAAGTCTCATCTTTGAAAATGTTTTTGTTTTGTTTTTGTTTTATAGGTGTAGAACATGGGTAACAATGTCTGACCCATGAGGAGGGTGGGACACTAGTAAAAATGAATTTCAAAGACCCAATATAAACTCGATGAAAAGGCTGGCAAAATATTTGAGAGATAAGAAGGAAAAACAGAGGATTAAGCGAATTAAAACTCAAGATAATAAACTTACATGCAATTCAGCACAAATAAGGGAAGCTTTTGCTTTATTCAATCAAAGGTTGTACAAGGAAGCTAATAAGGGCCATTTTGATGTAAAAATAAATTTAAAATTAGGAAAGGAAGATAAGCAATTATTAAATTCTGAGATCCCAGAAGAGGCAATAAAAAGTCATTAAAAATAAAGAAAGCAAAATCTCCAGGATTAGATGGATTCAGGGGAAATATGGGGAATGTACAGGCAAAGAAAGTAAGCTGGAGATAATAATAATAATAATAATAATAATAATAATAATAATAATAATAACTACTACTACTACTACTACTACTTTATTTTTATGCCCTGCCTCCCTCTCCCCCCAGAGACTCGGGGTGGCTTACATGGGGACAAGCCCATTTGACATGGTTAAAATATAGCATATTTGTAACTTTGTAAAAGAGGTTAATAGATAATATAGAAATATTCCATTATGTACAATGTGTACACACAATAGCTGTCTATTACCTATTCACATATTCTGCTAATGTATGTACTTAATAAAATTATTTTTTTTAAAACCCAAGGCCTGACCCATGTATTATATGTGTTTCTTTTTATAAGCCCCATAAAAGTTTGGATTTTTTAAAAAGTGTATACTAAATATGAGGGGTATTTTTTAAGTAAGGTCCGTTTTGTTTTAGACACTAGTAGTTTGCGCTTCATACCGCAACGAGCACTTGCCTTGGGAACAACTGTGCTCAGTTTCCTCTCTGTAGCTAACCTGTACGGTTCTGTTCTGTGCTTTAAAAATGTTTAAGACTATCAACTCACCCGCCGCATGTGAGATTCGCTCAGTGATACGGTTTTTGTCAGCAAGGAACCTGCCTGCTGCAGAAATTCATCGACAGATTTGTGAAGTGTACGGTGATACTGTTATGAGTGAAAGGAAAGTGCATAAGTGGGTATGACAATTCAAAGATGGCCGTGACAACGTCCATGATGAGGACCGCTCCGGTCACCCTTCTTTGATTACAGTGAACTCTTGGTTATCGGAGCAGGTGGCAAGTTTTTATGAAGAGGGCATTTTAAAATTGGTTCAGAGGTATGTTAAGTGTTTGAACAAACTTGGCAACTATGTCAAAAAATTGAGTGAAGTATGTACTTTCTGAAATTTTTTTTACTTTTTTGAAATAAAATTTCGTTGTGTACTTATGTTCAAACGGACCTTACTTAAAAAATACCCCTCGTATTATCCCCTCCCCACATCTTGGCTATCTCCTTGTGGAAAAAAGCAGGATATAAATAAATATATCATCAGAACAGCATAGCATAATGGTTCCAGCCCAGCTTACCTGTCCGATTAAGATTGCCTGAAGGGACCCTGCTCTCAGTCCCGCCTCCTTCACAGGTGCAACTGGTAGGGATGAGAGATTTGAGGGACAGAGCCTTCTCAGTGGAGGAACTTCCTCCCCAGTGATATTAGAGCAGCTCCCTCTCTCCTGGCCTTCACAAGGAAAGTGAAAACCTGGCTCTGGGGTCAAGCCTTTGGAGATTAACAGCAATGCAATAATAACTACAGAATTATGTGCAATGATTTTTGGAATGGCCCTGGATTATGATTGTGAATGGCATGATTTTTAATAGGGATTATAATATTTTATATGTTTTTAATTTGCATTTAATTTCAATTTTAAATCTTTAGCTTAATGTATTTTAGCTGTTTGTTGTTCAAAGGCATTGAATAGCTGCCATATGTAAAGCCGCCATAAGTCCCCTTCAGGGTAGAGAAAGGCATGATACAAATATAGTAAATAAATAAATAAATAAATAACATTCCTCTCAATCTAGACCAGCGTTTCTCAACCTGGGGATCAGGACCCCAGGGAGGGGGGTCACGAGGAGGTGTCAGAGGGGTCACCAAAGACCATCAGAAAATACAATATTTCCTGTTGGTCATGGGGGTTCTGTGGGGGAAGTTTGGCCAAATTCTATTATTAGTGGGGTTCAGAATTCTCTTTGATTGTAGGTGAACTGTAAATCCCAGCAACCAGAATTTTTAAATGTCAAGATCTATTTTCCTCAAACTACACCAGTGTTCACATTTAGGCATATTAAGGATTCATGCTAAGTTTGGTCCAGATCCATCACTGAGTCTACAGTGCTCTCTGGATGTAGGTAAACTACAACTCCAAAACTCAAGATCAATGCCCACCAAACCCTTCCTGTATTTTCTGTTGGTCATGGGAGTTCTGTGTGCCAAGTTTGGTTCAATTCTATTGTTGATGGAGTTCAGAATGCTCTTTGTAAGTGAACTCTAAATCCCAGCAACTGCAACTCCTACATGACAAAATCAATCCCCCCCCCCAAACCCATCAGTATTCAAATTTGGGTGTATCAGGTATTTTTGCCAAATTTGATCCAGTGAATGAAAATACATCCTGCATATTAGGATTCATAACAGTAGCAAAATTAAAGTTATGAAGTAGCAACGAAAATATTTTTATATGTTGGGGGTCACCACAACATGAGGAACTGTATTAAGGGGTCGCAGCATTAGGAAGGTTGCTCTAGGCTGTTTCAGGACCAGAAGTGTGCTTTTCTTAACCAGTAAATAAACCAAAAATGTCTGATTTACACCGTAGAACAATTGTACAGTAGCCTTTCCTTTAAAAAATGTTGATTGTACATTTTAGTTTCAAAGGTCTCATTAGGCTCTTGATATTCCAACACCTTTCTGTGTTTTTTTTATTTCTTTTGTCAATGTATCAAAGGTAACTACCAATATCAATAAGTACTAACAAGAAGGAAGCATCTATGTTTTCAAACTTATAAATTGGCTTTATGTAATTTAAGGACTTCAAAGAAACAACAAGAACTACTGAAAATGAGTTGACTTTGTACTTTAAAACATAAGATGCAAAAAAAGTTTTCAGGATATTGGCAAAAAGCATTTGAAAGATACATCGAGGATGGAATTGCCCTATAGGAGTCTGACAAACTCCTTTAGATGTTTCCAGACTTCAAAACCCAGCCACCTACCCTGAATGATGAAGCATGATGGGAATGATGGTTTCACAACATGTTGAGGATGGTGTCAATACTGTGTCCAGCTAAAGGAAAATAACTAGACAAGTTTCTGCTGCTTCTCACATCTTCCACTGACCTAGGAGTAGCCATATAGGTGGTCACCATGCTGAAAAGGTGGGTGATTTTGGTCTTGCATTTGGTCTCCGCAATAACCAAAACGTCAAGTACAGTAGCATACATTGGAATTGCACACATAATTAAATCAACAGGATGTCAGACCTGTTTTCTTTAATATGTTACTCATTGATACAAACAACAATTAATAATCCATTTTCTATTTCTTTTTGGGGGGGGGGTTCAAAACTCCAGCCTGTGAATCCACCTCTCCATTTTTCTAGCCTTTTCCTGGGGCTTCCTGTAGGTTAGACTAGATTGTTCTTAGGGTTCCTTTGAATTCTGTGATTCAATGTTACTCTAAATCTTCTACCCGAGATGGTGCTTCACTCTCTAAGGGTCAGCTAACTTCTTTCCTTCTTTCCTACTTTATTTCCATCCTACCCATTTTACGTATAGAAGCTACTAGTTTGTCAATTCCTGCCACCTCCAGGTAAGGCTAAAGTCTCCTGGTTGAAAAGCTGATAAATAGCTTCCTGTCAATGGTAAGAATAATGAACTAGATAGTTCAATGTGACCCACTATGTCATCTGCTTTCCTTTCCCTTCATAAGATCACAGAAGCCTGTGTTTTTTCTTCTTCTCTGTATTGTTAAATGTCTGATTTTCTGTTCTTCACTAATTTTCCTTCTAAAGTATTTATTTAAAAACACATCACATTCATTATCATGATTCCTTTATCCATTTTCTTCAAAGGTCGGGGATACATCTAGACAGACCCTTAATTTTGGGCTAATCTGGATGCTGGATCACACCAAAGAGATACTCCTCCAGCTACTGCAGAGGTGGGAAGGAGTCCCCACCACAATGAGCCTGGGGAAAGAGGGATGGCAAATGTTATCATTGTGGCCAGTTCCATTTGGGATCCAGCGCTGTTGCCCTCATTGGCCCTAAGTTGAGGAAAACCATGAATTCTGAGCCAGAATTTGGATTTTCTCCCAACTTTCAGTAATGCAGGGCAAGGCTGTGTTAAAGTCGCCTTGCCACACATTACCACAAATCAGCTCTGTGTGGTGTGTAGCTGCAGCAGGGCTGATCCAAATATCCACTGATTTAAGTGGTCAGTGTAGATGAGGCCTGGGCTGCAAAACAGACTGAGAAACTTAAAGAATTAATTAAAAGGTTTTTAAAAATTATGAAACTTCCTCTTAAAATAAATTATTGCAGTGCGTATCACATTTATATCACAATATGGATTACTGTCAGGAGGGTACTGTCTCATTATCCTCCAAGCACTGTCAAGAAACTACAGATGAATTTCTGTTCCTTTCTATTTCAGATACTTTATCATAAATAATCTATAAGAAAATTGAATGTCCCACAGAAGGAGACATATCAGCTTTTCTGTCAATTAAGAAATCCCAGTACTCTTGATTTTTGCAGACAAGGTTAATGAAGACAACAAGCTTGATCAGAATGTAAGGCTTGATTACGTATGGGTTGAAATGATGCCTGAACTGTGAGCCCATTCATTCATTCACACCATTCAAGTTTCTCAAAATAATTCATGCTCATATACACCGTTTTCTTCCCCTTCTTTCATCTATACAACAATACTGTAAGATAAATTAACCTGAAACATCCAATATTGCCAGCACACTTCCTAGTAGAGTAGGCATTGGAGTCCAGGTCTATCTGATCTACTAATCTGGCAGTCTACCCACTACACCAAGTTAAGCCTCAAAGATCATAATATGCTGCATTTAACTGAAAAACAGATATATCTTTCAGTATTTCATATTTTACAATAAGCCCACCAGTTGCATGCAGAATCACTGTGAAAGTGGAAAAAATGCAAAATTAAAAAATGCATTTGTGTCTGAAAGAACACAGCTCTAAGTATCTTTAGGTCCCTCAGTAGAGCTGCACTGAAAGACCTAGCACAGTGGTTCTCAACCTTCCTAATGCTGCAACCACTTAATACAGTTCCGCATGTTGTGGTGACCCCCAACCATAACATTATTTTTGTTGGGTTGTTGTAGGTTTTTTTGGGCTATATGGCCATGGTCTAGAGGCATTCTCTCCTGACGTTTCACCTGCATCTATGGCAAGCATCCTTAGAAGTAGTTAGGTCTATTGGAACTAGGAAAAAGGGTTTATATATCTGTGGAATGACCAGGGTGAGACAAAGGACTCTTGTCTGCTGGAGCTAGGTGTGAATGTTTCAACTGATCACCTTGATTAGCATATAATGGCCTGACAGTGCCTGGAACCAACTTTTGTTGAGAGGTGATGAGATGTCCGATTATGTTCGTTGCCACTTCATAACTGTAATTTTGCTACTGTTATGAATCGTAATGTAAATATCTGATATGTAGGATGTATTTTCATTTACTGGACTAAATTTGGCACAAATACCCAATATGCCCAAATTTGAGTATTGGTGGGGTTGGGGGGGGGGGTATTGATTTTGTCATTTAGGAGTTTTAGTTGCTGGGATTTATAGTTAACCTACAATCAAATATCATCCTGAAATCTACCAATGATGGAATTTAACCAAACTTGGCATACAGAACTCTCATGACCAACAGAAAATATAGGAAGGGTTTGGTGGGCATTGATCTTGAGTTTTGAAGTTGTAGTTCACCTACATCCAGAGAGCACTGTGGACTTAAGCAATGATAGATTTGGACCAACCTTGGCATGAATACTCAATATGCCCAAATGTAAACACTGGTTGAGTTTGGGGGAAATAGACCTTGACATTTGGGAGTTGTCGTTGCTGAGATTGCTAGTTCGCCTACAATCAAAGAGCATTCTGAACTCCATCAATGATAGAATTGGGCCAAAGTTTCCACACAGAACCCCCATGACAACAGAAAATACTATGTTTTCTGATAGTTTTTGGTGACCCCTCTGACACCCCCCTCATGACCCCCCCAAGGGTCCTGTCCCCTAGGTTAAGAAACACTGACCTTAAGGTTCCTAGAGAGGTGTTCTCTCCAGAAACTGCTAGGTCTTCCAATACAACTCCAACACAAGATTTATAAAAACTTGATGTAAATTGTTTTGGTTTCCCTTAAAACAAAATAACAGATAGTCCCTGAGTTACAAACATCCAACTTAAAAATAGGGGTGAGACAAGAATTGACAGAAATTTGCCCCTCAGAAGGGAAATCCGCTCCTGAAAGAGTTATCATGGGGAAAAGGTGTCTTCACTGAAACTTTATCACCAATCCTTCTACGCACAACAAGCCAAATTTTTCAAAATCCAATTCTCACAGGGTCAAAAAGTGAGGTGAAATCTTCTGAACAGGGGTAGAAAGCAAAAGACACATCACAGAGATATTAATCCTTATGCTATCCAAAGTTCTCTCCCTCACACTTAAAATATACCTGTTCCGATTTACTTACAAATTTAGCTTAAGAAAACACCTACAGAACCTATCTTGTTCATAACCTGGGGACTGCTTATATTGTCATTTCTTATGTGTTGATCAGATAGATCATTTTCAGTATGTCCACAACTGACTGGCAAGTTTCCTTGATTGAAATATTTTGAAATAACAGTGCAAATGTATGTTTTATGACAAGAGAAGAAGAGGCAGGCACAGCTTCATCAGACCTCGGCCCAAAGGTAGATGAAAGGCCAAGTCTCCATCCCAACTGTCACTGCCCTGGCCTCAGAGGAAGAGGAGGAGAGTCAGGCACAGCTGCATCATGCTGAGACCTGGAAGAAGATAAGACAACCTCCATTAGACTCAACTGCTTTTGCTCTGGCATTGGAGGAAGGGAAGAAGAGGCAAGCATAGTTTCATTGCCATGCCAAGGCATAGAAGAAAGGCCCTCCCCTTTTCCAACTGCCATTGTCCTACCATCAGAGAGTGAGAAGAAGAGGCAAATAAAGTTTCAACATGCCAAGGCTCAGAAGAAGGCGAAAGTCCCTTCCTCTTTCCAACTACCACTGCCCTTGCCTCAGAGGGAGAGAAGAAGAAGCAGGACTTCATTCCCTTCCCCATTGCCCCTTTCCTTTCTTGTCATGTCTTAATTAGATTGAAGGCAGAGAACTGTTTTGCTGGGTTGTTGTAGGTTTTTTCGGGCTATATGGCCATGGAACTGTGTTGCTGTTCTTTCACTTGTAAAGCACCATATAAGGAAGAGCACCATATAAGGCTTGTTTTTTGCTGCCCGCAAAACTAGGAGCAATGGGTTCAAACTACAGGAAAGGAGATTAGGAAGAACTTCCTGACCATACAAACTGTTCAACAGTGGAACTCTTCCTTGGAGTGTTTTGGATGCTCCTTCCTTGGAAACTTTTAAGCAGAAGCTGGATGGCCATCTGTCAGGAATACTTTGATTGTGCTTTCCTGCATGACAGGGGGTTGAATTAGATGGCCCATGTAGCCTCTTCCAACTCTATTATTGTATGATTCTATGATATACACAGATGGCACTATATTGTTGTTGTTGTTGTTTTTGTTGTTGTTAACAACAACAACAACAACAACAACACATGGTTTGTGAAGCTTGTGAAACTTCATAGAGTCATAGAATCATAGAGTTGGAAGAGATCACATGGACCATCTAGCCAGGCCTGTAGCGAGGGGGGGGGTTAGGGGTTCAACCCCCCCCCCCAAAATGTTTCAGATTTTTTTAAAAAATTGGTTTACTCATGAATTTTACAGGTTAACTAAATCTCCATGCTAAGTCTATGAGATACAAAAAATTAAGAGTCCCTCCAGAACTGCAGGCACTATCTCAAGCAAATATTGACAATGTATTCACACTGTCATTACTTGCAGCAATAGCCGATGTAGTGAAGCAACCAAGTTGTGGGTGTGGGTGTTGAATGCTCTCATTAAGGAGGCCGGACTTGGTGGAGGTGGTTGACAGGGGCGGAGCGGCTATTGAAGGCTGCTCTGCCCCCTCCTGTGCTCTTTGCTTCAGCGTGAGCTAGGAGGCAGGTTGTAACCCCCCCCCCTGTGAAAATTTCAACTCCCCATGAAGATTTCAACCCCCCGGCGAAAATATCAACCCCCTTGTGAAAATTTCACATAACCCCGTGAAAATTTCAACCCCCCCCCCCGTGAAAATTTCAACCCCCCTGTGAAAATTTCAACCCCCCCCCCCCGGCGTAAATTTCAACCCCTCCAGAATTTTTTTTCTGGCTATGGCCCTGCATCTAGCCCAACCCCCTACCATGAACACAGATAACATATAAATGTATAATGCCTTCTCTTTACTTATCTGTGTTTGTTTTCATGATGCAGATGATTATAGTAAATCAGTAATCTACTTCATTTTCTTGTATTTACAAAAGTCAAAACAAAATCAGAGAACATTTTTCTCCTTCTGGCAAATCCTCTAATATCTTTGCCCCAAAATGTTAAGTTCCATTATATTGAATCATGATTATATAGCAACTCTGCAGATTCCTTACCTCCCAGCCACCAGTGATATGACTAATCTCCAAGATTATCTGTTTCCATAGTGATGTATATGTTTGTTTGTATACTGTGTGCCATCTGGTTTTCAAAGTTCAGAATCTTAAGAAAGTAATCCAACTGATTAAAATGTTGAGTCTCCATCATCAACTTTTCATTACATCCATCAGGTTTATCATTTATTTTTTCATTACATCCATCAGGTTTATCATTTAATTAGAATTATTAAAGAGGGGTCAAGTTAAATTTATTATATTTATTAAATTCTTCAGGATGGATACAGTCCCCTTTTTCTTTGAGCCCTGATCAGAAGCTAGTCAGACCTCCTTTGCCAGATTTGGCAGCTAGCCCTTGAGGTGGGCATTAGTTTTGCAGACATAACTAAATAGTAGGACCAATCTAGTAGAGATCCAAAGAAAGGTGTTAATTTTTAAGACAAGCTTTGCACATGAATTACCATGCCTTCCTCAACAAAGGAAGCAGGGAGCCTCTCACCTTCCTCTTCTTTTGGAAAGTATCATGCATGAATAGGAAATATGATCTTCATTATATGTAAGATTTTTGCGCATGCATCTGTGATTTTCCAAGGGGTTTGCTCATGGGGATGTCCTCCATGCAAATAGGAAGATCTCTACTTTCCACATTACAAAGCAACAAAAGAAGGCTTCATGGATTCCATGGCTCCCTCTTGTATTTGAGGAGACATAATGATTAACGCCTAGGCAGGACACTTGCATTGCAAGCATCCCAATTCTGTAGGGGACAAAATTGCAATGTTGTGGTTCATATGCAGGCATGGTGGAAGATTTGTGAGGTTTATAGGTATTCTGTAATTTTTGCATTTATTTACCACTTGACTATTTGGCGTGAACAAACATTTTTAAAAATTGGGAGTGGATTGTCTGGGGGCAGCACTTTTGATCACTTAGATTTCTTGAAAAGGTTATGGCCAAACTGAACAGAAAAGAGTGAGATAGAGAAAATCAGCTGAGGTCCAAGAGTACCGTAGATTTTGAGTTTTATTATGTATTTCCAGTGTATATGACTGATCACTTCCATAGCTTCAAAAATGTTAATGCTATTTTACCTTTTGATATTTGTGAAGTACATGGCATTTAAAACACTTCATATAGTAAAATACCTGCTGATTGCGGCAAATTTAACACTTGAACTATATGTAATATATATGTAAAGTAGAGTTGTTAATATTTTACTATTTCATCCTTGCAAGTGAGAATGTATGATTTCCATTTTTCTCCTGCTGAGGAGAAAAGAAGGATGTCTCACCAGCTATTTACATATGGGGAAATTATTCTGCACAAAAAATATGTAGGCTTAGTATGAGAATTGTGGGGTTCTGTGCAACCCCTCTCTACTGTTTCTAGACAGCCACTTGCCTCTTTTCTTTTTCTATTTTTGTTCTACTAAAGTCCACCAGTCTTGCACAACAAAACAATATGCCTATTTTTGTTGCAACCTTTTCCTTTTTTTTTTTTCACAAGATTTTGATCTGTAATATTTTTGTTTTGAAAGATTGCTGGGTTTTTTTAATAAGGAAAAAAACACTACACAATTTTGTCCCAGACTATTTACCTTATCCTCTGGGCCAATTCACCCATCATATGCCACTTCCCCTCCACTTTCAGCACGGAGCCCACTAGGCAACAAATAAAGACTTCTGCCTGAACTCCATGCTGAAAGTGGAGAAAAGGGGCACATGCCAGCACTGTGGCAACATGGGAGCCTTCCCATGTTGCCTCCCCAGTAATGGGAGAAGTTGGACAGCAACACTTCTCCCCGTGGGATAAGGGGTAGGGCAAGTCACGTGAGACAGACCATGGAACGATGGCTTCTCCATGCCTGGCTGCCGGGAGCCCATGGATTCACCATGATGCATGGCAAATCCATGGGCCTGTCTGATGAGGTCCTTAGTTTCCTGAGTGTCAGGAAATCATCAGCTGCCAAAAAGTGAAGGAGGTCCATTGAGCTGGCAATTGGGTCTCAAAGATGTTTCCATCCTGCTCCTTCTAGTTGATGGAGCTGCAACAAATACAAGCAACAAGAATCCTTCTTCTGATGGCCATAGCCCTACTCTCTGGTTGGAGTAGTATCATGCCCCTTATTCTCTGACTGCCAGGTGAACAGACCTGTGCTTGATCAGTTTTCTGGCTCTTAAGGTGAAATGTGGTGGCATTTATGTAGATTAACAGTACAACTATGTAGTTTTACTGAATATGAATCAGACACACAAACATAACTCCAGATTTGTTAAATCCATAACTGCTACTTTGGGTCTCATGTTGAAAGAAAATAATTAAAGCATGCTTAAGCTGAACAATTCAACTGAGAAGAGAAAGCAACCAGTGGAGTAGAAGTAAATTGCAGACACTCATCATAACATTGTCCATAGCTGTGCTATGAATTTCAAAACTGTAGGTAGCTATTGATTCATGTCAGCAAAGCAATCCTGGCTTTTTAATCTGTGCTAGAAGCAGGCCTTTTCTAAAGATGAGACAAAGTATAAACACACATATACGTAAATACGGGAGAAAAACCAGACCTTCCCCAAATAGTTTGTATTTTATTAGGAACTGCTCAAAACACTATTCCCTTAGTAGAAAAATTCACTAAATGCTCCCTCTGTTCCATGCTTTCCAATCTACTGTGGGGACTGTAGAGGAAACAGTGGTGCTTGAGTTGAAATTGGCAGATGATACCCTCATGCCAAAGCAATCAATAGCTAGCATCATCTACATAGGCAAGTGCAGTTCTCCTTAAGCTTATGAGGAATGCTCGTCATAGAAATTAGGATTTTCTTTCTTCTTTTGGAATGACCAAAGCTCACCACCCCACTGCACTGTGATAGCCCCCTCCAGTTGTTGATAGAAGATGGAAAGGAAGTCATCATCCACTGAAACTTCTGGAGTTCAATAGAGTTCAGTGGAAATCCTAGATGTACATCTGGCCATAGAGATATTCACCACCTATGAAATATCACAGCTTAATGGCAAGTTCTGAGGATAGTGACAGATGAGTTATAGCAGAGTTCTGCATGTAGAACTTCACTGCATCATGTAGGATCTTGTTCATTAAGTCCAGGCACTTTGTCACTGCAAGCTGTGGCTTCAGTGGAAATCATCATATGGGGCTCCAATCTAAAAAAAAGTCACCCAGTCTTCTTTGGGGACCAGTATAGGTTTTCTACTAAAAATTTCCCTTACACATATAATTGTCCTTAATGTTGATGTTTGCAACAAACCTTATCTGCAGAGTCAAAGATGCAGGAAAGGGGATTTTCTGCGAGAAAGATCAAGGACCCTAAACATGGGGACATTTTGGAGGACACGGACCAATATATCTATTCTTCCTTCATAATAAAAGTGATCAACTTATATGTGCTTTTCAGAAAGAATGAAGAACGTTACCTGTAGATTGACACTGAGTAAAACAGTTTACTGTGCCGTTGATATCTGACTGGAAGACATTATTTTGCAATTTCCACTCATACTGTTTGTCAATACTTTCAAAACAGCACTACAATTTAGACACAGCAGGACAATGCCTTGGCTTTTTTGTTGTCTCTGTTTTGTTTCTCCTGTTAAATCAGTTTAATTTATTGAGTGTAATATGTGAGTTGAAAGGTACACATTTTGAATAGCTTTTCAAAATGTTTGATTTAAGGCCTATTCAGCATTTTTTTTTTTTAAAAAACCAAACAAATATTTCAGCCCTGGTTCAACTGCACTGTGATTATGTACATCAAAGGAATGCCAAAGGTTTACTCCAGTGCATTTTGAAAGTGAGTCTCGCAGTGGGATTGGAGGAACTTGAAAATGTGAGAGCTATATGCGAGTCCCTCACGTTGATGCGATCGAGTCAGGCTTAATTACCATTCTTTGTCACACTGAACATGCCATAAATCAAAGTAAAAAATTCAAAAGAGGAGAAACTCATTATCAGAACATTGTACAAAAATGTCATGCATTAACAAGGAAAAATTTGGGTTGCTCCCTATAATCACTTAGCTATGCTTTATATATAGCTGGTATTCAGGAAGATTGTCTGAGATTTTCTAGTCTCATTTAAGAGGATATCCTTCCTCATAAATAATAAAGAGGCGCTGCACATGAATAATGATGAAATGTGAATCAGCCCCTTCTCCTTGAAGAACTGTACAAGGCTAGATAGTTTAGGGTAAATTACTTGAAAGGTCAGCTTGTGTGGTGGGATTTATTTAAAAGCTGAGCCTAGCTCATTTCTGAAGGAGCTTGAAGGAAGTATGAGGGAGGGAAAGTGCATCTACACTATGGAATTAATGCAGTTTGCCACCACTTCAACTGCCATGACTCAATGCTATGGAATCACAGTTGTAGTTTTACAAGGTCTTTAGCCTTCTTTGCCAAAAAGTACTAGTGCTCCACCAAACTTCAACCTTCAAGATTCCATAGTATTGTAGACACACCCTTTGTAAAAGCCTAATTTATTGGACGGGGTGGTGGTGGAAACATTGGGTATGTCTACACTGTACAATTAATGCAGTTTAACATTTTAGCAGCCATGACCTAATGCTATAGAATCATGGGAGTTGTAGTTTATGAAAGTTCTTTAGCCTTGTCTGCCAAATAATGTTGGTGTCTCACCAAATTACAAGTGATCACTGGATTTTTTCAAGAAGTCTCTGAGAAAAGCTTTGGAAACTGTTTGGTAAAACCAGCCAATTACCCTTGTTGAAGATAGAAAATTCAAAGAGCTAGTCCTTTCTTCCCTCTTGTTTAGGACTTCCCCATTGCATCTAAATCTGGTGTCTTCACATCCAGAAAAAAATACATTTAGACATGTTGGCCATACAACAAAACAAAATAGAAATAGTGCACTGACATCAACAGCCTTATGCAATGACTGCATCAGAATGTTTCTAATGGCTTTTTGTTGTTTACTGGATAGACAGTTGTTATTACTTTATGACAGTGTGGAGCTCAGGATGTAGTCATGACACACATCTATAGATGACTCATGTGAGTTAGAACATAGTGACAATTTATCTATTCGTAAGAAAACCACAATTTTTCCCCCTACATTGTTTTGTGAGAAACAAAAGAGAACAGAGCTGTAAAGAAACTCCTAGAAATTGTTTTGCAGATGTACATTTTAAAGACCGACAAAGAGATCTGATTATAAACTTTGTTATTTAAAATGCATTGTGAGGAGGTTCATTATTATGAAATGACATTATCGAACTTGAGCTGGTCTTGAAATAATAATTCAAAGTGCTACATTTTAAGAAACAACTAATCCTACAGTTCTTGGTTCTACTGTTTATATTTGAAAAACGGAAGAGACAGAATTAAAGACAGCTAAAAGATAAGGAAAAATAAAATAAAATAACAACCTTGATTACATGCAACCTTAGATACTGGAAGATGGATAGTATAGGGTTGCTGTGAGTTTTTGGGGATGTATGGCAGTGATTCCAGCCATGAAAGCCTTTGACAACACATGGCTAGTATACATTCTTGTCACCAAGAGCTAAAGGAGAAGCCCAAAACTAAGTCAGCATTATTCCCAATTATCCCAAAATAACAAGAAGGTGGGGAAGGGTAGCAAGGAAGGTTCAATTTTCTTTGACAGAGGACTCAACTTTGTAATACATTGGCTGTGACAAGTAGTGGAAGTCAGTTACTTGTCACAGCCAAGTTCCTGTCTTCCCCAATATGTGCTTTGCTTCATTATTGGTTATTAAAAGGTAAATAACACATTTATTTGGAGTAATCTGTTAGGAAATCCTTTGTTTATTGCAGGCATGTGTATTCCTGATGACCTCTAGTTCTACTCTGAAATATGTTGTGCTGTATTCTATCAATATCCCTGTTATTAGTCAATGTACATATATTGTTTAACTTTATATTCTTTTTTAAGATAGTGGCCCCTTGGCATCTGCTGGGATTTGGTTTCAAGATTCCTTGTGGACACCAGTATCCATGAATACTCAAGTCCCATTATATGCAATGGTATATTCAAAGTGTGTCCATTATATAAAATGGCAAAATCAAGGGACCTAATCACACAAGTCCATCTTCTCATGTCCACACACATCTAAAATATCTATAACGCCTCTCAACTGTGCTGCTTTGTCTGTGAACTGTATCTGAAGTGTAGGGAAACGGGAGCACCTGGAGTTGGTTCAGTGGTTAGAAAGCATCGTCTAAGCTCCTAATGTGCATGGAAATGGAAGAAAGTGGGGGGAAACATGTGGGATGCGGTCTGTCAAATTTGCTTGTGTTGAATTGCTTCAGTGACATGGAGTACCTGGCATTCTTACAGGCAGTCTCCTACCGAGCATTAACATTTATCTCCCAAAATCCTGCTTCATGAGTCTGGCATGGTAATTTTTTTAATTTAATTAATTACTAGGTATACCATAAATTCAAGATACCATTGCTTTCTTTTTCCTGTCATTTCTCCTTCTTAGTAAACTTGGCTTTTGAATTTGCTCTACTCTTAGCTTTTTAACTTTGTCTCCCCCCCCCTTTTTTTAAACCAACTACAGTAAGTCCTAGAGCAGTGTTTTGGCCTACAACTTCCAGAAATTCCAGCCAGTTTACCAGCTGTCAGGATTTCTGGGAGTTAAAGGCCAAAACATCTGGGGACCCACAGGTTGAGAACCACTGTTCTAGAATCTAAAAGGTTTTGTACTTCTGTGAAATGAGACTAAAACGATTGGGAGTAAAGAGAGCCCAGAAAAGTTGTAGTAGTCTTGAGAACGATTGCCTCTGTCTTCTTGACAGTAAGGTGATTGGGCAGGAAAGGAGAGGAGCCCAGAAAAGTGGTGCTTGCCTTGAGAAGGATGCCATCTGTCTCCTCTACAAATGGTTGAGTTGGAAGTGGAGGAGGAAATCCTGTGTGATGGAGATAAATACATTCTGTGTTTTCTCTATGTGCAAAGAAAATGATTTTCCCCAACAATGAAGTCCAAGGTTTGCTTTTGGATTAAAAAAATCATTTCAAGCCATGGATGGCTGAGTCCATGGATACAAGATAAAATTTAGCTTATTTAATTTATATTTTGCTCTGTGGGCACAATAATTATTTGTAGTGAAAAGAAGAGAAACAAAAAAAGAGAGGAAAATGTTGGAGTTTTTTTTTTGTTTTTCATGGATTGCCTCTCTTTATTAAAGGTTACAGTTCTATTCTATTAGTCTAAGCTTTCATTTCATATAATCATATTGGATTAGGAAATAGTCATAAGAGGAATATGAAGAAGGAAGGCAAACTTGAAACAATAAGTACATAGTCCCAAAATCTGATGAAACATACTTGTTGTGAGTCTGAGCTTTTGATTTTTTTTCCCTTTTAGTATCAGGGCTGCCAGGGTTTCAAGTACATCTTTTGTACCTGTGGAAAACATATAGGATTTAGAATATATAGTCGGACATGTGGGAAAAGTTCTGCAATTCCCTCTTACAACTAGACATATACGTACAGGCACAGAAGAAATGCAAGTAGTTTTGCATCTGGCCACCCTACAAGAAACACATACAATTTTGTTAAGTTAGCAGACATTTGAGCATCTCTACAGCAACAAATTACCCCCCACATTCCTGAAAATTGCTTTCAGAGTAGTCAGGTGGCTTTCCCCTTTTGTAAATCTCATTCTCCTACTTGTTAGAAAAGAATTTGGAACCATTTTGTAACGGCATCTCTTCACTTGGAAGGGAGCATAGATGTAACTGTCAAAAATGATTCCCATTCCATAGGCCTTTGGAACAGAAGAGGGGCAACAAGAAATAAGGTTTGGCTCATGTTCAATTAGAGTTCTAATTAATTGATCCACATGCAACAAAATGCCCTCTCTAGGCATTTTTGAGGTCCTCCATTCATATGGCCCAGAAGTCCTCAATTTCAGTTGGGTTTGCTTTTATCTCCATTTTCATGTATCTATACAAGGTCTGGGAATGAATCCTGTGGATACAGGGATCATACTGTACTGGCACTGTGCAATGTGAAATCAGGCCTTTAGCGAGGGGGGGTGGGTTTAGGGGTTCAACCCCCCCCCAAATGTTTCAGATTTTTTAAAAAACCTGGTTTACTTATGAATTTTAACTGGTTAACCAAATCCCCATGCTAAGTCTATGAGATGCAAAAAATTAAGAGTCCCTCCAGAACTGCAAGCACTATCTCAGGCAAATATTGCCAATTTATTCACACTATCATTACTTGCAGCAATAGCTGATGTAGTGAAGCAACCAAGTTGGGTGTGTGTGTGTGTTGAATGTTCTCATTAAGGAGGCCAGACTTGGTGGAGGTGGTTGACAGGGGCGGAGCTGCAGGCTATGGAAGGCTGCTCTGCCCTCTGCTGTGCTCTTTGCTTCAGCGTGAGCTAGGAGGCAGGTTTCAACCCCCCCGGCCGAAAATTTCAACCCCCCCCCCCGAAATTTTCAACCCCTCCGAAAAAAATTTCTGGCTACAGCCCTGTGTGAAATGGCCCCTGGTAGCAATCTGGGCTTTCTTGGTCCACCCACCTATTCAGGGAAGTCCGACAGTAGTCCAGTAACATAGAAAGGGGTTCATAAAGGGCAGATCACCCTCATTTGAAATCTGTTTTTGCTTAAAAGCACATTCTGCTTGTGATAAAAGTGGCTGCACAGATAGGTGTTAGAAATGAAGGAAACTAGTCACATACCAATACGAAGTTAACAAGCAGAGGCACAACAGAAAAATTGTCCCTGAACTTTAATTTCAAGGGTTCCCACTGTGGTCTGAAAATGGTTTTGGGCTTCACAGCCTGAACCGTGCTCACCCTGGCCCAAGAAAAGGAAGATCTCTGATCATGTTCATGTGTGATGCATGATGCTATGTAAGCAAAACCTTATTGTAACCAGATTTCTTCCTGTATTTCTTTTCCTAAAAGCAGGAAATGGGGAAAACATCAGCTCACTGTCCCTCTGGAAATTGCCAAGAATCTTTTTGCAGTGGCTCTGTGACCTTCATTTTCAATGCAAGTTCCCAAAGGGAGGTTAGTGCTATGTCTCCTCCAGGGACCTTTGGGGGAATATGTTGTGTGTTAATGACGGGGAAGAGAAATTCCTCTGGGTCATAGTATCCTGCTGATACACATGATCGGTTCTGCCTACAAATCAAAAACAGGTCCCTTAAGACTGATTTTCCACTGCCTTTTCAGAGCCTTACACTTTTGCACATTTATCACAAAAAGTACTGTGCTCAGCTTTTTGGATGCAACTGTCCAGAAAGTGGCACAAAAGCTGCTGTTTATTTGCTGCTGGCAAAAATGCAGCGCTGGATTTGATAATTTAATAGTGAATGGTTACACATGTTAGGAAAATGCAAAATATTTTCCTTTGGCTGTAGTTGAGGTCACACAGCTGGTGTATACACGGTGCCATAGCTTCAAGCTTGGTTTGCTGTTGTGGTAGAATACAGATGATTTTCCTGGCTGTATATAAAAGGGTACCTCAAGCTGGTGGACTACAATACCCAGCATTCCTCCCTATTGATTATTCTAGTCAAGGCTCTTGCAAGATCAAGTCCAACAACATCTAGAAGGCCACATAAATCTAATTTCTGGTCTCTAGTAAGAAAAAGCAAAGTTTTTCTGTAGTTTTTAGGAGAACAGTTCTTTATAAACAACAAAATGTTGTTTTTTTAGGGCGGGGGGAGCCAATTACATGAATGAAAAACTCAACCCATGCTGTTTTAATTCTGTGTCATTACCAGCAGTATAATGCATTTTAAAGTGAAGCCTTCCAATATACAATTACCATGATCCCTCCAGTGCTCTAAACTTATACCTCATAAATTATTGTGGCTCTTACAGTGAAGGAAGTATTTCCATCTGCTGGAGCAACACAGATTGGAACGATGCTGCTGAAAGAACAGCTGCTCAGTTCATTTCACCTCACTTTTTATGGCATCCAGGACAACTTAGACTCAAACTAGATAAAGCCCAGAATATTTTTAGAAAGGCAACTGACTATCATTGCACATTATTACCTTCAGGTACATATTTTGAATTGTGCATACTTTATTTTGTAATTGGTCACTGCAAGGTGAACAAGAATTTGATTTTCAAATGTGATTGCCAAAGCATGTATGCTTGAAAAATCCCTTTGTGGAGGTGAAGAAAGTTTATTGCAAAGACTATATATTCTCCCTAACATTTGCTGTTATTCTATTCATAGTGTTACATGTTTGATAATTAGATCCAGAATGAAAAATGGAGAGGGCTCCTGTACTTTAATCACTAGGCAGAAGACAGGATTTCTAGAGACACTGCTTGTTACCTGGTTGTATGACAAGCAACAATTACAGAAACATCCTTTCCTATAAAACCATTAAGGATACAGAAGCCCACCCTGGTTTTCAACATGACAACTCTAAGCCGAAATAAAGAAAGGATATGAAGTGTTCTAAAATCAAGACATAAGTTGTCTTTAAAAATACGGAATAAAAAAATAAGGACAAGTTGCGAAAGAGGACCCTGATGGCAAGTTACTTACTTAGGCGATCCCTCGTAGCTCAAGAGTTGGCTTGACATGCCTTCCTCTTGGCACATTTCTCCCTTTCGCCCTCCATTTGTGCCTCTTCAAATTCTGCAGCATTGCTGGTCTCAGCTGACCTCCTGTTAGAGTGCTCAAGGTCCAGGGCTTCCCAGCTCTTTGTGTCTATTCCACAGTTTTAATGGCTTTAAACCCATCTTTAAATATCTTGATGGCAAGTACTCTTTTGGGGAGTAACTGGCCATTTAATGTAATGTGTGTTTTTTTTAGATGTAACTCTGCATGCCACAACTAATTTAGTTTTCAGTATAGTATTTCTCCTCCAAAGTGAATAAATTGAATTGAATGAATGAATGAATGAATGAATGCATAATCATGTGAATGCAGTAGCCTAATTGTGAGCATATTCAGTCTTGGGCAACTAACCAGTACTGACTTTACCATGACACAGAGTGAAATAACAACTGTGGGGCAGGCACTAGAGCAGTGGCTCCCAATCTTTTTTCACCAGGGCCCACTTTGACCAGGAATCATTCTCCAACATTAGTACCAAAAGGGGTAGGGCTGGTCAGCTCTGTGGAAAGGAGCATAAATAAAATAAAATAAAATAAAATAAAATAAGATAAGATAAGATAAGATAAGATAAAAAATATAATATAATATAATATAATATAATATAATATAAAATAAAATAAAATAAAATAAAATAAAATAAATAAAATAAAATAAAATAAAATAAAATAAAATAAAATAAAATAAAATAAAATAAAATAAAATAAAATAAAATAAAATAAAATAAAATAAAATAAAATAAAATAAAATAAATAAAATAAAATAAAATAAAATAAAATAAAATGGAAGGAGGTTCACGGACCGGATTTTCATTCTTGCGGCCCACTGCTGGGCTGCGGCCCACAAGTTGGGAACCACTGTACTAGAGGATATATAGAAATGGCAAGGTGCTGAAGGACAGAGTTCTGCAAGCCACACAGAGCTGTATGGGCCTCCTTAGCTAATCTGCTTCCTTCTAGTTGTGTGCACTGTGCAAGATACTATCCTGTCACCTTTGGTGAAGTAAGATACAAATAGCAGGATGGGTGTCACTGGTGTGTAGACTGAATCACAATCTTTTCCTTGGTATCTTCTGGTGGCCATACATCTAACTATATACTGTTCTTCAGAATAATAGCTGCCTGTGGAAACCAAGTACTGAATCTGGGACTACCTTGTATTTAGCCTGTGGGTTAGAGATGGTTAGAGTTGGGCCTCCAGATGTTGATGAATTATAACTCCTAGCATTTGCATCTTTGACTATGCTGTTTGCTGGGAGCTGTAGTCTAACAACATCAGAGAACTGTCCACTGTCCACTCCTGACATAAAGGTACTTTGTGTTAAGTCTTTTAGCACTCTGCTTCTCCAGACAATGAGACCTCAGGGGGAGAATTCCTCTCATCCTGGATTGGTTTCTCTGAAATAAGATCACTGGAGTTTATGGTTTCTAATAGTATATGGTTTATCTACAAGCATATATAAGTTGAGCATAAGATTGATTTTCACAGCATTAACTAACACATTTTGTTGCCCGTTGGTTTTCTTGTAGAACTTAGAATGAGAAGTCCAGATTCATTTCCCAGTCCTTTTGACCCATTTACAAAAGGCCCAGATAAGCTGATGATCCTCATTTGAGATAGGACATTTCCAGACAATATCTGTATGAACTTGTTTTATCTCTACGCTATACACATCTACGCTATAGAATGAATGCAATTTGACACCACTTTAATTGCCATGTCCCAATGCTGTGGAATCATGGGAGTTGTAGTTTTGCAAGTCTTTACCTATTCTGCCAAGGAATGTTAATGCCTCATCACAATAAAATTACTATTGCTTCAGTTTTAAACGCATTTTGTCTCTTCTTGACATATGTCCATATATACTTCAGTCTCAGAGATGGCATAGATATTGCATGTTCTATGAGGGCCCCAATCTCTCAGTGAGTTGGCCTCCCAGCCATATTTTTAAAGCAATTCTGACAACACTTAGTACAACATTGACACTACATAAAAAGGAAGGTTTCCCACTCACACTTGGCAACATTATTGGTGAAGAAACTCAGTTTGACTCATATGATGATATTTTCTTCCTAAATGAAATGGCAAGGAGGTAGAATTCCATTCTTTGTGGACTGTGTAGCCTCTATGCTGACTTGGAAATGTCCAGATCTATTTTTGTGATGTGCACTATGTTCTAAGGGCAGTGGGAAGAGAAGTCAAATGTCCTCCCCCGCACCATCTGATCAGCATTTTGCTCTGTGTCCTCTGTTTTCACATATCATAAGATCTGCTCTAGAGGCCCGACCCCACAATGGCAACATGATGTATTGTCTTAGTACACAGCCAGAGCCCAAAGGCAGTATATTATCAGGATTTTCAAAAAGTGTTATGGTTACACAGAAAGCATTGTATATTTATGTGCTTGCAAAAACGAGAAAGCAAGAAAAGAGAATATACCTCACAGAAATTTGGATCCCAAGGGAAAAAATATTTTTAAAAAACTATAGAAAAAAGGGTTATTTAGCAACAAATGAGCTAAGCACAGAGGGGGGGAAACAGCAAAAACATGCAAATAAATCAGGATCCTGAGGAGAACTCAATATGCCCTTTTCCTGCAGTAAATGAGGCATTATTATTCATTTATTTGAACTACCCTGCTAATTATCTGGTTCATGTCCCGAGTCATTTGGATTGGAAATGCTGAGAATGAATAATTTTGTATCTGATTAACATCTCAGACACCCCCCTGTGTACTCTTAGTACAGGATAGAGAGAAGAGCAAAACAGCCTGGCATGTGGTAGGTCATGGAAGAAACTGGCTGTGGTTCAAAGATCCAGAAGAAAGAGCGGCAAGCAGTGGAGAGTCACACAGACTGGCAGCCCTACTTTTTTCTGCACTGAAAGAGCTTTTGTACAGGCAATTATATCTGGCAACCATCCATGAGATGTCAACAAAAATGACCTCTAAAATAATCCACCCCTAATCAAATATATGTGTTCCAGTCCACCTTCTCAAAGCAACATATTTTAAGGCTGCAGCAGAGAAAGTGTGGCCCTTGAATCTGCATGTGACCCCACCAAGGCCATGTTATGTTTCCTCTGTCCTTGTTTTTAAATTTTTTCCCCAATGCCCCCTCACCCTGTTGCCTCATTCAGGTTATTTCATGCTGAACAATGTGCCTCAAAGAGGGGTGAAACCTGGTGAAAATGTCCCATATAACACCAAGGGAGTGGTGGGAATTTTGAGGCTCTTCTAGATCTCCAGTGTGTATGTGCAATGTGCCCCCTCAACCCCAACTGTTGTCCATCTCTGATTTAAGACTCCATGTAAAATCCCCTTCCTAAAACGTGAACACAGAAAACTATTTTCTTGGAAATGTGGTGATAAGAGACATTTCCATAAATACTACATTGTGTCTGAGCAATCTGTCTATTTTTTAAAAGTGTCACATTGTCTTCTTCCCTAAGGTGGATTCTTTTGTAGCCCAAAGCATGACATTGATCTTCTGCCATGTCAGTATCAGAAGATGGAAGAAAGGTAAGGTAGCATAAGTGAAGTGAAATAGGCTATTGTGTGAAAAATAGGGAAGGCTTCAGGGGAGAGTAAGAGAGTCTATGACCTGAAGGACTATTAACTTTACACTTTGAATAGCTGGGTTTCATTAACAACCTATAACAAAACTTTACTCCTTTATATATAAAATTGGCTGATTTTTAATATTAAAAATTAGCAATAACCTTTATCTTTGCTAAATAAAATATTTATACATGAATGTGTTAACCAGCCTAACTTTTGATACCAAATTAGAGTTCAATGTAACGACCAATTCATGCAAGGTTGAATGACAGCAGTTCCACTTGTACCCCTTGGTCCATTGCGGTATCCCTTGGAACAATTTCCTTCTGTAAGTTTTTGCATTTCATAATCCCATCTATGCATTGATCACACAAGCTCTTTATCTGAGATCCTCTCATACACAGATAAAGATGCTTCATGCTTGCTGAGAACATTGGTCTCTTTCAATATATCAGTCTGATCTATTTAATTGATGATGAAAACTTGGCAGGAGCATGCACTTTCTCATTACATTCCTCTCTCAGGATCAACTAATATCCAAAATGTACACTGTATTCTTCTCTGATACATATGGTCTCAACTCAGTTGCTGAAATGCTCCAAAAACATTTGACAATATTATGCAAAAGTCAGTAAACTTGGAAAGAGTACATGATGGTGAACATATGTTATTTCTAAAACATGTTTGATTTTCCTTCCCTACTACTGCCTTTAAAAAACTTGTTATAGCATTTTGCTTTTGGTAACATGTTATTGTTTGTGTGTGTGTGTGTGTTTGTTTGTTTTTTTAAAAAAACCCATATTTTGTGAATTGTCCAGTATGCTTTAGCTCTTGGGGTAGTAAAAAAATGGAATCAATGAATGGATGACTGATATCAAAAGAAAATAATGATATAGGGCACCATATCATTATTAAGAGTGCTTACTATGTTCCTGGACTATCTGCTCAGTGAGGAAGTGGTTCAAAAACAAGCAACAAAAAGGCTCTTGCATGATCAGACAAAGGAAATGGCAAAACAACAAGATAAACCCGAACATATAATTTTACTGATAATACCTCTTCAGAATGTAGGATGATAGCTTTCTTCATTATAGTGGAGAACACAAGGAATACACGAAGAATGAATCAGGGCTTTCTGAGCATACCCCACATATATCTTCAACAAAATCAGCTGGAAACTGTGTTTGGATCACAGTTTTCCAAACCTGTAGCCATACTGGCTGGTAGACTCTGAGAGTTACTGTCCAAAACAGGCCAAGTGCCAGTGAAAAAGACTAGAGCAGTGGTTCTCAACCTGTGGGTCCCCAGATGTTTTGGCCTTCAACTCCCAGAAACTATAACAGCTGGTAAACTAGCTGGAATTTCTGGGAGTTGTAGGCCAAAACACCTGGGGATCCACCGGTTGAGAAGCTCTGGACTAGAGGCTATATTGGTGGAGAAGGAGAGCTTGTCTTCTTTCATTATAACAGTAGAATGATAAAACACCAAGAAAAACAGGCATTTACTACACACACATATCTTTCTTTCTTTTTTACTTAAAAAAATAACAAACTTATTAAGAACACTGACCAGAAAGTTATTAAAAGCTTCATAGCAAAATATTTAGCCAACTCTGTTACAATATATAGGCTTGAGATTCTAACAAGTTAACACTATGCCTCAATTCACTGGGCAAGTAATGCTTTTGTTACAGAAACAGCACATTGTTAGAATATGGAGCTGGACAATTATAGAAAAAATCTCTCTTTTGTCTTCTGCAATCAACTGAAGCACAGCATTTTGAAATAACTGGTTGTTTCGGGAGCAGCAATTATAGTAGTTCCTGAGTTATTTAGACTAAGTTGAAATATGAAACACCTGCTAAAATGACAATTTAATTTTGTGATATTATTGGCCAAACCTCATGGGCAGACTGGAGTATAACAGACCAGTCACCAAGATCAAGATTGTATTTCCCTCAGTGTAACAAAGGGAGCCTTTCTGGTAAAGCTAGTCACATCACTGATTCCTTTAGCACTAAAATTCAGCGTTAATGGTGACCCAGCTGGAGGAGATAAAATACTTGCCAGAAAAAGTGTCACTCTTTAAACAGTTCACAGTGCAGTTTATCACTGCACTGAGTGATGTTTTATTTCTAACCCCAGTTCAGGTATTCAGTAAGTGTGGACACTAAACATAAAAGAAACCCGCTAGTCCCATCCTCTCCATCATTGCTTTTGTTGGTCTCATATAGAGATGGGCTTTCTGAAGAAGAAATCCTCCTTTATCCATGAAAGTTTGAATGTGATTTTCCTGCTTCTTGGCAGAACTGGATGGCCCATGAGTTCTCTTCCAACTCAATAATTCTATGAATCATAATACGTATTTTCTGAACTCATAGATAAAGGAGGCTCCCCGCATCAGACAACCATTTCCTATGTGAAGTGGGATGGAAATGAAAGAGGAATGGGGATAGCAGACTCTCCATCCTCACACATTTATTATCCTTACCTGAACAGGATTGTTGAACATATGGTCAACAGAAGTTTCATATTTAATGCTGGCATGATTTCCAAACTGCAGCATTTGTATTTTAATTCACACCAAGCCAGGAAAGAAGTTAAGCTGTACAGAGAAACACCTGTTCTCCACACATCAGCTATTTAAATATCCTTTTTGAATTCACTGTCATCCCGTTCTTGTCAGGCAGGGTTTCATATATATCCCATATAATTAGCACTCCAACTATCTTGTGATGCCAGGAATAACACTACTCATCTTTAAAAAGACTACCTAGATGCTATATAAAGACAATACCAATTTAAGAGGCGAGTTTTGTTGCTAGCACTGGTCTTATCAATCAGATAGCCATCTTGTTTTATCACAATCTGCAACTTCCACCCATCTAGAATGGTGAATAGTCAGGATGTAGTCCAACAACATCTGGGAATCCAAGGCTGAGAATCCTGTCCTTGGGTGTCTATCTTACTGCATTCCCTTGTTATTGTGTCATTATGATGGATCAGCTTTTAGACATAACAGTGACATCAGGTTGATTATAGCAAGTTGACAAAAATGATTTTCAGTCTTTACATTTTTTTTCTTGCTCCTAAAACCTATCTAGTATGGTAACAGATTTACTAAATATTGTTCAATTAGTTTTTAAATTATCATTGTAGGTAAGATAAATAGACACAAGCTACTGGGAGTATCCTTTAATCAAACCTGGGGAAATAACTGGAGGATCTACTGCATGAATAGATGGATACTTCCTGTGGATTATGCTCATTACCTACTTTTTAGTCTGAACCTAAAGAGCCATGCAGATTCTTTCCCATGTTCAAGATAGATTTGGACTTACATTGGTTGAACAGCAACACCCAGACTACAAGGACATTTTATTTTGAAATTAATTAGTGGTTCGAAAACAGTTTTCTTTTAAAAACAGAAGAACATAGAAATGTGGATCTGCCTTTCAAAATGAAAAACAGCCCACATTTTCATTGGGTGTACTTCAAGTCTCACTCTGGACTAGGGCTAAGTTCGGCTCTTCTGCAAACCTTGCATTCATCTGCATCTTTATCTAAAATCAGCATTCTTAAAATGTTGCCAGTAATGATGGATCTGAATTTTGATACTTATTAAGTCAGCTCTTATTGTTGATTCACAGCAATGACAGATAGCATGCTTATATGGATGGAAGAAAATAGATCTGAGGCACCCAAATACATCAAGCAATGATAATCTACAGTATTGCAGTTGTAAATTAAGAAGATGTCAATTCTCAATCCACCATCCTGTTACCATCTAACACAAACATCATCTCATCGGCATTCTGCCAGTACCGTGTCTTGAACAAGCTTCTTGACATTAAACAGTTGGCAGAGGTGAAAAATAACCATTGCTAACACAAGGCAATTTTCATCCGATTTGGTTTTTCCTTTTTTAAAAAACAGACTTGTACTAGAAACAAAGCAAGAAACAGAAACAAGGAACATCTGGCTATAATCATGTCAAAATAGTCTGATTTTGTCTTTAAAAAAATACTGGCATGAAATACATAAACTACAGTCATATAATTGTTAAAACCTTGTTTCAGAGGTGCCCCGTTTTAGGTTGTTACTCAAAAACTCATCATGTTCAAAGCTCAAATTGTTATGAGATCTGGAAATCATAAGAAGCTTTTCTTTATTAGTAAAGTCCTTCCTGACTGTGGCCGATGGCACAAGGAGCCTGTCCATTGGGTCTTCTTTGTTTTCTAGTTTCATATAACCTTTACTGTTGCTACGGTCCAGTCTTGGCCAACTTGGATGTTTTCTTTGTTCGACTTGTACAGTGAGAGTAGAACGGCCCCGATCTAAATCTAGGGATTTTGAATGTGCAGACAAAAGATGCAAAGAGGTGTTAGACCCAAACTGTTTTCTGGCTGCACCAGGTGACAAAAGCTTTCCAGCACTGGGTCCAAGAGTCATAGACGATTTGAAATGATTTGATGTAGAATCTCCATATAAAGTGTTTCTTGGTATCAATCCACCAGTGGGTTTGTAGCTGTCGTTGGCATCTGTCAGTGGGACAGCTAAAGAGTCCATGGACAAATTTTTAGGTCTGCATCTAGAGCTTGCAGAATCCTCTGTAATGTTGTCTATACTTGGCTCATCAATAACACAGTTATTTAGTTTAATTACAGGTAAAGTGAAAGCATTAATGGAGGATGAAACGATGGATTTTGTTTCACATTTTAGAGAACTGCTACTTCTGTCATCCCTTGTTTTCCCAGAGTGAGGGTAAAGGCCAAAGACTGAACCAGAGCGCTCAATCAGCAAAGGTGGCAAAAGACTAGTGGTATTTTTGCTATCGCTCACAGAAATGTCATCCTCTTCAACATTGCATTCCACTTGGAAGTTGCTTGCAAAGCCTGAGAAAGGTGCAATTGTATTTGCAGCCAGCCGTGATGCACAAGAGCTTCCATTTTGCTTGACTTCACTCTCTCCCACTAAACCAGCGTAGGCACCATTCAGTAGCTTTTGTTCATTGATCCTCAGGGTATGTACATCAATGACGGTGGAATAGATGTCTCTCATGTGTATGATCTTTGTCTCTTTGTCACGGTTTTCATGGAGCATTGCATTTGCACAAATAAAGATAAAGATTCCAATGCCCATCGTGAAAGGTCCCAACATTTTCATTTTATCAGAATGTAAATGCTGTTCAAGGAAACGGATTATAATGCCACTTTCTTTTCCTATGCCTTGAGTCTCATTGAGTGACAAACTGTCTTCAGACTCTGCATAAAGATCCTTGTGAGGCCAGTATCCAAGAATGGCCATACCAATACCCAAGAAAGAAACGAGCACTCCCAGAACAAGGAAGAATCCTGATGGGGAATAAAGTCGAATTTTGCCTCGGACCACAACAACATCTGCCCGAGGTCGGCGCTTGACTGGCTTCTGCTCTTCATTAGCTGGTGATGTTGCAAGATTTAGATGCTGCTGGGATCTGGCAGAGTCTTGCCGCTTCAATGCAGCCAGTCCTGTTATGACTCCCCCAGTTGCAATCATAATTTCTCACTTCAACCTAGATTTGAAAACAAGACAGAACAAAGTTATAATAAATACACACTAGGAAACATTACTTTTCTAAAAATTGTAATTTAAGAACAACTGTATGCCCTTCATGCCCATTAAATTCTTACTTCTAATGAGAGTAAACACAATGTGTCCAATCAACATTTCTGTGATTGTTAAATGTATCTATATCCATATTTGTAGCCTGTCTCTTATTTGCTCATTTATTTATTTAACATATTTATAGAGGTCTTAAACTTCCCAAGTATTTTAAATGGTGTTGAAAAATGACACACTAGCTGAAACAGAAATGATGGTAGGCTGACTTTCCTTCATGGAACTGCATGAAGGGGAACACTGTGACAATGAGAATCACTAGTTCAGAAACAAGTTTCAGCTGATGACAATATAGATAGCAACCTCACTATGCATGTAAGGACCACAGATGTCAAATACAAGAAAAGCTCCTCACTGTATACAAGAAACAAGAAGTATGAATCCTATGAATTAGTATAATTTGATCTGCATCCTTTGATATTGCAATTATTCAGAAGTACTGTGAAATTAGTCCTTTCTTCATTGCTTACCAGGCTTACACTCTCTACGTGGGGTTGCCTTTGTAGACTGCTCGGAAGATTCAAATGGTCCAGCGCTCGGCAGCCAGGTTGCTAACAGGAGCGGCACTCAGGGAGCATACTACTCCTCTGTTGCGCCAGCTCCACTGGCTACCAGTTTGCTACCAGGCACAATTCAAAGTGCTGGCTTTAGCCTATAAAGCCCTAAACAGTTCTGGCCCTACTTACCTCTCCGAACGCATCTCCTCCTATGAACCGACTAGGACACTAAGATCATCTGGGAAGGCCCTGCTCTCGGTCCCAGCTGCATCACAGACGGGAACTAGAGACAGGGCCTTCTCAGTGGTGGCCCCTCGGCTGTGGAACACCCTGCCTGCAGATATCAGATTGGCCCCCTCCCTGCTGGCGTTCTGGAGGAAAGTGAAGACCTGGCTGTTCGAACAAGCATTTGATTAAACAGTGTAATTAAACATAGGAATATGGAATAATGGATGACGAGACTGGATTCTGATTTTACTGTTGAGGCTCTAATGATTGTTATACTGATGTTAATGATTTATGTGATAATTGTTTTTAATTGCCCTATACTTATTTTGTAATATTTTGTACTGATGTTGTTCACCGCTTTGAGTCACCTGAGGGCTGAGAAAAACTGTATAGAAATAAAGCAAGTAAGTAAATAAATAAATAAATAAATAAGAACTGAACATGATCTCAAAAACCTGGTATACTACTTCACATAAGAATTGCCTCCAAATGTGTGAAGGCAGAAAATGGATATCCAAATTCAGTAATTGCACCCCAAACTATGATTCTGTAACTACAAATTCAGCATCTGTACCCCAAACTATTATTTAATAACTGCACCCTAAGCTATGATTCATTAACTGCACCCAAACCAGGTGCTAAACATCAGTTGTCATATTGTAACCTCAGTGCCCTATAACACATGTTTCTGTAGAAAGACTGCATTGTTTTATCTAGAAACAAATGGATTCTGATTCATAAGTGTTCATGTCAAGGCTCTTTGACTTATCCATAATTTTATTGATGAGACGTCTGTCTGCCTGTCTGCCTGCCTGCCTGTCTGTCTGTCTGTGGGTGGTTGAATCTGTCTGTAGTAATTTGATGAAACAATTCTACAGCTATCAACTCTATCAGGTGCTGATTGTGCACATGTCTATTTTTAAGAAATGTCAGAAAACTCTGTGAAGTGCCTATTCTTCTCATCTCCTGTGATGTTTTCCATAACTGCTGATAACTTTATTATGATTTAAAAACTGACTTATGATAGAAGGAAATCATTTTCTTTCATAATAAATTTGCCATTTCTCTGCTTTTTGCCTATAAAAAAGTTTAGGATAAAAAAATCAAAAACAGAAAAACAGTTTTTTTCCAACATGAACAAAATAGATCTTTGTAGGCAATAATTAATAATTGAGTGTAAACTAAGATCTGACTTAAAATTCTGCAGCCCTCATTCAAGTAGATAAGAGATATGGATGGCCATCTAGACATGTACACATTCATACATACAGGTTTGAGACAACAACTTAGATTTGCATGCATTATACCTCTAGAATCTTGCTTCATGCACAGTTGCACTAGCTGGAGCAGAACATTTGACTGTAAGTGGCCATCACAGGGCACTTTCAGCAAAGTGTCTTAGGGTGATAGTGGATTCTTTCTTTCAAAACAGTGCTTTGTTTCTTACACACACAACTACCACAGAGAGTGACTTTTACAAGGGGCAAACTCAAGTTGCATTTCTGGCAACCTCCTTCCCTCATGGTAATAATAATAATAATAATAATAATAATAATAATAATAATAATAATAATAATAATGGCATTTGTAAACAATAAACATTGAAAAAATCACAATCTGTCAACTGCAAAATGCCACCTTACTTGGATCTGTGCACATCATTCGAAAATACATCACACAGTCCTAGACATTTGGGAAGTGTTCGACTTGTGATTTTGTGATATGAAATCCAGAGTATATATCTTGTTTGCTGTGACATACTGTGTTTTTGTGTCAATAAAATAATAATAATAATAATAATAATAATAATAATAATAATATAATTTTATTTCTTACCCACCTCTCCCTGCAGCTCGAGGTGGGTTACAACACAATTTAAAAACATCAACATTGAAAAAAATTCAACAAATATACATATTTCTATAAAAGATCGGTATTAAAACTGCATTTCTATAAAATACATATTAAAGTACACAAAACAGACACTAAACAAAAGACATGAGTTTAAAAACTGTCTGGGTATGCCTGCTGGAAGAGATTACCTCCCACTTCCCTCCCTAAGTACATACAGATTTCAAGGAATAGGATTGTGATATTAGTACAGAATTTCACTGTATTTAACAGTAATATTTTTGCATTCTTTTTCCACAGATACAAAGTGGCAATGAAAAGCAATTCAACATTTGCATTTGAAGTAAATGAGCAATTTGTGAAACTGATTAGTAATTAAAATGGTACTATCATACTTGGCATACTGAGTTTGCTTCCATCAGCAATAGCATTTCTGGAGCAAATTCTAACATTAGTGTCAGGGGAAAAGGCATGTTAACCATGTTACCTTCTTTAGGTAAACATTCCTGCCATCTCACCCACTGCTCTGCAAGGTCCTATATCTCACAAGAGGAGTCGGGTGTTTCAAGGTCAGGGGTGGGGAAAGTGCAGCCTGTGGATGGCAGCTTCCAAGGCTGTTTCTGTGGTCTCCAAGATCCCCACACCTGCATCCCTATGCTAGACCCCTATTTTTCATTATATCTTTTCTGAATTCGGGCCTGAAGTGGATTGGTATTAAAAACATTAATGAAAGGAATTGTACACTGGCTGGGGAACAGTGCAGTTATAGGGTTAAAAGGATTCTTCTTTCCTTAAGAATAGTTGAAACTTCATTCCTGGGGTTTGGCAATTATAAACAACACAGAACCCAGAGGAAAACCAGACACCTGTGATGGGTGATTTCAGTTCTTACTTTCCTGGCTTTACTGTTGTAACTGTATTTGACATTTGTTGTCTCTGAGGACTTTATCATACAAATCAGGCAAACCAGGATTCCCGAATCAAACCACAAATAATATCTTCCTCTTATCTAATATGCAGTAGTGGTTTCTGTCCTTTTGAGGGTGGGGGGAATCAAAGCACTCGCCTATCATTTTATTTTTAAGAGGCAACTGTGCAAAAGTTGCAAAGACGTATCTAGTAATTTACTCTTCATCTACAGCAAGGAACAGAGCCAGATTAGTAACTCAAAGCCATTCAAAAAGGAACATTTGCTAATTAGATGTCAGAAGCCAAAAGTTAGAAGCTTCCTGAAAAGAATAAGAAGGAATCATCTAATTAAAAGGACAGTTAGAAGGAGAAGCTAAAATGCCTTGATTACAGTGGCATCACAACTACATTTAGAAGAGAAGTTGGACCATCTCGTCTGAAACACAAGAACTATAGTCTCCTAATTAGAATGGACAGGTAATTTGGGGGAGTCTGCATTCTGTAATCCATAAAATGTAACACTTCTGGCATCTACACCTAAAATGCAGTATAAAAAGAGACATGATTGATAGGAGTGCCATTAGTTGACAGTGATGGTGGATGCATCTATGCTGTAGAATTAATTCAACTTGATTATGTGCCATGGCTCAATGCTATGAAACCTTGGGAGTCCACGAACACTCTTTGGCAGAGAAGACGGCAAACCATGTAAAATTGCAAGATCTTTTAGCCTTTTCTTCCAAAGAGTGCTGGTGCCTCACTAAATTACTGCTTCCAGGATTCTATAGCATTAAGCCATGGCAGCTAAAGTGGGGTCAAACTGCATTCATTCTACAGTGCAGATGCAACTGATGTCTACATTTGCTGCAAAAGCTAAAGAACCACTTGATCCAGTTTTGGATGAAATGTGTAACGAGAGAGCAACTGTACCCTAAATCCAAATACAGTCATTTAGAACTACAGAGGAATTTTAGTCATAAAATGTCATGAGTAAATTTTGGTGGGGGGTTGACCTGGTAAATTCCGTTAAAGTGATGCTTTCATGTTTTATACTGAAATATAAAAATAGAAACAATCCAGTTCATAAAAGATGATAGTTTTATAGTCTTAAGCCCATTCCTTAACTTAGACAACTTTTATAAAACTTACTTCTTCTTGACTTTCATAAATACAAAAATATAGGCCAGCCTCTTATATTCTTCTCCTGCACGCACACTATAAAATATACTGGGAGACACCCACACCCCCACATTAAAGAGTGTTTGTGTGATTATAAAAAGGAAAGGTTTCTATGAAGTGACTAGTCTGTTGCTCCTCATATACTTGCCAGAAGCAGCTATTCCCGACTGGAGCAAGTACCACGGATGCTTAGCAACAAGAAAGCTCCAACACCGAGCCTACAGACCTCTCAGTAGGAGTAGTAGTGCTGCAAGTTGCCATGACAGCCGTAGCATAAGAATGAGTACACTGCTGCACCGCCAGCCATGTAGCAATGCACAGAATCAACACTTTGTATATTTGTTGCATATTTACTGTGAAACCAAAAATAGAGCTAAAACAAGGCTGCCACAAAGATGCCCAGCACTCAATGTATTAGGGTACTTCCACTGTTACATAGCATCACAGTAAAGTGGGGTAGTACAATGTGTGGAGGAGAGGTGTGTTCTTGAACACTCAGGATATGTTATAGATAATATCCATACCCATGGATTCTGTATCCATGGATTCAGGCAGCCATGGCTTAAATTAATTCAATAAAGTTCAACAAACCGGGCTTGTTTTTGCCATTTTATATAAGGGGCACCCTTTTCCTATGCCATTGTATATAATGGGATTTCAGCATCCACTGGGGGGGGGGGGGGAGGAGCAAGTACCCTGGGCCCACTGTACATATCTCAGAGCCGCATGGAGACTGCAGCTCTGTAGTAACTTAGCTTAAACCCTTCTGTCCTCAAATGTTAGAGATAATTTTACATGAAATCAGAACGCCTGTGTTTTTTATCTTCCACCAAGGGTTAGAAACACAGGACAGTACGGTATCAAAAGCAACTGCCAATGAGATGGTGTACAGCAAGGAAAATTTGGAATGGAATGATGCTGTGTTGCAAATGACAACCTTCTTCACGCCTTCTCTAGTAATGTTTATCTATGTTCCTGTTGCTTACTGTTTCCTGTATGTTCTGGTATGCAGCTTCCTTTACTCTACGGTTCCTGAGAAGTTACAAAAGGAGCTGGAGACCACATGATCACATACAGACAGACTACTTCAGACAGACAGACTTCAGACCTCAGGTCACACACTTGCTTGCTGTTTTTGCTGTAAGAGTTGCCCTGGCTAGATGGCACAGAGAATTATCTCCAACATATCTGAAACTGGACTGATAAGTTCTTGTACCTGTGTATGCTGAATACATGAAGGTTTTGAGTAAACAAATATGTTATTTTTCTCAAAGTCTACTTTATTTTTTTCTCTTGATATAAAACAAGTTGATATAAAACAAGTTGTTTCATGGGAAAGTGTACATTTTTGGGCACTGAAAAACACTTCTGAAGCACTGCTGTTTTTATGCACTGGCAAAATTTCTGTCTTCTTAACAGAAAACAGGTTATTCAGTCTAACAACTGAAATCATTGCCTAGCATAATTATATTTGGTTGAATACCACAAGAGAAGTTTCTACTCTAAAGAGTTTTTGGCACTTCTCTAAAAGGTCATGCTTTTCTTAAAAAGTTATGATCTCCAAATGGTGTTCTCAAAAAAGTTATGAATGCCATTTTCCAAAATGCTGTACTATATCGTGTTATGCAATGTTACCAAAGGAAAGAAGGAAGAAAAGAAGAGAGAAGGGGTGCTATTTTCAGGTGGAGAGACATAACCTTTGTGTTGTCTAGTTACACTATCCTCACTCCTATTTTATTATTATTATTATTATTATTATTATTATTAAATTATTATTATTATTATTATTATTATTATTATTATTAAACTTTATTTGTACCGTGCTAGCATCTCCCAGAGGATTCGATGCGGCTTACAACAGGCCGAGGCCACAACAATACAACATAACAATACAATCAAGCAAATCAAACAATTAAAACAAATTAAAGCAAGAATAAACAACAAGCACAGTGCATTAAAACACAGTAAAACTGGGCCGGGCCAAAAGGTGGGTACAAGGATTAAAAGTGCTGATTTGACAGGAGGTGTATAAAGGGTTTCTAGGGCAAGTGCGATGTGCAATGTGCAGCAATCATTGGTTCTGGTAAAGTGCTTGTGGGACTCGGTAGTGGAGAATTCCTAATCTGGGAAGGCGCATCGGAAAAGCCAGGTTTTTAAGTTCTTTCTGAAGATAGCCAATGAAGGGGCCTGTCTAAGGTCTTTGGGGAGGGTGTTCCAGAGTTGGGGGGCCACTACGGAGAAGGCCCTGTCCCGTGTCCCCACCAAGCGCACCTGCGACGCTGGTGGGATCACGAGCAGGGCCTCCCCAGATGACCGAAGAGAACGCGTGGGTTCGTAGATGAAAATGCGGTCACGCAGGTAGGCTAGTCCCAAACCGTTCAGGGCTTTGTAGGTAAGCACCTGCACCTTGAATTGGGCTCAGAATATAAACGGCAGCCAGTGGAGTTCCTTAAACAGGAGGGTTGACCTCTCTCTGTAAGGGGCCCCCGTTAGCATCCTGGCTGCTGATCGTTGGACCAATTGGAGCTTCCGAGCCATCTTCAAGGGCAGCCCCACATAGAGCACATTGCAGTAATCCAATCTGGAGGTGACCAAGGCATGGACCACTCTGGCCAGATCCACCTTCGCGAGGTACGGTCGCAGTTGGCGCACAAAAATCTCAGTTGTGCAAAAGCCCTCCCAGACGCCACCGACGCCTGAGCCTCAAGCGAGAGCGTAGAATCCAAGAGGACTCCCAAACTGCGGACCTGTGACTTCAGGGGGAGTGTAACCCCGTCCAACACAGGTTGCCACCCTATACCCCGGTCAGGTTTGCGATCGACCAGAAGGACCTCTGTCTTGTCGGGATTGATCTTCAGCTTGTTCCTCCTCATCCAGATAGACACAGCGGCCAGGCACTCATCCAGCACCCGAGAGACCTCCTTGGAGTTAGGTGGAAAGGAGTAGTAGAGCTGTGTGTCATCCGCACAGAGATGGCACCTAGCTCCAAAACTCCGGATGACCTCTCCCAGCAGTTTCATGTAGATGTTAAAAAGCATGCGAGACAGAATAGAGCCTTGCGGGACCCCACAGGTCAAAGGCCAGGGGCCCGAGCAGGTGTCTCCCAGCTTCACCATCTGGGATCGACCCTCCAGGAAGGAATGGAGCCACGACAGAACCGTGCCCCCGAGACCCATTCCAGAGAGACGACCCAGAAGGATACCATGATCGATGGTATCGAAAGCCGCTGAGATGTCCAAGAGGACCAACAGAGTCACACTCCCCCTGTCCAGCTCTCTACGGAGGTCATCCACCAAGACGACCAAGGCTGTCTCGGTGCCATGACCAGGCCTGAAACCAGACTGTGACTGATCTAGGTAGTTGGTGTCATCTAAAAAGCCCTGGAGCTGGGAGGCCACCACCCGCTCCAGAACCTTACCCAGAAAAGGGAGGTTGGAGATCGGTCTGAAGTTGTTCAGCACTGTGGAGTCAAGGGAAGCCTTTTTAAGGAGTGGACGAACCACAGCTTGTTTCAGGCCCGATGGAAAAAACCCCTGCTCCAATGATGCATTGATAATCGACCCAAACCAGTCAACCAACCCCTCCCTGGCTGATTTGATTAGCCAAGACGGGCAAGGGTCTAGCGCCGAAGTGGTTGCCCTCACAGCCCCAAGGACCTCCTCCACAGTCTCAGGAGGAACAAGCTTAAAAGAATCCCACAAAATTGGACAAGAAGATGACTCAATCACCTCCCCTTGCACTGCGATGAAATTGGAGTTGAGCTCAAGGTGTATCTGAGCGACTTTGTCTGCAAAGTGGTGTGCGAAATCGCGACACCGAGTTTCCGGGTCGTCAAAAACCTCCTCCACCACAGGTGGCTGAAGGAGTTCCCCAACGACCCGGAACAACTCCGATGATCTATTTGCTGCAGACGCTATACGGGTAGTCGTATAGGACTCCTTGGCTACCCGTATAGCCATGGTATACACCCTAAGAGAGGCTGTAGTCCGTGCTCAATCAGACACGCCCCGAGATTTCCTCCAAGTGCGCTCTAGCCCCCTCCTTGCATGCTTCATCCCAGCCAGCTCCCTGGTGAACCAGGGAGACGGTTTGTCGTGACGCAGCGTGATGGGGCGTTCGGGAGCGATCGTATCTATCGCCCTGGTCATTTCCCTATTGTAGAGATCGACCAAGGTGTCGACAGGATCGCCAGGCTCCATGGCAGGAAAAACCCCAAGATTCCTCAGGAGTCCCTCCGGATCCATCAGTCTCCTGGGGCGGACCATCTTAATTTGTCCTCCACCCCTGCAGAGGTTTAGGGTCGCAAAAAGTCTAGCTCAGTCAGGGAAACTACTGGGTCGTGGGATGGGCGGTACACCAGCAGAAACCCCACGTTATCACGGTTCCCCACCCTCAGGTGAACACACTCAAACCCAGATGCCTGCGGAACAGCGCATCTGACCACGGCGATGGAAAGCCGAAAGACAATTGCGACCCCTTCTCCCCGCCCACCCCAGCCTGGCTTGCTGATGCACTCCGAAGCCCGGTGGGCAGAGCTGAGTGAGATTTACTCCCCCCAGCTCGTCCAACCAGGTCTCGGTAATGCAAGCCAGATCCGCTCCCCCACCCATCCAGGATCAAGTCCTGAATGGCAGCGGTCTTACCATTGACGGATCTGGCATTAATCAGCAAGACCTTAAGGCTGAGAGGACTGCCATGGGGCCTACCATTTCCTACCTTCTCCAGGGTCGCAAATACTCTGTTGCGCTTCTCCCTGGAGCGTCGGTGAACTGCAAGTCTCCTCCCCCACACGACCTGAATAGCGCCCTCCTCCTCCAGTCCCCCCTCCCCCCCTATGTGGATGGAATCTGTGGCTAGTCAACTTTCAGAAGAACTAAGGCTAGGGTGTAATCTCTCTTGAGTTTCAGGCAGGGATGCTTCCGATGTTAAACTAAAAAGAGAGCCATCGAGGGAGCTGGGTGGACTAAACAAGGGAAGTGTTCTTGGGTGGGAAAGTGTGGCTGATTGTGATTGTGTGGGGCCGACTGGGACAGAAGGGGTTTCAAATTGGTAGAGACCAGGAGGGGGGGCCCTAACCGAGGAACTGTCTGCGGATTTTTCACAGGGACCTGATGGAACAGGGTGAGAAGGTACCACTGTGTCGATTAGGGGGTGAATATGATGGTCCACAACGACCCTTCTTATGGTGATGCCCCATTTCTTTAGGCAGGATCGCATTGCCAGTAACTCGCCAAGCCATAAATTGTCTTCCGGTGTAATTAAGAGACGAGTGGAGCGGTCAGGTGATTGGTAATCCCTCCGCAACCACGTTATGGCTTTCAACCTTATTTCGATAGAATCTGGGCCAAAGAATCGCAAACCGCCCTCCTAGAGGTCCATCTGCCTCTATTGATCATAAGGTCAGCAATGTCCACCTCTGCTCTGCTATACTATGCCTGAAGACAGACATATCAAAAACTACAGCTACATGCTACTGTTCTCATGTATTTGCCATTATCTTGCCATAGCCACCTTATTGTCCACAGTAGAAGGAGAATGCTGGGAAGTAGTGTTTTTTATCTCATGCATCAGGGATGTTCTTTTGGGCATTGTATCCATTATATTTTCTCACCCCAAAATACTGTTTTTTATGACAGAACTGAAAAAAGCAGTGATGATTGTGACTTCTACAATACCACCTTAAATCCCATTCTGGGAGAAAGGCTGGAGGTACAATAACTTTGTCTGATAACTTTAAGTCATTATAACATCACCCTTGCAAAAAATTTAGGAGCATACGTAGGAACTACAAAAAAAGCCACCATGATACAGTAGTTTGAATGTTGGAGTAGGATAGTGTTCAAGTATTCATTGATCTTGGGCAAATCACATTCTCTCAGGCCCCATATACACTGCCATATAAAATCCACATTATTTGCTTTGAACAGGATTATATGAGTCTACATTGCCATATAATCCAGTTCAAAGCAGAAAATTTGGATTTTATATGAGAGTGTAGAAGGGGCCTGAGGCACATGATGACTGATGATGATGATATTTCTTTATACTTTGCCTTATCTCCCCAAAGGGGACTCAAAGCGTCTTGACATAAAAGCATTAGTATACAATTTAAAATATACAAATATACAAACATTAAAACAGAATTAAATACAAATAGCACTAAAAAAAATGCAGTTAAAATCCATCAAAACATATTCATAGTTAAAAACCACAGCAGAAGCATTGACTGGGTGTTTGGCTGTTGAGAACTTGACCATGTGATCTTAAGACACTTATGAGGACTGAACTGATCCACTTATTGCTCTCTAATACAGGATGTTTCATAAGGAAGTGCTAGCCAACAAGATAAGAGAACAGTTGTAAACTCCAACCGTTTTTTCAGGTACCACTTTCTTCCCTCTTTCAAATGGCTCTCCACAGCCAGCTTGTGTTTTGCCTCAAAGTGGTTGACTCAAGTAGCTTTCTTCTGAACCACACTATGGATCAAAGAATAAGAGATCTCAAATGCTTTGTCTACATCACCCCCAAGTGCCAGCTGCGCCGGATTCACTCCATTTGCTTCAGAACCATTTGTAATACACTGTATTGAAAGTGCATCGCTGTCCATAACCCACATTCAAATCAGCACTATTTTTAGTGGTTTATTCAGGAATAAGCAGTTTGCTCATGAGTAAGCAAGTGGAGGATCACCCTTCCCTGTCTTGCTTAGGCCACCTTCCAGCTCCTGCCGAGCATGCAGACATGCTCCTCTCCAAAATTAAGTTATTAATTAATTAAATGAGAGGCAGTGCTAAAGAGTCAATGAATTTTACATTCCCAGCTGCTTCTTCACCAAAGCCTAATTCTTTTTTATATAACTACTTTTGGCTCTTTTAGTCCATTAAGAGTTGATGAATTATAATATTTAGGTCATAAGAGTCAAACCATTCATTCAAGAGTAAGAAATACATTGTATTGTCGAAGGCTTTCATGGCTGGAATCACTAGGTTCTTGTAGGTTTTTTCGGGCTATAGGGCCATGTTCTAGAGGCATTTCTCCTGACGTTTCGCCTGCATCTATGGCAAGCATCCTCAGAGGTAGTGAGGTCTGTTGGAAATAGGAAAATGGGTTTATATATCTGTGGAATGGCTGGGGTGGGGCAAAGAGCTCCCTGCTGAAGCTAGGTGTGAATGTTTCAGCTGACCACCTTCATTAGCATTTGAAGGCCTGCCTGAGCCTGGGAAAATCCCCTGTTGAGAGGTGTTAAGATGTGCCTGGTTGTTTCCTCTCTGCTGTTTTGCTGTTGTAATTTTAGAATTTTTTAATACTGGTAGCCAGATTTTGTTTATTTTCATGGTTTCCTCCTTTCTGTTGAAATTGTCCACATGCTTGTGGATTTCAGTGGCTTCTCTGTGTAGTCTGACATGGTGGTTGTTGGAGTGGTCCAGCATTTCTGTGTTCTCAAATAATATGCTGTGTCCAGGCTGGTTCATCAGGTGTTCTGCTATGGCTGACTTCTCTGGTTGAAGTAGTCTGCAGTGCCTTTCATGTTCCTTGATTCGTGTTTGGGCGCTGTGTTTGGTGGTTCCTATGTAGACTTGTCCACAGCTGCATGGTATACGGTAGACTCCTGCAGAGGTGAGAGGATCCCTCTTGTCCTTTGCTGAACGTAGCATTTGTTGGATTTTCTTGGTGGGTTTGTAGATTGTTTGTATGTTGTGTTTCCTCATCAGCTTCCCTATGCGGTCATGGGTCCCTTGATGTATGGCAGGAACACTTTTCCTCTGGGTGGATCTTCATCTTTATTCTCGTGGCTTGTTCTTGGTCTTGCAGCTCTTCTGATGTCTGAGGTGGAATATCCATTGGCCTGGAGAGCCCAGTTGAGGTGGTTCAGTTCATCTTGGAGGAGGTGGGGTTTGCAGATTCTTTTTGCACGGTCTGCCAAGGCTTTAATGGTGCTTCTTTTTTGACTTGGGTGATGGTTGGAGTTTTGATGTAGATATCTATCTGTGTGTGTGGGTTTTCTGTAGACGGTGTGACCCAATTGTTGATCTGGTTTGCGGATGACTAGGACATCTAGAAAAGGCAGTCTTCCTTCATTTTCTTTTTCCATTGTGAATTGGATTTTTGGGTGGATGCTGTTAAGATGGTCCAGGAACCTGTTGAGTTCTTCTTCTCCATGGCTCCAAATGGTGAAGGTGTCATCCACATATCTGAACCATATCGTGGGCTTTTTGGTTGCTGTCTCCAGGGCTTGTTTTTCAAAGTGTTCCATGTAGAAGTTAGCTATGACTGGGCTGAGAGGGCTCCCCATAGCTACTCCATCTTTCTGTTCGTAGAATTCATTGTCCCACTGAAAGTAACTGGTGGTGAGGCAATGGTGAAACAGCACCGTGATGTCTTCTGGGAACCTCTGGTTGATGAGTGCCATGGTGTCTGCTACCGGGACCATGGTAAATAGAGATACCACATCGAAGCTGATCAGTTTGTCATTGGTATTTAGCTTGAGATTGCTGATTTTTTCTATGAAGTGGGCTGAGTCCTTGATGTAGTGTGTAGTGAGCCCAATATGGCTTTGTAACTGTGCAGCAAGAAATTTTGCTAGGTCGTATGTGGGGGATCCAATGGCACTCATGATGGGTCTGAGTGGGGTGGAGTCCTTATGGGTTTCTGGGAGCCCTATAGCCCGAAAAAACCTACAAGAACCTAAGAAATACATTTGTTCAGAGCTTTTGAAATGAGTGTTCACAGTAACTGGTCTTCCTACCCAGTCCTCAAACTAATAAAAGACCCATGTTACTGAAACCAGACATTTATTTGTTTCTACAAAATATGTAGTGCTCCACTAAGTTATCAAAACACTTGAAGTCCATCATGGACCATAAGTAAAGGCCAAAGCAAGAGAAAAGATAAATGCATACCATAAAAGTATAATTTCAGGAAGGTGACTAAAATGATCAAGGGTCTGGAGAACAATCCCTATGAGGAGCACCTTAAAGAGCTGGGCATGTTTAGCCTGCAGAAGAGAAGGCTGAGAGGAGACATGATTGCCATGTATAAATATGTGACGGGAAGTCATAGGGAAGAGGGAACATGCTTGTTTTCTTCTGCCCTGGAAACTAGGACGCGGAACAATGGCTTCAAACTACAGTAAAGGAGATTCCACCCGAACATTAAGAACTTCCTAACTGTGAGAGCTGTTCAGCAGTGGAACTCTCCGCCCTGGACTGTGATGGAGGCTTCTTCTTTGGAGGCTTTTAAACAGAGGCTGGATGGCCATCTGTTGGGGGTGCGTTGAATGCAATTTTCCTGCTTCTTGGTAGGGGGATGGACTGGATGGCCCATGAGGTCTCTTCCAACTCAGTGATTATATGATTCTAAAGTTTCCTCTAGTTTACCTAAACACTTCTTGACTTCAGTCCAGTCGCAATTAAAGTTTCACTGAATTGGCTGTTGCACTGTAACCCAGCACAGATGGAAATGTAACTGATTCTACATACAAAGGGATGAGGAAAATGTAGCCATGGACCACATTTGGGTCCAAAGTTATTTTTGTACCCTCCAGCTCCTATGTTTTTCCTCCAACATGCTCCCGGTGCTTCCTAGATGATATGAAGGCAATCTGATTTAATGAGTTTAAATAAAATCTAGCTGGGACTAGAGACTGGATTTAGGCCACAGTCTCCAAGACACATCTGTCCAAGCATCCAGTGCCAGTAAAATTCAATTCCACAAACATATGAATGTTTTATAATTACAAAGAACTGCTGTCACACAGTAACTAGTCACGCAGTTCTTTGAGTATGTTGTTCTGAGAATTGAGTTCCACTAAAATACTGACTGTCACATTGACAAGATCTTTTTCTGCCAATGAACACACAGAAGTACCTATTATGGTAAATGCAGAAAACCAAGCAGCTGTCAAGTGGATGGAAAATTCATACAACTGTTTCTTGCTCTCTCAAGCTTAAAAGTAGGGATATAGGGGGTGAGTGGAACAATAAAATAATGGATGACATTTCTCAACTTCAACTTCATTCTGATGAAGCTTTTAGTGCTGGCATTGGCATTTAATTTAAAATTAGATGGCAATTTAACATTAATGTCCTAGTTAACATTTCCCCTTTCCAATGTCAATAGAATTGAATTAGGTTTTTTACCTTATTAATGATTAATAACTACATGCATTAACCCCTTTCTGCAATTTTTTTTCTCTGTTCTTGATTTTCCTACTCCCTTGCAGTAACTATGAACATTATTCATTCAATCAAAGCCTCTCTTCAGTTACATCTGTAGCTTTCATCACATCTTGTCACTTATAAAATGCTGATTTAAAAAAATATCCAACCATTTTCTGCAAATGAGAGGGATAAAAATAAAGGAACACAATTTCATAAGAAATACATGCTCTGCTGTGGGTTCCCCTAAGCTTAAATCACAACACTTATCTCTATTTTTGGACATAATCTTTAGTTTTCAACCCAGATTTTCACATCCCAATCTGTCCAGGAGTTTGCATTTGCCTCTAAACATCAGAAGAAATCATTGTGTGCAGTAGTAGTAGAGGAACCATTTCCCAGAGTTAAAATTCCCTTGTCATCAATTATGCTTTTATAGAAGATTTACAACAAAACAACATTTGCCTTTGTCACAGAAGAAGCACCTGAAAAGTTGGTATAGTGGGATAAAAGTGGATTCTTTTGGTTTGGTTTGGTTTTTTGCCAAGAAGAAAATTGCAATGAGATGAAATTTTTATTCTTATTTCAAAATGGAAACTGATAACACACTTCAAAACTCAAGAGCTGTATTTTCGGCAAATCGGCAGGGAAGAAGAGACAAGACGAAAAGCAGTAGAATAATACAAAGGCATAAAGGGCAATGATAATGAGTTTTCCTATGAAGAAGTCGTGCCAGAGGACATAAAGTTCATATTATTAACTTTCTCGGTATATTGTTAAAAACTAAAAAAGAACTGGTTCAATCACAGACTATAACTTGGCAATAATAATACTCGTGTTCTCTCCATTTTTCTGCTATTTAACCTGCCTCCGAGATTTTCCATAACTGCAGCAGTATAGAAATAAACACACAAATTGTTAGGTTTTGTGTAGTTGCCTGATTTCATCTTCAAAGAAGGCAAGAAGACAGGTGCAAGCTATAAACAGCTATTCAAGAAGACTTAACGGCTTCTACACAGACAGGTGTTGCAATATAGATGGGAAACAGAAGGAGCCAAAATGCAAGCACATCAGGTCTGCTGGGGGTATTTTTACCAGAACAGCCACTGAAGATGGAGCAAAGAAAGAGTGCAGCCTTTGAGACTCTGTCCCATTATTGCTGGTGGGGTTTTCACTCATGAGAATTAACATATTACTAAAGAAGAATGATCTTTCCAACAGGGCTTCAGTCTTTCTCATTTTGTAGGCGTCTTACAGATACCAGATAAGTTCTTTTGTTTTTTATGTTGTTTTGGGGGGGATTTAGGGGAGGGGGTTGGTGTTCTCATAGCTTTCCAGGCTAATTCAAACCATGGGAATATTGTCTGGACTGCAGTCCAGACACTGGAAGTAGTGGGTTTATTCTGCACCTTCCAAAAAGGGGCGGAATAAGCCCACTATCAAATTAATTTGCCACAAACCAGGGTTTTTCTGGTTTGTGGCAGATTAATTCGGGTTTCTCTGGAATGTCATATTTATTGCAGAAACTCCCACAATAAAGTGACTGTCTGAATGTGCCCTGAAAGAACATGAGTTGCCCACTGAATTTCATTACTGAGCACAGATTCAAATTCTGGTCTTCAGAGTTGTAGTCTAATGTTGAAACCACTATCACACTGACTCCGTGATTATACCTTTCATTCAATGCTAGCTCTTCTAATAAGGACACCTGGAGGACATATTGCTTTGAAAATTGAAATATAAATTGAGATAAAGAACAAGAGGTGGAAATAACAAGAGTGCAATGTAGGACAAGAAGGGTCATGACCTCTGGGCTGCCAGTTAGTGGGGTCCACTGGGAAGAGATAGAATTTCTCCTCCATACCCTTCAACATTTCATAAAAGAAACCCCAGACACATATGGCCAAGCAGCATCAGAGTGTGGTCAAAATGGCAAAAGTTAATAAAGAGGAAGAGTACTCATGCTAGGAGAGGATGCAGTGCTTTTGCCTGAGCCCACTGGGAAGGGCAAGAGTCTTCTCTCTTTGGTGTTGATAGGGAGTTCTATAGCTACTATGGGCAGGAAAAAAGTAAAATAAATGAGTTCTAGAGTCAAATCAAGCCAAAGCTTTCCCCAAGAAGCTAAGCTGATTAAACTGAGAGACTGTTGTCCCTTGGTTATCATGAGAAGACATGCCTCATTACAGAAGACAATGCCTTGTAAGGTAGATGGCAGCAGGAACGGTGAATGGGCCTGAGTATGCAAGACATGAGCTAGCCTGTTGATGATATGGTGACTTGGAGGTTTGTCATTCTTAGGGTTGCTAAATGTTGAAGTTGACTTAATGGCAATTAACAAGTGAAGGAAAACATGTTCATAGAATGAATTTTAGAAGCAACTTTCAAGTGGTCTATTATAAGTGCAAAATATTTTTCCTTGTGTAAGAAAAATGAAATATACAATTTCCTTCCAGTGATGGTATAGGGTGACATGAAGCACATCATGACCTACTGAAAACAAATTGATAGTTTTTCTGTGATAATCTGCTGAGAAGACAAAAGAAATGAAAAAGAATATACTTTTGCCCATATCAATCCAGAATAACCTGAATGTTTGTCATGCAAGTAAACTTCATTAAACCCTGTCAGCTCACACTTCCCTAGCAAAAGTGCTATTATTAGATGTGGGGTAAGATGAAGGAGTAGATAGATACTTTTCTATGTCATTGACAGTGTTTACAAACCACTGCTTTTCTCTTTAGGTGTGACTAGAAAACATTATATGCCTGATTCTGGGAGCCTCATTGAGACCAAAAATCCTAGAAGTGCATCCTTACTACAATTAGAGCAGTTTGATACTGCTTTAACTTTCATGACCGTATGCTACAGAATCCTAAGATTTGTAGTTGATGGATTTAACTGGATGCTACACGGGAATTCTCTGATGAAGAGTTCCAATGCCTTAGCCAGAGGGGGAAATGCTCTAGCAGAGAATTTTAAATATCTTATTGAACTACAAATCCCAGAATTCTACAACAGTTAAAGTGCTGTAACTGAAGTATAGGTGGAGTCTAGGATCTCGAAAAGTGACTGAATGCTCATTCCATATTCCAAGAGATGTGGTGTCTGATTCCCCTTCCAAAATGGTATCTAGGATGTCAGGGTATTTTTCATTTTCTTATGCTCTATTGTGTGTGTGTGTGTGTGTGTATGTAAAGGACTGCTTCGGCTCAATATTTAATTCCTAAAAAGATCAGTTGCAGAACCAAACCAGAAGGCAAGTCAGCTATTCAAAATACATGAATACAGACCATGGAGCAAAACAAATGTTCTGTTTTCATTAAAATTCCATATATGGGTATTATGGTGTGGCCACACACATATACACAATTGTCCAAAAACTTCTGGATAAAAATGTAACAAATAGGAAATATTCATAATATCTCAGGATTCTTTTTCCACATTGAAAAAAACTAACACTGAAGAAATTGAAGCAGAAGATCACTAATAGTTGGCTGCAAACACCATGGGCCAGATATATATTTACGTATCTCACATCATGATGATTCTGTGCTGTTTGAAAAGAGATGCTCCCTGGCTGTATCAGATTTATCCGGTAGGTGTAGATGTGGTCTTAAATGACTACTTTTCTGGAGACTGACAGTAAGTGAATTCTCTTATGTCGTCTTTCACCTTGCTTTACTTTATTTCACAAGTGTTTTAAAGCGCTGGGGACATTATCTGCTAGGCCTCACTACAAAAGCAGATATATTCTGGCAGAAAGTAGTATTCTATAAATGCCTCAATAAATGACAGGTGCTGCCCGAAGGAATTTCAGTCTAATACATTCTGTTTGATCACAGATGCTTACAAAGTTTCTGTGTAAGAATTGTTGGTTTTTTTCCCAACAGAAATGCAGTTCAATCATAATGAGAAATTTCATAGCCAACATATTTGATAAAGCAATGTTAACTTATTTTCTACATTTCTTCAAGGCATTTCTCTTCTATTGCATGTAAAATGGATAGAATTATAATATTCAAACTTCTGTCTGCTGTACCTTTGTCACTTCTCCCATTTCTTGACTGAGTTTATTATCTATCTCTGAACTGTTTTTAAGCTTTCTGAGTTCGAGATTATTAAAGAAGGTCAAGGACAAAAAGCAAAGGTAGATTTATAGCTGAACACCGAAAAAAAACAAAAATAATGACTGTAGATGATTTACATAACTTTAAAGTAGACAATTAAAGATACTGAATAGTTAAAATTTTTCCATACCTTGGCTCAGTCCTTAATGAGAATAGAGACTCAGGTCAAGAAACCAAAAGATTAGTTCACACTATGTGAACACATGGCTCACTAGAAAAGACAATACTTGGTGAGATAAAAGATAGTAAGAAAAGAGGGAGATCACATTCCAGATGGATAGACACGTACACACAATTGTCCAAAAACTTCTGGATGAAAGGTAGATTAAAAATGTAACAAATAGGAAATATTCATAATATCTCGGGATTCTTTTTCCACGTTGAAAAAAACTAACTCACTGAAGAAATTTAAGCAGAAGACCTCTAATAGTTGGCTGCAAGACACTTAACTCACGTCTGTGAACACAGCACTGAAGTATTTGCTGCAAATGCCATGGGTCAGATATACATTTACATATCTCACATCATGATGATTCTGTGCTGTTTGAGAAGGGATGTTCAGGGAAGTAGAATTCACTTACTGTCCGTCTCCAGAAAAGTAGTCATTTAAGAATCAGGAAAGCCACAGCCCTGAGTCTGCAAGAACTGAACAGGACTTTTGATGATAGGGAGATTTAGATGAAAGCAAAACCACCACCAACAATGAAGTCCAAGATACAACTGTGTTGGTGGTGGTACTGAAAGACCACCCTTTCAGGGGATCTTAAGTTTTATTTTGGACTTTTTCTATCTTGTTGGCATACTTAAGATTTTCATAGGACTGTCTTTTGGACCCACCAAAAGGGTCCAAAAGACACTTAGTGGTAGCGGGGCTCTTCCTAGCTGTGGAATTCCAGGCATTTAGGATGACTCCATTCTGCTCTTTCCTTTGGTCTTTTGGTTTACCCAGGCCTTTTATTTCTCATTGGCCATTGCAGAAAGTCTTCAACTGAGGTCATCTAGCAATCACACAATTTTCATTGAGCTTTCTCAGGCAAGGGATACAGTGAATACCTTACACCAAAAGAAAATGGGGCAGAAGCAAAACTTGGGCAGGGTGACTAATGAAACTATATATAATAATAACGAGCAAATGTAGCAACTGACAATCCGAATCTAAATAGTGACTATTGAAGGTGAAGCTGCTGGTTTTATATCTGACTTGATTAAACAAATTCTGGCATCTTCCATATCTAAAGGCTAATTTGTTGTTGTTGTTGTTGTTGTTGTTGTTGTTGTTGTTGTTGTTAAAAGGCATGTTATCTCATCCAGTGATGAAATGAGGATGTTTGTAAACTCTGAATGGAGAGAGAGATCAAATGCCACTTCCGTGGCTGATTTCATAAGTAAGTCCTGGTAACACAGACTTAAGATGTTCAGAAAGGGCTCCTATAGTTGCAGAAGATGCATGAGTGTAAGAATCATGAATGAGATTTCTCCCTAATGCATTTGTTCTGGTATTTGTGGCTTCTCCTTTTGATCCAGAACCAGTCTTTTTTATCTAATGTGTAATATAAGTGGAATATAGCACACCTGTGGTTTCACAATGACAGTTACAGATTTGCTATTGCAGCCATTATTCAAATTGTTGCAAAGATACTAATGAATATAATACAGTATACATTTCCAAAGAATATGAAGTGTTATAGTAAATGCATGCTGAGTAACAGCTCGCCATTAACATCAAAATCATAATGTGGCCTCTGGCTGACATAGAGCCATGCTATTTTGTGCTTGTAACAAATGAGGCATAGAAAACAACTTAATAGCTCACCAGCCATTTAAAAGACATTTTAATACAATTGCTTCACTGTGGTACCCATGCCTAATAAAGCAGTTTTGCAAGGTGTCACCTGAGTCCGAGATATATCATTTCCTTTCATTTTTACCACATAGGTTGAGGTAGCAACTCTGCTTTTTGTGAAGTACCTGAGGATGGACCTACTCTTGGCTTGAGGATGATCACCCAGTTTGCAAAGCAAGCTGAGGCAATCTATTTTACTATCTTTATTTCTTTCTGCTACATGTGTAGATCCAGTCCTCAAAATGCAATTAGAACAATTTGACACACAAAACTTAAAAATAAAAATCCAAAGTTATCTCAGAAAGTTTTTTTAAATGCTTCACTTGGGATAATGCCCTACTTTTCATGGCTGTTCTTATTTTGGGACACTCACAGAACCACAGAGATGGAGCTATGCAGAAGGCCTGATTGGAGAAAAACTTTTACCACCTCCCTCATTTATATAATTTAGAGTCTTGGACTGGGGAAGCTGTGGCCTGTATTCACTCAGTGGCCTAATTTTGATGAGTGGTATTACAGAGTGAACAAGCCATGAGTCCTGCAATCTTCGCCAACACTCCTCTGCTTGCACACATCATTAGGTATTGTTCCTGATGGACTTTTCCTATGCATAAACACTCCATAAGAAAAAAGATTCCTCACTCTTGCTGTGATAAATAAATGGAAATGAATAAAGTAACTGATAAAATGCCCTTTCTTGCTCTGAGCAGTTAATTGAGCTTGTATATTATCCTTGTGCTTCATTAAAGTAAGTCTTTATATTTCTTGGAATCAAATTTACTGAGAGATTGTCATTTCAACACGTTTCCACATCTGACATTTGATAACTAAGACACTCCCCTCCCCCCCCCCCCCCCCCGGACATGATATGTATGTACAATGGATATTTCACCCCAGTTATGCAATGCATCCCCCAGGACACATTCTTTAAAATTATTTCACTAACAAGTTAAATCTGGTCATTTAAATTTCATGTACACTTGCTAATCTTTACTGGTTTGCTTTATGTTGCTCTTATAGATTTTCATATATGTTTTCCATATAAAAAAACCTTGTGAACTATCCTGGAAATTTAATTCAAGGGTTGGGCATGGATTCCTCAGATTAACATACTTGTCTCATGTTAGCCCATAGTGGCAGAAATAGTCTTCATGCAGAATGTCCAAAACAGTATGACTGGGATGGTAAATCCTTTTTAATGATCTGTACTAATGTATTTGTATATAATGGTGGTGATAACTGCTCTTACTTTGTTGTTGCTGCTGCTTGTAGTAACAATTATAATAATGATAATAAACCTAAAGGTATCCAGCCCTGCCTGATCTTGGACACCAGCAAGATCAGGTTTGCTTACTGCTTGTAAGAAAGACTGCCAGAAAAACTCAGTTTTACAGGCATATTCAGAGAAAGGCAATGGCAAACCTTATTTGAGCACTACTCAAATTCAAGGGAATGCCATGAGTCGTCAGGCAAGTTGAAGGAACATATTTTAACTCCTCCTTGTACACTGATCTATTTGTGTATTGTTACCAAAGACCTGCAATGACCTACCCCTATGATATTGATCTGAGCTATCCTCCTGGACGGGAGGAGATTGGTGGAATATCAAAATAATAGAAGGGGGGCTACTTGAGCTAATGCACACATTTAAAAGGGTTCCTTTCCAGTGAAGTCTGTAATCAAGAGAAAGGGCAAATGATCAATGTAGGGACACACGGTGGTGGTGGTGGGGGGAACCTTTTGATCATCTTGAAAATGTCTAATAACCTTTCATCTGATCTCATATTCCGCTGTGTGAAGAGTGCTACAAAAATGAAATATGTTTAGAATTTTAATATACTAAATGAGAATTAGCTGCAGTGCTCTTAAGTTCATTATATCCATTCAGAGTCTCTCTTCATGCAATCTCGTTTAAATACAGGAAAATTCTGTAGTAATGTCATAGGGAAATTCACCTGGTAATTAGTAAAAAAAGAAAAAAGAAATGCACTAAATGGCACATTGATAAGCAACTTTAGCAAGTGTGCAATCAGACTGCCTCTGAACCCAGTGAAACAAATTAAAAATGAGCAGCAAAAGCCTCTTAAAATAAGCATATAATAAACATGCATCTTTTTTTCAAACTCAGTAATACTCCCAGAAGCCTCCTTGATTTTGAAACAGTGAACACTTTGAAAAGGGAACTGCGATTTAGCCCCCATTGCCAGGCCACCAAGGTCCCTTCTACACTGCCATATAAACCAGATTATCAAATCCGATAATCCACATTATGTGCTTTGAACTGGATTATATGTGTCTGCATTGCCATACAATCTAGTTTAAAGCAGATAATCTGGATTTTATATGGCAGTGTAGAAGGGGTCTAAATGTCAGCATATCTGGCAGTAGCAGAAGGAATAAAAGGCTGCAAAAATGGGTGAGGAGATGCTTACATCCCATATTTCATATGGACCCCTGGGATACTGAATTGAATATGGAGACGTACTCACAGAAAGTGTGAGTGGACCATTACTGTGCTCCTTCCTCTTCTCCTTGCCATCCACTGGATACCCTGGAAATACCCCCACCCCCAACAATAAAGCTGGAAGGATTGTTAAATTAGGTGGACTTTGGCATAGTAGACAAGGAGTAATACCATGGGGAAATGGACAGAAGCATCTTCTATGAGTAGGAAATAAGATGCATTATTTAATATTTGTGTATTTCTGCTTTTGAGGGCCAAAATCACTGTTTTTTTAAAATAATAGCAAAACATGACATCCAAGTGAAACACTAAATAGTTATATAATTAGCTATCCTTATTGAATTTGATGCATTTGAGCTATCCTTATTGAATTTGATGCATGTTAGAATGACCAACAGTCATGGAGAGAAGCAAATACACTTGTCATGGGAAAAGGGAGACTACAGGATGAGGACAAATTCTCAGCTCCATGTGTCACAGCTTATCCCACTTAAGAGAGGCCTGCAAGGGAACTGAAGAGGCAGGCAGGACTGTAAGCTTCCAACCATCCTTTTCTGGAACTAATCCATTGTTTCTACTTTTGTGGAATAAACGAAAGTCAAGATGAATCTTCATAATGACAAGGTACAGATTTTGTCTGCTTCTTGGGCCAAGTGAAATGAAATACACTTATATAATTTATCCTTACGTAGACTGTGAAAAGAGACAAGAAAATTAGTGAAATTGTAAGGGAAGGGATGCTCCCTGGAGTAAGTATTTTTCTTTCCTATATTAATTGTCAACACATATGCTGAGTGATGTTTTTGAGAGGCATTCAGAAATTACTTTCTTGAATAAAACAAATCATGCTCTATATGAAATTGCACACAGAATTTCCCTTTAAACATAAGCCTTAAAAGCTTTAAATGATTTAAAGAAAATGTGGTTTGTCTGGTCTTGAAAACAGAGCTGGCATCTCTCCTGTAAGTCTGGAAGAGAATTTTGTGAAGAATGTAAATTCTACTAGGCTTCAAATGCAGCAAAGATAAACGTTCAGTGCTGGAGCCAAGTAACATCCGCTGCCTCTTGAGACTTTCACATTCTTTGTGGTATTATGAAACATGATATGTACTTGTCCAAACCATAAGAACCTAAGAGGGGCTGTGATGATCAGCATTTTGTTTCCATAATCACCAACTAGGTGTATATGTGACATGAAAACAACAGCATCCTCCCATATCTTCCCTTCCAATTGGGATTCCCAAGCATAAATACCCAGTATTATGCTTAGCAATATTTAACCATCATGACTAGCAGCCAATGGAAGTCTTACATTTATTGTTGGTCTAATCTCATTTAAAATTCATCCAAGTTGACATTCATCCCTACATCTTGAGGTAGCAAAGTCCATTAATTATGCTCTGTGTGAGGAATGGCTTGATTTTTACTTCTCATGGATCTCCCACTGTTCAGTACTATGTATGATGGTTACAGCTGACACTCTGGCACATACACTGAAACACAAGATTCCCCCACAGCAATTACTCATGAGGCAAGGTATTCCAGTGGTGACAACACATGGAATGTTCCAAGTAAGTAACAAGCTCCACCCAAGGCTCAAGGTAAATTCACTCTTTTCATCCAGTCTGTCTCATCTAAGCTCTGTACCTTCCACCTGAGGAATATGAATCATTAACCAGGTCAAAACTAGTGAGGGCTTCTCCTCCTTTCAGTGGACTTCCACCTGGTATGTTACCTGCACCACTGGCTGGAAGCAAAAGAGAGGGAGGCATGTGACTCCCCAGGTGAATCAAATATAGTGAACACATCTGCACACTTGACGGGGATGAGGGACGGGGCCTTATCTGTGGTGGCCCCTCAGCTTTGGAACTCCCTGCCTAGGGATATTAGATCAGCCCCCTCCCTCCTGACTTTTCGGAAGAGAGTAAAAACCTGGCTCTTCGAGCAAGCATTCGGAACCCCGGAATAAATAGTCAAGCTTGACCCAGGAATGGCCAAGACGATGAAATGGATGAAGATTGGAATGAGAGGATATAGCTCTTTTTAAATTGTTATTGCACTTTTTTTGTCTAAACGCACTTAATTGTTTTTGCTTTTTGAATGTATGTATTGATGGCATTGAATTGTGCCGATATGTAGACCGCCCTGAGTCGCCTGCGGGCTGATATGGGTGGGATATAAATAATGTAAATAAATAAAATAAATTAAAAAAATAAGAGTCCTGGCTTGGCTTCCAGAGTCACTGACTATTAATTTCAGTGCCAGGATCCCAATCTAGATTCTCAGGTGGTGGTACAAGCAACTGTGAATTTAGTTGGCTTATCATCTTTCCTTTTAACTTCAAAACACAAGAATAGGTTTGCTGACAAGGAAGACTCCAGAGAAAGAGTAAGTCCTCAGGTGATGGTGCAGCTGCTGTGGATTTTGATGACCCATCTTCATCCATCTCTGAGAGCAAGATTGGGGCTATAAGAAGATCCATGGATCTAATCAACTACCTACAAAATACATTTGAATATGATTCTGTATGACACCTGCATCAGGGTTACTGTTAGTAGTTTACACATGCTGATTTTTTTTGCTAAATGTTTATTTACTAAAAGGAGGGGGTACAGTTTTACTATTTCATTCAGTTTTCCATCCGCAGGGGAAACTTCTTTTTAAGAAAACCCGTAGTCAATCTGTCAAAGCTGCACTGTCTGCCCCATTCAGCTCCAGAAAACAGGAATGTTTCTATATAAGGAAAATTTTAGAAGAAAGGACTTGACAGGAGCAGACAGGCATGGAAATGAATCACTCTGTGTGGGAAAAGGAACAGACTACCTGCAAAGTAGCAAGAGAGAAGGGAGAAAGTGAATAATGCTTCATCGCTCCAAGTGTGATTGCCAGTAGGAGGCCTAGGCATCTAGGAAGGATGCCTGTTTTTTTTATAATCTTGGCCATATTCTAAACTTTCAGAATGACGAGGGCAATTAGCAAAGCCAGTAATTGCAGAACAAGAAGTTCCTTTTGTTTTGCTCAAAAATATATTACTCTTAATATAAGCCAAATGATTAGAAAATCATCCCTATTCTCAGCAAGGCTTCAATACATTTAAGGCTGCAGTAAGCATTTTGTCTTGTGTGTGTCACTCCAAAATGTTTTCTTTTTCTAAATTCCAAGCAAGCCGTCATGCACTTTTCACTTTTATACATCTGTTTCATATCTGTGGTCTGTATAGTGAATAGTAGAATGAGGCAAGATAAACACTCAGTAACACACTTGTGGATATGTGAAGCTTTGGGTGAAGAAAACTACCACTGGTAAAACTGAAAAGGTCAAAACTGTTAAATGCACTTAGATTTTGCCATCTGATACCATTGTTCAAACAGTATGATTGGCACTTTGCTAAGTCCGACTTTAGCATTGCTCTATTATAACATAAATTCCAGACACCAGGGATCTTTGTAGGTTTACATTCATTTACAACCAAAAATTTATTTGGCTGTTATTCTGTCTGGCTGAACACAGATAGGAAATGATTGCACAATAAATACAGTTAACATTAATAAACTTATCCAATCCCTAATAAAAAGTACCTTTGGTGAAAAAAAAAACCCTGAAATACCTTGGTATAGCAATCATTTCAAAAAGAAAGCAATACATAGATGAGTATTTTTCAGGCGTACAGTGAGTTATATATTTTGTGTGTATGTGTTTTTTTAAGCATCCCTATGAAAAATCTCAATGAGGCTGGTCATTGTTGCTCATATTTTATAGCTGGCGACAAGGCTGAAAGTGAGCAATTTCCCCAAGGCCACGCCATTCAATACATCCTTGAATGAGAAAGGATTTTCCAGTCATTTCAAGTCAAACAGCCTACATCATATCCAAGAGCAGATTTTTAAATTAAGATATATTGTCACATTAATAATAAGACTTCATACTTGAATATAATAACACAAGGGGGCTGTCTTCTAAGTAAACATACATAGTTCAGGGCTACACCACATCACATCAGGCAACTATTTCCATTGGCTCTGTCATCCTGCTATGAAAGAAATGATGAATCAAGTCAAATTTGTTCTTGTTTGTTCCTATTTGGGAAAGAGGGAGTAGGACAATTTTGTGTACAATCTCTTAACCTGCAAACCATCATGTCACAGACACATAGGCAGGGTGTTTTCTGCAAAGTAGTGCTGTGCCTACTTAAGACATTAATTTGTTTCTTTCCCCATTCTCATTGCACTTTCTGGAGGCAGTATTTCCATGCACATAAATGTTATGTTTGCAATCATGATTTGATTAACTTCACAATTGTGAAGAGGTACTGCCAAGTACTGTTCGGAATAAATGTTGTATGCTAAATCAGCTATCTACAGCTGACACATATGAATAATAGCTGTGGCATCACACTGATTAGGGTCACCTGGAGCAGTAACTCTTGTTACACTTGCCCCAACTGAGCAGGTGGCATGGGTCACCATACAGAAGAAAAGAGCCTGGAGAAGGTATTGGGTTGGATGAAGAAAAAAATGAATCTGGATCCAGATAAGACAGAGTTGCTTACTATTAAGGGTCTTAACCTGGAGTTGGAAGTATGTCAGCCAGTTCTGGAGGGGGTTACACCCCCCCCCCAAAAGACTGTGTTCATAGATCAAAAGTGCTCCTGGATCAATCTCTCCAAATGTCAACCTAGGTAGATGCAATAGTCAGGAGTGCTTACTACCAGCTTTTCCTGGTACACCGAGCTGTGCTCCTTTCTGTAATTGGAAGATATACAGGTGGTGATGCATGTACTAGGACCTCATCACAATGATATGGGGCAGTGGAGTGATTTGCCAGCTTCTGTGGCGAATCTGTGGGGCAGTGGGGCAATCCTGGTGCCCCACACCTCTCCTGTCTTGCTCTTCACTTCATCCCATGGGGGGGGGGGTGTAGCTTCTAGGCTTCCCCTTGTCCTTTTCTATGCAACACAGGAAGCCTCCCATGTTGCCAGTGCTCCCTCCCGCAACACTTGTACCTCTCTTCAGGCATGGAGCCTTGCCAGAAGTAGGTCCACATCATGTGATGGAATCCGGCAGGCTCTGTGTCTGAAGAGAGGTACAAGTGTCATAGGATGAGCAATTTTGCTTATCTAATGAAGTCCTAAGTCCCCTCAAGGCTAGACTTTTGAAATGCACTTTATATTGGGCTACCTCTGTACCAATTTAGGAAACTTGTGTTTTCAAAAGATGGTAGCCAGATCAGTTATGGGAACATCTAGAAATAAGCATATTACACCTGTACTACAATCAATCACTTGTTGCCAATTAATTTCTGATTAAAGTATAAAGTGTAAGTTTTAGCTTTGATTTCCTACACTGTTTGGGTCCAAGTTATTTGCAGGATTGCTTTCTCCCATATAATTCACCCCTTAGTACACTTAGGTCTTCTGGGGAGTATTTACTTCAATTAGTTAGAAACCGACTGGCAGCAGTGATCCACAGGACCTTTTCATCAGCTGCCCTGTGACTGTGGAATGATCTGCTAAATTAGCTGTCAGAATTTAAAACACAATTAGACCTATCTCTTTCAACAGACCTACCCAGTCAATTTTAAACAATGAATCTTAAATTTACATTTTATTAGAATTGGTGTTTTGGTTGTTGTTCTATTTTTTTAATATGTATACTTTTAATGGTCCTTTGTTTTATCCATATATTTTAACTATGTTGTACCCTGCTTTGAGCCAGTAGAAAAGGTGGCTAACAAATAAAATTGTATTCAGTTCTTGTGGGTTTTTTCGGGCTATATGGCCATGTTCTAGAGGCATTGCCTCTAGAACATGGCCATATAGCCCGAAAAAACCCACAAGAACTGAGTGATTCCGGCCATGAAAGCCTTCGACAATACATTAAAATTGTATTATTATTATTATTACTACCATATTATATTATTATTGGAACTGAGTAGACCTGTGACAAAGTGTGTACATTTCTTCATATGCGACAGAGCTGTACAGAACTCTGGAAAGGGCATATAGTTCAAGAAAAGCCTTCTTAAAGCTGTCATAGAAAAGTCAGTTTGTACAACCTTTCATTACATCAAGAAAATAGAGTTTTCTGTTGCACTCTTAAAAGTAAAAAAGCATGACAGAATTTGTAATAGTCATTGCAATTACAGGCCTTACTCAACTATTAGGAAACATTTTATGTTTCTAAACTGTCAACTGACTCATATATATTTTTTAAGGGGCAACAGTTAATGTTGCCATATGCAAATCAGGCTTATTTATATTGGTGATTAAGACATAACACAACTATTACTTTCAACACTTTATATATTCAAGACAGGTAATCAGCAAAATATGTGGGGGGAACATTAACACAGCTTGGTAATTCGCCCACACCTAACAACTAAAAGTTATTTATCCTTATCAAAGTGATAACGTTCAAGGATGAATTTAAATTGAGCACATCTGTAAACCATTTGGCATGAAATCTCCTCCCTCATTACAGGCCATATCCATTCTATCTGAACATCTGCTCCAAAAGGGGAAAGAATAGCAAACCAAATAAAAACCAAATGCTCCGTTTTAAACTACTTGCCATCATACAGATTTTATAAACAGATAATACATTAATAATATGGACAGCTGCACAGCTCCTTTTGTGTTTTGGGGAGGTCCTCTTTTGCAACAATTGTCAAAGAACAATTGCATCATATTTTCAGGGAATGCTAAACTAATCTGCACCAAGGACCAATTCTGTATTTCCTCTGCATTGAAAAAGGAAAAGATGCAAGGCAAGTGCTCTATGGAAACAAAAGCTCTCCTTGGTTTAGTTCCAACTCCACATTTTAAAATATATCTTGCTATGCAATTGGGATATTAGCCCATGCCCTCATCCCCTGGCATGCACCATCCCAAATGTAAGTAACCATATACAGTAGTAATATATTCCTAGCCCTTTCTGGCCATCAAAGCCAGCTTTAAATAAAAGCAAATCAGACTGCTTCTAGAAGCATCTGAAACACTTGTTATTATCTTGAGTCCAAAGCAACAAAATTACAAAACTTAAGAAAGAAACTTAAGAATGCCAGTCTTTGGACTTTTGTACCTGAACCAAGACAAAATCAAAATACCTGAGAACGAGTTTGAGACTAATTTCTGAATTCATATAGAAATACAGTGCTATAAACTTCTCTAAGGTAATCTTGGTATTTAAAAGTTATCACAAGTATCTTAAATTGAATTTTGAGTGCAAGGAGAAAAGAGTATAAGCTGGTGCTCAGACAGCTAGCCCATCAGAAGGCAGGACACTGTTTTGTGACAAGAGATGTTTCCAAAGTGTTGTTAGAGGAGCACCCCCATATAAAGGTGATTAATGTTCTGGAGCTGAGTGCATAGTTTGCATACCAATTCCACACACTGAATACTGCACCCTGCAATATCATCTCTGTACCATTGAACATGATGGGTTGCCCCACATAATTCTGGTTCTTCAAAATGCAAATCTTTACACCTTAGAAACCTATCTGCTACAAGCAAGCAAGAAAGATTAAATTGGCTCCTTAACTTTTCTTGGAAAGTAAAGTAAATGGGGAAAATAAGTGTACTGAAATGACAGGGGGAAATTTTGTGTGTGTGCATGGAAAAGAGAAAATGGTGGAGACCGAGAATATTGCTAATATTTTAGATCTGTCCACCATGAACAGTTGCACAAAGTCATGTACTGTGTATATCCCTTCTTCTGGGGAAGAAAAACATTCACATGCAGCTACCTGTCTGTACAAGAGATTGGTGCTCTCAGCCTGTTAGAATAATTGGACTCAGTTGGTGTATCCCTTCTGCCTTTGTAAGAGGAATAGGTTCTCCCAGAAGCATCTGATGGCTAGTTTTATATGTGTCAAGACGACAAGGTGCCCCAGTGGTCCCAGGTGCTATCTTCTCTCTACATACCCACCACCTTGCAACTAAATATGCTTGGAAAGGTGGTTCTACTCTGAAGCCCTGATCATTTTATGGAACAATGAACCCAGAAGGAAAAGAACCTGTCATCTTTGGGATCCATCATTTTCAGGATAAGTCCTTTGTCTCTTCTTTTCTGGAATGACTGTCTTATACAATCCTTCATTAAAATAGACAGCATCTAGTTTGCTGTAGGCAATCGTGTGGAAATGGAAAGGGATTTTTTGCTCTGAAGGATTTGCACAACAAGCCACAACTGCTAATCATTTTCCTCCCACTGGGTTTTCCATTCTGCACAGAACATATTCTGTCCATCATACAGCTACAGTTGTCCATGATCATTAATTGCTTGTTGATAAACAAGCAAATAAACAACTACTATTTCTGGTCCTCTGGAATTCAGCAAACTAGATTTTTCTCCCCATTAAGCATATATATATATATATAGAGAGAGAGAGAGAGAGAGAGAGGGAGAGAGAGAGAGAGAGAAACTAAATAATTAAAATTCTCTTCTGAAATATGAAACATCATTTATTTGAGACACTGATATTCACAAAAGCAGTCTTGTGCTAGGGAATACAAATGGTTTGAGTCCTTATTTGTGCTTTAGCAATGGTGCCCAACAATATACCAACAATTGGAAAGCTGTATCATGGATTGCAGAGGTGAGAGATGGGTGGAAACCGGATGGTTCAATATGGTGGGTTACTGCTGATTAGAAAACACCTATGCATTTTTAAAACATCTCTGCTCTGATCTTCTGCCCCTTTGATTCAGAATGACACCTAGGAGCTGAAGGGGATAAGAGGAATTGGTGGCATAAATGAAGAAAAAAAGAGATTTTGGATACAAAATATTTTAGATACAAAAATAAACTGAGATGCTATAATGTTTTTGGGAGAGAGCTGACAGATTTTGAAACAACAACGAATGGAAAATAATTCTGGAAAAATTTCCTAAGAGAAAAAAATATTTGAGTGTTTGTATTGGGTGCAGGGGACCAGTGCTTTATTTATTTACTTACTTACTTACTTATTTTATGTCAGTCAAAAGCATTGCATAAATAAACATGTATAGAATTGATAAAATAGCGGGAACAGAAGTAGCTAAATGATTTTTAACCAAAAACAGGCAACAGTGGCCACATTGTCTGTAGTTTTAAACAGCTCTTCCTCTGTGCATGAGGCAGGGCATTGTGGGCAAGCATACAGATGCTGAGTTGTTTGTTCTGCTTCACAGTCGCATAAGGTGGAGGATTCTTCTAGGTTTGGCCAGGCTGTCTTTTGATCTGCCAACTCCACTTCTGAGTCTGTTCAGGGACTTCCAAGTTGCCCATTCTTGGTTTGCCCCTGGAGGCAGTGGGGGACCATCCAGTTGGAATTGCCTTGTTTAGCTGCCCACAAGGATATTCTTGCTGTTGCTGGAGGAACATTAAGAGGAGTGGTGGTTCTCATGAAACTTTTCCTTGATTTGAGTCTGCTGGGTGGGAGGAGGTGAATAGCCATGCAGTGGGCGGCTTTCACAATGTTCAACCTTATTTCTCTCACAGTTAGCAGCAACTTCCCGTTGCACATCGGGAGGGGGGGAGCAATGCCAGCTGAGACATCTTGTGATTATTCTACATGTTTCATTCAGTGCCAGTGCTGATGTGCAGTCATCCTGGTTGGCCATGTTGACTACAAAATGGCTTTGGGGCACTTCCTTGCCAGTATGTATGGACTCCCTGGACCAGACTACTCCTGGTGTAGACACGGCCTCCATTTGCCTTTAGTATAGGGCTGTCACTTAAGGGTTCTCACTAGTTGCCTGATTACCCCAGGTGAGTAGAAAACACCTATAGGGTGCTTGAAAAACTAGAGGATGGGAAAGTTACTCTTTTGAACCACATTTCCAGAATTGTATTCCATAATGGCATCTACTAGCTGGACGAGAAGGGGTTGAAGTTTTCTAAGTTCAAAGTCCCTTATTTTGTGCTAATTGTTCAACATGTAACTAGCCTAGGAGTAAACAAAATGGTGCTCTCCTAATGTTTTGGATGACAATTCCTATAATCCTGAATGACTGGCCATTGGTTTATGGTACTTTACATATGGTCAGCTCAACTGAACTCGCAACAGTGACTGGGCTGGAATTCTAACATGAGAACTACTAACTGATTTGTTTTGAAAATGCTCTGCTATATCTTCTCCAACAGATAATACTTAGTAAATTAAGATAAGGATTGTGGTGGTAAGATGTTTTTCTTCCTTCTATATGTCTGATTTTTCTTTTTCAGAGAAGTGTCTGCATCCTTCTGCTTACTTCTTCTTTACCCTACGGCTGTCATGGGGAAAGTAATTAAAGTGAATTAAAGTGAAGTGAAGGTTAATTAGTTGTTTGCTTTAATGCACCTGCCTTTACCAGAAAAATATCCTGGAAACTAGTTTGCATTGAGTCTTCATGATCCCATAAAAATGAGTACTCTTCTTCTTTTTCCCACTTAAATAATACTAATCAGAGTTGAAAAAAATGAAGTAACAGCCCCTCCCCCAATAAAAATCTGTGTCTCATATGAATTTTTTCTTTAGTCTCTAAATTTCTAGCATTGCAACAAGTATTTTTCTGACTTACTGTGACTCCATCACATTGTTGTATTAGCAAGTTTTTTTCAAAGACTGCAAGAGTATTACTTGCCCAAGGCCACCCAGTGGGGTTTCCATGGCTGAGCAGGAATACAGATTCTGGTCTCCAGAGCCATAATCCAACACTCCATGCTGGCTTGCTGGTAAAAATACAATGGAACTAAATCAAATAATAAATAGTCTGCTGGCCTTTCAAGACACACAAAATCAATTGTTGGAGTTGGCCACTTCCTAATGTCTATGGTGAGCTTCATTTTATGTTACTATTATATACTATTGATGACAGCTAGCAAGTTGAGAGTGTCATTAGGAAAGTGAGTGAGAGCAGTTAGATGTGGGGGCTGCACTCTCATATGTTTAATGAGGATTTTTTTGTTAAAAAACTCTTCACCTATTTATCTTTGATACATTCAGAACATATTTTCCATATTGTCTTTCACTATTTACCTCATATAAATGTGTTAAAATTTTCATCTATGTTGAGTTTATTTGCAAACAAACCAAGCCTGAAAAAAACTGATTTCTCTGCTTGGATGCTAGGCAGATACCTTTGAAAATGAACTTGTCCTTTGCTTGCAGCACACACTGATCTCCATTGAAGAGAAAAACAAAGGGAACTTTTAGTCCACTTGGAAAAAATTGCCAAGTTAACTATTGTATTTTTCCAGAGCCTCTGCCAAAGCTGAACAAACAGCCAGACCACACTTAAGAAGAAAGTGTTTCCAAAGAAAACAAAAATCAATCCAAAGCAATTTTGCATTTCATGGTACCTCAAAAGTACCTCATTTAACTTTTACTATTCTATTAATGCAAGAAACTCATTACCTAAAAAGTACCATGTGCACGCTCTTTCTCCAACCTGAAGCCCTCTTGAAGGTTTGGACTTCTACTCCCACCTGCCTCAGCCAATGGGATCACCAGATAAAGATGCCAATCAAAACATTTGCAGCACACCAGATTAGGGATGTTTGTTGTTGTTTATTCGTTCATTCACTTTCGACTCTTCATGACCTCATGGACCAGTCCACACCAGAGCTCCCTGTCGGCTGTCGCCAACCCCTGCTCCTTTAAGGTCAAGCCAGTCACTTCAAGGATACCATCCATCCATCTTGCCCTTGGTCAGCCCCTCTTCTTTTTTCCTTTTATTTTCCACAGCATCATTGTCTTCTCCTAGTTTTCCTGTCTTCTCATTATGTGGCCAAAGTACTTCATCCTTCCCTCCAGTGAGCAGTTGAGCATTATTTCCTGGAGTATGGACTGGTTTGATCTTCTTGCGATCTAAGGCACTCTCAGAATTTTCCTCCAACACCACAGTCCAAAAGCATCTGTCTTCCTTTGCTTAGCCTTCCTTATGGTCCAGCTCTCACATCGATAGGTTACTATGGGGAATACCATTGCTTTAATTATGTGGATCTTCATTGCCAGTGTGATAGTAAAAGTTAAATGAGGTACTTTTGAGGTACCATGAAATGCAAAATTGCTTTTACTATTCAACTTTTCATTATTTTATCAAAATTGCTCTGGGTGGGGGATAGTTGATCATTAACTCTCTCTGTTCACCCAGGATGAATCTGTCTCATTGTTATCAGTCTCCAAATCAGCCATAATAACCCCACTGTTGATTGTGTAAACAGAATTTATGTACAAGTTTTCTAAAAGGTAAAGGATCAAGCCCAGAGGTTAGAGCAGGAGTTTAGTAAGTGGCTACCTGTTGCTAATGTTAATAAATAAATCTCAGTTCCTATATATATTTTTTAAAAATGGCATTACATACCATATTGCTGTGAATACAGAAGGATATAATAGAAGGAGGATTAGGGATCCACATATCATGAAAGCCCTTATTTCAGTAGTAGTTACATATTCTATTCTTTAGCAAGTTGTAGACCATGAAAGGATGTTTCATACCCTGTAATAATCCCATTTAAGCAAGAGACAGTCCCAATTCAACCACTGTCATTCCACTTTTTCAGCAGCTTTTAAAACATCCCAGTTTGAAGTCTTACAAACTGAATTCAAAGTGCAAATGTTGTTTGCAGTCAGTTAACACAATACAAGGTCAAGGAGAGAAAAAACATGGAATTTTGCCTTTTGTTATGGGATCAGGCAAAAACAATCTGCCACAGCCTCTACTCACTTGTCTGATCTTCCTCTTTAATAACTTCTGCCATCCCGACAACACTCTGATGTTGCTTGGACACAGATGCCCCAGTTTGCATCTGTGGAATGCCAGACAGCATGCTGTTTTCATATCGTGTGATGGTTAAATTGCTGAGAGGCCTTTGGTAAATGACTGTTAGAAGCTGTTGAGAACACCAAGTACACAATGACCTTATTTGTTAAACCATGGTTTAGCATGATTTGAAACAGACAGAACAAACTGCAAAGAAGTTAGAGCCCAAATGCTCCCTCTTCTCTTCAAGCATTGCCTTGAGAAGGAGTTTAAAAGGCTTCACTTAAGTTTTCACAGAATTGTGGGTTTATCCCTTTTATTCTGCTCTGAAAGACTAGAGTTAACTTACGGCTTCTTCTTTAATTAAAACAAACTGGTTTGAAACATACTACTGCCAAAATTAACCATAGTCAACTATTGTGATTTGGCATAGGGCTTAATAATAACCATAGCTTACTATGATTTGAAACAAGTCACCGTTAATATTGTCTACAGTACACAATGATAATTGGCACAGGCAAGCCAAGTGCATCATGCAGCCTCACAAGACTTTTTTTGTGGTTCTCAGCCTCAGACCTATTTTATTTGCCATTACAAATCACCCCTTCAAAAAATTTTAAAAGGTGGTGCTGCCCTATTTTTCAAAATCAGAAGTGGATTTGTAATCATGTCCCTGTTTGTTTCTTTACGGTCATTTTTGTGCCTTGTGCAGCACCCAATTTCCTGGGGCTGAAAATTGGTCCTTGGAACACCATAGGTACCCGCCCTTTTTCTTACCATGATATTTGAAATAGGTCAATATCATGCCATCTTTTTTTTTTTTTTGCATAGTTTCGATGCACTCCAAAAGTTTGGTAAGACAGACTTTTCTTCCCAAAATTTGTAATCTTTGTTCTGTGAATAAGGCCATCTCTCCCCACCGCCACCCCCCAAAACTTAAATAGGAGATTATTCATTTGACACACTACATCACAGAAGGGATTCACTGCCACAGGAAATGCTAATTGCTGCTCATTTTCAGTGCTTGTTTTAAATGACCGTATTCATTTATGGCATAAAACAGGAATGGAAGACTGTGACTTTCCCAAATGTTGTTGAACTATAAGTCTTACAGTGCTTTATCACAACCTACAAACTATAAAGGGCCCCCTGGTGGCGCAATGGGTTAAACTGCAGAGCTGCTGAACTTGTTGACTGAAAGGTTGGCGATTTGAATCCTGGGTGTGGGGCGAGCTCCTGCTGTTCACCTCAGCTTCTGCCAATCTAACACTTTGAAAACATGCAAATGTGAGTAGATCAATAGGTACTGCTTCTACAGGAAGGTAATGGTGCTCCATGAAGTCATGCTGGCCACATGACCTTGGAGGTGTCTATGAACGATGCCTACGCTGGCTTAGAAATGGAGATGGGCACTACTCCCCAGAGTCGGACATGACTAGACTTAATGTCAGGGGGAACTTTTACCTATAACTTAAACACTATACACCTGAAGGTAGTGGAAGCCTGATAGGTTCACAGCTTGTTCACATCATGTTAAATCATGGTTAGTTATTCTGACCACTATAGAAGGATTATTAATTAGCTAAATAACTGAGCAAAGCAATGAACATGTTTGTAAGAACAGTAGCTGTAAAAATTTTGTTTGTTTTTGACCAGCTGTCATACAGATAAGATAGGATCTTAAAATAGGCATCCCAGAACAGCTGTGTCTTAAGTTTTCTGCTATTTTTATAACACTTTTATTAAAAGGTATTTCAACCACTAAGAAAACTGGTGAATTTTCCAGAGAATATCAAATCAAGGATACATATTGTCCTGCTTCATAAAATCTGCCTTAAGCATTTCAGGTGAATATAACCATTGTTAACACTCTGCCAGAAAGAGATATGTGCTCCACTTAGGGACCTTCTGCACTGTTTGAACAAGGGAGAAAGAAAAAGAAATGAACCCTGCCATTTCCCTAAAGGAAAGCAGACAGCATGCATCTTGTGCTTTTATGTGTGGCATAAAGAAGGCAATAGTTACCACAATGTGTCATTTTCTCTCCAAGCTCAAATGCTTCCTACTGAGCTTCCTGAATATATTCTTCTGAGCTTCCATTTTTAATTCATTATCATACCTCCACTTTTCCTTATATCTCTTTCTTTCTGGCAAGGCTTTCCCCACAGATGGGATACACCTATTGACTGCCTGCTGGATATCTTTTAAGTAAGGGAGAGATGGGATTTTAAGGGCAAGTATCAAGTCAGAAGTTGTGTTCCTCTTTTGACTGGTAGGGTGTGTGACTTGCAGTATTGCAGAAAAAGTCTTGTTACACATTTCCAGTGATACAGAAGTACATTGGAAACGTTAGTTAAGAGTGCCCCAACGTAATAGCTGTTGCTTGGCCTGGGATTCACTTTGACATAAGAGCAGCATTTTGAGTTAAGAGCTAGCACCAGAGGCAGCGTAGTGCGAGAGTACAGGGCTTTAGGTCTTCAAGGGTACAGGCTTCATGCCTCGTGTTCTGGTCAGCTTTGGGAGAGTGCGGTCTCTTTTGTTCTTGTCCACTTTGAGGAACTCTGGATTAGTTGATTCTGTGTGACTTTTGTTCCTGGTATGTTTGGCTTCATGAAGAGAGAGAGAGAGAGAGAGAGGGAGAGAGAGAGAGAGAGGGAGGGAGGCTGGAATGAGTACAGTATGAAGACAATGATGCTTCTGCCTCTTCACTTTGTGCTTTCTGCTTCCTTGCCACAGCTTTGTGCTTCTACCATTTTAAAGTTGATCTTTCTTTTTTATGGTTCCATGTGAATGTGCAGGTTTTGCCTTGCTGTTACACTGGCCAACACACATTTTGTTGCCTCAAATGTGTTTCCTTGCCACTGGTGGGACTCAGCCTGTGTTTGAGCCTGAATCTGTGATTGTGTTTCCCCCTTCTAACATTTCTGGGTCTGACTTGGATAGTGAACCTGATGTGGTCAATGAGGATGAAGTGCAAAATGGAGACAATTTGGACAATTTGGTGTGCCCTCATGTAGTTGAAAAAGAACAGATAGTGCCAGGAAAGAAGTGGACACTAAAGGGAATAACTGGTCCCAGCTTTGAGGTAGATGTGGCAGAGATCCCAGTCAAATACAAAACTTTCTGTGGAAAGTGGAAAGTAGGGGTCTTGTCAGACTTGGAGGTCCCTGTGTTAATAGGGAACAATCTGTCAGAACATACCCTGAAGATCAATGCTGTGACTAGAAGCCAGGCAGAAAGAGCGGGAATTTCTGAGGAAAGAAAATCCACCTCAGAAATGGCTCCAGGCTCAGACTGTAACAACGCAGAAGAGTTCCCTATAATGTTGCCATCTAGTCAGCCAGCTGAGTTCATGAGGGAACAGCAACATGCTGAAGATTTAAAGGGCCTGTGGGAATTAGTACAAACTGAAGAGACTAAACCCACTGAAACGAAACCAGTTATCTTCAAGAATGTAGATAACAAGTTATTTAGGACGGTCAGGCTTGGGGAAAAGAGCTTGTGGAAAATGGCTAGAACTCAGGAAATCAGGCCCACAGAAGTAAAACCTGCCATCTATAACACCAGAGGGATTAAACTAGTGAAAGTAGTGAGATCAAGAGAAGCCCTGAATGAGGCAGTAAAAGAACAGCTTGGAGAAGACAAGGGGCCTGTGACAAGACAGACAGTAGATCAGGGTCTTGTCACTGAAGCAGATATGACCGTAAAAAGCGCAGGAGGTCTGGAGTGTGGCTCAGACCCAGTTTTGGCAGTGGAGACACATTTAAGGCATAGAAAAGACATTGACAGTGCCAAGGAGGTTGTGGCAAAGGCGGCAGACTGGCACCAGAAAGTTCAGCCAGGGACTCCAAGCCGTTTGTCTCTCATCAGGGGAGCCACAAGGCTAGCTGCGGTAGCCGGGAGGGTGGTCCAGGAAGATGAGGGGGACAAAGGTGACGGAGCTGACCCTAGGCTGGATGGCGTGGTCGAGAGACTGGCACCGAGGGTGACCAAGGGGCCCGTCATGGTGGCCGGGGAAGCCGAAAAGCCAGGAACCAGAAGCACAGTTGAGTCAGTCCCCGAGGGGCCGGTCGTGTGTTCCAGCGAGGCCAGAAGGGGAACGGTCAGCGGCCCGAAAATAGCTGAAACTGCCTCGACGTTGCAGAAGATAGTGCAGGAGAGAGAGAGAAGGGGAAAGGCGATGGTCGGCAGCCCAGCGAGATCTGAAATCGCCTCAGCATCAAAGCAGACGGTGCAGGAGGGAGAGAGGAGGAGAGAGGCAGCGGTCAGCGGCCCAGAGAGGTCTGAGACTGCCTCAACATCGAAGCAGACGGTGCAGGAGGGAGAGAGGAGAAGAAAGGCGATGGTCAACAGCCCGGAGAGGTCAGAGATCGCCTCAGTTTTCGAAAAGAAGCAACGGCTGGAGAGTGAGAGCGAGGTGGAGTGGTCTCGTGGTCATCTGGAGAGGAGGGAGGTCATCCCTCGAGGAGGCCAGCGAGTCATCCATCAAAGTCAGGGGACAGCAGAGGAGAAGCCCTCACGACATCGAAAAGGGACAATGTTTGGTACCTTTGGTTCAGTACCAGCAGGACTGAGATTAAGCTGTGAGACATTGTGCTCAGGACATTGGACATTGCCCAGAGAACCAAATTTTCACAGAACCAAAGTTGTAGGAAAACTTTCTCCAGAGACTGAGGGGAATGGTGCTCTGTCTAAATGGGGGAGAGTGTGTTCAGTTGGTTGTTTGTCGAATTTGGAGGGAAAAGTTAGATTGTGTAGTACCGGGCAAGAACAGCAGGTGGAGCTGGTGCGTAAAGTCCAGAGAGTGCTGTATGGTGATAGCACTGTCTCAGCTTCAGCCTGGGAGGAAACATCTGAAGATAGTGATATGGGGTTCGAGATAGCCGTTGGTAATGATAAATTGAGAGTCGGGAATAGAGTTTGTGGCATTGGATGAAATAGGAAAAGGTTCAGCCCCTTTATATTTTGCCATGCCGGGTTGTTCCCAGTTTAAATTTGAGTATACCAACTAAGCAAAAGAAAACCCCAGGGTAACTTTAGGAAGTTACAGCAAGATATCTTCAATACAAGTTTCATTGCTATACAGATAGCACAGATTAATTATTTGCAGTTTAAAACAATTGATTGCAAGTTAAAAATGATACCTTGAATGTGTATCGATGTTATTTATTGCATTGTCAAGATTGGTATAGTGGTTATACAGGTAATATTGCACTATAGAATGTATTATGTAATATAATGCATTGTATTTAACATGTTTTTTTCTATTACAGGTTTGTATAATTGTACTAACTGTTATTTTGCATTACAGGATTGCTTGTATAAAATGCATAGAGTAAATGTATTGTTTGCAATTGCTGTTTAGAATATATATGCAATGTAATGTTAGTTAGGATTAGTAACCTGTTAGATAGGAATGTTTAGTATTACAGAATGTTTAGGTATGTTAGATAGCATATAGGAATGCAGACAGAGTGCCCTTGCCTTAGTTTAGGTTAGGATAGATTGCTAGGTGCAGGAAAAGGGAGTTAAGTTAAGGTTAGGTCTCTTTATGAGAAACCCCTTTCTTGCAGACTGTAAATTAGAAATTTAAGTCTTACAGCAAGGATTTAAGGCAGGGAGGAATTGTCATGAAACTGACCTTTTTGGCAGGAAGGCTGAAGCCTGGAAAGTCAGTAGCTGACATGGTCTGGGTTAGGCAAGAGATCCAGAGGCAGGAGGGAGGAGTCAGCCGACTCCTGATTGGTTAGGACAGTCAGCCCCCTCGATGGACTGTCACCTTGTCGTGGTGAGGGGGCTTGCGTGTTCCGATGAACCTGTGGGCACAACAACTGGAGTCGTGCACTCCCAGGAGTGGCCGCGGGGGAGGTCCCAGACCAAGCACAGTCCGAAGACCCAAAGACCTCAACGGCGGAGCAGGCGGAGGATAACATGGCACATGTTACAACGGCTGCGAAGGCGGAAGAAGGCTGCAACAGACTGAGAAGCCATGGTCATTGTGTTAAACTACATCACCAGTGGAACCTCATCTGTGAAGACTGTGTGTTGTTCAGTTGTGCACTGACCTCCACACATTAAAAAAACCCACGCACAGGCGTCTTCCAAAGAAAATAAAAACCAAGCAACCAAAGTCCCATGGCGATCAGCGAGTGGCGACGGGGGCAGGACTGTGAAATCTGGAAGCCCCTAGTCACAGACTGGCACATGGGCGGTGGGTACGGACTCAGTCGCTCTACCTCAAGGTCCGAGGCAGTTGAGTAGTTCGGCAGCTGTATCCGCGACTGAGCAGCCCTTTTGAGGACCCACTCTGCTCACCCCACACGGGGAGGGGGCTAGAAAAGGTGCCCTAAACATAGTCTGCCTCACTTATCCCTGACTGGACTGCCGCGTCCAGTGGGGTCACCACCCTGCGGCCAAAAAAGGAAAATGAACTTCGGTACGTGGAACGTACGGACTCTGATGGACAACAGTGACAGTGAACGCCCCGAACGCAGAACTGCCATCATCGCAAGGGAGCTGGGACGCTTCAACATCGACATAGCAGCCCTTCAGGAGACCCGGAGAGCAGGAGAGGGACTGCTGAAGGAAGAAAAAGGAGGCTACACCTTCTTCTGGAAGGGACTGCCTGAAAAAGACCAAAGAATGCACGGAGTTGGCTTTGCCATCAGGAATGATCTGGTGAAACATCTGTCCGAAGCACCCACTGGCATCAACGAACGACTCTCAACCCTCCGAATCGATCTTGCCAAAAACCAACGGGCAACCATCATAAGTGCCTATGCACCAACACTAGATGCTGACGAAGACATCAAGGAGAAATTCTACTGTCAGCTGGACACCGTCCTATCAGGGATACCTAAGGAGGACAAAATCATTCTCCTGGGGGACTTCAATGCAAGAGTCGGGCGAGACTTCGACCTGTGGCCAGGGACCATCGGAAAAGACGGGGTTGGAAACAGCAACTCGAATGGCATCCTGCTTCTCACCAAATGTGCGGAGCACAACCTTGTCATCACCAACATGCTCTTCCGCCAGAAAAACAAGTTCAAGACATCATGGAAGCACCCCCGGTCAAAGCACTGGCACCTCTTAGACTATGTAATCACACGTGCCAGAGACCGGCGTGACGTACTCCTCACAAGAGCCATGACAGGTGCTGACGACTGCTGGACCGACCACAGGCTAATCCGATCCACGATGGCTATCAAGATCGCCCCCAAGCGCAGACTCCAAGGAAGAAAGACAAGGCGCAAAATGAACACCCAAGCCCTTCAGGAGCCCTCCAGGCGAGCCCATCTCCAAACAGCACTCAAGGACCATCTACCCACAGTACACCCCGAAAATGTTGAGGAACATTGGAACAAACTGAAGACCTCCATCATCCAAGCCTGCGAAGAATCTATTGGATACCAAGCCAAGAAACATCAAGACTGGTTTGACGAAAATGACATCGAGATCCAACAGCTAATCGGCAAGAAAAGGAAAGCCTTCCAAACATGGCAGAGAGACATCAACTGTGCTGCTAAGAAAAAGATCTACGCCAGTGCAAAAGCTGAGGTCCAAAGAAGGACAAGAGAACTCAAGAACATCTGGTGGACAAAGAAGGCTGAAGAAATCCAACACCTGGCAGATACCCATAATGCTCAAGGATTTTTCAAAGCCACAAAGGTCATCTATGGGCAGAGAAACCATGGCATACAGCCTCTACGCTCATCAGACGGAACCAAACTCCTGAAGGACCAAAACGCAATTGCACTACGTTGGAAAGAACACTACCAAAGCCTCCTAAACCGCAGCTCCAGTGTGGCCGAAGAGGTCCTCTCACAAATCCCGCAACAACAAACCAGGGATGAGCTTGCAGCACTGCCTAGTTTGGAAGAAGTCAGCAATGCCATCAGCCAACAAAAGAACAACAAAGCCAGCGGACCGGATGGGATCCCTGCTGAAATCTTTAAAGAGGGAGGACCTGCGCTGACACACCAACTCCACCAGCTCATAGAAAAAGTGTGGGTGACCGAGAAAATCCCAGCAGACTTCAAGGATGCCACCATCATCACCCTCTTCAAAAAAGGGGAAAGAACAGACTGCGGAAACTATCGAGGTATCTCCCTTCTAACCTCTGCTGGGAAAATCCTCGCAAGAATCCTTGCAAACCGCCTTCTGCCCCTCTCAGAAGACACCCTCCCAGAATCCCAGAACGGCTTCCGCCCCTCCAGAGGAACTGTGGACATGATCTTCACTGCACGACAGCTCCAAGAAAAATGCAGGGAACAAAACCAACCTCTGTACATGGCATTCATCGACCTTGCAAAGGCATTCGACACAGTGAATCGCAGCGCTCTCTGGACCATCCTCCAAAAAATCGGGTGCCCAAGCAAATTTGTGACCATCCTGCGGCTCCTCCATGATGACATGATGGCAACAGTCTTGGACAGCAATGGCTCCCAAAGTGACCCATTTAAGGTGGAATCGGGTGTCAAACAGGGATGTGTTATTGCCCCAACTTTATTCTCCATCTTCATCGCCATGATACTTCACCTTGTTGATGGGAAGCTTCCCACCGGAGTGGAAATCATCTATCGGACAGACGGCAAGCTATTTAACCTCAGCAGACTGAAAGCCAAAACCAAGGTCACAACAACATCTGTTATAGAACTCCAGTATGCTGATGACAATGTCGTCTGTGCGCATTCAGAAGAAGATCTACAAGCCACTCTCAACACCTTTGCAGAAGCATACACAAAGCTTGGCCTGTCACTGAACATCGAGAAAACCAAAGTGCTGTTCCAGCAGTCACCAGCCATCCCCTCTCCAATGCCAGAGATACAGCTTAATGGTGTAACATTAGAAAATGTCGACCATTTCCGCTACCTTGGCAGCCACCTCTCCACCAAAGTCAACATCGACGCCGAAATACAACACCGCCTGAGCTCTGCAAGTGCAGCATTTTCCCGAATGAAGCAGAGAGTGTTTGAGGACCGGGACATCCGTAGGGATACTAAGGTGCTTGTCTATAAAGCTATTGTCCTCCCAACCCTGCTCTATGCCTGTGAGACGTGGACTGTCTACAGACGTCACATGCAGCTCCTGGAACGATTCCATCAGCGCTGCCTCCGGAAAATCCTGCAAATCTCCTGGGAAGACAAGCGGACAAACGTCAGCGTGCTGGAGGAAGCAAAGACCACCAGCATTGAAGCGATGGTCCTCCAACATCAACTCCGCTGGACAGGCCACGTTGTCCGGATGCCTGACCACCGTCTCCCAAAGCAGTTGCTCTACTCCGAACTCAAGAACGGAAAACGGAATGTTGGTGGGCAGGAAAAGAGATTTAAAGATGGGCTCAAAGCCAACCTTAAAAACTCTGGCATAGACACTGAGAACTGGGAGGCCCTGGCCCTTGAGCGCTCCAGCTGGAGGTCAGCTGTGACCAGCAGTGCTGCAGAATTCGAGGAGGCACGAGTGGAGGGTGAAAGAGAGAAACGTGCCAGGAGGAAGGCGCGTCAAGCCAACCCCGACCGGGACCGCCTTCCACCTGGAAACCAATGCCCTCACTGCGGAAGAAGATGCAGAGCAAGAATAGGGCTCCACAGCCACATGCGGACCCACAAGGAAACCCATGATGGAAGACCATCTTACTCGTCCAACGAGGGATCGCCTAAGTAAGTAAGTAAGTAAGGACAGTCAGGGGTGGAGTTAAGATTTAGAGGGGGGAAAGGCTGGCTTATTTGACAAGTAAGGGAAGTTGGAGTTTAGACATCGTGGAGTAAAGACGTATATTTTAAGAAGGGAGAGCTGTGAATATCTTAGGCAGGGAGGGAAGACTTTTGTGTGAACCTTGAGAATTAGAGCAAGGGATAGACAAAGGATCCTGGTTCACTGGTCAGAGTAGGGGCAGTGAAAGGGAAGCCTGATTTGCTCTAGGAGGCAGTTTGTATTACTGTGCTCAAAGACACACTGTGTCAGTTAGTGATCAGTGTGGGGATAAGGAACTCACTGTGAAACAAAAGTTGAAGCCTTTATTGTAAGACTGCCTGTTTAAAACCAGCTAAGCCTCAAGAAACTGAACTGCATCAAGATTATTGTACCACTCTTTTTAAGAGTTGATCTGTTCATTAAGTTCTAAAATAAACCTGTTTCTTATTTCACCTTCAAATTGGAGTCTGCCTCAGTCTATTATAACCTTTGCATCTCAGCTAACTTAAAGAAGATTTCTTTTCAGTCCAGTCAGCAAAAAATAACAGTGGTCAAAGAAGAACAAAAAGCCTCCACTTCTCTCCCCGTTCCACCAAGGTCTGCTTGTTCCTACTGTTATTTTCTGTGTTTATCCTCCTTCCTTATCTTGTTGTTCTTCTGCTCTTCCTTCCTTTTCCACTCCACGTTCCTCCTCTTGCCTCTTTTCTACCTTGCCACTCTCACCCTCTCCGATTTCACCTCTCCGCGTTTCCTTTTTAATCAGAGGTCTCTTTCCCCTTCTTCCAGTTGCGTTCTTTCCCTCTGCTCCCTTCCCCTTTCCCTCCCGGTGCAAACTCCAAGGGGATAAAGCAAAGGTGTGGACCAAAGCGCACTAATTTAGCCCCAACATAATATCAAGTGGAGTGTATAGGCAGTCAAAGACAATCTGCACAGAGAACGCCACAGGAAGGAAGAAGGAAGACCCCCAAGGAAGACATCCGGGCCCCCTAGGGGACAACACATCCCTAAGAAATCAAGGAAAGGTAACCCAAAAATAATTGCAAGCTTAACAACAACGAGTGGAAGGGCCAAAATGTCTGAAAAAAACCCAATGGCAGGGAAGCAAAGCAAGTTAACAAGCGCAGCTCCAACCCCGATAATAACAACCACCACCACGACCTCCCTGAACAACACTCCATTGATGACGGCAAACTCAATCCCCACCCCAGCGAGGAGAATGTCAACACATCAAGAAACAATGTTCAAGGAATTATTGCAGGAGATGCAGAAGATCCAGGAAAACATAGAGAAAAAGATAGAAGATAGTCAGGAAAAAACCCAGCAAAATATGGAAAAGCTATTCCAGAAAGAAATAGGGAAACTCAGACAAGAAATGAAGGAAGACATGGCCTTGATAAAGAAAGAGGTCAGCGGAGTCCAAGATGAAGTCAAAGCATTAAAGAAGGAGTCCATGAGTTTAAAGAAGAATCAGGAAAAAACCGAGGCCAAAATAAGAAAACTGGAGGAAACGAACGGAAAATTAGAAAGACAACAAGAACTCTGGGCGTGTAAAGAGACTGACTTCCAACTTAGATTCAGGAATATAGATGAAAAAGAAGGCGAGAATCTGAGAGAGATTATTCAAGAAATCTCGGCGAACCTAATGAACATCGCACCAGAAGAGCTGTGCAAAGAAATAGATACAGTGCAGAGAGTCAACTCAAGCTACGCTAGGAAACATAAAGTGCCTAGAGACATTGTGGTTGACTTTTGCAGGAGGAGCGTTCGTGATGAGATTATAAAACTGAAATCCACTGGCCAGGCGAGTTACAGAGGTAAAAAAGTAATAATACTCAAAGAATTCTCGCCCGCCTCAATGAACAAGAGGAAAAAATATTACTTCCTGACAGAAGAGCTTAAAAAACATAAGATTAAATTTAGATGGGAGCGCCTAGAGGGAATTCAAGTGACATATAAGGAGAGCAAATTTTGGCTAACAACTGAAGATAAAGCAAAAGATTTTTACAAAAAACTTCAAAAAGACCTGGCACAAACACCAAACACCCACAGAGAGAGGGAAAGTACCAACTGCCACCCCGAACACATAAAGGACAGGCGGAAGGAAGAGGAAGGAAACAGAAAAGATAAGAAAAGACCCAGGCCTGACTCACTGGACAATGAAGAGGAAGAAAAGGACATGGGACCTTCAACGCAGATAAACCATCCAATCAATGATGAATAACTTAAAAATATACTCCAATAACGTTAATGGAATGAACTCTCCAAGCAAAAGAAGACTTATTTACAACGAGCTCAAGAGAGGCAAGTATGATATCATTGCTCTCCAGGAAACGCACATCCCGAAAAAGCACAGCGCACTTTTGGCACACCCACAACTGGGTAGCGAATTTCTTGCACTAGCATCACAAAAAAAAAGAGGGGTAGTAATCTACGCCAGGGAATCCTTAAAAGCAACCATCGCCTTCAAGGACGAGGAGGGGAGAATGGTCGGGATAATAATCAGAAGAAATGAACAGGAAATTTTAATATGCAACATCTATGCCCCCACGGGTCCAAAAACAAACTTCGTAAAGGAGCTCAGGAAAAGACTCTCAGGATTCGCTAACAAGGAGATGATCTTATTAGGGGACTTCAATGGGGTGTTAGATTGTAGCATAGACAGAACAAAAAAGAACAGAAAAGATCCTAACGGAGGGAAACTACCAACTAGTTTCCTCCAATTAAAAAAAGAGTTCTTTCTGAAGGATACCTGGAGAACGAGATACCCAGAAAGAAGAGACTTCACCTACTTCTCGGACAGGCACTCCTCGTGGTCCAGAATCGACATGCTCTGGGTATCCAACACGTTGATGAACAAGATAAACAAGATCCAGATCCTGCCCAGGGCAACGTCCGATCACTGCCCCATTTTAACAGAACTCCAAGGAATAACACCACAACGAAATTGGAAACTAAACGACTACCTAATAAGATCAGAGGAGGACATAGAAAAATACAGAAAACTTATCCGGGAATTCTTTGAACTAAACAAGAGCGCCGAGATAAAGGAAGAAGTGATTTGGGACGCTGGGAAGGCGGTAATGAGGGGGCACTTCATACAGCAGGGTGCGATAAGAAATAGGAAAAGGCAGGAGGAATTAAACACCCTCATGAAGAACTTAAGGAACAAGGAAGAAGAACTCAAGAGAAAACCAAAAAGCAAGAAAACCAAATTAGAAACAGAGCTCCTGAGGAAACAGCTGAACTCCTACCAACTAGAGAAACTGGCAAAAAATCTAAAGTTCATGAGGGTCAACCACTTTGCTAATGCAAACAAGCCAGGTAAATGGCTAGCAAGGAAGTTACTGAAGAAAAAGCAACACAACCATATTGCCAAAATCTCAAGAGACGGGAAGAGCTATCATACAGACGATGACATCAAAAACCAATTTAGAAAGTTTTACAACGAACTTTATCAAAAAGACAGAATACGGATGGAAGACATCACAGAATACCTTGCAAACCACAAACCTGAAAAAATCACGGATGAGCAGAGAGAGGCCCTCAACAAACAAATAGAGGAAGCCGAAATTAAGAAAGCCATCAATAACCTGCCAAGAGACAAGGCTCCAGGCCCGGACGGCTTCTCCTCAAAGTACTACAAAACCTTCCAGGAAGAGTTGGTTCCGCACCTAAAAGTAATATTCAACAAGATTCAAATGGAAGCCAGTATGCCAGATACCTGGCGAGAAGCAACCATCACCCTTATCCCAAAAGAAACAACTGACACGGAAAACATGAAAAACTACAGACCAATTTCGCTCCTCAATACAGATTATAAAATCTTGGTAAGCATAATAGCAAACAGATTGAAAGAACTTTTAAATGTTACCATCAAAGAGGACCAAACGGGATTTCTCCCAACAAGGCATATGAGCGAAAATTTTAGAACAATCTTGAACATAATAGAATACTACGCAGCCAACACGCAGAAAGAACTGGGCCTGTTGTTCGTGGACGCAGAGAAAGCTTTTGACTGCGTCAGCTGGGATTTCATGCTCCAAGTCATTAGGGAGAAGGACATGGGCTTCCATTTCACCAATGTCATAAGTACGATATACTCTACACAGAGGGCAAAAATTAGAGTCAATGGGCAACAAACAGAAAACATAAACATCGAAAAGGGTACAAGGCAGGGCTGCCCATTATCGCCCCTGTTGTTTATTATGACACTTGAAATCCTGTTGGAAGAGATAAGGAGAGATACAAACTTGAAGGGCACCAAAATCCGGAAGGACGAATTCAAAGTAAAGGCATACGCCGATGACATCGTTTGTATAATTGAGGACCCGATAGAGACGATCAAAGAGTGGACGGACAAGATAGACACCTATGGGAAAGTCTCAGGTCTGAGAGTCAACAAGGCCAAAACTAAAATCCTGACAAAAAACATGGGTACTGAAAAAAAAGACAAACTGCAGGAAAGAACACAGTTTGGGATAGCAAACAAGATAAAATACCTAGGGATCCATCTCACAGCAAACAATGCCCAGCTGATAAAAAATAATTATGAAACAACTTGGAAAGACATTACGAAGAAGATGGACAGCTGGAAACACTTAAATCTTAGCCTTCTTGGCAGGATAGCTATAGTGAAGATGAAGTTACTCCCAAAAATGATATTCCTATTCAAAATGATCCCGATACTCAGGACTAGCTATTGCTTCACTCAATGGAAGAGAGACATCCTGAAATTTGTGTGGAGCAGCAAAAAAGCTAGGATCAACTACAAATCGCTGACTGACTCGAAGGAGAGAGGAGGCCTGAGCCTACCAAACCTCCAGCTCTATTATCAGGCATGTGTTCTCACCTGGGTAAAGGAGTGGACCACGCTTGGAAAAAAAAGACTGCTAAACCTGGAGGGATTCGATATCCGAAGAGGCTGGCACTCCTATCTCTGGCATGACAAAGCTAAGATCGAGAAAAACTTTACCAACCATTACGTCAGAGCAGCGCTCCTCAAAGTATGGGTCAAATATAAAAGAAACTTTTACAGTAAAACCCCCCTCTGGCTCTCCCCCATTGAAGCCAATCACAAGAGAGACTTTCCGAGTAACAATTGGCACACCTATAAAGTCCTACTAGAAATTAGGGATAGCCAAGTAAAACTGAAACCGATAGACGAAATCAGGAGGATGGATGAAAATCTGTCTTGGTTCCACTACTTCCAGGTGGCGGACGCCTTTAAGGAGGACAAGAAAATCGGCTTCGCCCTACAAGAGAACTTTTGGGAGGTAATAATGAAGAAGGAAAAAAAATTGATAAGAATGCTCTACCAAAGACTCCTTGCATGGGACACCGAAACAGAGCTAGTTAAGGAAAGTATGATCGCGTGGGCTACAGACTTTGGCCATACGATACTTCTTCAGGAGTGGGAGACAATCTGGAAAGAAAAAATAAGGTTTGCTAAGGCGGCATCGATAACAGAAAACTGGCTTAAAATGGCCTACCATTGGCATCTCACACCTCAGAAAATAGCAAAATTTTACAAAGGGGTGAACAACAGCTGCTGGAAGTGTGGGTCCCATTTGGGAACATACTTCCACTCATGGTGGCAATGTAAAAGAGTGAAGTGTTTCTGGGTGGAGATCCACAAACAAATTCAACAAATTATACAGGTTAAGTTTGATTTAAAACCGGAGTACTATCTACTGCACTTAATAGATTTCGAACTAGAAGAAAGCAAAGAAAGGCTATTATACCACCTAACAGCCGCGGCAAGGACGGTTCTTGCAAGCAGGTGGAAAAGAAAAGATCTACCTACCACAGAAGACTGGCTGCTAAAAGCCAGAGACACAATGGACATGGACACACTAGCCAGCTTAATGTATGACAAAAAGAAGGAAAAAAGGACAGACTGGGACCTAATGAAAGCATTCTTAAAGGACAAGAAAAACATTGCCCCAGACTGCTGGGACAGAAGGTAGAGGAAGCCACCAAGAAAAGGGAAAAAAAAATAAAATAAATAATAATAATAAAAATAAATAAATAAATAAAATAAAAAATAGAAGAACAAGAAAGCAAATTTATGGAATAACCCCAGCAGACTATTCGGAAGCCAAGCTTTTTTAACTTTGCTCTCTCCCCCTCCCCACCCCACCTATCCCTCTTACCCATCTTGACTTCCCGCTCCAGACCCTCCACCAAGCCCTAACCCTCTCCACCCCTTTTTCCCTTCACTCTCTAATCCGCTCCCTCTCACCTCCCCACATCTCAGAACCCTCTGGGATGGTTTTGTACAGAAAACTTAATAAAGAATATATTTAAAAAAAAAAAAAAGAAGAACAAAAAGCTTGAATACAACTTTGCCTCTTTTCACCTTCACACACATGGTTTTCCTCAGACCTATTTAATTGAGGTAGTGGCAGTGATTTTAACAAATACATCGGTCTACAACTACATCCCAGTTGGTCACTTAAAAAATATAGTACTAAGGTGGGATAAGAGAGTCTTTCCCCCTTTGTTATAGTTAACTATCTTTATTCAAAGAAGTGTCCAGCTGAACGATAACCCTGTAAGCTGTTGGGCAGTGGGTGTGATTGCTTGGCCCCCCTGTCCAAGTGTACGTTCATCCTTTACAGAATGCATGTGAGATGTGCAGGAGTGCCTGTGCCTGCCAGTGCCTGCAGCCGAGCACCTTTTACTCTGTGATGGCAAAAAGCAGGCCAGGAGCCAGTACCCGCTCCTGTTTGCTTTTGTGTTGAGATGATTTTTATACCAGGTGGGATGTTCCTGTTCCGTGTTCCCAAAGAAACGAAAGAAACAAATAAAATGGGAGACATGAATTCCACACACAACTCCTTGGGCTGGTTAGAATTAAAATCCTGGAACATCTTTTCAGATGCACTTTATTTCAGCCTGCTGCAAGTGGGTATATGGGCACATCTGATTCCAGCAGGACAAGGTGATGGCAGCCTGTGGTGTGTCTGAGGGTGGGAAATTGGCCCCTGTCCTGCACATAAGTTGCCTGCTCACTGGCTTAAAAGACTTTTAATGGTGTGTAAAAATGCCTGCCAAATCCATGTAGTAATTGGCTTCAACAAACAACACAAGCAACTTAGCATATGGTAGAAGCTGCCATATGGTGTGATTACGGTAGCCATCAACATGACGACTGTAACTTGTGAAATACCCATAGACAGATGGATATGTTCATTATGAGTTAATATAGAGCGGATGTTTGATACATTTATAATAATGTACAGTTAGCAAACAAAGAATTTTGAGCTTCCATCTATACCAAAGAACAGAACTCCTACATATATTTTCTTTCAATAGGGCTTGTGTTTGGAACAAGTAGGAATCATTGAGGCCTGAATTAAATTGCATACAGATTGTTGCAGGAAGGATTTGTTGTCCTTATTTATTTATTTCTCCCCGTGTGGTCTATCTATCTGAAAATTGTATAGAATTGTGGTTCCCAACCTTTGGGCCTCCAGGTGTTTTGGACTTCAGCTGTCACAGTTCCTAGTTACAGTCAACCTCCCTGTTCAAACAGCTCCATTGGCTTCCAATAAGCTTCTGGTCCCAATACAAAGTGCAGGTTATCACCTATAAAGCCCTAAATGGTTCGGGCTTTATCTTCGTGATTGCTTCTTCCCCTATGAACCAGCACGTACTTTACAATCATCTGGGGAGGCTCTTCTCTTGCTTCCATCACCCTCACAAGCTCGGTTGTTGGGGACGAGGGAAAGGGTCTTCTATGGTGGCTCCTTGGCTCTGGAACTCCCTCTCCAGGGAAATCAGACAGGGTCCCACTCTCTCCATTTTCTGCAAGGCATTAAAAACTTGGCTGTTCCGTTGTGCCTTTGATTAGGCAGTTCACCACAGAATTTCCCGATCTATCCATCTCATGCACTTTATCACGGTCCCTTTCTGGCACTTCTAACACTTTAATAGCCTAAGGACATTTGCCTCCTAGCCCAGCCCTCCAATTGTCGCACTTTCCCTGGCTCTTCTTAGGATTCATTGCATTTAGTAACTATGAACCAAACACAGCACTTTATTTGCTCAGCCATGATAGCTTTTAATCTTTTTTATAATGTTGTCTGATTTTATGTTTATTGATGTCTGATATTGCTTGTTTTTCGATGCTTATTTTAACCTGTTTTGTTGGGCATGTCCCTCTGTAAGCTGCCCAAGTCCCTTCGGGGAGATGGAGGCGGGGTATAAAAATAAAATTATTATTATTATTATTATTATTATTATTATTATTATTATTATTAGCTGGCTGGGATTTCTGGAAGTTGAAGTCCAAAACACCTGGAGGCCCAAAGGTTGGAAACCACTGGTATAGAAAAAAAAATTCAGTTGCTCAAACAACCATAGCTTTTTCCAAGTTTATATATCTGGAGAACTAGGGTTAGAATCCCAGAGAAGAAACTTGTTAAATTAACTATTAAAGTAAAATCATAGGTTAGCCTGAAAAATATACAGAGAAATTCTAACCCATTTAGTCATCTGAGGCTGCTACCATATAGGAAGGGGGTCATGGATCCTCTAGAAGCCACAGTGAGACCTCCATGGCAAAGGTAGAGGCAAAAGACTAAATGATTCTTCCAGCCCATTCCAACTCTTAAGTTGTGAAATGTACCACTGAAAGAGGATTTCCAAATCCCACGGATAAAATAAAGGCAGGTTTGGATCCACCGACTCAAATATGACATCATTCCTCTGAGAAGAGGGGACACACCGAGCCCAATTAATATTCTGCCTAATTAATTTCAATGGGAAAGCAATTCTGCTTTGTGAAGGTTTGGTGGGCTCCTACCCTGTTTGATGTGCATTTTCCAGACTTTGTCTATTTCTTTGTGCAGGTGATAAACAGTGCCACAATTAAAAGTGTCCTATTGTTTGGCTATCAACTCTTTCATGAATAATAATATTTGAAGGATTATTTAAAGGACATTCAGTGGTGTTAATAACATTTATTACTCTATTAATGCTTAAAAGGACAAATAAGTTATTTATGACAATTTCACCAGTACGGACATACTCTTAGAGAGTTTTGATGAAAATTTAATTAAATATCCTCTTGGGTGATTTGATCACGTAGTGCATTCTATCTCCTTACTACCCATTATTATATTCACCCTGCTGTTTGCTTGAAAGTTTCCATACAGGCAATAATGGTTTTGATGCACATTATTAATATAATGTCAAATCAGATTATCAGCTTTGCAAACATGCACACAGATGCACATTTTCCAATAATGTGAATAAAAACAGGAAGAATCCATGTACTCTTCATATAGATATGTTCTCCTGCCACTTTAAAAATGGCAAGCAAAGAGTAAGCATTGGAGCGCAAAATATTTCTTTCTTTTTATGCTATGTAGTTTTTCTGGACTAATGTAGCTATTTTGCATTATTAAACACTCACACAAGGAGAAGGGAGATACTTTAGGAAGGTTCATAGAATGCTGACTAAATCTGTGTCATCCAAAAGAATGGCCTATAAAAACACAAGATGGGGAAAATGTTATGACAAGTGAGATGAGTTTCTGTACCTGAGATAAGCAGTCAGGAAGGTATCATAGGCACCGTTCAGCCACAGTTAAGTGAATTCCACTGATTTCGGTGAGAAACCCTTATTAAAGGTGAGCTGAACAACTCTTACATCTCTCTGAATGAAATTACTTAATACTTGCTTAAGTGGAAATGTTTCTTGCTGTTTTATCAGCTGCATTTTCTCTTCTTTGATTTCTTAGGCCACTTTCAAACTTGCTTTGCTATTGTCTAATGTAAACTTAACTACTTTCATCTCTAGTCATGGTGCTTATTACCTCATCACATTAAGATAGAAAAGAACAGGTGGCCATCCTTTTAGCATAAATAATCTTATATTGTCAGCAGGGACAACAGTTTCAAGTTCCGTCTCTCCATCACACATGTGGAAACCTAAGAGCTGGCGATACATTCATCTTACATTCATTATACGGTCAGTATTACCCCCCCCCCCTCCCAAACACCCAAAAGCCAAGAGTTTCTTTATCCTTCCCAAAGCCCCTTACATTAAAGGAGACTGACACCAGTTTAAAACTACTTCTTTCCATGGGATAAAATTGAATAATATTGTTCTGCCCTAAACCTCATATCATACAAGAGACTGCTGATGGTTGGGCAATGAAACAGGACAGGGAACTTTGATGTTTTACATCCCACCTGTTTTTCCATTAGAACTATGGGAGTAAAGCTTGATAAGAGGTAGAAACTCTGAACACGATTGCTGGCCGGTGTTCAGAGTTCCCTTCTTTCAGGACATTTTTGCCTCTTTCCAGCCCTGGAACATGTGATAAGCTTCATGTCTCTCCGTGCTTGAAAAAAGGCTGAAGTGTCCTAGGAGGGGGAAATTTCTCAATGTGATGAAGTCAATTGCCAGACTTCCCTCCTTTCAGGTCATTTCTGCCTCTTTTCAGGCATGATGGCTTGAAGTAGTTTAACTCATGAGATGGGCTCAGTGCCTCCCCATGCTTGAAAAGAGGATGAAGTGTCCTATGATGGGAACATTTCTCGATGTGATAAGGTGGGAAGTCTAATGTTACACCTAATACTCTTGAGCTACAACCTCTTCACACAGCCCCTAGGACTGTGTCATTCCACCAGCAGTTGCCATCAAAAGGGAAACTGCATGGGGTGCCTTGTGGTGCCCTATGCACCCCCTCTTTCCCCCATCATATGGTGGAGATGGAACAAGGCATATTGTTGCCTTGTCCCCATCAGGTGGGCAAAAAGGTGTCCCCGGCACCCTTTCCCCATCTTATGGGGAAATGGAGAGGAAAGTGCGGCTAGCTCCATCGGAACTACGCAAAAAACACTTTCTTCTGTGTCGTTGAGGAGGAAACATGTTGCGCCAATTCCCCTCCACTTTGGGAGGAATGTGGGTGAATGTATGTGCCAGAGCCAAAATTTCCCCATGTGAAGAGGTTCCTACTAACAATGGCAAATAGAAAGCAGTGCATCTCAACAACATGGATCACTCTCCTTGGGATCCGTTCCCAGGTTTGCTGTGTTAGTCTGTTGCAGTAGAAAAAAACAGTCATATGGCTTTCATGAAATAAGGTTGATGAAATAAGGTCTATAAAATGCTGCAACACTGTAAGGGGTAAAGGGTACTTTGGAGAAAAACTTCCCCAACACGTGTTGCAATACCATAAATAAGTATCCAGAGCTTAACTAACTTTACTTTTGAGAAGTAACACATATTTTACCTGAGAACTGTGTCCTATGAGACACAGAGTTTGAAAGATCTTTTGGCTTTAGAACAAAAATACCTCAATTTTATTGTACAACTCTCATTTTTATTCCCACCTTTTTCAGATAAAGTACAAGAAAAAGGTAATGTGCCTAACTCAGTTCTCATCCATTACTACAAATACATTATAGTCACTCAAGGACAGACTGGAATCATCCTGCACTACTGTGTAACTGAACCATTATACTTTAATGATACTGTAACTAAACCAATCTTTATCCATACATGTGCTACCCTTGCAATGTGAATTTATAAATTTGTGTCAGCCAATCAATAAACTGTTCCTTTTGATTCATGAATGAAGGTGGTCAGTCTGTACCCTTAATTGTGTAAGGGGAAACTCTTTGATCAAAGACAGAATTTGGCTATAATCTTTCTCCAGTGGCTTGAAGGACCCACACAGTCCCTGCTACCATGGATGGTTTTGAGGTGCACCTGGCATCCCATCTGAACAATCCTGCCAAGAAAACTATGTAGGGACAAAATAAGTCAGAAACAACTTGAAGTTATACAAAAACAATAACAACTATTTGAATACTGTAACATTTACTCTAGTATGAGGAAGCACTATGTCAGTGGCTCTTTGATGTTCCCCCTCATGGGGTTGGCATAATGTTTAATTGGAACCTTATTAGCATGAAATTCTTAGGTTTCTTTCAGCTCAGAACTCATCTGAGCTGTGGTATTCACCATTTATATCTATACAAGCCACATTTCTAATTAACTCAAATAATACAAACAGTCCACAAAAAGAATACAACAACCTTGATGTTGTTTCATAAAGAGCTGCTTGTTCTGAACCTCCATGCCAGATGTTACAATAACTTGTAACATTATAACTCAGATGGATCACAACAGAAATTCTGCTTGATCTTGTGCTAGACAAAATCCCAAACTTAATGCAATTAAGGCCAAAGAAATGTAAGCAAGGAAATTTTGCAATCATTCCAGTTTACAATCTAATGTAATAAGAATGGCTTTCCTTGGCACAATATAAAATCATTTATTTATTTAAAAATACTTACATGAATTCCAGGATAACAGAACTATACTGAAAGTATACTGAAAAATGTTTGCTTCAGAGTCCTATGTATTACTTATCATCTCAAAGACCTGGGGAAGTTGTTTTGGACTTCAATGTTCGATGAACTACAATGCTCAATAAACTTCCTGACTATATGAGCTGTTCAGCAGTGGAACTCTCTGTCTTGGAGTGTAGTAGAGGCTACTTCTTTTAAACAGAGACCGGATGGCCATCTGTCAAGGGTACTTTGAATGTGCTTTTCCTGCATGGCAGGAGGTTGGACTAGATGGCCCATACAGTCCTTTCCAACTCTATGATTCTATGACTATGGTCAAGTTGTCTGCAGAATTCTGCAAACTGTAGTCCAAAATGCCTTTTTTTCTGGATGAGTTCGGCAAGCTCATCTAAGGAGGCTTGGGGTGTTTCTACACTATCATCCATCTTAGAACTAGTTTTGAGAGGAATTGGGTTCACAGTGTGGATGATCAGATTGCCATGCCTGGAACAGGTTTGAGGCCAAGAAAGTGATTAGATTACACATGGATCCTAGCCACAAACCACTTCGCAGGGTTTCCACTCCTCCATTTCTAGGAGGGATGCACATCAGTGCATCAGAGTCATATGGGAAGGAAAAAATGGAAAGGGAAAGCCTCTTTCTGCCCTTGGGGTGTTTTTTAGCAGCCCCTGTCTGGATCCTTTACTGCGCTTTAGCATCTCTAGCAGGAGCAGATGTTTATTTGGTCCTAGACCTGGGATCTGCTGCACTGCATTTTTTTGCTGGAACTCAGACATTCTTGGATTTTATTTAATATGTGGTATATCCTTAGATGTATTGACAGTATGCTTTTCATGGCTACCAATTCAAACTGCATTATACGTCAGTGTGGAAAGGGACCTAAAAGCAGGTCTGCATTTCCTAATCCCCCGGTTTGCTCCTGCACAATTCCGAGAAATGTCATTTAGGGAAGCTAAGGACCTCTCCGGTTGAGAATTTCAAAGGCTCCACCTCAAAATATATTTACAAGAATTCTGCAGGAGCAAACTGAATGACTGGGAAACAGGGACCTGTGTTTTAGAACTCTGATGTGATATCGTCCGTACTGCCTCTCAGATGTGAAATATGAATGACAAGGTTTTCTCATGACAAGATATATGACCTATGAAAATTATCCAAGTTGTAAAAACCTGCCCAGTTAAAGAGGTTAGAGAAGGACCATCAAACCAAGGCACCAATGGTTTTTCCTGGCTCCCGCCATTTGTGCCCACACCCCATTTACTCCACTTGCATTTGACCCCCATTCATGCCACTTGCATTTGCACCCATTCACACTCCTTGTATTCACACCCCATGCATATCACTTGCATTAGTGCCCCTTAACACCCATTCACTCCACTTTCATTTACTCTCTGTTTGTGCTGCAGCTGTTCACAGAGAAATTGGAAGGAGGACAGAAAGAAGGAAGAATGGAGAAAAGAAGGAAAGATGGAAAGGACGAAGTAAGAAAAAAGGTAGAAAAGAAAGGAAAGAGGGAAGGAAGGGGAAATAAGGGACTAAAGGGTAAAAGGGAGGGAACAGGGAAGGAACAAAAGGAGGAAAAAAGGGAAAGGAAGGAAGGAAGAAAGGGAAGGAAGAAGGAAAAAGAGAGAAGGAAGACAAAAAAGAAAAATAGGAAAAAAGGTGGAGGGAGGGAAAAAGGAAGGAAAGTAAGAAAGAGAGAAAGAAAAGTAGGTAGGAAAAAGAGAGGGAAAGAATTCAGAAAACATGGTGTTATGATTTAAACCACAGACTGTGGCTCTGAACCCACTGGGTGACTAGCCAAGTCATACTCTCTCAGGCTCAGAGGAAGACAAAGACAAATCCCCTTTGAATAAATCTTGACCAGAAAACTCTGTGATAGGGTTGCCTTAGGGTCGCCCTAGGTCTAAAACGACTTGAAGGCACACAACAACAAGAACAACAATCCTAATTGACTTGACTATCTCATCAACCAAAAGCAGGCCCATACTTCCTATTGAAATGTTGGTTAGAATTGACTTGTTTATGAATTGAACAGACAGTGGCGGGGCAGCTAGATGAGACTGCAGTTTTGGACCCCTTTCAATCAGGCTTTCGTTCAGGTCATGGGACAGAGACTGTCTTGGTAGCTATTACTGATGAAATTCATCGTCAGTTAGACCGAGGCGGATCAGCGCTATTGGTACTCTTGGACCTCACAGCTGCATTTGACACTGTGGACCATGACTTGCTGATTCATCGATTGGCTATGTCTGGTGTACGAGGTTTAGCCCTCAAATGGTTCAATTCATTCCTCCGGGACCGGAGACAGAGGGTGGAGTGGTCAGGCCAAAGCTCTGAAAGCTCCTGCCTTTGCTGTGGAGTTCCCCAGGGTGCTATCCTCTCGCCCCTGTTATTTAACATCTACGTCCGACCACTTGCTGGACTGGTGCGGAGCTTTGGCATAGAGTGCTACCAGTATGTAGATGATACCCAGCTACTCTTGCGTCTCGAACCTGGAACAACTGCGATTCCTGAGAACTTTAAGCTGTGTTTGGAAGCAGTGATGAGTTGGCTACGAGCAAGCAGACTAAAAGTCAATCCTGCAAAAACTGAGATACTCTGGCCCGGCCAGCCACCAGAATTAACCCAGTCTCTGCCTGATTTCGATGGGGAAGCTCTGGTTCCGTCTGCCACTGTTAAAAGCCTTGGGGTTGTGTTGGACTCATCGCTGCTGATGGAGGCCCAGATCACTGGTGGAGAGTGACTAATTAAGAAATAAAGTGATGATGATGATGAATTAAAATTCAGAAACATTTGGAAGACAATATGATCCCCAATTCCAGCTCAATTATGCCAAACACATCACACCCACCAAATACTAAGTTTATTGGATGTTTGATCAGAGCGACTTTGTTTAGCAATAACCAGTTTCATTCACAAAATGATAACCTGGCCCTCAAATTCCCAGTACAGTAAAAAAAAAACCAAACAAAAAAACAAGCCATAATTTCCAAAGAAGCAGCACAGTAGCATTTGATGCAGGGGCATGGAGCAAAAATAGTTATCAGTAGCATGATCCTTGCTCAATAAACTACATGTCTGCAGCTTCATAGGGGCATGGAGAAAAGCCAGAGGTTATTCTTCAATTGGTCAGCATTTCTCAGTCTTTTTACTCTGGAAGGAATCCAATTTTCCAGTCTTAAGGAACCCCTACATAAAAATTGCTATACACCCTTCCTCCCTTTCTTCCTTAAAAACTGCAATCTCTCACAGAGTCCCTAGTGACCTCTCCATAAGCTTCATGGATCCCAAGAACTCTGAGAAATGCTAGTCTTGATTATAAACCAGAAAATGAATAGCTTTTGGCAGGGATTGGAAGTAGTGCATTAAAAGTAAGAGCTTTAGCTGCTTTGGGGAGGGGGACATGAAATGGCTTAACAATGTTTTTTTGTGTGTGTGTGAAATAATGCATCAGTCCATAATGTCACTTTTTAGATTAATAAGCAACATTTACTCACATCTCCTATAATACTGGTTTGGGAGCAATTACTTGGGTGGAAATTCCCAAATTTCTATTTCTAAGTATATATTGCTTTTTAAAAGAAAAAAAACTTCTAAAATAATGCCAGTAATTTGTTATTTGCAGCGTAAAATGTAACATATTAAAAATAATATCCATGGCTCTGCATTAACAGGAGAACTAACAAACTGATTCCCAGTCTTAAGACAGAAATAGCTATGGAAAACACATATTCCCTAACGCACCATAAAACATTGTCTAATGAATTTAGATCAGCATAATGCTAAACTCCTAGTTTCCAATAGACCACTCAACCTCTGAGAATGCCTGCCATAGATGCAGATGAAATGTCAGGAGAGAATGCTTCTGAAACATGGCCATACAGCCCAGAAAACTCACAGCAACCCATTGTTTTCATTGATCACACAGGCTTAAAGCAGTCTTGATATCCATTGTTTCATTTACCTATACTCCACAAAATATCCATCCCTTCTCCAAAGGGTTTGTGGATCTTTCTAGGTCCTCCAGTTCAATTCAATGATACAGTTCTGGCCCAAGGATTGGCAAAATGTATGGTTTACTATAATATCTGCAACATTAGGCATCCCCTAGAAATTGGTATAGTACTTGTCTTTTTCTTTTAAAATGATGCTATACTATACCATTGTTTTCTCTGTGTATGTGTTGTTTTCAATTGATCAGCATGGTGTAAAAGGCCCACTTTAGTTAGTGCACTTGTTCTGGGACTTGAAAATTTTACCTGTTTACCCAAGGACTCTGATTCCAGAAATAAACAAGAATGCTACCCCCTCTGCTCATTACTCGACATGATGAACAAGTTCTATGTACTTCTTTCATTTCTTTTGAATGAGATCAAACACAGGAAAAGTTCAACTGCTCCCTGAAGAGTGACAGTCTTTGCATTCACAGAGTTGCCAAGTAATAATTGCTGCTTTTATAAAGTAAAGTGCTGAGTGGATGAGAAAGGGAAACCCTGCTTCAGCATAAGACCCAAGAAGCACAACTAAAGCATTTCTTGCATCCCAGTAAAGAGAAGAATAAAATACACACACCCAGTCTTTCAGGACCTTCTCCCCTCAGTTTTCAGTTAAGAACCTACAGAGAAAAGTCATGATGTGACGATGTGTAACTTTTATTCTTATGGTTATGTGTTTAAACAGTAGTTAATAAATGGTAAGTATGTAGGATTATATTTTGTTAGAGATGGTGGCTGGTGGCTTGAGCTGAATTGCCATAGCAATGGGGGCGGAATCAACTATCACTTCACGGAGCAGCTTTTTGAAAGTGGCAGTTGTAAGCCGGTGAGCTACAGGGAAGGACTGGTTTCTCTAGTGGGAGAAACAGGGAGTTTATTTGTGACCAAAGGGGTTACAGGAAAGGTAGTGATAAAACTACAGGGGGTTATTGATTCTGGGTTGAGAATCAAGGTTTGGCTGGGAGCCAATTCTGTTGAATAGGCCTTTTGGCTTATTTGTTTTGTTGGGACAGTTGTCCAGAAGAGATACATCTGCTTATAGAAACCTCTTGAAGTCTGTGCCTGAGGTTACTCATGAAACCTTACTAATGTAACCAATCAAGATTCGTGCCTCTTGTGAAGAAACAATTAAACATGTTATACTCCTGTTAAAATAAACTTGTTACTGTTCTCCTCAAACCTTGCCTGATACAGTTTCTCTTAAGTCAAACAGCCTGCATAAGAAGTAAAGTCAAGCCAAGGACAGTAAACACTACGCTATCAAATGAATAAAGCCTTCAGTAATTAATAGTCCCTTTATAAACCAGCTCATAAGCTGATATTGATCATTGCCCGGCTTTCCTCACAGATTAGGTGGCAGTAGTTTTACCCTCCTTTACAGCCATCCTTTGTCAAATTAGTGCATGTATCTGTACATACTTATACATGTATATATGCATGGATCCACTCATCCACACTAAGTGAGCTTTGTATCAGGGATGGGAATTACATAGTCTTCCACACATTGTATGACTGAGATTCTCATTATTTCTGACCACTTGTTCCTCATGCCTGTTGCAGATAAAGCCATGCAAGTGGGTGGTTTAAATTACAGTCTTAAGTCTTTTTGCTTGAAAGTGTAACTCAGTAAAACTATATGACTTACCTCTGAAATGACATGGTTTTTATATGGTAGCTAAATCCAGAACCATATCAAGATATTTTTCTGTCTGAGGCAAAGGAATTATTACATTCTTCATCCATGTACAGGAACTAATTGGACTGGCCACAGAAACATCAAAACTGGCAGAGTGGTAATTTGATTCTGTCTTGGATGACAGCAGGTTATTTTAGGAGTGCAAGATACACAATGCTCTATCTCACAACACCTTGCCATCTTCCTCACCCATGTCAGTGACTCATTCTACCTTATGGTAAGACTACCCTGACGGACCACATGCATCAGATGAAGCTGTATTCAAAAACTGAAGGGATTTCTAAATCGAATGAATACATCATGAATGAATTGGGGGGGGGGATCTATCATGTACCCTTTTCTAATAGGTTATTGGTTCTTATTGCTGCTTCCTCTGTGTTCTTGTTCACTGTTCTAGGCAACCAGTAAGTCATGCCCATTTCTACAATAATCCATCCCATGCTCTCTGTGTCATTTACCATTTCCATACACTGCAACACTCACCATTCTATGGCTGCTGAGCATGCTCTGTTTCCACTGAGAAGCTTTTGGGAGCATCATTAACTTAGGATTTCTTTTTCACCTAAAGTATTCTTTTGTACTTCTGCAAACTTTAGTGTTTACCAGGCTTTACCTCTCTACATTTAGCAATGAGTTTTACTTTACAGAGGAGTTTTTATTTGAAATCCTGTCCAATCCGTTTTCCAAATACAAGAAGGTCCAGTCCTCAAGAGATGCCAGTCTAACATGCATCGTGAAGTCTTTCACACTTTGTTCAACATGTAAAGAATATGTTCCACAGCTTCAGTCATCCCTTGAGTAGAGCTTGGAAAAGTTCATTTTGTTGGATGACAATTGTCAGAATCTCTTCTGGGTGATACTGGGAGTTTAAGTCCAAAAAAAGAGTAAAATTTCCAGGCTCTACCCAAGACTCCCTGTTCCTCTTCCCAGAACAGAAACCTATTCATTGGGAGCTGTATTATCTTCACAGACCAGGAGGCATTTTTCAAAAGTTTAAAGGACATCTGTGAAATTACACCTTACAGTGTAAAAAATAATTTGCAGATAACTATTCAGTGACAGAACTGGCCTACTTTAAGCCTTAGTATTCTACATGAAGTAGAATACAGGCCCAGATAAGGCTGTTACAATAATATATAACATGCCCTTCAAAGTGGACAGATCACAAAATGAGCTCCGGAAGAAAGCATGTTTTTTTCTATCCTTGATGTCACCTCAATGTATACAGCACAGCATGGGAGAGCAAGATAGACCTACTATTTAGATGAGACAGATGGAGAAGACCTCTCTCCAGTAGGACATGACAGAGGCCAAGGGTATACCTCCTTCTTTTGAAGAGTAGAGAAAAGACAAGGAGGGGTTTTGTAGATCCCAGAGTCTAATGGTGTAACAACTTCTGAACTGGCGGAAAACCTTGCTGTTGTTCCTTTCTTTATCTTGCTGGATAATCTGCAAATGAACTGGGGGAAGGGGTCAATTTACAGCTCTTTGCTTTGCAATCCCCTGGCTCTGAAGTCACTTGCTGAGTGTGACAAATGATAGGAGAGTTGGACTCTATGGCCTATGGGGCCCCTTTTAACTCTGTGATTATGTGATGAAAGATACACAAACAGTCTGAAATACATGTAAAATATAATTAAAAATATAAAACTCAGCACAATATTTTTAAAGACCATTCTGTCAACTGAGTTAAGAGCCAAAGGGTTTTGCTACCCAACATCAAGGAACCAACTAAACCCCAGGTGGCAGCGAGTTCCACAGCCTGGGTTAACTGTGTAAGAAAGGAGTAACCACTGACAATGACTAGCTTTAGAACAAGGCGGGATTTTAATCACAGTTTCAAGTTGATTTTAAATTTTGACATTTCCCAGAACTGGCCATCATAGTTTTCAAAAATAATGGAAACCTGGATTGTTTTCTGGATTAGTTATGGATCACTATAAATAGACTTTACTGCTAACAGAAAACTAAGGTTTAGGACTCACATCTAATCCTTAAATTCCTTTTTACAATTCTGTTCTGTTAATTTTAATAGAATTTGTCACAAAGTAACATTAACTTTGCATTTTATGGTGCATTATGTATTTCACAGGTACATCAGTGCTATTCCAGTAGGTAGATATGTCTAAACAACTACAGACACAAACATGTGAGCACCAGTTTTGCTTACACCTGTTGGTGTTTAGGGAAAAAAGGTTCCTTCCAATTTTAATAATTAGTTACAATATCTAAGTGTGCTGAAGAACCAAGCATAAATACCATGCTTGTATCATTGTTGCTTTAAATTTTAAAGGCGGTTTTCATTCCTTACTTGCTAAGAGTTATTTTCAACTTCTGTTAAGTATAAGTTACTGGCAGTATGGTGGCAAAAGTGTGAATATAGCTGACTCATCATAGCTTTTTAATGTACTATCCACTTTGCTTTAAAAGAAAGAATATAAAGTGGAAAGGGGGGAATTAAATATTTTGACATTACAATTCTGAAAAGCAACAGTTTATTATTTCAGAATATCTATGAAAAAGTCTTGGAAGAAATTAAAAGACTTTGAATAATGTGGAATGCTAAATTTATCCCTTCTGGATAGAGTTGCAGCAATAAAGCCAAATGTTTTGAAAAGGGTTTAATAGTCATCCCTCCAAATTTGTGGGTTTGACTTTTGCAGATTTGATTAAAATGCTTTCTTGAGAAATCTCTAGGTTCTCTGGGATGACAATATGGTTAATGTCTGCCAAACATCAGGAGTTACTTATTATTATTATTATTATTATTATTATTATTATTATTATTGTATTTATACTCCATTTTATCTCCCCCAAAGGGAACTCCAAGCAGCTTGACATAAAAAACTAATATATCATTTGAAATATAAAAAAATACAAACATTAACATAGAATTAAACACAAGCAGCATTACAAAAATCACGAATTTCACAGTTAAAATCCATCAAAACAGGTAAAAACCACAGCATCCCCAACTAGATCTTAGACACCTTCATTTTTAAAAACCTGCCTGAATAAAAAGGTTTTAGCCTGTCACCTGAAGGACAGCAGGGAGGTGCCATTCTGGCTTCCCTGGGCAGAACGGAGTTCCAGACTCAAAGGGCAGCCACTGAGAAGGCCCACTTTATTGTTCCCCCCAACCAAGCTTGACATGAAGGTAGGAGTGATAGAAGGGCCTCTCCTGAAGATCTCAGGGCCCAGGCAAGGGGATGAGGTCAGCCAAATAGCCTGGACCTGAGCCATCTAGAGCTTTACAGGTCATAACCAGCACTTTGAATTGTGCCTGGTAACAGCCTGGTAGCCAATGGAGCTGCTTCAACAGAAGAGTTGCCCACTCCCTGCAGCCAGCCCCAGTGAGCAACCTGGCTGAAGCTCTTTAGACCAGCTGAAGTTTCTGAGCACTCTTCAGAGGCAGCCCCACATAGAGTAATCCAGACAGGATATAACTAAGGCATGTACCACTGTGACTAGATTTGGCTTCTCAAGGAATGGGGGCACTTGGTGCACAAGTTTTAATTGTGCAAAGACCCTCCCAGCCACTGCCAATACCTGGGCCTCCAGGTTGAGCGCTGAGTCCAGGAGGATCTCCAAACTGACCAGGATAATCTGTATTGTTTATATTAAGTTTCAATTTATTTGTCCTCATTCAGTCCGTTACTGATGACAGACATTGGTTTAGGGTCAGGACAGCTTCCTTGGCAGTAGAGGGAAAGGAGTAGTAGAGTTGGGTGTCATCTGCATTCAGGTGGCACCATACTCCAAAACTTTGGATGACCTCCCCAGTGGTTTCATGTAGATGAGTCGCCTGTTAAGGGCTGAAAAATGCGGTATAGAAATGAAGCAAATAAATAAATAAATCTAGAAAGAATACTTTAGCAGCAGCAAGAACATGGTTTGCTCACATTTGGAAATGGATGGAAGTACTGAGCATGGAAAAAAGATTGAAAAATAAAAAATCTAACAATGCAATAAATCCAATTTCACTTGGATTATTTAGCTGGATCTGAGAAGGTAGAAAAATGTCAATTTTTCTTTTTTAATTTTTCTTTTCATTACAATTAGAACTGGTGAGTCAGAGCCCTACTGTGTTTCAGTTGTATGTTGGTTCTCCTTTTTGTCTCCCTGTTTTGCTTTTTTCTCTTTCTTTTCTTTCACCTTCTTTAAACATATATTATTTTGATTGTATATTAGAGTGTTAGTGTTAAAAATCAATCAATCAAGAAAACAAGAAACAGATGTTAGTTCTAACAATTTAGCCCTATAGACTTGTAGGGTTATTTAAGAGCTCGGGAGTCTTTAAATGGTCACCAAACATTTACTTTTCGATTTATATCCTGCCTACCAGCTACCCTGCCTACCAGCAGCATTTTTATTTATTTCTTCACACAACTTTGTGCTTTAAAAAGCCATATGACATGCAGAAATTAAACAGGAACTTCTCTTGCTGTGTCTTTTTGTGGCACTAAAATGTTAAGAGATGACAAAAGTGAAAGAGAAGAGCCAAAGGGAAAAACAGGAAATCATAATTTATTGTCGAAGGCTTTCAAGGCTGGAATCACTGGAGTGTTGTGTGGCTTCCTGGTTGTATGCCGTGTTCTAGCAGTATTTTATTCTGACATTTCACCTGCATCTATGGCTGGCATCTTCAGAGGATCCCCTGAAGATGCCAACCACAGATGCAGAAAAACATCAGGAGAAAATGCTGTTAGAACAAGGCCATACAGCCTGGTGGAAACCATACAACATTCTAAATCATAATGTGTGTGTATGTTTTAGAATACACAAAAATAATCAATTCAACAAGAACAAGTGTGGTGTAGTTGTTTGAGAGTTAGACTGCAACTCTGGAAACTGGAGTTCAAATTACTACTCAGCCATGGAAACAAGCCTTGGAAAAAACTCTCTTAGCTTCAGAGGAAACCAAAAGCAAATCTTCTCTTAAACAATCCTGCCAAGAAAACCCTGTGTTGGCTTTACCTTAGAGCAGTGGTTCTCAACATTCCTAATGCCACAACCCCTTAATACAGTTCCTCATGTTGTGGTGACCCCCAGCCATTAAATTATTTTCATTGCTACTTCATAATGGTAATTTTGCTACTGTTATGAATAGTTATGTAAATATCTGATATGTAGGATGTATTCTCATTCACTGGACCAAATTTGGCACAAATACCCAATATGCCCAAATTTGAATACTGGTTGGGTTGGGATGGGAGGATTGATTTTGTCATTTGGGAGTTGTAATTGCTGGGATTTATAGTTCACCTACATTCAAAGAGCATTCTGAACTCTACCAATGATGGAATTGAACCAAGCTTCCTCTGAGAAACACTATTTCACCACTGAACTTGTTCTTTGTGATACAAAGTTTTAATCATGTTTAGGAAAAAATTGTCATTCAAATTCATTGGTTAGTGGTTTTTGTCTCTGGCGCAGCAGAAAACACACTTTCTCCATCTTCTATTGGACATATTCAAGTGTGGCTATTATACAATCACTCTATCTAGGTGAAGATATGATTAAGTGATGATATAATAGCCATACTTGAGTATGTCCAATAGAAGATCGAGAAAGCTTGTTTTCTGCTGTGCCAGAGACTAAAACACTAACCCTTAGTTTCCTGTCATTTTTCACAGTGCTTGGTTGCCATACCATTTACCATATTCATTTTTCTACATGAATACAATTGTTGTTATTATGTATGTACAAATCACGTCAGACTTACGACAACCATAATTCTGGGATTTTCTTGTCAAGGGTTTTTTTTACCTTTACCTTCATCTGAGGCCAAGAAAGTGAGATTTCTCCAAGGTCGCACAGCAGGTCTCCATGGTCAAGCAGGGATTCTAAGCAGTTGCCTAGAGTTCTCGTCCACTGTTCCTTGGCTACAATCTTTTCACGCAACCATGTAAGCTAAAGAGACCAGGTTGAATGATCCAGCTATATGTTTAATAGTGGAATCATGTCTTTAAATTACACATTTTCCAAATGAAAGTAATCTTCTTCTATGAAAGTTCATCATCAAGTACAAACAGACAGCAGTTCTTTCTGGAAACTCATTAACTTGTGACAAATTTAATTAGTTTATAGGGTGGTTGTTATTTCACCACTCCAATCATTTTAAATTAATTTGTTTAAGGAAGCCGCAAAGTTTAATTGAAAAGTTCTGGGCCACGTGAAACACATTGAAAAATTATCACACTTTCTTATCATGTAATATTATCTCTGCTAAAATTAATTAAGATACAAATTATGCCATAATTAAAGGACGATATTAAAGTTACCACTTCCCAACTTCTCTGAGCCATGTAAGGAAAGCATTTGTTCAAATATGTTTTTTCAAAATGCTGACCATCAAAGAAAGAAAACTCTCCTCTGAATAATCATAGAGCTTTATTAATGTTCAAAATAGGCAATATTTTATGTTGCTTCTTATGAGAGACTCAAAATTTTACAATAAATTTATGCAGGCATGTCTTTTGTGCTATGCTTGAAGTCTGGGGATCCTTCCTGCATAAAGCATTTCATAGTGAGTGATGAAAAGACAGGATAAAGTTGGATTTATGCAAAGATGTCCAAACAACCACCATTCAAGTTTATCAGTGAGATACACAGAGAAGGATCCTTGAGGAGCAAGTTGTCCCACAACTATGATTAAACACATCTTTCTCTTCTTGCAGATCTATTACTGATTTACTGCTAGTGGCTTCTTTGTATCAACATTAAAGGGATGCTGTTTTGAAAGTTACCAATGACAATGTTTAAGGTTACAAATCTCAGGATTACTTTTCCTTTGCACTGGATTCTCCATCACTTCAGAATGACATTATCTTTGCCTCTTCCTCCCCTTCTTTTGCTGCTGGGATTAGTATCAACTTGGAATATTCTTTCATGCCAAGTTACTAATCTATTATCAGAAAATCCTTGGGCATCCCAAAATCATAGAGTTATGTCTCTTTCCCCGTAGCAAGTCTAGTGTTTGAATCCTGAAACAGTTCCCCCTTCTCAGTGAAAAAGCTTTAGGCTGTAGACAAGGCTTAGAGCAATAACTTTAGAGTGCTTCCTGAAGAGTATTTTTGGGATGGGCATTGAGTGTGCTAGCATATTTAAGCTCCAAAAGGATTATGACAATACTTTTGATGTTCTCTTTCTGTCAAAATGACAAGGGATTAGCAAGATCACCACTGGACATTGGACAATACAATCCATAAGAAGAATGGTCTTCACAGCTGTCTGGATTTTCTACCCAGATATTATAGCCACCACTAAATCCCAAAGTCAGTGGTGAGAGATTGCCACTTGCATAAAAACAAATTTCTATTTCTATGATGTTTCACACACTGAGTGTGTGCTCACATCTATGCATGTACATACCAAGAATATTAAATAAAAATTAGTTAATGTGAAACAAAATAATGTCAGCCTCCAGCAAAACCCGCTCGGCATATAATGCCACTTTATACATTTCCTCACGAAGAGTATAAATGCAGAAAATCTCTAGTATCTCAAAAAACAAAAAACCACCAAAAAACAAGGGAAATATTTTTCTCTATGAAATCCTAGGACACTTCCAGTGAATGTTGACAGTAATTAGGTAAATGGATTAGTGATCTGATTCAGTGTAAGGCAGGATCCTATGCATTTATAATACAGAGTTCAATATCCTGGAGGAGGAACTGTCCTAAAAGCAGAACACATGTACAATCAGTTGCTTTTTTTGTGGACAAATCACAAACAAAAAATCCACTTTTTTAACTGAGAGCAGGTTTAAGGAAGTTGTTCTACTAGTTTTACTAGGGGACCTAGAAATTTCAACAGTTTTAATCAAATATACAAATAATGAAATCCGTAAAACTGAAACATGTAAAATTCAAAATACTTATTTTGATATTATGTGCCAGAACAAAGACACTGAACAGTTTCCTTCTCACTAAGTGCAATTACCAGAATTGTTACACATTTTTAAACTTTTGCGTGATCTTTTGTAAAATATTTGTACAAAAACACAAAGTTTTATACTATCTTCAGTAGATAAACTAGTTTCTTGCAGACACTACAATGTTTTCTATACAAACCAGACTGTTCTCTGAGCACAATGACATTTCCTAAAAGATGATATGAAATGAAAAGAAAATGCATGGAAAACTTCCTCATCGGGTATTTCCTTGAGCTGCGGTGGTGCAATGGGTTAAACCCTTGTGCTGACTGAACTGCTGACATGAAGGTTGGGTTGCTGACCTGAAGGTTTCCAGTTTGAATCCTCGGGAGGGGCTGAACTCCCGTCTGTCAGCTCCAGCTTGCAGGGACATGAGAGAAGCCCCCCAGCTAACACATCTAGGCATCCCCTGGGCAACGTCTCTGTAGACAGCCAAATCTCTCACACCAAAAGTGACTTGTAAAACGTTCTCAAGTCGCTTCTGACATGATTTTTAAAAGTCTGCCAAGACACTGTTTCTCAATATAAATGAGAGATTAGCAGTTGTTCTTAATGTCCCTGGTGGATATATTTTCTTCATGGCATGTGCTCTTAATAGTGGTATAATTTCCTGCTCTAATATAAAAGTTGGATTCTTCCCCATACCGCATGTAACTGTCTGGAGGCATTATTCATATAAAGCACTGTGATCTCTGTAGAGCTATTTATGGACTTTATTACTGGTCATGTGGATGGAGCTCTCTGGAAAACAAAATTCAAAAAGTGCCTTTTCCAAAGACTGCATTTTATGGAGTATTGTGCAGAAATTTTCCAAAAGAAAAATCCACATCAGATAAATGTGCGAAGTATTCCCTAACCCTCAAGTCCTCCTCTTCCTCCATTAGCTTGGATAAAGTAGCTAGAGAGAGTAATAAAAGCAAATACAAGAGTGTACTTAAAGAAATGAATGAGGTACACGTAAGTGTCTCATAATTCAAAATCTTCATCTTGTCTAACTTGTTTCCTGCCACTTGTATGGGACCCCATCATCTTTAGTCAACATTTTCAGTATACCATCCAGTATATTTCAAAGAACACCAGATGGACAGAATCTGAAACAGTTAGGTACATAAAAGTGAAAATGTTAGTAGCAACAGGTTTTCTAGTGTGGAGAGCTCTCCACATTCATGTACTCTTGAGGCTTGAAAAGGCACACTTTGGACACTCTTCATAACTCCAAGGGGCAGATGAGTGGATTCCTTATTTGGTCTAGACTTTCCAAGTGAGAGGAATGAATTCTCATGACAGTGTTCTTTTCCCTTCTTCCCTTCTCTTTCAGAGTTCCCCCTGAATCACACTGATGCTGGAAAAGGTGTAATGTGTAAAATATGTTTCTATGCCAACACAATACAAAATACATACGATTTCTCCTCCAAATTATTAGATATTTGTACTCGAGCTTCTCTCCATATGCATACAGCTTTCTGTTCAGGATAAAAGATTAATTGTTAATCAAGCACCCAAATTGCCTATTAACAAGTTTTTTTGTTGAAACAAAGAAATGTTACTGGCAATATAATGTGGATGTTAAAAGTGCTCCATTTTAGGACTTGGACAAGGCACCACTGCAAATGATTCAATTATTCATACTTCTATTTAATAAGAACATATTTCCCTTTGAATGTTCTTGAATAGCAATGACTGAGCCAAATGTTAAATGCAAAAAAAAGTGATTTCTCTTCCCTTCCTTCAGCCTTTCATACACCTTTGGAAACTCTGATTTTTTGTTATGAAAATTGTGTCAAGCAACCTTGCATTATTGCAGTAAGTAACACAATATGACACTTCTCTGGTTTATTGAAGAGGATCAATTCAATCTTTCCATCCCAGAGTATAACTCTGCACATGGACTATGGCCATTAACTGTGAAGTTAAAGCACCTTCCCCACATGCAATATTGTAGCCTACATGACTAAAACATATAAGTTCATTGCTATATTTGGTTGGGTTTTCAAAGAAAGGCAAAAGTGCAGAAAGAAATACACTGAAGAACATGGATCAAATCCTGTCTCCCCTCTGTTTACTTGCAGAACTTCATTTTCACCAGAATTTTACCACCTTTAGTGCCACTTGAGACTCCATTTCACAACAGGTAGGTTATGTTTAGAAAGTTAGAATAGTGTAATGGTTTGGGTAATGGAGCCTCTGCTAGCGCAGTGGGTTAAACCACTGAGTTGCTGAACTTACTGACCGAAAGATCTGCGGTTTGAATCTGGAGAGTGGGGTGAGCTCCTGCTGTTAGCCCCAACTTCTGCCAACCTAGCCGTTAAAAACATGCAAATGAGGGTAGATCAATAGGTACCGCTTTGGTGGAAAGGTAACAGTAATCAATGCAGTCATGCCAGCAACATGACCTAGGAAGCATCTATGGACAACGCCGGCTCTTTGGCTTAGAATGGAGATGAGAACCACCCTCTAGAGTCGGGCATGACTAGACAATGTCAGGGGGAACTTTTACCTTTACTTACATGACTAAAACATGGAGCCCCCAGTGGCGCAGTGGGTTAAACCCCTGTGCCAGCAGGACTGAAGACCAACAGGTCGCAGGTTCGAATCCAGGGAGAGGCGGATGAGCTCCCTCTATCAGCTCCAGCTCCTTATATGGGGACATGAGAGAAGCCTCCCACGAGGATGATAAAAACATCAAATCATCCGGGCGTCCCCTGGGCAACGTCCTTGCAGACAACCAATTCTCTCACACCAGAAGCGACTTGCAGTTTCTCAAGTCACTCCTGACACAACAAAAAAAATGACTAAAACATTTAAGTTCATTGCTATATTTGGTTGTGGGGTTTTCAAAGAAATGGAAAAGTGCAGAAAGAGCTACACTGAAGAACATGGATCAAATCCTGTCTCCCCTCTGTTTACTTGCAGAACTTCCAAGAACTTTGGGTTGTTGTAGGCTTTTCGGGCTGTATGGCCATGTTCTAGAAGCATTCTCTCCTAACGTTTCGCCTGCATCTATGGCAGGCATCCTCAGCAATAGTGAGATATGAGGATGCCTGCCATAGATGGAGGCAAAACATCAGGAGAGAATGCTTCTAGAACATGGCCATACAGCCTGAAAAACCTACAACAACCCAGTGATTCCGGCCATGAAAGCCTTTGACAATACATTCCAAGAACTTCATTTTCACCAGAATTTTACCACTTTTAGTGCCACTTGAGGCTCCATTTCACAACAGGTAGGTTATGCTTAGAAAATAAGCATGGTGTAATGCTTTGGTTATTGGACTACAACTCTGGAGACCAGGGGTCAAATCTCAGCTCAGCCATGGAAACCCACCGGGGGAGCGGATACAAGTTGTACTATCTCATCTTTAGAAGACGGCAAAGGTAAACCCCCCGGATTAAACAAATCTTGCCAAGAAACTTCATCTGAGTGTCACCATAAGTCTGAAATGCCTTGAAGGAACACAACAAACCTCCATAAACACACACTAATAATTATTTTACATGAACACAGTAAGGGTGCAAGTCAATAAACAACCCCCCCCCCCCCACGCTTGAATAGGAAAGCCTCCATACTTTTGACTCATTTCAGTGGCTCACCATATGGACCAAATTTTGTGTAAAGTGGCCAGACGTTGTAAATGTTAACTACAAACCACTGAACTCTTTGCTGAGAGGTCACCTGAGCATGCCACTCTCCTCACAGCCATCTGTCTGATTAATTAAGAATTCCGGGCTGCAATTCCAATGTGATTTAATGACTGGATTTCCTCACAAATCCTGTGATGAGGGGGGGGGGGAGTATCCTCTCCCCTTTGATAGTTTCCATCTGTCTCCTCTTCCCTACAAACATTCCCTGTGTGTGTAAGGGAGTGTAAAACCTAAATAGACTGAGCGGAATTCCTTTCCAAATAGTCACCCACAGGAGAACACCCTTTCCACGTCTGAAGCGGCGAGGCTGAATTGTGGCTGAAAGATTGGAACAAAAGAGGGTGTAGCAGCCGCAAAGAGGCGAGCGAGCGAGCGAGCGAGCGAGGGGTCCTCTTTGGGGGAGGCAAGGGGTGCCTTATTTGGGGGGAAGGCAGCCTTTTTCTAACAGAAACCCATGGCAAGGGCCCCTTCCCCCTTTTCTTGACAAGTCCTTGTGTGTGCCCTGCCTCCCTAGATGGATACTGACATATCCTGGAAGAACAAAGAGTTGCGTCTCTCAGCTGCTGGGATTCCCAGAGCGCGCGGCAGTGGCTGCTCTCATCCTCTGAAGAAGCCAGGCAGCAAGCATTTCCTTGCGGGGGGGAAAGGGTGGGGGGGGGGGCTGACACAGGCAGGCACTAGGGCAAGCCTTCGCTTTCTCTGCCTTCAGGGCGAATTACCTGGAGCAGGTGAGGCGGGCTCCCCGGTGCTCTCCTCCGCCTCTGGAGCGTCTCCCTCTCGCTCTCTCCTTTGGCTCAGCCGCGCGGCGCTTCCTCCTCCGCCCTCCGCCTTCGGAGCGGGGCTCTGGCTGGGGAAAGAGCCATGAAGGGGGAGAAGGGAGGAAGGGGAGAAGGAGGGAGGGAGGCGGAAAGCCAACCACAGCGCCTGGGCAGAGCCACGGGGAAGAAGAAGAGGAGGAAGAAGAAGAAGGTGGGGAAGAGGGTCGGGCTTCCTGCCTTCAGCCCAAGTCCTGCTGCGCCGCCCCCTCGCCGCCAGATGTGGCCGCCCCCAGCGGGCCCTTCGCCAAGGCAGCGGTGCCATTGGGGCGGGGAAGCCTCTCCCTCTCCGCCTGCCCCCCTCCCTCCCTCCTCCCTTCCCTCCCTGGGGGCGGGGCCACGTGCCTTCAGGGAGGCGCCTCTCACAAGCTCCCGGGAAAGTTTGCCCAGGGATCCCAGTGGGCAGCCTTCAGAGCCATCCCCTCTCGCATGTGAGGTTACAAGCCCACTAGCTGAGGGCGCAACCATTGGCGCCTTTATTGGGGGGGGGGGGTTCAGGGGGAGGAAAAAGAAACCTTCTGCTTTTTGCCGCCTTCCACTCCCGGTGTCTTCAGGGAGGCGCCTCTCACAAGCTCCCAAGAAAGTTTGCCCAGAGAACCAAGAGAGCAACCTTCAGAGTTCTTCCCCCCTCCCCACCATGTGAGAAATACACCCTCCCGGCTTCGTGCCCGGCTTGGTTACAAGTCCATTGGCCGAGGGCGCAACCATCAGCACCTTGTTGGGGGGGGGGGGAGGGGTGAAAGGAAGCCTGCTTTTTTTGCCGCCTTCTACGCCCAGCTCCTCCTGTGAAAGGCGGCTGTGGACCTGTTTCCTTCCTTCGTGCGTGGCCTGACTCACTTCCCCAAAGTGTCCTCGAGGCAGAGACATTTCTGACCAAGAAGGTCAGAAGCTCCTGAACTGCAGACGGTGTCTCTCCCCAGAAGTCTTCTCGCTCGCCAAGCCTCCCTCCCCCTCCCGCTCAGGCTTGGGAGGAAGGAGCGCCTCTCTCTCTCTTGACTGCCCTTCATCCCGGACAGGGATCTCCAGTGACGTGGAAGCGCCTTTTTAGAGGCCGTGGTTTCCCCAAGAAAGCGAGGGGCGCTGCCCTTGGCCGGCTGCCCTGATTCATACGCTTCAGTGGGAACTTTCCCTTTGAGCAGCTGGAGGTCCTTTGAAGCCCTTCCCCAGGTAAATGTGTGGAGGGAGGAATCCCCGCTGAAGTCCCCGCTGAGGGGGAGCAGGGGCAGCGCTGGGTGCTCTATCCGCCTTGGAAACGGAGAGCATCCCGCCCCAAGAGGCCGCGCTGGGAATGAGGACGGGCCAAGCCACCCGCCCCTCCCCTCCCCTGGAAAGGCCCCTGAATTCGCCCCACAGGGACACCGCTGGCGCAAAGTTTGTTGGTTTGTTGAGAATATTTATCCCCCTGCTGTCAGGCACAAAGGCTCTCTGAACATCTTACACATTCTTGGCAATTCCCAGCCCTCAGGCTCGCAATCTGAGACATGACATTCAACTAAAAGTGGACAGTATTGGGGAAGGCAGGCCTGTAGCGAGGGGGGGGGGGGGTAGGGGTTCAACCCCCCCCCGAAATGTTTCAGATTTTTAAAAAACCTGGTTTACTCATGAATTTTAACTGCTTAACCAAATTCCCATGCTAAGTCTATGAGATGCAAAAAATTAAGAGTCCCTCCAGAACTGCAAGCACTATCTCAAGCAAATATTGACAATTTATTCACACTGTCGTTACTTGCAGCAATAGCCGATGTAGTGAAGCAACCAAGTTGGGTGTGTGTGTGTTGAATGCTCTCATTAAGGAGGCCAGACTTGGTGGAGGTGGTTGACAGGGGCGGAGCTGCAGGCTATGGAAGGCTGCTCTGCCCCCTGCTGTGCTCTTTGATTCAGCATGAGCTAGGAGGCAGGTTTCAACTCCCCCCCTCGCGAAATTTTCAACCCCCCCCTGAAAATTTCAACCCCTCCCGAAATTTTTTTCTGGCTACGCCCCTGGGGGAAGGATAGGACTATTTCAGTCCCTTTCCTTTTGCTTCTGCTCTGTCTTTAACTGTTGGAATCGTTTCATCAATCGTGCATGAAGGCATCCCTTTTTTGCTTGTTACTGATCGTGCCTTCATGCATTCCTTCCTAACAGTTCAGACTATTAAGCCAATCAAGCTTAATAGTGAAAATGTATTTTTCACAATATCTCTAAATTCTGCAGGGATGCTCTTCAGGTTGCATTTCAACATGGTGACTGGTCTAGAATTATTTTATAGTTGTAATTATTGTATTAGCTAGTTATGATCTATACCACAATCTGTCCCTATTCTTGTTTTTGAAGCTTCACTATCTTTTACTGCCAATTTGACTATTTGACTTCTGTATTTGGCTATCAAATGATGTCTATTTATACAGTCGCTTCTTGGGTTGCTTGGAGAATGTGTTTGCAATACACAAAGTGTTGGCATTGCAAAATTGATAGGTGATGTCTTTACGTTGGATCTAATAATAATAATAATAAACTTTATTTATATCCCGCCACCATCTCCCCAATGGGGATTTGGGGAGGCAAACATAACAGAAAATAAATACAGCAAATACATAATGCATCAAAATAAAATAAAATAAACAGTGCAAGAACATAATAAAACCAGTCTCAAAGGGCGGGCCAGATGAACAACATACATGCTAAAAACACTAAAAACATTAAAAACCCTGGGTGAGATTGGAAGTAAAAGGTATACTTGTAATGGAAGGAGTCCGAGACAGGGCAGCGGTAGGGCAAGGACTTCATTGGGGGGTAGGAGAAAGTGCATCGTGTAAACCAGGGGTCTAAAAACTTTTTTAACAGAGGGCCAGGTCACAGTCCCTCAAACTGTTGGGGAGCCGGATAATAATTTGAAAAAAACATGAATGAATTCCTATGCACACTGCATGTATCTTATTTGTAATGCAAAAAACACTTAAAAACAATACAATAATTAAAATGAAGAACAATTTTAACAAATATAAATTTATTAGTATTTCAATGGGAAGTGTGGGCCTGCTTTTGGCTGATGAGATAGGATTGTTGTTGTTGTTGGGTGCTTTCAAGTCATTACAGACTTAGGTTGACCCTAAGCGAGGGCCGGGTAAATAACCTTGGAGGGCCACATTCGGCCCCCAGGCCTTAGTTTGAGGACCCCTGGTGTAAACAAACTGTAGGTGGAGACTTACAAAAATGGGTTAGGTGGTCACTCTCTAAAGGCCAAGTTTTTAGCTCTTTCTTAAAAGCTGCTAGGGTGGGGGCTTGCCTAATCTCATCTGGTAGTAAGTTCCAAAGTCGGGGGGGGGGGGGCACAGCGGAGAAGGCTCTCTCCCTCGTACCCATTAGCCGAGCCTGTGATAGGGGAAGAGGCGAAAGGAGGGCCTCTCCAGAAGATCAAAGGGATCCTGCGGGTTTATGGTAGGATCGTAAGTGAGGCCTTCAAGTGTTCACCACAAAGACTCAGTGTGATGGTTTCCTCCAGTTGCTTGTAAGGACTTTTTGTTGTCTCCCTTCTATAACACAAAGTGTGTTGGCAGTCTAAATGCCCATAAGGTTCTTACAAAGATTTATGTTACTTGTATGCCCAACAAGATACCTACCTTCATTGCTGCTGCCACAGACATCTTTTGTGACACCTCTCAGGATCATGGAATTCCAAAGGCCAGAGGTGTTTAAAAAGAGAACTATATATGTTAAACATAAAACAGTATATATAATAAAAGTGAATGTTTGTTTGTATGCGGAGGGCGGAAGGGGGGAAGGGCGGAAGTGTATGTGGCAGCTTTCTGAGTATGTGGCAGCTTTCTGATTGGCTGCCACTTTCACAGGCCACTGTGACCAACATGGGTGACGCACCTGGACCAAACTTGGCACACATAACCCCCATAAACCCCTTTACATCCTGGTGTGGTTTGGGGGAGGTGGACCATGGATTATGGGATCTGTAGTACTTCCCAGGGACCACTGTGGCCCCCAACAAAGACCAATAAAGACCAAACTTGGCACACTGAGCCCCCATGACCCACTCTACATCCTACTGCAGTTTGGAGGAGGGCAGACCATGGATGATGGGACTTGAAGTACCTCCACTCGCTTTCTGAGATCGCCACGACCCTCATCCAATGACTGAACAAGACCAAACTTGGCACATATAACCCCAATTACCCCTTTACATCCTGGTGAGGTTTGGGGGAGGGTGGACAATGTATGATGGGATTTGTAGTACTTTCCAACACTTCAGTTCCCAGAGACCACTGAGGCTCCAAAATGACCAATAAAGTCCAAACTTGGCACACAGAGCACCCATGACCCATTCTACATCCTACTGCAGTTTGGAGGAGGATGGACCATGAATGATGGAACTTGAAGTACCTCCACTCATTTCCCAAGACCGCTGCAACCCTCATTCAATGACTGATCAAGAACAAACTTGGCATACAGAGTTCCCATGACCCACTCTACATCCTGGTGCAGTTTGGAGGAGGGCAGACTGTGGATGATGGGACTTGAAGTACCTTCAGTCACTTCCTGAGACTGCTGTGAACCTCATCCAATGACTGATCAAGACCAAACTTGGCACACAGAGCCCCCATGACCCACTCTCCATCCTGCTGCAGTTTGAAGGAGGATGGACTTTGGATGATGGGACTTGCAGTACCTCACTTACTCACTTACTGAAACCACTGCCACCCTCATCCAATGACTGATAAAGACCAAACTTGGTACACAGAGCCCCCGTGACCCACTCTATATCCTGCTGCTGTTTGGAGGAGGATGGACCATGGATGATGGGACTTCAAGTACCTTCACTCACTTCCTGAAAATAATTCAACCGTCATCCAATGACCAATAAAGACCAAACTTGGCATACAGAACCGCCATTACCCACTTTCTCTAATAACCCGGGCAGTGCCGGGTCCCCAAGCTAGTAGTTTATATATAATATTTGAAACATTCTTTTCTCCCCAAGCCCTTCTTAACCAATAAGAACAGGAATGTGCCTAAGACTGCACAAAGCCGCTTCTTCTATTACACTGAAATTTCTAGTCAATTCTATTCCAAAAAAATTCTCATTGATATCTACACCAGCAAAATTATCCAGCTCACAACCAGAGTATTCTGCTCCATAATTGCCTTGGATCCCCACCCTCTTAGTGTTACATCACCACACTGACGTTATATTGATGACTACACATTTCCCCTTTCAAAATTCAGATCAGTACAGTTTTTTTTCTCCCTTTCCTTGGGGAAGCCATCCAGCTAATTCTTGCCATGAATGAGACAAATGGTGGGGAAGCAGATCCAGCCCTTTACCATTAAAAAGCTGAAATAAATGGTGTCTTTCTCCTTGGGGCCATTGAAGAACCACCACTGTCTTTTCTGCCATGCATCTCCCTGGCAAAGCTCTTCTTGTGAAGTCTCTTGCTCTGAGGTCAGCACAAGGTATCTAGGCAATGGTGAGGGGGTATAGAATCATAGAATCAAAGAGTTGGAAGAGACCTCAAGGGCCATCCAGTCCAACCCCCTGCCAAGAAGCAGGAATATTGCACTCAAATCACCCCTGACAAATGGCCATCCAGCCTCTGCTTAAAAGCTTCCAAAGAAGGAGCCTCCACCACACTCCGGGGCAGAGAGTTCCACTGCTGAACGGCTCTCACAGTCAGGAAGTTCTTCCTAATGTTCAGATGGAATCTCCTCTCTTGTAGTTTGAAGCCATTGTTCCGCGCCCTAGTCTCCAAGGAAGCAGAAAACAAGCTTGCTCCCTCCTCCCTGTGGCTTCCTCTCACATATTTATACATGGCTATCATATCTCCTCTCAGCCTTCTCTTCTTCAGGCTAAACATGCCCAGTTCCCTAAGCCGCTCCTCATAGGGCTTGTTCTCCAGACCCTTGATCATTTTAGTCGCCCTCCTCTGGACACATTCCAGCTTGTCAATATCTCTCTTGAATTGTGGTGCCCAGAATTGGACACAATATTCCAGATGTGGTCTAACCAAAGCAGAATAGAGGGGTAGCATTACTTCCTTAGATCTAGACACTATGCTCCTATTGATGCAGGCCAAAATCCCATTGGCTTTTTTTGCCGCCACATCACATTGTTGGCTCATGTTTAACTTGTTGTCCACGAGGACTCCAAGATCTTTTTCACACGTACTGCTCTCGAGCCAGGCGTCCCCCATTCTGTATCTTTGCATTTCATTTTTTCTGCCAAAGTGGAGTATCTTGCATTTGTCACTGTTGAACTTCATTTTGTTAGTTTTGGCCCATCTCTCTAATCTGTCAAGATCGTTTTGAATTCTGCTCCTGTCCTCTGGACTATTGGCTATCCCTCCCAATTTGGTGTCGTCTGCAAACTTGATGATCATGCCTTCTAGCCCTTCATCTAAGTCATTAATAAAGATGTTGAACAGGACCGGGCCCAGGACGGAACCCTGCGGCACTCCGCTCGTCACTTCTTTCCAAGATGAAGAGGAAGCATTAGTGAGCACTCTCTGTGTTCGTCCACTTAACCAATTACAGATCCACCTCACCGTAGTTTTGCCTAGCCCACATTGGACTAGTTTCCTTGCCAGAAGGTCATGGGGGACCTTGTCGAAGGCTTTACTGAAATCCAGGTACGCTACATCCACGGCATTCCCCGCATCTACCCAGCTTGTAGCTCTATCGAAGAAAGAGATCAGATTAGTCTGGCATGACTTGTTTTTGATAAATCCATGTTGACTATTAGCGATGACTGCATTTGTTTCTAAGTGTTTGCAGACCGCTTCCTTAACAATCTTTTCCAGAATCTTGCCCGGTATCGATGTGAGGCTGACCGGACGGTAGTTGTTTGGGTCGTCCTTTTTTCCCTTCTTGAAGATTGGGACCACATTGGCCCTCCTCCAATCTGCTGGAACTTCTCCCGTTCTCCAAGAACTCTCAAAGATGGTTGCCAATGGTTCCGAAATGACTTCCGCTAGTTCCTTCAATACTCTTGGGTGTAGTTGATCTGGCCCTGGGGACTTGAACTCATTAAGAGCGGCCAGGTATTCCTGGACGACTTCTTTCCCAATTTGGGGTTGGATGTCCTCCAATCCCTCATTCACTCCATCTTGCTGAGGTTGAAGATTCTCTTTTTGTGAGAAGACCGAGGCAAAGAAGGCATTAAGTAGTTCTGCCTTTTCCCTATCCCCTGTCAGCATTGCCCCATCTTCTCCTCGAAGAGGTCCTATCGCCTCCTTGTTTTTCCTTTTTCTACTGACATAAGAATAGAAGCCCTTTTTATTGTTTTTAATGTCCCTGGCAAGTCTGAGCTCGTTTTTTGCTTTAGCCTTGCGGACCTTTTCCCTACAGGTGTTGGCTATTTGTTTGAATTCTTCTTTGGTGATTTCTCCCTTTTTCCACTTCTTGTGCATGTCCCTTTTGTGTCTTAGCACAGTTAGAAGTTCTTTGGACATCCATTCTGGCTTCTTTGCACTTGTCCTATTTTTTCTCTTTGTTGGCACGGTTTGCAATTGCGCCTTGAGTATTTCACTCTTGAGAAATTCCCATCCATCCGTAGCTCCCTTGTCTTTTAGTATCTGTGTCCACGGAATGCTGCTCAGCGTTTCCTTCATTTTTTGGAAATCAGCTCTCCTAAAGTCCAAAATGCGGGTTTGACTTGTCTTAGTTTCGGCCTGCCTTTGTACCTCAAATTGCAGGAGCACATGGTCACTTGCCCCTAAGGATCCTACCACTTCGACCGCATCGATCAGGTCCTCCGCGTTTGTTAGGATGAGATCAAGAGTAGCCAATCCCCTTGTTGCCTCTTCTACCTTCTGGACCATGAAATTGTCTGCAAGGCAAGCGAGGAATTTGTTGGACCTTGTACTCTTGGCCGAGTTTGTTTTCCAGCAAATATCGGGATAGTTGAAATCGCCCATGACTACTACATCTCTTTTCTGTGCCTGTTTGGTCAACTGTTGGCAGAAGACTTCATCAAGATCTACCTCCTGGCTTGGGGGTCTGTAGTAGACGCCTACAACGACATCTTTTTGAGTCCCAGTTCCCTTGATTCTTATCCAGATGATTTCAAGCTGGTTTCCCAGATTGCTGTCTTGAATTTCTTCTGCAGCATAAGAGTTTTTGACATATAAGGCTACTCTGCCTCCTCTCCCCTTTGTTCGGTTTCTGTGAAAGAGGTTATACCCCTCGATATCTACATTCCAGCGATAGGAGTCATCCCACCAGGTTTCAGTGATGGCTATGATATCATATTTGTGGTGTTGTGCTAGAAGTTGGAGTTCGTCTTGTTTATTTCCCATGCTCTGTGCATTAGTGTAAAGACATGTGAGCCCCTGGGATCTTCCCTTGAGCTGTTTAATTGGGATTATTGTGCTTTTGGTACTTGGTCCTTGTTGTGTTTGTGCAGCCCTCCGTTTAGCCTTCTGGCGATTCCCAGACATTATGGGTAAAGTAGTGTTCGCAAGGCTGTTGTCCCCCTCCCCCGGTGGACCTAGTTTAAAGTGCGTCTAATGAGGTTTGCGAGTCTGTGAGCAAAAAGGTGTTTTCCTACTTGTGTGAGATGCACCCCATCCCTTGCCAGTAGGCCATCCTCCTGGAAAAGCAGGCCATGGTCGAGGAAGCCAAAGCGTTCCTCCTGACACCATTTTCTAAGCCAGTCATTGACCTGTACTATTTTTCTGGCTCTTGTGGGTCCGTGTCTTACAACAGGGAGGAGGGATGAAAAGACCACCTGTACATTACATTCTTTTAGCATTGCTCCTAGAGCTCGAAAATCATTTGTGATCTTTTGAAACGTATGCCTTGCAACCTGATTAACCCCTTCACTGTTGATCTCATGGCTGAGTGCTTTGCTCTGACCACAGAGCAAGAGACTTCACAAGGCACTTGAGGCACCTGACAGAGAAGGCAGTGGCATTGTCCTGACAGACACAAGGAGAAAGACACATTGAGTTAGTTTTTAAAATGCTTTAAAGTCTAAAACAAGTTCTTCCACTGTTAGACATACACCATGTGTTCCTCAGCACAAGAATAGATGAGTATGAATTTATTTCTGGTTTAGACAAACCCTGTACGTGTTGGTCTGAAGAGAAAACAGAAATAATAATCTCTTTCTAGTAAATACTGGCCATTTTTGTGTGGCTGTATATAACACACAATGCGCACAGTAAACACTTGCAAACAATTCATAGTGATCATATTGCTCTCCCAACAGCTGCTCTGGGTACATAATCCTTTCCTGCTATGGTAATAAAAGCCCAGCAATAGCTCTGTTGATTCAGGAAGCAAGTAATTCAATTGATGCAGGAAGGCAACAGTGATGCTCAAATCTAAAAAGTAGCTATAGTATGGACTCTGTTCTTTGCAGACATGTATGCCAATTACAGAATATATATTTATACAGATGTCCATTCTGATAGAATATACTAGAAGGCAAACAGATGATGCTATAGTAACCAGTCTAAAACTTATCATGTGACTGCTGTTCACTGCATGGAGAGGCAGGTTACCATCTGTAGTTTCCATCAGTTTAGTGGGTTTATTATTACCATCCTTCTGTGAATACTGGGCAATTTACAGAAGTTGGATGATATTTACTCTAGACATATAATGTAACCAATAGCTACAGACTTTAAAGCTGGAGATGGTCAAGAAAAGGTTAGGCGAAATGAGCATGGACCAGCAGCAACATCCCTGAGAAGAAATATTGCAATGCCTAAGGGTTTTCAGGAAAAATATGTCATACAAAGTTTAAAGCAAGTGTGATACATTTTACCACATCTCGCATAATACTGGCCACATAATCATAAAAAAGAAGTTGAATGGTAAGAGATTCAGGAGCAACAGACAGATATCTCTTTTTACACACTTCATAGACAAACTAGAATTACTACCACAAGGTGCAGAGTGGCATCTCATGTGTGCATAACTGCAGAAACATTTTTTTTAGGATCACATAACATATTGTATCATAGAATCATAGAATCAGAAAAGACCAGAACAGTTCTGCAGTCTGACCCCCTGCCATGCATGAAAATAAAATCAAAGCATTCCTGAGAGATGGCCTTTCAGCCTCTGTTTAAAAACTTCCAGAGCAGCTGAATCCACCTCAATCCCACTGTTAAACAGCTCTTATCAGGAAGCTCTTCCTAATGTTTAGACATAATCTTTTGCCTGCAATTTATTTTCCTATGCCCTCGTCTCCAGAGCACTGGTTCCTAACCTTTGGTCCTTCAGGTGTTTTGGATGTCAGGTCTTATCATTACTAACAGCTGGTAAGATGGTTGGGTTTTCTGGGAGTTGAAGTCCAAAACACCTGGATGACCAAAGGTCTGGAACCACTGCTCTAGAGCAACAGAAAATGAGTTTGCCCCTTCCTCAATGTGACATCCTTTCAAATATTTCAAATATTGCTATCATGTTCCTTCTTAAGCTTATCTTCTCTAAATGAAAGATGCCCAACTTCCTAAGCTGTTTTTAATAGTGCTTGGCTTCCAGGCCATATTCTGTTATAGGACCCCATCATATGCTGGCTTTCGCTGTTTCTAAACACTTAAAAGACATTTTAAAGATGGAATCCCATGGAGCCCATAAAATGACGCAAGAGCACTTCCTGTCGGTTGCCTGCGGGACTCTGCTTCTAAAATGTGTAGAAACTGAGGTTTTTGAAGTCAGGGAGCAACCAACTCCAGATCTCCCCATTCACCATTTTAGATCATTTTAGTGACATAAAAGTGTGGGCATTCTTGTGGGTGGTCTTTAAATGTGCCCCAGTGCTCCTTTTGTCATTATTAATTGTTTTTCATGCAACTTTAATGGTAAGTTTTTAAAAAAATCTTCAGAAAATGTGCAATTTTGATATATCTCTAATTTGCTGTAGCTATATTTTCCCTTTGTGTAGACCTCGGATTCACAATAGCAAAGAAAGAAAGAAAGAAAGAAAGAAAGAAAGAAAGCAGAATGGATGGAAACTATTCCGAGTAAGCAGAGGATTTGTCTAGAAATGGATGGAATCCTTCACATGTGATGGTGGTGAATAAATTATCCATTTTTAAAAAAAATATGGAAAGGCAGAAAATGCTGTGGTCAGAAGACAATTTCTCCTGCTTTCTGCCTCAAATGGAATGAAGTCCTTAGTCACCCTTGTCTGAATACATTCCAGTTTGTCAATATCCTTCTTGAATTGTGGTGTCCAGAAGTGGATGCAGTTTTCCAGGTGAGATCTGAACAAAGCAAAAAGCAATACTTAGAAGGCTAAACCCTTATGCTAATTTGCTTTTCAAGCTTCTAATACTCATGTGCTTGAGTCAGAGCTGCCATTACTGCCCAATTATTATGATGCTTCAAATCACATGGTTTCATCTGTATGCACTATAGGACCACATTGATATTTGTGTTGCTGCTGGTTTCTGATTTTATTAAATTACAAGTAATGATTTATGAGTGACATTATTACAAAAAATATAGCTAAAGATTCTGTATAGGAGGAGGTTCATTAGGGGTGACTGACACTATTAGCTACTGCACTGGGTGACCCAACCTTAGTGAGGCTGTTGAGCTGCAGAAATGACTGTCAATTGCTTTAAAAGAATAAAGTCACGAAGCAGAAGCCTATCCAGGTGTATTGATCATGAATACAGTATCAGCAACACTACACATCTCAACACCAATTACTAAATAATATGGTGGTGGAGGAAAGGGAGGAGGTGTTATTTCTCTTATGTCTTGCTTCTCGGCTTCCCGTTGTTATCCAGTTGGATATTATGGGAACAGCACGCTGGACTGGATAGGCCACTGGTGTCATCCAGAAGGAGTGGCTATGTTCTTAAATACAGGTGGCTTTCACTCTGTTATGTTACAGCTCTCTCATGTTCTTAAAACACCTGCTCTACAGGGAGCCATCATTTCTGCCCTCTGTTCTTTTCTGCCAGTGTTCATGAATTTTTATTACACTGCTCTTTTGCAAAGGGGAGCTAATCACTCTTGCATTTGAAAAGAATAATGAAGAGACTGGAGGGACAAATAGTAAATTTTGCCAGGTATCCAGTGTAGACCAGATAATTTCAGCAAGTTTGAGAACTGGGAGGTAGTATTAGTATTTCTAATACTACTGTTATCCCTCCAAGATAAGCATAATATTTGTATTGGAGGAGCTGCAGAATGTTCACAAATTTGTCAGGGCATCCAATTTTTTGACGGATAGTTCAGAGAGCACTGCAATTCACTGTGTCGAATGCCTTTCCAAGGTCAATTCATTACATGTACAGAGGTTAATTTTGTTCCCTAAATTTTTCTTGGAGCTATCATGCAGTGAAGATGATGCCCACTGTTCCTCTGGAGGGGTGGAAGCCATTCTGGGATTCTGGGAGGATGTCTTCTGAAATAGGTAGATGATGGTTTGCAAGGATTTTTGAGAGGATTTTCCCAGCAGAGGTTAGAAGGCAGATACCTCAATAGTTTCCACAGTCTGTTCTCCCCCCCCTCCTTTTTTTTTTTGAAAAGGGTGATGATGGTGGCAAGTTTGGTTCCTTCTGATGAGTATAGAGGATGTATGCCTTGATTTCTTGGCCATAGATTACCTTTGTGGCATTAATGCCAGAAATACAGCTTTATTGTATAAAAATAGGAAATGTTGACTATTTCTGCTACCTTGATAGCCACCTCTCCACAAAAGTCAACATTGCACTGATGCAACACCATTTGATCTTTGCAAATGCAGCATTTCTCAGAAGGAAGCAGAGAATATTTGAGGATCGGAACATTCATAGGGATACCAAGATGCTTGTTTATAAAGCCAATGTCTTCTAACCCTGTTATATGCCTGTGAAACGTGGACCATCTACAGACGTCACACTCACATTTTTCAGAGGCAACACTGAACAATTCCTTCAGTGTTGCCTCTGAAAAATCCTGCAAACTTCTTGGGAAGACAGGCAGACAAATGTCAGCTTTCTGAAAGAAGCAAAGGCCACCAGCATTGAAGTGATGATCCTCCGCCATCAACTTCGCTGTACTAGCCATGTTGTCCAAATGCCTGATCACCATCTCCCAGAGCAGTTACTATACTCCCAACTCAAGGATGGAAAACGGAATGTTGATGGACAGGAAAAGAGATTTAAAGATAGGCTTAAAGCCAACCTTAAAATGTGTGGCATGAAAATTGGGAAGCTTTGGCTCTTGAGCATTCTAACTGGAGATCAGTTGTGATCAACAGTGTTACGGAATTTAAAGAGGTGCGAATGGAGGGCAGAAAGAAGAAATGGGTCACAAGGAAGACACATCATGCCAACCCTGACCAAGACCGGCTTCAACCTGGAAATTAATGTCTTCACTGTGGAAAAACATGCGGACCAAGAATAGGTTTCTCTGGTCACTTATGGGCCCACTGTCAAGACATTACATTTGGAAGACAATCATACTCGGACACGAGTGAATGTCGATGATGATAAATATTTGTACTATTTCTCTCTGGTTTATCTTTTAAAAATAATAACACTGATAGTCTAAGTACAGGTGGGTCTCTATTTCTAAAAATAATTGAGTCATATGAGGGTAGCTTTTTACTGACTTTGAAAGATTCTAGTCCCACCCTTTTTACCAGTGATGTACTGAGGAGGGGGATTTAACATTTTTATAAGGCTAAAGAACACACACAGGACTCAAGTAGAGATGATATATATGGATAGGGGCATCCAAAGAAGACTGAAGGACAGCCAGGGACAAACTAAATCAAATTAGAATATGAATAGCTGCAAGAAAAAGGCCATAATGAAAGCATAGCTGTATTGTTTGTTATAGAGACCAGTTTTCTTTAGTGGGTAATCTGATTCCTACATAGCTTGGGCCCAGAAATGTATGAAAATGGAAGGCAACAGGATGGAAAATATTGGTACTAAACCATTGAAGGAGAAAAGGAGAAACATTGGATGCATGCATTTAATATATCTGTCCCATGCCTAATTAGCATCAAATGGTTCTGAAAAGCATACATTACAGCGAGTAGTCTTTCTACTCATGATGCATTTTTCACAAAAATATATCTCCAACTCCTCTTTTTGAAGGAATTATTTGTCTGACAGTTGTGTCTTCTGTAAAGAGTTGTGGCAAGTTACACACTTAGAAGCTCATGGTTTGAAAATGCTTTGCCTGTAGGATCCCTACGCAAGTACATGCACTTATCATGTTGTAGTGGTTTGATAAGTGGACTGCAACACTGGAGAACAGAGTTAGAATCCCAGTTCAACCATGGAAACCCACTGGGTGACCTTGGGCAAGTCACACTTTCTTACCCTCAGAGGAAAGCAAAATCTCAAGCCAAACAAAAAAAATCACTACTAAAAAGATGAGGGCAAAGACAAATCAATAATGCTTATTTGCACTACTGTGTTGATCTAATCTTAGGGCAACTAGAAAGGGGACAATCCATGTGTCTGCAAAACAGAGGCTGAAACAAAACCGAATACAATTTCCAGGGTGTAAACTTCCAGGGTGCTTTTGTTTGAAGGAGATAGCTGCAAGGAAGTCTGTCTTCATTCTCAGGGCTGTAGCATCCATCAGGTTTTTTTTTTTTTTTTGTAAAGGGTGTTTCTTCTCATCTCTCAAAGAAATCTGGAGTCCTATAGCACAGAACGTTATGTTAGGAAGCTAGGAGTAGTTGTAAAGGTTTTCTTTTGCTGAACCCTATAAAGAAAAATGCCCCCTCCTTTTCTTCCCAATAAATTGATTGCATGCAAACTACTTCAAACTGTCATTGGAGCAATCAGAGTAATCTGAGGATGACAGGGAAAAGTGGGAGAGAGGAATCAGAATATTTTAAAAACAACTGAGAAAGTGGGAAGCTAGAGGATTAGTTGGGGCAATCCCTGCCACAGTGGAACAGGTCGAAATATGTGAGGAACCTTTAACCCTCTAGATGTTGCAGACTATAAATTCAGTAATTTCATATCATTGGCTGTACTGTCCAGGGATTCTGGAAGTTGAAAATACAGAACATACAGCGACACCCCCCTCGCCCCAATCCCTCATCATCGTATACTAGATAATACAGGATATGAGATTGATGTGCATAAGAAATCCCATGGATTGCAGTGTTGGATATAAGCAAGAATAACTCTCAGCCATTATTTGAAACCATACAACCAGTATTATAGTTTATAAAAGCAACATTGTTTGTAAGGATTGCAAATTAAACAAGTGGAAAACTCTTTTTTTAAAAAAAAAACATTGTAAAATACAGTCTAAATTAAATACATTTTTAGCAATTATATTGTATTCCTTGCTTATGGGCTAACATTATAAATCTGGAATTAGGTGTTAATTGCAGTATCTATGATTGTTGATGAAAATTAAACCTATGTATAGAAAACAAACACTAGCTTTGCAAGTGTCTTGTCTTGAAATCCTGGGATGCACAGAAAGCGACCATTTTTCTTTAGTAATGCCCTTATGTCCAACACTTGAACAGGCTGTAACGAGGAAAGAAAATGTAACTGAAGAATTGTTGGGGGAAAGTAGGTTGAAGTGGTCAATTGGACTGACCGCAATATCAAAGAGATATTACATACATAGTAACTTTTGACAAGCATACATCAACAACTCTACTGTAATAGGTCAGCAAAGCATCTATCAACTCATTATAAAAGAGCTTAGATCTTGTGTGACATTTATTGATTTGTTGTAAAACATGATGTTTTGGTGCGTAATTTGTAAAATCATAACAAAATTTGACATTGAATAGGCTTTTCTTTAATCCCTCCTTATTATCCAACATTTTTGCTTATCCAATATTCTGCCGGCTCGTTTATGTTAGATAAATGAGACTCTACTGTAACAGAACGGAAGGAAGACAAATTCTGGGAACTTATTACCAGTGGACTACAAGGAGTAAGATATACATTGGAAGCCTCAATCCCTGCCTCTACTTGGATGAAATACTTCTCCAGTATCTTCTGCAGCCAGTCAAGCACCTTGGAAGTGGCAGGGCTGGACAAAGATTTCTCTTCTACCGAGTGGGAACCAGTCTCTGGCAATGAGGTAAAGTCATTAATTGCATCTTTGAACTCTAAGGGCCCTTCCACACAATTTTGCCAGAATTTCAAGGCAAAACATCCCACAATATCTGCTTTGAACTGCCATATATTCCAGTTCAAAGCAGATAATGTGGGGTTTTATTCAGCTGTGTGGAAGGGGCCTTAGAAAGCACCTAGAGAAGACATGCTTCCTCACGAATTCTCCAAAGAAAATGCTGAATGGTGTAGCCGCTTTCTTGGTAGCCTATTTACCAGAATAAACAGCACTGGACAAATGCTATGTAGGTGGAAATGAGCACTGTATTTCCTGTCTACAGGAAAGGTGGTAGGAATGACCCTTGTTAATACAGCTATTCAATCCTTTTAACTATATTTCTGCATGACACGTTGATGTTTTCTCATGTGATCAGCCTTTGTTTGCTGGAAAGTGAGTGGAGGGCATGATTTTACTATCCAATTCCATAACAACAGACTTCCTGCACATGAACGATGTTGTGAGCATTACTAATGCTGTTTCTGTACAAAAATCCATCAGGGACCTCCAGCTGAGTTGACATACATGGAAGAAGTGAAGCATAATTCTTCTTGGGAATAGATAGTATATTTTGAATTCAAACAGCAAGCAGATTACTATTTCTTTAAGAAGTCCGACCCACATCGTCATATGAAATTAACTCTCTCTGTGCGCTGTGTGTGTCAAATTATAATTTACATAACTTTAAAAAATGTATGTTGTTATTTTTTCAAACAAACAAACCAACAAACCAGATGCTCCTTTCTTAGTGTGCACAATTATAGAGAATGTGAATTTGTTGGCTGCCTTGTGAAGATCTTCTTGTGTGGAAAGACATCTTCTCTACAGTCAATGGCTACTATTCAATGAAAACACTGGGTGCCAATTTCAAACAAATAAAGAAAATGGGTAATTGTCATGTAGAAAGTGCTATAACTGTGGTCACACCAAACCTATTTAGTGCCCATTCTACTTAGTCCATTCTTTTCAATGACAACATGGATTGAGAAAACATTTTGTAGAGGCAGTTGCAGTTCAACTTGTTTGGGAGTGTAGTTGACTTCCAAAAGCAACAGGGGATAACAGGTCATATACACTTTTTTTCTAAATGAATCCAGCAATATCAGCAATTCATCCTGTTGAAGACCAACAATCTCACATCTACCTCTCCAGATGTCTAGCCACTCCAAGGCAATATCTTTGTCTTAGCCTTGCTTACTCAATCTGGTACCTGACTGCAGGTCAGTTTCAAACAATACTGTCCCACATGCCATCACCTTGTCTCAGTCATCCCCAAACCCCATGACCCCATGAACCCCATCCCTGAACCCTTTAGGTAGGCCCCATATATATCACAGCATACCTACACAATTAGGTAAGGTAGCAGCCATATAAAGGAATTCAGCTTGCTTATGTGAAGATTGAATGGTGGAGATATGCAGCAAGCCCTGCATTCCAGCCTCCCCAATGTCACCATGCTGATGAGGAAGATTTGAAGATTGTTTTTATTGTCCATTTGCTTGTACAATCTCTGTATGAGAAGGAATCCTGTTTGTGTAAGTGGACATCTCCTCCACATACACATTTTTATTATGTGTATAGATAGATAGATAGATAGATAGATAGATAGATAGATAGATATAGGCTTATACACTGTGCATTTCTAGTGAATTTCAATAACCACTTTTGCAATAAACCTAACAAAGCAAAAATTGATACTAGAGGAAAGGAAAAAGAAAAATATTACATTTCAACAATGTAGCATGACCCTTCAGAGCAAAAGATTCAATCATTTGTTGCTTGATAATACTTTAAAAAAGAATCCAAAAAGCAAAGCTTGATTTTGTCATTTTATATGAGGAACTCTTATAATGTGATTTGAGCATCAATGGGTTTTGGTATCCATGAGGGGTCCTGGGACAAAACTGCAATAGATACCAAGAGGTCACTGTATTTAAAATGAATGTCCTTGAAGTTCTTTTCTAATTCACCCCCTTTTTAGCTGAAACTATGGTGTCTTCATTCTTTAAAGGCATGTTATTTGTTAACAGTCTTAAATAGAAGACAGCTCAAGACAGGTTTATTTCAGAAAGGTGTCAAGGAAAGCATGTTGAAATCTTGCCAGCAAGGATAGCCTTAGAGATGCCTCACTTCATTCATGTGGGAGGTGATTCAATGCAAAAGCTTGTGTAAATCGAGTAATTCTCTTGAAAAGGCCCAATTCAGTTCTTTAGCTAAATATCACTGAGCAATGGAATTAGTTTAATTAACCAAGCATAATCTGAAATACTGAACTCTTAAGAATGAACTTTCTGAAAGTTCAGCCATAGTCTTGAGATTTATTAACGTATTAACACCTTGTCATTCCATTGCCTGCCTGTCAGATATGGTCATTAAAATGAGTGTGTAATTTGTCAAGAAAGCTGTACAAGTGTGCCAGTACAGAAGACCTAGCTAGCATTTGGTACCACAAGAAATATTAGACTGAATTAATATTATATTCCTGGATGTGGCACCAAGGCTCCAGTAAAATATAATTTTAATAGATTTTTATCAAAGGATTTTTTCTACAATAAACATTGGGGGTGGGGGTTAGAAAAAAAGGGTGGTGGTGCTGGTTTCTTCCGTTTCTCACCATAGTGGCATTGTCTATATAGAGTCTTGTTTCTTCTCTTCCTCTTCCTTCCTCTAGTGGTGGTTCTGTTTGTTTAATTATTATCTTTCCTATTCTCTTTTTATATCAATAGTTTCACTTTATTTTCTTTTGACCAAGTCTTCAAAGGTGTCCAGTCTGTCATCTTCATGTGTTTGTTCTGTATCTTTGAAAGTAAAAATATCAGTTTATCCATGTTCATTATATCAAGGATTTTCTTTATCCAGTCTTATTTTTGAGGTCTTACTTTTTGTCTCCATGACTTTGCATAAAATATAAATCTTTGAATCTTTTCAGATGAGGCTCATAAAATGGGTTCTCACATTGCAAACCCATCTTGCTTGAGGCAAGAATACTCCTGGCTGGCATCTGCTGTTTTTGCACCAATCCTTTCTGAAAGTGCTTTGAGAAAGCTCAAAGTGCATTTAGCTTATTGCAATCCATGCATTCCCTGTCTTTATCTGTGCCTCCACTTTTTTCCAGGAGAATTGTGCAACCCTGAGAATTCACAATTTCACGAGACTGGACTTTGTTGGAAATTTGAAGCCCCACACTTCTGTACGAAGCACTCCCTACAAACACTTAAAATATTAATTTAAAAATATAGAAGCATTCTGCAATTAAATATTTTATTTTGCGTTTTCTGCAAAGGGAAGGTGTGATTTTTACTTTGAAATCTTGTTTAGTGACACACAACTACATATGAGCATGAAGTTGTACAAAATTGTATTGTTATACAAGAAAGTGAAATGTTTAAGATGGAAAATTCATATCAGTGGCTTGATCCAGTTACAGAACTGTGCAGAGGAAAGCGAACAGGGAGAAAGGGGGCAGTAATGGATTTTCTTCCAGAGCTTCTCTCTCTCTCTCTGCCTACAGAAATTCACATGGTAGCAGATTGGGAAAAGTGAACTGAAGAGGACAGAAATAACACCCACAACATGCCCATGATAGACATCACTGATACCAAAATCACTACGAAAGCAGCTTAAGATTACTGCATGGCTGAAAATACATATGAAGACTCCTTCAATGTACATTCACCAGCCCTAAAATGGGTTTCTCCCATTTTCTCAGAATGACTGCATCACCACAAGCTGCGGATTGACTCAGGGCTATGTCATGTAATGGTAATTTTTTTCATTAGTGGTTAGGGAACCCCTAATTTATATTATAACCCTTGTGTGATAATGTCCTGAATTTGTATTTAACAGAACTTGGAAAAGTTATATTTTTGGGTCAGAATTCCCTGAATACAGAAGAAGCAGACTTTTCTTCTCTCTCCTCTCCATCATTCAGTGTGCAACGTACAAGGCCACTTATTGTTTCATGAAGTATTATGTGTTTTCCAAGGGTAGGACTTCTGAAGCTGGCAAACCGAAGGTACTGGTAAATATTTGGCCAGATCTCAATAACATAATTTTTTCTGGTAAGAATAAAAGGCAGAAGAATAGATGGAAGAACAGGGAGAGGACTACTAAAGGAGAACAATGTAGGGTAATGGCCCCATTAAATTCAGTGGGTGAAGCAGGGCAACATTGTAATGAAACTGCTGAAACTGCTCTATGTGTGTGTGTCTTCAAGTCAACTTATGGCAACCCCATGAATTTCAGAGTTTTCTTAGGCAAGGAATGCTCAGAGATGGGCCGGTTTTGTCAGTTTCTTTTTCTGAAATACAGTGCAAAATGTCTGATATTCCTTGGCTGTCTCATGATTCCAAGATGAGACAGGATCTGGTGCACTTAGGGTATTTAGGCAGATGAGAAAGAATATTTAGAGCAAATCAAGCAAACAGGAAGGTCTTATATTTACAAGGCATTGTCACATTTATGACAATGACAACTGCATAGGGTTACAGCATTTTTATTTCATTTGTTACTTTATTTTTAATCCACCTTTCTTCTGATACAGGGACTCAAATGTGTCACCTGCATTTTTCCAAGGCCTGTCTTATCTATAGAGGTAGCAGCAGTCTTGTTCTGGGGAGGCAGGTAAGTGATCTTTCTCTCCAACATACGAGAAGATGACTTCATCCTTTAAAAAAAATCCTGACTTTAGACAGAAAAAGCATTCCCATAAGTATACTATACACTTCTTTCCTTTACTAAACTGAAAAATCAAAATGGACAGTTTTCCATTCCCAGAACAGAAACCTCATCACAGTCTAGGCAGCTTCTGTCTCATTAGAGGATTAACCAGACTTCATTTCATTTGCAATAAAGAGATTTCTTATTCAGCTTAAATACCTGTGGCATTAATTTTGTACTCCATCAATTATCTGAAGATGTGGAGTGAAATCCACAAAAGCTCACACTAAAATAAATTAGTCTTAAAAGAGCTGCTTGATCCTCCCCTTCAATTTTTCCTTTTCATTTTGAAACCAACTAACCCTGAAATCTTATTTTGGTGGTGGCAATCCCCTCTCTGATTTTGCCTATTTAATGCCATAGAACTGCCTACTAGTGGGAAGCAGGGATTGAGTTGGCATACCTTAACTGAAAGAGAGAAGAGCCCAAATTGGTCTTTGAAAATAAACTGTTGATTCACCATGTGCCCTACAGTAGTGTCAGGACAGGAAGAGCCTTTTGGTGGTATTACCAACAAAGGAATCTAGGTATTTATTTATTTATCATATCAGGAGTGAACCAAGGGTACGGTTGTAATGTATTTTAAAATACCCACAAATTTTTAAAACTTGACATTATACAAAATGTGCTTTGACCAGTAGCTGGCCACTTGGAGTGCCTCTGGTGTTATTATAAGAAGGTCCTCCATTGTGCATGTGGCAGGGCTCAGACTGCATTGTAATAGGTGGTCTGTGGTTTTCTCTTCTCCACACTCACATGTCATGGACTCCACTTTGTGGCTTGATTTCTTAAGGTTGCCTCTGCATCTCATGGTGCCAGAGCACATTCTGTTCAGCAGGAATATATGTATAAAATTATTATTTGCAGTACAGAGGACATGGGCTAGGGGATCTGTCAAGGGAATAAAAGCCACAGTGGACTGCATTTCAATTACTGATTGGCTAAAGTCTTGGCTATGGGCCACTAGTATTAAGTAATCTCACAAAACTACTGTTATATGATAATGTGCAGGTATATTTTCAAAAACACTGTCTCACATACAGCTCAGTCAAATAGGATTAAGCTTAAAATGGGTTACAGCACAATGCAATTTTCATGTTAGCTTACTGGCCGTTTTTTTTAGCTCAACCTTCCTATGTGTTTTTTCTAGGTTACGAAATACAATTCAGATCTGACAATTCCATACCCATTTTGATATTGTAAAGTGAGGAACAAAGTCTTGCATTCACTTTGTGTTGACTATACGGCTCTTAGCCCACAAGAGGAAAACATCCCTCAGCTCAATTTCACAGGGGACAAATTCAATTTGAAATAAGTTCTCAAGGCCATCCTTCTACCATTAGACAAAGTGAGGTGGCTGCCAGAGGCAACACAGTCTGAGTGGTGTGGAATGGATAGAGTTGTTACGTGGGACCTCATATCATCTCGGCTTTGTAAGCTATCTTGATTACTCCCATGTCCAAAAGAGCAACCTGCTTTGTCAATAGTGATGAAATAAGATTTAGCTCTAAGTCTGGGAAGCAAAATGTTTTTGACTTATCATTCTATGAATGGTTTGCTGTCAAAATGCCAACTTCTTTTTTTAAAAAAAGACAACGAAATCAGATGGAAGAGCGTGACATTTCTGAAGTTCAAGTCATGTTTAAAATGTGTTCTGCTTTTTGTCATCCAGCGAGTAATAATCTCTGCAAGGAAACCTCAGAGCTCTCTTGAGACTTCCTATAAGCAACCTGAAATGAATTGCTGGGCACTGGATGTGAAAAACAAATTACTTTGACAAAATTGGTGGTAAGAGGCCAGTTCTTTTTTCTGTAGATTTGGTATTTAATGAGCATATTCTTCTGCTAAGCTTCGGGCTGAGTAAACTTTGACTCTTTTCTTTGGTCTGCCCTAACCCAAACCTCTGTAAACTATTGAGTAAATCTCACTCCACCAAGCTTCAGCACTGGAGCTCTCAAGCAGGCTATACACCCCAGGATTCCATAAAATGGTACCATGGCAGTTAAAGTGGTTTCAATCTGCTATTGTTTTCAAATAAAAAGGGTGAAAGGAGTACTAAACCTTTCCCACTTTCTTTGATTCTCTCCAATGAAGTCTTTACCACTGCCCCTTGCTTCCCCTCTTTTCTACCTCTAAAGGGAAAAGGTAAAGGTTTTCCCCAGACATTAAGTCCAGTCGTGTCCGACTCTGGGGATTGGTGCTCATCTCAATTTCTAAGATGAAGAGATTTGTAGAGATGTGTTTATTATAAAGTGTTATTTATAATGTGTTTAAACTGTATTTATAATGTTTATTATAAAGTGTTATTTATAATGTGTTTAAAACTGTATTTGTGGTTTACATTTGTTGCCATGGCCTAGCTGTGAGGGATAGGTTGCCATGGTGACAAGACAAGGCAGCAGAGGAGGTGGGCGGAGCTTAAGGAGAAAAAGGTTTGTAAGTGGCAGTTAAGCTTCAGTTCGGTGGATGAGACCCGGAAAAGAGCAGAGCCAGTTAAGGGCTCTGGGAAATAGCAGAGTCAAGAAAGGACTCTGGGAAAAGTAGTTCAGTCCGGTGGATGAGTGTTGTGAAGCTGTGAGAATTCAGTAGTTCTTAGAATTTGTGAATATTTCTTCAGCAAGAGAGCTGAAGGTGATACCTTGTTAGATTGCTTAGGTTAAAGAATCTAACAGAGGGGGTTTAAAGGATCGCCAGTAAGGAAAGACTGGTGATCAGTGGTTTGTTCCGAGTATAGGGCAAACAGTGTGGATATTCACAATAGGGAACTCTGAAGTAGTATAAGCACTTCACTAAAGAAGAAGTTTGTAGAATTGTAACATCAGAAGCCTGTATGTATCTCAAACCAGCCATTTTGTAACATCAGGCCTTGTGCCAAGTTCAAAGTCTCAAAACTGCAACAATTACGTTCTGTTAACAATAAAACTTGTTCTCTTTGTATTTCAAACCTGCCTCCTACATTGCTTTTATGCTTGGTGCATTCCACACTACCAGCGTCACCTCACAACACAACTAAGGATAAACAGAGACACAAACCAGTGTCTCTAAACAGATTGGTGGCAGTTTAATTTAATAGCAGTCTAGGAACGTTCTTTACATTTTATTTGGTGGCAGATTTAACCCCTTCCTTATATATTTGGTGGCATCTAGTGGCATTGATACCTTCTTTACATTTTTGGTGGCAGACGACGGGATTCGTGTAACAACTAATCGAGTGCCTTAAGTTTAATTTTAAAATAAGTTGTGAGGTAAAAGTTGCTGAAAAATGGCTACCAGGCGGCAGAGAAAGCTGGCTGAGGAAAGAGAGGGAGACCAAGAAGAAAGTTCGGGCTCTGAGGCAGAAATGGAGCCAATGCCTATGTCAGAAATGGCTTTTAAATACAAGTTAGAGATGAAACGATTGGAGATGGAGGAAAGACAAAGAGTGAGAGAATTGAAACGATTGGAGATGGAGGAAAGACAAAGAGAAAAAGATAGAGAACAGGAGTTAGAATTGAAGAGAATGGAGTTTGAGCTAGAGAAGCAAAGATTAGCTTTATCTCAAACATCCAGTGATGTTCAGGAAGGGAGATCTGGAGGGGATACCCCAGATTTGATGAAGAAATTCCCAAAATATACCAAGGACGATTGTCCAGAGAAATTCCTAATATCTTTTGAGAGATGTTGTCGAGATTTTGGAGTGGCTAAGGAAAAATGGATGACATACCTTAGGCCACAGATAAGTGGGAAACTTTTGCAGATTTATGGACAGATGCCTGAGGAGTCTTATGGAGACTATGATCTGTTTAAGAAACAGGTTCAACAACAGTTTAGATTGACTCCTGAATATTATAGATTTAAGTTCAGGACCTTAAAGAAAGATAAAACACAAAGTTTTGCTCAGGTGGCCTCTAGATTGTCTCAACTGTTCGATAGTTGGATAAAGACGTCTGAGGTAGAAGATTATCAACAGCTGAGGGAACTTTTGAAGCTGGAACAATTTTTCCAATTAGTTCCTTATGAAATTCGTTGGGTGATTCAAGATCGCAAGCCATCCACGATTGTAGAGGCAGCGGGTATGGCAGATCAAATAACAATCTTGAAAGAAGGATTTAAAAGGGAAGATCTGCCAGGGGACAAAAGAACAGACAGGCAGCCATTTTATCCACAACAAACACGCCCGCAGCATGAAAAGGGCTCTGACATAGAAAACACCATCTGTAGGAGGCAGAGTGTAATAAGACCAACTGCTCCTGAGGTAAAACGACGGTGCTATCAATGTGGAAAATTGGATCATATAAAATATCAGTGTCCCCTGTTAAGGAATGAGAAAACAACCCTCTTTATAAATAAAATGAAAGAAACACCAAAGGCAGAACCAGATACTGTTGCAAAGGAGAGTTCAAGCTCAGAGCCTCAAGAGAAACAATGTTTGTTCATCCTGTCAGGCAGCCCATCTAAGGATTATTTAGAAACCATTTATATTGATAACAAGGACAGGAAAGGACTTCGAGATACAGGTTCCGAAATATGCATAGTGCATCCCGAAATAATACCTCAGAGATTTCAGCAGCCAACCTCTGAAGTAAGATTAAAAGGCTTAGGTCCTGCGATTCCGACAGCGGTCGTGACTTTGCCAATACAATATGAAGGATGGAAGGGTGTGTGGGATTTTGCAGTCAGTCCTAACATACCATACCAATGTTTAATTGGAAATGATTTGGCTGAGGAGATTAAATACTGTAAGATGGCGTGTGGAGAGAAAAAATGTATCAACAAAAGCCCTGAACAGAAAGCCCTGTGTTTTGCCATCCGACAAGATGGGGATGAGAGCCCAGAAGCCAGTGCTACAGTTGCTAAGCTTGTTAAGAAGACGGGAGGAGTTGAGGAAATTCAACAGGAACAAAGAGCAGAAGAACAACCCTATAGATTTATTGCTGAAGATGGTGTTCCAAATATAAAGTCAGAAGTGTACAGCCAGAAGAGACCATGCAAACGAGGAACAAGCCCTGCAGCAGAGCCGATTCCAGTGGCTGATTATTTGAGAACCAGTGAAGAGAGTATAGAAACAATAGGTCTGGAAAGACAAGTGATAAACTCTGAGGAGAAAGAGGAATCCTTGACCTTAAAAGATGTATTTCCTTCAGCTCCACATAAAGAAATTACCTCAGTCGAACTTTTTGACAAAGACAATAAAATAAAAGTAAAAGAGAAAGCTAAAGGAAAACAAACTTTGGATGTGACAGTAGGAGCTGATGCGAGTTCAGAATATCCAGGGGTCTTCTGTGAAACAAAGATCCATACATCTGAAGAGAAAGTGAACAGAAAAAGAAGATTTGGCCATGTGTCGGAAGAGAGATCTCCTTTATCCTTGGACGGAGAGGAAGGAGAGAATAAAAGCCAAGCTAATGGACTGTCAGGAGAGCTGATGTACGCAGACTATATTGGTGGTGATAAAAAGAAAAAACTGCAATTTCTAGCTTTGGAAGTTTGTCCAGATAGCAGTGATGAGCTTGCCATGAAGAAGGACAATATTCGTGTTCGTTCTTCTAATGACAGTGAATTCTCTTCAGTGCCAAGAAAAGATGCTAAAGGAATTCCAGATTATTCACTACAACCTGATGCTCCATGGAAGCAAGCCATTGTTCAAGCCCTGAAAGTCGATGGAAACAGAACTGTTCCTGATAATTGGAAGGTTAGATTAAAAGAGGAAACCCCAACAACAAAAAAAGAGAGGAGAAAAGACTTGCAGACACCGTGTGAGGAAGAAAACCATATCTCCAGGTAATCGAAAAGACATCAAGAGACAAAAGAAGAAACCTAAAAAGAAGAAACGAAGAAGTGGAAAAAAGAAGCTAAAAGATCATCATAAAGAGACATTGCTGTAGACAGTTGGTCCAATACAACCGAGGTTGTGTTTGAACCATGGGACATTGGACACTAAGACATCTATGTCAATGATCAAATGTGGGAGTTTAACTATTGAATGGGCTATTAACAAATTGAGACCATATGTATGGAGAAAAGTTGTGGTATGGTATATAGATAAATGTCTTATAAATTGACCAGACTAGGTAGAAGGTCAATTATATATGTTAAGGTAAAAAGGTAATAGATGTGTAATGTAGTGTAATATTATAAAAATGGATAACCTGTTTTAATTGCAGATTTGTGAAATGTATGATGTTATTACAGTGGTGAACTGTATATGTTTCATACCCTAGGTATAAGATATGAACCCATTATATTAAAGTGTGATAGGTATATACGTTTTGCAATAGGCAATAAATATTTACAAATATATATATAAATGTAGTATGTCAACAAATAAAAATGGTTAGATAATGTAAAAGGTACCAATAACAAATTGTTAAGATGGAGTTTGGGTTTACAAGATTTCATATTTGACATAAAACAGGTTTCAGGTAAACGAAATGTAGTTGCGGACGCCTTATCTAGGATTCCATAGGTTAAAGGTTTGTATATAGGTATAATTGAAATGTACTTAACTATGATGTGTTTCCCTTTCAGAATTGATGTATATATATTTATTGTTAAATAATATGTGGAATTATTTTTGCCATTCTAGGATTAAGAAATGTGCAAAAATATATTTCTGGGGAGGAAGGTGTAGAGATGTGTTTATTATAAAGTGTTATTTATAATGTGTTTAAAACTGTATTTGTGGTTTACATTTGTTGCCATAGCCTAGCTGTGAGGGATAGGTTGCCATGGTGACAAGACAAGGCAGCAGAGGAGGTGGGCGGAGCTTAAGGAGAAAAAGGTTTGTAAGTGGCAGTTAAGCTTCAGTTCGGTGGATGAGACCCGGAAAAGAGCAGAGCCAGTTAAGGGCTCTGGGAAATAGCAGAGTCAAGAAAGGACTCTGGGAAAAGTAGTTCAGTCCGGTGGATGAGTGTTGTGAAGCTGTGAGAATTCAGTAGTTCTTAGAATTTGTGAATATTTCTTCAGCAAGAGAGCTGAAGGTGATACCTTGTTAGATTGCTTAGGTTAAAGAATCTAACAGAGGGGGTTTAAAGGATCGCCAGTAAGGAAAGACTGGTGATCAGTGGTTTGTTCCGAGTATAGGGCAAACAGTGTGGATATTCACAATAGGGAACTCTGAAGTAGTATAAGCACTTCACTAAAGAAGAAGTTTGTAGAATTGTAACATCAGAAGCCTGTATGTATCTCAAACCAGCCATTTTGTAACATCAGGCCTTGTGCCAAGTTCAAAGTCTCAAAACTGCAACAATTACGTTCTGTTAACAATAAAACTTGTTCTCTTTGTATTTCAAACCTGCCTCCTACATTGCTTTTATGCTTGGTGCATTCCACACTACCAGCGTCACCTCACAACACAACTAAGGATAAACAGAGACACAAACCAGCGTCTCTAAACAGATTGGTGGCAGTTTAATTTAATAGCAGTCTAGGAACGTTCTTTACATTTTATTTGGTGGCAGATTTAACCCCTTCCTTATATATTTGGTGGCATCTAGTGGCATTGATACCTTCTTTACAGATTAAATTCAGCTTTAGAACCTAGTAGGAAAGAGTTTGATGAATAGAGCAACAGGGAAGAATTAATTGCTAACCTTTGTCATAAAATGCCCTTCTTGGTTCATTTCAGTACTGGTCCCAGGTACTTTTTTGCTTGAAGCAGAGGCATCACATAAAAATCCTTGTTGAACTATGCAGTTATTTTCATCCTTCTTGTCCCTTCTTGGGGCCCATTTACACAACAGATTTATAGAACTACTATTCCACTTTAGCTGCCATGGTTCTGTTCAATGGAATCCTGGAGTTTGCAATCTAGGAAGAAATAGTTGTTAAAGATCCAAAAGCTCACCAAACTGCAAAACCCAGGATTACCGAAGACAGTGCAATGGTGGTTATAATGAAACCTGAGATGGTTTTAAAGCAACTTTTAATGTGGATATAAGTGATTTTAATGTTTATTTGTTTATTTATTTAAAACTTTTATATCCCAATCTTCTCACCTCCGTAGAGGGACTCAGACTGGAGTTTGTATATATTTATGGTTTTATGACCCGGCATTGTGTTTGCAGTATATCTGCTGTGCTCTGCCCTGAGTCCCCTGCGGAATGAGAAAGGCAAAATATAAATGTTTTAAATAAATAAATAAATAAATAGTGTTACAAATCTTCTCTTATCCTCTGTGTGATCTACTCAAAGTAAGCAGATGATTTTCCTTTTCCATCCCATGTGGGCATTCAGAATAGATGAAACTAGGAAGAGTTTGGTTGTAAGCAGTTAAGGTAATAATGTTATCTCTGCCACATTCCTTTCGGAGTAGCAGTGTCTGTTGTTCAGCCATATGTTATTGCTTTGTATTATTTCTCTGTGAGACAAGTAATGTTTTCCCATTACTTTAAAGAAAGTGTTGGAAACATGTGGTCCTTTGGACATTGTCAAACTACCTCTTAGCAGTTTCAAGCAGCTTAGACAATAAAGAATATTAGGAGCTACAGTCCAACATGATTACAACCCTAATTTACAATATTGCTTTTTCAAACAATAGTTTTATGGTAGTGGTGGACATTATTTCAATTTTGAGGCTTTAAAAGAATAGCAATTAATTTAGAATGGCATGTTAGTAATGTGCTATGCTTTATTTTTGAAAAGTCACCATTCATATTGACGCATTAGGGTTTTAGAAAATACCATTCCAAGGTCTTAAGGCTAAAGAATTAAGTAACTATTAACCTCAGACTGATATATGTGTAGTGGTAATGAAAGGGCTCCTGATTACTTCTTCCCATAAGAAATGGACTCTGAACATGTTATGGTTTTTGTTTTTTGAGGACATATCTCACCTGCTTATAGGTATAATATAGGTTTTCCTATACTTGCTTAAATGGGAACCCCAAGCAATTACTTGATAAGTAGAGCTGCTATTCAAGCTGACATTTGGATCAATCTAGCATGAAAAGATGCAAAGCATAGGCTCCAAATAGTTCTTTATTTTTCAATAACTGTCACAGGGAAGGACTCCATACAAATTAAAAGATTAGTGATATTTTCTGTCTCACATTTCATCTTCCTCTTCTCCATACTACCCCACACCACCACATTTTAGCAGTATTTGACCCTGCATTTCTGCTTAAATTCTTTGAATAATTACATTTCCCTCACAAAAACTTTTCAGTTTTGTTAGTACCATTATTTTTACTTCATAACCTCCACCATTGTATCAGGAATTTCAATGTTTCTCATTAGATTTTAGTTACATAAGAAGCCCAGATAAATCTACTGTTCCTTTTATTATGTTAAAACTAGTACCCTACATAGGGATACCACTGCATCCGCTTCCTTAAAATAGCACAGTCCATTATCTCAGACATTACCTAGATAACACACTGTCATCTAAATGAGGAATGAGGATCTTGTTGTCTCCCGATATTTTTGAACTTCAACTGAGAGGATTCCTCATCTTCAGTCATGCTGGCTAAACCTTCTGAGAATTGTAACCCAACAGTCTCTGGAGGGATGTACAATAGCCAATCCCGATTTTAATCCAATTTTTAGTCCCAGCTGGAAGAAACTCAGAACTAGAATGAATAATTCTGGATCATAGCATCCATCCCTCCCTTCTCAAAGGAATTGTAATTTGTTGAGGCAGCAATACGCTTTGGAAGAGAAGCCTAAAAACCTTATAAAACTCTCATGATCCCACAGCTTTGAGCCATGGCAATTAAAGTGCTATCAAACTGCATTAATTCTACAGTGTATATGCACCCCATCGAAGGTAATTCGGTTAACATTTACCATACATTGTGTGGTGTAGTGGGATGAGCATTGGACGATGACTCTGGAGACCACGGTATAAATTCCCGCTCAGCTTTATTTATAGCATTTTTACCCCGCCCTTCTCAAGGCCCCCCGGGGGGAGGGACTCAGAGCAGCTAACAAAGGCAGCAATTCTATGCCACAAATCAATAACACAGTATAAAACCATAAATACATACAGAATTAAAACAATAGCAATTAATTATCACCAATTATCATAACAGTCATTAAAACAATACTCAGTCCACAAACCCATTGATAGAACAATAAAACCATATCCTTATATATATCATCTTGCCAATCCATTTCCAATCCAATCCAATCCAGATCAATCTCATTGGATGATCTTGGGCAAATCATACTGTCAAGGTGCAGACGCCAGAAAGTCAGTCCCAAGTGCAAAGTAACAACAGTTTATTGAAGGTACAGCTCAAAAAAACCAAAAATGCTTAACAGCAACAAAATAGTATTCCCAAAACAAAACATAGACCAACTGGTCAAAAAGGAGGCAAATCAGAGTCCAAAAGTCCTAAAAATACCAACCCACTAACCAAAATACACAGCAAAGGAAAGGACACTCGCGATCGTTTCAGCGAGCACGTTCCAGTGTGTAGCAAAGTCATATTCAAACCGGTCCAGGGGTTATCCACAGCAAACAGGATACCACAACAGGAGTGTCAAACATCCAGCCAAGGTCAGGACAGAAAAGCAAAGGCGATGTCCAGAAGTGATCCAAGGTCCAAGCCAAAGCAGTAGCAGAGGGTCCACAAAGTTCAGGAATCACAACCCAGCAAACACTTCACCAGTCGCAAAGTCCCCATTGCAACCAACTCTCCTTATATTACAAATTTTCCTCTGAGCTGCAATGAGACAACACCCCACCCTCAGCTGCTCCTGCATTCTCCTCCAAACTAGAATCAGACAACACCCCACACACAGCTGCCAGTTGTGCTGCCTGAGCTGCTCTTTGCTTTGCCTTCAAAGAGGTCCTTCTCCTGCTTCTACTTACATCTCCCCAAACAGTAGACAACTCATCCTCCCTCCATTTTTCATCTCCAGTAAACTCTGAATGTGTCACTACTTGTAGGCTCCTCACACATTTCTCTCACTTCTGCTACATTTGTCCAATCCATCTCATCCCCAACCCCATCAGTGTCACTCCCAGCACTTCTCATAGAATCTGCTTCATTGCCAAACCCATCCTCCCCATCAAACCCTTCAAAAGACTCTTCATCAGTGGGTTCTGTAAGTATTTGCCGAATTCTCTTCTGCTGTTGCTCTTCAATAGATTCTTGCTCCCGAGTAGACCTTTTTGCCTGCCTAGTCTCCAACTCCCTGTTGTTACTACTACTCAGAGACTCATCCACAACACATACTCTCTCAGCCCCAGAGGAAGGCAAGGCAAGTTCTCTTGGTCAAAATCTTGCCAAGAAAATATTGTGATGGGTTTGCTTTAGAGTTGCCATAAATTGGAAATAACTTGAAGGTACACAACAACTGCAACAAATATTATATTGATTCAATTGTCTGTTGTAGTTGAGAGACTAATTATAGGATCTAAGTCTATGCATGTAACCTTATTAAATTATATCTAACATGTCTGGCTTAAGGGAAATGTTTGCACCTCTGACATTCAGCAGTTCTATTGTTTGAGAAACAATAGCATCAGTGTGACCCAGCAGAGTTATTTAGTGCTTTGATGTGCCAATATTTAGGCTGAGAAGTGAGTAAAGAAATCACTGCTTGTAACTTCAGAATGGAGATTGCCATCTTCACTAATATGCTTTTGTGAAACAACAAAACTTTTTTTTTTGAGAAAGATGGCACATGTGGAAATGCTGCTTTTCAAATAAAAATGTGTGTGTGCAAGTATCATGGCAACCAATAGTTTATCAGTTGGCGAGTGGATTCTGACAGAATCACCACTTCTTCAGAAGCTGATATAGTCTTCTTTTCCAGATACAGAATTATATTAATATGTTATATAAACAAACAGAGAACCTATCCCTCCAGATTATGAACAAACCTATTTACCGAGGCACCATTACAGGGACTTTCTGTTATCCATTTCTGTTTTCCAGTAGTAAAAAGGAATACATCATCCTTGATGGAGCAATGCTATAATTTAATCAAGAGATGCTGCTGAAGTCATACATGGTAAGAGCAAAGCTCAAGCAATCTGTGACTGGCTGCAAATCCCTGTGATTAAATATCAGGACTGGTATTCACCTGGGTAATGTGTTCAGCCCCCGCCCCCCATCGCAAATGTTTCTTTAATAACGAAAGGCCAATCACGAGCAAGCCAATAAATGCTGGCAGTGTATTCTGGGCATGCAGGCATACACTGGGTTTAAGCTAATGGCAGAAATGCTACAGAATAATGATGGCTTTGATCCATGTGTTGAACCGTGAAAGTCTTCTTATGCATATGAAAACCAAAGGGCTGCCCCCAGGAAACATAACCATTAGCCTATGACACACATGGCAGAATATACAGAAAGAGCAAGATTTTACTGGCAAAGTATTACAAGCAGACATTGCACAGTCATGTTTTTGAGAATCTAGATAAAATACCCAGCTTTGCCTAGGTTAAAAAAAAACATATTTTCCAGCTTCGACTAGGTGTTCTCTCTTTGCTTTTCCCATCCCTTTCCCCCCCTCACATATTGAACTGTCCCCCTCCCCCCCCCACACACACTCCTTTAAAAAAATAGAGGTTGAATGATACCTCATTGGCAAGGAATTGGACTATAAGATTCTTGGGATCTACCAACTCTTAGGGCCCCATCACACTGGACTGTTGTAGTGCTATATTTCACTTTACTGCCATAACATTGTATGGAATCCTGGGATATGCAGTTTAGGAAAGGCATTTAGAATTCTCAACTAAAGAGCCCTTTGCCTTCACTAAACACAAGCCTGTAGCCAAGGGAGGCAATTTAGGGGTTCAAACCACCACCAAAAATTTACAGGTAAAAAAAACGCCCAAGAAACCTGGTTTACTCATGAATTTTAACTGCTTAACCAAGTCCCCATGCCAAGTCTATGAGAAGCAAAACTTAGTATCACTCCAGAGCAGCAAGCACAGTTTCAACAAAATTTTGATGATTCACACTATCATTACCTACCTTTCTACCAATTTACATTGTAATAGCAGCAATAGCTGACATAGTGGAAGTGTCCGAGTTGGCCTATCTGCACCTGGCAGGCAAAGGGGATTTGCCCTGTATTGCATGTCAAAACTGTGGAAACTGCAGTGCCTCCCATCGGTCCATCTAATCCAAGCCCTGCCAAAGAAACCATGGAACAGGAGCAAAGAGAAGAAATTGTGTCATTGTTAGGCCTTGGACTTTATATGAACATGACTGTTCTTGATGACCAGGTAAAAGCTCAATGAGTGCAAAATCCACAGACTCCATTGCCAGGATATATATTTCCTGTGGATAAGAAGAGGCACATAAGTTTTCAACTCAAACGGTTCAACATATTTCCCTGGTTGGCCTACTTATTTCATGAACAAGGTGCACTCCGTAAGTACTGTGTGCCGCTTGGAGGAGAAGTTGGAGGTAAAGGTGGTCATCGGAAGCTTGGTGCATTGGTTGCTAAAGTATTTTTGCAATGAAGAAATGCAATAGAAGTCTTCATCAAAAAACATCAGAACAACTTGTTCTTGGCTGAAAGCTTCTTGCTAATTCACAGTGGAGAGCATCTTGAGGTAACCTGTCATCACAATAAAGGAAATAAGAAGAAAACAGAAAGAAACTTCTGCCAATTGTGGAAACTTGTTCTTTGTGGCTGACAAGAGCCGGCTTGAAGAGGGAGCAATGATTCAGGACCTATTACCTGTGAAGAACCTTTGCACAATGATGGTAATTGCAGGGGCTTGTTGAGATCTCTTGTCAGATCAAGAGACACTGACCTTAAAAGTCATCTTGGGGGGAAAAGTTTCAACCCCACTCAAAAATCTTTTTTCTGGCTACGAGACTGGAGACACACTTACTACTCCTCTTTGCAATATAAGCAAAGCACAGTTATAAAACCTTAGCATAAAACTAAGGAAGGGAAACAAGAAGCTGGACTTATTTATATATAACAGCTTGCTGTATGAAAAATCTGTTTGATTAAGACAGGCTTAAATGGCAATAGGAAGTTCTCCTTTGAGAGTGGGTATGGCTTCATTATAATTCCAGTAGAAGTGGTTGGGAGAAACTGACCTGCTTTGTATAATGTTATGTCCCTGTTGACTGTCTGCTTTATTTCCAGTGACTGCTCCAGTCACTGGATAGTCATATGTTTTTTTTTCATACGCATACCTACATTTCAGAAAGGAGGAAAATTCTGTAATTTGGGGGAAAAGGGAAAAAAGTTCCCCATGCTGACTCATTATACAGTTGGCACAATGATGGATGCCTCTTGAGAAAAACAATAAAACACTAGGACAAGGAATGTTAAACTCACTTAGTAGGGAACAGGCCCCATTAAAGTTAATGCCCAACTTCTCCGTAAATATGCAGAAGCTTGCATTTTTTTAAGCAGTACTACTTTCTCACTGCCAGAGGGTCTAGGAATCTTCATGTATACATAGAGAGTGAAAGATAATATGGCCTCATCATGCAGCACATTAGAGTGAATGCAGCGGTTAGAGATCTTGATTTAAGGAGCCAACACACCAATGCCTTGAAAAGACTCCCCTTGAAAAGAAGCTAAGCTTTATTGTTAGGAACTCTGTCCTAAGATAGGAAAGCTAGTCAGGTGCTAATCTAGGCTACATCTTGGAAGAGGACACATGGGAAGAAGAAGTGAAGAAACATGCTTAAGAATATCAGTTTATATTTACAGAATGATCATCTTAGGTAGACATAGAGGGAGGACACTAACCCTGTTGCTACTGCCCACTGTGAGGTTCACTCTTACATACTAACTGTTTCGAACACAGCAAACATAAGCAAAGGGACTTTTCAGTTCTAAGGCTGAAGAATAGTGCAAATGCAGCAGTCAAAATGGTGTGCTGGAGCCTAGGGGATTTTAATCTCAATTGGAAAAGGCTCCCTTTAATTATATTTGCTTCCACCTAGTGGAAGTGTGCAGCTGGAGAGCTTTGGAAGGACGTGTTACTGCTTCATCATGCTTCTCTGAGCTCAGATTTAAAGTGCATTTTCAGTATTGCCAATGCTCAATTAATGTCTTCGATATTGCCAATTCTCATGGAATAGATTAATGCTGAAATCCTTAGCCTTTTATTGCCAAAACAACCTCTTGTTGCATTGTACAATTTCCCAAATTTTGTTTTAAGATTTTAAGCGCATCGCAGAGCTTTGGATGCAAGCCAGTAATAAATCCAGTGACCTGTTGGATCTATTACTGTTTGAATACATTGGAGCAAAGAATGAGCCAGGGTTTTAAAAACTATCTGTCTTAGGTTTACAATTTAGAAATATGATCATGCACTACTCTGAACCAATTCTCTGAGCAATGGTAGGTCATTTCCTTCCAAAACGCTCCTTTAAATCTTCAAGAACCAAAATGATTTTCAAAACATTTTTACATATGGGTCTACTTTGTGGATTTTTCTGTCTTCATTGTGATGAGTTTCTACATCTAGGTCTACATATTCTGTATCAGCATGTGTTTGGTTTTTTTTATATCCTCTTTGAGACTTTCTCAAGCATTTATGTGTGTTTGTTGATTCTTAACTCATTGTCTAGAATAGGGTAATGCTGGAAGTACATCTGCACCTTTATTTGAGATATTGGTAACCCACTTTTTTGAAGTATTTCAACAGTGTTCTAAACAATAGACATGCAGTTTGTGTAATTATATATTTTAAAGATTTCAAAACCACCTTTGAGGCACAGCCTACAGCTTGGATGTTATTTTTTAAAAAATCTCTGAAATAATCTTCATAGTTTTTCAAAATTGCAATAAAGGGCAGTCGAAATTCATGACATGCATGTTGGCAATCAGGCAACATCCATTAGCAAGTTTGCATTCGACATAATTGTCAAATAAAAGTATTGAGTTCAGTTAAATTAGCCATATGTTTGTCTGCAAAAGTAACATATTCCATGTTCATAAATTGCATGTGCTATCAGGTGGCTTCTCGCATATGGCAACCTTAAGGTGACTGTATCTTGGATTTTTTTCTTGAACACATATCCCGTACCTCCATCTAAGAGACTGTGACCTGCCCATGATTTCTGTGGCCAAATGGGGATTCGAACTATGCTTTCCCAGGGTCTTTATCCAGGACTCAACCTGCGATGCCATCCTGGCATGTTCAAATAAGGGGGTATCCCTTATAATAAGCAGCGTCTGAAAAACCTGTTCACTAATAAAGATACAGAATCTTTAAAATGAGAAAATACTTCTCTGGCTTAGAATTAAATGTTCTGTGTTCTGCTTTTAATAGAAAATATAAATCACAAACACCCCCAGGTCTTTTTCTAACACTTTTCCAAGCAAAACAACACATGGGATTTCCAGTTAAACCAAACTTTGCTGTAATGGATTAATCTCATTATTTAGAGTCCTTGTATTTTCTTTATTCTTTTTAGAATAAAGTTGCTCTTTTTGTTGTTGTTTATTTGTTTAGTCATTTTTGACTCTTCATGACCTCATGGACCAGTCCACGCCTGAGCTCCCTGTCGGCCACCATCACCTCATGTTGTTATCCTTGAAGCCAGTCACTTCAAGGATAACATCCATCTATCTTGCCCTTGGTCGGGCCTTCTTCCTTTTTCCTTCCATTTTCCCCAGCATCATTATCTTTTACAAGCTTTTCTGTCTTCTCATTATCTGGCCAAAGTACTTCATCTTTGCCTCTAATATCCCTCCCTCTAGTAAGCAGTCAGGCATTATTTCCTGAAGTATGGACTGGTTGGATCTTCTTGAGGTCCAAGGCACTCTAAGAATTTTCCTCCAACACCAATGTTCAAAATTGTCTTATTTCCTTCACTCAGCCTTCCTTATGGTCCAGCTCTCACACCCATAGGTTATTACAACTACTGCTTTAACAATGTGGATCTTCATTGTCAGCATGATGTCTCTACTCTTAACTATTTTATCAAGATTGGTAATTGCTCTCCTCCCAAGAATAATCATAAAATATTATAAGATTATAAGATTTTTTTTCTTGTCTGCTTGGATAAACTTAAGTAGATATTTCCAGACAATGTTAAAATACTGTCTCAAGATGTTCCAAGATATCACCAGTGCTGGATGTCTTCAGCCATATGATATGTGAGCCTTTTGATGTTCCAAGAATTAGCAGCTCCATCATACTTGAGACGTTTTGGCTAAGAAATTTTCTCACGGCCCTTTTAAAATACATTAGGCATTCTGTAGACGTCACATGTGAATGTGTTTGTGATACAGCAGGAGCAAACACACTGAAAAGAGATCAGATCAATATTGATGCATTAGTGACATTTATCTTCATTAGCTCTGACAGATTTAAAAAATGATTCGATACAAACAGCTTAGCTCACAACATTGTGGAGGCATATCTTGGCTGATCATCAGATTCCAAAAATATGTTGGTGAAAGTATTTGTAAGATTCCCTTTTAGACAATTCGTCTGAGGGTTGCTTGTAGCTTCTCTCCTCCTACACAATAAATATATTTAACAAATTGCGTACAATTCATAAAAAGCACTGTTGAATCCCATTAGTTTGGAGACAATTAAGCACTTCAGAGAGAAATAAAATCGGATTTAAGAAGTATATTTGGCTGGATAAACAGATTCAGTAATAATAATAGAGAGCTGTTCTCTTCTCCAAAGTGATGATGTTTCACAAGTCATTCTGATGCATGGTCCACTTTTAAAAGTAAATTGTGACAAGATATTAGGTAGATCTCAAGTAAGCATAGAATCACTAATCATAGAATCATAGAGTTGGAAGAGACCTCATGAACCATCCAGTCCAACCTCCCCTGCCAAGAAGCAGGAATCTTGCATTCAAAGCACCCCTGACAGATGGCCATCTAGCCTCTGTTTAAAAACCTCCAAAGAAGGAGCCTCCACCACACTCCAGGGCAGAGAGTTCAACTGCTGAATGGCTCTCACAGTCAGGAAGTTCTTCCTCGTGTTCAGATGGAATCTCCTTTCTTGTAGTTTGAAGCCATTGTTCTGCGTCCTTTTTCATTTTAGTCACCCTCCTCTGGACACATTCCAGCTTGTCAACTTTTCTGGCAACTTTTACTCCAACAGCTGTTCCAAAGATCTAAACAGATTGTTTTGAAAAGGTAAAATCCCATAAGAACTATATTGAAAACTAGGATTTAATAACATGAGAACTATAAGTAGATAAAAAAGAATATTGCTTCTTGCTGTTCTACATCCAAGTCACCAAAATGTGTATTAGAAGGTGCTTTAATTGTATTGACATTTCTAAGTCATCTTGGTGAAGAGGCATGTCATCTGTGAAGTGTCAGCTCAGAAGTGTGGAATCTCTCATCCACTACTAGGGTGGCGGGGGTGGGAATGGTGATGACAACAACAAGGATGGCAATAATGATAAGGACGATAGCAGCCTTTCACGATTTTAAAACACCAACAGCACAATCCTGTACTTGTCTACTTAGAGATAAGTGCGAAGTGAGTGCAGTGAAGCTTACTGCAATGTAAATGGATACAACATCACAGCTTGACCCTTTATTATGTGGGTGGAGATGGATTTGTGTGATTTTAGCAATTAGCCTTCTGTAAAAATGCCACCATGTTTTACTCAAAGACACCTCCGGACTGAATTCCCCAGAGCAACTCTTTCGCTTATTTTAAAAATGGACTCTGTGTGTGTGTGAGCTTTTTAAGCAGATAACTACACCTTCGATTTTATAAACATCTATTACAGGTAAGAATAATAGATGATCTTATCACCGAATTCATATTGGTAGAAGAGGCAAAACAATTTGCTGAGGTGATATCTGATTCACCATGTAAGCCTCATGTAATTTTTATATCACAAGGCTGAAAAGAGGCTGCTGGAAGAATAGGAGTAGCAGTTTTCCTTCAGCAAAAAAAGTCTGTTTTTTAAATGTGACTGATTGTAGATGCTGATCTGCAAATATTCATTGAGATAACAGACTGAATTGATGCAGCAGTCCTTATAATAGTATATTGCTGGGGCAAGGGTTGGACAAAAGTTTGCCAATTTTGGTCAGATGTGTCCTTTCATGATGAAAATGAGGAATAGAAAGATGGTAGAATCATAGAATCATAGAGTTGGAAGAGACCTTGTGGGCCATCCAGTCCAATCCCCTGCCAAGAAGTAGGAAAATCACATTCAAGGCACCCCTGACAGATGACCATCCAGCCTCTGCTTAAAAGCTTCCAAAGAAGGAGCCCCCACCGCACTTTGGGGCAGAGAGTTCCACTGCTGAACTGCTCTCACAGTCAGGAGGTTCTTCCTCATGTTCAGGTGGAATCTCCTTTCCTGTAGTTTGAAGCCATTGTTCCAGTGGAGTGGGATCTTCTGGCAGATCTTTAGGTGGGTTTCAGTCTAAGGGTTTTTGACTCCTTTCCCCCTTCTAATTCTCTAATATTACTGGATTTATGCTGGTGAATTTCCTCTCAGCCTCAGTGCTCCTTATCAGTAAAACAAAAGTTGTAACAGGTTGTTTTTCGCCATCCCTGCAACATCCTGCATGTATGCTTGCATGTGTGAGAGAGACTTGGGTAAACTGTTCTCTCTTGGAACCCCAAGAAAAGAAATGGGCCAACATGCAGTTCTATCTTTCTCAGAGTCAATCTATTTCACATATGCTCTGACACAAGTCAAAAGTTATTCATAAGAGTCATAGAGATAAATGCACTAACTATTGTCCAATATTCACACATAAAGATGCCAAATGAAATAAGGGACAGGGCTCTTGTTCCTTTAACAGTTGTGTGGAAGAGAGAATTTCAGAAATTTTGGCTTGTCATTGCTGAATTTCAAGACAGAGGTATTACTTTTTATTTCTCTGGCAACCGTATTCGCACATGTACCAGTCCCATACTACCCAGCCTCCCCACAGTGAGTGTAGAAACCTGAAAATTACTTCTACTCAACTTTGCTTGAATGTGAGCAGACATCCTCCTGTGATCCTGATAGAGCAAGGTTCCCAATCAGATGGCAGTTTTTACTCACAGCAGAAGGCTTCCTTCCCAGTGCAGAATATAGAGAACTTAAAAATTGTGGCCAGTATATAGAATCCAGAGAGTTGGTGTGAAGGGATTTGAGCACTAGAGTCCTGCTCAGGCATGAAAACCCACATGATTACAATGGACAAGTCACACTCTTAAAGTTTTAGAGGAAGGCAAAGACAAGCCCTCTCTGAACTCTTGCCAAGAAGACCCTGTGATAGGGTATGTTAGGGTCACTTGAAAGTACACAGCAACATCTATGGTGCTATACATTGTTCTACCCTGTACTAGAGTTTTTGATGAGTTCGCCTATACTTTTCCCTATGGTTTCTCGGCTATACAAGCAACATTTAGAGCAGCATTTCTCAACCTGGGGGTCACAAGGGGGGGATGTCAGAGGGGTCTCCAAAGACCATCTAAATACAGTATATTCTGTTGGTCATGGGGGTTCTGTGTGGGAAGTTTGGCCCAATCTATCATTGGTGGGGTTCAGAATGCTCTGTGATTGTTGCTAAACTATAAATCCCAGCAACTACAACTCCCAAATATCAAAGTCTATTTTCTCCAAACTCCACCAGTGTTCACATTTGGCCATATTGAGTATTTGAGCCAAATTTGGTCCAGATGCATCATTGTTTGAATCCACGGTTCTCTCTGGATGTAGGTGAACTACAACTCCAACACTCAAGGTCAATGCCCACCAAATCCTTCCAGTATTTTCTGTTGCTCGTTGGAGTTCTGTGTGCCAAGTTTGGTTCCATTCCATCATTGGTGGAGTTCAGGATGCTCTTTGATTTTGGGTGAAGTGTAAAGCCCAGCAACTACAACTGCCAAATGACAAAATCAATCCCCCCCAACCCCACCAGTATTCAAATTTGGGTGTATCGGGTATTTGTGCCAAATTTGGTCCAGTGAATGAAAATACATCCTACATATCAGATATTACAATTCACAACAGTAGCAAAATTACAGTTATGAAGTAGCAACAAAAATAATGTTATGGTTGGGGTCACCATCAAATGAACTGCATTAAGGGATCACAGCATTAGGAAGGTTGAGAACTACTGCTGTAGAGTCTTCTTTAATTAGAATCTAGATGTGCAATGCTTGGTTATGTGAGTGGGAAGCTTATCTCTAAGATAATGCAGAAAGTCTCATTATAGGAACTGTGAGTTGAATGGCAAACCCTCTTGTTATCAAAAAACGTTTGTGTCTGTGGTCACAATTTTGGAAAAAATATTGAATACATTGATCCAATTAAAATTAGAGTAGAATCTCAGAACCCTCCCCGCTCCCCCACAAAACCTTAGAACTGTCAAAACAACCTGCCTTTCAGCAGTAAATATCATATATCAGTTACAAATAGTTTTCACATAGACCCAGGGTTTGATATTTGTAAAATTAATAAACTTTATTGCCTACAGAAATGAAAACATCCTATAACATGGAATTTTAGATGAAACTAGGAAATGGTCTGTCACAAAGTTTGCACTAAAAGCAAGTGTTTTGCTTTCATATTTTTTTAATCAGACTGACAGTGGTTTAATTGCCAACATTGCTCTTGCTAATCTCTGGCCTGCTCCTCCTTCTTCCTACTGTTCAATAAATTCTGTACCACACAATGTTAAAACATGATTGTTTCACATGCCTTCAAACATATTAGAGCAAAAGACAACAGCAAAACGCTATTGATTACTTTTTGCTTCTTTAGATTTGAAAAAAATGTTTCTTTAAAGTAGGGGTGGGCAACTTGCTGAATCACAGGTTTCAACATTTGTTGTATTGTCTAGAGCAGAATCCAACAATAACTAAATGGCACCCTGGCTTTAATACAATTGTGAGGGGCTACAAGGGGCACATTAGCTTTCTAGAAGACCTTGAGTATGCACCCCCTATGCCGCAAAAATGAAAAAGAAAATAGAGAAAAAAAGCCTAATTTTGTCCCCAGTTCCTAAACACCTATGAATGAGGCTGGGAGGTTGCAATGCTTTTATGTTTCCCTGAGCCATTTCAGTCTCAGAACAGACCTTTTTTTTTCAAAACAGGAAGTAACTAGAAATCACATCTGGTTTTTAAAAGGGCCTTTTCTGGCATCAAATGGCCCAGGGAGGGTCCAAAATATAGAAATGCCCCCTAGGAAGCATATGAGGTCAAACAAATTGAAAACAAAATAAAATAGCCCTGTGTATCACATTTTGCTTACCCCTGCTTTAAAGCCATTTCTGTGCAAGCTCAGGGGTGCAATAGACCTGGCTTTCCGCTGGTGTTGTTTGGTGTCTGCTAGCCAAATAACTTAGACTCGCCCATCATTTTGTAATAAACATACCAATGTTACTTTGGGTTAATCTAGATCGTCACTGTAGAATTAATGCAGTTTGACACCATTTGAACTGCCATGGCTCATTGCTATGGAATCAAGGGATCTGTAGTTTTGGAAGCACCAGCACTCTTTGACAGAGGAAGCTAAACACCTAGTGAAATCATAACCCTCCAAGACTCCAGAGCTATGGCAGTTCAAATACTTCTACTGTGCAGATGCACCCTTAGTAGATAGAGTAACTTGTTTTGACATGTTAAAAAAAACTCTTAAATATTTCTTTCCTTTTTGAAAAAGGAACAACCAATGCCCTATATGTGCACATCATTGACAGATTGTCATTCTCAGTATTTCCACAAGAAAGCCCTATAAAAGTATTGCCATTGCCAAGCCTCCCTCTGGGATAGAAACAGTACACAAGGAGTTGGGAAGTGTTTCTGTATTTCTGCTGTTCAGGTATTGTGGCTTTAGCTGTTCTACCAGGACAATGAGTCTACTTAGATAAGACAGACAACAAATACTTACTGGAAGCAACATCTGTCCCCAACATTGTAGAAAACATACCCCAGTCAGCTTGGAGAATTTGCCCTCTTTTCTGGATCTTTGAAACTGGATACTAATTCTTCTTTTTATGTTTTTTCTCTGCCTATCTTGGTTTTTCTGGCTACTGACTAATCCTTTAGCTTCTTGACCTCTATATGAGTAATAACCCACACAACATTTTTCTCTCCCAGCAGATATGACACCCATATGCTATAATTTTGGATTCCTGTCCAAATAAGATTGTTTATATGGGGAAATATTTAGGAATCATGAATGGAAAGCTTTTTGTGACTTTGAATAACCAAACCCCACTTGCAGATCCTCACAGCAGCGTTTTCTTCTGTGTGAAAAACTAATTAAAAACCAACCATTTCTCACACTTATGTGACACTGCCTGTTATGGGGTGGCTTTGCTGTTACTGCACAAATGAAGTACTGTGTCTGCTGCCTGAGCAAGGAAAAGAAGGAGGACAGAAGAGATTGCCATTGCTTTTAGCACAGATTGACAGCTGAAATTAGATGGGGATTTCATGCAGGAGAGTGTGGAGGTCAAGGTTTTAAAGCAATGAGGTTTTTGGGAGGGAAAAACTTTGATTTGGGGAGCTGAAGTTTCACGTACATGTACAGATTTGATAAAAACAACAATGTTCATTTATAGCTTCTGGGGGACAGGAACAAATGAAATTTCAGTTATCAGTTTGACTGTTAGTTACAATTTATTATGATGATTTTGACTTTAAAATCAAGTCAAAAAGTGAACAAGTCAAAGATTATATGATGGAATGGTCTAAGAATTTTGTTTACATTATACAGATGGATCAGTGGGAGATATGTGGTCAAGGGGGTTGAAAATTACATTATATTATTTTTATATTGTATTACAAGCTTTTTTTCTTTTTTTAAAAAAACCCTCTATAAAATGATGTATCATTGCTAAATGATCTGATTCCAGAGAAATTGCCCACTGATCCATCTGTATAATGTATAATGTAAACAAAATTTTTAGACCATTCCATCATATAATCATATAATCAGTGGGAGATATGTGGTCAAGGGGGTTGAAGGCTTTCATGGCCAGAATCCCTTGGTTGCTGTGCGTTTTCCAGGCTGTATGTCTATGTTACAGTAGCATTCTCTCCTAGTGTTTTGCATGCATTTGTGGCTGGTATCTTCAAAGGTTCTGTTTGTAGTGAAGTAAGTGGAGTGTGTGTGTGTGTGTGTGTGTGTGTGTATCTGTGGAATGTCCTGGGTGGGAGAACGAACCCTCGTCTGTTTGAAGCAAGTGTGAATGTCACAATTGGCAAGCTTGAATAGCATTGAGTAGCCATGAAGCTGCAAAGGCAATCAGTGAAACTATTTGCATACAGTTAGCCTTACCTCTGTTTCCTGAATGCATCCTTTATTTGGGAGATGTCAACTGTCCCTTTATTGCTTGTTGTCTGGAGTTCCCCTGTTTCTGAGTGGTGTTCCTTGTTTATTGTTTTGATTCTTATATATATTTTTAATACAGGTAATCAGATTTTGTTCATTTTCATGTTTCCCCCCTTTCTGTTAAAATTGTCCACATGCTTGTTGATTTCAGTGTCTTCTCTGTGCAATCTAACATGATGGTTGTCAGAGTGGTTCAGCATTTCTGTGTTCTCAAATAATATGGTGTGTCCAGGTTGGTTCATCAAGTGCTCTGCTATGACTGACGTCTCTGGTTGAATAAGTCTGCAGTACCTTTCATGTTCTTTGATTTTTGTCTGGGCGCAGCATTTGGTGGTCCCTATGTAGACTTGTCCACAGCTTCATGGTAAAGTGAGCAGATCAAGAGGATGAAAATCTTCACTGCTTCTGCCTGATGTTTTATGCTACATATCTTACTACGTTGCATTTATTTCCATTACAGAGATATACTGAATTAAATCATCAACTCTAAACTTACCTAAATTATTTCTAAAAGACTGCTGGTGGGGAAAAATAACAATTTTACACCCTAAGTAGAAAACCCACTTTGTGTCATCGTACTTTTGTTATTCAAATTCAGCCGCAAAACAATGCAAATTACTTCTTTTGCATCTGCATATTAATAGTGAGAAAAAAACAGAACAAACTCACAAACTGAGCTGAAATTTGAATTTATGATATGTAGATTGTAAACTCCATCCCTTTCTTACATAAATTCTAACAAACACATTCAGAAAAATCCTTAGAAACAATTGTTACTAGCATTACCTAAATATTTATTACCAACTTTTTCGGAGAGAGTAGAACAAGTGACAATGCCATTTCAAAGACCTTTAAATCTTCTGTGCTTTAATGAGAAGCTGGAACTCTTAGACGATTAGGGAGGTAGCTGCAGCAATGGGGAAGAAAGCCTTGCAGTGACCCAAACTAAAGAAAAACCAGAGGATACTTTATATCAGGCATGGGCAAACTTTTTCACACGGGCCACACTGCATTTTAAAATTTGGCAGATAGGCCAGGCCCCTTGAACTAATATAAATTGCATGTAAAAGCCAAAACATAAAGTTTTGCCCTTTAAAGTACTATTTCATTATTATTGTTTGGAGGGAGCCCTACACTTTTTGAAAAAGCACCTCTTTTTGAGGGAGCAGTGAGGGAGTACTTATTATTATTATTATTATTATTATTATTATTATTATTATTATTATTTTACTGACACAAAAACACAGTATGTCACAGCAAATGAGATCTATATGCTGGATTATTATTATTATTATTATTATTATTATTATTATTCTGTGAGAATAGTTAGGTTGCATTATCCTTTTTGGGGGAAAGGGCCTTTTTTGAGTGAGCAATGAGGGAGTACTTTTAATTATAATCATCATAATTTTGAGTAGAGAACATCTTTTGTGGAGGTGAGGGAGCACTATGTGCATTTTTGCAATATTATTATTACTATTTTGAAGGAACAGTGAAGTGAGCACTATCCTTTTTGAAAAAGCACCTTTTTGAGGGGGCAGTGAGAGAACACTGTGTGTACTTCTGCATTATTATTATTATTATTATTATTATTATTATTATTATTAGGGAGCAGTGTGGGAGCATTATGTGTACTTCTGAATTTGTATTGCTGTGGTTGTTCACTTCCTTCTTTCTCTTGCCGGCTCCTGAGGAGGAGGACGATTCAAGGAGGAAGGCAGGCAGGGAGGGAGGGAGGGAGGAAGCCGCCTTGCCACAACCGATTTCTCTACCAGAGAGCTCCCCATTTAGCTCTCGGCAACCACGTGCCTCTGCCTTGGCCTTCCTCTCAGCCTGGAGAAGTGGTGGGCTGCCGTGTCCTCAGGCTGACATAAGGGTTGAGGCTGATGGAGACGGGAAGAAAGCGCTCAAAGGACTGTGTCCAGCCTGCAGGCCTTGGTTTGTCCATGCCTGCTTTATATGATGATGACAAATAAGCATTATGTTTTCAGCAGTGGACAGAGATAAAGTCCAGCACCATCATTCTAAATTGAAAAAGTATTCAAATCGACTTGAAATGAGAAAAAGTGGTTTCAGGGATGGTTCTATTCAGGGGAATAAAAGGATTCACATTCCAGATAGGGAAACACGAATAGGGTAGAACAAAGTCCATGCCTGAATGGACAATAGATTCTGCAAGTGGAGTGGTGGGAAATCTTGCTGTTTTTTTACAATTTGATATTTGTGATAACAGTAAACTTCCATTCATTGACTACACTCATATTCCAAAGGGAAACATCAGCAGAACAGAAAAAAAGCCCATTGTTATTTCTAATCTCAGATAGAAGATAATTGCCCACTATGATACCTACCTGCATTTCTCATTGGGAATATGAATAGAATACACATTAGGGTGCAGAATCAATGTCCATACAAATAATTGCATGAACTCCAGTTGAATTAATGAATTCTTCATCACAATTGAAGTTTTTGGAGACACAGCATTATAGCTGATATGATATATAGCTGAATTCTACAAATTCCTTAGATTTTGTAATTTGGTGGAATGCCTCACTACTCAAGAGCTCTAGTACTGTTGTATAAGAGAGACCACTGGAGCTTTGAAGAAGAAATTTATGAATTGTAAATAGTAAGATCTACAGTCTTTGTCCTATGCTCTGAAGAAAGGACAATAAAGCTCTGGAGAGAAACATATGCTTAATCTGTTATTCTGGGGAGAAATGGTTATTTAAGCAGTCTTTTTAAAAGGCAATGTCCTTACTATCCCTGTTATTAATTCCAAGTGCTATGGCCATTACTCTTCTAAACAAGCAAGCAAAACAAAGAAGAACAACACAGCAATTTAATTCCCAGTTGTCTAGTGATGCAGGAAATGGAGTACTTCAGTTCTAAAGATAATATGGAAGTAAGAGAAAGTTGGATGCATGGTTGAGAAAAAAAAAGTTAAGAACCAAAGAACATAGCAAAAATAAGAAATGATCACCTGGCGTCTTGCAAACTATAAGATTTATTATGCTATATTATTAAATATAGCTATCAGGTTTAACATGTCATTTATTATGACATGTCACATTACATTCTTGACATAAGGTTTTGTGACCTAGACATTTATGGCATAAATAAATGTTTTAGTCTTTAAGATGTACTTTTGCTGTAACAGACTAAAATGGTCTTCTCTCTCTTATTGTTTCAGTGAAGACTATAGATATGATTAATAGACATCATCTAAACACTTGGGACATCTGTCACATTGAAATCAATGCAAAAGTGTTGGATGTGGGATTATTTATTTTATTTATAGTATCAGGAGCGAACCAATGTATTTGAGAAAACACAAAGGTTAAAAAACTTGGCATTCTATTAAATGTCTTTTGATCAGTATCTGGCCACTTGGAGTGCCTCTGGTGTTGCTATAAGAAAGTCCTCCATTGTGCATGTGGCACGGCTCAGGCTGTATTGTAATAGGCGGTCTGTGGTTTGGTCTTCTCCACACTCGTATGTCGTGGACTCCACTTTGTAGCCCCATTTCTTAAGGTTGGCTCTGCATCTTGTGGTGCCAGAGCACAGTCTATTTAGTGCCTTCCAAGTTGCCCAGTCTTCTGTGTGCCCAGGAGGGAGTCTCTCATTTGGTATCAGCCATGGCTTGAGGTGCTGGGTTTTAGCCTGCCACTTTTGGGTTCTCACTTGCTGAGATGTTCCTGTGAGTATCTCTATAGATCTTAGAAAATTATTTCATGATTTAAGGCGTTGGTGTGCTGGCTGATATCCGAACTGAATTATAATGTAGTTTAACCATATTGAACTGGATTATATGACCATATAATACATTTCAATCTGCATTTTAATGGCTGTGTAGATGGTGCATATGTTAGCATGTGGTATTATATAAAAAGCATGACATATTTTTTTTAAAAAAATTCAAAAATAATTACATTAAAAAAAAGATCACAATTACATATTATAATGTTCCAATATGACGAAAGCAGAAAAAGAAGCACACGAAGGGAAGAAAAATAACTATAGTAGCTGTAAGTTTCTATGAAAACTGCCCAAATGTCCACTTATATTTTTTCCTATACTGTGCATCATCCTTTTAAAATGCTGGATGTGTGGATAGATCTTATCCATTGGATCTCAGGTGGATAAAAATTATCTTTCCAGTTGCAAAGTATAAATCTTTTAGTAGTCAAAAGGGCTTAAAAATCCACTTCCATTGATTGCGTATTAATTTCCAAGAAACAGGTGAATAATTCAGAAGAAATGGACAGATTCCCAGACTATCAAGGAACTTTCCAAAACCAAATGTCTTTGTGGGATTACTTCCTTCCAGAATGTACCTCTATGGGAGAACCTTAAAACATGCGCTAAAGAATGGGCCAAATGTAGCTAATGTTTCAGTTGTCAATATTGCTATTTGACAGAAAGAAGTATTTTAAACCACTTCTGCAAAAACTGAAAAAAGCAAAAACCCATCAATAATATGAAATATCTGATTTTAGATAGCAAGCCCATTATCAGTCCATGGTTCCTTACCAATTTCAAATCTGGATTCCTTTGGCATGGGAGTATAGGTCAAATTGTATTTGATGAGATAATAGTGTATTTGTCATGCAGTTCTAACTGCTGAAAATGTTGGCAAAAAACTTTGTGCTTTTAAATAAAATAGACGAAAGTACTGTTCATTTGAATAGAGGTGCCGGAAATAAGGACTAAAGGCTGACTATGGTGAATTACTTATATTAAGTAAAAATTAATACAAGATAACAGATATGTCTAATAGCAATACAAAAAGGAAGAGTAAAACTTCCCTCTTTGCTTGGAATTTGGATCCTTTTCGCTGAATTCTAGGAGCAGATGAGTGCACCCCAAATCTCCATAGATAGATAGATAGATAGATAGATAGATAGATAGATAGATAGATAGATTATGAAAATGTTTGTAAGTAAAGGAAATCTAGGCTTACAACCTCACAACTGTCTGTTATTCATATTTTCATTTGTGATGCCATTGCCCTTCATTCACTAGCAACCTCATAAGATGGGGTTGGTTTTGGCGGCATATGACAGTTCCTATGAAATTTTGTGATGTTCCCATCCCACAACGCAGAACTACTTCCAGCAGGTCTCCATTGCAAAACTACAAAGGAACTGGCATATGCTGCTATGTCAACATGGGAAGCTTCCTGTGTTATGCTGGGATCAATGGGAAGAAGCCAGGCAGCAGATGCTTCCCCCATGGGATGAAGGGGAGGGAAGCTGGGCAATGTGGGGTGTGGGGCGATGAGTTCCCCCCATCCCCCGCTGGGCACCTCTGGATTCACCATGATCCCTGGCAATTCTGATGGCATGTATGATGAGGCCAACCCTCGGTGCTGCTGCCGCCTGGTTTTTAAGGAGGGTTTTGAGGGGTCAGATTAAGAGACCGATTTTAACCACATATCATGGATTTATGTTTCAGGCAAGATCTCGGCTACTAGTTTCTGACTCAGGAGGGTGTTAATTGTTTTGCTCGTTTGCTGTGGCTCGGACCAAACTTTTCCAGGTCCTCTCTTACATAGGGAAGAACTAACAAGTGATGTATTTTTGAGGTTAAGAGAATATTTTTTTGATAATGAATAAGGTTACATAATGTGTGGAGTTGGTTAAATATGTGATGATAAATTTTGCAGCTTCAAATTTTCTTCCTTCCTTCCTTCCTTCCTTCCTTCCTTCCCTATTTTTCTTTTTCTTTCCTGTACTTTTAAATGTCACATACATCATTTCTTTTTTATGCCAGAACCTAACTTTTAGGAAGGCAAATATATATGAATATTCGTTAGTATCAATGTGGTAACTGAAATTGAAAAAGTCCACAATCACTCATTTTCCAGTAGCTCGACTCTCCTTGACCTTTTAGTCTGTTTTTGTCCACTTCTGAATGTCAATACATTCATATATTAAAGGCATCAGTTATAGTGATAAAGTATATTTCTTTTTTAAATTAAAATGCATATCAAAATTTAATATGCATTCTTTTTCCAATGAAATATGTTCTGCCTTTTTATATTGGTGACTTTTTTTAATCCTTAGCATTTTAAAGAAGCAAGAAGTGTGTGAGGGAGGTGTGATTTTTAATTTACAGCAGTCTTCTCTCCAAATAATGATTTTTCACACCCTGTTATTGCTCCTTAGCCCGTGAAAGGAGCTGCATAACTACTGTTGTCCTAACTAACCTCCTGCTATCTTCAAAATTACATATTTATAGAATTTAAAAATTAAGGAATTTATAAAACATATATCACAGACCAACAAAGTAGATAGAAATGTGTTTTATTGTGCCTCTGAATTTCAGATAGCAGGGGAATCAGTACAACTATGGTATCTATCTGCAAATATGAAATATGGTCAGCATCACTGAAGGACCTCTGATCAGAGAAATTTCTCATGTATCATACTTTTAAGGTCCACGTGCAGTTACTTTTGGTACCAATTTCCTATCTTTCAACTGTCCCAATTTGACTGTCATTAATTTTCTTGATGTGCTCTCATTATAATTTAAATCTTGTTCTTTGTTTTAATAGTAATTTAATTTCCAATTTTCTAATTGAATTAGTATTATTTTCAGATGGCCTGAGCATCTCTTCTTGCACAAAGGAGGGGGAAATAATTGCAGGAGCAGCTGGTGGTTTTTGTGTTGACAGTCAGGAATCTCCCCTGGATTGTAATCTGAATTTTAAAGGACCTATCCAAGGTGGTGAAGGTGTTTAAAGCATAAAATTCAGCACCTTGGATAGGTTGTTTAAAGTGTGGAGTAAAACCTCGTCTAGATTTACACTATACCCACTTTGAGACTCTTTGTGGAGAGAAAAGTGGAATAATAATAATAATAATAATAATAATAATAATAATAATATGCAATGTAAATGGCTGCTGAACCTGAAGACAAGCAAGGAACCTAAGTAGCTGTGCAGGTATATTTATTCTTGATCAAAATCATAGGCCCATAAGAAGTGTTTGGAAAAGTCAGCTTGTATTCCGGGTTACTTGCTAGGCTTAGAGAAGTTACATTTTGGGTAATGACTCCCAGAATTCCCTAGTCAGTATGATAACACAGGAACCATAATCCAAAAGTCATTTTTTAAAACTTTGGCTATATGGATAAAGTAATTGGTGACTGTTCATAGGTTTACAGCTTAAAAACCATTCCAAAAATCAGACATAAATGCAAAGCCTAGTATAAAATGTATTCATTCATACATATTTTTTCAAGAAAATGTGTTTTAAAATATTAACAAATCTTAGTATTATTGTTTGTTAATGATAAAAGGCAGCAGTTTCCTTGTAATAATTAGAAAGAACGAAAAATCTTAAATATTGGTCCCAGTAAAAACCCCATTGTAATTCATGCAATAACTTCACAGTGGTCTCCAAATCAGTGGATTTTTTTCAGCCTTAATGGAGTAATTGTATATTCATTTCCTACTACTTTGTGTCCAGAATAGTGAATTGTATGGATTGATTTATCATTAAATTAAGGGGGGGGGGGTATAGGCAACTAAGCTGCCCCATTTGTTTACTTGTTTGACTGACAGGTATTTTTTAAAGCATTCAAGGGTTGTGCAAAATCAATTTTAATAGGGAAGGGTTTGCTGCATGTTGATCTTTTTTATTATGTAATAAATATACTCGATTACCAACTCATGATATGAACATGCTATGATTATTCTCTTTGAAGAAAAAAAGATCTAACTTGCTCTGAAAGTACTTTGCTATTAGGTCAACTCTATATCATACTTTTCTTCTTCTTTCAGTCTATTCATTTCTGTAGGGAGAGTGCCAGCTTTTGCCATGCTACTCCATAGTGGGACTTATGCTGCACTGAGTAAATGGAATCTCTTGTGTAGGCTCTGGGGGAATCATTGCTCTTGGTAAGTTTGGTTTTCTGACATTTAATTTTTTGATCTTTTATATTGGCCTTCAACTAATTGCTTAGACATTTTCTCTAGACAATTAAAGCCTATCTTATCTGTAGGAACCATGGGTCATCTGCATAGTTAAGCAGCCTCATGGAAATTTCTGGATGTCATCTGCTGATGGGTTTTCCGAATTTTAAACTAATACCTTGGATTGCCAAGGCATTTTCTATCTTTGTTGGCATTGTGAGTCATAACTAATTATATTTTATTTCTTACAGGAGTCCTGGCATTCAGTTCACTCTGAAACAGATAAACTGGGTCTCTCCTAATGAATGTCATGAGGATGGATCCATTGACCACAGAGTTCTCAAACATAGTGAATTTATGGGATCCCTGTTAATTCTGGAAATTTTATTGCCTTCATTCAGAACTGGCATATCTACCTGGCATTGCCTGGGTATCAGAGGGGCTGAGACTCCCCTCTTTTTATCCCATCTCTCTCTTCCCTTCCCTTCACATCTTTCCCCCTCTCCTTTCTCTTCCTTCCTTCACTCCCTCCCTCCTTTATCTTTCTTCCCACCTCCCTGCTTTACCTTTTTAAATCTTTCCTTTCCTTCCAGCTCTGAGAGGGCCTCACATAATGTCTCAGTTGCAACATGGCTCTGTTAGTGACTCTTTCCTTTCTTACTTGCTTTCTCTCATGCACAGGGAAGACACCTTTCTTTCCCAGTGACATCACAGAGAGTCACATCATCTAGCAATAGTCAACCCTACATCCAGCAATAGCCAATCCAGTGACATCACAACGGACCACTAGATTGTCACCTACAGCCACACATATATACATGCAGGCAGACATACTTTGACTCTTATATATAGATCTCATTGGTATTTTCATAGTGGTAAGAAGACATATTCATCATCTGCATATCTGTCTGTCTATCTATCTATCTATCTATCTATCTATCTATCTATCTATCTATCATCTATCCATTCACACACACACACACACACATACATACATTTACATAAAAATGTTACAGGATTATTATACCTGTCTATTTACATTTGCCTTAAATTAAGGAACTACACTCTTCAGAATAACAAGAACTTTTGGGGGTGAGCCCTGGAGTTAGTTCTCCCTCTTATTATAGGGGAGATACAATTTATGGGGGGAAACCTGGTTTTGGGCTTCAAAACCAACACTAATGTATTTTGGATGTGAAAGACGTCAGAGGATAATCCACATGAGCCATTATTTGTCTTAAGTGATCTGTGAGCCTTGAAGAGAGTAGTAGTCACAGATAAGGAAATGAAGTTTGGGGAGATAATCCAAAGATTAATTTATTTTAAAAAATAAGAATTTGAATTCTAGGCAAAATGGATAAATTGTTCTTTATAGTTATGTGTTTATTTTAATTATATTGGTTTACGTTTAGCAGAAGCTGAACAAGAATTATATACATATGTTTATGTGTGGTTTCTTTATTTTATTTAGGAGCTTAAGATCGTCTGGGGAGGCCCTGCTCTCGATCCTGCCTGCATCACAAGCATGATTGGTGAGGATGAGGGACAGGGCCTTCTCAATGGTGGCCCCCTGGCTATGGAACTCCCTCCCCAGGAATATTAGATCATCCCCCTCCCTCCTGACTTTCCAAAAAAGGTAAAAACTTGGCTCTTTGAGCAAGCTTTTGAGAATGCAACGGAATAGATAACATGAAACTATGAATGATGAACATGGAATGGCCAGACGATGTTACTGGAAAACAATTTTAACAAGATGACGTCGATGACCACATGTTTTAATTGTTTTTATACATGTTTTATATTGTTATGTTGACTGGTTTTAATTGCACTTTTATGAATGCATGGCATCGAATTGTGCCAATCTGTAACCTGCCTTGAGTTGCCATACGGTTGAGAAAGGCGGGCTATAAATGTTGCAAATAAATATTTTAATTGACTGAAAATTTAATAATTTAAAACCCCAAAACTATTAATATATCACAATTTAGTGTGGAAGAATAAAAATTCAGACAGAAACAGCTAAGGTTATGAAATTACAAGTAGTAGAACTGTCTGTTAAAAGGAAAAGATAGGTTCGTCCCATACCTACAAATTATTTGAATAAAGGGAAATAAAAGCCATTGCTTGTTTTCATAGCCTTGTTCTTAGGGGTTTGTAGATGGATCATGCTTCCACACTTTAGTAGTTTGCTACATAGGACTTGATCTGCTCCCTCTCTGACTATCAGGAGAGAGTAGCTTCTTATAAAGCTAAATAAATCAACTGTTTTTTTAATTATTCAAAGGAAAATATAATTTATATTCATTTCGAGGCATGAGAGAAGCCTCCCACAGGATGGTAACACATCCAGGTGTCCCCTAGGCAATGTCTCTGCAGATGGCCAATTCTCTCACACCAGAAGCGACTTGCAGTTTCTCAAGTTGCTTCTGACACAATAAAGAAAATCGCAAGGCATAAAGTATACTAGCATAAGCACCTTCATGTTACAAGAGGTTGGTGCTTCCTCGATTAGGTTTAAGTAATTGAACTAGCAAAGGTCCACATGATAAAACTCAATGTCTTCTATTTTCTTTCACTGAAAAAATATGATACATGTTAGAGCAAGTTACAAGGCACTGCAGTGGAAACACTCATATATTCTTCCCGCATTCTTTATGATGTGAAATGCATGTTAGCAGAGAGGATATGCCTGACCACAGTTTGAGAATCAGGATAATTAAATTCCTGCAAGCTGACATGACAAAGAACCGTGAAGGATTGCTTCAACTAAGGGCTTTTTTAAAGCAATCTGCCTCATGGGAGAAATAAGGCATGGTAAGAATTTTCATAGAGATAATGCATTGATTTATATGCTGAGAACATTGGTTTGAAGAGTGATTAATTGGTTAAGAAGACATGGTTAATATATTTGTGGCTGAACATAACTTCTCAAATGTGGGCTGATCTGGAAGCCAAGTCCAGCTAAAGGTGATGTTTTATCTCACCACAAACCCTATGTATGAACTGTGCTCCACAAATACTGAATTATTTTTGTAGCAACCTATTTTTGTGCACACCACCAGATCACAGAAAACAGAATTAGGAATGTCTTTTACTTGTGCTGAAGTTAAGGATAGGTGAATTTGCCTATTTCTAGCTTCTACATGTGTATTGACTCATACATTAAGTCCAGCAAAAAAAGCTCTCTACAGGCAAATGGAATAGACCAACTAACGCTGGCCAAAACTAATACAAAGGAAGGCATCTACACTATTGGGAAAATCTAAACAGGGGAAACTAAAGCAGAGAAGAGGAAAAGGGAGAGCCAAGACTTCACAGTTCCACTCTGTGCATTCCATTTGACTGAGATCCTGCCATGTTGTTGTTTTTGCAACCTTGACTGTAGTGTCTGTCCCACCACCCTCTCTTGCTCTTCTATGCGTTTCCTGCAGCTTGTATGCAGACTTTTCCATATCTTTTTTCAGTAATGGCTGGTGACTTTCCAATTAGTGTGGTGAAGAATCCATTTTGAGATTAAGCCTGAACTTTAGAGGAGCAATTTGAGATACTGAACCCTATGCCCAAAATATATTCTTTAAAGCTTAGTCTGAAACCTAGAGAACATTTGTTACACCAGAAGAACTCATAGAGTGAATTTTAAAAGAAATGTCCATCTAAGAGAGAAGTTTTAGCACTTTGAATGTCTCATTTAAAATTCAAACTAAAATCCAGAGTGGTTTCAGTGCCCTACTGACATTGCAGCCACCAGCTACCACTGGTTTCCACATCGACATCAAGAGTGCAGTGATGGGGATACTTACTTACTTAGGCAATTCCTCGTAACCTGAGGATGGTGGTCCTCCAAGTGTAGTGTCTTGGCGGTGGGTTAATAGGTGGCTGTGGAGTCCTATTCTTGATCTGCATGTTCTCCCGCAGTGAGGACATCTGTTTCCAGGTGCAAGGCGGTCTTGGTCATTATTGATTTGACGCACCTCCTCTTGGCATGTTTTCCCCTTTCACCCTCCATTTGTGCCTCTTTGAAATCTGCAGCAGTGCTGGTCACAGTTGACCTCCAGTTGGAGTGCTCAAGGTCCAGGGCTTCCCAGTTCTCGGTATCTATACCACAATTTTTAAGGCTGTCTTTAAGCTCATCTTTAAATCTTTTTTCCTATCCACCAACATTACATTTCCCGTTCTTGAGTTGGGAGTATAGTATCTGCTTCGGGAAATGGTGATCGGGCTTTCGGACAATGTGGCCAGTCCTGCGGAGTGGGTGGTGTAGAAGCATTGCTTCATTGCTGGTGGTCTCTGCTTCTTCCAGCACGTTGACATTTGTCCACCTGCTTCCCAAGAGATTTGCAGGATTTTTCAGAGGCAACACTGATGGAATCGTTTCAGGTGACATCTGTAGACAGTCCATGCTTCAAAGGCATATAGCAGGATTGGGAGGACAATAGCTTTATAAACAAGCACCTTGGTTTTGCTATGGATGTCACAATCCTCAAACACTCTCTGCTTCATTTGGAAAAATGCTGCACTTGCAGAGCTCAGGTAGTGTTTTATTTTGGTGTCAATGTTGACTTTTATGGAGAGGTGGCTGCCAAGGTAGTGGAAATGGTCAACATTTTCTAATGTTACACCATTAAGCTGTATTTCTGGCATTGCAGAGGGATTGGTTGGTGACTACTGGAAGAGCACTTTGGTTTTCTCAATGTTCAATGAGAGGCCAGGTTTCTCGTATACTTCTGCAAAGTTGTTTAGAGTGGCTTGTAGGTCTTCTTCTGAATTCACACAGACTACATTATCATCAGCATATTGGAGTTCTATAACAGATGTTGTTGTGACCTTGGTTTTGGCTTTCATTATGCTGAGGTTATATAGCTTGCCATCTGTTAAGTGGGTAATCCACTTTTGCCTGTCTTTTGCCCACAGTGGAGAATTGGCCCTGACATTATAGTGGAAATTTAGAATTTTTGAATTTTTTTAATACTGGTAGCCAGATCTTGTTCATTTTCATGGTTTCCTCCTTTCTGTTGAAATTGTCCACATGTTTGTGTATTTCAATGGCTTCTCTGTGTAGTCCAGTATTAAAAAATTCTAAAATTGCACCAGCAAAACAACAGAGGGGAAACAGACAGGGGCATCTAATTACCTTTCAAGAAGAGTTTGCTCCAGGCACAGTCAGCCCATTGTATGCTAATCAAGGTGGTGAGTTGAAATATTCACACCTAGCCCAACTGACAAAAGTCCTTTGTCTCACCCCAGTCATTCCACAGATATATAAACCCTTTTTCCTAGTTCCAACAGACCTCACTACCTCTGAGGATGCTTGCCATAGATGCAGGCGAAACGTCAGGAGAAATGCCTCCAGAACATGGCCATATAGCCCGAAAAAACCCACAAAAACTTACAAAATCAGAGATTTTGCAACAGTAGCTATTAAAAATAAACCGCCTTCCTTGTGGATGTCCCAGTCTTTGGTAGCGTTGAATGACTACTTCCACGCTTTCCTTTTACTGGCAACTGGAGACTGGCTTTCCCTTTACTGGCAACAGGCTTTAGGGACTGACTGTAACAGGCTTTTAATGATGTATTTTTAAATAGTTTCAATTATTTACTTAATTGCTTTTTAAAATCAGCCTTACATGTTTATTGTTGACGTGTTTACCTGTTTTTAATTTTTCTGGTTTTATTGGTCTGTAAGACACCTATAAATATAAGAATTACATCTTCATAACTGCACAATAGGATTCTGACCAATCGCCATCATGATTTTATGTATGGATATGTATACTACAATTATGGGTCTGTAATTGATTTGCATTTGGTAAAAATATGTTATCTTATTGGAAATCTAGTAAATGCCATCTTACCCACACAGGACAAAGGAGGTTTGTTCAGATTCTGATCATGGTGCAAGGAAGATGACGTTTCTAGCCCCTCATCAGTTGGAGAGGCTTCAACAATCTGAAGCAAGATCCCTGTTGCAAGTTCTTGTTGTAGCCTTGCTGGTTTATGGGAGGGAGTTGAAAATGTGATCCTACTGGTACCCCTATCACCAGCTGAATGTACCTGCTTTGCTTGATCCAGCAGCTGACTCTTCAAGGTAGGCTGGAGAGAAGATTGAGTCAGGAGATATTACATAATTAGATCTCCCTATGTCAATGCCAGCCAATCTAGAATGCCATACAATATTGCAATTAAGTCTTCTAATTGCTGTGCAGGAGCACTTCAATAAATTTTGAGCTGCATTTGTTTTCTGTTGACAGATATCCTACTACGCAGCAGTATGATGTTGTCAATGCATTGCTGCAGGCATACCCTTTTTTAGATGACGATAGGAGTAGCTTTCAAACAAATATGTTTGTATTCCATATAATTAAAAAAGGAAAAGCTGCACTTAAAATGTGTTAAATCTACACTTACCGTATTTTCTTTTCTGTGTGGCTAGCACACATGGCAGTTTAGACTATAGAAAGAACTGTGCTTGTTGCTCATGTTAGACAACTGAAGCCCAGACATTCTTGCCAATTTAATGTCAATGGGCGGCAGCCAGATTGCTCACTGGAGCGACGTACAGGGAGAACGCAATCACTCTGTTATGGGGTTGCCTTTGAAGACTATCTAATGGTCTGCAATAGTGATTGTAATGTTTCATATGTTTTAAATGTGCTTTTATTTTTAAATCAAATGGTCTAACGGACTGCAGCCAAGTTGATCACCAGAGCGGCGTACAGGGAGCAATCAACCTCCCTGTTACGTCAGCTCCACTGGCTGCCAGTCTGCTACTGAGCCCAATTCAAAGAGCTGGCATTAACCTATAAAACCCTAAACAGTTCCTGCCCAGCTTACCTGTCCGAAAGTATCTCCCACTATGAGTTAAGATAATCTGGGGAGGCCCTACTCATAATTTCACCACCTTTGCAAGTGCGATCAGTGAGGATGAGAGATAGGGCCTTCTCAGTGGTGGTGGTCCCTCATCTATGGAACTCCCTCCCCAATGAAATCAGGTCAGCTTCCTCCCTCCTGTCTTTCAGGAAGAAGCTTAAGATGTGACTGTGGGACCAAGCATTCAACCAGTAAATCATGCAATAAGGATAACAGCGTAATGAAATTGATAATTGGACAGGCCTTGGACTATGATCTGGATTATGGGATTTTAATTGATGTTTAATAATTAATGTTTAATTGTATAGTTTTAATTGTATTTGTTTATATTTATAAGTATTGGCATCAAATTGCTGCCTGCTGAAAGGCTGGCCCGAGTCCCCTTTTAGGGTGAGAAGAGTGGGATATAAATATGGAAATCATTTTCACTTCAGCAGTGGAACTCTCTGCTTTGGAGTGTAGTGGAGGCTCCTCCTTTGGAGGCTTTTAAACAGAGGTTGGATGGCCATCTGTCAGGGGTACTTTGAATGCGCTTTTCCTGCATTGCAGAATGGGGTTGAACTAGATGGCCCATGAGTTCTCATCTTGCTCTATGATTATATGATATAGCACTACTTTCACTGCTCAAAGGGCTATGTGGATTAGCATCGTGTTAGTGACACTCACAGGCATATTATGTGTTTTGCAAGCACAGCATTTTTATTGTCCATTGTACAACAGCCATATCCAGATAACCAGAATGGGAGATTCCCATACAGAGTATGTACTGATTTGTAGAGTATCTGTGATCTGCAAAGGGCCTCTGCTCATTCTCTAATGGAATCTCACTGTGGAATACAAATGCAGAAAACTTACCGTAAAAAAAAACATAAAAGTAATTTGATATCAAGGTACTACCTGCTTTCTTTCCAAGATGCGAATTCCATGTTTCCCCAGAGACAAGGAACACAAAGAACCTCTCCAAAGATTTTTGTTTTAAAAACACTGTGTTGGAAATAAACTGGTTCCCACCCAACTGGGGAGTAAGAGATAGCATGCTTGAAGAGAATAAAGCTCAAAGAAAACACTAATGTTTCCTCCCATACAGTTTCTATGGAAACGAGCCCTTAAAGACCATTTCAACTACCTACGAAGATCATTAGGAGATGATGAACAAGTTGTGAGAACTAAGTACACGTTTGGCCACAGACGTGGACCAACCAAAAATCTCCTGAAAATGGTGGTGAGAAAATCCAAGCCATTTGTACAAGAGTAAGCATTCAGAGAACATTGGTGCATGTCATGTTTTTCCCCCCTTATCTGGTTAGTTTTAAAAACTATTAGATTTTTTTTTACATTTGAGCATACTCTGACAGAAAGGTCTTTGTAATGCAAGTGCAGGCAGTCCCCAAGCTACAAACATCCAACTTAGAAACGACTCATAGTTAAGAACAGGACTGAGACAATAGAAAGTGAGAGAAATCTACTCCTAGGAAGGGAAATTGAAAGAGTTATCAGGGGGAAAGGATGTCTCTACTGAATCTTTCTCCTTATCCCTGCTTCCATAACAAGATAATTTTTTCAAAATTCAATTATTACCGGGACAGAAAATTAGGTGAAATCTTCTGAACTGGGGCACAGACAGCAAAACAAACACCACAGGGCTATCTATCTTCCCTGTGCTGGAGTTAACACTGTTTCTGCTTGCATACAAATTCACCTTAAGAACAAATCTACAGAACCTATCTTCTCAACTTAGGGACTACCTGTACCCGTTCATTGTTTCCAGTGGGAATCTTTAAGAACTATTGATTTTATTGGGACCTTCTTTCCATTGATGGCTTGGTTCATAAGCTACTGTAATTTCAGGACATTCATGGAGGAAACAGCAGTTCGCCAGAACGTTGCAACAATTATTCCCCCTAACCTTTTCAAGAAGGTTCAAGGAGAGGATATCCTCCTGAACAATGCAGGGTAAGGCATGAGAGGGGCTTGAGATGGAAGGAAGCAGCTTTCTTCTCTTCACTTTAATGGACTAAAGTCTGCAATCTTATTGGGGTGATTGCTCTTCCTGAGGAACTCCCACTCAAAATGAACTGGCTCTTCAAATGGCCTTTGGGGGTGTTGATGGCTCGGAGGTTTTGCAGGAAAATGTTGGAAGAAGGGTCAAGAAACTTTTCTTACATGGCTTTACAAACAATCAAGGATATTGAGGATTAGACTACAGTTGACCCTCCATGTTTGTGCATTTAATTTTGGCAGTTTTGATTTTTTTATGGATTTGAATAATATGTTCTCTCTAGGAACGTCTAGAAATTATTTCTGCCAAAAATTAACCATAAAGCCACCCTGGCAGACCAAGAGATTTATAGAAAGCACTTCTCTAGGGATCTCTAGGTCTTACAGGGCAATTCTATCATCAATGAAGAACAGATATTCCTAGAGAAGTGTTCCCTCAGGTAAAAAAAAAGTATTTTTGGTACTGCTCCATTATCCAGGTAGAGGCCAAAACGGGGCGCCAGAGAGATGATAGTCCATTTGGGGGTGAGGAAGGAGTAAAACAATTTCCCACTGTTTTCCTGTTATTCCCCTCCACCTATGTCGACATCATGGAAATAACTCGTTTATGAAATGGGAAGTGGGGAGCAGGAATAACCAGTGAAAACAGGGATTTTTTTTCCTCCAACTCCCCCCTCCCATTAAAACGGATTATCCTTTTCTGCCCAGCATCCCCCTTTTGGCTTCCACCTAGATAATGGAACAGTATTTTATTTTTTAATCTGTGGGTTTTCCATGTTCAGAGGGACCCTATGCCCCCAATGCTTGCAAAAGTGAAAGGCCTACTATATAACACTGCCAACAGCACCAGAACCCTTGTGAGACACCTATCTGAGCTGGGATCTGAGTGAATCTGGACCCGAAAACTAGCTCTCTCCCACCTCCAAACTACAGTGCAATGAGTGGAAGCTCAGGTTAAAAATATGCTTCAAAGAGGGGAATATTTACAATTTTAGCAATAGCACCATAATTGTGAATAAATTCCATAGATGAGTATGGAGCAGTTCCAAATCCCTAACGGTAGATTATGAATCTGTAATTGCAATGTAGGTTGCCAATAATTAAAAACAGAGTAAGAATACATTAACAAAAACTGGACCCTGGATGGTTGATTTTAATGGTGCTTATGGAGGCGTAGATGTTCCTGTTTTGTGCACACATGTGCTTTTATTTATCAATGAAATCAGTTAGTGCTAAGTTAATATGGGGGTAACAATAATAATAGCCTTAATAAGTATGCGTGGTTGTATTGCAATCCATTGTGCCCTACATTAATAGCATAGCTAATTAATGCCTTTGCTTATCTTTTTGTTACATACAGAACTCCACCTCCATTTCCCACCACATACGCTAAGCCTGATTAACTGTTGCGACTGATAATTAGTGGTTTTCTTATCCTATAGTTACTAGTAAGAGTAACACTATAATAATACTTTAACATCATAAAATTACCAGTTCTCGAAGACCATTATTTAAATAACTTAATTGGGCTGATAGAAGATGTAGGGTAAGTTTTTCCCACATACATTTCTAATTCAAAGTTTCAACAGACACTTGACAGAATAGAATATATTTCTGATCAGGAAAATTGCACCAAAAAGTATGGTTTCTAACCAATGATATTGAGGCGAGGGATTCTGCTAGCTGACTTTGTGTTTTATTTGTTTGGCTTACATCTGCTCCACTGGCTGCCAGTCTGCTACTGAGCTGGCTTTAGCCCTAAACAGTTCTGGCCCAGTTTACCTGTTTGAATGCATCTCCCTCTATGAACCATCAAGATTAAGATCTTCTGGGGAGGCCCTGCTCTTGGTCCTGCCTCCTTCATAGGAGCGTTTGGTGGAGACGAGAGACAGGGCATTCTCAGTGGTGGTCCCTCAGCTTTAGAACTCCTGCCCTAGTAAAATTAGATCAGCGCCATCCCTTTTGGTCTTTAGAAAGAAAGCAAAGGCATGGCTGTGGGACCAAGCCTTTGGTTAAGCACAAGAAATGAATAGGGAATACATGCAATTGACCTTTGGAATGGCTTTGGATTATGATTTGGATTATGTGATTTTAATGTTTATACTAATATGTTTTAATTCTATGTCTTAATGTCTAAATGCTGTTTATTTTTTATAGTTTAATATGGTTTTAACAGTTTTATTTATAGTTATTTGTTATTGTTTGATTGATGCTCTGGTGTTTACGTCTATGATGGCATTGGATTTTGCCATGATTATGCTTTGAGTCCCTCCAGGGGTGAGAAAAATGGTATATAAATACAGTAAATAAATAAAATAAATAAATTTCTTTACTTAGAAAAATAAATAAAAAATATATTTTCCTTCTATTAGAAAAGTGTAGTTGTATATAGTATTCAATTGGGCAGCAGCACAACTTGTGGAAATCTTAAGGATCTGGGCTAGCATTTTGTATTGCAGTTATGGATTCATAAACTAGAATTTCGGGCCTTTAATTTCTCTTTTCAATAAGACCATGTAGCCACGATTGTGTAACTATTGTCAAGAGTTATAATTGCACTCCCAAACTTTGTTTGCCAGAGAGAAGTTGCACCAGGAGATCTAGGTCTATTCAGTTGGCAGTTATGGCACAGGAAAGAAGCAAGACTTTAACAATCCTCCTCCTTTTGTTTTTTGTTTTTTTTAAAGAGACTCAGACCAGCACCTGCTGTCTGGTAAAGTATGTTTGAAGGGGTGAGGCTGCTAAATTACACAAAGGCATGTGTAATAAAGTAGGCAGTATACAGGTCTTCATTTCTTTTTAGAAAGATATGCACCACTGGAGCTCCCGGAAGCACAGTTAAACTGCTGAGCTGCTGAACTTGCTGACCGAAAGGACAGTGGCTTGAATCCTGTCAGTATTTTATATGATGTGAAAATTGCTTACAGTTTAAACTGTGTGGTCAAGTAATGCATAAATTAATACATAAGAGTTGTGATATATTGCTAGAGTATACCTTTAGGAGGTTCCTGTGTAAGGCGGAAATGAAGAACCAATAAGATAGGAATGTGCTTCTTGCGGCATGTCCAGATGTGAACAGACACGGTTGAAAGTTCTCGTATATAGTGTATATTTGCCAATGAAGATAAGTGCCGCTTTTGGCTTTAAGGAGTCCAGTGTCATTTGTGCCTACAAATAGAACTTGTGAGGTCGAAGCAGTTGATATAAGGAAGGTGATTTATCTCAGTGAACCAACAAATCCAGGGAGCAGGGTGAGCTCCCGCTGTTAGCCCCAGCTTCTGCCAACCTAGCAGTTCAAAAACATGTTAATGTGAGTAGATTAATAGGTACTGCTTCATCGGGAAGGTAATGGTGCTCCATGTGGTCATGCTGGCCACATGACCTTGGAAGCATCTACGGACAACACCGGGTCTTTGGCTTAGAAATGGAGATGAGCACCACCTCCCAGATGTGGACACAACTAGACTTAATGTCAGGGGAAAATTATACCTTTTATATGTATTCCACATGCATATTTTATATTTCAGTGGAATGCAAATCCCGGTGAACACATTTATAAATTTATTTTCAAAATCTAATAGGATTAAAACTGAAATCCTATGGTCTTTGTGAGGATACATTGGAAGTTACAAAATATATATGAACTTAGAAAAAAAATCCTAGCCATTCTGGTGGAGTCTGGCAGGAGGGAAATAAAGGTTGCTTACCTGTAACCGTATTTCTTCGAGTGTCCATCCGTGAAATTCACACTTATGGGTTATCCCTCCGCGCATGCGCAGCAATCCGGAACTTTCTAGAGATTTTAATGATTTAAAAATGATTATTTGAACACAACCCAAGCCCCGCCCATCCCCCGCCCCCCCGGTATATAGGCCGTGGCGTGCGTCTGAGAGGTAGTTCCCCAGCGCCAAATAGTGACATAATACATATAGGCATGACAGAGGGGAGGACGGGCGGGTCGTGTGAATTTCACGGATGGACACTCGAAGAAATACGGTTACAGGTAAGCAACCTTTATTTATTCTTCGTGTCCTCCGTGAAATGCACACTTATGGGTGAATAGCAAGCTACTGACCTGGAGGTGGGTCATGCCACGCAGGAAAACAGTACAGCTCTGCCGAATGCGGCATCCTTCTTGGCCAGTATATCCAACTTGTAGTGGGATGCAAACGTGGACGGCGTGGACCACGTAGCAGCTCTACAGATTTGATCCAGCGGAACTCCACGCAAAAAGGCTTGAGAGGTGGAGACCGACCTGGTTGAATGGGCCACCAAGTGAGATGGTGGTTGTTTCCCTGCCAATTGGTAGGCTAGACGGATCGTAGAGACGATCCATGAGGCTAGTCCCTGAGAAGATACAGGGTGCCCCATCGTGTCTTTCCTGTATTTTAAAAAGAGTCTGGGAGACTTTCTGTGAGTAGATGTTCTATGCAGGTAGAATGATAGGGCTCTTTTGACATCCAATGAGTGAAGTGCCACCTCGAGAGGAGAGGATGGATTTGGGAAGAAGGCCGGTAGTATGATGTCCTGAGACATGTGGAAATGGGAGACTACCTTCGGTAGGAAAGTGACGTCAGTTCGTAGTATAACCTTGTCATCATGGAATCGTATATATGGAGGGTCTGACCGGAGGGCCGCGAGTTCGCTGGTCCTCCTGGCCGAGGTGATGGCCACTAGGAATGCTACCTTCCATGAGAGATGGGAGATATCATTAGAGGACATGGGCTCAAAAGGAGGTTTTGACAGTTGAGACAATACTAGCTCCAGGCTCCATTGTGGAGGAGGGAGGGAGACAGGAGGGTGAACATTCTTATATCCCTTTAGAAACAATTGGACCAGATTGTCTTGAAAAAGGGACGGCAAGCCACGTTTCTTTCTAAAGGAAGAGATAGCTGCCAGGTAACATTTTACAGAGGAGAGGGAGAAACCTTTCTTGGAAAGGTGAACTAAAAAATCTAGTACCACCTTTGTGGGTGCAGAGATGGGCTCGTAGCCCACTGATTTTGTGAATTTTGAAAATGATGACCACTTGTAAGTATATGATTTTGTAGTGGATGGTTTATGAGCAGCTAGGAGTATACGCGATACTTCGTCTGATAAGTTTACTGTGGTTTGATCCTCCATGCCGTCAGGCGGAGGGAGTGGAGGTCTGGGTGGAGAACGAGCCCGTTCTCCACTGTGAGGAGGTCCGGAATGGGGGCAAGGTGGAAGTAGTCCCCGTTGGAGATTTGGAGGAGGGTGGCAAACCAATGTTGGCGTGGCCACCAAGGGGAGATCAGGATGCAGTTGGCGTTGTCCTGGATTATCTTGGCTATGACATGTGACAGGAGGGGGAGGGGGGGAAAAAGGTAGGTGAGGTCTGGTGTCCAGCGGAAGAGAAAAGCGTCTCCTAGACAGCCTGGGGATACGTGAGGGCGGAGTCTTGCGCAGTACATTGGGCAGTGAGTGTTCACTGGGGATGCGAACAGGTCTATTGTCGGTGTTCCCCATTTGTGTGTAATGGCCTGGAACTGAGACTTGTGGAGATGCCACTCGTGATTGTTTTTCCCTGTTCTGCTCAGTGAGTCTGCCAGAGTGTTGTCTTGGCCCGGTAGATGAATGGCTGTGAGGAGGATGTTTCTCTGAATGCACCATTCCCAGATGCGTGTTGATATTGATGTCAGTGTCTGAGACCGTGTTCCCCCTTGTTTGTTGATATAGAATTTTACTGCAGTGTTGTCTGTCACTACCTGGATTATGCGGTTGGAGACGATGCGGGTGAAGGCCCGAAGGGCTTTCTCTACCGCCATCATCTCCAGGGCGTTTATATGGAAATGTTTTTCCTGAGGGAGCCAGTGGCCACTGATTCTGAACCCCTTGAGATGTGCTCCCCAGCCTGAGTTGGAGGCATCTGTTGTTAGGGACATGGATGGGTGTGGCTGTATGAAGGGCATGCCTAGGCGAACATTGTGTGCTTTTGTCCACCATTTGAGGGATTGGAGTACCTTTTGTGGTGGGTGGAGGAGTCGGGACTGTGGATCGTGGAGGGGGTCGAACACCCTGATGAACCAGTTTTGCAGAGGCCTCATCCGAAGCCGAGCAAAGGGGGTTACGGCTGTAGTGGAAGACATGTGGCCAAGTATAGACTGGATGGCCCAAGCCGAGGCTTGTCGGGAGTGGAGGAGGGAGAAAATAGCCTGCTGAAGTCTTAAGAAACGATCCTCTGGGAGGAAGGCTCTTTGAATTGTGGAGTCTATGATGGCTCCTATGAATTGAATACGCTGAGTTGGTTGGAGTTGCGATTTTTCGTGGTTCACCACTAGGCCGAGATCCTGCAAAAGAGATAAGGTATAATGAATATCTGTGCATAATTGAGCTTTAGAGGATGAGGCCAACATCCAGTCATCCAGGTAAGGAAAAACCGTTATGCCTTGTTGGCGGAGGTGTGCGGCTATGACCGCCATGCACTTTGTGAACACCCTGGGGGCGGTGGACAAACCAAACGGGAGAGAATTGAACGAGAAGTGGTAGTGATGAACTGCGAAGGTGAGAAACCTCCGGTGTGAATGTCTAATTGAAATGTGGAAGTATGCTTCTCGTAGGTCTATAGTTGCTAGCCACGAGCCTTTAGGGATAAAGGGGAGGATATTGGAGAGAGTGACCATACGAAATTTACGTGGGGTAATGAAAGTGTTGAGTTTGCGTAGGTCAAGAATAGGTCTTAATCCTCCGTCCTTTTTGTCTATGAGAAAGTAGCGGGAGTAGAAACATGTGTTGGATGTATGTGGAGGTATGGGAGATATGGCTCCTTTAAGGAGTAATGATTGGACCTCTTCCCATAAAGTCTGGGAGGGTTGTGTAAGGATGACTTTTCCCACTGGTGGATATTCGTTAAATTCAATCGCATATCCTCTGTCGACTATATCCAGGACCCAGGTGTCAGATGTGATGGACTGCCACTGTGGGAGAAAAGAATGTAATCTGTCAAGGTAGGTGATTGGTTGTGTGGGGGAAGGGGGGGGGGAAGGGGAGAGGTTATGCTAAAAGCGGCGTTTGTTGTTGTTAGAGGGCCTGGTACCACGGTACTGACCTCTAGACGGAAGTGAGGGGCGTCTTGTGGATGCTGCCGGCATAAATGGCCTCTGTCGTCCTCTGTAGAAAGAGTTGTTGTATGGTCTGTTGTAAAATTGGGGGCGATAGTAATAGGAGCCCCAACGTTGTCTTTGATAAGTGTACGGTTGTTGGTCATATTTGTACACTGTTTGTTTCATCTTATGAGAGTGCTCCAATTGTGAGTCAGTCTCAGGGTTAAACAGGCCTGCTTCGTCCATTGGGAGGTTCTCAATGAGAGAGCGTTGAGCCTGTGTAAGAATTGCTGCCCTAAGCCATGCATGGCGGCGAAGGGCTACTGATCCTGCAATAAGTTTTCCAGAAGTATCAGCTGTGTTTTTTGCTAGGTCTTTTTGTAATTTTGCCAATAGAAGGGCTTCCCCATGGAAGGCTTTAGCCAATGGTTGTTCTGCTGGTGGTAGCAGGTCTAGGTATGGGGATATTTTGTTCCAGAGGTAAGTTTGGTATACACTCATATAAACCCCATAATGGGCCATGCGTGCGAAAAGGCATGCTGAGGAATAGAATTTTTTGGCCATAGAGTCTAGTTTTCTCCCTTCCTTGTCAGAAGGGGATGATTGGTTTATTTGTACTGGCTTTGGTTGAGCATCAGTTACCACAGAGTTTGCCTTGGGCATCTTAGAGAGCCATGAGGCTGTGGATAAATCAATACGGTATAAGTTCTCTGCTCTCTTAGGAGTTGCTGGAACCAGGGCTGGTGCAACTCCTGTATTCTTTAGGATTTTCAACAAATATGGAAGAGTGGGCAACACAGTGGATGCAGGTGTTTGTTGTTCAGTGGAGGTGAAGCATGGATCTGTCACAGTGTCTGTGGGCTCAGGAGTGGTGAGGTTTAAGGATCTGGCAAGCCTTATCAATAGTGCTGAGAATTTTTTAAAATCCTCTAAATGTTGAGGGGAAGGATCAGGATCTGGTTGAGGGTCTTGGATGACTGGTGTGTCATCTGTAGCATCCAGTTCAATGGTTTCTGGGTCTAGTTGGGGGGGCATGATTGGATCCAGAGGGAAGGTTTGGGATTCCAAGTCTGCTTGGGGATCCGGAGGGCGAGAGAGTGTAGCTGAGGGAGGGTTACGTGGGGGTTGGGGAAAATTTGGATCCAAGGGGAGGGGAGAGTGGGGTCCTCTGAAGGTATCAGGAGGATGGGGGTAGTAATAGGGATAAAAGGGGAAAGGAGGAGGAGGAGGAGGGTAAAGGTGGTAAGGGTAGCCATGAGGAGGATAAGGCTGTTGGTGCTCTAAAGGCACAGAGCGTGCCTTCTTGGGAGGGGGAAGAGAGGAAGCTTCGGAACGGCGCGGAGCCGGAGAAGGAGAGCGGCGGCGGCGTCCGGCCGCGTGCGCCGAGGTGTTGGGCTGTGCGGGCGAAGGGGATTCGCTCGGATCCGGGGATTGAGGAGGGCTGGGGGAGGGGGGAGGAGAGGCTTGAGAAGGAGGAAGGGGAGGAGGTGAGGTGGAGAGATCCTCCGGAGGCTGCGTCTCAAGCTCCAAGTGTGGAGCTAAAAGCTCCAAAGGAGGGAGGTGGGAGGGGTTTTCCATTTGTAGCATGCTGGGGAGCGGTTCCTGCAGATGCAGAGCGGAACCGGGAAGGAAAGGCACAGTTTGCAACATAGGAGGACTCAAGGGCTGTGTGCCAGTGAGTTGCCGTCCCTTTTTTTGTTTGTTAGCTTTTTCCTTTGTTTTGGAAGACCTCGTGGTCTGTTTTGTTGTTTTAGATTTTTTTCTCGGCGGCTCCTCAATGGGAGCGTCTGCCTGATCTTTGCTCCGCCTATCCCCAGCGTGTGGGGAGGAAGGCTGGGAGGTCTCCTGTATCGGGGAAGATTGGGAAGGAGTGGGAGCCATTTGCGGGGCCAGGGCCCGCTCATAAAGCAGCGCTTTGAGCCTCGCATCCCTGCTCTTGCGCGCTCTGGAGGTGAAGGTTTGGCAAATCTCGCATGTTTGGAGATTGTGGGTTTCTCCTAGGCAAAGGAGACATTTAGAGTGCCTGTCTGCCTCGGGGAGAGTAGCCCCGCAGGCAGAGCAATTTTTAAAAGACAGGGAAGACATGCTAGCCTGAGAGAGTCGTCAGCCGGTCCGAGTCAGGTAAGGAGAGTTTGGAAGGTCAATAAACAGTCCTGGTAAGAAGCCAAAGAAGTCCGATCGCAGAGAGAAAGTCCTAAGATGCTGCCTGTTTGGCGCGGAAAAAGGAACTACCTCTCAGACGCACGCCACGGCCTATATACCGGGGGGGGGGGGGGGGCGGGGGATGGGCGGGGCTTGGGTTGTGTTCAAATAATCATTTTTAAATCATTAAAATCTCTAGAAAGTTCCGGATTGCTGCGCATGCGCGGAGGGATAACCCATAAGTGTGCATTTCACGGAGGACACGAAGAATAAATAAGATTTTACTCCTTCCATGTTCTGCCCCACAGGCATACACTCAGCAAGGTTCATAATCTAACTCCCTTCTTAGTACAAAACTTCTGCTAATCTAGTTGAAAGTAAATGACATTGAGACCAATGATACTAATATGTATATTGTATGCAGGACTAATTTTTGATACTGCAAAATTCTTGATGAAAGTTTTTTACTTTTAAAAAATGCAATATAATACAGTTAAATTGTGTCTATTTTGACAAGTTTAGAACATTTACTATGAAGAGCATGATACCATACATGATTGTGTTAACTGGTTTATACAGAAAAATTGGATGGAAGTGAATAACAGGATCAAGATTTTAGATGCATGATAAAAGATGAGAAATAACAGAACGCCTTAGAAAGAGATCCATAGACTATTTCCATTTGTAAGATTCACTAGCAGGTAATGGATATTATTTTAAGTAATTATTTTGCATTGTATGAAGCAAAGAAGGCCTTTTGAGGAATTTCCCGTGACTTTAGTATTAAATCATGCATTAATGTAATAATCCCATTTTCTCCAGAGTTGCAAAAGTTTCTGAGAAAGAAAGTCCTATTCAAAGGATTCAGAATGGAATTGAATTCTACATATATGGTTTTTAAACTGTCTTGCTGACCTATTTGAATTAGGTTCCATCTCAACCTCCAGCTTTTTACGAATTCAGTTTTTAACACAAAGGGACATTTACAAGAAAATGGCTGAGATTTTGGAAGCATGTACCTAAATCATACAGACTTTGAACTTGGTGAACAATAATTAGTCTTATTCTACCAAAGTCTGAAATAGCACAATGTCTTTCGGAAATGTGCATATAAGCAATTCTGCCTGGTTGTTAAAAGCAGTAAATGGCCTGATACTTAGCTTAATTGGGATATTTTCAGAAGCACATTGAAAAATGGCTCTGTAACTCATCCTAAGCAGAATCTGTGTGGTTTATATTCACTGAAAGGGGAAACGTAATTGTTCATTCTTTAAGTATTTAGAAAAGCAGCATGGGCTTTTGAATAGGGATGCATGGAATTCCTAATAAATTATTGTCAAGTGTAGGCAAAACATCCAAATTATAGAGCCACCACGCACCATTTTAGTGTTTATCTGGTTGAAAATTTCCCCTTATGAACAGGCATGAAGATGGCTGCCATATGTTTATTCTGGCCAGATATTTTTGGAGAAGATTCCCTTTTGATTTGCTGTTGTGAATGTGGAGGTATGTAAAGAGCTAACTATTTGTTGGCCATATTCAGTCCTTTGCGTAACAGTATCTGTAAAACAAGACACAAGTGATGGTGGTTGTTAAATTATTGTAAACATAAGGAAGAAGACATGTTTAGAAGGAAACTCATCCAGTAGAAACAACTGAACTATGCTTAGCAGCTGGGAAACCTATTTCAGTTTTCCAATAAGAAGCCTCTTTTTTCAGCTTGCACTCATGTTCTCATTACTTGGTTTTAAAAAAGCTGTTATTTCTGAGTTCAGCTCTGCCTCTACTGACCTTTCCAAAGGTTGTTATTGCCACTTGTTCCCTAGCAGGCTAAAATCATTAAAGATAATAGTCAATTTGTAAATAATGTTATTTACAAATTTCTATTTACAAATAGAAAAATTGTAGGAGAGACCGTAAGTAAGTAAAAGGCAAAATGGTTGTCTAAAGGTGTTTCCTGCACACTGAAAATATCCTCTTCAGGTAGTTTTTGATGTAATCTAATGAGGTAGAGGTCTTTGTAGATTGCTTTGCTACAGTGCTCCATATTCCAAATCTAATTCAAAGGGTTGAAGGACCATCTTAGAGGAAATGGTGCTGGAAGAGGCAGAAGGAGGGTGTGTTAAAGAACTCACTCTTCCTTCTTCCAACAGGACAATTTTAAGCAGAACTCTATTCAAGGATTGATGAATGCCACCCATAGGTTCTTGATAACATGTTGTTTCCAGATAAAAACATCAAAAATAAAGAGGATGAGGTGGGGTAGTCTTGTCTTGATACTGTCAATCTTAGCTGAAAATTCCTACCAAAGTTTTATGAGGATGATATTGTAATATTCCTTTTGAGTAACACAAGAAATGCCAAGAATTGTATTTCTCTTTGCTTTCCGAAAGCAGGTTAATGTATTAATGTCAGTATCATAAATAAAATATCAATTTCATTTCAATGAATTTGAGTGTTCTCTGTATTAGGAGGTGAAACAGGCTCAACAAAATGATTGCTCTGGGGCCTTGGTTGCTCTCCTGGCCTACTTTCATGTCTTTGGCACTCCATTCCCCATAAGGCTGAACATTAGGCTTCCCTTTTTGGAATCCCACATCTGAGAAGTGAAATGTCAACTACTTCTTTCAGTGAAAATGAAAAGAAATGGAAAATAGTAATAATATACCAATAATATACCAATACCAAGGTAAAAGGAAGAGGGGCCGACCAAGGGCAAGATGGATGGATGGCATCCTTGAAGTGACTGGACTGACCTTGAAGGAGCTGGGGGTGGAGACGGCCGACAGGGAGCTCTGGCGTGGGCTGGTCCATGAGGTCACGAAGAGTCGGAGACGACTGAACGAATGAACAACAACAACATACCAATACGATGACTGTTGAAAATTCCCTTGGAACCAATTCCTGGCTTATCAGACATCATAGGTTTGGTTTATCTTTTCAATAGTTTATATCTCTCCAACTGTTGTGTGATCGGAATATGACTAAAGAAGTCTATGCTCCACATCTGTTGCTACAAATGACATTCAGAAAATACCATAATTGTTTTAGCAAGGGTTATCCAAGGTGTTTCAGTTTTCTAACTATATAAACACACAAGAAAGCAACAGTTTCTTCATTGCAGCATGGGCTGGTTCTTCAGTTTGTAAATAGGTGCCATGTGGGCTGAATTGTATCCTTGGCAAACGCCACACTAGTCACAGGTAGTGCCTAAACCAGTGTTCCATATGTGCATGTTATTCCTGTCCCCAGAAGGCAGCTTTAAAGTCTCAGGGGTGCTACCAACATGTTTGTGGGAAGAAAAGAAAAGTGACTATGCAAGCAGTGAGTCAATTAAGTTGCTTTGCCAAATCTCCAGTAGATCTAAATCAATAAACAGAATGCTAAGTGAACATCAGTGGCTGTGATCCTGTATTTCTAGATGTAGCAATGATAAAAGAGCTCCGTTGCTTTAGCTACATCTTTCAATGCTGCTGACCCAAACTGATTTCAAACAAGGCAGCTTGCTGACAAAAAGGTTAAAATTATTGAGAATGTACTATATATTCAACAGATGTATGCATTCCCCATGAAACTCATTCTTTTTCAAACTGAAAGGTGAAGATACTCCTTCTTTCATACATTCACTTTTAATTTTCTTCTGTTTTAACAAACTGGGTCTACTATAATGCAACATAAAATAGTTGTTACCTAAGACATTAAATTTCATTTTTGGTAGTTTGTTTAATAATTCCATAGTAAATATGCTGGTGGAGGTATGCATTCAGATTTTTTTAACCATGCAAAATAAAAAATACAAAATGATAGCATTAATTTCTGGAAATGTTTTTTGTACAATAGTAATAATCAGACTCATAGTCCATAGCAAAGTCTTCACTTTGAGATGCTGTGCAAAATGTAACAGTTAACAATCTCCATTAACTAACTACAGCCCACTAATTTTTAAATTGTGAACAAATTATTATGAAAATGGAAAAATGATACAAAGGAATTCATTAAACTGAATTAAGTAAATTAACAAAGTATACATTCTGTGACATCTTAGAAAAAACTAGTATTTCCGTAATTTTAACGTGTTACCTTAGTGGTTTCCCAATCAAATTAAGGATGGCTAGCTGTAGAAAATTAGAGCCATCAGGTTTGGTAAACATTAACTACACTCTGTTTCATGAGCATCTTACTAAAAGTTTAAGCACTTCTCAGAAGTGTTCAGATTGCCAGGTTCTTGGAGAATATCAACATTTCACCCATTCCAACTTCTTTCCTGTCCCTGGAGAGTTCTGTAATGATCCCTTTTGTATCTCTGTGCTTTGAAAAAATCATGAACTGCAGTGAAGAGGGGCCTGTCCCATATCCACTTCTCCATCAGAGTTCATTATGAGAGTTCTTGTCAGCTGCCTTGAACATGAGAATTGAGTTGAAGATTTTTAGTGCTGGTCCCAGTTTAATGCTCATTATTTTGACTATATCTGCTTGGGTCATTAGCAAGAAAGCTTCTCCATCAATTTGCTAAAGAAGGAAAGAAAGAAAGTAAGAAAGAAAGAAAGAAGAAAGAGGACTATTAATATTTTAAAGCATTTAAGAATATACAAACTCCATCTTAATGACTGAAGGAGAGCCAAAATGGCAAGCTTGAACTCAAGATTATTTTAATTACAGAACATTTTAGATCCAAATCTCTCTGGTGTACAGCAATCTAACAACTGTAAAAATGGTATCATGCAAATGTTTTTGACTAACTGTCACACAGCTGGACATAGGGCCCTATCACATGACATTGTTATAGTGCTATACTTAACTGCCACGTCTAACATTCGGTGAGATTCTGGTGTCTGGGTTTTGTGATGCACTGAGCCCCTTTGGATGACAAGTTGTAATTGGTCCTCTCTAAACTACAAATCCCAGAGTTCCATATGAAGTTGCCATGGCAGTTAAAGTGGAATATAATAGTGTAGTGTGATTAGACCCAAAGTCTACATTTTCCACCCATGTAATATGCATTTAAACCAAATGTCAAGGATTTCCCTCTCCCTTTATGAGGTCTTTTATGTGTAGTATGTTGTGTGTAAGTGACAGCTGTTACTTGTTTCCATGTCATGAGAAATGGCCTATTTGTTCTTCTCAAACCAATGAAGTTATTTAATGCCTTTAAGTTCTGGTGATGTTGGCAGAAAATACTGTTCTCCTAAAAATACTCTTGTCAAGTACAGGTTATTGCCTATAAAGCAACTAAGCCCTATATGCTTCAGGTCCAACCTATCTTCGAGACCGCATATCTCCTTCTATGGTGGGAGCCTTGAGATCTGCTGGGGAGGCCCTTCTCTCGCTCCCACCACCGTCACAGGTGCTGTTGGTGGGGATGAGAGAGAAGTCCTTCTCGATGGTAGCTCCCCGGTTCTGGAATGCCCTCTCTAAGGTTAGATAAGCCCCAAATCTCCAAACCTTCCATTTGAACCTAAAAACATGGTTATTTACCCAGGCCTTTGACCTGGAGTAATGTACTATGGTCATGTGATGACATCAACCATTGCTATTTGGCACTTTAGTTCATGTTTGAAGAAACCCAGTGACCCACAGGTATGACTGTGTTTATATTTTTTTTAAAAAAAAATTTTTATCAATTGGTGCTGTCCATGGTTTGTATTCAGTCAAATTGTGCATTGTTTTGATGATATGTAATTCTATTTTATGTGTGGCACCTTGAGTGCTTTGTCAGCCATCCCGAGTCCCTTCAGGGAGATGGTGGCGGGATACAAATAAAGTTTTATTTATTATTATTATTTGTCAAACTCTGAAAGCATTCCTTTCTCTTTTGCCATCAAGATAAGTAGTGCAAAAACAAGTGCATTCCTAGCCTTTTCCTTGTACCAATCAATTGTTGCCTTTGGAATGCAATCTCTTCTCTTTTTTTTCTAGGAATCATAGAGATGCACTTTCCTGTCAAAATACTCCAAATGTATGATAATTGAATCACTTTTCTATCTATTTCTAAGATGGAAGAAAGAGAGAATTCAGTTCTAGTTCAATTTCAAGATAGCAAAAATTTTATGTTCTGTTCTGTTTCACTAAAAATAACCCTTGATTGGGTTTGCTAGAAATCAGGCTAGGAAAACAGCTTCAGAAAAAAGGTTCAAAGAAATACTGGTTTTAATGTGCTCAAAACAAAATCCCTACTCGGGATGGCAGTATCTTTCCCGTGTCAAATAAGCCCAAGAGATTACACTTTGTACATTAAAAAACTGAACGCTAGCCATCAAAGAATTAATTAATGATACTCACTTCATCTTTGAACACCTTGCCATGTTCCTCGCAGCCAGGCAAACTTCGTATGAACTCTGAAACCTGTTAATCAATTTTGACAATTTTTTTTTTAAAAAGCACAACTGACACAATTCTGCAATCCATTTTGCTCAGGATTTTCCTGAGACTAAGACAAAATGAATAAATTACCAGATATTTACCAGAAATGGCAACTATACTATACCACGAGATAAGCAAACTCATCTAAAGCTCAACACAGATTAATTCTCATGTTTTTTATTCCATCTTAAATCAGAAGTATGTTTCTCATTCTTTCCATATGGATTGACCTTCCATCCATGGAATTTTATTTGAGAAAAGCAGGTTGACTGTAGAGGCAGCTACCTCTACACTATTGGTGAGACACACTCAACCCCTGGAGAGAAAGAATACAGGCCTGATTCATTGCTCTTGTTTCACACCTCTAATTGCCAGGCTTATATTGGGAACATACCAGCAATACCTGTTTCACATCTTGAAAGGCTGCCTGAGGATGATATGAAAACTGCCTTTGCTTTCTATTTTGAGACTCAAACTGTCCACCTAACAAATTACTACAGTATGGTACGTGTATCTTGGGCTGTATATCAGTGGGGTCTCTTACTGGAGACATTGTTTTGAGATGTCACTTCTGGCTTTGTTCTTTGGATCTTTCAGCTGAAGTTAGGGCCACAATTGAGGATCTTCTGTTGGATGCCATCAGAGAGAAACTGGAGCATACCCAAAAAATGGGAACCACTACCAAGAAATATGGTCTCCAACTATTTTCACATCAGTACAAGCATGTTAGTCCCATCATTTTGCTTCAGCCTAGCAGCCTTCACTTAAGAAACAGTTTTCACAGGGTTCTTCCAGATATTCCAAATCCTCTAACAAGTACTGCTCTTTCCACATGAAAAAGAAATCAGATTTAGAGCAGTATCTTTGACTGTATTCCTCATTCCCAATAATATTTCATCCCCGTCTGTTTCAGTTTCTTTACATTGGGATTTAGTAACTTCAAGTTTGTTGACCCTAAGCATTGTGGCAGGCTGAGGAGAAACATGCCTAACATTTCCATTTGTCATACATAATGTCATAAAAAAGACATCACTTTGATTTATGACAGCATTCAACTTTTAAAAAATAACTTGTATTTCTGTCTAGTTGGAACTTAATTATACTTTGTACCAATTTATTCCTTCTGACACTGAAGTCAGATCCATTTATTTGCAGGTTCCAGAATTTGGACTGGGTTGTAACTTTCTGATGATCAACCAGAAGCCACAATCTCGCATGTGTGTACAGATCCAGTGGTTTTGTAAAGCAATTTCCCGTTAGTTGGTCACTGAGAATTTCATATATTCAAGTATTCCTTCTGTATTTAGGATAAATGCATGCAATGGGGAATCAAGACTGCATGGTCTACTCAGCTACCTGCTACCATCCAGAGTAAAACTTATGAAACAGAATATGTAACACTGCCTAAACAGGATCCTGACAAAATCCTATAGCAGTTGCTACATCTGTCTTTCTCAATATGCCCCATCACAAGAATAGGGGTAGACACATCATAACTCTCTCTTCAATAGCTAGAAAATGCTGTGCTGAGAGGTGAATTTCTGTAAGGATTTTGTAGGGAAACACTGGAAGATATAATTTTTATTCCTCCTAATGCCAGACTTTGGCCAATATCAAACATGGACATTATCAAATAGCAATGAAAACATGCAAGAACAATTCATCAACATAATTAATTAGTAGAATCCAATTGTAGACTTTTTTGTTTTTTGAACAGTGTCCAACAGAAGTAAGAACGGGCAATTTTCTCTTTCTGCTACATTCAACATCTCTGAAACCTGTTCTGGAAAGTTGGGAAACCTTTGCAACCTGTATTCAGGGATCTATAAGGGACTTTATGGAGAAGAGAGACATGCTGATGCTGTAGGGTCAGTACAACATTGAGTTCAGGCCATTCTACATGTTACATATTAATGGAAGTATGTCTAAAAAGGCTGAATGTTTTTTGCAGCCTAGTTCTGTTCACAAAACACACCTCATCTGTGCTCCACGTGGAAACTTTACTGGCGGGAATTCCAGCCACAGATGGAAGAAGCTTGCTCTGTTGTTCCCAACGCAAAGGAAAGGATGAGTTTGTCAACTTGGAAGACAAAATTACTGCTTGAGAATGGGAACCTCTGTTATTGAAATTCTTGGCATCTGTAAACAAAAACAATCCCAAAATAAACAAATTTTAAATGCCGTACAGAAATATTGCTGGCCACACCTGTAAAACAAGTTTGTACTTTCAGTTTAAAATGATTAGCTTCTGCAATTTTTTTAGCCAATAGTGCCCATTTAAGGAAGCCAAACATCCACACTCTCTAGTTTTTCTTTCTTCTATACAGAATTTATTTCTAATTAATTGTAATCCATTTATATCCCACCCTTTATTTCATTACTGAACTCAAGGTGGCAAAACATTTGGTGACTGTAGACTATTAATGTTTGACAAATCACCCATAACTTGTGTATTTTATTATATCGTGATTTGTAAACTACCATTACAATGTATTGCAATGTATGAATAATTATACTTTTCATATTTTGATATTTATTTATTATATTTATTTATACCCTGCTTTATCTCCCCAAAGGGGACTCAAAGCAGCTTGACATAAAAGCATTAGTATACAATTTAAAATATATAAATATACAAACATTAAAACAGAATCAAACACAAACAACACTTAAAAATTCAGTTAAAATCCATCAAAACATATTCAAAGTTGAAATAAGTGGAAGAAAGGCACCAAATATTAGACCAACTGCTTGTTGCAACTAGAGTACAGTGGGTACTTGGTGTCCACTGGGGTTTGGTTTCAGGACCCACAGTGGATAGCAAAATCTATGGATACGCAAAGCCCATTATATTCAGTGGTGTAGTGAAATGATGTCCCTTATCTAAAATGACAAAAACTTAAATGAGTGCTGGAGAGAGTTTGTGAAATAGCGGAAGGCTACAGCAGGGTATGTCTACACATTGGTGTAGTGCTTGGCTTACACCAAAATCAAGTTTTGCTTTTTAGATCCTCCAGTGGTTCGATCCCCAAATACTTTGGGCCGTGGTTGGTTGATTCTATGGATACAGAACCTGTAGATATTGACAGCCGGCTACAAACCTACTGAATCAACAAAACTGAAGCGGTTCAACAGATCTACTCTACTATTTGGGACCCATAACTGGATTTGGGTTGGGTTTCTATGTTTTTCTCTATGTACACAGCCACACTGAAGTACTGAAGTTAGCCATTTCTGCGTTATTCTAGGACTGCAATGTATGTGCTTAATTCAGGTAGCCTCTGACTGACTGTACCTACTAATGAGAGATTTTCTAAATGTTAGTTAAAACCCAGATTTTTTAGGTCCTCCCCCACAAAAAACCCCCACCAAACAAAACATAGCTACCTTTGGTTTCATTTAGAGATGGTTCTTCACTTTCCATCTTTCTTCTTTCATATCCATCTTTCCTAGCAAATTGCTTAGTTGTTGGGCTTCCCCTAAAAGAATACAGGAGTTTCACATTTTAATTAATTAAATAACAATTTTTCTTCTTTATTTCCAGTATTTCTATCCTGTCCTTCTTAACCCCCTGAGGGGGACTTAGGACAGCTTACATTTGGCAACAATTTGATGCCACTTGATAATAATGTGAATACAAAATCTTTCCTATTATTTCTCATATAACTATTCTATTTTAGAGGTACCCTCAACAGGTTGCTTTCATCCCTCAAAGAAATGTATAGAACCCCTATCATGCTACAAACATACAAATAGTTGCTGAACTGTTTTTAGGGCTAGAAAACAAGGCTCTGTGTCTGCTATGGCTGCTAAATGTCACAGTACCATTCTTTTTCAAAGTCATGTAATTAAACAAATACAAGTGCACAGTAATCTGCCATGCTCCATCACTTACAGTATCTGCCTACACACCATGCTATCCACCTATCTATCTAAGAGGAGAAAACTCTGATGATATTGGTCTGTGATTGTTCAAACACTTCTCCAAAGTGAACTCAAAGAAAAGAGTGTCTAGAGACTAGAATTGCTGCCACTTGCTGCCATCAATCATGATTCCCTTTATTTTCAGTGCTTCCTTAAGATTCTGATATATGTCCCCTACAAAGCCAAACAAGCAAAGAAACAAATGCATTGGTACACAACCTAAAAGGAAAATGACCCACTGGGAGCTCTGTGTCCTTCACGTATACTACAGAAAAGCATTAAGTAAATGCACAGAGAGAGCAGAAATTGCCTAATCCATCTCAATGGCAGGGAAGGCAGTCTTACTGCTACTGGTGTCAGACTAATGATATCAAGGCTGCTCATCAATCTTGCTTATGTGAGATTCACAATGAATAGGGAAAAGGATGAACTCAACAAAATGGGACAGAGCTGGGAGTATTTTCAGTACTTGATGCTATTCATTTCACCAACACTTTCATCAAGTTTCACTCTGTCATTTAAAGATTTATATCCTTGGGAAAAATATTGTGTTCCACCCTGTTACTGAAAAGCTACTAAGAAAATATTATCATGATGAGGAAACTAAAGTGAGGCCCACAATACATCTGGCCAAAGATCTGGCACTCCTCTGATTATACAACAGGAACCTAAATGGGATAAGCCAAAGCAGCTTAAGGAATAGATGAAAGAAAGAGGACTACATACTGAACTATCTGTCAGAATTAGAATAATGCTGCCCTTTCCCCTCTCTGCTTACGCAGAAAACTCACTTCCCTCTTACAGACCTTCTCCACCATGGCCATTTAGTGGCCAGGAGAGTGGGGTTGACCTTCAAACATGCACCCAGCTATGTCCTTACAGATACTTCATAATGAAAGCATCCTCCAGGATCCCACATCCCCACCCCAGGAATCCCAACAGTCCTGAAGGATGATTATTGTGTGCTTGGCTATAGGAACATATCTGGATGCTCACTGGGTGCCCCCAACATCCCTGGGTGAAGAAATTACCATGTTGGGGGGAGCCTACAGGACAAAGATTAGTCTCAATGTAGGGCAGTGGTCCCCAGGTGTTTTGGCTTACAACTCTCAGAAATCCCAGCCGGTTTACCAGGTGTTAGGATTTCTGGGAGTTGAAAGCCAAAACAACTGGGGACCCACAGGTTGAGTACTACTGATGTAGGGTGTTTCTTGCATGGTGGAGACATAGATTACCTCCTCCCACCATGACTACAAATGACTATATACAGTTCTAAGGTGTATTTATACCTATGTGTATTACTAACAGAATGCCAGTCAAAGGCCAGACTCTCATTAGTGATATAAGCTCATATATGTCTCCTTTTGGATGGAGCCCAAAATGGTACTCTAGCCCTCTGCACATCATCCAAAACTTTGCTCCACTGCAGCTGTGAATTCTTGCAGCTTTTTACTGTTGGGGAAGGAGAGAGAATGGAAGCTCATCCAATGTTGCTCATGAGGAACAATAAGGTGCACTCCATTAGTGAGCTCCTCCCATTTCCTTCCCCCAATGAGCTGAGACAAGCTGATTTTTCATTATTTGGTTTCCCTTCTTACTTCCTCATCTTTTATGTTGTAAGCAGCAGCTGCTGCTGCCATCCTTCCTGGGGCTTGACAACTGTAAAAGTGGGATAAGTGGATGAGGCCGTCAGACAGAGTTAGAGGACAGTCCCTTGCGCCCCATTAAAGGGAGGTAGACACTCTGCAGGTAGAACATTACACTTTAGGGAAACTAGCATGTCTCCCACCTCGGTATCTTTCTGTCAACAGCCAAAGCATTTGTCTCATGGAAAACACTAAATAAGCCACTACGATAAAGCCTACCAAAGGAAAGAATGAAAATGGGGAAGAAATTTTAACTTTATAATGGGGCCTAAAAATACAACACTTTCAGTAAGAATTTTTGCAGTTAATACAATTCCACTGATAATCAAGGAAAATTCAAATCTTTTTTCCTGGTTATTTTGTTGTCTTTTAAAGGTATACATTAATATTGGAAAGTAAGCTTTTAGATGTCCTAATTATGGTAGAAAAAACAACTGATCTTGATTTTAAGCAATGTAAGTGATTCTTAGCCTCCTGGTGGTGCAGCAGGTTAAACCGCTAACCTGCTGAACTTGATAACCGGAAGGTTGGCGGTTTGAATCCATGGAGCAGGATGAGCTCTTGCTATTAGACCCAGCTTCTGCCAACCTAGCAGTTTGAAAACTTGCAAATGTGAGTAGAACAATAGGTACCGCTTTGGCGGGAAGGTAATGGCGCTCCATGCAGTCATGCTGGCCACATGATCTTGGAGGAGTCTATGGAAGACGCCAGCTCTTCAGCTTAGAAATGGAGATGAGCATCACCCCCCCCCCCCCCCCCAGAGTTGGACATGACTAGACTAAATGTCAGGGGAAGTCTTAACCTTTACTTCTTAAGTGATTCTTAATTAAATAAGAAGTTGCAACCATTCAAACACTACTGTACCAAATGCATGAAATTAACTTTCCCAATCATTGGAATGCATGGCAAACAAATGGTGATCTATCTAGAAATTATTCATGTTATCAAGATTTGCCACTTTTGGAAAAACTTTGGCTCACTTCATCAGATGCAGAAGAGTTATCTCAGAATGGGACATTTACTTGAAAAGTAAATGGAGAAATGCTTAAAAAATAATAATCAAAGTTTCTCAAACTCAGTTCCTAACAGCTGGTAAACTGGCTAGGATTTCGGGGAGCTGAAGTCCAAAAGACCTGGAGGAGCACAGTTTGAGAAACACTGGCTTAAATCAACTAACACAGACTGTAAGTTACCTTAAGACAGGGATCCTCAAACTTTTTAAACAGAGGGCCAGGTCAATCCCTCAAACTGTTGGAGGGCCGGATTATAATTTGGAAAAAAAAACCATGAATGAATTCCTATGCACACTGCACATGTCTTTTTGTAATGCAAAAAACACTTAAGAACAATACAACAATTAAAATGAAGAACAATTTTAACCAATATAAACTTATTAGTATTTTAATGGGAAGTGTAGGCCTGCTTTTGGCTGATGAGATAGGATTGTTGTTGCTTTCAAGTCGTTTCAGACTTAGGTTGACTCTAAATGAGGGCCAGGTAAATAACCTTGGAGGGCCGTATTCAGCCCTCGGGCCTTAGTTTGAATACCCCTGCCTTAAGGCAACTAAACAGAGAAGAATAACGTAACATCACTCAACAGACCATCAATACATTTACTGCAGTTTGTGCAAGGAAAATGTTGATTTTTTAAAAATTACACTACATGGATTAGTCAGCTCAATACTACAATAACGTCTTTGTTGAAACAGAACAACCATTAAGGTTTTGACACATTTAAAATAATTGTTACAGCCTGTACCTTTTTCCATTGCAATTGTAATTTCTTTCCACCTCAGTTTACAATCCCCATCCACCCAAGCATCTGTATATAAATCTGCCAACCTGAGATGACTTTTCATTCATACAATGAAGCAGCACACTAGAAAAAACCATGCTGAATCAAAGACCTACTTTAATCCAGAATTCTTGACAAATAACTACACTTTGAACACTATTGATTAGAAACACTGCAAAACACTGAGAAAATCTATCCTCCTTCCAGAGGATTGCAACATATTATTTACATGGGTCTTCAGGGAATTTAAGCAAAGGATGATGTGTGCATCATTTATATGGCATAATGAATGTAACATTTAAGGGGCCTGAACAAAATACTTAATTCAGAGTAACAGAAGACTTTTCACTGTTTCTCAAACTGTGGGAGCTGATGTCCTCCTCCTCCTCCTCCTCCAACAACAACAACATTATTTATATTCTGCTCTATCTCCCCGGAGGGACTCAGGGCGGATTCCAAACATAAAAGGCAAACATTCAATGCCTGAATACAACAATAATACATCCATAACAACAAAATTTAACAACCCAACATATAAACACAACTAAAAATTAAATAAAAATGCATCTAGTTATTGCAGACATAAGACAAAAACATCAAATATTGAACAAATATTTCAATATTTGGGGGCAGCCACAGAGAAGGCTCATTTCCACCAGCCATGCTTCAGACAGGGGTGGGACCAAGAGGAGGCCTCCTCTGATGACCGCAGTGTCCGAATTGGTCTATAGTGGGAGATGCAGTTTGTCAAATAGTTCAAAACATTTGGAGCAGCACAGTTTGAGAAACCGAAGTTATGAAGATTAGAACAAGAATATTCTACGTTTTAAAATATATGAAACATTACCTGTAGTTCTTTTCTTTGGCATCACATATTAGAGGCTTTTTGCAAATAAGGTTCCCATCTGTGTCTTCTTTTTTTGATGAATGGAGATGAGCTGAAGATTTTGGGCCAATGGAACTAGGACAATTTGTATTACTGTTCAAAAATAACATGACAAATATTTTAAGTCCTATTTTAACTTAAAACCAACTACTGTACAGAAGAACTCTGAGGAAAATGTTGTGTAGTGTTTATTTTTTACTATCCTTAGAGAACAAGAGCTTTTAACTCTTTAGAAAACACTGTTATGTTTAATTAGCACAAATCCAGATATTTCTTTTGGAAATTATTAACTCAACGAATTCAGACAATTCAGAACGTTGGGTGTAAATTACAATTGCGGCATGTGTCTCAATTGTGACTAAGCATATGAATCAGTTACCTAATCATAACTTTTTTGTATTCACAATCACTAGTCAGTCACAATTTTGATACTATTGTTGCAATAGTAACTCACCAATTTACCAGACATCCAAAGCATAGGGAGTAGAATGATCAGATATTTCTATGTAGAGGTTGGGCCAGAAGTTACTTAGTTAAGTATGATAAGCTAATACAGGATTTTGTTCCCATTTGCTAGAAAGGAGTCTTCTTGACTACAAGGTCTACTCTTTATTCCCTTTGGAATAATTAGCCTGTCATCCACATCTTTAGTATAAATGGAGGATTAGACTAGTACACACAGAGAGATAAAGAATTGTTGTCATAATGTGCCTTCACATAGAATCATAGAATCTAAGAGTTGGAAGAGACCTCATGGGCCATCCAGTCCAACCCCCTGCCAAGAAGCAGGAACATCGCATTCAAATAACCCCCAACAGATGGCCATCCAGCCTCTGTTTAAATTGGTGAGTTACATGATCTCTGACTTATAGCAATTCTATCATATATATTTTTCTTGGCAAGATTTATCAATAAGAGGTTTGCCATTGCCTTCCTGTAAGGGAGAGAGAATGTGATCTACCCAAAGACAGCCAGTAGGTTTCCATGACTGAGTGGGGATTCAAATCCTGGTTCCCCATTGTCCTTGTCTAACACTCCAACCATTCCTTGTGTTCCCATTCCTTCTAGGAGTACTTGTAACTTAGATATGGCTGCCTTGGGCAATTTGTGAGGGTTGGTTAATGGTGGCTTTTACCCACCCTTCCCTAATCAACAAGGCAAGGTGATGTGTGCCTTCAAGTCATTTCTGAGTTATGGTGACCTAAGGCAACAGTCAGGAATTTGAACTGTGATTGGGGACTGGTCAAACACTCAATGCACTGTACCACACTGGTTCTTTCTCCCAGTATACTGGCTGGAAGAAAGTGGTAGATAGGAAGAAAAGAACAGAAGGGAATTTAGGAAAAACAGCCTCTTCCCAAGATGTAATTCTGTCATAGGATACTCCAGTCACAAGTAGAGCTGCAATAAAACTACTAATTATACTTCCATTCAAAGAAACTTTTAAAAAAGGGGCAACTTTAGGTTAATTAATTTTAAATTGTAATGTAGACGTGGCTTCTGTGGATTACAATGAAACCTTTCTGGAATGTGCATGCTTTCCATAGCAAACTAAGTTTAAGAAATTGGTCATTAAATGTTGATGTTTACAACTATTACACTAATCAAGTAAAAGATCCCTTCTTTGCATATAATCAAGCATGCAAAGGTATCTGTCTTTGCAACTACATAAATAACATATTGGCTGGCTTTTCATGTAAAACGCATTTCAATCAACTGATCTCCTTATTTTTAACAAAGAATAATGACTATTTAAGGCTATTCCTAACACTCTATCAGCTTTTGTTGATAAGGTTCTTCAGCAGTACAAAAAGGGAAGATGTTTTGCAAACTGAAGTATTCATTCTAAACAATAGATGATTTCTAAAAAGTACATGAATCATTGGCACACCTGTGGTTAGCAAAGGACATCTACATAGCTCATGTTTCTGGGCAAGAAGCCCCATTGTTTAGGGGAGCTGAATGAATGGTAATTGTCAATTCCGCACATGTGCAACTGCAGGGACTTTGAAGTATCCCCATACAGAAAAGCACGTGCCATAGTTATAAGCTGCTCAAAAGAAAAGAAATCCTACTAGGTATTCCCAAATCCTTGGCTGCACGTGCTCAAAATATCTCTCTAGAGTCCAGTCATTTGCCATTAATTCAAAAGAGCTTGAAAGTGTATTAAATTCTAAAGAATGAAATACATTTTAAGAACAAGAATACACAAATTAAAAACAAAATCAATCATAGTCCCCTTAAATGCACAATACCCTAAATAGGCTTGCCCACTGATCCTTCAGGCACAACAAGCTGTATAATGATGCACATCTGTAATTCTGTTAGGGACATAATTACTTGATTAGAGGAGAAGCTGATGTTTCATTTCCTTCTGGCTTTCTGTTCCAATGTGTAGGCGGATTATTCAGAGGCATTTCTCCACTTAAACGGTCTGAAAAGATACGTTCTCTGTTCAGATTTATCTCAGAATATGGGCAGCTGATAGCACTGAAACAATGAAACAAGATAAGATACACAAGGAGACAATATTAGATACTGAAAGAATGTCCTAGCCTGACTAAACACGATAACGATAACAACAACAACAACAACTTTATTCTTATATCCTGCTACCATCTCCCCAAAGGGACTCGTGGTGGCTTACATGGGGACCAAGGCCAACAAAAACAGAATAATATATAACACAATTAAAATACATTACATTTCAATAATTAAAACAATACATTTGAACAGTAGTCCAGTGCTTCTGATGAGAGACCAGCAATTATTTCCCCCCCATGGATTGGGGACTGGCCAATTGAGTAAAACTGTTTTTCTTGCTCTCCTGGAAACTGGTTGCCGGTCCACCTCCAAGCAAAATTCAAAGTTCCGGTCTTGGCCTATTAAATCCTATATGGTTCCAGCCCAGCTTACTTGTTCGATCATATTTCCCTCTATGTCCCATCTCACAGTTTAAGATCATCCGGGGAGGCCCTGCTCTTGGTCCTGCCAGCCTCGCAAATGCATTTGTGGGGACAAGAGACAGGGCCTTCTCGGTGATGGCCTCCCGCCCAGTGAGATAAGGTTGACTCCATCCCTCCTCTCTTTCAGGAAGAAATTGAAATCACCAGGCTTTTGGACAACAGGCATAACAGCTCTTTGGATATAGAACTGGACTGGAATGGTTATATGGCTGATAATAATGTTTTTAAACTGTTTTAATTAAGGTTTTATCTATTGTTTTTAAATTGTTGTTATGTTGTTGTATTTACTATATTTTGCGGCATCAAATTGTTGCTGATTGTAAGCTGTCCTGAGTCCCCCTCCGGGAGTTGAGAAGGACAGGATAGAAATGCCGGAAATTGCTAGAGATGGGCAGCCAATGGCTCAGGGACCTCACTTTGAGTAGCAATCAACCTGGAATTTGGTACTAACCATGAACACACACAAGTAAAACTTTGTAGTAGCATTTTATTAATAGAATAGTGTCAACTAAATCTAAGTGAACAAGTTTCTCACTGATCAAATTAACTGGGATTCATAATATAAAAACAATTAGTTTATTTTTTCTAATTCGGAAGATATACAGTTGTTCTAGAAATGCTTAGTGCACAAATAGTTTCTTTAGTTCCATTGCTAAGAGAAATTACAAAGTGTATTCTGTGATAAAAGCCAAACTCCCCTTTGTCAGCTATACAATAAGAACACTCCAAAAGTGCACTACAAAGTATGCCTTTTAGATAGTATGCCAACCGTAATGAAATTATATATTGCAACACACTACGGAAATAGCTCAGTGAATGAAGTAGATGCATTCCTAGGCTTTGTTTTTTTAAACAGAGGCAGAAATAACATAGGAAAAATATTCCTACCCACTAAAAAGGAGTTCAACGTGTTTAAAAAAGCTTTGTATTCAGAACTTAACATATGCTAGATAAGTAAAAACAGTTTGAACTTTCTATAGACCACTTGAAGGCTTCTTTCCAAAATGCATCAAGAGAGCTCTGCCTCGCTTTTTTCTTTGATCATTCAGCACAGCAGTGCAGCACTCTAAAGCAATGAGCACAGCTCTCCTCACCATACAGCTTTCATCCGTCAGGATCCTTTTGTGTTTAAACCTTTTATGCTCAAACAGGAAATCACCTGAATTTTATTTCACTAGCCTAAATTTGTCTGTATGATTTAAATTTTGATGGCCAAACTTACAAATCTACACTGTTTTCCCATATCTGCTGGAAAAAGCTTATCTGCTCTCCATGTCTCTTTTGCCATCTGGTTCATGCCTTTAGGAAAGCACACACTGCTACAGTAGAATCCTCCTTTTTCACAGATCACACAGGTATGTGTGGAGTAAACTGAGGTTCTGGAATGTCAAAAGCCTTGTTTACTACAGACACATTTGTTATGTACAACCAGATACTGAAAGTCACTTGCCTTGCGTGGGGAGATTGGGGCTGTCAAACACATTCCTACTGGGTTGTTAGTACAGCTGCTGCTTAGGAAAAAAGAAGAAGGAGCTCTTTCTTGCTAACAAGGTAGCAGTGCTTTCCACCTGCAGCAAGTGTTCATTATTTTTCCTTAGCTTGTTTTCCCCCTTATTGGCTTGCAGATGTTGTTCTCTAACATCCTTCCTGATGTTGCTATCAAACTACCAGTAAGATGGCAGAAAAGGAGGACAAGATATATGCAGAACACGAAGGGTGGCTGTGAAGACTGGCTGGCTTTTTTCTTCCCATTGATCAAGAGCTCTGCTGTGAAGTCTTGGCTCTGCCTTCTCCTCTCCTTTGCTTTAGTTCCCCGTTTTCCTATAGTGTAGTTACCTTTCTTTGTATTAGCATGTGGGTGGAGCATAACACATCCCTCAGAGGCCTGGCTCAGTTGGTTTATTTCATTTCCTATATAGAGCTCCCTTGCTGGGCTCTTTTTTCTATAGTGAAGAGGCCTGGACATTGTCTGGAAATCCTAGGCCTAGCAATCCAACAGGCATTCTTAGCACTACTCCTATTACTGCTACTGCTGTTGCCTTAGCAGTATTTATACCAACAGTCCAAAGGATAATTGAAGCTTTTGGTTAGCTTAAGCATCACAGAAGAGAAGATTAAGGCAGTTTTTAACCCTTGCTTTGGCACCAGAGTCAAAAGTGACTTTAAAGACCCCAGAAAGATGCCTGCAAACAGCGAATTCTCATTTTGTAATGTATTGCTTTAAGTTATCCTATTGTTTTAAATCCCGGGTGGAGTTAACCCTTTATTCATCTTGTTTCAGTAAACTCATTTGGTTATCCTTTCACCTTGCCTCAAAGTGCCTCTGTCTGCTAAGGGTTTTAATCTTAACAGAAGGTATCAGATAGCCCCCTAATAAAGTCAGACAATATAGTTTTCCCCAAAGGCTCGGGCATTCCATCACATCTGTTAATGGGATGCATTATTATTCTGTGCCCCAAACCCTTTCTAAAAAGGAGCAAAAAGTATTGTTAACTGAAGCACATCTGTAATTGTTGTAATTCAATATTCCTTATTTCCACAAGGCAGAATTCTTGCATTATGTGATGTTTCACTGCTTCCTCATGTTCACTGTAGAAAAGGATGAATCTGTTAGGAGAACAGTGCATTCTGCCCCACTGTGAGCACCTGTTCCTGTCCTACAGGATGCAGTTCAAAAACTCACAGAACTTTAGTTTGAGAAAAGGCAACCAACTCCATGTTTCACTCCATGCAAAAAAATATTTTAACTTTTTCTGTACTGCCCTTTCAGCAGCATTTTCAAGCATTAGGGTGTGATTGGCTGACAAGGACGCTGCTCTTCTCTACCTGTCTCACCTTTCATCCTGACAGCTATCCTGTTGTGATATCAAGTTGAGCATGAGATTAAAACGCAGAAGACATATTCACGCTGCTTGCACAGTTATAGTGAAATAAGAGTAGGAAGAGTTGAACAGTCTAAAGGACTAGGGAACATTTCCCTGCAAAAGTTAAGTTACTTTATACTTTCAATATTAATGCTAGCTTTCATAGGACACTTTACTGGTGCAACGTTGGATGGAATCTGGCTTCCCTGGAGGAACTGAAAACATTTTCTTGAAAGTATGTGATAGCTTACATTTAAGAATGTATGTGGGGGGAGAAGGGGATGAAAGAAGTTATATTTTTTAAAGTACAACAATTATTATAAATGAAAATAACTTAATTAGGAACTGAAATTGGCATCCTACTTCACATACTTCCCAGGTGCCACACAATTTATTTAAAATTACCTTTTCAAATTTTGACAGGAACACAGACATATTACCATCAATGGAGTGCACAAAATGAAGTTCATAACCACTCCACCAGACACAAGAGAAAAGTATATTAAAACGAGTCTCTTTTTTCTTGTCAATAGGCTGAACACTTGCTGTGAAATAGAATTACGTTTTTCCTTTTTATTTTATCTATTTTTTGTCCATGGCCTGTCTTTCTATAATAAAATGTAAAGAAAAAAAGAACTCCGCAGATTTCACCTGCTGTTTCTTTTTCAGAATTGTAGCTATCTTTTCATGTACTATTCTACATTTATCAGTCATTGTGACTGATTGCTTTTAATAACACAAACCAAACTGTACTTTGAGAGGAGCATTAAGATACTAAAATGACAAATGTAAGGAAGGCACTTTCTTCCTGACTTGTCAGCCCAGTCTACTTTACTTACCATATATAATCATGTCTAAGTTGAGAAATTATTTGACAAAAAATTATCCGCAATGCTAAAATTTGAAGGTAGTGGCAAGAAGAACATCCACTCCGTTGTCTCTTCCTTGACCAAAATGGAGAAGAAAGGCAGCCCTCCCTACTTCACCTTGCTTTTTGGCTCATGCAATGTTCATCAATGTTCAACAATCTGGGGAATGGGTTGTTGTAGATTTTTTGGGCTGGCCACGTTCTAGAAGCATTTTCTCTTGATGTTTTGCCTGCATCTGTGGCAAACATCCTCAGAGGTTGTGAGGTCTGTTAGAAACTAGGAAAATTGGGTTTATATATCTGTGGAAAGTCCAGAGTGGGAGAAAGTCTGTTGGAGGTAGGTGTGAATGTTTCAATTGGCCACCTTGATTAGTATTTGATGGCTTGACAGTTCTTAGGTGTGGCTTGTTACTGCCTGGGAGAATGTTTTGTTGAGGGGTGATTAGGTGTTACTGATTGTTTCTTGTCTGAAATTCCCCTGTGCTTAAGTTTAGTTGTTAGCAAAAAAAAAAATTGGCTGCACAGTTACAAACCCATATTGGGCTCACTACACACTACATCAAGGACTCTGTTAACTATTAGAGTTAACAAATGACATTCTCCTGTTTTTCATTATCTTCTTGTACTAAACAGATATGCCCATTATTGCCATTCGTATACAGTATGTTATTTCATTAGAACTCTTGATTCCAGTATTAAAAGACAACCCAGATATAATGGGGCAAAATTTGGCACAGATAATAGCTAATTTACTGCAGTATCTAATTTCTTTAAATACTATTGCAACTAGGCTTAGCATATAATATAATATTAGCTCAGTGATACAAAGAAAATTAATCCGACTTTTGAAATTAAAACAATTAAAATATTAAGTACTCTGGATTTCAAATTTGTAAGAATTTGAATAATATTTTACCCTGTAACTAAAATCTGATAATTAGGGGGATTAAATGTGATATAAGTAAGTGGAATAAATTAACATGATATGTTAAGTAGAATACATTAAACTCATCTGTCATCCCAGGTGAAGACAGCAGCAGGGGATTCCTGCACTGGCATGAGATGGGATAAGGTGACTCTTAGAATTCTTCCCAACTCTATTATTCTAAGAACTTATTAGTTAACGTATCCTTTAATTAATAACATTGCTATAGATTTGAAATAATTAAGGGCTGAATCTTTCTTTCCACTAACCTAGTCAATTCTTCTCTCTACTAACCCAGGACTTTTCATCTTGTATTAAATAAAGATGTCCACTATCTCCAGTCCTATACATTATTTCTTGGTTCCAGAATTAAGAGATAACTCAGATGAAATGGGGGCAAATAATTGAGCCACCATCATGTTCTCTAATTTTTACACAAATCTTGACCAGAGTTAACCTCAAGTTTCTCGCACTCTGGAAACAAGCACACTTCGCTGTGCTTTCTTCCCTTGTTGGTGAGCCCTGGCAGGTTTATGTGGCAGCATTTTAAATTTTTCCTCATTCAAAAGTGTTAGTGTGCTAGGGGAATTGTGGGAAATGAAATGGTGGCTAGAGTCTGCTTCCTGGTGCTGTTTAGGTGACTGAGCTGAAGAAAAAGAAAGCTGAGGAGACCCAATGCAGATGACAAGAGTGCCATGCCAGAGGTATATGTTATCTCAGTCCTTAGCTTCAGCCTATGACATGAGACAACTTCAACAACTTCTCAAATATCGTAGTCCATAATGTTGTGGTGCCAATGCAAATATGTTGTGCTGGCAGTTCTGACAAACTAAGCTGCAGTTTTTTGAGTTACACATTGTAGTCAGCATCCAACTAGACACCTGCATTATTGGAAGAAGCCTGTCTAGAGGGAGACAATTTTTTCCTCTCTAAACAGTTCTTGCACGCTAACAATAGGATGCTCCCCTTCTTTCCTTCCTTTTTAGTTCCATGTAAAACATGACTCTGGAACAGGCATGGGCAAACTTCAGCCCTCCAGGTGTTTTGGACTTCAATTCCCACAATTCGGAATAGTGGGAGTTGGAGTCCATAAAAACCTGGAGGGTCGAAGTTTGCCCATGCCTGCTTTGGAGAGTTCCTCATTTTCCTGGAACAGATAGTGAGACTGGCAGGGCCTTTCCCTAGATATGCTGACAGACCTCTTTCATTAGTGAGAGCACTGAAGCGGATCCCAGACTGTAATTCTAACAGCGCGATCTTATACTTATTTACATAGAAGTAAACACAGCATTTAAAGATGCTCCTGGTTTAGAAACAAAGGCTGAAAGGATTAAGTGGTACAGTCTGTATCAAAATTACAATATATGCTACACAAAAAAGGGTTCAACCAATTAAAAAAGAAACAACTGCATCCATACACAACTTGTGTTCATTTGAATAAGTTCCACACAGAAAAGAAATCCCCAGTGGACTGTGCAGTTTTATTCACATTCTGTCTTAATATTTCAACACTTGCAACTTAACTTTGCCCCACTTTTTCGTGAAACATCACACAAAAGCACAATATAGAAAAGGACGGTGCATGGATCTTTGAGTGCAGAAAGGTGCTACAGTTAGAAAGTCAACTTTTTATAACACCCAGAACACTATTTCTTACATAAGTGCACAAGACACTGAGCGATTCATTTGTATCTCAGTCTGAAACACCTTTTTGCCACTGCAGAATCCTGAAGCCTTAAGATTTACATTTTAAAAGATGCTCATTTTAACCCTGTCATAATTAATCACTGGAGGTTTCATTCAGCTCAAACAATATGCCAACACAAAATGACCAAGCTACCTGCTCTCAGACATTTTTTTCTAACAAGCTAAATGCACTGTCAAAATAAAATTCCACAAACCACATTTAAGTACAATTTCAGCTGAGATGAAAGAATCAGTGGACTGAAACCTGACATAGATAATTACAAGAAGTTCCCGGGTTACAAACACCTGAGTTACAAATGACTCACAGTTAAGAATGGGAGTGAGACAACAGGAAATGAGAAAAAACTATCCCTCAAAAGGAAAATTCACTCCTGAAAGAGTTATCATGGGGAAATGGTATCTGCACTGAAGTTTTATCACCAATCCTTGTTTCCACAAGGCACAAGGGTTTAACCCCTTGCTCCAATGGGGCTCCATGAAGAGATAATAAGACTATTCTTAATAAGTAAATTACTATTTTTTGTAGATATCTACTAGGCTTATTTTTGTTAGGCTAATTAAGAACAGTCTATATCAAGAGATAATAATAAGGACTATTCTTAATAAGCCTAGCCAAACTAAGCCTAGCAAAAATCTACAAAAATTAGTACTCTACAGTAAAGATTAAACAGAGGCAATTCAATAACTGGTCAGTTGGGAGAAATTTTTGTTTGTTATATGTGACTCCATATAAAGATGGAGGCTACAGCAGATGAGAGCCTCTACTTCCATTTCTGTGAGGCAGGACAAGTTTTATTAAACTGCCAACACCCATAGGATTAATAATACCTCCAAGCGTGTAGATATGAGATCAGGTCTGCATTTGTGGAGAAGGATAATTCCTACGTGTCCCTGATAAAGAAATTAGTCTTGAACGCTGAAGGGAGAATAAAACTGTAAACACTGTAGAGTAACAGAGGGTGTGTTTTTAATAGCTTTCTATATCTGGGATTTTGTTGTTCACAGGCATTTTTAGAAAGAGGATGGAGAAAGCTTGCTATAGTGGCCTTAGTAAAAATATATACATTGGGTTGCTGTGAGTTTTCCGGGCTGCATGGCCCTATTCCAAAAGCATTCTCACCTGACATTTTGCCCACATGTATGGCAGGCATCCTCAGAGGTTGTGCGGTCTGTTGGAAACTAGGCTAATGAGGTTAATATATCTGTGGAATGTCCAGGGTGGGAGAAAGAACTCTTGTCTGTTTGAGGCAAGTGTGAATGTTGCAATTTGCCACCTTGATTAGCATTGAACAACCTTGCAGCTTCAAGGCCTGGCTGCTTCCTGTCAGGGGGAATCCTTTGTTGGGACGTGTTAGCTGGCCTTGATTGTTTCTTGTCTGGAATTCCCCTGTTTTCTGAGTATTGTTCTTTATTTACTGTCCTGATTTTAGAGTTTTTTAATACTGGTAGCCAGATTTTGTTCATTTTTATGGTTTCCTCCTTTCTGTTGAAATTGTCCACATGCTTGTGGGTTTCAATGGCTTCTCTGTATAGTATGACATGGTGTTTGTTAGAGTGGTACAGCATTTCTGTGTTCTTGAACAATATACAATGTTTAGAATTTTTTTGTGCAACTAAAATTCAAGGACAAACGAACTACAGTGGCATTAGTAGATATACTCATGGTTCCCAATCTGTGGTCCATGGACTACCAGTGGTCCGCAAGAACTCACTACATTACTACACCGTTTCAACAAGAGCGATTGGTCTTGCAAAACCCTCTTATGGTGCAGAGGCTTATTAAATAAGGTTTTCTATGGGCGAGCAGATGTCGACTAATGGATGGCATATGTTCTGTATCAGAAACTAAAGCTGATGTGGTCTATCCATGCAATTTTCTGAATCAGTACCCCAAATAGCCAAACCAAATCTAAAGTTGTCTAAAAACCGATTTGTAACCCTTTTGGTACTAATGTTGGAGAGTGGTCCCTGGCCAAAGTGGTCCCTGGTCAACAAAAGATTGGGAACCACTGAGATATACACATATATATTCTAGACACATTGTCTAGAATTGAGCTACATAAGTAACCTTTAAAGCTATTCACACCATGGAAGCTACAGATAGTTTGTTTTGTTTGAAGTGCTCACCCCCTAAATATTTAGGTATCCCATTCTTTTTCTTCCTCACAGCAGCCTCTTTTCTTATAAGTATCAATTAAATGAAGTCAATGTGGCAGTCTAACTGGGCAATACATACCTGTGGTGGCCCATGTGCCTGGCTCTTTTTATATGTCCAATTCCTTTGCAACCTGCTGTAGGGCATATTCCTTGTTCTAAAGCTTCTACTAATTCCAAGGGACCTGTTCAAATAAAATGAGAGGTAAAACATACAGCTATTTTACATTATTGAGAACAGAAGACATATGTGTCACACTGAGTCAAACAAAAATAAAATGGTAGTTGTATCAGACCTATTATCTATTTCTGAGCAACTGAGATCAAGTATACTTACATACTAAGAAGTGTTTTTTTCCCCAGCAAATGCATATCCATTAAATTGTAATGACTAGTATTATTTCGTACAGTAGTTTTCTGATATTTAGGAATCTAGATGCAGTTCTTTTCAGAGGCTATTAAATGTTTATCACTTCTTCTATTTTCTGCTCTTTATATCTTTTTCTATTTTGCACATCCAAAACACACACATTCACATGGACATAGAGCTAGATGACGGCTAGTCGAGACTACTTGTGATTGCCAACATTTCTCAACAAGCTCTTCAGAGATGCTGCAAACATTCACTCTATGAACTAGTAACCAATATAGATCTGCTGTGCCACATCAACCAGCCAATGCAGAGACACCATATAAACAAAATTGCAATTTATTATTTTCTTCTTCTATTTTTTACTATGTAACAATGCATCTTACTGAGAGGAGGCTGAAGAGGATGTCCAGTTTTTCCACACCAGCCTGCAGGATGGATATCAGGGCTGTCGGCATCAATCCAGTAATCATAAATACTATCCCAGCCATCGAAGTGAATCTGGAGCAGAAAGGAATAGCATGCTAAGTGTTATTTCCATGTTATGTCTAAGAGTCTCTGCTTTAGTTAGGAGAGCGGGAGATAAAAAGCTGATGGAAAAGGAGCAGGGGGCTAATGGTACTAATAAAAAAGAATGTGGACTCCTGCTTAGTTGGACCGGCATGCAGGATGAAACTCATTGTGCTATCTCAACAAAGCATAAACACCAAATGATGCAAACCGAGCTGGAAGCTCCATCTGTGATAATTACAACTCCTCTTATGCTATCTTTATTGAAATAAAAAAATCAAATTTATACTAATGAAAACTAATTAATTAAAGCCTTCATTCATAAGTACACACTGAATCCAGAAAAGTTCCTGAGCAACTAGACCTCAGAATTTATACGGCAGTGATTCTCAACCTGTGGGTCTCCAGATGTTTTGGCCTTCAACTCTCAGAAATCCTAACAGCTGGTAAACTGGCTGGGATTTTTGGGAGTTGTAGGCCAAAATACCTGGGGACCCACAGGCTGAGAACCACTGCCTAATGGGAAAAGATGCTCAACTTTTTATATAAGTGGACATATGCTCTTAAAGGTTATAATAACTTCTCTGAAATGGGTGATCTGAAGATTACGATATAAATATATCAAAAACAAAGTATCAAATATTTTGATCCTGAAAGTGCTGTATTGTGCGTGCTACACAACTATTAACCACCTAGTAAATACTCTGTAAGCTAAAGAGCTTTGTAATCAATAGGTGGAATATGAAAAGATAATTTTTCATTACTTGAGGCACCTAGATCTGAATTTCAAAATCTCTTCTTACTCCTGAAGGCTTGTCACCATATGGGGCAATGCAAAGGCTGGAGACTGCTACCTCTACCTCTCAGCAGTGGTAGAAAGGGGGCACTTTATCGCAGGATCAGAGGTTTTAACCCTTTCTCTATGGAAACTGATATGGGAGAAGGAAGGCAAGTCAAGTGAATGTGTGTGTGTGTTTGTAGGAAAAGAGACAAGGATGCATGTTTGTGCACAGACATGAAAAAGATAAACAGAAAGTGTCAGCACATGTAGCCTACAGATTTGCCCGCTCCCTCCCTGATATGAAGCCATGCATTGAAGAAGCAACAACTGCTGACAAAGTTCCCCTTGATGACATAAAACTGCTGTAGCTCTGGTTTCAGTTTATTAAATAATATGCTAATTCTCAGCGTCTTCTATCAAAGCACAGCTGGAGATTACAGTAGAAAGACAGAATCTGAGCTGACAGTTACCATATCAGTTGAAAGATTGTAATGGACACAGAGACAACAACTTATGTTTGGATTAACTAGGAGATAAAAAATAAAGTTCCCAAGAAAGAGCGGAGCCCCAACTGCGCTTCCCGTGATTTGTCCTGCTTTACAGATAAGAACAGTCTTGTGATAAAATAAATTTTCTTTCCATTGCAAGCATATTCATTATTATAATAAACGAAGAAAACCGTGCCTAGTAGAATTCCTTGGTAGAACTATTTTTGCCCATTCCAAGTGAAGCATTATATATAAAAACATTGCCTCTTAGTCATGATTTCAAAGAAGTTTATAAAAAAAATAAAACACACAACTCCAAACATAAAACAAGCAAGTGTGAAGTACTATTAAAACCTGAGAGGTGAAAAGACTTAATGTTGTAAAATACTTTAAAATACCTTATGTGCTTCCTAGCTTCAGATTTAGTATTTATCAGTATTTAGAGGAAGATAATGTGGGTCCACCTTAAAAGACTAACATTACTATTTCTCAGCTAACAGAATGGAACTGAATTTAGAAGTGCTTCTTAATTTAACACTATTTAATCCACATGGCATGACATTTTAGGTAGATTTTATCTTTTCAAAGGACTGTGTACCAGAAGAGTTCATGTATGATCAAGGACTCTTGTGCTTGCAGGTTTGTTCATTCAATTTAACAGAAGGGTAGTGGTTCGGTATATATCGATTCCTGTTTTAAAAGGCAGATAAAGAAGAAAAAGCAAATCTCAATTACTTTAATTCTGTGGTCATCAGTATCTGCTATGGTGGCTACCCTGATTAATACAGGATTCCTCTTGTCAACTACTTCAAGTTTCATATTCTTCTGAAATCCATGACATGGTTTCTACAACAGAAAAAGATAATTTTAGTTTGTTTTATGGTTTTGGATACCACCTTTCTCCTCAGAAGCAACTAAGAAAACACAATGAAAATAACACATACTCTACCCTATGTACACCAGTGTTTTCCCCCCCACAAACAGCATATGGGTTTCCCTAATGCTGTAAAGCAGGCCTGCACAACCTGCAGCCTTCCAGGTGTTTTCGATTTCAGCTCCCAGAATCCCTGAGTATTGGAACAGCAGGCTAGGGCTTCTGGGAGTTGGAGGCCCAAACATCTGGAGGACTGCAGGTTGTGCAGGCCTGCTGTAAAGGATGCATAATGCCTTATCAGCAATATAATTCTGTAAGTAATGTGTTGAGATCATGCGAACTCTATGTCTCTCCTTGAAGGGGATACATAATATGTATGCCTATATGAGTGTATATGTTAAAATAGCCTAAAACCCGAACAGAGAGCTTGTTAATTCTCCCATCATAAACATCATGGGATTATAAAATTGAAAAATACCTAACTGCAGTGATGATGCTAATTCTGTTTGGACTTTACTGTTGATCAGCAATTGTGAGCCCAAGTAATCCAAGGGTAATGAAAAGGATCTCCAAAGAGATACAATTTTAGTGGGCAGACTGCAGGGAAAAGCTCAATCCATTAGTCTAAATAAGCTTGTCCACTTCACAGCACCTTCCCAATGCCAATGCTGCTAAAACATATCCCAATTAGAGGACAAAAAAGGAGGCAAGTGCATTTTTGTGGGTGGTAAGAATGAACTTCTTCATCAGAGGTTTTGTTAACTGTACTTGAAGAAAGATAAACCTTGTTGCTTTGGATGACTGGAACGGAATATGGATTACGAGATTGGTTTATGATTCCACGATGAGACGGCGCGGATGATTTAGTGTAATTGTATTATTGTTGTATTATTGATAGTTATGTTGATACTTTGTTGTGATATTGCCTTATTGTAAACTGTTTTTTATATGTTGTACACTGCCGTGAGTCGCCCTAGGGCTGAGAACGGCGGTCAACAAATGCAGTAAATAAATAAATAAATAAATAAATTTACTATAAGCAGAAGATATGATACAGAAGTCCATCATGCAATTTAAAAAAACTTGTCATCATATTTTAAAATGTAAACACAAAATTTGTCGTAAATAATAACTATGAAAATATTTGACAAAATGTATGTAAGTATGCTAGTACTGCAATGCATTTCTGAACTGTTACAGCTTGATATATGAGGTGGAGTACAGTGTCATTTGGCTCTAACCCAGGTCTGGGCAACCTTCAGTCATGCAGGTGTTTTGGACTTCAACTCCCACAATCCCTAACAGCCTGCTGTTAGGAATTGTAAGAGTTAAAGACCAAAATACCTGCAGGGCCAAAGTTTGCCCAGGCCTGCTTTAACCAAACAATAAGCTGAAATGCTTCCAAATGACATGTTTTGGGGATACAACTTCTTTGCCATCCCTGTGTGAGGAGGACGAGGGAGAAGTAAGTTAGAAGCCAGTTGGGTCCTGAAGTCTGGACTCAGGTCACAACTTAAGATCCTGGCAGACTGTATAGCTTCATCCTTCCTTCCTTAGGCAAAGGAGGAGCAGAATAATTAAGATAAAGCTTCAAGACCATGATGGCCATCCTCCCAACCATCTCTTTTGAGGGAGTTTCCCAAAGGCATAACTGACTGGTCTATGTTGAAAGGAGACTGTTGGGCTTTGATATGATGTTTTTTAATATTCTAGTAGTCCATTACTTTGGGTATCTACAGTTCCCTTATGCATTCTCTTTTCTCCTTATATGGTTTATAAGAGACCAATATGAGTGAAAGAGAAGGAAAATGAAAATCAATCACGTTTAAATACAGTATTCCACTCTTCCTTTCAAGAAACAGCAATCGAAGAAAGGGAATGAGTTATGTATAAAAGCAAGCATTTCATTCCTGGTTCAATTGCTCATGTTTATGTTTGCATAAGCAACTGAAGAAACAGATGGCTCTCATCAGGGGATGGATTTGGCTGGAAGGACTACAGCTGTTGACCCCTAAAATAAATACCATGAAAGATATATCTGACGTGATGGCATACAAATGCAGCAATAGGCAAATGAGCAGCCATCAGACCTAAGTCCAGACGGGAAAGGGAAGGTACTGATCACAGGGTCTGCATCAATGGTAGCTAATCAACCACGGATATGTTTCTTACCACTTTAAAAGCCCGGGCAGGTGCAGGCAAAGAACTGGTTTCTTCCAAATATTTCTCCCATGAAAAATGCTTGGGATGTGGATAATCTAAAAGGTAGAATCATATATGCAATAGACATATCATCCAACATGTATTTCCCAGAAGTAGCTGTGTTAGTCTCTTGCAGCATAAAAAGGATGAAAAGAGGGGGAGGAGGGGTAATGGTAGCAGCATCTTTCTGGTCTTTAGTTTTGCATGAGTGTTTTTAGATATAAACCCAAGCTCATGCAAAAATAAAAACCGAGGCTTCAAGGTCTAACTACATTCTACATCCAGAGCTAGTTATTACTGTAATTTCAAAACAACAGTAAGTGTGATTTGTATTCTTCTCTTCCCATATAAAGTAACAGGGTATGTGATTCTACTTGTGGCAAGAGCAACAGGTACCAAGACCCATCCCTTGGGACTCTGATACCTCATACTTCCATTTTCTTTTCTGAATAGTAGATGTATGAAGATGGTAGACTACCAGCAAGTATTTGTCTTGTAAAACAGTTGCCCAGGGGCACTCTGTAGTCGGAGCAGGAGAAGCATCAGCACCTGAAAAGGTGAGATGAGACAGATCCCCCTCCTCAGACCAAACTACTGTGTCTTGGTGCAGCTGCACTCAAAAACATACACACTGAGTGAGGATGGGCCTTAGAAAGCACATATGTCCTCACATTGGGTGTGTGTGTGGGGGGACGGGGGACACTAAGGTTTGCTATCTCTTCTACATTGGGTGTCAACAAGAAGTAGGAAAAGTAGGAGGCCTTATAATAAATATAGGCAGAGCAAAATATAGTTCACTCCAAAACCTCCAAAAAAAATAATGAGGCTGAACCCATTATTATAAGACTTATGGAGTCAAATTATCACAGAAATCATCATCATCATCATCATCATCATCATCATCATCATCATCTTTAATTACTTATTAATCGCTCTCCATCCGAGATGCTCCAGGCAATTTACACTGCAGAAGTTATACAGGATAAAACACATACATACAAATATTAAAATTAACATGGGTCAAATGCTCTAGTAAAAAGCCAGGTCTTAAGTGCTAGGATTCCCATGGTGAATTTTGACAAGCAAAAAACCAATACCCAAAGGCATGATCTTAACATTTTACACAGCTATATACTGTATATAGTCGAGTGTAAGTCAAGTTTTTCAACCCCTTTTTTTAGGCTGAAACAGCCCTCCTCGGCTTACATTTGAATAAAGGTTATTTATTATTTTACTCTATTTATTATTGTTACTATTACATTTATTATTTAACTCTACTATTGTTATTACATGTATTATTTAACTTTTATTATTATTATATTTATTATTTTTCTCTATTTATTATTATTAAATTTATTATTTTATCTATTTTATTATTATTAAATTTATTATTTTACTCTATTATTTTTATTGTTTTTGTTACATTTATTATTTTACTCTCATTACGATTTTCTAATATGTAAGCACATTTACACTGAAGAAGGTGAGAATAATGGTTTAATCAGAGTTGGACAGTCTTCTCTTAAATTACAGTTTTATGTAAATATTCAAAAACATTTTATCTTACTGATGCCTCAATTAATGTAATTTTATTGGTATTTTTGAAATTTACCTGTAGCTGTTATATTTTCCACCCTCGGCTTATACTCAAGTCAACAGGTTTTCCCAGTTTTTTTGTGGTAAAAATAGGTGCCTCATCTTACATTTGGGTCAGCTTATAGGAGTATATGGTACTCATTTCCAATGATTAAGAGTTATGTATTGATTTTAAATTTAGACAACTGCTTGCCCTGCCAGCAATCTAAGACCCCATCTACACTGCCATATAAAATCCAGATTTTCTGCTTTTAATTGGATTATATGGCAGTGTAGACTCATATAATCCCGTTCTAAGCAGATCATGGGGACATGAGAGAAGCCTCCTCGCAGGATTGCAAGACATCCGGGCGTCCCCTGGGCAACGTCTTCGTAGACGGCCGATTCTCTCAACCCAGAAGCAACCAGAGACGACTTGAAGCATGCAAACAAGGAAGCAAAACAACCAACGGTCCTTTTCAGGACCAACCATGACAATAATCGCAATCAACATCGAAGGCATGTCAGCTGCCAAAGAACAACTGCTCTATGAACTGTGCCGAGATAAGAAATGTGACGTGCTGTGTGTCCAAGAAACACACAGGGATGAACGACAGAAACGACCCAAAGTTCCAGGAATGATCCTAGTAGCGGAAAGACCACATGCGCAGTATGGAAGTGCTGTCTTTGTCAAACCAGGCCTCCAAGTCAGCAGTGCCCACAACACTGAAGAAAACAATATCGAGGTGATAACAGTAGAGCTTAATAACATCACCATCACCTCTGTGTACAAGCCCCCAAATGAAGATTTCTGCTTCTCTTCCCCCGAGAACTTTGACAGGCACCAAAGGGCGGTAGTAATTGGTGACTTCAACAGCCATAGCCATGTATGGGGCTATGCCCAAGAGGACAGAAATGGAGAGGCTGTCCTGTCCTGGTCTGAACTGCACAAACTATCACTCATCCATGATAGCAAGCTCCCACCATCCTACAACAGCGGGAGATGGCACCGAGGTTATAACCCAGACCTCTTATTTGTGAGCGACAGCATCATACAGCAATGCACCAAATCAGTGGGACCACCAATCCCAAACACACAGCACCGACCAATAATATGCCAACTGTTCCCAACAATAAGGCCTCAGGAAGTTCGGTTTAAACGAAGATACAACTTCAGAAAGGCAGATTGGACTAAATTCTCAGACATGTTAGACGACATGATCACATCGGTCGCGCCAATCCCTGAGGAATACGAACATTTTATTGAAATAGTGAAAACCTGCTCACGGGCCTCTATACCGAGAGGCTGCAGAACCCACTACCTCCAGGGCATTACTCCTGAAACAGCTGCCTTGTTGGAAAACTATTACAGGCTCCACAACGAAGACCCATTTAGTGAGCAGACTCTTCAGGCAGCGCAGAGCATTGTGTCCTCCATCTCTGAAGCCAAGAAAGAACAGTGGATCAAGTTGATCACAGAGGTCGACATGGGCAGGAGCAGCCAGAAGGCGTGGAGGCTGCTGAGACGGCTGAGCAACGATCCCTCACAAACTAATACCCATGCCAACATAAAGGCAGATCAGACAGCACACCAACTCTTGAAGAATGGGAAACCCAACCTTGCCACCAAAGTAGGAAAGAAACCAATAGCCAGACAACCAGAGATTGAGAACAACAACCTCCATGAACCCTTTACATCTACTGAATTGGACATGGCTCTCAACAAATGTAAGAATGGCAAAGCAGCTGGCTTGGATGATCTACGGATGGAACAAATCAAGAACTTTGGTCCAAAAGCAAGGTGCTGGCTGCTGGAGCTGATGAACAACTGCACTGCATCCTGTCAGATCCCCAAAATCTGGAGGAAAGCAAGAGTCATCGCCATCTTGAAGCCAGGCAAAGACCGTAATGACCCAAAAAGCTACAGACCAATCTCCCTGTTGTGCCACCTCTACAAAGTTCTGGAGAGACTTATTTTGCATAGAATTATGGAAAATATAGACCCCTGTCTGATCCCACAGCAAGCTGGCTTCAGAAAAGGCAAAAGCTGCACATCGCAAGTGCTGAACCTGACCCAGCACATAGAAGATGGCTTTGAAAGGCAGCAGATCACAGGAGCTGTCTTCATAGACTTGTCAGCAGCCTATGATACTGTGAACCACCGCCTCCTCCTGAGAAAAATGTATAATATCACAAAGGACTACCACCTCACCCGCCTCATAGGAAACCTGCTACAAAACAGGAGCTTCTTTGTTGAGTTCCAGGGCCAGAGAAGCAGATGGCGGAAACAGAAGAACGGCCTGCCTCAGGGGAGCGTGCTCGCTCCATCCATGTTCAACATCTACACAAATGACCAGCCACTGCCAGAAGGGACAGAGAGTTTCATCTATGCTGATGATCGTGCCACTACCACTCAAGCAGGGAGCTTTGAGATGGTAGAACAGAAGCTCTCCGAAGCTCTAGGTGCTCTTACTGCCTATTACAGGGAAAACCAGCTGATCCCTAATCCATCTAAAACACAGACATGCGCCTTTCACCTTAAGAACAGACAAGCATCCCGAGCCCTGAGGATTACCTGGGAAGGAATCCCACTGGAGCATTGCAGCGCACCCAAATACCTGGGAGTCACTTTGGACCGCGCTCTGACCTACAAGAAGCACTGCCTGAACATCAAACAAAAAGTGGGCGCTAGAAACAACATCATACGAAAGCTGACTGGCACAACCTGGGGATCACAACCAGACACAGTGAAGACATCTGCCCTTGCGTTATGCTACTCTGCTGCTGAGTATGCATGCCCAGTGTGGAACACATCTCATCACACTAAAACAGTGGATGTGGCTCTTAATGAGACATGCCGCATTATCACGGGATGTCTGCGCCCCACACCACTGGAGAAATTACACTGCTTAGCCGGTATTGCACCATCTGACATCCGCCGGGAAGTAGCAGCCAATAGTGAAAGGACCAAGGCAGAGACATCTCCAGCTCATCCCGTTTGGGTATCAGCCAGCACGTCAACGACTTAAATCAAGACATAGTTTTCTTAGATCTACAGAGACACTCGCTGGAACACCCCAGCAAGCGAGAGTCCAAAAGTGGCAGGCCCAAACCCAGCACCTCAATTCATGGGTGATACCAGATGAGAGACTCCCCCCTGGGCACTCAGAAGACTGGGCGACTTGGAAGGCGCTGAACAGATTGCGCTCTGGCACCACGAGATGCAGAGCCAATCTTAAGAAATGGGGCTACAGGGTGGAATCCTCGGCATGCGAGTGCGGAGAAGAACAAACCACTGACCACCTGCTGCAATGCAACCTGAGCCCTGCCACATGCACGATGGAGGACCTTCTTGCGGCAACCCCAGAGGCACTCCAAGTGGCCAGATACTGGTCAAAGGACATTTAACCAAATACCAAATTTACAAAATCTGTGTGGTTTTTTTGTTTCTTTCTTTTTTTTCTTTTTAATCTCTGTGTTTGTTTTGCTCTGTTAGAATTGTAATACAATGGTTGCTGATGACACGATAAATAAATAGCAGATCATGTGGATTATCTGTGTTTATAATCTGAATTGTATGGCAGTATAGAAGAGGCCTTGCTAAAATCACTCTGAACATAATTTTCCATATTGTACAGAGACACCATTGCTTTGTATCATGGAGATAAAACACTATCAATGTTAGGAAGCCAATCTGAACCTTTCCTGTTTATAAATCCCTTCTGTTAAAATATAACAGCCTTCAAGTCTCTTTTGGGTGACTCATACTATGGCAGAGAATTAAACCATTGCTTTGTGTGGGCTATTTTATTGAGTTTGCTACCAAGAACTACAATTAATTCACTGACAGGTTAAATATTTATGGCACATTAAAGGTTGTCCTATGAGCATATTTGCATGCCCCAGTTTCATCCCACGAAGTATTACTCATGATTTCCACATATTATTGCTTTCCATTTCCTGGTTATTGCTCCTTTCCATGATGATTTTTTTCCATGATAATCTTTACCATTTATTCACTTATCTTTCTTCATGTGATCTCATTCATCTACATGCAGCACATAGCTAAAATTAAATGCCACCTATTGAGCAATCCTAAATTCCTTGATAATGCTTTCATAAAATCTTATTTGCTAGCTGGCATAAGATATTATTTGCTCCCTTCAACCATCACAACCTCATTCTTAAATTAAGACATGAAACATGCTCTTTGGCATCTCATTATGGTGCCAATAAGAAATCTCATTATAGTTTCTTAATTTTTACAGTTATTTATCAAAACACTCCTTTATCACTGAATCTCATGGTGGTCTAGAAGTAAAATGTAAGTAATTTACAATACTTTCTGGTTTAAAACATTACATTAATTTAAACACAATACATTAGAAGAGTTTATAAGGTTAAACCATGTGTACATGTACAATTTGAAAAGCAAATGAAGTCCTGTTATAATTTGGCATGCGAAATAAATCAAATCTGGTAAGCATTTGGACTTTGAATGTGAATGGGGTGCCATAGCAAAAAAGGTCCTCTTCCACGTCTTCCCACAATGTGTTGCTCCTGTTGCTCTGACGAACAGGTAAATGTAAGATGGGTACATATAGGGAGAGGCTTTCCTTCAAATATCAAGGTCCCAAGCCATTTAGGACACTGAGGCCCCTTCTACACTGCCATACAAAATCCAGATTTTCTGCTTTAAACGGGATTATAATCCAGTTCAAAGCAGATAATGTGGATTATTTGTTTTGATAATATGGATTGTATGACAGTGCAGAAGGGGCCTGAATATCATCACTGTTTGAATTCAAACTGGAAGACAAATGTCAGCCAGTGAAGTTCCTTTAAAACCAGTATTCAGTGCTGGTCAAATAATAATCTCGTCAGCAATCTAGTAATCTAGTCAGTTTCTGCATTTTGCACAAGCTGCAGATTTAAAATAATCTACAAGGGTACATAGAGTACAATACAGAAATCTAGATAGGAAGTTACCAGTGTTTGGGGGGGGGGGGAGGGTGTGTGTGGCCACAGTGGCTATCCCTGTCCAGGGAAGGCTACAGCTGGTGAACCAACTGAAACCTACGTAAAGGATTCTGTGCTATGGCTGACTTGGGTATCCCGTGACAAAGATAGATGTAATAATTCACCCAAATTGAGGAAACAGGAGTGCAATCCTACTCAGGCTATAAAATTGCCCAAGCCCCAACCCAAGAATCACGAATGCACCTGTCTTACCGGAATTGACCTTCATCCAGGGTTTTAAAGCATTCAGTCACACAGCCCAGCTGGCTCAGAAAAGACCCAGAGCTTGGTTTAATGACCATACTGATGAGACTGCATTTTAAAATTTCTAGTACCTTATAATTATTTTAATACAAAAAAGTGTACCTGGAGGGGTTATAAGTGTCTTCCTGTGTTCCTTGCACCATCCAACTGGATGAATATGGGGACTAGCTGCTTCACACCTGCAAATAAAATATTTTGTAAAGATTATTGGGTTTTCAAAATGTCCTAGGCACTACTATGGCCATAACTCCAAAAATACATTCTTAAGGTTGATGCCTATAAAGTGCACCTCCATGTTTAACTAAAAGGGAAGAACTTTTAACTATTGAAGGGTGGATGGTGAATGTTTACCTTTCCAACAGTAGAGTTTTAGCAACAGGAAAAATACTGATAAAGGGTCATCTACACTGTACAATAAATACAGTATGATAACACCAACTGCCATGGTTCAGTGCTATTGAAGATGGGATTTGTAGTTTTGTGAAGCACTAGCACTTTCTGCAGAGAATGCTAAAAAGCCTATTACTATTATTAATTTATTTGTATCCTGCAGTTATCTCTGTGATTGAGACACAAAGAGGCTCCGTAAAACTACAACTTCCATGATCCTCTTCACTGAGTCATGGCAGTTAAAGTTGTGTCAAACTATGTGAATTAATTCTACAGTGTACGTTTACCTTAGTTTTAAACCTGGATCAATCTTAATTGTAACTTGTATTTCATCTAAAGCATCCTATGGTCAATGGGACATACATGAACAGCTGGGTTGCCTGCTAAAAGGAAACAAGCTACAGTATGTAATGCCTTCTCGAAGTGAATTCATTTGACTAAATATAGGACAGACCTTAAACATTCTAATCCTTATTCTTGCTTTGGCTGTATTAAAATTATGTTTACTCAGTACAGGCATCTGAATAGATATTTACAAGCTTGGGTAGAGATTACATTGCTATTTGTTGTTATTGTTTTGTTGAAGATATTTTCAGGAAAGTGAAAATAACTCTATGGAGAGGCAGGGAATAATTATTTTAAAAGTACAGTAATAAAATATGCATGCTAAAATATTAAAATACCCCACACGACCCCAATAAAAGTCCCAATAATGTTACTAGGAATGCTTAATGAACTGTAGTTTGAAGACGATAATATAATATCTAGTTCTTAACTTTTTTCTTCTCAGAATTAGCAACAATACCAAGAGCCAACACATTTTCCTACAGAATGCTTAAAACTGGGAATAATTACTTAAATAGCAGTACCCTAAAAGTTAAATTTAAAAATAATAGGCAACAATCATACAATGGCAAAAATAATAATAATAATTTCAATCTGTGTATCTTCTCCATTGCTCTGTTGCCACTTTCATTTATTTTTGCTCAGTAAAACCAGTCAATGCACAAATCATCTTATAGCCCCATCTAGTGTTCAGATGTAAAACTCACAATCAACACATACCTTATGCTAAATTACTGTAAAATGACAACCCACTCCTTCCCCCAAGTTAACACTGCAGCTTGTTATACAGTATTTTATGTGATTTATATTTACTCATTGGACATGTATCTCTTATGAGTAAAAACCAAGCATATAACACACATTTCCAAACTAAGCATGAAGTGAACGGGAGATGGAGAAAATGGGGTTTCTAGTTTTCCTTTTAGCCAATCTTGCACTTCCCTGCTGGCTTCAGAGGAAGGTGCTTCATTGCCTCCATAATCAGCCTAGAAATGCTATGTAGGGCTCCTGGGAGGAAATCCTGTGCATGGAATTTGTGCTGACATAATGATTAGGAGAGTGGTTAAATACCAAACTACTTAAATTAACTTGTTACGTGCCTTCTTATTCATTTCTGAATTATGGTGACCTGAAGGTAACTCCATCACAGGATTTTATTGCCAAGATTTTATTGCCTTCGTCTTTGGATGAGAAAGTGTGACTTGATCCAACACCGGCTTCCTTGCTGTATTTTCTTTCCCAGTCATGCAAACCTGCCCTCAATTTATTCGTAAGTCCAACTTATACACAGCTATATACTGTATATATATGGCACTCATAGCTCCCCTAGCAACCACTCGCCCCTTAAGAAAAGTCTTCCCTCACCCTTGAACACCAACGTCTAGGCTTGAAATGTCAGCCTAGTTCTGTTGCCCAATTTAGGCACAGCATGCAGACAAAGAAGTTATTTTCAAAAGCCATACCAATAGTCATAGCTTTCATCCCAATTGTCAAAATGAACCAGGAAACGGCTGTCCACGATGTCAGTTACCGTAGCAACACATATGAACGCAGGGTTTTTTCTGTCTACGGCTTCCAGCTTCATTCCCACCCGGAATCCTGATGGAATCACCGTCTAATCAAATAAAGGTTTTAAAAAGTAATTGTGAGATCATTTTATTTAACTGCATGGAGTAATGTGACATCAGACATCATCTTTAAAATGCAGATTTAGAATAAATTAAATATCATAAATTCTGCTATTTATAACATCAGGTTGCTTACCAGTGTTCATGGTATTAAAAAAACAAGTTCCACAACATTTTGGAAATACTACAATTATGTTCATCACTAAACAAAGATGAAAGAAATGTCCTGACTAGTTTAAAAGGTAAAGGTTTCTCCTTGACATTAAGACCACTCATGTCCAACTCTGGGTGTATGTGTGTGTGTGTGCTCATCTCCATTTCTAAGCCAAAGACACCTCCAAAGTCATATGGCCGGCATGACTGCATGGAGTGCCATTACCCTCCCACTGGAGCGGTACCTATTGATCTACTCACATTTATTATGTTTTCAGACTGCTAGGTTGGCAGAAGCTGGGGCTAACAGCAGGAGCTCACTCCGCTCCCCAGATTCAAACCACCGACCTTCTGGTCAGCATGTTCAGCTGCTAACCGTTTTATCCTGCCATGTCACTGGGGTCAGTTTAGTAAACTCCTAACTAGTTTAGTAAGCCATAAAAATATACCTTGCCTAGTATAGTATGCCATAAAAATGAGATGTTCTGCCTAGCTGTATAGTACTAAGAAAATAGACAGGACCACAGAAACCATCTGGATACTACAGGAAGAGGTTGCTCTTTGGGTGCATATACCCCAAGCATGGGCAAACATCAGCCCTACAGGTGTTTTGGACTTCAACTCCTACAACTCCTAACAGCCAGTATGCTCACTGGGATTTCTAGGAGTTGAAGTCCAAAACACCTGGAGGGCAAAAGCTTGTCCATGCTTGATCTACAATGTAGATTGACACTACTTTGTACTGCCATGACTCAATGCTATATAATCCTGGGATTGGTAGTTTGGTGAGGCACCAGCACTCTTTGGTAGAGAAGGTGGAAAAGTTCATAAAACTACAACTCACTTGATTCTATAACGTTGAGCCATGGCAAACTACATCCTTAGTTACTGCTACCTTGGACCTGTTTCACCTGCAGGACCCTGTTCTTTATAAAACCGTAGTCCTGGCTCAACAGAAACTGTCCATCATTCTGCAGAAAACTTACTGACCAGAAGGCTGGCAGTTCAAAGCTGCAGGTCAGGGTGAGCTCCCACTGTTAGCCCTAGCTTCTGTCAACCTAGCAGTTCAAAAACATGCAAAATGTGAGTAGATCAATAGGTACCACCTTGGTGGGAAGGTAAAAGGCATCCCATGCAGCCATGCTGGCAACACGATCAGGAGATGTCTACGGACAACAGACTCCTCAGCATGGAAAAGTAACAAGAGCACCTCCTCATGGCTGGAGTTGAGCACCGTCTCCAGACGCTGGAGATGAAAAGGGAGAAGCCTTGCATTTGTCTGTCATTGTTATTCACTGTATAAAAGGCATTGAATATTTGCCTATGCATGTGTATAATGTAATCTGAGTCCCCTCGGGGAAATAGAGTGGAATATAAATAAAGTGCATTATTATTATTATTATTATTATTATTATTATTATTATTACTATTATTATTATTATTAGAGTTTGTTTTTCATAGGAAAGAGGTGGTGAATAGATTCAGGGAGCAGCCATCAGAGTCAAACAGGGCAGTGGGAAATTTGAAGAGAAGAGACAATGACAAAGCCATGAAACAGGTGAGGTGGAGCGGGAATGGTCTATTGTGACTCCATCTCACTATAAATATGCCCTATTCCACAACCTGCAGATATGTGTAGTGCCTAAAGGTGGATCGTTAGGGCAGAATAAATATTCTATTGGTGTACCACCCGACAATTGGCAGATAAAGTGGTGTCAAAGTGTATTAATTCTACAGTGAAAATAGTATGCCAATAGTCTCAATAGTCCCCCTTTCTGAGATTAGCTAGGGTAGGCTCAGAGCTTATGTTTATTAACAAGGAGAAGAAGCAGTAGCAGCAGGCGTAATTCTAATATTCTATGTGATATAACTGCACTATAATAAACAGCAATACTCAGTAGATGTGCCACCATTCCTCATTTAGGGAATTATTTCCCATGTTTTAGCTCTGAGGAGCATGGTATGGTGGTTTAAGCTCTGGATTATGACTGGAGACAAGAGTTTGAATCTCCACTTGGCCACAAAAAGGCTGTTCTATGACTATGTACAGGAACTCCTGGTGGCGCAGCAGATTAAACCACTGAACTGCTGAATTTGTTGATTGAAAAGTTGGCAGTTCAAATCTGGGGAGCGGGATGAGCTCCTGCTATTAGGCCCAGCTTCTGCCAACCTAGCTGTTCCAAAACATGCACGTGTGAGTATATCAATACTCACATTTGTAGATCAGCGGAAAGGTAATGACGCTCCATGCAGTCATGCTGGCCACATGACCTTGGAGGTGTCTACAGACAACACCAGCTCTTTGGCTTAGAAATGGCGATGAGCACCACCCCCTAGAGGCGGATACGACTGGACGTAATGTCAAGGGAAAACCTTGACCTATGACTTTGGACATTCCAGGCTAAGAAGTAGGCAGTGGCAAACTCTTTTCTAAACAAATTTTGCCAAGAAAACCTTGTTACAGAGTTGCTGTAAATCAGAAACAACTTAGAGGCACACAACAAGAAGTTGAGATTTATTTTAACTAAGATCAAGGACAACAGCAAATTATAAGAAAGCTACTGACAATAAAGTAGCCAAGTACAGCGAAAGAAAACTTACTGTGTTTTGGTTTTCAAATAAGGATTTAGGAGCAGCTTGAGCCTTGCATTTCTTCAGGTATGCAGGCCAATTAAATTCATCTTCTTTATATCCTGAAGAAGCCCGTGAAAGAAAAAGAAAGAAGATAAAATATTCATTAATTCTGAGATGAAGTTATGTCAACTGCAGCCACCTCTGTTAAAACTCATTTTCACTATCTGCCAAATCATCCATTGCCAGTATAAGCTGGAAAAACTTCCTAAAAAAAACTTCCTGTTTTTGGAAACTTAATTGTCAGCAGTATTCTAATTTAGAATGCAAGAACAGTAATTAACTAACAGCTTCTCCTAAAGCGGTCCAGAGGTACAGATACTAAAACTAAACCATCTGCTTCTCTTCAAAAGCTTACAAGTATCCATTTTCTAGTAGACACAGAATATCTGCAGACAACATACACTTATGAATTGTATTTAACTCTTGCAACCAACAAAACAAAGGTATTTTATTGATCAGCCTATTGCCTTATCAACACATATACAATATAAACACAACATACAGTGCAACCAACAAGACGCAGTGTTTGGGAAGAAAAAATAGGCCAAAATCCTTCAAACAACTTATCAAGTTTGGTTTGTAGTCCTAATACAAAGAGGCCATTTAATTATTTTATTATGTCATTATAATCATCATAAAGAAATCAGAAGAGGCTGGAACCAAGTAGCACCATTATGAGTTTTTGGGGATATCAATTCACTTCCACAAATGTGCTGAAGCTGTATGCTATAAAGCACACAGGTATCTCTTTGAACACTACAACCACCAGTAGCGCATGATGTAAATAAGGAAATGCTTCATTCCAGTGGTGGAATCCCTGTTTGTAACTGCAAAAATGGTTCTCATGAAAGAAGAACTGACTAATATAAAGAAAATAAATAGGAAGAGAGGCTGTATGAATACATGGTTGATTAACACCAAAGCAGAGTTTGATGAAAGAAACACAGCAAAACATGTCCAAGGTGAAAGGTGGCCAAGACAGATGAAGTCATTCCTCCTCAGGCCCATGAGCCCTCTTGGGTTGCTTCTACATTGTACAATTAACAAAGTTTGACACCATTTTAACAGCCATGGCTCAATGCTATGGAATCCTGAGATTTGTAGTTTAATGAGAGAGTGAAAGCTATAAAAACTTGCAAAACTACAGTTCCCGTGATTCCATTGCATCGAGCCATGGTAATTAAAGTGGCTTAAAACTGCATTAATTCTACAATGTAAATGCGCCCTTGGACAAGGCGGGCTGTTCCACAGAGGTCAATAACAAAAGGGGATAATTACTCCAACTGAGTTGAGAACATGTGTTTCTATAGTGTAAAACAATAACAATAATACTGTCTCCTGTAAAAAAAAAACCCCAAAAAAACCCCGAGAACACATTTTTAAAAACAGAAAACTCATACAATCAGCAATAAGCACTAAGCCATTATTAAAACTAGGAATAACAATAATTAACAACATTAAAAAAATTTTAAGAGATAACTCAAAAATAAGTGTTGTGCTCTGTTTCCTAAAAGTAGGGAGAAGTAGTGATAGACTGAACCTCCAAAGGAAGCGAGTTCCACTGTTTTGGAGTTACATGAGAAAAAAGTCCTCTCATAGTTCGCTGTGAGTAATGATGTCTTCAAAAGGGATTTCTAGCTGGTATTAACAGCATGACAGGTTCATAACCCCTTAGATGGCTAGGCCCAAATCCATTTAGGGCTTTAAAAGATAAAACGATATCAGCATGAAATGCTTCTATCCCAGGAAAAAGACAGGGTACAAATAAAATACCATTAAAATAAAATATTGATTGTAGATGAATGCAGACCTTGCAATACTGGAATAACAGTGTTCCCATGGTTTGAACTATTCAGCAGTTTACCTGCTATATTTTTAACATGCTCTTTGTGGATGGTCTAGATGTAATCAAGGCATGGATAACCATTTTCAAATGTACTCATGCTACCATGATTTTTTTAAAACAGAACATATTACCTTTTGGTGGATGAAGCTTGTGCCCTGTTTTCTCACACCATCCCACTGGGTGAATGTCAGAAGAGTCAGCATTCAGCCAAAAATCATAACAATCTGGGTATTCATCAAAGTGAAGTCTAATTCTGTAACCAAGTGTCTAATAACAAAGAGGGAAGCAAAGCACAGCAAAGTGAAGCATAGACATGAGTCAACGTAGACTAAGAAGCAGACTTACGTATAAACACAAAATTTTAATCTGTGTTATAGATGGGATCAGAACTAAGAAATTCTAGATATACTACTACAGTTTATCACACAGTGACAACTTCTTTCATTATTGAGAAAAGGGAATCAATGAAAGGCATGCTGTTTAGGTAAGAGAAAACAGCAAGGCCATGGTGTAGTACGTATTCAGATGTGTCCACCAGTCACCCCATAAATATTTTTCAGCTAAATATGGACATACAATTTAAAAGAACTCTTTACTGAATGATATGTTGGGGGACGGGAGAACCTGAAACAGCCATTTTTTTTTCCTGAACAGGCCATGAAATGACCAGAAGTAACACGCCAATAATCTGGAGATGTGGTTCTCCAGATACTGGGGCATACGGATCCCCCGTTTTAGACTTTACAGTATTTCTTTCAGGTATAATTGTCCCAATATGGATCTGTCTTTCTTTTTCACAACAGAAGAGCCATTAAGTGATGCTGAATGACAGTGAGAAAAGGGTAAAAGCTAATTACAGAAGACACAGTTGAAATTATCAAATATACTATCATAAATGTGGTAATGGCCACCAATTTAAATGTCCTTAAAAAAGGATATTAATCAAATTAAAAGAAAACAATGCTACCCATCTTAACAGAATTGGAGGGAGGTCACCTCTGAATGCAAACAGGTAGCCAACAGGAGAGCTTTTGGCCTCATGTGCTTCTTGTGAGCCTTTTAAGGGTATCTCTTTGGCCACTATTAGAAACAGCAAATTGGTGTAGCTAAGTCTCTGTTCTTGTCTTGCAAGGCTTTGTTCTTTCTTGCAAGGCATTTATCTTCCCTCAATCACACTCTCAATTGCTTGATAGGGAACTTTCCTTAACTATCATCACTATCATCATCATAATCATCATCATTATCTATTTATTTATATAGCTCAATCACTGTACATGGCATTTTACAAATAAAAGGACAACAAAACTGTTCTCTGCTCTCAGATTACGAATTGAATTAAGCCACAATACAAAAAGGAAAGGAAATAGCAGCGTGGAAGGGACGAAGGCACATACTGCTTCTTCTTTTTTCCCTTTGAGACCACAGCTGTGGCAGTTGGAATGGAGGGTCTTTCATCTGGGCCTAGGCATGTTGAAATTGCACCTCCTTCTCTTTCTGAGTTCAATACAAATTAGAATTTACCTCTATTTAAGACTAATGTTCGGTACTTACCTCAGCCACTGTAAGGACACAATACATTGACTGGTGCTCCGGATCCACCCCTTCCAGCTTCATTCCCACTTTGAATCCATTTTTGTTGTAAGGGAGGGATTGATACTAGAAGGAAAATACCAGTTTTGTCATTTCAACATGAACACAGAAAGATGGGTGGATATTCCAATATGAATTGCAAAGCTTGAATAGAGTCTTTACTTATGTATTTAAAGCCAGCCATAAGTATACACATCTGGAGAACTAAAAGGTGGGGAATACGTATTGGAATTATGTAACATTTAAAAATATGGTGGGATGACATATCTTTTCGAGGAACAGATTGCAAACAGGTCTCTAGTTTTCTGCAAGATCTTACTAGTCCCTGGAAAATTTACAATGAATGAATGCTGACAAAACTTCTCCCTTTACAACATTGTGAAAGTTGAAGTCCAAAACACCTGGAGGGTCTAAGTTTATCCATGTCTGGGTTAAAAAAATGCAGTCCAATGGATTCTGCCTCATATGGGAACAGCTGTCAAGTTCCATAAGGAAGATAAGTATTAAGTTCATTTTTAACCACACCTTCTATTTAGAGGTCAGCAGAACTCATGAGGCTCTCCAGATGTTGCTGGACTTCAACATTCTTTACCACTGCTATGCTTAGTACAATGGACCGGGTTGGCAATAAAACAATATATATGATTCAATGATTAAGTGCCACAATACATGATTTAAGTTTCCTGTAAGAAGCAGTCTGTTAGGATTTCAAAAAATATTGTACCTCCTTAAAAATCTTAAGCGGTGCTGCTATTGCCTTCTCTTCTTCCAAATATGAAGGCCAACTCCATGCTTTCTTAGCCTTTGACATTAACGCTGGAATTATAAATTAAATGACTTAAATAAATCAGGAAACATCACAGCTTTGCATGTTATTTAAGCAAAATATTTTAGTATACAAAGAAACTGGCTGGGTGACTTTGAACAAGTCACACACACAGCCAGAGAAGAAGGCAATGGCTAGCCTCTTCTGAACAAGTAATGCCAAGAAAAGTGTGTGAAAGGTTCACATAGGTAAAAAATAGGAACTCTCAATGGCCCAATGGGTTAAACCCTTGTGCCGGCAGGACTGCTGACTGAAAGGTTGGTGGTTCGAATCCAGGGCGTGGGGTGTTAGCTCCTGTCTGTTAGCCCCAGCTTCTCATTTGGGGACATAAGAGAAGCCTCCCACGGGATGGTAAAACATCCAGGTGTCCCCTGGGCAATGTCCTTGCAGATGGCCCATTTCTCTCACACCAGAAGCGACTTTTAGTTTTTCAAGTTGCTCCTGACATGAAAAAAAGGTTTTAAATGACTTGAAAACAAGAACAGCAACAGCTGCACCAATAATTTCATTAGTCTTGTTTATCATTGATTTTAGTGCTGCTGCATTAAAGGTAACTATACTATCTCTGGCTTGCCGATCATAACAGAGCACTAGTTAGTTGACCAGCAATTCCTAATGTTTTTCCTTCAAGAAACTATTTTGCTATTAATGCAGTATATCAACTCTGCTACTTCATGTATCTCCTTTTTTATTTAATTTCTTGTTATATACATTTTTCTTATTTTCTGCCATGTGGCTTAGATTTGAAGTTACCCACCCGCCCCCCGCATACACACCAAAGGGACACAAAGCAAGGTCTCCTTGTTGCTTTTGAAATATATGCTTTCAAAATTTATCTGTATGACCTTAACATGTGCTAAAATAAATTCTTGCTTGCATTCAAAAGAGTTAATTATCATAATCTCATTTATATGTCAACTTTAAAGTTCCCCTGTGGAATAGCATAACAAAACCAAAGCATAAAGGAAGTTATTCAGTCAAATGATAAAAAAGGAAGTACATGAAGAACAATGTTTTGCAGACTTTCATTTTACAAATTACAAAGACCTTGCTGTACACAGCACTATCATTTGCTTTCATGAGATAAGTAATGAGCCTCTGAGAAAGTGATGAAAACTGGGAGAGGGTCAAATACAAACTTACTCTCTTTTAGAACGGCCATGTCTCTTTTCCTCTTCCGCGTGGCTCTCTGGGAGACTCTTAGTACCCTCCCTTCAGGGTTCTCCTCCTAAATTGCAAAATTAAAGCGTAAATAATATTTAAATAACTTCATAAAGACAATTTTACTGCACTTTTAAAAACTGTTCATTACTTAAAGGTTTGACTCAAATAATCTGTAAAACCTCCAAGGTACTCTGTGCATGTTTATTTTGAAGTAAATCTCTACGGGTGTACATCTACGAGAACTATTTTAAAGGGTTCAGCCTTAATAATCCATGTGCTTACACAAAAGCTGTACGGAGTAAATATAACAATAATGATATGGTTCCTGAAATGAGCAGTTTTGACAAAGACCAATCATTCAATATTTCCAAAACACATATGTTTTTAAAATTTGGAACTTTTAGACAAGTCTATGCAAGTAAGCGGTTGTTTTTTAATTTTATTTTAAGGTAGCAACTGCAAATAATTTGACCTGTAACACCATTAGATTCATCATACTAACTGTTTCCTTGTCCTTTTTGTTTCTGTCTTCTATACATTCCAATTTGGGAGGCAATTTGATTTTCCTTTTTTGAGCATTCTTAGAAGAGTCTTCATCATTGAATTCTGATATGTCTTTGTCTTCCTTTTGCTCTCTAGAAAGAGAAAAACCATGTCATCAATTTATTCCACTGTCAAAAATAAAAAAGCAGTGACATTCAAGAAAAAAATTAAATAAAAGCCAAGATTAATCATTACAAGTACTACAAATGCCAATATGTGATATCGTATATAATAGGGGAGACAGACTCTAGATTGGGATCTACTAGTAGATCTCTGGGTAACCCTCTACCACAAATCTGTCAATTCCTGTGAGAAAACACAGAAAGAAAAATGTTAGCAGAACCTGATTATGCCTGTTTAAAATTTTGCTTTGCTTTTTCTCTTCAAAAGCAACTCTTGCAGTGTTCTAAGACTTTGGGGGACCCTGAAGGAAAAATAAAACTTAGCTAAAAAATATTTATGATCTTAAATGCAACTATAACAATAACTTGACACAGTGTAAAACTACAGAAACACCAAAAAATCAGAGGTTAAGAAAAATCCCTTTAAAACTAATTGCAAAAAGCAAAACAAAACACAGGAGGTGTATGAGCATGCAAGAAGGATTCACTGGTGAAGATTTGTGCTGTATTTGTTATCAAAACCATCCTGTACTGATATGAATCAACAGGCTCAGTTTCTACTGTAAATTCAATATTTGTTCTGTAGTAATATGCATATAATTAGTTGCTGTAACAATTAAATGCAATATGCTAGAGTCAACCCAAGAAAATATCCTGAAATGTTTTGAGATGAGGCTTGCACACACAGCATAAACCTGTTTGCTTTGAAAGAGAAATATTTGGTTTGCTTTACATACATACAAACAAAGGCAATAATCACAATCAATCCCTCATTTGAATATTACTGTACACACTTAGGCCCACTTAAAATTTTATATTTGATTATTCATTTAATATCTGCCATGGTTCTTTCCCATCGAGGGATCCAAAGCAGCTTACAAAATCTGTATATATAATAAAGAAGAGTGTTTGTTTGTATCGGACAGAGGAAATGCGGCGGGAGGAATATGTGGCAGCGTTCTGATTGGCTGCCGCTGTGGTGCTATTTGCATATGGTCTCTGATTGGCCAGCTTCAATAGGAGCCCCTGGTGGAGAAGAGGGTTCATGGCAGAAACGGGGCATGACAGAAGGAAATTTGCATATGGACTCTGATTGGCCAGCCTCAAATCCAACATTCCGAGATGAGAAAGAGAGGAAAGGAAAGGCCGGGGGCTGGGTCAGAACACTCCCAATACAGACCGAAATAGGCACACAGAGCCCCCATCACCCACTCTACATCCTACTGCAGTTTGGGGGAGGATGAACCATGGATGATGGGACTTGCAGTACCACCACTCACATTCTGAGACCGCTGTTAACCTCATCCAATGACTGATCAGGACCAAACTTCACACAGAGACCTCTCATGACCCACTGTACATCCTGGTGTGGTTTGGCCGGGGATGGACCGTGGATTATGGGACTTGCAGTACCATTGCTCAATTCTTCAGACCACTGCAACCCTCATCCAATTACCGATAAATACCAAACTTGGCATACTGAGTCTCCATGACGCACTCTACATCCAGGTGCAGTTTGAAGGAGGATGCACCATGAACGATGGGACTTACAATACCTAAACTCCTTCCTAAGACCATTACAACTGCCAACGATGATGGATCAGGACCACAATTTACACTGAGAGCCTGCATGACCCACTCTACATCCTGGTGCGGTTTGGAAGAATTTGGCAATGGATGATGGGACTTGCAATCATTTCACTCACTTCCTGAGATCACTGCGACCCTCGCCAATGACTGATCAAGACCAAACTTGGCAAACAGAGTCCCCATGACCCACTCTACATCCTGGTGCACTTTCGAGGAGGACAGACCATGGATGATGGGACCTCCACTCCCTTCCCAAGACTGCTGCAACCCTCATCTAATGTCCAAACAAAACCAAACTTGGCACACAGAGCCCCCATGACCCACTCTACATCCTAATATGGTTTGGAGTAGGGCATGCCATGGATGATGGGACTTGAAGTACCTCTACTCGCTTTCCAAGACTGCTGCGACCCTCAGCAATGACTGAACAACACCAAACTTGGCACATAGACCTCTCATGACCCACTTTATGCCCTGGTGTCATTTGGAAAAATTTGGAGATGGATGATGGGACTTGCAGTACCTTCACTCACTTCCTGAAACCACTGCGACCCTCATCCAATGACTGATAAAGACCAAATTTGGCACACTGAGCCCCCATGACCCACTCTATATCCTGCTGCTGTTTGGAGGAGGGTGGACCATGGATGATGGGACTTCAAGTTCCTTCACTCACTTCCTGAAAACAATGCAGCCATTATCCAATGACCAATAAAGACCAAATTTGGCATACAGAGCCCCCATGACCCACTCTACATCCTGCTGCAGGTTGAAGGAGGATGGACTTTGGATGATGGGACTTGCAGTATCTTCACTCACTTCCTGAAAACAATGCAGCCGTTATCCAATGACCAATAAAGACCAATTTTGGCATACAGAACCGCCATTACCCACTTTCTCTAATAACCCGGGCAGCGCCGGGTCCCCAAGCTAGTATAAAATAAAATGTAGTAAAATATGTACTTCTTGGTGGCTGCCCTTCAACTCTGGAACTCCCTGCCCAGGTAAGCCAGAATGGCCCCTTCCCTGCTGTCCTTCCGATGGCAGGCTAAAACCTTTTTATTCAGCCAGGCATTTAAAGATGTAGATGTTTAAGTCAGGGGGTACTATGGTTTCATTTGCTTTTAACATTTTAATTTAAATTGTTTATTTAAATATTAATGATGTTTAATATTGTTTTAATATTTGTATATTGTATATTTTCAGTTGTATTGTAATACTTCTAATTGTAAGCTGCTTTGAGTCTTGGTATGGAGAGAGAAGGCAGGATATAAATAAACATAATAATAATAATAATAATAATAATAATATATTGTTTTAAACAATTAAAAGCATGTGGAAATACACTTAAAACATAAAGGAAAATTAGATTGTACTACTCTGCCATAATTAAAATAAGTAAAATGAACAGACCTTAACCTACTGGCAGAAAGACAACAGGGAGCTGCCTAATAAGACTTAGCATGGAAAAGTGATCCACAATCTAGGAGTTTCTTTTCTTTCTGTTACTCAGAAATGGACTGGTAACTAAAGCAGCTATTTCAATAGGGACAGTGTGTGGTGTATGCTGGATCAGCCCCATTATTGGTCAAAAAGGCATCCCCTTAGCTGCTGTGAAGGAAGGAGGGAATCCCAATTGTCCAAAGCACTAAACCTTACCATTCTCTTTTGCCCTGTGTGTCACAGTGGTCTACAGCCCCAGTGCATGTCCTACCTGCAGCAATGTTGGCCATGGTGCTGGGGTGATGAGGGATGAGTGAAGGAATTGCCCCTCTTCTCCCCCCTTTTACCCCAGGTCACTCCAGTTAACATCACTGCAATGTTTGACTGGTAGGACCCTTCTTGCGGCCAGAGATTGCCATGGCATGGAGGGCAGAAGGGGCTGCCTGAGCCTGAGAAACACAGGATGGTAGTCGGAACATTTGCAACTGATTCTATTACAGAACTGAGCCAACTGTTCAGACAGGCAAATAGTTATGCAATGATCCGAATTTTGGGCCAAAAATTGGATTATCCCTTTAGTTTACATGAAGCAAATGCTCATTAAAGTGGCCTTGTTCTACATTACCCTGGATCGGCTCTGTGCGGTATTTATTTGTTTAGTTATTTATACTTTATTGACCGACCTGGCTACAATTCATCCTAAGTTGTCAGTGTAGATTTGTCCAAAGCTGTGGACCTGAGAGCCTAGCATAGCCTGAATCTCACTTCCTGAACACATTGTTGACCAGAAGCAAGTACTGGTAATGGCTGGGAAACATTATTTCCGGGGGGGGGGGGGGGGGGGGGCAAACATCAATACTATGTGATGCATATCACAAAGGTCCAGTGATGTAAATCATTGTATTTTCTTCCTCTCTAGAGAGTAAGGCTAAAACAGTGATAAATAGGCTATAAAAATAAAATATGGGTTGCAATTTTAAGCTCAGCTGATTTCACCATGAAAGGAACTCTTTTTTTCCTTATGGCCTTAATATTCTCTTATATTGCACTAATAATTGAACTTGCTGTCATATTATTTTCAGCATATTTATTTATTTATTTATTTATTTATTTAAAACATTTATATTTCGCCCTTCTCACCTTGCAGGGGACTCAGGGCGGAGCACATCATATATATGGCAAACATTCAATGCTGGGACATAAAACCATAAATATAATATATATAGCAACTATGCTTACCTGTTTTTAATTTGATGGGTACACTTAGGGCTACAAGCTTTGTCCCCAGCTGCATACTCCACTGTAGTTCCAGAATTAAAACAATTTTCATAGAAATGAAGTCCATCTACCTCCTTCAGTTTTGACGACACATCTGTCTTCTCTGAGAAGGCTACATAGTGGAAAGAGCAGTGGGTCTTTGGGACTGTGTATAAGTGAAAAATATCAGACATTGTTGTACATCATGTGTAACAAGCAAAATGTGCCAGTACATGCTATATATTTTCCAAGCTTTTCTAAACTCACTTATGCTCATTTTTACTGCTATGAAAAAAGGCTCAAGGGCTTTGCAGCAGCTATTGATACAGTTAAAGCAGTGTTATTGGCTTTAGCTGAGACAGTTCACTCAACAGCATTACAGCTGTTTTTACCACTTACATTTATTATTTTTATACAGTGGTTTACTATTTTTATAACAGCGGAGTACCCAATAGTATATGGCTAGTTAAATAGCCACCAGACTGGTAATAGCTCAATGGACTGTAAGTATACTATTTTAATTTTTATGTCTTAAGGTTTATGTTTTTTAACTGTTCTAATTGCTGTTTTGTATTTTATGATGCGGCATCAAATTGTTGCCAATTTGAAGCTGCCCTGAGTCCCCCTAGGGGTTGAGAAGGGTAGGGTAAAAGTGTTCGAAATAAATAATAAAATAATAATCAATTTGTGAACAGGATTAGCATGAAAGGTATCGGGCTGGATTCAGACCAGTGATCAAAGTTCAACACCAGAGTTTCCACTGGAGCACGAAGAGATATTCCTAGTGATTTCATTTCCCCCTTAAACCTTCTTGCGTCCTCCTACCCAAAAAAGATGCTCCATAAAGTTGCCAGATCTTCCCAAACAGTGTGCAGGGGACTATAGCAGAGATATATTTTAATAGAGGTTTTTTTTTCTTGGAGCTTGGCTAACTAAATGACCTAACACCGAAATATCAGAGGAAAACTTTGGAACACTAACATTTAGTTTTCAAGACAGCAATTAGATCTAAAGTACTTTCTATAGTTACACTAATATGTGGTCATGACTCAGGTTTACCAAATGACCATATACTGGAGAGACCAGAATTTTAATCGAACTCTAGAGCTGTTCTCTTAGGCCCCTTCCACAAAGCTGTATAAACTCTACATTGAACTGGATTACATGACAGTGTGGACTCAGATAATCCTGTTAAAAGCAGATATTGTGGATTATCTGCCTTGATATTTTGGGTTATATGTCTGGGTGGAAGTGCCTTTAGGCTTAATTCATACTTCCAAGAAGGCTAGGGCATTTTTTGTTGAAATTTCATAATACACACGAACCTAAATACTCTAAAACAGTGGTTCTCACCCTGTGGATCCCCAGGTACCTACAACTCCCAGAAATCCCAGCCAGTTTACCAGTTGTTAGGATTTCTGGCAATTGAAGGCCAAAACATCTGGGGACCCACAGGTTGAGAACCACTGCTCTAAAGGCACCAGATTCTATCTGACATTGGATAGGAAGTAAAGTCTGGTTAGTCCTTGGATGGCATATCACCAAGGAATACCAGTTGCTACTGGCCATCTGTCAGAGGAAAGAACTGAACTACTTCTAGAAACTACTACCTGCCTAATAAAACCCTGTGAAATTCATGTATATGTTGACTTGAAGACATATATATATATGCCCACAGAGTCCACATTCCCTATCTTACACATTGATTCTGTTTAATATTTCTTATTTTCTATACTGTTGTTTGTTTTCTTGTACAGACACAGTGCTAAAAATAAGGTAAAGGTTTCCCCTTGACATTAAGTCTAGTTGTGTCCAACTCTGGGGGTGGTGCTCATCTCCATTTCTGAGCTGGCGTTGTCTGTAGACGCTGGGGTTAACAACCTGAGCTCACCCTGTTCCTTGGCAAGCATCCTCAGAGGTTGTGAGCTCTGTTGGAAACTATACAAGTGGGATTTATATATCTGTCCAGGGTGGGAGAAAAAACTCTTCTCTGCTTGAGGAGAGCATGAATGTTGCAATTGACCACCTTGATTAGCATTTTATTGCCTTGTAGCTTCAGAGTCTGGCTGATTGCTGCATGGGGGACTCCTTTGAAGCCATTGAAATCCACAAGCATGTGGACAATTTCAACGGAAAGGGGGAATCCATGAAAATGAACAAAATCTAGCTCCCAGGATTTTTTTTAAAAAAAAAACCTCTAAAATCAGGACAGTAAATAAAGAGCAACACTCAAAAAACAGGGGGATTCAATCAGGGCCAGCGAACACCAGGCAGCATTCAGCCAGGCTTTGAAGCTACAAGGCACTTAAATGCTAATCAAGGTGGCCAATTACAACATTCACGCTCGTGGGAAATTTGAATTCTGGTCTTCTGGCATCCTGTCCAACACAAATCACTACACCATGCTGACTTTCCGAATTGACTTACACATGACTAGAATTAATGGAGATTAAATAAATTCTGTTCTCTCTTACACAACTAGTTAACTTTGCTATAACTATGAGATAATTGCACAAAAATAATTAAATCAACTCCCTGACCTTCTTGAGCAGTTGGCACCATCCAGGTTGTGGTAGCTGTTGCCTTTTTAACATTTTCCATCTCTGTTTCATCAGTGATCACTTCCAGGGCACCAAATTCATTCACACGAAACTGATTTTTTTAAAAAGAAAACGTAAAAATTTCAAAAAATTATGTCTTCAATGTACCCAAATTGAGTTTTTCATATGTTATACATACATTGTGCATCTAATTCCTACTTACAGCAGTACTTACCACATGCTTTTTACAAGAAATCCTAACATTTTCCATACATTTCTCTTACTGTGATATGTGTCATATCTATACACAGAATACATTCTGAACTCGGAAATAGTTGGCCAGTCACCATTTTTAGCAAAGCCTATAATACACTTTCATGAAGCTGTTTCTTTCCATCTGTTGACATTCCTGTCTGTTTATACATGAAAGGGTGCAGCTGAGGGTCATTTCACTGTGAAATACATTGGGAACCAAGAAAATGTTTTGAAAGGCTCAATAAAGTGCCTGGTCTTCCAATGCCTACTCAATACTGATGTGTAGGGAAGTATATGAATACAGAGAAAGAAAAACCAGGTACAATTAAATGGCAATAATTTAGGTAAAATAAAATGTACAAAGGAAATAACGTAGCACACCACTACCATCTAGTGGTCATTATGAAAACACAACCACGAAATTCCAGCAAAAATACGGTATGTTTGAAGGTGAACATTAAGTGTGGATTCTAAATGGAGAAAATAGCAAAAGCCACATAAATCCTTTTGTATCAGAATTCCAATGTTCATACACAATGGACATTATGTAAGATTGGATGTAACAAGCACATTTGGAAATAATCAGTCAGCATAACAAATACATGGAAACATGTAAATAAATGCTTTTGCAAAGTTAGTGCTTTTAAAATTTTCCACACCTTGATGTGGAGTCAAGTCATCCATCCATCATTGTTTTGAGTTGTCTGCATAGATCCTTGTCTATCTTCCCTTCTCAATGAGGCTTATATTCTAAGCTAGCCCATTTGCAGTGACATACCCTCGTAAAGTATTGTATATCTATCCAGAAACTATAATGCAATGAAAAACATATCCTAATGCATTTTGGCAATTAATAATAATAATAATAATAATAATAATAATAATAAACTTTATTCTTATATCCCCCCTCATCTCCCTGAAGGGACTCTGGGCAGTTTACATGGGTACCAAGCCCCATATAAACAAAATTAAAAATTGGCACCAAAATACATTGCTTTACAATAAATTAAACACATAAAGAAAAAACATACAAAACATCATAAAAACATAAACTCATCAACAATAATAACCAGTAGTCAAGCACAGTGGGCATGTTCAGAGCTGAAACGCTGGGGCAAGGGCTTGTGCAATATACTACAAGGGTGGGCTGATAATAAAGTGCAAAAGCAGATATTAAGTTAGGGCTAGAAGGGCCAAGTCGATTGTTGAACCAACTAATCAAAGGTACAATGGAACAACCAAGTTTTCAGGTCTTTCCGGAAGGTAGACAGAGTGGGCTCTAATCTCTCTGGGGAGGGAGTTCCTGAGCCTGGGGGCCACCATCAAGAAGGCCCTCTCCTAGTATTTATAACCCTTTTGATTTCTGAGTATACTGTACTTCTGAGTAAACTTCAGATTTCTACTTCGTAACAGAGGGGGAGAGAGTCGTGCTTGCTTGTGAATTATTTCCAGTCAAACACAAACTAAAATATCAGAAAATAATGACAAATTATATTCTTCAATACTTCATAAATCCAGCTTTCTCTCATCTCACTAACTTCTGTGTCCCCACTTTTTCTTCTGGGTTTATATAGGCTCAAACTGCAGTAAGAGCAAAGAGAGGGAAGCATGCTAGAGCCCAAACTTAATCAAAAGAGTAGGCATTGCTCACCAAACTCCCTATTTCCAGTAGAGCACAATTCAAAGTGACGGCTTTAGCCTATAAAGCCCTAAACGGCTCCAGCCCAGCTTACCTGTCTGAACATATCTCTCGCTATGAACCATCTCAGAAGTGATTGTCTGGGGAGGCCCTGCTCTCAATCTCACTCCCCTCGCAAGCGCGACTTATGAGGATGAAAGACAGGACCTTCTTAGTGGTGGCTCCTTGGCTATGGAACTCCGTCCCCAGGAAAATTAGATCAGCTCCCTCCTTCCTGACCTTCAGGAAGAAAGTTAAAACCTAGTTGTGGGACCATTTGCACAATGATTGTATTTTTATATGTATTCTAGGCACTGAATTGTGCCTTTGCTTTGAGCCACCCTGAGTCCTCTTCAGGGTGAGAAGGGCAGGATATAAATGTAGTAAATAAATAAATATTTTATGAAAGGAGGAGAGGAGCAGGTGTAAACAAAAACACAGGAACTATGGTTTATTTAAAATAAAGTGGCAGGGCAGAGTAAATGAAACAGGCCTGACAGATACACTTATTACCTCTCTAAGCAGGGCATCGGAACCAATAATTGAGTGAGACATAGGGGAACATGTAGTTCTCAGGTATTGCATAGAGAAGATAACAGCCCAAATACAGCTATAAGCCTTCAATCTCAGTCACACTTCCTTAGCTGCGGAGATGTTCCTACAAGAAAGCTATGTAGATGTTGCAGTGTGTCAGAGCAGAAAGCTGCCCCTATATTCTCCTGCACTGCAAATGCTGTGTCCAACTAGGCATTTCTGTTAGATATCTGATTGCTTTAGAATGTCATTACAATGGTGTCGCTTTTTTGCACCACTCTATTAGCAAATGATTAGGATAAGCTTCCTATCCCTAATCGAGCTTTTTCTGGTTTGGTTCTCCCCAGTTTTTTCTTTCTGTTATTGTCCTGATGATCAAAAGATTTCTTAAAACTGACTTTCTTACCTCACCACCACACTCAAAGGTTTTGTGTTTCTATTGCTATTTACTATCTATTTCTATTACATACACCTGCTCATTCATGGGCATAAATGTTCTTAACCACATCACTCTACGCAGCTGATGAAAGAAATGTAGTAAACTCAGACTACAAGAGCTTATGCTACACACATCTTTCTCTTGGGGTGCATCTACAGTGTAGAACGAATAAATACCATGGGAGTTGTAGTTTTACAATAGTGGTTCCCAAGCTGTCGTCCCTGGACCACCAGTGGTCTGCAAGAACGAAAACATGGTCTGTGGCCTCACCATTATTACACTGTTGCCTTGAACGACACGGAAGTGAGAGTGACTTGTCTTGTGAAACCCTCTTATACTGCTGAAACAATGGGGATGGCAGGAAGGGAGAGGCTGACTACCCACGAAAGATTACTACTACCACATCAGCTCTAGATTATTAAACATGGTTTTCTGTGGGCAAGCAGATGGCGACTACTGGATGGCATATGTTCCGTATAGGAAATTAGAGCTGATGTGGTCTATCCAATGCAATTTTCTGAATTAGCATCCCAAATAACCAAGCCGACTCTAAAGTTGACCAAAAACTGATTTGTAACCCTAATGGTACTAATGTTGGAGAGTGATCCCTGGTCAAAGTGGTCCCTGGTCCAAAGAAAAAAAGTTGGGAATCACTGTTTTACAAGGTCATTAGCCTTCTCTGTGCAAGACTACTGGTGCCTTACCAAATTACAACTTTCAAAATTTCCTAGCAGTGCACTATGGCAGTTAAAGTGGTGTCAGATTGCATTAATTCTACAATACAGAAGTAGCCTCAGTTGCCAAGTGCATGCTGATCCAGGCTTAACCAGACTAACACTGGTATGTATGAATTCTACTTAAATTCTAAGTGTATTTCTTTTACATTTGGTGCTGTTTGTTGGGGGGTTTTTTCTGGAAAATAAAAAAAAATCCAAAGAGCACAAAGCATATTTGCCCCACATTAGACAATGTTACAGGATAATAAATTGTAAATGATATTGCATTAACGTTAAGATTTTCAAAACAGAAATGTGGAATAATTTAAGTTTAATGGTAGATTTGTCTGTGGTTACCCTGCCATACCATTAATTTTCCCATGTGTTCTTTCTAAAACTTCCTGGCTGTGTCTATTTTTGCAATGATTTTTAAAATTAGCGCATTGGCTTGTTTGGATGTAATAGCCAAATACTAGACCAATTTGTAATTCTACTTTGACAATATAGCACTTGAGAAAACACAAGACCTAAAATATTTCATATACTGCCATTCTGCCAGGAAGCAATTTTAAATTACTACAGCTTGTCCAATTTGAAGGAAGCACTTGAATCTGAAGGTGATAGAGATTGTGTACACCCGTTAAAGTGATTCAAAAACCCAGGGCATTTCACATTTATATATGCTCTTCAGCTTTGAAGATATCAACTCTTCCAAGTCCTCAACACAGTGCAAAGCAATTGTAAAGCACTGAAGTGTTTCTGATTTGAACAGGCTGCCAAATAGAAAAGTTCCAAGGCTTGAAAACCTTTGTTAGTGTCCAGTTCTCTACCAAACTGTAAGTCAGTCTGCTTCACTATTTTCTATTTTATGTTCACCTCGTTGTACATTTGATTAATAATTTGAATCAAAGAGCAGCATGCAATGTTACAAACAAACCTGGATAATGAACAGGTTTGGAAGAACTGCAATTGTATTGCAGACAAGCAGCAAACTGGAAAAATTGCTCAAGGCAATGTATAAAATTGCTTACTATAAATAACACAACCTTCAATATTAAAAACAAGAAATGTAATCTGCATTCCTGTTGGAAAATTTTGGAAGAAAAAATTAAAGAACACTGTTTCAGTGAATCTATTTACTAATAAGAAAACGCTACAATGAAAAAACCCTTTTTTCAATATTGAAGGTGCTTTTAATGTATTTTGGGTGCTGAAAAATGTTATCCTATGAATTTCATAACTAATTGTAATACAAATTTCATTAAGTCACATCTGACAACACAGAAATATTAAAACATATTGTTAAAAAACATGTGATAGAGCAAGTCTGAGGTCATTTCTGAATTTAGGATGCCAGATTCCTATAAAACCAACATACATTTTTCAAAAAAGTTTTTATGACCCTCAGTTCTGCAGGCCAGTGTAAGCATTATGGATGGCTCTTTTCTATGCTGCTTATTTTCTTAGGACTGGGAAGAAACTGCCTATCAAACAAAGAGTGGTTAGTGACATGGGCTCTATGGATTTCTTGGATATCCTAGAATATGTGCCTTGGTGGCCATATTGCAACTATGTGTAATCACATCTCCCTGTTTTATTTTTATGCTTAATTCCTTCATTGTAGGTTTTCTGCTGTTACTAACCATGATGTGTTTGTACCCATTTCAAGGCATTGAATGTTTGCCTTTTTAATGTGTAAACCACCCTGAGTCCCTCTGGGGAGAGAAAGCGGTCTAGAAGAAATAAAGTTTTATTATGATTATCCAAAGTAATCTTTTCTAGAAAAAATAACTGACCAAGCCGGGATTCAAATCACACAGGCTACCTTTGGCATCTTTTCCTTTTTATGATTCCACTGAACATTTCCAGGGCATATTTCAAAGGGTGGTTAGAGGATTCATTGCAGGAGCACCTTCTCTCCCCCCCCCCCCCCATGCTTTCTTTAAATGAAGAACTCAAGAATGTTACAGGTAAAGTTCTCATAAATTCTTAACAAAGAAGCCACTGACATCATTAAGAGATTATTTGATGGAGAAAACACACTTCCCTGAGCATTTCAGGTAAGAAAAAAGATAGCAAAAGCAAAGGAGCAAGGTAATACATGCAGTCCCCAAGTTACAAACAAGATAGGTTCTCTAGGTTTGTTTTTAAGTTGGATTCGTGTGTAAGTCGGAATAGGTACTTTTTAAATGTGTGTGGGAGGGGGGGGGGAGTTTTAGATCCTTCCCATGGGGAAGGGTCAGCTCCCCTGCTTGTTTTGCTGTCTCTTTCCCTTTTCCAGGAGATTTCACGTCACTTTCTGCCTCTGAGATAATGGGATTTTGAAAAAATTGGCTTGTTGAGGAAATAAGGATTGGTGAGAAAGCTTCAGCTGAGCCACAGTTTTCCCATGATAACTCTCCCAGGTGTGAATGAATGTCCCTTCCTAGAGTGGATTTCTCTCACTCCCTGTTGTCTCACCCCTGTTATTAACTATGAGTTGTGTGTTAGTTGGATGTTTGTAACTCGGGAACTGTCCATATAGAGGTAATATTGTCTCTACCCCACGCTTTTTTAAGACTGTATGGATAAGTCCAGGGCAATTGCATAATATTTATAGCTTTGTCCATATCTTGCTACTTTGCATCTGTTACTGAAGGTCAAATATGGATCTGACTGTAAGATACAGTATGTAGTAGCTATTTTTTCTTCCTCAGCTATTAGTAGTTCCTGGCTCTTGGCAAATGGATGTCAGATACATTGCACTAGAAGCTGTCATTTGTGGAAACATATTAAACTAGCACACAATGAGCCTATTAGAGAAAGGAAGCCTGAGAATCCACAATTATAGCTGTCCTGTGAAATCAGTACACACACACACACACACATATCTCATATAGGAAAGCCCTAAAATTTGTTTTCAAATCACTTGCAAGCAACCAAACAGAAACTGTTTTATTCTCATATGCTTCTCACCACAGTATTTTTGGTTGCCATGGTGTGTTTGAAGATAATTCTAAACTCCTGATCTTTTTTACATCTTTGAGTTATTTAAGGCTTGACATGATTTCCATGTCTGCTTTTCTCCACCACTGATTGTGAAAAACATTGCAAACACATACTCTTGCCAGCACAATCACAACCAACATGGGGATAATGAAAAGACAGAATTGCTACTATTTCTCATTCAAGATGGTTGCATGAGGAAATCTTGGCTCCTGGAACGAACTAGAATCAGCTCAAGTCCATAGGAAGTCAGTTACAGCACCTTCCGTGCAATGCAATCAAGATAAATGACACTGCACTCCACACAACTTTTATTAGAATTATAGTCCTTGCCTTGGCTATCTAGGCTGCTTAAACTTATAATCAAAATGATGAGTAGCCTTTTTTGAAGTAGCAGGCCTCTCTCAAATCTCACTATTTAAAAGAGGGAGAATTCAATGGCCTGTAAGGTACTTTTCCCCTTGCCAAACATCCTGTCTAATCAAGACCTGAGGGTGGCCTTGGTCTAACCTGGTTCACAAGGAGGCCACTGCTCTGCTTTTGTCACTTTCTTTCTGTTTGAATAAGGTTGCCACTCTTTTTCCTTCTCCTCTTAGAGATGTGTGTGGGAAGCAGTTTCAGTGCCAGATTTAGCGTATCTTTCAAAAAGCCAAAGACCTTCCAAAAATGCAGGCAACATAACACCAGCCTTTGACATATTTCAGGTCATTACTGTTAAAATTTCTAAGAAGTATGGGCTCGCTGGAAAAAAGAGGGGGATTTGCATAAGGCCCAAATCCTACACTTTACTATCCTTGATATATCCATGGAAGAACTTGGAGATAAATCTGACATGTCTCATAGCTTAATGTCCTTGAATTCTTTCCAATTTTGGCTGAGCTTATCATGTGGAAGGTTTAGCACAGGAACAAGATGCTGTTCCTTGCTTTGAATCATGTAATCAATCAACCAAGAGGGCATAGTTTGAAGGCTGTTCTGTACAGCTTGCCTGTTAGCAGTGCTTTGCAAACCTGATACATTCCAGACACAGAAAAGACTACAGATACACTGTCTCACTTCCAGGAAGAAATGTTTTATACACTGCCCCCCAACACAAACTGCAATCTGAACCTGTTTCCAAAAAAACACTGGACACTTTGGAATATTCTACAATATAGGAAGCATTGAACTCTGTTTCACAATTCACATTTTGTTCCTGTTCATTTGCGATCATTGGGTCTTTCCCCTTTGCAGCACACTATGGGAGGCTGGGCAGATGGGACTGTAGCCTTGAATGAAGCCTCGCGTCCCAAACTATGAGCATCCACTTATCAGCAAGACCCTGGCTTTGCTACCCTTGGGGCTTACTTGATGCTCTGAGGGCTACAGATGTGTGGCAATAGGTCTCTCATCCACAGCTAGATTTGAGAAACCAAATCACATTCTCTGTTTTAGTTAGACTGAGACAACAACTGCCCACAATCAGCTGGTCCCTCCAGATCAACAGAACCAGAGAAAGTGTCTGATACAAAACGTAGGTCTGCGACCCAACACTCTTACTCTTCTTCTCCTATATGATGTTTAACATCTTTGCTTGATTAAAAAAAAAAACAGTGGAAGTTCAAAAGCTGGCATGAAGTGCACAATTTTTTTATTTCGCTGTTTGGTCAACATGGCTATCGCTGAATATATTTGATATAGTAACAAAGGGATCAGATGAGCTCTGCCAGTGGATGTGGATTACACCTGCTGTCCAGAAATTAGTTGCCATCATTGCACCTTATTTATTTATTTAAAACATTTATATTCCGCCCTTCTTACCCCGAAGGAGACTCAGCACAGCATATATATGGCAAACATTCAATGCCAGGACAAGAATTCATATACGCATACATAAACATTAAAAACATTTACCATTATTTTCCGGCCTATAAGACAACTGGGTGTATAAAACAACCCCGAACTTTTCCAGTTAAAATATAGAGTTTGGAATATAAGACCACCCCTCTTCCAACGCACACCGAATAAAAATTTTAAAAGCATCAGATTTGATTTCAATATGGTAATTTTCCTATTACTGTACCTCCTTCTCTGCCTCTCAGATCTCGCACATGCGCACCTGCACCGCTTCACTACAGTCGTCAGGAGCGAGATCTGAGAGGCTGGGAAGGAAGTACAGTAATAGAATACAAGGGCAGCCCAGACAGGTAAAAGAGATGTGTTTTTCTGGGCCCAGAGCCACTCTATCTGCAGCTTGCTCTGCCCTTCACTTACACCTTCCTGGTGAGGCACCCCTTCACCTCCCCATTTGGACCGCATTAGGTCCACGAATCCTGATGAATGGATTTTCTTCTACTGTACTTGTACAGCATCACCCTTAATACTTTCATACAGTCGCTGCATACGGCAGGGACGCGGCCACTACCATTTTTGAGCTCCCCCCCCCCCCTCCACCATATGAGGCAACCACAGATTCTCCAATCCGGATTGGAAGTTTCAGCACCTGCTCTATAAGACGACTACCTGTGTATAAGATGACTCCCGGCGTAAAAGACGACCCCTGACTTTTGAGAAGATTTTCTTGGGTTAAAAAGTAGTCTTATATGCAAGAAAATACGGTTTCTCAATATTAAAATACACCATTTAAAACCGCCCTGGTCATCTGCATCGAACCTAACTGGCCTGGTAACCTTTCCGATTGCTGCTTTACTGCCCTTGAATTCCTAAGAGGTGATTCCCCCCCCCCCCCATGCTTATAAGATTACAATGTATGCAAAGTCTAGGAAATGACCTCATAGTGCTCTGTCTCTCCCTGTTCAGTATTAGGCTTATTGTTTTAGGATTAGTACATTGTCTTGGATGGGGTCTGTTTTCCAAGCTGATGTTCATCCTCATCCAGGTTGAAGATGCTAATCTTCCCTTTAGTTTCAGTTTATAATAATAATAATAATCATCATCATCATCATCATCATCTTTATTTATATTCCATCCTATCTCCCTGAAGGGACTCAGGGCGAATTCCAGACATAAAAGGCAAACATTTAATGATGCCTGAACATAACAACAATACACCCATAATAGCGAAAATTAACAGCCCAACATATAAAAGTAAATTATAACTTAACAACTAGAATTACATAAAAATGCAAACTATTATATCAGATATTAAACAAAACATCAACATCAAACAGAAGCATCAATTTCCCAAAGCAAACAGAGTTCCTTGGGGGAAAATTAGACTGATCATTGCTCAATATATCTATTGAGGTAATGGGGTGAACAGGACACAAAATTTTGAACTCGGAAACATATATCTATCTGTGGCCATATCATTGTCTATTAAGTGAGAACCTGTGCTTCATCAACTGGATGGGGATCATATCTTGATCTCAAGTAATATATTAGTATCAATGTGACTGACTGATGGGTTGTTATGGGGGAAGCTGCATATCATGGCTGTATCATGGCATGGAAAGAATTATTATTTCACTGTGCATACAGTATCTAATGTCACTAATGCTGCCCTGAGTCGCATTCGAGCTGAAAAGGGTGGGATACAAGTGTGATAAATAAATAAATAAATAAACAAACAAACAAACAAACAAATAAATGCTGTTAGGGCTGGTTCAGGCCTTCTGCTTTTTTTTTTGCTGTCCACAATGCAGCTTTTTCTGAGCTTTTGTAGACATTCTTGGCTTGATATTCTCAAGTAGGAAAGTCAATATAGCCAGGAGGGCAGCAGGACAGTAGACATTTTCTTAAAGAAGCTAAAGGTTGTTTGGTGCAGAACTCATTTTCTTCCATCAGCCTGTATTTTTCTACTCTGGCAGAGTTTCTCTTTTAGACCAGGGCTGTGGCATTTGCATGACATGTACTGCAACCCTCCCATTTGGCTGAAGTTTGTGCTATCTACCTCTTGTATCACCTGGGGTACTAAGGCAGATGAGCTGACATTGGAGATGCTACCACAGGCAGAAATGAGGTTGGTGACAGCTGACAATGGGGTGTGTTCAGTAGCAGAACACATTTTAGTATTTTCTCTGGGTCAGAAAAAAACCTTTCTCCAAGGCTTTTAACTGTTTTTTTTTTTTTTTGTTTTCAACTTCTAGCTTTATCATAAAGTTTTACTGCTGATTTTACAACACCTTTTTCTGCTTTTGTTATTTTATTGCTGTTTACTACTTCATTATTAATGTTCTGTTACCTTTTACTGAATTCATTTTGTAATTGTTATATTATTTTCTCCAGGCCAATATGTATGTCTGAAAATCTTTTTAATAAAAACAAATATTTATCTTTATGCAATATTAGATTGTCATTCTTTCCAGACGAGTGGGATGGAAAAATTTCCAGTGGTATATTTTGCCATAGTTTATTTTTCCACATTATAATACACACACTTATGTTTGTGCAAAATTCTCAAGAGTTGTTATAATGCCATCAGTTGTGTTAGATGAGCTCAATTTAAGACAGTTCTAGTTATTCTTCTAAGGACATGGAATATACAATGGGGAACTGAGAAATGAAATATTCTACTGGGTTGTTGTAGGTTTTTTCGGGCTGTATGGCCATGTTCTAGAGGCATTTTCTCCTGACGTTTCGGCTGCATCTATGGCAAGCATCCTCAGAGGTAGTGAGGATGCTTGCCATAGATGCAAGTGAAATGTCAGGAGAGAATGCCTCTAGAACATGGCCATATAGCCCGAAAAAACCTACAACAACCCAGTGATTCTGGCCATGAAAGCCTTTGACAATACATTGAAATATTCTACTACCATAATCTCCACATAACGCTTTTAATGTGTTTGAATGTAAACATTTAAACCACCTGTAGTAAATCAGGTAACATTATTTATAACACTGTAGAATGTTCCTACTTTTTCCAGTTGTATTTTTTTTCTGGAAAACCCATACCACTGGTTCTCTCTCTAGGCTAAGTTACTTTTTTGAACTGCAAAGCCAACAATGCTGGTTGGATACTCTGGGAGTTGTAGAAAGTCCTAGTCTCTGCTTTAATGATTAAATTGCCAATTAAAAACATATTTAAAAATACAAAAATATTACCTTTAGATCACTTCCAGGTAGGGTACCAATCCCATCCTTCCAGTCCATTACACTAAACACGTCAAAATCTTGTCCACTTCCACTTGAAGCTGGTTCAGTCATGGTGATTATACTGTAAAATAAGAAGCATAAGGAAAATGTTTTCACTAATCCAATTGCACATTACGATGCTTCTTCTTCACCACTATACTTTCCATGGTTTTCACAATACTTGCCTGCCCCTCAATAATTATAATGCTTTGTATCATAATCAAGAGTTTGGAGATGCCTTGTTAGAAGAAAATCTCACTGCAATTGAGCTCTCCAGAGCCCATTAGAGTGCATGCTGAGCAGAGTGGCGATTGGGGGTGAAGGGAAGAAATGTGATTTATTGTTGAAACCACAAAGTTTGTCTTGTTACAAGGGTCTCAAGATAGAGCACAGGTGGGGATGTCTCTCTACTAGTATAATCACTTCATACATCATTTTACCACCATATTAATTTGTATGTGTACCAGTGTTTTCCAAACTGGTCATTTTCAGATGTTTTGGGACTAGTCCCAAATAAACTAGATCTACTGAATTTATAGTATTTACCTAAGTCAGCAGGAGATTCAATAGGTAAATCTCCACTGGAACTTGCTGCTGCATTTAAACCTTGGCCTACCAAGTACATCAGTCTTTGTAACAACAACAAAAGGTTTAAAGGCGCTGTTATCACCTCAAGATTAGTGGACAGTTTATAGCACCATTATACAAACAAAACTGCCAGACACTTATTTTTGGAACTGCTTCAGGTGATACACAGCGTTGTTGAGATCCTAGGCATATATAAAATCCAACTATTTCCCAGATCTGTGTCCATCCTTAAATTAAACATAAGGGATTCTTGTAAGTTTGAAACAGAAGTAAAGAACAAAATAGCAGTTACTTATGAACTTTATTTGGGACAAACTAAAACATCTAAAAAACACAATTTTGGGAAAAGCTGGAATACAGGTTTGCAGCAATCTCTGCTATGTGCTGTTCAAGATTTCGATTGCACCAATGAGTGTGAAAGCAAAGAAAATAATCCCTGGTTCACATTTTTTGAAAAATGATGCTAGGCACTACTCAAATCTGTCTTCAAGTGAAGTATATCTGGTACAACATATAAAATTAATTTGCAGCTCAGTTCATACGCAACTGCTATATCGTTCTGTACTCCTGTTTCATACTTAACAAGGATCACTTATGTTTAATTTAAGGATGAAGACAGATCTGGGTAATTGTAGGATTCTATATCTGGCTGGGATTTCAACAACTCAGTGTATTCATCTAAAGCAATTCCACAAATAAGTACCTGGCAATTTTGTTTGTATAATGCTGTTCTGAACTGTCCAATAATTCTCAAGTGATAATGAAGAGCTTAAAAAATATGGTGCTTTCAGAATAATGGCATGTGGCTGGCTACTACATCCGGCCAATTTAATGCTTTTAGGATGCTACTGCTTTTGAATTCGTGAAACAAGTATTAGCAAAACAACAGAACATGTGAAGAATGTTAATATTTCCTGGTGTATATTATGAAACAGTAAACAAATCTCCATCTTATTTTTCTGCATAATCAGCAGGTTATACAATTGCTTTATTTATAGCAAACTAAGATTTGCTGCCTATTTAACACTATTATAAATTATATGTGCTGTAAGCAGAAGCCATTACTATGAACAAGTTTCATCAACCTTTCATTTGGGTGTATTCTGCTGGATTTATTTTAGCTATGAAAACTTTTTTTGGGGGGGGGGGGGAAGAAATATACCTTCACTTGATATTATGACGATAATTTAAAGTGAAAATATTTTTAAATATATATTTTTTCACAAGTCCCCCTGATCAGGACCACAATCTGGCCCCAAGGCAAGTACTGGCTTGAACAAACATAATATGAAAAACCACTGGACTAGAACTTTCCAAACTGTGTCACAACATGCTAGTGTGTCGACTGCAGTGTGTACGTGGGTCACATAAATGTAAAGAGAAACTTCTGAGTTTATGTGAAATAAGCAATAAAACACATATTTTAAAGAATATAAAAAAGGGTTTCATGAGAGCTATTGTGTTCCCATACATTTAATTATTACAATTTATGTACATGTCCATATCTTTTATAAGGGGTTTGAATTCCTGTGTCACAAAATGATGCATGTCTCTGGGGCAGACCAAACATTAAAAAGAGTGAGGTAGTTGCTCTCTCAGTTCACTTTCTAATTAGCTTGGAAAGTTACTTTTTGAAACCATCTGCTATTTATTTATGCATTATTAAGTCTTTTTCCACATATGTTGCAATTGATGTTGTAAAACAATTTAGTTCCTTTACATTGTTTGCTTCTTTTTTAAAAAGAAAAACAAACCTTAAAGTTTGCTAAACAAATGCTTCAGAAATTGGAAACTTTCAGCATAAACAAACCTTCCAACATTTCATAGAACATGTGTGGCTGAGCAGTATCAGTGTGGTATATCTAGCAAAGGGTAAAAAACACACATGCTAGAAGAAGATGCAACAGCTGTCTTTTGCACGGGTCTAGTAGGGGAGGCGGGATCCTACAACATTGATCCCATCAACGTTGCCATATAATGAAGCTTGAACTGTATTATAGGGCTTTAGCACAGCGGGTTAAATCGCCAGCTGCAGAAAATCTTGCCGGTCGAAAGGTTGACATTTCAAGCCTGGTTGGAGTCAGCCCAGCTTCTGCTCATTAGCAGTTCAAAAACAGCAATGTGAGTACATAATTAGGTACCTCTTTGGTGGGGAGGTAATAAAGGCGCTATGCGGACATGCTAGCAATTCAATTGGGAGAGCATCTAAGGACAACAAAGCTCCTTGGCATGGAAGATGAAGCATCAGTACCCCCACCCCCCAATCCGAACCCGATGGCTAGAGTCGAGCACAGCCTCCAGATGTCCAAGATGGAAAAGCTGAGAAGCCTTTACCTCTGTTTATGTACTGCCTGTCTTTGCTAATTGTATGACGGCATTGAATGTTTGCCATATATGTGTACTGTAATTCCCCTCGGGGAGACAGAGCGGAATATAAATAAAGCATATTATTATTATTGTTGTCAGTGTAGACTCATATAATGCAAACTGAACTGCATTGAACTGGATTAGATTTACACTGCCATATAATCCAATTCAATCTGCATTATAATGGCTATGTAGATGGGTCCTAAAACTAATTTAAACTGGATTAAAACCACTTGATTTAAATGGCATTATCATCTACAACAATTTGTTACAGTTTTATATTGTTTTTATATTGCTTTCAATTGTGTTGTTATTTGTTTTATCTGATGTTTTAATTGGTTAAAGTGTTTTATGTGTGTGTTTTAATTATAATCTTGGGCGTGTCCCTTGTAAGCCACCCGAGTCCCCTAGGTATAAAAATAAAGTTGTTGTTATTATTATTATTATTATTATTATTATTATTATTAAACTGTCATGGTTCTATGCTATTAACTTGTGGAATATATAGTTTTGTATGCTCATATTCACAATTTATAACCAGCCTGAAATTTTCATCTAACATATTAGTTATTACCGGGCCCTCTTTTAAGAACAGTTTGTAACACAACCTGACAACATTGGCCCACTAACCAACTAGGCACTACTTTTTAAGTTCCTGTTTCAGTGCTACTGCATTTTCCCAGCATTCAGAAAACAGTATATTATTGCCAGGATAAGTCAATTCTTCGTTCTTACAGAAGGTCCACTGCAATATCAAGTGCTGTAATAGAGCATCTAGTCAGTAGTGTCAATAATACAGCTGAGCAAAATTCCTATTTGGATATACTATTATCATCTTCCCAACAGCATGACTAAACCTGCCAAAAGAAAATGAACTGGCACAGGAATTCAGTAATCTGAAGGTAAAATGGGAAGAAAGCTCTCTCATATATCTTCCCATGGCACACTTTCTTTCTTTCTCTCTCTCTCTCTCACACACATATATATACAAAGAGAATTCATTTTTAGACTCTTCATGGCTAAACTAAAAGGCATCATAAAAGAGGTAGACTATGCTAGGTATTCACCAGCTCAAGGAAGCGAGCACTTATCTAGCTTTTTTTAAAAGATAAGAGATGAAAGAGTAACATAGCTAAACTATGACATCAGAGCTATCACTCCAACCTGTTATTCTTGATTATGACTTGTAGGACTATCCCAAAACGCTAAAATGATATAGGAGAAAACTTGGAACTAAGCATAAGGGTGCTTCCACCTAACCACATAGCCCAGACTGTCAAGGCAGATAATCCACAATATCTGCTTTGAACTGGACTATCTGAGTCCACACTACCATATAATCCAGTTCAATGTGGATTTTATACAGCTGTGTGGAAGAGGCCTAGATCATGAGTGGTCAAACTATGGTTCAAGAACCCGCATGCAGCTCTTTGATATACAATGTGTGGCTCACAGAAACAGGTTGTTGAGCTCCTTCTTGCATTACACGTCCTATAAAAGGTAAATGGAACTAAAAGAAAACCTTTCAAATTTTATAATTGTTTACCAGGTAGAAAGAGAGAGTCACATGGGATAAAATGTATTTTTAATGTTCATGATGTGTACAACTGAGTATGGGATTAAAGAAATTTTGGGATTAGCAACTATTATAGATGAATTGAGCTGCAGAATCAGCAATAATACAAATTGGGACTGGTAATATTAGTTTAGCTTGCATTTACATGATTGTGTGGTTTGTGGCTGGATCTACACTACCATATAATGCAGTTTCAAATAGCAGATTAACTGCATTGAATTGGATTATGACTCCACACTGCCAATTAACCTGTATTTCGAAACTGCACTATATGGCAGGGTAGACTCAGCTTGTATTGCTGGCAGCAAATTTAGGCCCCATATACACTGCTATCTAATGCAATTTCAGAATGGAAATTAACTGCATTGAACTGGATGGCAGTCTAGACTCATATAATCCAGTTCAGTGCAGTTCAATCTGTATTATATTCATCTACACTGACCATATAATGCAGTTCAAACTGCACTATATGGCAGTATAGATGAGGTGTTAGTGGGGATTAGTGGTTTCATTTCTTTAGAAGTGCCTGTATTTTTGTGAGATGGTATCTGATTAAAATATTCCTAATTTCATTAACATTTTTCTCCATATGCCGACCACACATATACTAAGACAAATATCATTTAAACATCTCTGGTTTCATCTATTTTGAAATTTGGCAATCACATTTAATATTAATGAAATGCAAAATGGCATGTTTTTCTTAGGGCCCTTCTACACTGCCATAAAATCCAGATTATCATATCAGATAAACCACATTATCTGCTTTGAACTGGATTATCTAAGTGTACATTGTCATATAATCCAGTTCAAAGTAGATAAGCTGGATTTTATACAGCTGAGTAGAATTGCTCTATAGTAAATATAGTTAAAGCACTAATTAAATAGAATTTTGAAAACAATTCTGTGATTACTGAAAGCAAAACACCCTAGATTGATGTAACAGGTATCTAGCAACTATTTGCCTAGAGCAGAAAGTTGTCTCTATCTTTATTCTTGCCATCTTGCAGTCATGTGAATCCCCAAATTTTGGGTTTCACTTTTTAAGATTAATTCGACCGAAGAATGAAACATCTGCTTTCACAGTGAGCATGCAGTTCTGCAATTGAATGCCCATATCAGATGCAAAGACATGCTTTTTCAGATGTAAATTGTGTCATTACATATTTTTAATTCATATTTATCCACCTATTGGATTTATTGGGTCCTAGAATACAATCTAAACAGGCTTGTTTCCAATATTGTTTCCTATACAGAACAATAGAATGTAGAAATGTACGATATATGTTATAGCCAAACACATGAAAGCTGATATTTCTTTTTTTTAAGTTAACACATTGTCAGAAAAATAATTGCCTTGACTAAACCTTCACATATATCTTCTCTTGGAGCTCACTGTATTTGACAAAGGGGAAAAAACTCTTTTTGTGGGCTTGAATACAGAGAAGATGAAAGAATGTGGAGATTTAGATCTAAGCGCTCCTGTTACACACATAGGAAGAAAAACTAGCTAATGAAAGAAGTGCCTATAAATAGCAAATAACATAAAATATTTTTCAAAGAGTGTAGATACTATTGAGATAAAACCACATACTGCAATCATATACTCAAGATGTGTGTGATGGCACAGTCAATGGAACACGTAAGATTTCAGCCTACACATATTGTATAAAATAATTAAACCATTTTGTTCCTTAAGTACAGTAATGCACAGCTTTCCCAGAAATGTTCTGTGCTGTTATATGAACAGTCATGAAAAAATTATAGGCAATACTGTTAAGCTTCAATGGAAATAGTAAAAGCAGAGTATTTTCAGCTTTGGGAGGATATGGGACTTTAGGACTGTGTTTTACAATATGGTATTAAGAACTGAGAACCTGATTTCACCTTCATTCAAACTGTTAGTAGCTATCAAATAAAAAATAGCAATCACAAATATATGTTCATCAGACAATGTTAGGTAATTACTGGAAAGTGTGAAACAGACATCAAATTTCAAGCCTACAGAGAATTCTTGTATTATTATTATTATTATTATTATTTTGCATCACCTTAAACAATATTTCAATGGATGCAATTTGTGCGTTCAGCTGTGAAAATTCCATTCCTGTATTTTAGACAGAAATCCTGGGTGTTTCTGCAATGATAATCAATAACTAATACAAGCTATTAGCAGGAAAGAGGGTCCATTCTTATTTTGGTCTTCTGCCCAAACCTCACCGACCACAATCAATGTTAAATTAATTTTATGGGAGAAGGGGAGGATACATCCAGAAATTATTTCTAGAAGAGTCCAACTTGGAAAGTATAACAGCCCCAACTGGAAGAATGAGAAGACTCTACTTAGATGGATGAACCAGGATAATCTATTTAGATTAAACTGTAAATCATTCTAATCAGTGCAAGAGCCAGGCAGATAAATAGGTAGTACTGTTGCTATCCACAAAAATAATTGGATCTTTTTACCGTTACAACCACAGGATTCCACTTCATCTGCCTTGCCTGCATCCTATGGAAACCAAAGGCACACTGACACTATCACAAATATAGTTGCCATGGCAATATCCTATGGAATCCTAGGATTTGTATTAAATGAGGTCCTAGAGCTCTATAGCAGGGAATTCTAAACTGCTAATGCCAGAATCCCATGAGATGTTGTCATAGCAGTTAAACAACAACAACAACAACAACAACAACAACTTAATTTTTGTATCCCGTCTCCATCTCCCAGAAGGACAAGCCCAATCAACATAGTTAACATAGGGTTGTTTTAGGTTTTCGGGCCATATAGCCATGTTCTAGAAGCATTCTTTTCTGACATTTCACCTGCATTTATACCAGGCATCCTCAGAGGTTGTGAGGATGCCTGCCATAGATGCAGGTGAAATGTCAGGAGAAAATGCTTCTAGAACATGGCCATACAGCCCGAAAAACCTACAAAAATCCAGTGATTCCAGCCATGAAAGCCTTCGACAATACATAGTTAACATAGTTAATAAAGTTCATAAAACAACATCATAAAATAATATAAAAAGCAACATCATAACAAAGTATAAAGTTGAATAGAATAATAGAGTTGGAAGAGACCACATGGCCCATTAGCCTAACCCCCCGCCATGCAGGAAAACCACAATCAAAACACCCTCGGCAGGTAGTCATCCAGCCTCTGTTTAAAAGCCTCCAAATAAGGAGTCTCCTCCATACTCTGAGGCAGAGAGTTCCACTGCTGAACAGCTCTTACAGTCCAGAAGTTCTTCCTAATGTTTAGGTGGAATCTCCTTTCCTGTAAATTGAACCCATTGCTCTGCATTCTCGTTTCCAGGGCAGCAGAACACAAGCCTGCTCCCTCTTCCTTATGACAGCCTTTCAAATGTTTAAACTTGGCTAATATGTCTCCTCTCAACCTTCTCGTCTGCAGGCTAAACATTACTTTAACAGATTTAGCCCTAGATTTCATGATAGCTAAGATAGTACTATCCAAGAGTGTGTGTTTGGTTCAGAGCATGTTTCCAGCTCCATTTTATCTCTGGGGGAAACCAACATGTCTATTTTTTTGTCACAGTCACATCATCACATGCTTAAATATATCATTATTATCTATACCAGTGGTTACCAACCTTTTTTTGACCAGGGACCACTTTGATCAGGGACCACTCTCCAACATTCGTACCAAAAGGGTTACAAATCGGTTTTTGGTCAATTTTAGATTCGGTTTGGTTAATTGGGCTGCTTATTCAGAAAATTGCATTGGATAGAGCACATCAGCTCTAGTTTCTGATACAAAACATGCCATCCAGTGGTCACAATCTGCTCGCCCACAAAAAAATCATATTTAATAAGCCTCGGGACTATAAGAGGGTTTTACGAGATCAGTCACTCTTGTTGCAATACTGTAGTAACAGTGAGGCTACGGACCATATTTTAGTTCTTACGGACCACGGTCCATGGACCACAGGTTGGGAACCACTGCTCTACACAAATCATAGTTTGGGTTTATGTTGCTACAAGTTCTACAAAAGTAATCTCTTACATTATATCAATGATTTGCAGCTGAGTAGTTTCTAGATAGCTTTGTCAGTTTCTAATGTTGTGTTTGGTCCCATCTACACTGCCATATAATCCAGTTTCATAATGCAATTTAACTGCATTGGACTGCATTATATGAGTCCACACTACCATATAATGCAGTTAAACTGAATTATGAAACTGAATTATGAAACTGTGTAGGGGGGGGGGGGTCTTGGTCAAATATTCCTACCAATGTCTTGGAACACTTATTTAGAGCTTACTTTGCAACTAACACATTATTAATTTGGTACATTTTAATAACTAAGTTTGTAAACATTTGAATAACCTTAATCCTCACTTTATCTCTCTGGTTCTCAACTGCCTAACATTACACATTAAGGACGTAAATAATATTCACAAATTTTCTCATTCTTGACAAGAAGACATGATAACACATCAGGAATCTCACATACTGAATCATTTCTCTCATTTTGAGATTTTCTGTGGAAAATTTGTTTAAACAAATGAAAACATTTTTGCACAAAAACAAGTCTCCCACACAAAAAGTCTTACTGAAAGTCCTGAAACTTGAAAAAAAATATCAAAATGTGCAAAGGCACTCATGATACATGCTGCTATGTGCTATGCATTATATTTTATTAACACACACACAGTCAGACATACTATGATCTTCACAGCTCTTATCTTGTGATTTTAAACATTTACAATCCATCACCAACAAAGGCGAAAGTGTGTTATAACCAATAACACCAGATATAAAAGTCTAGTCACGTCCGACTCTGGGGGGTGGTGCTCATCTCCATTTCTAAACCGAAGAGCAGGCATTGTCCATAGACACCTCCAAGGTCATGTGGCCAGCATGACTGCAAGGAACACCTTTACCTTCCCACCAGAGTGGTACCTATTGATCTACTCACGTTTACATATTTTCGAACTGCTATGTTGACAGAAGCTGGGCCTAACAGCAGGAGCTCACCCTGCCTCCCCCTCCCCCCCCGCCAGATTTGAATCGCTGACCTTTTGGCCAGCAAGTTCAGTAGCTGAGTGATTTAACCTGCTGCACCACTGGGGACTCCTTAACACCAGATATACTGTATACCAAATCCAGATGCCTTCATATGCTGAAATATAACCATATAACACTGCCCACTTAATTTTTTTCAATATTTCATCATATAGCTATATATAGTGTGGGATTAATGGATTCAAAACTTGAATGACATTTTATTTTCTTTATATGCCGCCCTATTATTAACTCTCTAAACCTGACTTTTGTGGTTTTAAATTTTAGAGTATTGATATACTTAAATACTTTTCCATATATGGTGCTCGTACCACTCAAAATACCATAATGTGTCAAGAGTCAAACAACAGCTATAACTGCCCCAACAGTTAAAATTTGATGATGGCTTAAAACTCAAAGGGATACTAAACACAAAACTTGGAATTTAATTTAAAACACAATCTAATATATGTCTATTCGGAGCTAAGTTTTGATGAGTTCTAAGTTGCATGGTATAGATTTGGATCTAAAGACTGCCATTTATTTATAAGCAAGCTCCCCTAAACGCCACAGGCCTACATTTTTGCAAAGAACCACGTTGTACACAGAATCCATTATTGTGGTTGACACAGCCAACAGAGAAGTTATACCTCACAGATGTAAACTATTTTATCTCAGGATATATCAACACTGAAGGTTGCTCCACTTTATTCTGGTACTATTTTGACTCTTTGCTTTACAAACACATTTATCTTTCATATAGTCTCCCTTGCACAAATGCCATTTATTATATATATATATTCACTGCATCCATACGCTATACGTTTTTGTTAGATGAGGAAATTTATTTAGAATTGCTCAGGCTGACATTGATAGTTTTCCTTCTGATTGGCTTGAACCAAATAAATGTTTGACTGGTAGTACTTGCAATTGTTAACATTTTTCATACCAAATTCCATGTATAATGTAACAAAAAGAGCAATTTCCCCAAAACAGAAGATGTTTGCCTATCGATTCTGATACCACATAAGTCTAAACCTAAAGCCTACTTAAGATTAATTCATAAATATGCATTCTGGAGAAAAATATAGTGAAATTCAGTGTCTGTGTGTTCACATGATTGATGGATCAGGCCCAAAACCTTACTACAATCCTTGCTTGTGGCCATTTAGATAACATGATAGGTTTAGTGACAGTTATCAAGCATGCAAATCTGTAGAGGAAGATAGAGAATAAAACTTTAAATTACAGTACAGATATACAGATGTACTCCTTCAGAATACACACAAGGCTGAATTAAGATTTTTAAATTAGGATTACAGGAGGTCCTCGAGTTACAAACATGTGATTTACATATGACTCCTAGTGACAAACAGGAATAAAAACAGCAGAAAGTAAGTGGAAATCTACCCCCCCCCCCCCCGAAGGAAAATTCAATCCTATGAGAGTTGTTCATGGGAAAAAGTGTCTCCATTGAAGCTTTATTGCCAATCCTTGTTTCTATGATAAACCAGTATTTTCAAAATCCAAGTGTCACAGGAACGTGAACAGGGGCACAGACAGCAAAACAAATATTACAGGGTGTTAACACTTCCCTATGCTATGGGCCCCCTTGATAGCACAGTGGGTTAAACCATTGAGCTGCTGAACTTGTTGACCGAATCCGGGGAGCAGAGTGAACTCCCACTGTTAGGCCCAGCTTCTGCCAACCTAGCAGTTCAAAAACATCCAAATGTGAGTAGATCAATATGTACCAATTCTACAGGAAGGGAACGGTGCTCCATGCAGTCATGCCGGCCACACAACCTAGGAGGTGTCTTTGGACAACGCCAACACTTTGACTTAGAAATGGAGATGAGCACCATTCCCCAGAGTTGGGCACAATTAGACTTAATGTCAGGGGAACTCTTTACCTTTATCTATGCTATACAAAACTAAAAAAATGGCTGGAGTTACACTTTAAAAAAACTGAACCTTTTCCATACAAATTCAATTTAAGAAGAAACTTACAGTACCTATCTTGTTCTTAACCTGGAAACTGCCTGTATAATAAAAAATATGACCTACTGCAACTATTGTAGAAAAGGACACATCAGCATACCTGCAAAACTAGGAGTGTGTGGAGAGGGATATCCCCAGAAAGGAACAGCAGCAAGTTCTGAGAGAATGCCAAATCTAGTCCTTTTCCTGTAAACCACAAAGCAACCTCAAATCACTCATTTACATTTCTATTCTAGGTAGAAACACCTCATAGTACAAAAAACATCTCACAGTACAAAAATCCTGCTTATGCCCATTTGGAGAGAGCGTTTCAGGAGAAAGTATGGGCTGCCCGGTAGGGCCACAGAACATACACAATCCCCGTTTACCTGTAATAAAAAGCGCAACATAATAAAGAGTCCATAATAGCACACAAGGCATTCCTTTGAGGACACATTTTTCTGTTCCATCAATATTTTACAGTGCATGATAAAAGACATCAAATTGAGAAATTAAAGTTATGATTGCAAAACAGTTTTGAGAGATCCACTCATTTCAGGCGGAAACCTACCGTATTCAGTTCAATTAATGTATGCAGGCAGAACGCCATTCTCTCCAATAAAGGAATCCATACACCCCATACTCAGACAACTCGGTGCCCTATTCACATGCACGCAAACAAATTAAGTTTCCCTAGACGAGTGGTTCCCAACCTCTGATCTTCCAGGTGTTTTGGACTTCAGCTCCCACAATTCCGAACATCTGGTAAACTGACTGGTATTTCTGTGAGTAGAAATCCAAAACAACTGGAGGACCAAAGGTTGGGTGGGAACCACTGCCCTAGACATATACACTGATCCATAACTTCCCACACATAAACAAACCCTGCCTACTAATTTCAGGTTGTACTGATTTTTCCTGGCTATGGCCCCATCTACACTGACCATATAATGCAGTTTCAAACTCTACTGGGCATGTTCCTTGATGCTTCTCTAGACCAGTGGTTCCGAAACTGTATTCCTAAAATGCCACAGTCATCATAGGGATTCCACGAAAAATCTTTTTTTTTAAAAAAAAGCCCATGCCAGAACATGAAGATTTTATTGAACTTCAATGTACCTTTGCATTCAAAACAAAATTTGAATCTCTTTATTTCCAAACCTACTCCATTATACAAAACACCAAGGAATAGGAGTAGATGAAAGAAGGAAGACCTCTGCGGGTTCACAATGCTGAGGGACAGTTAGGCTTCCACAGGAAAACCAAAAACAGAGGTCCCTTATACACTGCCATATAAAATCCAGATTATCTGCTTTGAACTAGATTATATGGTAGTGTAGACTCATATAATCCAGTTCAAAGCACATAATGTCAATTATCTGATTTGATAATCTGGATTATACAGCTGTGTAGAAGGGCCTAAATTAGGGTTTCATGGGGGGTGAATCTTATCAAAAAAGTTTATGAACCTCAGAGGATGCTTGCCGTAAATGTGGGCGAAACAAGGCAATTAAATGATAATGCTAATCAAGGTAGACAATTTCAACATTTACGCTTGCCTCAAGCAGACAAGAGTTTTTTCTCCCACCCTGGACAGATATATAAACCCCACTTGCATAGTTTCCAGCAGACCTCATAACCTCTGAAAATGCATGCTATAGATGTGGGTGAAACGTCAGGAGGGAATGCTTCTGGAACATGGCCATACAGCCTGGAAAACTCATAGCAACCCAGTTATGAACCATTGCTGTAGATGACGGCTTCTTAAACTTTTCCACTTACGTGAACCCAGGTATATAGACATATAAAAGAGGTATAAAATATAACATTAACTGATAACAAATTAGCAACAGGTTTATTTTCCTTTTTTGAGAAGTGAGATGCCTGGTTCAGTTGCACTGTCTGAATCATTATAATCCAGTCTTGGATGTACAAACACAATTGTTGGCCAATTTTATACAGAATTGCTTTCCTTTGTTTTATTCTTTTGGTAATGATTTCTGGATCAAAGAAGGAAAGTGGAAGAGCAGGATAAATTCAGTCACAGTGCACAAGAGGGCTACAATGGTTGGTTCGTGATTTTTCTCCCCCCCCCCCCCCCCCGCCCAATGTAGCAAATCAATTGCCATAAGAAATTTGCCCCAATCTAAGGAAAGAGCTGAACATAGATTTTGTCTGTAAACATATTGATTTGGTTACAATAAATTTTCAGTGTAGTCCAGCTACCTGGAAATTCAGTGAAACACAGCAAACTACCAGATCCCTCAAGCAATTGGCAGACCCACTCAAGGAGCTTTTCTCAGCAGGTCACTTCTGCGATTGCTATATCATTCAGTTCAAAGTGTGGTGGAGTCTCCTCCTTTGGGGGTTATAAATCAGGGGTTGGATAGTCATCTGTCAGGTGTGCTTTGACTGTGTATTCCTGGATGGTAAGGGATGGCATGGGCGTCTCTACACAGGGCACACGGGCGTGGTCAGAAACATTGTGAAATGCTCCTGTGCATCATGTAAATGCCACCAGAGCAGATTTTCGACCACTTTGGGATATATGGCCCATGTAGATGTGTCCCATGATTCTATGGGTACATCTACAATGTAGAATGACTGCAGTTTGGTACTTTAACTACCATGGGCCAATATTATGGAATCTTGGGAGTTATAGTTTGGTGAAGCGCTGGCACTCTTTAGTCTTCTCTTTTACAGAGAAGACTTAAGTAAAACTACATGTCCAATGATTTCATAGTATTGAACCATGGCAGTTACAGTGGTATCAAACTGAAATTCTACAGTGTAGATGTGCTTCTGTACTATTAGCACTGTGAGCAGTGCAATAAGAGTCTATAAATTAATATGACGACGACTCAGACTGGCCCTGGAATATGATCTGGCTCATGTGATTTTAACTGATGTTTTAATGCTATGTTTTGATTGGTTTGGTTCTAATGCTTTTGTTTATTTACCAATGTATGTGTATATGTGGTATCGAATTGATGCCTTTGTAAGGCCACCCTGAGTTCCCTTCAGGGTTGAGAAAGGTGGGATATAAGTGTGGTAAATAAATAAATAAAATAGTATTGGAATTAACTATTTTAAAAAGGAATTGAGGAAAATTCTCCAACCCAAATTAAGAGTAGCAATCCTTGCCAGATTATAAATTACACTGTCGCATCTCCTCTGGTCATGGGTTACTTTCTGCCATATTGGTTTGACATCCAGTTTAGTCTGATATATCTACATACTTTTCCTATGTACTACTTACTCACAAGTAAATTGCAGGAATAAATTTAAAAGTAATAATTTTAAGATTGACATCATTTCCCGTATTTGAGATTAACATCATTACCTGTATTACTTCAGTGGTCACAGACTTGCTCTTCACAAGTATTAAAATATCCAAAATACACATTTATTAGGACCACCAGCAGGCACAAAAACCATTTTGTTTGCTTTAGAAATACACTGACTTCTTTGTCAAGCAAAGTACCATAGGTCTCTATGCTGTTTGTTTGAGATGTTACAGGGAGGTCTTAATTCAGAAATATTAAATGAGATAGTGTATTGTTTATCCTTTTCCTGACTTCATTTATCACCTGTTTTGATAATTGATGATGATTTAGTGGAAATAAATTCTCACTATCAATCAGAAACCTGTTTTGTCAACATGCACCAGGAGAGGTTGTTCAATTAAGCTGAAGAACAGCTTACGCACCAGACCCTTAGATACAGCACAACAAACACTACAGGACACTCGATTCTTTTTCCTAAAAAAAGATCAAAACTTCAAATGTATAGTTCAGTATCAAAGTGATTAAATGAAGCTGACTTTAAAATGACAACTCTGCTATAAATACCAACTAAATACATCTCCAAACCTCCAAACATATATGTCACAAATAGATGGAAAAGCTTTTTTAATGCTATTTGCTTGATTTATTTAACAGTGTATCATAGAAAGCAACTGATACAGTGCCCATTGAAGACCATCCGTATTCCTAAGTACTGGCAACAACTAAGATGAACAAAGATGTGTCCACTAAAAAACAAAGGGGAAAAAATCGCTTTATTATATATCTTCAGCACTGGGAATTTTTTTTTTCTTACCGGTCTATGAAATACTCTCTCTCTACCAACTGCACAAGAATTTCAAGAAGGCTGATAAATGGAAGAACTAGAACTTTCAAACTGCTAGGCGCATTTACAGAAGCTGTACATGTATTGGTGTGGGTTTTTCCTTTCCCCACACTATCAAGAATGGCAAAACAATCAAAGCAAAACATGTCAAGCATTATTTATTTACAAAATTATTTATGCTTCCCCGTTAGTGTCCTGGAAGCCCCTATAGTTGTTCTCAATCTGTGGGTCCCCCCCCCCCAGGTGTTTTGGTCTACAACTCCCAGAAACCCCAGCCAGTTTACCAGCTGTTCAGATTTCTGGGAGTTGAAGGCCATTACTTCTGGGGACCCACATGTTGAGAACCACCTTTTACCAATAATCTCAGGTTGCGAACCACTGCCCTATAGAAACCAATAATTCATCATTTTAAAATAGGGAGGGTGGGAGGATCACATATCCTTCCAGATGTTCTTGGATTGTGACTCCCTGAATTCTTGACCACTGGCTACTCACTGGATGACTTGCAGTCCCACAATATTTGGTATAGTGCCTGACTCCTGCTCATGCCTTGAAACAATGCTATAAGAAACAAGAACTCAAGGGAAACAGAAAACTATTTTGAAAAAGTATCAGAGTAAAGGAGGGAGAGTTCAAAACTTTATCAAAATAAATAACATTCAAAATAATTCAAATGCTGAGCACAGCAAAATAGTTTTAGCAGCCTGACTGAACTAAAAAATATGGCCAATCACCTCCCTAAGGTAATGGCAGGGAGAAGCAGAAAACAGCTTTAACATCCAGGAAACACAACTGTTCAAAATCTCAATAGACTTCTTGACGCAGCCAAGTCCCATAGTTAGGATGCTGAAACAGAAAAAGCTTTGGCACATGTGACCACTAAACTAGATATTTGGTTGTGGGAAATAAAATAAGCCTCTGAAGCAGAACGTAAACTATAGGCACTTTTGCACAGGATGAATTCCAGGTATCCCAAGTGTGTAGTTTTTCATAGGAAAGAACAGCATCATGGATCAGACTTTGAGAAAAGGCACAGGATTGGTATGATATGGTCAAGAAAGTGCACAACAGAAAGCAATTTGACCACTAAATTTTATTTTATCTGCAGTTTCTAAAGACTCTTCAAGAATTGGTCATAGCAGAAACTAAGGGCCCTTCCAGACAGCCTCATAACAAGGAAGTGCAGCAAAAATCGTGGTACCTAACAGCAAGTCCAAACACAGAGCTTGTCAGTCCTGGTAAACGCTCTCCTGGCATCCTGACACATTAGTTTATAGATTTCAGAAATCTGCAAGATGGATGGGGGACATCTGCTGGAAATTTACTTTTAATTTTTTTAATTGACTCTCTTGAGATCTGCTGGACTGTATAAGCCCTGATGTGGATATCTGAATGTGCACACACAAGCAGATTTCTTGTCATTAGATCTCACCCTCCTGCTACCTTTACCTTTTCCCTTGTGAACCCCGTTTCCCTTTGGGGTCAGTTGCCTGCCATGCTGGTGCCAACTATATAAATTCAAGCTTTTTTCATAAATGTGAGAACAAAGAAATGCTTTCAGAGAGTTCTCATGGGAATTGTTTTCCATTTGTGCTTCCATTTAGCCACCTGTGTGTCCATAGCTCCATTTGTTTACAGCCCTCATCAGCTGTTTTGGGATTTTAAAATGCACACATGCGCTGGAGCAGTCCACACTGGTGTATAGGAACAAAGTCACATCCTTTATTTGAGTGCAGAGATATCTAGTGATGTGAATATGCACATTTTCCAGCCAAAATTTGATTTCAAGCACATCTTTTAACATGTGTTTTTCAGCCGTTAATGCAATCCAGCACACATTTTTGGCAAACATCATTTGACCCCCACCCCCCTTTATCCTGGTTTCTTCCGCATTTTAGGGCCTATGTGGAAGAGCAATTAGTAAGGTGGCTAAGGCAAAAATCACTCTGGACAGATCCACCTTCTGCAGGGGGGTGTATTTGATGCAGTGGCCAAAGCTAGGCAAAGGTTCTTCAGGCAATAGCAGCCCCTTGAGTCACCAGAAGAACTATCAGGGTTGCAGAAAATCTGAACTTTCAATGGAAATGCAACCACATCCAAACAGGCCACACTAACAACCCCAGATTAGTTGTCTATTGGGAAACAGTATTTAAACTGATGCTCAACTTCTCAGCCCGCATCCAGTTAATGAATGTCCACACTAAAATTCAAAGACTTCAACAGATTTCCTTGATATCAACATAAACACAAAAGACAGAACTAGATATATTGTACTAGAGCCCCCGGTGGCGCAGTGTGTTAAAGCACTGAGCTGCTGAGCTTGTTGATCGAAAGGTCGCAGGTTTGATTCCGGGGAGCGGCGTGAGCTTCTGCTATTAGCCCTAGCTTCTGCCAACCTAGGTAAAGGTAAAGGTAAAGGTAGTCCCCTGACATTAAGTCCAGTCATGTCTGACTCTAGCAGTTCGAAAACATGCAAATGTGAGTAGATCAATAGGTACCGCTCCGACGGGAAGGTAACGGTGCTCCATGCAGTCATGCCGGCCACATGACCTTGGAGGTGTCTACGGACAACGCTGGCTCTTCGGCTTAGAAATGGAGATGAGCACCACACCCCAGAGTCAGACATGACTGGACTTAATGTCAGGGGACTACCTTTACCTTTACTACAGAATAGCAATGGCACACAAGCCCCAAACTCCAGCCTTTCTTCATGTAAGTGATTAAAAAGAATAGGAAAAGGAGTCCACAAAATCTGAAGACACCAAATGGCAAAAATGCTAAACCACAGATCCCCAGGCGCAGGTTCCAGGAGAGCTTCATCAGCAAGACTGAGGCCTCATCTAGACAGCCATATAAATCCAGATTATCTGCTTTGAACTGGATTATATGGCAGTGTAGACTAATATAATCTTGTTTAAACCAGATTCTGGTTTTTATCTGGCAGTCTATATAGGGCCTGATGTAACATCATGTGCAACATAAATTACTGAGTATGTTCAAGTGCAATCATGCTCTCATTTCCTTTTCTGCTCACAGTTACCATCTGTTTTCACTATTTTATTCAAAAGATAGAAATAACCAAAATTCTGTAAAAGATAATCATATTCTGTTCAATTTAACACCAAAACAGGTCTGAACTTCAAAGAGAAAAAGACTATGGGCTTTATCACACAAACTGCTAATGTGCAATTACTGGCCAGCAAAGAACTAGGGCTGTCCAAACACGGAAAAAATTGTTTCTAAACTCGATTCGTTTTTAGGGGTTTTTTGCGTTTCATTATTTAAAAGAATTCCGAAACTTTCCTTTAAAAAAGTTCAATATTTACGAAATTTCGGAAATCATAAAACAATTACGAAACAATTACGAATCGATTACGAATCAATTCGTTAATGGCGGCCGCGATCGCGCAATACGCTAAAAAAACTTCTGAAGCTTCCCTCTCCCTCTGTTGTTGACTGTTGGTGTGATAATTATATTTTTTTTCACTGAGAAAACAAACAGCAACCCTAAAACTTGCACCAGACATGCGGAAATAATAACGAAATATTTACGAATCAATAACGAATCAATAACGACTCAATAACGAAACAATTTCGAAACAATTACAAAACGAATTGGAAAAATTTGTTTCGTTTTTTAGTTGCTCCTGAATGGTTCAATATCGCTTCGTTATTTTAAAAAAAACACGAATTTTTAACGAATTACGAAATTACGAAATGAAACCGCCCAGCCCTACAAAGAACATATTCAGTTTTTCCCTAGTAGGCTCTTTGCAGTCAAGATGTTTTGAGAAGACTGGCTTGTAAAGTCACCTCCTGTTACAAGGTTCTGCAACGTCCTTAAAGACACCAAGAACCTTCATTACTATTCTAAAATACAATATCCCCTTACTCACTAAAAGCAAATACACTATGCTTATGTAATAATGGCAGTAAGGAGCAATTTCACTGTCACGCAACAAGCTTCAAAGAGGACTCAATCCCATATGCAAACAGTTTATTGGACTCTCCCTCCATCAATGCCCTAGCTGTCTCCCTCACCACCTCGCTGTCCTAAGAACTTCTGCATTCCAATACAGATATTGATACACTCAGAATACAATCCGAATATGTTCTCTTTCCAAACACAAGTCTTTTTCAAAGTCCTTGCCCAGTTTAAAGGGGAAAGTAGCTGATGAATTCCATGTATCTTACAATTATTTGAGTAAGCACAATCTAGGCTGGGACTACAATGAGAGGTGACATATATATTTGGTGAGTTGGGTAGGGAAAAGGGTATTTTGCCATCTGAGCTCCTTGTAATATCTAGATAAGTATTTATGACATTTCCTCCTCTATCCACCAAGCTAATTGTTACCTGGTTACCTGAATCTTCTCCACACACACCGTATATGCATAAGCCAGGTATTTCAGCCCTTTTTTAAGGCTGAAAAAGCCCCCCTCGGCTTATACTCGAGTCAATGTTATTATCCTGTTATTATTATTACAATTATTATTATTATTATTATTATTATTATTATTATTAGGTTAAGGTAAATGTTTTCCCCTGACATTAAGTCCAGTTGTGTCCGACTCTGGGGGCTGGTGCTCTGCTCATCTCCATTTCTAAGCCAAAGAGCCAGTGTTGTCCATAGACACCTCCAAGGTCATGTGGCCGGCATGACTGCATGGAGCACCATTATTATTATTATTATTACATTTACATTATTTTACTCTATTATTATTAGATTTATTCTTTTACCACTATTATTACATTTATTATTTTATTACTATTATATTTCCATTATTTTAATCTATTATTACTTTTATTACTTTTATTATTTTACTCTATTATTATTGGATGGATACGTAAGCACATTTACATTGAAGGTTAGAATAATGGTTTGATCAGAGTTGGACAGTCTTAGTTTAAATTACAGTTTTATGTAAATATTTAATCTACTGATGCTTCAATTAATGAAATTTAATTGGTATCTATTATTATTTTGAAATTTACCAGTGGTTGCTGCATTTCCCACCCTCAGCTTATACTTGCGTCAATACATTTTCCCAGTTTTTTGTGGCAAAATTAGGTGCCTTGACTTATATTTGGGTCGGCTTATACTCAAATATATACAGTATTTACTCCTAGATTGCAAAACACACACAAACGCAACCTTTTTCAAGTCTGCAAATGTATTCTCATATTATTTCAGGAATCATTCAAAACCTGTGGTTTTTAATCCCACAAATCATGCTGGAGGGCTTTCAAACTTTTGACATCCACAGAGTAAAAAAGGCCAAGCCCAACTGCACACTGTATTATTCAAAATGAACTTTATAGCCTTTAGAATTTAAATGACCCTTCTTCCACTTTATGAATGCCGACCTTGATACAAGCTAGCAAACAATCAATTCCATGTTAGAAGAAGCTTCAGTAAGGCACAACAGGTGCTTGGCCAAATCCTTTAGTTATATCTCTTCAGAGGAACTGCTGTCTATTTAAACACAACCAAATAACACTGCCTTCAAACAAAAGACTAAAAAGAAAAGTGAAACTGACCAATCTAAGGTTAGTGTTGAACTGAAATGGAAACAGAATGAACAAAATCATGCAACATTCATAGCTATCAGATTGTTCAATATGTTGAATACTAACAAGAAAAAGTTGAATCTCTTAATATTCAGTGTATCTCCATTCTTTCCTTTCTGTTTTCACATTTCATATGTATAAGAAAATGATGAGACTAAGGCTGAAGGGGAAACAGAGGCATGTCTTAAAATCACAGCACACATTCAGCATCCCTTCGCCAGAATTCTGAAATTCAAAACCCTCCAAAATCTGAAACCATCCACATATGATTGAGATAATTAAAGTTTTCATTTAAGTTTTCATTGTCGGTTATTTTTGTCTGTTATTAAGTTTATGGAGCCCCTGGTGGCGCAGTGGGTTAACGCGCGGGGCTGCTGAGCTTGTGACTAAAAGGTTGCAGGTTCGAAGCCGGGGAGCAGCATGAGCTTCCACTGTCAGCCCCAGCTTCTGCCAACCTAGCAGTTCGAAAACATGCAAATTTGAGTAGAGCAATAGGTACCGCTCTGGCGGGAAGGTAACGGCGCTCCATGCAGTCATGGCAGCCACATGACCTTGGAGGAGTCTATGGACAATGCCAGCTCTTCAGCTTAGAAATGGAGATGAGCACCACACCCCAGAGTTGGACACGACTGGACTTCATGTCAGGGGAAAACCTTTACCTATTAAGTTTAAAGTTAGGTTGCTTTTATATTGCTTGATGTGCGTGTTTTGGTGTAATTTGTTTGTATGTTTTTCCTTTTTGGCATTGAATGTTTGCCTCCCTCCTCTCCTTCAAAAAGCTTTTAAAAACAAATATATGCAATTTAGTTTATGGAGAGAAGGAGGATCAAGTACATCTATTTGCACCATACCTAGCTGCTAGCATCCACCCAGATAACCTGCTGTTTTCCATCTCTCCAACAATTTTAACCTAATTTTTTGAGATTTTAAATGATATTTTAAGGATTTAATATGTTAGTAATTATGTGGATTACATTATGTTTTATTTCACTTAGGTAAAAGGTAAAGGTTTCCCCTTGACATTAAGTGTAGTCGTGTCCGACTCCGGGGTGGTGGTGCTCATCTCCATTTCTAAGACGAAGAGCTGGTGTTGTCTGTAGACGCCTCCAAAGGTGATGTGGCCGGCATGGCTGCATGGGGTGTCGCTACCTTTCCACCGAAGCGGTACCTAATGATCTACTCACATTTGCATGTTTTTGAACTGCTGGGTTGGCAGAAGCTGGGGCTAACAGTGGGAGCTCACCCCACTCCCTGGATTCGAACCACCGACCTTTCGGCCAGCAAGTTCAGCAGCTCAGTGGTTTAACCTGCTGTGCCACCGGGGGTTCCTTATGTTGGTCCATAATTTACTCAGTTGTTCTTGATTAGTTTATTGATTTGTTTATATATCACTCTCGGTATTGAATGTTTGCCATTGTGTATTTTGTTGTGAGCCACCCTGATTCCCTTCGGGGAGATAGAGTGGGCTTTAAATAAAGTTTTGTTTCATTTCGTATCTGTTGGAAACCGCCCTGAGTCCCTTTGGGGAGATAGGGCAGTCTACAAATAAATTATTATTATTATTATTTATATAGATTGTATTAATTTTAACTCAGCTGATTTTAAGTTTTTTAAGGTCTGAATATGTTGCAAGGCATTGAATACTTGCCATATGTAAGCCCTCTTGAATCCCATTGGTGGGTAGAGAAAGGCGGGGTATAAATAGAGTAAATCAATAGTTCCTGGATGAGGCTGGGGCAAATTTTGGCCCTCCGGGTGTTTTGGACTTCAATACCCACAGTTCTTAATAGCTGGAATTGTGGGAGCTGAAGTCCAAAACACCTGGAGGGAGGGCCTAAGTTTGCCCATGCCTGCTCGACCCTGAAGTCATTGCAAATAGCTGCAAATAAACTTGAAAAGAGGAGGGCGCACGGTGTGAACTTTCCTCCCCAGGGTGGATGCCTCCCTTCCACCAGTAGGGGTCCCTCCTTGGCCAGTTTTGGAGTATTATACACCATGTCGATTGCACTTGAAAGTTTCCTGGAGAAATACTCAATAATATCCTTTGGATATGTTTTTAAAAAAACCCTTGCAATTATTTAAAAAGAAACCAGGAAAAGCGGGGGGGGGGGGGGGTCGGGATTGGAGAAGCGTCGCTGCTCTTTACAGGAAACTTTACAGGAAAGCACCCTGAATGTAAACCGTGCTCTAGGCGTCAGGGACCTCTCCACTTTGCCTTTTTTTTTTGGGGGGGGGGGTGAAATAACCCCTATTCTTTCTGGAGTCTCCCGGAGAGGGCGGGTAGGAGAGAAAGGTGCCTCCTCCTCCTCCTCCTCTGCCTTGCGAGAAAAAGCGAGAAGCCGGCTGTTGGGCGAAAAGGAAGTTGCATAATGAAAGAAAGAGAGAGGAGCCTCTTCTTGTTGTTGTTTATTCGCGGCATCCCGTTTTTTCAGCCCAGGAAGCGAGCTCACAACAAACCCTGACAAACTCCCACTATCACAAGAAGGTGGGTTCCTTTAGGAAGGGGAAACCGTGCTAATGGGCGGCCCCTTGGACGCATTTTAACGCGCCTCTCCAGAATTACACTAGAGAGACAAAGAAGGCGTCTCTCTCTCTCTGTTTTCCAAGCCTGGTGAAAGAATTATAGAATCAGAGTTGGAAGAGACCTCGTGAGCCATCCACTCCAACCCCATCCTGCCAAGAAGCAGGAAAATTGCAATCAAAGCACCCCCGGCAGATGGCCATCCAGCCTCTGTTTAAAAGCTTCCAAAGAAGAAGCCTCCACCGCACTTCTGGGGAAAAGTCCCCTTTGGGAGAGGGCTGTGTTGTCCCAACTTTGTGAAGGGACCCCTTTCCAGCTTCTTCCTTTCTTCCTGGACACATTGACCCTCTCAAAGATATGGATCTGGGGTCTTCCAGAATCCTATTGGGTCGCTTTGGGAAAGGGCTCCCTTTGGAGAGAGTCCTCGCTCTTCCCAAACTTGAGTGAAGGAAACCCTTCGAGAGTCTCTCCCCCCCCCCCCGAACATATTTGAGCCTGTGCCTCTCCAGCCTCCTCTCTAGGGGAGGAAATACAATAAGAAAGGACAGTGGCATCAAACTACAAAGAAAGAGATTCCATCTGAACATGAGAAAGAACTTCCTGACTGTGAAAGCCGTCCAGCAGTGGAACTCTCTGCCCCGGAATGTGGAAGCTTTTAAGCAGAGGCTGGATGGCCATCTGTCGGGTATGCTTTGAATGCTGTTTTCCTGCTTCTTGGCAGCGGGTTGGACTGGATGGCCCATGAGGTTCTCTTCCAACTTTACGATTCTAAGCAGGGAAGCGGAAAGATTCTGGAAGGTGGTCCCCCTTTTTGGAGACGGCTCCCTTTCCCAACTTTTTTCTCCCCCAACTGTCGCGCGTGGCTTTTCCCCGTCCTCCCTCCGCCTGAGTGTGGGGGGGTGGGGAGGCTTGAAGGGCTGCCTTCCACCCAAACCCACGCTCCTGAGATAGAGATACAGATATATGCACGCAGCAGGAAGGCCTGGCTTGGTTTCCAGGCGCGCTCCGTCCGCACCCGCGGCGAGCGCCTTCTTCCCCCCTTCTCCTTCTCCCTCCCCTCCAAAAGGAGAACAAGTGTCGCCCAAAACGCACTGTAAACCATTGTTGGAGTGGCCTGCCTCGTGGGGGAGGGGCACTTCTGTGGGCTTCACACGAGAGAGGGAAAGAGAGGCGGAAAAAGAAGAAAAAGAGAGAGAAAGAAACCCCTTTGCGCGCGCACGCACATCTCCAGGAAAGAAGAGAAAAAGGAAAGGAGGAGGAGGAAGGAGTTGCTGCTGCCAGGCTTTGCAAGCTTTGCGAGCCGCGCTTTCTCCTCCGCTCCGCGCCCACCGAGGGGGTCTGCCTCTACTTTAGAATGGAGAGCCAGAGGGAGCCCAGGGAGGGAATCCATGCCGGGGAATCCGGGGGGAGAGAGAGAGAGAGAGAGTGCCGAGGAGCGCCTCCCGTCTCGGCGCGCGCGCGCTCGCGCGTGTGTGCAAAGTTTGCCCAAAATGGCGGAATTGGGGGGAGCTCCGTATGATCCTGGTGTGTGTGTGTGTGTGCGTGTCCGTATATAATAATAATAAATGGGCAAGGCATTGGAGGGAGGCACACACAAGGCACCGAGGGAGAAAGGCAACGTAGGGAAAAGGAAAGGAAAGAAGGAAAAGAAAGAAAGAAGGCGCTTGTTTGGAAATGCAAGAGAGCAATAATCCCCGGCAAGCGCAGCAGCGGCGGCGGCGGCGCACAGGCCTTTTTTCCCCCTCTTTCTCCTCCTCCTCCTCCTTTCCCAAAACGCAAACGCATGCAACCGGTACAAGGGAAGGGGAGAAAGTCCACCTCCCTTCGGCCTTCCCTTGGCTTCCTTGCCCGCACCCCCCTTTTTCTTCCTTTCCACCCAAACCCAACGCCCCCCAGCCTTGCCTGCCGCAGCAGAGACCCCAAACGACACAAGGCTCTGGCTTAGCTGCGCCTTCCTGTCTCCCCCCTCCCCCCCCCAAAAAACGCCTCCTTAGAAGTGTCAAAGGAAATCAAAGGAAAAGAGGCGTTTTTCTAGTCTTTTCTCCCTCCCCCTCCCCCATTGAGGGGTTTTGGGGGGTCTGGGAAAGGGAAAGAGAAGAGGCTGAGGAATGAATGCGCCCCCCAGCCTTGCCTCCCTCCCCCAGCCCCCCCAAACCCCTCCTTTGGGGGTCTGAGCGCCGCTCAAAGCCCTCTTTTCCGCCTCTCTTTTGTTCCTCCTCTTTTGCCGCTTCCTCCCCCGCCACGACCCACCCGCGGGGCCACTTTCTCCCTCCACTTGGGCAGAGGTTGTGGAGGAATGCAGGCCCCTCTTTCCTCGTCCTTCCCAGCCTCCCTTTCCCCCTCCTTTTCTTCCCACCCAAAGGCGGTGCGCGCTCGCTCGCTCTCCCTTGCTCGCTTTCTCCCTTTCTTTTTCCCCCTCCAACTTTCATCCCTTTCCAACCCACCCTCCCCACCTCCCTCAAAAGGTCGCCCCCCTACCCTTCCCCCAGGCGGTTCCTTACCCACCCCAAAATCTCTCTTTCTCTTTCTTTCTGTCTTTCTCTCCGTCTTTCTTTTTTCCTCTATTTTCCTCCGTCTCTCGAGTAAGTCCTGACAAATATGGTCCAGGGCTGCGGGCGCCACTGAGCATGCGCCCGCGGAGTCAGGGCTGGGAAAAGGGGAAACTGCTGCTTTCTGCTGCTGCTGCTGGAGACGGAGGCTGGGCGCTGCTTGCTTTGGCCTCTCCGCGGCAAGAGGCGCCCAGGGTCTCCCGCCTGCCTTCCTTCCTGCCTGCCTTCCTCTTGCCTTCTTTTCTGTGCCTCGGCCTGGCATCCCAAGCCAGAGCGCCCCTTCTCCCATCTTCAGGGAGCACCTCCGCCAACGCGGAGAGAATAATAAAAGGAGGCAAGGGCCAGGCTTGGGGGTCTCTGATATCCTTAGCGACCCCCTCTTCTCCCTCTTTCTTTCTGCATTCTTGTTATTAGTACTAGTCACTTCCAGGGAATGAAAAGGATGGGCACGTCTACACTCTCCGCTTTGGTCAGTTCTGAACCTGCATAGGTGGAAGTGATTTGGGTGTGAACACCAGCCTTTCTACACTGGCCATTCAAGGCAGTTTCAAACCAGCATTGGAGAAAGTGGTTTTGTTGCAAAGTTGATGATGACATAGGAACCCTGAACGGTTCTGGCCTTGCTTACCTATCTGAAGGTATCACCTGCTATGAACCATCCTGAAGTCTAAGATCGAGGGGAGAGGCCCTGCTCTCAGTTCCACCATCCTCGCAAGCACGAATTGTGGAGACAAGAGACAGGGCTTTCCCAGTGGTGGCCCCTTGCCTGTGGGACTCTCTACCCCAGGGATCCTCAAACTAAGGCCCAAGGGTCGAATATGGCCCTCCAAGGTCCTTTACTCAGCCCTCGCTCAGGGTCAACCTAAGTCTGAAACGACTTGAAAGCATGCAACTGCAACAATCCTATCTCATCAGCCAAAAGCAGGCCCACATTTCCCACTGAAATATATTTGTTAAAATTGTTCTCATTTTATTGTTTTTAAGTGTTTTTTTGCACTACAAATAAGATATGTGTAGTGTGCATAGGCATTCATTCATACTTTTTTCAAATTACAATCCGGCCCTCCAACAGTTTGTGGGACTGTGACCTGGCCCTCTGTTTAAAAAGTTTGAGGACCCCTGCTCTACCAAGTGACATTAGACTGGCCCCCTCCCTCTTGTCCTTTCGAATGGCAAGAGGGAGGGGGCTAATTTCATGTAACACAAGCTTTACTGGATACTGCTCCATTTTGAAATCCACTTTGGTTTAATTTTTAAGCCCATATATCAGGGTGAGGGTAGTGTCGTACTTCTAATGGTGTGGCTGCAGCTCCCACGCATCCTATCTAGCAGATGCAAAGATGAGAGATCATGGGTGTTTCAGTCCACCAGTGTCTGTAGGGCTTCCTGTTCTCCATGCCTACCTTTGAGCCAAAGAACCCTTCCTCTCTCCCATTGTATATTCTGACATCATCTCAGATCTTTCTTACATGCCTGCCTTTGAACACAGTGAGCATACTAGGCCTTTCTTGTTGGTGACACCACACATTTGTCAGCCAGAGTAAATCGGGCCTATCTTTGGAAGAGCCCCTAAATATGCATTTAATTATTATTTATTTATTTATTTATTTATTTTATTTATTTTATTTCAGGCACTTCTACCCTGCCCTTCTCAACTCCCTAGGGGGGGGACTCAGGGCAGCTTACAACCGGCACAATTCGATGCCAACAATTCAACAGATAAAATACATAACAGCAATAACCGCAGTAGTTAAAACATTCAAATTAATGCAATAACAACTAAAAGCCAGTCTAGTGGCCAACGTTCACGGGGTTCTAAAATCCTTAAGTCCATTCAGCATTACCATAGTCCTTTCCAGATTCTGGTCGTCATTACCTTCCACTACCTTTCCACTATCTGCAAAGGTAGTGAACACACAAAAATACTGTGGAACTTTCAAATCCAGACTGACAAAGTTTTGGAACACAATACACCAGACATCACGATTGTGGAAAAGAAAAAAAAGCTTGCATTATTGATGTCTCCATACTGGATGACAGTCGCATTGAGGAAAAACAACAGGAAAAACTCAGCCATTATCAGGACCTCAAACTGCAAAGGCTGTGCCATACACCAGTACAGGCCTTTCCAGTGGTCATCGGCACAATGGGTGCTATGACAAAAGACCTTAGTCGGCATTTGGAAACAATAAACATTGACAAAATCACGATCTGTCAACTGCAAAAGGCCACCTTACTTGGATCTGCGCGCATAAATAAAAAATGTATCACACAGTCCCTGACGCTTGGGAAGTGTTCGACTTGTGATTTTGTGATATGAAATCCAGTATATATATCTTGTTTGCTGTGACATACTGTATTTTTGTGTCAACAAAATAATAATACACTTCATTTATATTCCGGTTTATCTCCCCGACATACAATGCACAGTTAAGGTAAAGGCCTTCCCTTTTTTCCATCTTCAGCGTCTGGAGGCGATGCTCAACTTCTGGCCATGGGGAGGTGCTCTTGTTCCATTTTCGATGCCGAAGGAACCTGCTGTCATGGAAAATGAAAGGACATCTGTGATCATTTGCCGGCATATTTGCATGGGGTGCCCTTTTACCTTCCCGCCGAGGTGATATCTTTTGATGTACTAGCATTTCATGCATTTGAACTGCTAGGTTGGCAGGAGCTAGGACTGACAGTCAGAAGCTCACCCCAACTCTCAGCTCCGAACTGTTGACCTTCTGTTCAGCAGCCTTTTCTGCAGCTAGCGACTTTAACCACTGTGCTACCACGGCCCTTTTTTATTCTCAAGGGCCTGAGCCCATCAATTTTATGAGCCTGTACTGGGGAAAATCATTCTAATGTGTGATTTATGGCACTTTCATGCAGTTTTATGAATGTTGTAAGCCACTTGAGAGGTTATCCCTGTCATTTTTATAACATCTTTATTAAACAACAAAGAAAAATATATAAAATTATATAAAGAAAAATTGCATAAACACAAACTACATTATAAAACGATTGCTATAAAAAATGTCTGCTACAGACAAAAGACAATTACAAAAACTAAACTACACACAAACAACAAAAAGGAGAAAGAAAAAAAAGAACATGTTTACCAGTAACCCGTTGATGGTTATAATTGATTCTTTATTCTATTTTGTTATAACGTAAACATGCTTCTGCTTGTTTATTAATATCTACTATTGTCAAGTGCTAGTACCGATAACCTCCCCCAATAATTTCGCAAAAATATTATTGGTTGTCAATCCTGTTTAAAAATCTTTAATATTTTCTTTAATCAAAGCCATCAATTTGTCAATTTCTTCCAAGTCATAAGATTTCAAAAGCCAGTCTTGTGACAAAATGGTTGTGTATTTCCACATCTGAGCATACAGCAGTCTAACAGGTATAGCCATATATCGAAATATTCTTCCATATCTTTTGTCACATTGATCCTCCTTTAGTCCCTTCCAGCATGAAGAGTTCTGGTTTCAACTGAATTTTAAGTTTCAAAATGTCATTCGTTTGATCCCATACATCAATAAAAATATTTTTGCTTTATCATATATCCACTGCATGGACTATTACCCTCCAAGCAAATGCACATACAGGAAATACTCCCATATAAATAATACATTATAACAAAGAATAACTTAAGTACCCTAAACGCACCAAATTGTAGCTGATCCTGAAAGCTAAGCAGGTCCAGGCATGGTGCATATTTGGATGGGAAACTGCTGATGAATAGCAGGTGCTTATAGCTATATTTCAAACGAAGGACTGGATGGCCCATGAGGTCTCTTCCAACTCTATTTTAAATTGGAGCCCCCAGTGGCGCAAAGGATTAAACCCTTGTGCCGGCAGGACTGGTGACTGAAAGGTCGGTGGTTCGAATTTGGAGAGCGGTTGAGCTTCCATCTGTCAGCTCCAGCTTCTCATGTGGGGACATGAGAAAAGCCTCTCACAGGATGGTAAAACTTTTCATTTATATTTTTAAACTATTAGTTGTAAGATAATAACATACATTTCCAAGATTTTAGTCATTTCTCAGTACATTTGCACAGCAACCTACTTTCTGCAGCCAACACACTAATGTGTCACAACACACCGTTTGGGAAGTTCTGGATTAGATTGGTAACCCTGGCTCCTGCTCCAGGCAAGACTTCCTCTTAAAAAAACTATGAAATTAATGGGGTCACAGATGCACAGGTGTAATAAAAGATAACAAATTAAATGTGTTTAGTTAATGAAGCCATATTAAATCATTTTTTAGCCTTTCCCTTCATTTGTTATGTTAGAATGAAGTTTCTTTGGTTAGACAGTGCATTCATTTCTTCTGCATTTTACCACATGTTAACCAACGTCAGGAATGAACACGTTAAACAGAATTCTCTGCCACTAAACACCCTGCATGTTAGCAGCTTTAAACCCACCTTTTATAGTTTTATCTGCTAAAATCACACTTGCTTTCCAAGGACATATTTTCTGTGTAAGCCCTTAACCACTGCACTCTAACCTTGCAACACTTTTTCACCCAGTACTACAGAGTCCAGTAGCATCTAACTACAGCAGCTTATTTACAGCTAGCATATACACAAGGGAAAAGCGGCATTCCCGAAAAGCAGTAGAAAATGTGCTATCCAATAGCAGTAGTCCATATATACAGAGTTCAATAGTCCATAAAAGCAAGGTACATGGAATCCAGGAAATCAAGATCATAGGCATGAATCCATAAGCATGAAAACAGTAGCTTTTCCAAGGCAAAACTCTTAACAAGATCATAGGCAAACACAGGAGATAAGATTCACAAGCATTAGAGCTGATCCAGGAACTTGCTTCTAGGACAACGTTATCTGCTCTGGAGATTCTAAAAAAACATCACTTAATTTAAGCTCAGGCCCTACCTAGAAGGTCTGAGGTCATCTCTTTTACACCTCAGTTTGGAAGACTTCTCACGGAATTTCATGGACTTCTCAGAGTCTTCTGACCATCTAATTAATCTATCCTTCACTCATTCTGTCTGGAGGCCCAGTCTGATCTCATGGGTAAACTCCTCATCCCTTGAAGGCCAATTCCCATGAGAAAAGGAATCTCATACATTCTCTGTAACTGCCAGCCCTTCTCTCTGATCTAAGGCCTGCACTTCAGCCTGTGTTTCAGCCGGATCACACACAGACTCGGCGAAAAAACCATCATCCCCCCGCCCTCCATCCTCTGAGGATTGCCCAGCATCCTGCTACTATCCTGCTCCAACATTAAAATGCAACTATTTTGTTGCTTTCTTCTCAGTCTGAAGTCACTACAAAATGAACCCCCTTCACAGTTCCAATTTTATATAATGAATGTGTCTTGTGAAATCCCACCAATTCACACCCTAATCATGAAACAAAATACAATATACTGTACTTAAAAAAAAGTTCACCAGACATCGCATATACATGCCGAACACTTTCAATGACAAATTAAAAAAACAAAAATTTACAGAAAATAGTAATATGTATGTTCAGCTCAGAAAAATGATTCTGTAAATTAGTACTCATATTGCAATGGAAATAGCTGGTTTTTACAGGTATAAGTACATATATTCTACACATTATAACTTCTATAAAAGGCTTGAGGAATATTTGACCCTGCATATACTTCAGATGACAACTCCCACATTTCTTATCATTGCCCATATTGGCGGGGGCTTCTGGGAAATGGAGTCTAGAATATCTGACATTCATAAACTCATCCTGGGAACTCTAGGATTGTAGAACCTCTGCTTCAGAAGCTTGGTTTATAGGAGTCTGGAAATGAGTGTGGTATACTCTCACATCAGCGCACATCAATGATGTATGTTCATTGATACTCTACAAATGAAAAACTGGAAATAATGTGTGAGTTCTTCAGTGTTTTATAAAACCAGTCTGGGGCAGAGGTTGGGCTTGATTGAAAAAATGTTCAATTCTAGGCGTCAGATTACATGAATTATTGATTGAGAGAACATATTTTATTTGTGTGTGAATTTCATAGGATTTTCTTAAACAAGAAATATTCCAAGGTTGTTTTGTGAGTTCCTTACTCTAAGATATAGCTCACAGCATTTATTGGTGGTCTCCCACCCAAGTACTAACCAGGGCTGACACTGCGTAACTTCCAAGCTATGATAGGAATTTTTACTTTTTATTTACGCAAGTATTTAGTTTTATTTTTTGCTACAGGAGCTTCTCACTGCTAAAGTAGAAGTTATTGCTATTGTTATTCACTGAGCTGGAGTTAATAGCCATGTAAACACATTTAAAAGGATTTAAATAGTGTTATTATCAACAAAATTACTGGACGGGTGTGTTTATAGGTTGAGTGATTGAAGACACAGATGCAGATGGAATTACACGAGGAATCTGAAAGGGTTAACAGCCTGAACAATTAATCAGGGTTTCAGGTTTCAATTGGTAGTCTTCTATACTTGCTTTAGGCAATTTTCAAAGAGGTAGCATTGAAGATTTTTGCAACATAAAAAGTCAGAAAAGTGGGGGAGGAAACATGGGACAGCACCTTTAAGACATAGAAGATTACTGCACAAGGTTTTAAGAGTTTGTTGTGTTATTGCAAATCCATCTTCACAGAGAGCTGGAACACATCTGGTTAGCCCCTCTTGTAATTGCGTGATCCTGCAGAAAGTAATTTCATTCAGCTGTCAGCTTAATGCACCAGTTCGTAGAAATCTCCTTCCAACCTGTACATTGTCTGTCATTGACCATGCTCCCACTTTCTCCCAGAAGAACTGCGTGATTCCGAGATTTGAGGTTTTCTTTTGAGGGGTCACCATTTTATGGTATTTCAGCTGTGCGGTAATGCCTTTCTTGGTTTTCCAAGGTCCTCTTCAACTGCTTCTGATTTATTACTTCACTGTCAACACTGGAAGAAATTGTTTTCTGCAGGCTATTAATGAGTGATCCCTGTATATAGAAAGGGACAACGATTTGAAAACTGGTTTGAAATGAGATTGAGATGGCATTGTATAAGCAGAAGCATCTCTACTTATGGTTTGGAAGTTGGTAAAATGACCTCAAACCTCATGTAATCATCTCTTAACGGGTTTTTATTTTTTCTTGAGCTTTTTGGATATAAACCTATTTCTTCAGATAGTGAATGCCATCTCATGTCCCCAGATTGCATAAACCTGGGGAGTATGGGCGAACAAATTGAAATTGAATCCAGACAAGACAGAGGTACTCCTGGTCAGTCGCAAGGCCGAACAGGGTATAGGGTTACAGCCTGTGTTGGATGGGGCCGCACTCCCCTTGAAGGCGCAGGTTCGCAGCTTGGGTGTGACCCTGGACTCATCGCTGAGCCTGGAACCCCAGGTTTCGGCGGTGACTAGGGGAGCATTTGCACAGCTAAAGATTGTGCGCCAGCTGCGCCCGTACCTTGGGAAGTCTGACTTGGCCACGGTAGTCCACGCTCTGGTTACATCCCGTTTAGACTACTGCAACGCTCTCTACGTGGGGTTGCCTTTGAAGACAGCTCGGAAGCTCCAACTAGTCCAACATTCAGCAGCCATGATTTTAACAGGAGCGGAGCGCAGGGAGCATACAACCCCCCTGTTGCGCCAACTCCACTGGCTACCGATCTGCTACCGGGCTGAATTCAAAGTGCTGGCGTTGGCCTTTAAAGCCCTAAACGGTTCCGGCCCAAGCTACCTATCCGACCGCATCTCTGCCTATGAACCCATCAGGACTTTGAGATCTTCCGGGGAGACCCTGCTCTCGATCCCGCCTGCTTCTCAAGCTCGGCTGGCGGGGACAAGAGATAGGGCCTTCTTGGTGGTGGCTCCTCAGCTGTGGAACGCCCTTCCTACGGACATTAGACTAGCACCATCTCTAATGGTATTCTGAAAAAAAGTGAAGACCTGGCTGTTTGAGCAGGCATTCCAATAATTAGTGCAATGATTGGTTAATGAACACTGGAATGGAACAATGGATGATGAATCTGGAACATGTTTTTGATGACGAGACGACAGTGAATGGGTATTGTAGTAACTGTTTATTAATTGTGTAATGTGTTAGGTTGTTAACTGTTTCTATACTGTAGCACTGAATTTTTGCTGTTCGTATTTGTTGTGAACCGCTGTGAGTCACCTTTGGGCTGAGAACAGCGGTATATAAGTAAGGTAAATAAATAAAAATAAATAAATATGGGATCACTTTGTAAACAGTTGTGCATTAAGAAATGTCATTAAGAAATGCAATTAAGAAATGCCATTAAGAAATTTTTGCAGGGAAGAGTACAAAGGCCAACCATTCCATCAACCACCTTTGTCCATATTGTTGGCCTCTGTAACCCAGTGTACTGCCTCAGAAAATGTGGGTTTGGAATGGTAGGGGTAGATCTCTAACTTAGCGTTAGGGTACTCAGTCTACTCTTCTCGAGTAAAAGACCATAAGGGCCTTTGCTTATACCTCGACTTATATGAGATCTCTCTCCGTAGAAGGGGCTCTTACTGGGTACGATACCCCGAAATATTCCCTCTGTTGTCCACACAACAAAAAAGAAAGAGAAAAAAAAGGGGGGAGGGGGAGGGGGGGAGCGCACAGAGATTTCCCCTTACAGTATATATTGAGGAGGAGGGGGGGGGATGAATAGGTTTTGTTCGATGAAGAGGGGTGAGGGAAGACTATATATTTTCATCTCTTTCTGTTTTTATTATGACCTTTCCTTCTTTGGATTCTCTTTGTAATTATTCCTGTTTTCGGTTTCCCTCTCTGTGTTGCATTCTCCTCTAAGGTCTCTCTCCTTTATTCTTTGTCGCCTAAAACTCTTCGAGATTTGCTCTGTTAAGGAGTAGACATTCTTTATAAATTATAAATTATATATTATATTATTCATTGTAGATCTTCTTTATCTAGCCTCCCTCTTGCCCATCCCTTTCACCCTGGTTTCCCTCCCCTTCCCTCTTATGTCCCTAAAATTACAAATTTTTCAGTTTGTTATGATATATTATAACTTAACATACAGAGAACTAAACAAAGCATAAAAGTCCTTCAGAAATTTCGTGGTTATACAGTCTGTCAGAGAAACACTGCGACACACATTTTAAGAGACTGCAAAATGTGTCTTACTTTACTTCCTGTTTATTTGTCCTTTCTCTCGTCTCTCTCTTCCTCGTTCCGTCCTCATTCCTTTTCTCCCTCCTCCTTGGATCTTCCTGGGGTGTCTTTCTTTCTCGTTTTTCCCTCCTAAATGTCCGATTAGCTGGTTCTTACTAGTCTTTCCTTCTTCTTCTTTTTCTTGTTTCCTCTTGTTCACTACCCTCCCGCCAGATACCGCGCTCTTCTGCGTGATTTGCGGGCTTGCACGTCCTCTCGCGTCCCTCTCGTGTTCCACCTCGTCTTCTCGCGCGATTTTGTCGTCCCTCACCAACTCTCATGCGCACGTCGGGCCTTAGAGCGTAAAGGACGCGCTGCTCAGCTGCCGGTGCGGTTTGTGTTGATCTCTCCAATTTACTCTGGCTTAATTGGGAGGCTTATTTGCGAAGATTGAGTAGGTAATTTTCTTATTAACTTTCTCATTAAGTCCAATGCTCTCCAGCGGCTTCTTCTGTTATTGCGTTCTCAGCTCCTCGGGGAGGGGGAGGGGGAGGGAGGCTCGAGGCTCGAGGAGTCCAAAGAGTAAAGTAAAGTAAAGTGGAGAAGTACTAAACTCCAAACTGTCGGTCCCGGTCAAGCAGTCTTTCAAAGTCTTCCAAATCTTCCAAGTCTCCCAAATAAACCCAAGTCTGCCCAAGTAATCATCCAGGGATATTCAGAAAATCAAGGGAACCGTCCCAGGTTCGATACTTTAATATCTTGATACCTCGGACCTCGGATCTCGTTGAGTTCTTACTGGTCGATATTCTTTGTTCTTATTCCTCTTTTGTAGATGCTCCCATTGTTCCGTGTCTTGTAGTGCCAGATGTAGAATGGGTAGTTTTGTACTCACAGTACTCCCAGTACTATATAGTTTGTCCCATCAGTGCAAAAATGTGGATGACGCCAAAGTGCCGGAGCCTGCTTATTCAGCGGCCGGCTCGCAATTTCGGCGGCCCGCTACCCTGCGAGGGTCACTGCCGGATCTTACAGCCCCCCACCCTTGAGGGGTGAGAGGGTTTAGACCGTCGGCTGACACCTCTGTGGGTTTGCGCCCTTCCCAGCCTCCATCCACTGGGTAGGGGGGAGCCTATAGCTCACCAGGACCAGCCAGAAAGCTGAGGTTTGAGGAGCTCTCAAAACCTCCGTCTTGCTGCCATGAAACCACACCGGAATTACAGACTCTTCTGACAAGGCAAGAAAACAGACTAGGGACTGCCACCTAAGGAAAATAAAGATGACAACCCCCAGAAATAAGGGAGATAGAGGAGAAAAAGGAGATAAAGACAAAGATAAAGAAGGGGAAAAGAAATTAACACAACAACCTGCAGTCACAAACAAAAACTTCAGTATCAGAAGAATCCATGATGAAAGAAATACTAAAGGGAATTCAAGGAATTTCTGCAAAGCAAGATGCTCACCAAGAGGATTTGAAAAAACTATCTGAGAAACAAGACGCACACCAAGAAGAACTTAAGAAACTGAGAAAGGAGATGACAGAAGAATTAAACACGATGAAAAAAGAAATCCACATGATCCAACAAGAAATGAAAGATCTTAAGAAGGAAAAGCAGGACATGGCTCGTAAACAAGAACAATGTGAAAAAAAATTGGAGGAACTGGCAGGCAAGAGCACATTACTAGAACGGCAGCAGGAGAGATTAGAAGCGAATGAACTTGAATTCCAGCTGAGATATAGAAATATCGTAGAGGAACCGCAAGAAGATATAAGAAAAATTGTGATAGAATTAACAGCGAAATTAATGGAACGCCCAGAGGAGGAGCTGGAAAACCAGATTGACCGAGTACACCGCATCTCCACCAACTACGCAAAGAGGAATAAAGTAGATAGAGATGTCATAGTCCATCTCACGAAGAAAACGACCAGAGATGGTATCCTCAAAAAGAACAATCAGGGCCAAGCTCTATATAAAGGGAAAAGAATAGCCATTTTGAAGGAAGTACCCTCTTCTATCCTCCTAAAGAGAAAGAAATACCTCTTCTTGACGGAGGAATTAAAGAAATTAAACATAAGATTTCGCTGGGAGAGATCAGAAGGGGTAATGGTATCATACGGAGGAGAACGCTTCTGGCTGACATCGGAGGAAAAAGCGCAAGATTTCTACAAGAGATTAAAAAAGGAAACAGAGAACCATTCATTTGAAGACCATAAACAAGGAGTCAAAAGGGCAAGACTATCATCGCCAGGAGGAACATCATACAATAAAGAGCTGAAGGGTTGGGATCCGGATGCAAAAGAAGGGAAGAACATGGAGAAGGACATCGATAGAAATAATGATGGAGTGGAACATTAAATGCTTATCAAATAACATCAATGGTATAAACTCCCCCAATAAGAGAAAGAAGCTATTTAACAACCTAAAGAAAGGAGACTATGATATAATCTCGCTCCAAGAGACTCACATTTCCCAGAAACACATGGCACACCTCACCCAGAAAGGTTTCAAAACATTTGTCTCCTCAGCTCCTGAGAAAAAAAGAGGAGTAGCGACTTATGTGAGAGAATCTATAATAGCTAACCAGGCATTTAAAGATACAGAGGGTAGAATATTAGGGGTCACCGTGGAAAAAGGAGGGATAAATCTACTTATTTGTAATGTGTATGTGCCAAATGAGGCAAAAAGCAAATTTGTAAATAAACTAAAAGGTTTTTTGATGGAACAGGAGTATGATGACCTCATTCTTTTGGGGGATTTCAACGGTGTCCTAGATACGATTCTGGACAAAAGCGCAAGAGATAATAACACGAAGAAAGATAAAGGAGGAAAAATCCCAGCTAGCCTTCTCAAACTGCAAGAGGACCTAGGTCTACAGGACGTATGGAGAACGCACAATAAAGGCGTGAGGGACTATACATACTTCTCGGACAGGCATAAGAGATGGACGAGAATCGATATGGTCTGGGCCACTAAAACACTACTGGGGAGGGTCAGCAAAATTAGAATTCTACCACGTTATCATTCTGACCACTGCCCTATAGAAATGATAATAAACCATAAAAAAGACAGAAAAAGATGGAGGTTAAGTGAACATCTATTGAGATCTGAGGAGGATATCAAGATGAATAAAGACCTACTCGCAGAATTTTTCCGATTAAACGATACGGAGAACATGGCAAAGGATATCATATGGGACACCAGCAAAGCATATATGAGAGGCCTATTCATACAGCAAAATAATAGGAAATACAAACAGAAAAAGCAGAAAGAGAAAGACCTAAATGACAAAATAGAAAACTTAGAGAAAGAGCTTAAAAAACAACCTAGGAAAGAGAAAATCAAACTAGAGCTACAGATGTTGACTAAACAAAAAGAACACCTAGAATTGGAACAAATGGCAAGAAACCTAGCCTTCGTAAAACAAGATCACTTCCAGAACGGGAACAAAGCTGGTAAATGGTTATCGAAGAAAATCAAAAAGAAAAAATGCGAGCAGAACATCACCCAAATTGTAGACGGAGATAAGGTATACACAAAAAATGAAGAGATAATCACTCAGTTCCACAAATTCTATAAGAAACTGTATAGAAAAGAACCGATAAGTAGAGAAAAATTAACGAATATCTGAGTAAACAAAAAATAGCAAGACTGTCGGACCTACAAAGAGAAGCCCTAAATAAAGACATCACGGCTGAGGAGATAGAGCAGGTAATAAAGAAACTTAATCCCAGAAAGGCACCAGGACCGGATGGGTTGACCATGGTTTACTATAAGAAATTAAAAGATATCATAATACCGCAATTGAAAAGTATAATGAATGAAATCCTACAATCTGGAAGAATGCCAAACACTTGGAAGGAGGCCAGCATAGCAATGATCCATAAAGAACACACAGATCCCTTCAATGTTAAGAACTACAGGCCGATTTCGCTGCTAAACAGCGATTACAAAATCTTTACATCAATTTTAGCAGACCGACTAAAAACGCTGTTAACATCATGGATCAAAGAGGAGCAAACGGTAAACGATAAAAACAATAAGGAGAAATTGCAGAACATCTCAGGAATTAAAATAACAGGGGAAACCAAATATCTAGGGACAACAATAGCAACAAACAACGCCCATTTAGTAAAAAACAATTACGAAAAGAAATGGAAAGAAATAAAGAAGAAAATTAACTCCTGGAACTCGTTAAATCTTTCCTTACTAGGCAGGATTGCCACAATAAAAATGAATGTTCTACCAGATGTCTTATTCCTGTTTCAATCATTACCGGTTCTAAAATCAAAAACCCTTCTTAAAAACTGGCAGAAAGAAATCTCCAAATTTATTTGGAAAGGTAAAAAACAACGAATAAACCACAAAAACATGATTGATGACAGGAAAAGGGGGGGCTTGTCTCTCCCCGACTTACAACTCTACTATGAAGCAGCATCACTAAGGTGGATAAAGGATTGGGTGACCCTGAACAAACGCAAAATACTAACCCTGGAGGGTTTTGACTTACACCAAGGCTGGCATGGCTACTTATGGAGAGGCAAAGCAGAAAAGGAGAAGTGTTTCAAAAACCACCCAAGCAGAGCTGCACTTTTAAAAGTCTGGGATAGATACAAAGACAGACTCTATAGCAGAACTCCCCTCTGGTTCTCCCCTAATGAAGCCCAACATCTGAGAGATCTGCCCAGAGAAAAATGGCTTACCTACGCCCAGCTTCTGAAAAAAGATTCTCAAGAAATGAAATTAAAATCCCAGGAAGAACTTAAACAACTTGACAAATCCATCTCCTGGTTTCAATATCAGCAAATAGAGAATTATAGAATTGACGCTAAAAAGGGATTCCAGGCACAAGAAACCTTCTGGGATAAAATAATAAAGCTCGAGACCAAGTTGATTAAAAGAACATATCAACAATTGCTGACTTGGGCAACGGAAACAGAACAAGTCAAACAAAATATGACCCAGTGGTCTAGAGATATAGGTAGACCGATAAATATGTCAGAGTGGGAAGAGGTCTGGCGCCAAAAAATTAAATACACATATTCAACTGAGATGAAAGAAAACTGGTATAAGTCATTTTATAGATGGTACTACACACCCGACAGGATATCTAAGTTTAGCAAAGGGAAGGTCAAAAATACATGTTGGAAATGTGGGAGAAACAAAGGAAGCTACATTCACACATGGTGGAAATGTAGAAAAATAAAAATTTTCTGGCAAGAAGTCAATAAAGCGATACAGGCAATATTAGGGGAAAAAATAAAACTTAAACCAGAAGCGATGTTACTGGGAATCATAGACCCCCTCCAAAATAAGAATTCAGACAAACTGTTCTTCTATTTCACCACCGCGGCCAGAACAGTCCTAGCTAAGGTCTGGAAATCTATAGAAATCCCCACAATAGACCAATGGGTATTAAAAGTATGGGACATAATGAATATGGATATCTTAACCTACAAAATATCTCAGAACATACCTAAACCACCAAAAACTAATTGGAAAAGTTTCATAGACTATATTAAAAGATCTAACAAAGAAGTTAATATCAGTATGGAATAACGAAAAATCTCAAGGGAACGATGTTAACTATCCGACGCATGACAGAATAAAAGACAGGCTATTGCCCACTATGAAGATAACTGTCCAAAGCATCCTGGAAGTACTTTTAATGTCACTAGGGGTATTATAGGGTGGTGGGTGTCGGTGGAATCGGGATTCACAAACTGCCTCCTCCCCCCCGGCAACTCAACCCCAAGATTCAAAACACCACATTGCTTCCACTATCTAGAATCAGCGAGTCCAAACCCTCACCTCCCCGCGCACCCGGTTCCCCTACCCCCTATACCTTACCATTGCCCCCAAAATCGCTGAAGGAGAGGTGAAAGGGGGGAACTGAAAGGGGAAAAGGAAAAAGAAGAGACAAACGAAAACATAAAAAAAAAGAGAGATAAGGATAGAAACAGTACATGATATGTACTAGCAGAAATAAATATCCAACATAAGAAAAGGAAGAAAAGAAGATTAACCCTTCTCGAAAGTGTAAGAAAGTAAAATAGTGGAAAGCTGGATTAATTAAGGGGGGAGAAACAGGGGGGACAACCTAGAATAAGAAAGATATGTATATGCGCTAATTCGATGTCATGCACGAGAACCTTGTTATGTTTAGTGTTACTTTGTTTGTCTTGTCTGTCATTCGCACATGTACCTCGTTAAATGTTTATTATATGTTTATTATCAACACAAAATCAATAAAACAAATTAAAAAAAAAAGAGAGGAGCAAACGGGATTTCTGCCTAATAGGAGAATGAAGGACAACGTCAGGAATATTTTGGACATTATTGAATACCACGAAGCCCACAATCAAAAAGAACTGGCTATCCTATCGGTCGACGCCGAAAAGGCGTTCGACAATCTTAACTGGAACTTTTTCAAATCAATTCTTAAAGAAATGGACGCTGGATTCAAATTTTTAAATGCAGTAAACGCCATTTACGAAGAACAAACGGCTATTATAAAGATCAATGGACAGGAATCAGAGAGTCTCAAAATAGAAAAAGGCACGAGACAGGGCTGTCCTCTATCGCCTCTCTTCTTCATTCTGGCTCTAGAAATACTGCTAAATGAGATCAGAGAGGATACCAGATTGAAAGGAATAAACATTCAGAAGGAAACTTACAAACTCAGGGCGTTCGCTGACGACCTGATTTGCACCATACAAGATCCCCTAGAAAACATCAACCTCTGGATCGAGAAGATAGAGGAATATGGTAAGGTCTCCGGTCTTAAAATCAACAAATCGAAATCCATGATTCTAACAAAAAACATATCAAAGGAAAGGAAGGAGAAGCTGATAAAAATTACGGGATTGCAGATAACATCAAAATTAAAATACCTTGGGATTTGCATAACAGCAAAAAACTCGCAGTTACTTAAAAATAACTACGAGGTGAAGTGGAAAGAAATAAAGGAAAATCTGAAGAACTGGCAGCATATGAAGCTTTCCTTGCTGGGCAGAATTTCGGTTATCAAGTCAAATGTACTTCCGAAACTGTTACACCTTTTTCAAAACCTTCCAATAATCAGAAAAAAGCAGATATTCACAGATTGGAATAAGGACATCTCAAAATTTATTTGGAACAACAAAAAACCCAGAATCAACTTTACAAATATGACTGACGAAAGGAAGCGTGGAGGCCTGGGCTTGCCAAACTTTAAGATATATTTTGAGGCATGTTGCATGGAGTGGATCACAGATTGGATCCTATTAAAAAACAAAAAACTCCTAGTATTAGAAGGCCACGATCTTAGAACTGGGTGGCACGCCTACCTGTGGAATAACAAGGCAAAGGTGGAAAAAAATTTCCGAAACCACTTAATTCGGGCGGCCCTATTGAAAGTATGGGACCAATATAAAGGTAGGATGTACCCCAAGACACCCCTATGGTTGTCTTCCCTGGAAGCTCATCAGAGGAAGGAATTGGGCTGGAGAACATGGCCAACGTACAAAGACATAACAACAAGAGAGAAAAAGGAAATTAAAATCAAATCACAGGAAGCACTGAAAGAACAACTTGGGGATATTACATGGCTCCAATACTGGCAATTAAAAGAATATTTCAAGATAGACAACCAGATGGGCTTCATGGAAAATCAAACGGCCTGGGACAGACTTCTAGAAAACCCCAAAAAACTCATAACAAAAGCGTACAAACTATTACTCGACTGGGAAACGGAGGAAGAGCGAGTCAAAGAATACATGATTAAATGGGCTAGATCAATTGGGAGATCAATATCGCTAGAAGAATGGAGCTCAATCTGGAATAGAAAAATGAAACTCACATACTCTTACGACTTCAGAGAACATTGGTTTAAAATGATATACCGTTGGTATTTAACACCGGTCAAACTAGCAAAATTTTCCAAAAACATGTGCGATAAATGTTGGAAATGCGGAGTAGAGGAAGGGACCTTCCACCATATGTGGTGGTCCTGCAAAAAGATAAAAGTATACTGGAAAACAATCCAAGAAAACTGCCAAAAAATCTTTAAAAAGAACATCCCCCTGAAGCCAGAATACTTTTTATTAGGATTAACTGAGGAGAGGTGGGACAAAGATACGGAGAAAATGTTTGTATATCTGATAACAGCAGCCCGCATACTCCTAGCTAAAGTCTGGAGACTAGGAGAAATTCCGTCAGAGGGAGAATGGATAGAGAGGATAATAGACATAATGAACATGGACCATCTGACGTATATCCTCGCGGCCTCACGTAACGCACCCAAAACAACAACAGACTGGACCCCAGTCAAGGAGTGGCTTAGGGTAAGGAAGATAAAACTATCAGTCTACTAATTCCCTATAACATAGAAACCAGGTCTACTAATCATCATTACAAAACGGGTACACCAACCAGAAAATTAGATATGTGAAAAGTTACCCTGTAAGAGAAACCTCAATGAAAAATTAAGGAACATAATAGGGAAAAAGATAAGCAGGATAAGACGTAATATAGACACATGATACATGACAGAATAATCACGCAATAGCTACACTAACATTCAAAGAACATTTAAATAGGAATTTGTAGATGCGTTGGATACAGTGGATGTGGAAAGAAAATAAAATAAAGAATGACAAATAAGCAGGAAAAGGGGGAGGTCACCCCCCTCAAAAATTGCCAGAATAGAAGGGAAAGGAAGTCAGATGTTGAGGCTACTAGCCTCTCTTTGTCTTTTTAAAATGTCCTTAGATAGGTAATTTATATGTGTATATGTGTTACCAGTCTACTATTATACCATGAGATTTAGAACTTAGTACCAATGTACGTTATATTTGTCTATTAGTCTTTGTGTTGTCTTGTCCGTCTCGTAGTACATGTCTCTTGTAACTTTTGTCACTTTTTCTATCTTTTATATTGTAATAAAAAATTTAATTAAAAAAAAAAGAAAATGTGGGTTTGGGAAAAGTTAATTTGCCAGTCTACCTGTTTTGTCTCAGAACCGGCACAACTGTTTACATGGGCCGAAAGAAGAGAGAATTCGGAGAGAATTCAGAGCAGCCTGTGATTTTGGTTAACGTGGTTCTAGGCTGCATTAATGTGGCCTTGGCCTGCATTAACCTGAATCAGCTCTGTGGTTTAGACACCACAGAGCAGATTCATCTACCTTTCATGATAACTGATCAGTATAGATATGCCTATGGTAGTTAAAGTGGGGTTGTTATATTTCATATCCTCAAAAAGGGGGAACTTAATATGCATGTTATGCACATTAAACAAATTATGTATTTTATTAACCTGCATTTTCCTATGCAGATTATGTAAGTTCCACACATCAATAGTTGCATTTTTATAGGACTATTTTTAGTTCAATCTTTTTATAGTACACGCTATTCTGAAAAAGGTAATAGAGTAATGTATACTGTGCTGGAATTGGAATAGAGAGACCCAGGTTCAAATCCTTCGTTGGTCATGGAATTTACTTTTGATCTTGGCCAATCACTACTTCACAGCAAATCGCATTTACAGTGATATGGGGATTAATAGCGGAATAGGAACTATGTAAAGTGGTCATGGAATTTCCTGATGGCATAAACAGCAACAACCTTATGTCACATTCCGGCACAGTTAATGCTATTGCATTCCCATCAAATTGTTGTTTTGACATCAGTAAAAGGTATCTATGTAAATACTACAGGTAGCCTTTGAAAGTCCTTAGATTTCCTCTATCTGATTCAGAGGGAAATCTAAGGACAAACTATACCTCCTCCTCTTGCACTTTCCCTCGCCTTTTACCTACTTCTCTTGCTCTTTGCACCCTTCCACCCTATCATCCTCTCTTTCCATCTTCTCTCTGTTGATTCATCTCATGCCTTCACAATGCTTCCCACCTGTGCGTTCCCCTCTCTTTTCCCCTCACACCTTTGCAATGTCTTCACCTCTGGAAAGATGGAGGTGTGGTAGAAAGAACAGACCCGATAATGGAGCAGGTGAGAGGCTGAACAGCACAGGCTGAAATTAACTATTTTTGAGAGAGAGTGATGCTAGTAACATTGGGCTGTGTTGGTGATGCTTATGGAGTACAGGATATGTGGAAGAATATCTGCCTAGAAGGTTAGGCAAACTACTCTCAGACTTGGCTTCCCAGCTGCAAAATGGAACAGGGCAGTTAAGTATTTTGCTTATCAAAAGAGATATTGCTCTAGATGTCTAATGAAAAATGTAACATTTCTAACTGCAGTAGTTGGTGCTTTGTCAATGCCAAGTTGGGGGGGGGGGGGCTTTACAACTTGCCTTGTGCACCTGTGTCTATGTGAATCAAAAACTGGAGCTGCTGTCAGCGTTGTAACTCGCTGAATGCTTTCTGCCATTTCAAAAAACATATTCTAAACTGACATAATGGTGGCATATGTGTATTTTAAAGAGTATATATATTCATGATTTGCTTTACAAATAAATTTCCACAGACACTTTAAAAACATTTGCAATCTGTTCTGGAAACTGGAAGAAAAGGAGGAGGAAGAAAGCTGGCAATGACACTGCAACATCCAATCAGCACTCTATCCTTTCCCCCCTCCAACATGCTAGAAGTTGCAGAACATAGTGACTGAGAGTCATTATAATAGGCTTTCTAGGAGGTGAAGATCTTTTGTAGTCATGGGTGACACATTTACAATTTTACAAGTAAGAAAAGCCAAGTCCTTTCCTTATACCAATTCTCACTTCTAAATGTCCTCACAGAGACATTGTTTCTTCCACCAAAAGCTCCAAATCCAAACTTAAGCTAAGCTGATGTTGGTGCCATTAAGAAATATTTGCAGGGAAGACTACAAAGGCCAACCATTCCATCAGCCACCTTTGTCCGTTTTATTGGCCTCTATAACTGAGTGTACTGCCTCAGAAAATGTGGGTTTGGGGAAAGTTAATTTGCCAGTCCACCTTCATAGTGAGAACTGACGTTATAGGTGTGGTGAGAAGATCAGGGGGATTAAAAGAACTGTAGTGGAAAATATCAGTAGAGGTGGGCAAGTTACCTTTCAGAGAAGCAAAGCTTAGAAAAAATACTTTTGGAGATTAGAGCTCCCATAGCTAATAATTATTTTTAAATCTCTTGTCCGAAAAACAAAAATCTTTTGTGGACAAATATGCTTTGTCTCATCCACAAATTCTTAATCTGTTTTTGAATTTTAACTTTCTGAGGTACAAAATCTGAGAGCTAAGGTACAGGGTTTTTTTTTCATGTTAGGAGAGACTTGAGAAACTGCAAGTCGCTTCTGATGCAAAAGAATTGACCATCTGCAAGAACCTTGCCCAGGTGACACCTGGATGTTTTACCATCCTGTGAGAGGCTTCTCTTATGTCTCTGCATAAGAAGCTGGAGCTGACAGATGGGAGCTCACCCCACTCCCCGGATTCCAACCACCAACCTTTTGGTCAGTAGTCCTGCCAGCACAAAGGTTTAACCCATTGCTCCACCAGGAGCTCCAAGATACAGGTTAAGCATCCCTTATGCAGAATTATAAAATACTCCAAAATCCAAAATTGTCCACATGGGTACTTGTGGTAGTGTTTTCTGATGTTTCAATGTACAATTTGTTAAAATATTGTGCGTAACATTATTTCCAGGCTATGAGTATAAAGTGTATATGAATCATGAATGAATTTTGTGCTTACAGTTGGATTCCATCTCCAAGGTACCTTTTGATGTGTATATATGGAGGTACAGGTATTCCAAAATCTGAAATCTAAAACACTTTTTGTCTGTACTTCCTTGCCTTCCACTAGCTTCGGTCCTTAGCAGCTTCTGTTTGTAACTAGCAAGCTGAAAATAGGCAGAGTCTTCTCTCCCACCTGCTAAGTATTCATGGTTAGGCTAGTAATGTTAAAACAGCGAGAGGGCTGAGTTCACATTAACACCTCCTTTACTTAGTGATCTTCATTGTGACTAAGTTTTAGAGTCCTTCCTCTAATCAAAACAACCCATAGACATTCTTGAAACACAGATTATGTTTCATTTGAAGAGTTTTAAAATATAATTTTGATAAGTGTTTTTTTTTTCTTAAAGTGTGGTTACATCAATGAGATGTATTCTGCTTTCAGTGTAACGAATGACTAATATTTGATAGAGTGGGAGTCAGGAATAGTGACAAAATGAAAGTTGAAACAGAACCAAAAAAGGATGGAAACTGGTAATTAGTTGACTGTCGTGATATCAGAAATAAACGCCTCCTATCACAAATTCTTCATGAAGAGATATTTCAGAGGGAAATTGCATCATGATTATTACAATGTGGGGAAGGAGACTCGTGGGTCACCATTATCCCAGGGAGAAGCGCAACAGAGTTCTTGCGACCTTGGAGAAGGTAGGAAGTGGTAGGCGCCATGGCAGTCCCCTCGGTCTTAAGGTCCTGCTGATCAATGCCAGATCCATTAATGGTAAGACCTCTGCCATCCAGGACCTGATTCTGGATGAGAGAGCGGATCTGGCATGCATCACGGAAACCTGGCTGGATGAGCTGGGGGGAGTAAATCTCACCCAGCTGTGCCCACCGGGTTTTGGGGTGCATCAGCAGGCCAGACAAGGGGGGCGGGGAGGAGGGGTCGCAGTGGTTTTTTGGCAATCCATCGCCGTGACCAGATGCGCTGTACCGCAAGCTCCTGGGTTTGAGTGTGTCCACCTGAGGGTGGGGAACTGTGACAGTGTGGGGTTTCTGCTGGTGTACCGTCCACCCCGCGACCCAGTAGTTTCCCTGTCTGAGCTAGCAGAGGTGGTCTCTAATTCGGCCCTGGTCTCCCAGCGCTTGGTGGTGTTGGGAGATTTTAACATTCATGCTGAGACCTCTTTGTCTGGCGCAGCTCAGGATTTTATGGCCGCTATGACGACCATAGGACTGTCACAAATTATATCAGGACCCACCCATCAGGCTGGACATACTCTTGACCTAGTTTTTGTGGCGGACAGTGGAATGATCAGAGTGGAAGAACAAAACATCCTCCCAGTGTCATGGTCTGATCACTATCTGGTCAGCTTTAGGCTTGCTGCGACCACCAACCTTCGCAGGGGTGGAGGACAAATTAAGATGGTCCGCCCCAGGAGACTGATGGATCTGGATGGATTCCTGAGGAATCTTGGGGTTCTTCCTGCCATGGAACCTGGCGATCCTGTTGACGCCTTGGTCGATCTTTACAATAGGGAGATGTCCAGGGTGATAGACACGATCACTCCTGAACGCCCCGTCTCGTTGCGTCATGATAGGCCGTCTCCTGGTTTACCGAGGAGTTAGCTGCGATGAAGCACACGAGAAGGGGGCTAGAGCGCAAGTGGAGGAAATCTCGGGACGTGTCTGATCAAGCACGGGCTAAGGTCTCTCTTAAGGCATACTCTGTGGCTATACGGGCGGCCAGGGAATCTTTCATGACCGCCCGGATAGCGTCTGCAGCAAATAGGTCATCAGAGCTGTTTCGGGTTGTCGGGGAGCTCCTTCACCCACCTGTGGTGGACGAGATCTCTGACGACCCAGCAGCTCGGTGTTGCGATTTCGCACACCATTTTGCAGGCAAGGTTGCCCAGATACGTCTTGAGCTCGACTCTAATTTCATCGCAGGGCCAGAGGAGGTGACTGAGGCATCTGCTTGTCCAATTTTGTGGGATTCTTTTCGGCTTGTTCTTCCTGAGACCATGGAGGAGGTTCTTGGGGCTGTGAGGGCGACCACTTTGGCTCTAGACCCTTGCCCATCCTGGCTCATTAAATCTGCCAAGGAGGGGCTGGTTGATTGGTTTGTGTTGATCATTAATGCATCGTTGGAGCAAGGGATTTTTCCATCTAACTTGAAACAGGCTGTGGTTCGTCTACTCCTAAAAAAGTCGTCCCTTGACTCTACGGTGCTGAACAATTACAGACCGATCTCCAACCTTCCTTTTTTGGGTAAGGTGCTGGAGCGGGTGGTCGCCCTCCAGCTCCAGGGCTTCCTGGATGACATCAATTACCTGGATCGGGCACAGTCTGGTTTCAGGCCAGGTCATGGCACCGAGACAGCCTTGGTCGCCTTGGTGGATGACCTCCGTAGAGGACTGGACAGGGGGAGTGTAACCCTGCTGGTCCTCTTGGACATCTCAGCGGCTTTCGATACCATCGATCATGGTATCCTTCTGGGTCGGCTCTCTGGGATGGGTCTTGGGGGCACCGTCCTGTTGTGGCTCCGGTCCTTCCTGGAGGGACGAACCCAGATGGTGAAGCTGGGAGATGCCTGCTCGGACCCCTGGCCTTTGACCTGTGGGGTCCCGCAAGGCTCTATTTTATCTCCCATGCTTTTTAACATCTACATGAAACCGCTGGGAGAGGTCATCCGGAGTTTTGGAGTTGGGTGCCATATCTACGCAGATGACACACAACTCTACTACTCTTTTCCACCTAATTCCAAGGAGGCCTCTCGGGTGCTAGACGAGTGCCTGGCCGCTGTGTCCATCTGGATGAGGACGAACAAGCTGAAGATCAATCCCGACAAGACAGAGGTCCTCCTGGTCGATCGCAAACCAGACCGGGGTATAGGGTGGCAACCTGTGTTGGACGGGGTTACACTCCCCCTGAAGCCACAGTCCGCAGCTTGGGAGTCCTCCTGGACTCATCACTCACGCTTGAGGCTCAGGTGTCAGCGGTGGCCGGGAGGGCTTTTGCACAACTAAGACTTGTGCGCCAGCTGCGCCCGTACCTCGCTAAAGCTGATCTGACTGGGGTGGTCCATGCCTTAGTCACCTCCAGACTGGATTACTGCAATGCGCTCTACGTGGGGCTGCCCTTGAAAACGGCTCGGAAATTCCAATTGGTCCAACGGGCAGCAGCCAGGATGTTAACGGGGGCCCATTACAGAGAGAGGTCAACCCTCCTGTTTAAGGAGCTCCATTGGCTGCCGTTTATTTTCCGAGCAGGTGCTTACCTACAAAGCCCTGAACGGTTTGGGACCACCCTACCTGCGTGACCGCATCACAGTCTACGAACCCACACGTTCACTCCGGTCATCAGGAGAGGCCCTGCTCATGATCCCACCCGCGTCGCAGGCGCGTTTGGTGGGGACGCGGGACAGGGCCTTCTCTGTGGTGGCTCCCCGCCTCTGGAATGCCCTCCCAAAAGATCTCAGACAGGCCCCTACTTTGGCGGTTTTCAGAAAGAACCTGAAAACTTGGCTGTTCCAATGTGCCTTCTCAGATTAGGAACCCCACTAACAAAGCCCAGAAGCACTTTAGTAGAGTCAAGATAACCTTCACCGCACACTGCACTTATATTTTAATCCCATATCCCTCCGACACTTCAGCACTTTTAACCCTGTACTCCACTCCGGCAGGCTCAGTTTTTAATAATGTCCTGTTGTATTGCTATTGTTATTGTTTTCTGCTTTAACTGTTTTATTTGCTATGTATTGTATTGTTGTATTGTGTTGGGCTCCGGCCTGTTGTAAGCCGCATCGAATCCCTTGGGAGATGCTAGCGGGGTACAAATAAAGTAATAATAATAATAATAATAATAATAATAATAATATTTCGATGGTGATCACACTGGCCAATTGCAACATTCACACTTGCCTCAAACAGACAAGAGTTCTTTCTCCCACCCTGGACATTCCACAGATATATAAACCCCACTCGCCTAGTTTACAACAGGCCTCACAACCTCTGAGGATGCCAGCCATAGATGTGGGTGAAACTTCAGGAAATAATGCTTCTGGAACATGGCCATACAGCAACCCACTGTTCTTATTTTTGTTTTTCCCCAACAAGTAATCCACCAACTCTACTAAAATTCCAGGAAAATATGAGTAAATAGGTAAGTCACAGAGAAATGCTAACAGGCATTTTAAAAAGAATTTACTGTGTTCTTTACATCCTTTGAATACTCCATGTAAAAACACACTGTCATGAATATTGCTGATTTCTGATATGTACTTATTTTGATTTTATTTCATTTTATGCTATTAATAGGCCAGTAAAAGCAAAGTATTACGTGCACTCCGTCTCCTGTTATTGCAGCACTATAAAGGGGGATTTCTGTTTCAGCTATATCTGCAAAGCATCTCTTTAGAATTATGAAAGAAGCCCTAGATGTGCAAACTCTAAAAATGTGAAGGTATATCTTATATGACAGATGGAGATATTACTGCATAGCAGGAGGTGGGTGTCAGAACTGTGCACCACTGCAGTTTCAACAAGTGTCTAGCTTTTTGTTTTTTAAAAATAACCATCCAAAGGTATTAGACTATCTATGATAAACTTATGGGCTAGGTATAAGTCTGATTCTGGGAAGGAAAGGCAGCTGTTGGAAAGCAGAACGGCATATGCTGGTTTCTCCAATAGCTTTTGTTGCTTCGAGAATTAAACTCTCACCTTGTATTTCCTCTCCAGGTCTAAAAAATCTCACAACTGCTGTGCATTAAGAATCAATCCTATTGTCTGCAATACCAGAAAATAAGGGTTTAGGCTATGGGTATTAACAACAGTTCAGCAGCATAACAGTATTAAAATTGTAACTTGTGACACTGCTGAAGTATCACAAATGAAAGGTCCTTTTTTGGCTAGATTTATTGAAGTTGAGGTATGCTTATGCTCAGTATGAAGTAGAGTTAAAATGCCAATGTAACATATGGTGCTTAAGCTGTTACTCTGTTATCCAGCAAATTTCTATGCTATGGCTAAGAAGCTTCTATAACATCTACTCAAAAATGAGTTCCGCTCAGTATAGAACTTTTTTTTCCCAATGCTAATTGCAAGTCTTTCAGTTACAGCTTTAGCCCATTTTATTTCCTACTGTTAACTGGAAGTGAGGAATGAAGAATGAAGACCTTCCAAATGCATACCCGTAACGATCCTGACTTGGCAGAACCAGCCTCAATTAATTCCCAGTTGTCTTACTTTCTCACCCGGTTTTAAAATATCCCAATTTCTATTTCCTTCTGCCATTTTCTCTCTGTATCTTTACTTCAAATTTAAGTGAGAATATGGGCAATTCTGCACTTAATGCAGCTCCGACCATTCTGGTTTGCTGCCATGTGATTGAGATGTTCTATTATGTACGTAAGGTAGAGCAAGGTTCATCCTAAATCCAGCAAACACAATCAGAAATCTGGTTTTACTTTCCCTGAAAGTATAAGTCAAAATTACTAGCAGAGCAAAAGAGAGAGCTTTAATAAAATAAAAGCAACATCACATGCTTGAGATGGTCAAAGTTGCTCATGGGGAAGAACAGCACACAAATAGGACCTCAACACACAAGGGCAATTCAGCATCCTAGGACGCTTCTGCCCTGCTTGACCCACTGAGCCTCATGCTGCTGATCACATGATGTAGCCTCACTTCTGATGTGACTCTGTGAGTGAACTGGGGTGGCAGCATCGTAGGACACTGCATCGCCAACACAGGGAGGCTCCCCATATTCCATTTGGAACAACAGGGCTACCACAGGGGGGTAGCCACATGGCAATGCTTCCCCACATGGAATGGGGAAGCATCGGCTGGCAGCAAAGCAAGGCATTGGATGTCGGGATTGCCCCGCTGTCACCATGTAAGCTGGGAAATCAGAACACTGGAAATCACCGATGTGATGAGGTCCTAAGGCCCCTTCCACACTTCTCTATATCCCAGGATTTGATCCCATATTATCTGCTTTAAACTGGATTATATGAATCTCCATTACCAGAAAACATGGGATAGGCAGATAATCTGGGTAAGATCTTGAGATATAAGACAGTGTGGAAGGGCCTTATGAGAGACTGTAATTTTGCTAATGTTGTGGGATTGCAAATCCAAGTGGATCCAGCCAGCACAGCGGGCGGTGAAGCATGACAGCAGTTATGATTTCCAACCCTACTGTAGTCTTGAGGAATAGGAGTGGGAGAAAGATAAAAATCAAAATGCAACAGAAACAAATAGTGATATTAGTTGTAACAATTTTGTTTAGAAGAGAAGATTTACACAACGATAAAAAGTCTTCTTCCAATAACAGCTGGAGTTATTTTTTTATTTATCTGTATCTCGCTTCCCCTCCAAAAATGGAACTCAAAGTGGCTATATTCAACAATACAACTAAAAGTACATATTATAATAGATTAAACAATTTACAGTAGCAAAACAATTGTAAATAAAAGAATGAATGCAACTTAAAAAGTTTAACCTCCAGACTAGATTAACTTCTCTGAATGAGATTGTGATTAAAAGGGCAAGAAAGAACCCTTCCCCCCCCCCCACCCCCCGTGGCACCAATGGCTGCTCTGGCCAGAGCAAAGACAGAGGAGAGCAGAAGACATTTCCATCTTGTCTTTACTAATAATATAATATAGTATATTGTGTATACATATAATATTTATAATATTATAATGTAATACAATATAATACTAGTAATAATAATACAATATTATAATTATATATTTACATTACATGTAATATTACTAATAATATCACAATACAATGGTATGGTGGAATATAGTGGTGTATAGTACTGATGTTGTGCTGTGCTAATAATATAATATATTGTATGAAAATATATATTGTAAGCCACTCTTGAGTCCCCTTCAGGGTGAGAAGGGCAGCATATAAATGCCGTTAATAAAATAATAAATAAATAAGTGAAAAGCAAACAGCACAAGCAGTTAAAATAGCAGACTTTAAACAAGCAAAGGTGATAATGCAGATCTATCTGGAACCTAATATTAAAGATGCATTTAAGCAAATTCAATAAATCACAAATTACATAAATCACTAAACAATTTGTCAAAATTACTGAGGCTGTAATCATATGCCCACTTACTTGGAGTAACATCCATTGAACCCAGAGAGATTTCTTCAGCGTGGAGATGTATAGCATTGTGCTCTAATATTTCTTTCATCAAGCAAGATCAATGTTATAGTATTCTGCAGTTCTCGACTAGCACATTTAAAGAGTTTGTTGTCATTCTCTGTTACAGCTTGCAAAAAGAAATAGAAATAAAACCTAATAAAATTCTATTTGTGAAAAGTTTCATAAAGTTCTTGCACTGCACAACCTGGAGACGTTTTCCTAACACAATGTTTTCTTAAAAATCTTGGAAAATGTTTTAGATATGAAGCTTTTTTTTAGAAGATTAATGAGAAATGATTAAGTTTCTTGTTGATAATCCCCAAAATGTGAGTAGAATATGTTTACTTCTATATCCTATAGCACCTAGTATGCTTTGGCAGTCCCCAATCCAAGCACTAACTAGGGTTGACCCTGCTTAGCTTCCAAGATTAGACATGATCTAGTGCATGTAAGAATACTTATGCCTTCTGGAGGAAATGGTGGTATTCCTGAATGAAACCAGAGTATCCCACTGAAATATGTGAAAATCTCAATGACAGCCTGTAGGAGTGTTTCAAATGATCATAAGAGAGAACATAGGTAGATGTCAGCTACTGACATTCTATTTAAAATGGTACTGAATTTAAAATAAAATATGACTGTTCTCTTCCTTTTTATTATATTTACTTACTGAGCTCTCGTTTTCTACTGAGTAGAACATTACATCAATATAACATTGGTTGCACAAAGATGGTATAAGAATTCTTCTTCTTCTTCTTCTTCATGCCCTGCTTTCTCTCTCCTGAAGGAAACCCAAAGTGGTTTAACATAAAAGCATTAAAATGAAATTTAAAATATACAAATATGCAAACATTAAAAGAGAATTAAATGTAAACAGTATAAAATTTCAGTTAAAAAGCATTAAAACATATTCAAAGTAAGAATTAATATAAATGTTATTTTTGGTAAATTTAAACTATTACACTTGGCAATTTTAATTTTATGTTATTCAATTTTATTAATTTGAACAAAGAAGCTTTCTTTAAAGTTGGATGACGATTCTTGTTCAAAGGAATAATATTCAAACTTTAAATATTAAAATGAGAAAATGTCTGGCCGTTAACAATCCTGAAGAACAATACTTATTATTTCAAAATCATTATGAAGTAGTCTGGAAAGAAATTAATAGAGACATAGAGGAATGGGAAAAATTAAATTTATCCTTGGGTGGAGAAATGCAGTAATAAAAGCGAATATTTTTTCCAAGACACTTATTTTTCTTCCCCGTCAATGACAGAAATAAATTTCCAGATTTGTTTGATAGGTAAGGAAACACTCAATAAAATGTAAATGTTTACGGTCCAGCTTACCTGTCCAAACACATCTCTCTTGATGAGCCAGTTAGAACACTAAGATCTGCCAAGGAGGTCCTGTTCTTGGTCCTGCCACCTTCACAGGTGTGATTGGTGAGGATGAGAGACAGGGCCTTCTCAATGGTAGCCTCTGGGCTGTGGAACTCTCTTCCCAGTGAGATTAGATCAACCCCACTCCCTCCTAGCATTTCGGAAACAACTTTTTTTAATGTCAGGAGCGACTTGAGAAACTGCAAGTCACTTCTGGTGTGAGAAAATTTGCTGTCTGCAAGGACGTTGCCCAGGGGATGCCCAGATGTTTGATGTTTTACCATCCTTGTGGGAGGCTTCTCTCATGTCCCTGCAGGGAGCTCAAGCCACTTTTCCTGGATTCGAACTACTGACCTGTCGTCAGTAGGCTTGCCGGCACAAGGCTTTAACCCATTGTGCCACCGGGGACTCCATGGAAACAACTTAAGACCTTGCTATTCAAGCAGGCATTCGGTGAATGACAGAAAAATTGAAATATGGACAACCTGGGATTGATGCATTGTCTGTTTTATGTTGTATCTGTGATTGTTGTTTTATTGTTTTATAGTTTTAATGGTTTTAATCTATTGTGATATGTTGTGGATTTGATATGTGATGTTTATACACATGTGAGGCATTGAGTTTTGCCAGTGATAATGTTTTGAACCGCTTTGAGTCCCCCTAGGATGAGAAAAATGGTATATAAATGCAATAAATAAATGTGCATACCAATCTTTCTCTATTTTAGAATGCCAACATATTATAAATATAACACTGCATGGTGCTAAGGAAAAGGGTGGTCTGGGTATTCCTAACATACAGTTGTATTATAAGGTCTGCTATTTTCTGTGGTTGAAAGAATAGATATTGCTTAGAGATGAGAAACTTGAAGGTCATGATTCAACATTTGGTTGGCATGGTTATCTCAGAATGATAAAGTTAAGGCATATTTTGAATTTTAAAATATTGAATTAGAAAGGTTCTTTTATGAGATTGGGCTAAACGCAACCAGAGACATTTTCTAAGGCAATACAATAGAATCCCTGTGTCTGTGGGACCAGTACCCATGGTTTCATATATCCACTCCTGACAAAATATGTTCTGTCTAGGTATTTTCTAGGGCCTCCAGCTCTAGAAGTCCTTCATTTCAATAGTGTTCAGTATTCTCTACAATTTTGTATATCCACACAAAGTTTGTGAAGATATTCCCTGCAGATATGGGGGTTAAACTGTACCAGACACAAAGAAGGAAATTAAGAAAATTAAATTGGAAAAATACAGAGAAATACAAATTTTATGTGGAAATGGTTCAGGACACCAGCTCAACTGTAAAATATGGGAATAGGGCTAAACCCAGTATGTTGGCATTCTAAAATAGAGAAAGATTGGTATATGCACATGTGGTGGGAATGTCTAAATGTAACAACTTTTTGGGAAAAGATAAATAAAAATGGATAAATTATTCAAAATACCAATCCAGGTAAACATGGATTTTATGTTAATGACAGTAATAGGGAACAAAAAGATGGTTGCAAAGAATCAAGATTTATTCAAGGCAATGGTCCTAGCAGGAAAGATAATAATAGCCTGGGAATTGAGAGATGAAAAAAAATTGGAACAGCTATTTGAAGAAGTACAATAGGACATAATAGCATATGTAGTTCGGGAAGATACACATGATAAAACAGAAGAAATTCACGAGAAATGGGAAATTTATATGAAATGGATAGAAGATGGTGAAGTCAGTATTGATACTGACAAAGATTAAGAAAACTGTGTTCATGGTTAAAGATAAAGATATAAAGGAAAACAGGGTGAGGGGTGGGGAAGGGAGGGTGAAGGGGTGGGGGAGAGAAAAATAAAAAATGTAATGAGAAGAATTAACTTTGTAAAGAAGGTGAACAGATAATATAGAAATACTCCAATATCTAGAATGTATACATACAACAGTTGTTAATTATCTACGCACAGATTGTGTTACTATGGATGTATAGGAGACTCAGGGTGGAGCACAACATATATACAACAAACATTCAATGCTGGGACATAAAACTATACATTTGCAGAAACATTAAAATCACTTATATCCACTTTAAAATCAGTTGGTTAAAAGCCATCTCAGGACACCATTCTCCTCATTGCACTGCCCCAAAGGCTTGGTCCCACAGCCAGATCTTTACTCTATACAGGTCTGTACGCTATATATAGGCTGTACCAGACACCTCATTACAGGAAGCCTTTTTCAGAAAAGAATGGGTTAAAAATTAGAGTTGGCTGTACTTTTTTTTTTATAATTTCAATAAGACAGCTGAGAGTTTAAATTAAAAGAAATGCTCCTTTAGGAAGGCAAATAATTTAATTAGTTTGCTTATATGAAACTTAAGGATAGGCTAAATCAAGAGAAGAGAGATATGATCATGACCTTGTAATTTAATTAAAAATGTGTCTAAGGGCATACCACTTAGGTTGGTGTGGATTCATGGCATCCAAACATCGCACAGGGCTGATCTGGGGTAATGCAAAACCAGGTCAACTTTCTGCAGCGTTTCTTTGTGTTAACCACAGGGATAGTCCAATTTCTAGGCCAGAATATGAACTAGCCCCTCAACTTAAGGCCTGAACTTAAGAACAGAACTGTTCACATGGGATAGCAGCCACTGTTTCTTCTTGACCTCTGTGTTATGGTAGTCTCTGGCCGCAGAGTGGTTCTTACCTGTTGACCATTGCCTATAGTGATGTTGGCTGGAGCAACAGGTGCTGTGGGAAAAGAAGGGGAGTTCTTCCTCTCCCACTTCCCTGCACCCCAGCTGACATCACTGCAGACGATGGCTGACAGGTAGGATTCATGTCATGTCTGGGATGTTATGGAGGGTGGTAGAGAACAGTTAGGATGGTTGTTCAGTGACAATGAATCCTGTTGGATGCTGCTTGATGGTTGTGATTACCTCCCACCTCTGCAGTGACTGGGAGCAGGGCCGTAGCCAGAAAAAAAAATTCGGGAGGGGTTGAAATTTGGGGGGGGGGGTTGAAACCTGCCTCCTAGCTCACGTTGAAGCAAAGAGCACAGCAGGGGGCAGAGCAGCCTTCAATAGCCTGCAGCTCCGCCCCTGTCAACCACCTCCACCAAGTCTGGCCTCCTTAATGAGAGCATTCAACACACACACCCCACAATGACAGTAATAATAATAATAATAATAATAATAATAATAATAATAATAATCCTTTATTTGTACCCTGCTACCATCTCCCGGAGGACTCGGTGCGGCTTACAAGAGGCCGAGCCCAAATACAACAGTAAAAACAACAACAACAATACAGCAAAATAACTCAAAAACAAGGCAATAACATTAACAACACACCATGACGCAATTAAAATCTGTGGCAGGGCCAAATGTAATAATTAAAATTAAAAAGTGCTGGGCATGACCAGGTGAAAAGGGTAGGTGTTTGGAGGGGGATGGGCATGCAGTTATCCTGGCTGGGGCTTGCCTGATGTCCTAAGGGAGAGAGTTCCAGAGTCGAGGGGCCACCACCGAGAAAGTCCTATCCCTCGTCCCCACCAATTGCACTTGTGATGTAGGTGGGATCATGAGTAGGGCCTCTCCAGATGAATGAAGAGATCATGTGGGTTTGTACACAGAGATGCGGTCACGCAGGTAGGCGGGTCCCAAACAGTGTGAATAAATTGTCAATATTTGCCTGAGATAGTGCTTGCAGTTCTGGAGGGACTCTTAATTTTTTGCATCTCATAAACTTAGCAGGGGGATATGGTTAACCAGTTAAAATTAGGTTGAACCCCTAACCCCCCAAAAATGTTTCAGATTTTTTAAAAAACCTGGTTTACTCATGAATTTTAACTGGTTAACCATATCGCTACAGGCCTGACTGGGAGAGTCCCTGTGTGACCCATACTGGGGAAGATCCAGTGTATGTCTCACTTGATTGGCCCAGGATGTCTGGGTCAGTGTAGATAGTCTCCTAAGGTATCTAACAGAAATAAGCTATTTAGGTAAAAGTAAAAGTAAAGGTTTTTCCTTGACATTAAGTTTAGTCATGTCCAGGGTGGTGCTTATCTCCATTTCTAAGCTGAAGAGCCAGTGTTGTCCATAGATGCCTCCTAGGTCATGTGGCCAGCATGACTGACTGGAGCACCCTTACTTTCCCGCAGAAGCGGCACCTATTGATCTACTCACATTTTCATGTTTCTGAACTGGTAGGTTGGCAGAATCCATAAGATTTAAAAGGTAGATTTTGTAATATCACCAGAAAGGTATTTTCTGAGCATTACAGATAGCAAACAATTGAACAGTAAATAACAATTACTTTTTTGAAATATTGAGCAAGAATATTGTTTGCTCAAAACTGGAAATGGACTGAAGCACCAATGATGAAATAATGGATTGTTAAAATTGCTGTGCTATCCTAAATTGACACACTAATCTTGGTAAGGATTAGACAATTGAAGATTTTTTGAAATATGTGGAAATATGGCTTTTTGAGCAATAAGAAACATAATGATGGGATAATCTGTGGTTATGGTTAGTTTGGTTACTAGTAATTCTAGTAGGATTATTTAGTAGGGCTGGGCGGTTTCGTTTTGTTAATTCGTAATTCGTTAATATTTCGTTAATTTTTTCAATTACAAAACGATAACGAACCATTCTGGAGCAATTATTAAAAAAAACGAATTTTCAAAAACGTTTTGTAAATGCTTCGTATTTCGATATTGTATTCGTTTCGTTATTGTTTTGAGGTCGTTTCGTTATTATTTCCGCATGTCTGGGCCAGTTTTATGGTTTAATTAGTGAAAAAAAATTATAATATCACACCAACAGTCAACAACAGAGGGAGAGGGAAGCTTCAGAAGGTTTTGGAGGTTTTTTAGCGTATTTCGCGGTCGCGTCCGCCATTAACGAATCGATTCATTATTGTTTCAGAAATCGATTCGTTAATTTTTTACCATTTACGAAATTTCGTAAATATCGAACTTTTTAAAAGGAAAATTTTGTAATTATTTTAAATATCAAGACAAAAAAAAAACCCAAATACAAATCGATTTTAGAAACAAACTTTTCCGTTGTTACCCAGGCCTATTATTTAGTTGAAACCATAATGTTTTATTCTGTTTTTTCCCCCTTTTATTATAGTTTAGATTGGGGGTGAGAGCCCTTTTATGTTTTAATCAATTAGGATTCAACGTTTTACTTAGTGTCCAATGTTTTAGTTTAGTTTTAGTTTTATTCTTTTTTTTCCTTTTGGCTTCTTTTCTTCTTTATTTTTTAATGTATATTATTTTGAGTGTGAGCTAGATTGTTTGGGTTAAAATTAATATATAAATAAATTAAAAAACTGTACATCTAGCTACACTACTTACACTTAGATGAATTAAAAACAGAGAAGTGAACAGGTTAGTGGGAATCTGCAGGCAAGAGATTCCATAATATGGCATCATAGTCTAGAAAACCCTAGGCCATGGAAAGTCAACAATGGTCCTCTAGAAGTTTTTGGACTGCACCTACCATAATCCCTTTTTGTTGACGACACTGACTGGGACCAAGGGCAGTTGTAAACCAAATCCATCTGAAAGCCATTGTCCACCCTGCCTAGAACACATGATGTACTAACTTTCTAGAACAGGAATAGGGAAAAATATTGCCTCTGTGCCAAATGATGCTAGGAGTCTGATGATCATAATGCCAAGGGCGGGTATCGTGGATCTAATTCTCATTCAGCCTTAAAGATCAATGCAAGGTATTACTGGAAAGAATACTGGTTTAGTACTGTATTCAGCTATAAAACTTTGTGGGTGACTTTGAATTACCCACGGTCTCTTAGCCGAAAATATGCTACAGTATTGTTGTTAACATTAAAATAGACAAACACGAGCATACATCATAATGAATTTGGTGGTGAAGAGTTGATGTACACATACAATATTTTTATAACTAGAGAAATGACAGAATGGGTTTATGTCTGATTATTGATTTTGCTTGTGCCTTTTTGGCTAGAAAGAAGTCACGTTAGCAGTGGTTCTCAACCTGTGGGTCTCCAGATGTTTTGGCCTTTAACACAGGTTGAGAACCACTGTGTTAAGGCATGACATATCCAGTAAGGAAAAAATAGCACTGACTGTAGACAGTCAAAACCTTTTTTTCTGTGACTATTATTAAAAAGGTACAATTTGCTTTAGGGTAACTTTGGGAAATTACTCTAACATTATTTTTAAAAGAGTACATTCCTTCTCCTCTACTTGCAAAAGGGAATTCTTTCCTCTGATGGGAATAAATGATTGATTCTAAATAGTTAAAAGGAAGTACTCATTTACAGAGAACATCATTAAAGTGTGGAATTCATGGTCATAATATGTTGTGATGGTTGCCATCTTGGGCAGCTTTAAAGGGAGATAAGTAAATTCACAGAGAATGCAGTCACCAGTGGTTACTGTGCTTAATTAAAACGTAGTCCCACACAACTAAAACCTGTATATCTGTTGCAGGGAAACTGAGACAGAGGGTGCTATTGCACTTCTTTTCTTCTGAGACACTCGGCTGGCCATTGTGTTAACAGATGGGTCAGATTGGCCCGAGATCTATTCCAACATGGTTCTTCTTTTGTTCTAAATGTTTGAAATTGCTTCACTCCCTATGAGAAGTGTGATGCTAGTAGCTGGTGGCTCCCATGCTGCTAGGACAGTGAACTGGGTTTCAAATCTGAACATTGGTCCAGAGCACTGAACCAATTCAGCAATTAGACTTCTGTACCTAGAGGGTAGCTCTTTTAAAGTATGGACTGAATATTTGGAGCAGGCGCACCACTCCAGGAATAAGGAAGGTAGCACATGTTATGTTGTATTACAAAATCTACCTCCTATCCTGACATCAGTCTGATCCACTGGGTTGAGTAGACATGTACGAGATTTAGCTGTACTGTTGAAATCCTAAATACAGTTACCTAGCAGTAAGCCACACTGAATACATTGCAACTCTAAAAAATTCTGTATAATTTACAGAGCATGAATTTTGTGGATATTGACAAGTTCATATTCCTGTGTATCGTTTCATCCTTCAAACTCTATGCTCCATGGATGCCTTGCAAATTACTTCACAGTAAGTCCATTTTGCAAATTAATTCACAGTAAGAACTCTATAAATTGCAGCCAAGAGCATTCATGAGCCTCAGTTATTGGCAAAGCTAATTAATATATGCTGACTTGGGACACGTCATACTGATTGGTCATTCTGAGTCCAGAGAGTGCACTCACACGGCAAAGTATGACAACCACAGACAAAAGAATGGATTCTCTTGTTATTCATGTGCAGGCATTTAGTGGCAGTTCGCTGTCTCTTCCTGGTACGATTTGGTTGCCACAATGAAAATACAGAGCAAAGGTCCAAATAAAGACAAGCCCTTCTATGGAAATATTTAATTGAGAAGGCTAGACTTTTATTCTGTTAACAATCTAGATTTGTAGAGAAAAGGACTAAAGAGGTCATATATGAAATTGTGCTGATATATATCCAGGGCAATAGTCAGCCATAAATTCTGCTACCTGAGCCAAAGAATTGAAAATGGTTAGCCTTTCTGAATCCACAGTGCTGAGTGGCTCCATTTGAAGATATAGAAGACCCAGCGGTCCTTTTTGTGCAAAACAGCACAGATAGATGCTTAAGAAATATTATACATTTTAGAAAATATTTCCTCAAACTGCTATTTTCCAGATGTCTTGGGTTACAATTCCTACGGATGTTGTAGCAGTTGATATAGCCCAACACATTTGGAGGATATCAGGTTGAAGTAAGCTTCTACAGGATACAGTGCTACTGACCCAGCCTTTCTGTTACTGTAATCCTGGGCTTTCGTTCTTTATCACCAACCCTGCATCTTATTTATGCCAGAGAAATTACTCTAGTATGAGAAGATCAAGTTTTCTTTTCCTCTGAATGTAGAATAAGGTATGACAAGTTCAATAACTTTGAGAAAATATGACATGACCCGTGCGCCTGTTTTGATATTTAAGGTGGCATTTTACATTATAGTTTGTAATCCTCAACTTTAGAGCTTGTTTTACACCTGTATTAGCACATTCTAGTTAACTCCCATTGCCCTGTCACTTACTCGGGCACATGACTGATTGATCCTAAGCAAATTGCTTAGGAAATATGTCACACCTAGAGCAATGATAGCTATATTCTTGAAAATGTATGCATATTTATGAATCCCCCAGTTTGTGAATATTTGGTGGCACAGATTCCTCTATAATGTATTCATTTGGAAGGAGATTTGAACATAAGAGATGTATAGGTCAAACTGAATAAAACACTGTTTACCCAGTCAGCAACTGCAAAAAGGATTTTAAAAGCAGTAGATGTGGGCCCTTTATTCTGATGAGATTTGACCTAAAAGGCTCCATACAGCTCAGGACTGGGATACCTGAAGGACCTTATCCTCCTGTATTAGCCTGCCTAGGTTTGAGATCTTATGGGTAGTTCCTTCTCTCTGTTCCACCACCCACGCAGATACACCTGCTGGTGGTAACATGACTGCTGCACACCCATTGTCCTCTACTTGTGAAGAGAGCTTAGTTTCATCACACTCCTTAGATAAGCAAATAGCTAGCAAGAATGTGACTCACATTCCCAGATGCTGTTTGAATCGCTCCCTAAAGTAAACTAGCAAGAAATATTAAACTTAGTACAGACTTTTGGATCTAAAATATGAAATAGGTTGTAAATGTGTATGTAAATGTGTATGATGAGGTTCATTTAATTTTTAATTACTTATTTGTTCAGTTAGTCATAAGTTTATATTGATGCTATTTTATTTATTGATTTGATTTGGTTGTTTATTATGGCATTGAATGTTTGCCACTTTTTGCCTGGAAACCTCCCTCAATTCCCACAGGGAGATAGGGCAGGTTACAAACAAAGTTGTTGTTGTTGTTGTTGTTGTTGTTGTTGTTGTTGTTGTTATACAACAATCTGAAGTCAAGATGATAGTCCATGATAGACAAGGGGGGAAGCAACCAACCGCAACTGCCACCTTGGAAAAAATTATACGTACAGCAGTCTGACCAGAAGATTACCAATGCATGTCGCTATTCAGGAAAAGTAGTATCTAGCAGCCAAAGTAGTCCTCAGACTTTGGGCCCTTCCACACAGCCCTATATCCCAGAATATCAAGGTAGAAAATCCCACATTATCTGAGTGTGGACACAGATCACCCAATTCAAAGCAGATATTGTGGTATTTTCTGCCTTGATTTTCTGAAACGGCACATACATACACATGCACTGTATCTTGGAGTGGGGAAGCATGGCTTGACATGAGCCAAAAAAAGGCTGCATTGCTCTGGGACAGATGCAATAATAATCCACGTAGTGATGTCAACAGACTTGACCTGCCCAGAAAATCAGGAGGCAGAGGTCTTCTGCAACTGAAAGAAACTGCAACAGAAGAGAAACATGCACTGGCAGATTATGTGAAAGACAGTCAAGAACCAACATTGATGGAAGTCAATAATAGAAAACTGCTTCAAGTGCAAAAAACAAAGAATGAGTACTGTAAAAATACCACGCAGAGCTGAAGAGAAAACTGGCAGAAGAAGGCTCTCCATGGACAGTTTCTGGGGGAAAAAAGTTGTGGGAACAAAACAAAGTATGGATCGTTTATGTTGCAATCCCAGGTGACAGCAGAATTGATGAGAAGCAACTGGAAAAGCTTACACAATATGAGGATTTAAAGACAGAACTGCAAAGACTCTGGCACAAGCTAGTAAAGGTGGTCCCAGTGGTGATCAGCACACTGGATGCAGTGCCCAAAGACCATTGCCTGCACTTAAAAGCAGTCGGCGCTGACAAAATTACCATCTGTCAGCTGCAAAAGGTCACCCTACTCAGATCTGCATGCGTTATTTGATGATACTTCACGCAGCCCTAGACACTTGGGAAGTTTCCGACATGTGTTCAAATACAAAAGCCAATATAGTGATCTTGTTTGCTGTGTATCTTGTTATGTATCACATAATAATAATAATAACTTTATTACCCAGTCTCTCCTTGTGGTTTGAGGTAGGATACAACATAGCCCCGTTCTACACTACCATATAATCCGGATTATCAAAGCAGATTATCCTTATGTTCTGCTTTGAGTCCACACTACCATATATTCCAGTTCAAAGCAAATAATCTGGATTTTATATGGCAATGTAGAAGCTGCAGTTAACACTATTAAAATGCAAATAACAAAATACACACAAGACCAACACCAATAAAATGCAAGTGAAAATTCACAATGTAAAAAAATTAACTGGGCAGTAATGAATACTACCATAGCCTAAGACCGAAGTAACATGCCGGTGTGCAAACAATCAAAATCAGTATAACAGAGGCCCTACCTACACTGCCATATAAAATCCAAATTATCTGATTTGATAATATGGATTATATGGAAGTGTAGATCCGGCCAGAGATTAAAAAAATAAGCAAAAAACATATGATATGAACAAAATGTGCTGGTACTCTTGCTGGGTTGTTTGTTTGTTTGTTTGTTTGTCTTTCGGTAAAGCAATGTGTAAACAACCAAATGTCATCTTTAATGGGCCGAATTCTCTCCTGGGCTGACATTTTGTGGAAATGCACCAAGAAAGCGGGTGATGTAATATGTCTACTTGCTTGACTGCACGAGTTACTCCTGACTGTCACTGGGTTGTATGTATCCTTTTTTCAATGAATTCGCCCTCTAGTGGCAGCTCTTTTGCACACAAGTAAAAATAAATTTACTCGAAGACTGTTTCACGATCATTGTATAAAATAATATTCAGCAACAAATTTGCTCCTCTATCAGTGCAGCAACAAATTTAACATCATTTCTGTATCCATGTAATCATTTCATTTTTGAATAGATTCTTTCTGAAGCAAGCTGTTTTCAACAAACATGTTTTGCCTCAGTCCAATGAAATAAAGCAGTCAGAGATTATAGGGCCAAAGTCCTAGGGCTTTTTAAATACCAGGGGATATGGCATCAGCTACCAAGCCCCTTAGATTGTCCAGTTCCTTCTGAACTTAAGCATAGTCTTTACAATAGCAGTGAGGTGAACTGACCCCCCCCCCCCCATAAGAATGCACTTATATATCAAAAGTCTGTTGAGGTGACTTGATCTTGATCAGGCTAAACTATACTCTCATAACTCTCTCCCTTTTCTGGGACAGTCGCAATCCTACACTTTCCCACATTTCATCTGATTTAAAAGGTCCCAGATATTCTCCCACATTTCCCATATGTCCTAATATCATGTCCATTGCTGCAAACTGAGATTAAAGTGCAAAAATAGTTTACAGTGAACTCGGAGCCTATCTACACTGGCAGATAATCCAGCGTATAGGGTGTATTAGCCTGGCATGTCCAAATGACATACCAGGCTAATGCAGTCTAACCTGGAATAAATTTGTTAATCCAGGTTTATTCTGCGTTAAAAAATACGGATCTTCCAGGAAGACGGTTTACGATCCTTGTGTGGACATTTGGCTTCTCTATTTGTTTTATCCTCCTAATGTTTGCACCACTGTTGGACTATCAACTTGACCTCAGACCATTAATCAATGCTCTGCTAATATTTGGGTTTGCGGTTTCTGACATATGGAGGTGTGGGAACCATTTTCTGGGATCATTAGTATTTGCGATCCATGGAAGTGTCCTCACGGGCAGCCCAGGGAGGTGGGATGGCAGTCCCACCCTCTCCCCCTTGTCCATCATTTCACCCCCAAAACAGCAGAAGAAACCTCCTTATCAAGGCACAAGGCTTCCTATAGCTCCATGGTGCTCATAAATGATGCCGTTGAGTTTTGGAGAGGGAAGTAGGACTGCCTCTTTAAAGCTTTGTGGTGTCAAATGGTATCTTTCTCATACTCTTTTCTGTAACTGTGCAAAGGTAGTTTCTTGCACTATGCACTATGACTCCAAAATTTAGTGAAGGACTATTTGCTGGCCATAATAAAGGTAAAGGTTTCTCCTTGACACTAAGTCTAGTCATGTCTGACTCTAGGAGGTGGTGCTCATCTCCATTTCTAAGCCAAGGAGCCAGCGTTGTCCATAGATGCCTCTAATGTCATGTGGCTGGCTCAGATTTGCAGATTTGCTCAGATTTGCATGTTTTTGAACTGCTAGGTTGGCAGAAGCTGGGGCTAACAGTGCTCACCCCACTCACCTGAGTTCAGCAGCTCAGTGGTTTAACCCGCTGCACCACTGGAGGCACGCACTGGCCATATTGCTCATGAATTCAACCGTGATGAACACAGACAGTCTGCTATTTTCATATCACCTTTTCAGAACCAGTCTCCCTCCAATGATCCAAAACATTTCTGAGAAATGGGAGCCCTGAAGACAGCTTGCCTACAAGATAAATTCTGATTCCTTATTTTCTAACTATGCCCTCTAATGATAGCTCAAATAGAAAGGCTTCATTGTTACAGGGAACACTTTTTATTGGAATAGTCACACTGCTCACCAGCAGTTACATCTTAACCTAATTTTAGTCACAACTGGTGGGAATTCTTCTTATAATTGTAAGCTAGCACACCAAATGTGTAGCCAACTTCAGTACAAATCCCAAAGCATTTCAAAAATGACTTAAAGCTGTCAAAAAGCAACAACAATAATTGAGACTCTTTCATTCAAATTCAGAAACAGAAATACTGTAATCCTCTGTCACTGACTCTTGAAGTTGTTCCACCCAAATCAATAGTGTAACTTCAAAATACTCTAGTTTTGGATTGCAGCCGAAAATGGCTGTTTTTATTCTGCCTATCTAAGCTTTCCTGAGAGTTTGTTTCATAATTATGAATTCTCAGAAGGCAATTTATTTAAATCAAAATGGAAGGCATTCCTGCTAACAGGCAGCAGCTATCCTAATTAAACATCTATGAACAAAGGTTAGGAAAGATTGACCAGAAAATATTGGAAATGCTTACATACTTGGAAAGTAAGTAGCCAGAAGAAGCATGCAGAAATATAGTCAGTTTCATTGTAATCTTAGTTCCCAGATTAAATGAAGAATAATGAAAATATACAGTCTGCTAAATGAGAGCTGTGAGAGCTGTTCAGCAGTCAAATTCTCTGCCCTGGAGTGTGGCGGAGGCACCTTCTTTGGAAGCTTTTAAACAGAGGCTGGATGGCCATCTGTCAGGGGTGTTTTGAATGTGATTTTCCTGCTTCTTGGCAGAATGGGGTTGGACTGGATGGCCCATGAGGTCTCTTCCTGCTCTATGATTTTATGACACATCTGAAATCCAAAGAATGACATTTTCTTGCTGAAAATTAGAGTTATTTGCTGTCCCAGACACAACAACGTGTCTCCCTATAATGTTTAACATCAAAAATATCATTTTTTGAGAATCAAAAGTGGACTTCCAGCCACTTTGGGGTTTTTGTTTTCTTTTGCTTATGATTTCATTTGTTTTAAGCTGCCCTGAGTCCTTTTGGAGAGGGGGCGGGATATAAATAAAGTTTTCTTTATCTTCATCATCATCATCGACCTGATGCAATATGTTCTAAGGGTTTCTGATGTATATATCTATTTTTTTAAAAGCAAACAGCAAATAATATTTGTTACCCACTTCCAACTTTGACCTCGGGGCAGGGGAAAGAGAAAGCTCAGAAACTTAGCAGCTTTATATGTGCAGTAGTAGCTGTTCCTATTTTTAGTTATAGTTTTAGCAGGGGTTTGTGCATCGGGTCAGGAAATATATGTACCTGAGATTTTGCAGAGCCCCGATCTATCAGCCACATAGACATTATCACAATAGGCAGATCAATGGTCTGTATCAGCATAAAACAACTTTATTTATGGTAAGTGGGGTGATTACATTGGATTTTTGATTTGCAGTTGTGATCAGTATTGGTGAAGTAGTGTAACCTCTGTGAACTAATGTGAAAGAATGCAGTTCAAAGAGAGAGGGAATGAGAAGCACAAGTTACCTGCAATCTCTTAACAGCACAGAGAACAAGATCTGTTTTAGCTGAGCAGTTTGGAGACGTAATGAGCAGCTCAGGATTGTCTAGTTGGACTTCAGCAGCTTAGAGTTGGCTCACAGATGGCTTTTGCCCCAGTTTGCTTTAATCCAATAATGCTATTCTGTTCTGTCTCATACTGCACACCCAGAAGTGCTTTGGAAGTGAAAAATAATAATAAGGGGCTTCTTCCAGCTGATATTGATGTAAGAAATGTAACTGCATCACTGCTCTTTTGCTCATCATGTGTACATGGCTCTCAAGATCAAAATTGCTGAGACTAAGGTAAAGAAAATCAAGTCGGCGCTGAACTCAAGGTCATTTTATAGAATTACCGTGTGCGAGATGCAGCAGGTATTTGGAAGAACCTCCTTTGGCTCTTTAAAAAGCATCAAATTAAAAATGGGAGGTGCTATTGGGAAAGCATTTAAAGTGTTGATAAGACAAGTTGGGGAAAATGTCAGCAACAAGGAGGATTTTGCAAAAGTTTAACTAGCCAAATAGTGTCTTAGAAATATTTGTTAATAGCCTTTTCCCATGAGCTCCTAAAGCATAATTAATTACTGTTTTTATTCTACCCAGAAATAGTATAAAGTCCTTTAAACTGCAAGAATTGGAGTAGCTCTCATTATTTAAACAGAACAGCCCAAGAAGGAATAGGTTTAAGACTTGTGAACTACGGTTTCCATGTGTGTGTGTGCATAGTTTCTACAGGAAACTATATTTTTTGAAAGCTCCAGATTCTTGAAACATACATATTTAGATTTGGGAGCAAAGTGTGGAATGACATGAATAGGCTTACCAGTAATCCCGAATTTAAGTGCTGTCTTGGATCATATTCAAAGCATTTGGCAAACAGCTGAAAGAGTCTTCTACATTCAGTTAGAGAGGGTTTGCTTCTTTATATATTTCTTTCTTTTTTTCTTTCTCCATCCTTCTTTAGTATACTTTAAAATAGAAAAGAAAAATGGGTAACAACCCTTCAAATGTTCTGATTTTGAAGGGATAGTTTTGATTAATCTTCTGTCATCCCACTTTTTCACCTGCTTTAAAAATGTGCTAAGTATCTCTTTCCTCCTCCCACTGTACGCCTTTGTCCTAAGTTTATTTCAATCATTGCAAGTTGAGTCCATAGCGCAAAATTAGTTTGCATTCAGGCCCCTTCCACACAGCTGTATAAAATCCACATTGAACTGGATTATATGGCAGTATGGTCTCTATTGTGCAGGCATCGAATTGTGCCTTTTGTAAGCCGCCCTGAGTCCCCCCTCGGGGGTTGAGAAGGGCGGGGTAGAAGTACACGAAAAAAATAAATAAATAATGACCCATTTCAAGGAAGATATTGTGGATTATCTGCCTTGATATTCTGGGTTATTTGGCTGTGTGGGCCCTCAGATAACACAGCAGAAGAGAGGAAGGGCTGAGTTAGCTCAGGCTGGATCTACATTGCCACATAATTCAGTTTGTGAATCCAGATTATCTGATTTGAACTTGATAACATGAGTGTACCCTGCCATATAATTCAGTTCAAAGCAGTTAATCTGGATTCAGAAACTGGATTATATGGCATTGTAGATGGGGTCTCAGGCAAAATAAAACTGTTTGCAGCCTCCTCTTGCTTGTGTGTTCTTCATTATTAACCTTTGCCATCTTGGCCACACTTTGATGTTGTTTGACCACACATTTCCTAGTTTTCATTTGTTAAATGCTGAAGAGTATTCCCATTGATGGTGTTGAACTGAAATTCCCAGTATTTCTCACATTAGCTCTGCTGGCTAGGGCTGCTGGGAATTGTGGGTCATCATCAGTTGGAGGGCCATGCACATCTCACCGCTGCTTTAAAACCCTGGTTCCCAAACATTCTACATCAGAGGAGTTAAGGTAATTGTGTAACATTGTCATATGTTCTCTAAGCACTTGCCATTCTAGCTGGGGGCTTCTGGGTGTTCAAAATATCTGGAAGACAGATTCTCTCCAAGCGATTCTTATGTTTCTAGAGTTATATCATCTCTTACTGTTAAGAAATTCTTCCTAATGTTTAGGTTGAATCTCTTAAATCCATTGCTCCATGTTCTGGTCACTGCAGCAGCAGAAAGGACGTCAACTCCATCTTCAATATGATATCCTTTCAAATAATTAAACATGTCTATCATGCCAGCTCTTAACTTCTTTTTCAGACTAAACATACCTAGCTCCCTAAGCCACTCCTCATATGGCATGGTTACCAGACATTTTATGGTTTTGGTTGCCTTTCTCTAGACACGTTTCAGCTTGTCAATACCCTTCTTGAATTGTGGTGCCCAGAACTGGACACCGTATTCCAGGTGAGGTCTGATCAAAGCAAAATAGAGTGGGACTATGACTTCACCTGATCTAGACACTATACTTCTATTGTTGCTGCTTAGAATTGCGCTGGCTTTTTTTAGCTGATGCATCACACTATTGACTCATGTACAGCATGTCATCTGTTTAGTCTTCTAAATTTCTCTCATATATACAGTTTCAAACCAGGTGCCACACATCCTGTATGTATCTGAACATTTCATTCTTCTGTCTAAATGTACCTTATATTTCTGGTAGCAATTCATTTTCTAAATAAAATTGAAATGTGAGGGCAGGAGATACACTATAGTATATTACTGGATTTGGGGCTTTGGTTAATTTCCAAAAGCAGCAATGAGTCACTGCATAGGTGCATACAGACGAATGCAATATATTTAATTGTATACAGTGTTCATTTGTTTTACAAAGTGGTTTATGATGTGATCTCTTGGTTAGTCAGTCCATAGATCTTGCTCGTCCAGATGGTGCAAAATATATTCAGTTTGTAAACATTCAGCAAAGCAAGGGACTGATAACCCTAATTCTTAGTTTCCTTTTGGAAAAATCCTGCCCAGTCTGAGACATTATCAATCATTTTTTGTAAGCAGTCATCAAAATATAACCAAATTCTTGAAAGTTATTTTTTAAAAATTGACTAGCATATTTTTGGTATTCCCTTACTATAAAATGTACATTATTTTAAAAAGTAATTGTTAACGTTATTGTTACTTAAAAATAATTGTTTGCATTTTGTTTCCTTAAAAGCTACTTGAAAATACCATAGGCTGCTAATTAAACATATCTGAATAGTGAGGCTATATAGTGAGGCTATATAGACACACTGTAACACAGTTACATGGCAAAAGAAGTTAAGAGAACTCATTATGTAATTTTGCTCTTTTAGATGTTTCTATGGGTAGCAGTCCCTCCATCTGGAATCTTCTGTTTATTTTGATATGCACAGACAGGTGCACATTTTAGTTAGGAAAATATTTACAGTAATTTCTTTCCTCGCTGTTTTAACTGACACAATTTAGCTATTTTTTATACCTGAGAGGCAAAACAGCAATATCATAAGTTGTTTTATTTCTAGGAAAAAAAATGATTTTGGGAGGGGGGGGGAGGGATTGAAAAGGACATGGCTATAAATCAAGTTACATTTACTTTTTACTTTACAGGTTGTTTTGCTGAATCTGCTTATATGTGTGATCATATTCTACTTGGTGTATTATGTGGTCCTTTGCATTTGTTTCACAACATTCAGGTGAGAATACATTTAGAATAACTATGTATAAATGAATTGATACAAGTATAGCAAAAGGTTTGCAATATTATGTTGCTGCAGAATAAGCCCTCACATATTTTGGGTGGGATTTTTAGGCAAAATCCCACCATGGATGCTAAATATGTATATGTATGCTTAACTGACTGAGCTGTGTGAAAACCTCAAAATCTTAAATGTCTGTTAGACAGAAAAAATTAAAATACTAAATCATCTTAGCAAGTCAACAAAGGTATAAAGGAAATCAACACAGATTCTAAATAATTTATTATTATTATATTTATTTATATCTCTTTTTCTCTCCATACGAAGACTCAAAGCAGCTCACAACTAAAACAGTTCAATACAACTTAAAATATATAAATATACAAATTTGGAAACAGGATTAAGCAATGTTAATATTGAAATAATCCAGGTTAAAATTATAAATGCATATAAAATCATATCACAAAATTGCAGCAGCCCCTGACGGTCCTAAACACATTTATCTTTAAAAGCCCGTCTGAATAAAAAAGTTGTAGTCTGCTGCCGGAAGAACAGCAGGGAGGGAGCCATTCTGGCTTCTTGGGCAGGAAGTTCCAGAGTTGAGGGGCAGCCACTGAGAAGGAAGGTCAGCTCTCTCATTCCCATCAACCGAGCATGAGTTGGAGGTGGGACCGAGAGAATCATAGAATCAAAGAATCAAAGAGTTGGAAGAGACCTCATGGGCCATCCAGTCCAACCCCCTGCCAAGAAGCAAGAATATTGCATTCAAATCACCCCTGACAGATGGCCATCCAGCCTCTGTTTAAAAGCTTGATCTCAGGGCCTGGGCAGGTTCATACAAGGGGATGCGGTCAACCAAAAAACCTGGACTTATTTATTTATTATTTCGGGTACTTTTACCCCACCCTTCTCAACCCCCGAGGGGGGACTCAGGGCGGCTTTGGACTATCTAGGCACTTTGAATTGGCTTTCCAGGCCACCACATATGCCTCGGCCTCCAGATTCAGTGCTGAGTCCAGGAGGACCCCCAAACTGTGGACCTGTGTCTTCTAGGGGAGTGTAAGCCCATCCAGTTTAAATCTGGATGCCTATTCCCTGATCCACTTTACAACTGACCAGGAGTCCCTCTGTCTTGTCTGGATTAAGTTTCACTTTGTTTGCTCTCATACAGTCCATTACTGATGACAGACACTGGTTTAGGGTCAGGACGGCTTCCTCGGCATTAGGTGGAAAGGAGTAGAGTTGGGTGTCATCTGCATATAGGTGTACTGAACTCCAAAATTCCGGATGACCTATCCCAGCAGTTTCATGTACATTATAAAGTAGTGTAATAAATAGCTGGTGTTGAGATGGCTTACACCACCACTGACATTTTGAATATTTTCAACAGATTGCAGATGTTGGACGGACTGGCACCTTTTGATTTTAAGACAAAGCCTTCATGGATTAACCCATATTATTTAGGTAAAACCTGTTCATTAGGTCCTGTATTAAAGTTGCTACATAATTTTCCAGCTCTGAATGGTAAACATTTTTAACTGTGTAAGAATTATTAAATTCTATAATCTTTAAAACACCTTAGACAGCAATAATTTAGAATTCAACTCTCTCCAATGGGCTGCTCTACATGGGATAGTTAATTAAAACTTGTGCGCCAGCTGCGCCCGTACCTTGGGAAGTCGGATCTGGCCACGGTGGTCCACGCTCTTGTCACATCCCGGTTGGATTACTGCAACGCACTCTACGTGGGGTTGCCTTTGAAGACTGATCAGAAACTTCAACTAGTCCAGCGAGAAGCAGCCAGATTGCTCACCGGAGCGGCGTACAGGGAGCACACCACCCCCCTGTTGCGTCAGCTCCACTGGCTGCCGATCCAATTCCGAGCACAATTCAAAGTGCTGGTTTTGACCTACAAAACCCTATACGGTTCCGGCCCAGTGTATCTGTCCGAACGGATCTCCCTCTACATCCCACCTCGAAGTTTAAGATCTTCTGGGGAGGCCCTGCTCTCGACCCCGCCAGTGGCACAAGTGAGACTGGCGGGGACGAGGAGCAGGGCCTTCTCAGTGGTGGCCCCCCACCTGTGGAACTCACTCCCCGGGGAGATCAGATCGACGACTTCCCTTCTAGCATTTAGGAAAAAACTAAAGACCTGGATGTGGGACCAAGCTTTTGGCCATGCTGACAACTGATTAAAGGACCTATCGATAGACAAGGACAATGGAATGGAATGGATATATGGGCTCTGATATATGGACTCTGACATGAGATAGTTTTTATGATTTTAATAGGTATTGATGTTTCATTTTAATTGTTGAACTGTTATATTTTGTATTGTTTGTTGTGTGATTTGGGCATCTAATTGTGCCTCCTTTGTAAGCCGTCCTGAGTCCCCCCCGGGGTGAGAAGGGCGGGGTATAAGTAGATGAAATAAATAAAAAAAAATCCAAAGAAAACTTGTTCAAATTCATGGAGTCAAAAGGCATCTTCAAGGCATGTACACACACACACGGGAAAATACTGAGGTAAAAAAGGACAGGATGGTGGCAAGAGTTCTGTACCTTCTGACTTCTAAACAGAATTTAGGGTCAAAATTGTATTTTTTTTTCTTTGTCTCAGATAGTTAAATGTCTGGGACACTTGTTATCTAGTGCCATTTCAAAATGGAGAAAGGAGGGCTGGGAGAATGAATGCTGGATGGTGTAAAAATGCTCCATCCTCCAAGAAATTCATAAAGAAGAATTCCAATCTGTTCTTCTGCTTATGTGCTAATTTACCATTGTTGTTATGTGCCTTCATCTAAACTCCAACTTCCAGAAACCCTACCACAGGGTTGTTGTTGTTGTTATATTTATTTGTATTTTGCTTTCCTCTCTTAAACAAGACTCAAAGCAGCTCAGAATATGAAAAACAATCCAAATTACCATTTAAAACCTGTAACATATAAACATTAAAATGAAATTAAACATAAAATCATTAAAAACAAGTAATTTAATTCCCATAAAACCATTAAAACTATATTTTTAAAAAAATATTAAAACACTATACAGCACCCTTGGACTTATTCTTAAAAACTTTCCTTGTCAAGTTTTACGCAGAGCAGGTTTACTGTTCTTTCAACATGAGAGAGGATGCCTTGCCTAAAGTTTCCCAGTGGGCTTCCATGGCTGAACTGGTGGTGGCTCTACATCAGCCATGGGCAAACTTCGGCCCTTCAGGTGTTTTGGACTCTTAACTCTTGGCCATTAGAAATTGTGGGAGTTGAAATCCAAAACAACTGGAGGGCCAAAGTTTGCCCATCCCTTGCTCTACATGGACCATTTACCCTGCGACTGATCTGGAGTGGGGAATGCTGATTGGTCCCAGGATAGTTTAGATCAGGGGTCCTCAAACTTTTAAAGCAGAGGGTCAGTTTATGGTCCCTCAGACTGTTGGAGGGCCAGACTATAGTTTTTCAGTGCAAAAAAGAAAAGAAAAGTAAGAATATTACAATACTTAAAATGAAGAACTATTTTAAACAACTTAAACTTACCAGTATTTCAATGGGTAGTGTGGACCTGCTTTTGGCTAATGAGATAATCAAATAAATTAGGATTGTTGCTGCGTGCTTTCAAGTTGTTTCAATCTAAGTTTAAAGTTTAGGGCAGGGGCCAGCAGGGCCGTAGCCAGAAAAAAAATTCGGGAGGGGTTGAAATTTTCGGGGGGGGGGGGGGTAAAACCTGCCTCCTAGGTCACGCTGAAGCAAAGAGCACAGGAGGGGGCAGAGCAGCCTTCAATAGTCTGCAGCTCTGCCCCTGACAACCACCTCCACCAAGTCTGGCCTCCTTAATGAGAGCATTCAACACCCCCCCCCCCCCAAACTTGGTTGCTTCGCTACATTGGCTATTGCTGCAAGTAATGACAGTGTGAATAAATTGTCAATATTTGCTTGAGATAGTGCTTGCAGTTCTGGAGGGACTCTTAATTTTTTGCATCTCATAGACTTAACATGAGAATTTGGTTAACCAGTTAAAATTCATGAGTAAACCAGGTTTTTTAAAAAAATCTGAAACATTTCGGGGGGGGGGGTTGAACCCCTAAAACCACCCCCTCGCTACAGGCCTGGGGGCCAGGTAAAGTAACCATCCGGCCTTAGTTTGAGGACTCCTGATTTATACTGACAATTTCCTCTTACTGGCTGCTGTGGAGACAAGAGGGAGTCCTGCCTGCCAAACAGCCACCCTTACTACCTTCCCTTTTTGCCTCATTATTGTGGCCAGCAGACACAGCATAGCTTGTGTTGGTGATTCATCTTGAGTGACTTTAGCCAAGGCACCAGAGCCGACATCATGCTGTGACAGAAGGGGTGCAATCAAACCGAAGATTGCACCTAATGGCCTCCAAAGACATTTCCCTCCCCTGTTAAACTAATGTTTGAGGAGGCATGAGGTACATGGGAAGATCTCAGAGGCAGACTAGTCCCATATATTACAGATGGCATGCCTTTTTATGTACTTTTATATGATGTGCTCCAATTGTCTAAATTTTGTAGGGAAAGCCCCAGTTCCTTCATTCCATTTCCCCCTTTTCCACCTTTATTTCAACTGATGTAAACTAAGTTTGAGGTGCAAAATTAGTTTATGCTCAATTACTTAAGTGTGGGGTGAAGAGCCACAAAGAGGCAAAATTTTGCCCTCCCCAATATGTTCAGGCAAAAGTGAACTTCTATCTTGACCTTCTACCTCATTAATAACTTTTGCTATTTTGACCACACCCTGTTGATGTTTGGCCACACATGTTCCCAGTTTTCATTTGTGAGAATGTTTTTTCGTGTCAGGAGTGACTTGAGAAACTGCAAGTTGCTTCTGGTGTGAGAGAATTGGCTGTCTGCAAGGACGTTGCCCAGGGGACACCTGGATGTTTTAATGTTTTACCATCCTTGTGGGAGGCTTCTCTCATGTCCCCACATGGGGAGCTGGAGCTAACAGATGGAGCTCATCCACACTCTCCCTGGATTCGAACCTGTGACCTGTCAGTCTTCAGTCCTGCCAGCACAAGGGTTTAACCCACTGTGCCACTGGGGGCTCCTACTGGAGTGTATGCTGTATCTACAAAGACTTACATTTGACTTGGAAATCCAGTCAATCAGAAAGCTAGAACTGGCTTATCACTACACAAAGTCAAAACAGTATGTCACAGAATTTCATAGATAAAGTGAATGCTAGCATTATAACTGTGTAGTGTGAAAAGACCCTAGAATTCATTATAGATACCTACTGAATTATGCTGTGTGGTATGTGAAACATCCTGACTGTTTGTAAAGCTATTATGTTTTCCCTCCTGGGCCAAATGAGAGAGATTTACATTAAGCAAATGTGTTTCAGTTCATAATCTTTTCCTGAAAGGAAAGCTAAATCACAATGAATAAAACCCCTTTAAGTGCAAATTGTTATGATAAACATCATGAAACATGTACAGACGCAGAAAGGGGTGTAAGATCTATAACCAATCTGCATTTAAATGCAAATAACATTTTAATGGGGCTATTTGTGTTTCCTATGGGGGCGGGGTGAGGAGATATACAGTTGAAACACGTCACTGCTTATTTTCAGGTGACATTTCACTTCTGTGCGCAGGTATACAGTATATCTTCAATTCCCTTGTTGACTAATGGTCAGCTTATGGTTTTCTTAGGCAAGGAGTCCTCAGAGGTGGGTTTGCTAGTTCCGTCCTCTGAAATATATCCCACAGCACATGATATTCATTGTCTCCTAACCAAGTACTAGCCATGGCCCGCTCTACACTGCCATATAAAATCCAGAATATCTGCTTTGAACTGGATTACAAGGCAGTTTAGACTCATATAATCCAGTTCAAAGCAGATAATGTGGATTATTTGCTTTGATAATCCAGATTATATGGCAGCGTAGAAAGGCCCTACCTTAGCTTCCAATATCAGGTGGAATCTGGTGCCTTTAGGGTCTTCACATGTCTATGAGGATGACAGAACCAAGGAAAGGGACTTTCTGATTCTGAAAGGGTCATCTACCAAGCACATCTTTTGAGGACAGAATTATAGATGGTAGGGAAAGAATCAATAACAAGCCTTAAAGCATTTAGGGGCAGCAGTGTTGCCTATGCAGCAAATCACAACAAAGTACAAAATCCACAAAAGAACAGCACCTTTCTTGACCAACCAAAATGCAGAAAATAGATCACACAAACTTTCAAAGCTTCACAGGTTCCTTCATCTGGCAACGATGATAAAAAAAAAAAATCACACACAAGAAGAAAAATGTTATTAGAGTCACAGGTCTACATTTTGTCTCACATATTACATCTGTTGTCAGTTGAGATTGTCTGGAGGGATTTCAGTGGAGGCAGAGGCCAGTCCTCTTCTCAGTGATGTGGGGAATGGTGAGAAAGGGCAATAATAGAGACCAGGGTTCGAGTCCCTGTTCTGCCATAGAAACCTTGCGGGTGCCCTTGGGTGAACCACACTTTCTCAGTTCTTGAAAACGTCCTGATAGGGTCACCATAAGAAATAATATTAGAGTACTATAAGTTCAAAAATGACTTGAACAACAACATTTTAACTCCCTCAGGAACAAAAGGGGGAATTTTAAAAGCTTCTGAAAAAATGGGTGGCGGAAGATTAATTGGAACTGTTGCTGCCAAATCAGGATATCTGGAAAGTATTCAATGCATGGAGGGCTGCATGATTCCCATTGCTGGAAATGGGGAGGAGCGTTAGTCTAATCTCCAGTAGACCCATTGAAATTAATGAGACCTCTGAACGTCATGGCTTGCCATTCATATTGGTACTTTAATTGGTGCTAATGTTGGATTTAGTCCAATGCCATTTCATATATCATTTTATTATTATGTCCTGTTGGACGATCAGTGTCTCATTCCAAAGAAGACTTCCACTGAGGGATATTTGCTAATAGGTAAAACATTTTATTCAGATAGGTCTTGGTATGTAAGCTTGTCTAATTGGCTTGGTGCAGCCAAAAGGAATCAGACTGGCAGTTCTTTTATTGTTGTTTTTTAAAATAGTTTTCATTATGCTTAAATCAAGATTTTATTTTTAATCTGTGTATTCTTAGCTGCTTTGAGTACTTTTTTGTAGAAAAGGTAAGTTGTAAATAAACAAATAAAATGCTAGAGAGATTATCTAATTAGGACATAAATATAGCATTAGTTAATGATCTACACTGTGTTGAGTAGTGTTCTGAGTAGATTACCCACTCCTTTAATGTTCAGTCATCTGTCTCAGCAAGTCATTGCACACAGATAAATGCTGAAGTTGTTACATGATTTAAATGGTGAAGAGTAATTGGTTTATATATTCCTCCCCCAATAGCTTTGTGTCAAAATTAACTAATGTTGTATCAACTATGTTCCAAGGGTCTCTTTTAGGTTTTTCTGCAAGCAGCCATGTAATACTGGTATCTTAATTTGTATATTGTGCTAAGGCAATGAAATAACTGGATTGAACCGAATCATGTTAAATTAGCAATTTTGCTACTTCATTTCTTCAATTGCTCATGTGTGTCTACATCATACTCACACTTCAAGGCATATACTCCACTCTTATGGCTGTTGCACCATTTCAGACGTATAGTAATTTACCTGTGTTCTTTAGATTATTATAGCATTACAGTCATGGTTTCTGTGTTCAATTTTCAGTTCTTGTAATCTATAAGCATGTAATACTTTCCCAGTGTCCAAACAGTGTCCAAACAGCATTGCTTTTATTTGTGCACCATGTGCTGCTTTTAGGGTTGGAAAGAAGGGTACTTAATTCATGTTGATTTATCCATCCAGTATCCAATCACCTTGGGCTTTTACAATTTGTCCGCAACACACTTCACGTTGACAACCAAACCAAGCAGTGAGAGTACACACTGAATAAATGTTTAAACTTTTGTATGACGTTATTTTAAAACTATTTTTATCTTTTGTAATTGCACCCAAAGCTAAGGCATGGTCACAATTTGATCTTGAAGTGTCACAAGACTAGAAATACACAATACTTAGTAGCCAATTTATGAACTGTTTTTGAACTGATGAACCACAGGCAAGACTACTTAGTAATCTATAGTTTTCATATTCACAGAAGTTGAACTGCATACATTGGTTTTTATGACTCATGCAAATGAAACACTCATGTCAGCCATTGCACCAGCCCAAAGAATTAATGAGATTTCGGAGAAGGATAGCTAAGAGGCGATCTTTGCTTTCCCACCTCTTGCTCTCCTAAGTGCAAGGTAGGAAAAGAAGAATATAAAACCAGTGGTGTCATTCAAAATGATTAACAACTAATTTCAGGATCTAGTCCTTTCCTCCCTTTGACCCTCTCATGTCTCCATTCTCATTGTCTCTTACAGTTTCTATCTTTTCCTCCCAACTCCTGGCTATTTGTCAACCACTCCAGACGCTGCATTTCTAAACAATGTTAAGAACCAGTTCTGATGAACTGGTACAAACAGGCTGAATGACACCACTAGATACAATCATTAGTTATCCCTTTTGTCTCTTTCTCACCAATGTTCCCTGGCATGATTAAGGAAAGCTAGTACATCCAGGGTTATACATGGGACAGCAGCAGATTAACTACAATAATGACCACAGCATCTGTTTAGGATCTGAGGAGTATATTAGAGATACCATTCTTAGCCAGTATCTTGCACAGATGAAAGTAGCTTTGCTTTCCTTTATATAGGTTTCATTGCTAAAAGAAGGCAGTTATGACTGAGGGCAAGACAACAGACACCAAAGGCTAGGCTTGCTATTTAACTACTGGAAGCCCTCTTTTACTTTGTTAAATTTTGTGAATGTTTACTACTAATTCTGACTAATAATGGATCAGATCCTTGGATGATAAAATGGATTGTCTCCTGGCCTCAAGAAGGAGCCAACTGTTCAAAGCAACATTTAATGGTATAGACTTTTAAGTTAATTTTGTTCATGCAGTTACTGCTGGTCTAAATGACAATAAGTATCTATAAACTACTTTAATTTAATGTATAATGAGATTTTGGTTGTGACGGACAGGGGGCTGCTGTAAATATGTTTGTGGGTGAAAAATACACTGAAATTATGAAAATCTGACACATTGCTAAAATACACATTAAAGCATAATAGTGGTATTTTAAAGGTCGTAGTGAAATCATATTCATAAACTAGTCAATATGCAACTGTCAGCTAAGTTTATTTGAAAATGAAGGTGGCTCTGGTGACTGCATTTGTTTTTATGCCAGATGACAGTGGACTGGGGAAGGAACCTAGATCATAGGGCATGGCAGCCTTATGCATATGTGGCATGTTGCAAGATTCTAAGAAGATCACAAGAAGTACTGTCATGGCAGGCTTTTAGAGACATAAATTTAGCGGCATCAGGACTGGGGTGCCACACCAGTAATTGAATGCATACTCTGCACCAGAGCTTTCAGGTATCACATTTTTGGACCTTAACCCCTAGAACTCTTAAATAGCAATTCTTGTGAGCCCCACATATTACTAGAAAGAGGAGATTCTTCCTCTGAACATTAAGTTCAATGCTAAACAATCTGGCTGTACCACTGTATATGAAGGAATGTATAAAAACTGATTGCATTTTATATCTCCTTGAGCAACTGCGTCTGTGTCTTCATTAGAAAGGACCCTGTTATACATTGAGCATGAGTAAGGATACTGTTGCTAACGCTTTCCCTTACATCTAACAACAATTTGACACACAATTTAGAAGCCTGTGGATTAGCAATTGCAGGATAAAAAGTTCCTTCTGCTGCTGTAACATATTTTGTATGATTCTAGTTCTTCTAGTGTCACTGGAGATAACCTATTTCATCTCTGGACTACTCTATGTCTTGGTTGTAGAAGAATGGGTTTGGGATTATGCTATAACTGTTACAATCATTCACATCGCAGTAACTTCAGCCGGTATGTATGCTGTTTAATACTGTTTCAGAAACAGAAGTACCGTTCATTAAAAAGAAACAGAAAAATGTTAAAAGCTATACCGTTGGCTTTACTTGTCATTTTGAAAATGTAGGACATGCACCTATAATCTGAAATGGAGATATTAAGCAGGCAAGGCTTTTCTTATTATTTTATTTCTATTTCAGGAAAAGCTTGTCTGCTTGATAGACAGCTACTAGTGGCATAGACATGAAAGAAAAGTAGAAAGAAAGATTGTTAACTCAAGAGGCTTGACTTTAATTTTGTTCACAAGGTTACTGCTGGTTTTGGGTGACAATAAATACCCATAAATTACTTTAATTGAATGAACATTGGGGTTTTGATTGTAATAGGCTGGTGACTTAGTTTGAGGGACAATGCCAACTGGAGGAGCTGAAGAGTAGTCACTGTTTAACAGCCTGAGGTGGACTTATGCACAAGATAAATAAGCTACAATTTAGAAACACCTTTATAAAGCACTTCTAAATATCAAGAACGTTTCAAGCTTTACTTAGTGGTTAGAATAATATATGGGGAGAGGGGCAATGTTAAGCCCTTAATGTAATCTAGCTCCTCAGTCTAGCTCCTGGGGAAAACATAGTAAAAGAAATGATTGAAGTGCATCTACACTGTAGAATTAATGCAGTTTGATGCCCCTTTAACCGCTATGGATCAATGCTGTGGAATTATGGGAGTTATAGTTTGGTGACGTACCAGCAGTCTTTAGCAAAGAAAGCTAAAGATCTTGTAAAACAACAACTCTCAAGATCCTATAGCACTGAACCATGGTAGTTAAAGTTGTGTCAAACTGCATTGATTCTACAGTGTTGATGCAATCTCAGAGTGCACCCACACAGCTTGCAAAATTCACAAACGATGCCTCAGGTAAAAGCTAATTCATTTGGCACAAAGCAGGCAAATCCTGCTTTCTTCTGAATTAATTGAACACCTGGAAAGATCTGGTTCTTTCCGGTTGTGCGCCTTGTGTGGATTGGGCCTGGGGATCGCATTGTGTGACTTCCAGACCCAATCCACAGAGCTGTCCCAAGACAGCCCCTACTCCGTCACCCAAACCTCTTTAAATACCCTAAAAAGTAAAAATTACTTGGCCATTATTACGCTGCTGCCGGCCCTCTTCTGGCATGTAGAAATAATGTGCCAGGAGAATGGGGGGAGGCGGAAGATTGTTCCTTGCCCCTTTTCTTGGTGTGTCATTTTTATGTTCCAGGAGAGGGCCAGCAGCAGGATAATGGCAGCTGGGTAAGTAATTTTTACTTTTTAAGCTTTTCTGTTTTGTTGTTGTTGTTGTTGTTGTTGTTGTTGCTGTTGGTGGTGTCTGGGATATCTAGGAAAGCGATATATGTAGCACTCCATATGTTGTTGGATTGCAGCACCCATGACTCATCATCATGGCCTATGCTGGCTAGGACTAATGAGAGCTGTGAATCTCAAACTTCTGAAGGTGTTGCTGTAAGCACAACCAGGTGGAGAGATGCAGGTCACCGTGCTGATGACCATTTTTAGAGATATGTATGGTCGAATTCTATCACAAATCATTTATAAAATGGTCAGCACACCTTGTGTAGAATGGTTGTTTCATGAGCATTAACTTGCAACTTTGTGTATCTTTAATCACAAAGCTTAAATAATACTTGTGCTTTTTCTTGCTCTGAGTGAGAAAGAACATTCTGGCCAATATTGAGTTTGGAGTGAAATGAGAAAAAGATGGCTTTAAGCTTCAAATATGAGTAATAGCAAATGTTTAGCTGTCCCTGTTTCCAGGATTCTGGGCAGCATTCTGCTTAGGCTAACCGATAAAAGATAGTGTCCTGGCATGCAAACTCCTTTTTCTCTTTCCAACAAAATAGCTTCACAAGGAATTCTTGCCAGCAGAAGTGGCTTATTGCCCTTACTTTCTCCCCCTCCCCTTTCAGATGGCAAGATAATTGATTGCATGGACATATGGGGAAGGTATTTAACTGAATATCTCCCCGCAAACTTGTATTTGTCATTCGTATAGCTTGTTACAGATTCCTAATGGTTATATTCATTAGACAATACTTGCCCTGTATCAGGAAGTCTCAGCAGCTGATTGTGTAATAAGCCTTTGCCAAGTTAAGAAAATAATATTCGGGATACCACAAGCATAACCAAATACAAAGAAAATTTGTGAACTATTATGATCAAATGAATATCGAGTGACAATAGTCATGTAGGACTATGACATGACATTCAAAAACAATTGAAGCCAAACATATGTAATATGCAACTGCCCCTCCTAAGCCTAAAGCATATGACACCAAGGGCTGAAGAGGTCAAAAAGTAGGCAGGATACAACACACTTGTTTTTGTTACAAGTGCACTGATTTCCTTTGGCCATAGTGTGAGGACATCACCAATATGAGCAAAATCGCTGCTTGATGTAACAAGAGTCAACAAAATACATGTGGTTTATGTTTGACAATGCACTGTTCCATAAATATTTGTGACCATGTATGTTTCAATATTTAATTTTTTTACAAAAAAAAATAGAAATGCAATGATTTGGCAATCAAACGTTAAATATGTAGGTTTTAAATTAAGATGGCTAGAAAGAGCTTTAACGGAACCTGAGGCTCAGTTGTGATTAGCATTGACATTGTATTGGTGCAGGGGCCACATAGTGGGACCTTGCAAATCTTACATGATCAATACATTGAATTTCCCTTTGCTCCATTTCATAATGCCAGACAATTGCTAGTGAACATACGTGGACAACATATCTATTATCCTGTATTTCTAATCCAGTGTACTGGGACTGTGCACATGATGCTCTTCTTAAGAGTATAAACTAATAATTATAAAGTCATGTGATCAAACTTTTTGATAGGGAAGGAAAGGTTGGTGGTCTGATTTCATCCTCCTCCCTCACAGAAATAGATGGCTGCCAAGAGAAACTTTGGACCGACCAATATATTTTGTATTTGTTTCTCCATATGGAAATATAGCTGGAGTATTCCTAGGGCGAGAAAGGCTTCTTTTTGGGCTAGGCCTTCAAGAACACTCCATACAATGTGGGTATTAGTCAGGCTTTCTGCAGTTCACTTTTAATGTGCAATTTAATGCACTTTTTCAGACCCCCCCCCCCCCATGCCCACTGGTGTAATCTCAGTGAATTATTGTTTTGGCTGATTGGGTGCAGAGAGAGACTCTAAGGAAGAGGCTGTACTTACTAGTTCAGTTCAGAGAGAGCTGGAGAGGAGCTTTGCCAGGGATAAGAATTAGGTGCTTGTCACTTTGAATTAGGGCTTTGGGGTTCCTACAATAACGGCTGAATAGCAAGACTTCAGCAAGCGAGTTCTGCTTTGTGGGGTGCCTTGAAATGTGGGAGCCTATAATAAGGTGGACTGAATATAAAATATGTTGCATTGTTGATGTTTAATTGGAAATCTTTTTTAGATCTTAAAATGATTTCAACCATTGTGATTGTGTTCCCATTGTTCATTTATAACTGGCTCCGTAGAACCCTAAGAAATGGTACATTGGCACTAATCCCAAAATATAACATTTCATTTGCAGTTATGTCTGAATTTCCACTGATGATGCACTGGTGGGCAGCTTTAGGTATGGCTTACAGTTATTTTTTATGGAATTCAAAAGATAGTAGTGATACTGGAACTAGCAAACAAGTGAAGCATTTTGAAAAAGAAATTGACTACAGATGTAGAAGCCTGATCTGGTTGGGATACCATTTGTAGAGGGCTGGGGATAAGTAACCTTTTACTCCCATTGTGCTTTCAACTGTTCCTGTAATTATATTGGAAGGCAAGCTCCCGCTCTTAAAAAGATGGGTTAATTTCTGTAAAGCAAATTGGCATTTTGAGGTATGTTTGTGCAAACTGGATAAGATTGAGGGTTAAAAAGCCATTATACCACACAAGGGTCCCAATCCAGGTCATATCCTATGTGATTTATACATAAAAGCCATTATTGTAAATTGCTTGATGCCTCATTTAGTATGACCCTTCATAAAAGTGATTTACCAAAGGGCATCCTTGCCCAGGAAGCTCTCATGCACATCCTCCACTAAAATGAAGAGAACTAGCATAAGTGTCACACTGTTTTTTGCAGGAGACTTTTCCAGTGGCTCATGGCCTGAGGGTATAATTTACATTTCACTGAAAGGGGGAAAATGGAACTCCTATTTTAATAGGACATGTTAGTGCTTAGGATTGTGATTGTGGCCTAAAGGTATGCAATAGGCCTATTAAAACAGGACCCTATACATATATTTAGAAATGCCCATAACTGAGAATGGTATTGGAGTCATAGATTTAATTAATGTTGATTCAAATTCTTAAAATAAATCACTTGAGAACTTCAGGATTACCATCTGACAATGTTCACATTTTTGAAATATTGGGCAACTTCCACTGAAGAAGGTGATTGCACTACAAATACTAAACTGGAGTTGTTTTGAAGTTCATTCTGTCATCTTTGCCCTTAAGGGAATGGCAGAAATACTCAACATATCGTTGAAACTAATGGTATGGAACAACTACAAAGACTTTTCCTTGGTTTTATACTAGACTTTCATACTGGTTTTTGAATCAATTTATTGCAAGGCTTACTATACAGAAATGGGATAATTTCTAATTAAGTAAGATGCAGAACATACAGATTTGTGGATTTGACATTTGCCGATGTCATTAAAATGTTGTCTCTAGGAAGCTCTATGTCTTCCCGTGAGAATCTATGATCAACTTCCAGTGGAAGACCTAGAGATTTCTAGAAAAAAACACCTCATATTAATCAAAACTGCAATAGTCAAACTTGCAAAAGTATCTTATCATAATTTCATTTACAAACTTGGGGGGGGGGGAACGCAGGGAGTGACACTTTGAAACAGTTGGAAAAAGAATAACCAATGAACAACTCAATTATGTTTCCCAGTTCAAAGCTGGTTAATTTTAATTACAAATGTACTTTAACATTCTTTTTAGTTGTTGTTGATGCTAATAAAGACTTCTGTTTCATTTTTTAAATAGGTCTGGGCCTGATTTCAATGATTTGTGGAGGACAATGCTTGGCCTACTACTTGTTCAGAGACAACTTTATTTATCCAATCCTGGATGATTTCTGAAATGCATTTGACGCTGCACCTTTCAACACTGCGTTTAAAAATGTTTTTGGTCAATGTCACTATGCTGTTTCCATTCATTCCAAATTGTACACACTATCATAAGTCATGCTTCTTTCTTTGTACAGATTTTTTTTATGTTTAATAAAATTTTATGTGTAGACAAGTGGAAAAGGCTATTTTTTTGTCTGAATAATATTGAACAGAAACTCAGCAGAACTCCAAAGAAAATTATAAAAGTAAAGTCTTTTTTTCAGCCCTAACTGTAAATATAATTTCACAACAGTCATATTATTACATTTTTATTATAGGAGAATAACTATGAGGTACAATAAATGTTTCCTAAGAAAAAGAGAAACTGATTTTGAAGATGTCTGGGAATACCTTGGAATTGAACTTACAGTAAGAAAAGAAGGTAATACTGCTTTTATCTCCCTCTCTTGCTCATAATCTTCTACAATGGGCCTTTGGGATATGCTAGTTTGGTTCCAAGACCCTTTATGGATACCAAAATCTGTGGATGCTCAAGTTCCAGATATACAATGGTACAGTAAAATAATGTTCCCTAATATAAAAGGAAAAAATCAAGGTTTGCTCTTTGGGTTTAAAAAGATATTTTCAAGCCATGGATGGCTGAATCCATGGATACAGAATTTGTGGATATAGCGGATCAGCAGCATAATAGTCCTGCATGTGTGGCAAAAGAATAGATAACATGCAGGGCTCAAAGGACCAGGAAAGATAAACAGCCACTTAATAATATCCACAAATGACACCCCTTGACTCTTCCATTTGAAAAAACACCAGTAATTTCCCATGCCAGCAGCCCTCCAATAATAAGAGATCTACCACAAATAGAAATAGTTTACTCTCCCCAATTCTTTCCAGCTGCAAAAGCATGATAATTTGATCACTGTGCCACTAAGTGTGGGGAAAAGACGGTGAAACAGAACATTTTCATCTGAAAGAGATGTCCCATAGGGTCATTCTCCCTGACCTGGAATTATAATGGAATATTGCTGGGGGGAGGGGTGTCTTACTTTAAATCAACATTTTGTGATACCCATAGATGTTATATCAATATCCTTGTAACATGTCATACCTGTTGGCATGCAAGGCAATTAATGCACCTCATTCTAACATATGGCATGTATACTACCATGTTGAATGGATCAGTAAACAAAAATGTACACAATGAATGTGGACAATGGGTACAGAACTAGCTGCTTTATACATTTTATCTCCTATTGATGGCTTTATGTCACTCATCAAAAACAGTGGAGGTGCACAACTACACAGAAATAATTCTTATATTCTTCAGAGAATGCATAAGTTAGTATGCGTAAAAGCTGAGCTTATCGTATTTGATATATATTTTGGTAGGAAATATGTTGGGTGTTGTTTGCTCCAGAACTAAAATGGCAATTCTATATACACATGATGAGAACAAGTCTCATGACTGATCCTATGTAGACCATTACATTATTAGGCTAAGCTTGAGCCAAGAAAACCAGAAATGGCATATAACAATGCATATAATTCCATTTGATGTTAATGATCTGTCACCCATTTTGAATGTGTACTTAATAGTAAAGGGCTTTATGGTGTAGACCTTTAGTGGATTATGACTCAGGTTAATCCATGGGTGAATCAAGTTCTATTCTTAACAGAACGCCTTTTATTTTAAGTAGCAATGTCAGCAACATTGTTCTACTAATAAGGATGATGACTGAATCTTTGTTTTGATCCCAATCTTGTATCAATTCTGAAGTTTCAAAATAACTAATAGTCTGGTCTTATAGTTTTGCTACTGTGCAACGAAGTATAGTAAACAAATCACTAACTAGGCTAATGCAAGTATTCAAATAGAGGTTTACAAAGGATTTGAAAGCTAAATCTAATTGCTAGTCCTAACTAGAGTAAATCCACTGAATCATTGGTACTTTGGCAAGTTAGCACTTACATAAGTTTCATTGACTCAATTGGCCTGTTCTAACTGTGACTGACAATTGAATTTAACTCTCTTATATTTAAAAAATCTTTTTAACTGTTCAGCATTCCAAGCAGAAAACAATAAAAGCCAATGAAAAAATAATTTGAATGTTTCATTTTGAGTGGGTACACTTCCTCACTAAAAAGGAAACACGTTAATTTGAAATATAACTGCATTTTATGTTAGAAAACATATTAATATAGCAGCCACAAACACTCTCCCTAACCCATAGCAGTGGATGAACAGTTCAGATGGTGAAGCTGGGCCAAGACTGCTTTGGCCTTGCTGGACTGTCACCTTACTGTATCTGTTGCCACTGATGCTAGAAGAGAGTTACAGATCCCCATGGGAACTCCTGGCCATTGTGGACACCCCATGCTGACATTAGCAGAGGGCCCTGCACAACCAGGGAGAAGGCAGGGCAATCCTCCGCCTTCCCCCTTGTTTGTGTGGGCACCTCTGTGTGTGGGTGCCTGTGAAAGCCTAGTGCTCTCAGAGCTTGATAGCTGTCTGGCAAAGGTGACAATAACAACACAGGCCTGATCTAAGTGATTGATGGTAGTAGCTTGTATTTCACAATGGTCTGGTCCAAATTGGACCCACTCCAGCTATCCACTCTGCTGCTCAAGTTTTAACCAAACTCCAAAATATCCTGGCTCTCTTAATGTTAGAGTGTGTTAGAGATATTGATTTAAGGAGCTAACACACTACTAGCTTGGAAAAATGAAACAGCTTTATTGGACAAAGTCCATTCTAAGGTAGGAAAATTACTTGGGGAGCTAATCTAAGCTATGGTAGTTACATCTTGGAAGGTTGAGAAAGGACTCTGGGAAGGAGAAGAGGTGGAGAAAATCCCTAGGAGTATGTTTACATCACAGAGGGAGCAGGATATCTAGAGAAAAGAGGGAGGACTCTTCAGGTCACTCAAACTATGTAACCCCATTTCTCCTGTTCACTGTGAAGCACTCTTCACTCATCAGTGCTAAGCGTTGTTGCATTCCCAACACTTAACACAAGGCTAAATCGGTTTAACCCAATTTACCTCACAATAAGCACCACAAGTTTGATAATGTCATGAAGAAAGCCAGTAGTAACTGCACAGTGTGTATGAGTAATTAAGACCATGGAGATGAACCTTTGGAATGAACCAAGACTTTAACAAATCAAGATACTGTTCTTTTTGTCTTTGTGTTTGCACATAGATTCTATTCAGCATTTTGAGTATTAAACTTATGGCAACCATAAGGTGGCCCAATTATGTGAGGATTTCTTGGCAAGAAATGCTCATAGGTTTGCACAAATTTTGAAGACATAGAGGTTGGTTTTGCATAAATCCTTATACTGGTTTTAAACTGATGACCATTGGTGCAAACAAACCAAAACCTGGAAATAGGACAGGTATGTTTGAAAAAAATGTTTTTCACAGTGGCCAATATTGACATTCTAGAGCAGGAGTCCTCAAACTTTTTAAACAGAGGGCCAGGTCACAGTCCCTCAAACTATTGGAGGGCCGGACTATAATTTGAAAGGAAAGAAAAAAACATGAATGAATTCCTATGCATACTACACATATCTTATTTGTAGTGCAAAAAACACTGAAAAATAAATAAGTAAAATAAAGAACAATTTTAACAAATATAACCTTAGTATTTCAATGGGAAGTGTGGACCTGCTTTTGGCTGATGAGATAGGATTGTTGTTGTTGTTGTGTGCTTTCAAGTTGTTTCAGACTTAGGTTGACCCTGAGCGAGGGCCGAGTAAATGACCTTGGAGGGCCGTATCGGCCCTCGGGCCTTAGTTTGAAGACCCATGTTCTAGAGTGAAAAAGCACTATAACTGATGACATTACTGAAATCTGATCCCAAATCAGAAAGTCAGAGGGAAAACTGTCCAGAGAGCTGCAATCCAAAAAAGTAAGTTTTCCAAGCTCATTGAGCACTAGTGTTTTTGTAGTGACATTAATCTCAATAACAGACGGGTTTATTTATGGGGGAATCTGAGGTTGAAGGAAGATTGCAGGAAACCACATTTAAACACTTGCTAGTCTAATATATTACATTTAAAACACACTCAATCATTTTTAAATTAAGCTCTTCTCATTTTTAAGGAATTTAATGTGTGAAAAATATATATTCATCCTCATTTAAATAGTGTATCCAGTGTGCACAGTGCTTTGGAAGTAAAACAACAAAATGAACAAATTTAACCTTTTCTGTTGATTTCCAAATGCCATTTCTTAAAACTTCTCATTTTAACAGGCAGTTCCTATTAAGCAATTGGTGAATCTTTTACAGCATATTACACACATTATTAACTATAATTATATCTAATGTGCACCAAATAACATCATACTATTAAACACTTATTAATCAGTACCAATACTTAAAGATTAAACTTGATTTTAATATGTTCCTAATGTGATTTGGTTACAATGGTTTCTTTTCAGTTTGGAAACCTATATAATTATCCATCTGCTCAGGTAATGACTAACACTTTAATCTCTCTTTCTCTCTGCTAGTTTATCACTGCTTCAGGCAACATGAATAGTGTCATTCTGCATCATTCATTGTGTATCCGAGATTAAAACCCTTACTAATGGCTGTAGAAGTGTGATAGTAGATGACACAGAATATTTGTTATTGGTTTTACACCTTGTGGATTGTTGAATCTTCATGATTCCAGTATCCTTGGGACTGGTACCTGTGGTCTCACTTATCCATGCTCAACAAAATATGCTTTCTCTAGATATTTCCTATTATGACTCTATGGTATCCAAAGGTATTCTTGGGTCACAAGTTCTTCATTTTGATAGGGCTCATGATTATCCACAGTTCTGCATATCTACACCAGCCCCTGGAGATAAAAGGGCTGTGCTATATAATGTAAAGTCTATTGAATAATTTTACATTGGTTCAGAGTCAGCACTTCACTTAGCTGGCATTGCACCACCTGACATCTGTCGGGAAGAAGCAGCCAATAATGAAAGGACCAAGGCAGTGACATTTCCGGCCCATCCTCTGTTCGGAGATCAGCCAGTATGCCAACACCATAAATCAAGAAATAACTTTCAAAGTTCAACACAGATTCTCTCAGGAACACCTCAGCAAGCGAGAGTCCAAAAGTGGCAGACAAAAACCCAGAACCTCAAGCCATGGCTGATACCGAATGAGAGACTCCCCCCTGGGAACACAGAAGACTGGGTGACTTGAAAGGTACTGAACAGACTGCGCTCTGGCACCACGAGATACAGAGCCAATCTTCAGAAATGGGGCTACATCAAGACAGGCGCCCTCCTTGATGGCCTTTCGTAGGGGCCTGAAAACATGGCTCTTCGAGCAGGCCTTCAACTGAGTGTATCTTGAACGACACTGGAATGAACTAGGACTATGAATTTTGGCTATGACCCCAGGACTTGACGAAGCGGATTTTTAGTATAAGTATATGTTATGTTTGTATTGTCTGGTCTGTATTATTGTGATTTATTGTACACTGTTCTTTTTTGTTGCTGTTCACCGCCCCGAGTCGCCCTCGGGCTGAGAGGGGCGGTCAATAAATGCAAAAAATAAATAATAAAATAAATACAAAGTGGAGTCCATGTCATGCAAGTGTGGAGAAGAGCAAACCACCGACCACTTACTACAATGCAGCCTGAGCCCTACCACTTGCACAATGGAGGACCTTCTTATAGTGACACAAGAGGCACTCCAAGCGGCCAGCTTCTGGTCAAAGGGCATTTAATATAATGCCACATTTTAAACTGTGTTTATGTTTTTAAATACATTATAACTGTACCCACAATTTGCTTCTGACATGATAAATAAACAGAACTTCACTTACACTGTTCAGATTTGATTTCCCATAAAATGATGAAAAGCTGTCTAAAATCTGATTCATATGTACAACAGAATTATCTGGTTTCTCTAAGGATCTTCCTTAGTGAAAATAGTATACTGTAATGTGAACTGAGAGTTATCCATGCCATGAGAACCTGTGATACACAGTCGTGAAAGACACAGATGATGTGCAGTAAAAAAAAGTTCCATACTCAAACTACTTTAGTTTTCCTAGTGCTTCCATACTTATGAGATGTGAAATTCATCACAGTAATAATTATGTGTTGTAAACATCTTCAAATGTTTAGTTACATTTACATTCAATCACAGGAATGATGTAGTTGGCCAGTGTTCTAGTATACCATACATGCTTGCCATAAAGCTATGTTTACATCACAAATGGTGTATGATTTAGTATTTTTATTTCAACATATTTTTCAGCCCAATAATATGTTTTTAACCTTTCCTTAACATGCATAACTTTCAGTTCACCATGTGCTATTTCATCCAGTCCAGAGTCAGTGAGTAAAGAAAGATCACATGGAAAAATCAAGTAGTGCAATTTTATGTATGTACTGATCTTTACGTAGCTCTCCTTCATTCTTACATTAGATTCTAGGATGAAGTTAGCCACCAAAGTTCTGCCCCTGTATGAATTTTATTTTTGAGCTTTTAAATGTATTGAATGAAAAAAACCGCACGTTTAACAGAAAATATGTTAACATTTGGATTAAGAGACATTACACAGCTATATCTAACTGGTCATGATATGCCCAAGTGGAAACTATAACATACTATAGTTTTGTTTTGTTTTGCTTTATAAAGGGAATGACAATGTTAATATGAAAAATGTCCCTTAATGAATTTCAAGTTATTCTGGTGACTTTTGAAAAGGGACCTCTGTGCTCCTTTCAAGGTGAGTGCCTTTTAGAATATTCCACCTTCTTGTAAAACATGGCTGTCTGGCATACCTGCCACAACCAGAAAGTAACATTTGTATGTATCACTCTGAACTGCAGACTGAACTTTGTGGCTGCATGAAAAGGTTCAGCTTGTGGCAAAAAGTCATGCAGACAAGTCCCTCTCATGTGTGTGCTTATTGTGTGTATTCAAGTAGTTTTCAGCTTATGGTGACCCCAAGGCAAACATATTGCAGAGCTTTCTGTGCAAGATTTATTCAGAAAGGTGCCCTTGAGGCTTGGAGTGTGTGACTTGCCCAAGGTCACCCAGTGGATTTCCATGGCTAAGGGGAGATTTAAGCCTTGGTCTCCTAGAATTCTAATAAAAATGCAAAGCATTAGACCACAGTGGCTCTATAGCCCTTGTTAGAAAGTACCATATTCATATTTTAAAAAGAAAGAAAAAGTTGGGGGGGGGGGACCTGCTACACATATGAAGGCAGAGTGCTAGTATATCTACAAAGCTGATGGTCATACTGATTCCATCTACCTAACAAACTAGTCTATCTAACACACATTTTTGTATCTGCTTGCATTTCTATCAGTTTCACCAGTCTCAAAATGTTTTGTTGCCTGAACCTGAATTAGAAAATAATAGGTAAAGGTAAAGGTTTTCTCCTGACATTAAGTCCAGTTGTGTCCGACTCTGGGGGTTGGTGCACATCTCCATTTCTAAGCCGAAGTGTCGGCATTGTCTGTAGATATCTCCAAGGTCATGTGGCCAGTATGACTGCATGGAACACTGTTACCTTCCCCTGATTCAAATCTGGGGAGCAGGATGAGCTCCCACTGTTAGCCCAAGCTTCTACCAATTTAGAAATTAGAAAACATCAAAATGTGAGTAGATCTGCAGGAAAGAAACAGTGCTCCAGTTAGTCATGCTGGCCACATGACCTTGGAGGTGTCTACAGACAACGCCGGCGCTTCGGCTTAGAAATGGAGATGAGCACCAACCCCCAGAGTTGGACACGACTGGACTTAATGTCAGGGGAAAACCTTTACCTATTGATCTATTCATATTTGCATGTTTTTGAAATGCTAGGTTGGCAGAAGCTGGGGCTGACAGCAGAAGCTTATGCCACTCCCCGGATTCGAACCTGCAACCTTTTGGTCAACAAGTTTAGCAGCTCAGTGGTTTAACCCACTGCTCCAGCAAATAATAATAATAATAATAATAATAATAATAATAATAATAATAATTTTATTGATACCTTGCCACATCCCCCTGAGGGCTTGAAATGACTAGACTCCATGGTTCCTTCAGGTCAACCCACATAATGGTTAGCAACTTCCATGTCAGTGAGTGAATGCTCTTCATACCTGGAAGAAGACATCCAACGTGCTGAACACTGCCTTCCCCAACACTTTCCTTAACTTCTTTAAACTTTGGTCTGCCTCAGTGACCACTGCATTCTAAGTAACTGGTTCTCAAACTCTAGTCCTTGGGTGTTTTGGTCTTCAACTGCCACAAATCTCAGGTAGCATGGCTACACATGAGGGAGTCTAAGAACAGAAGTCCAAAAAATTGGAAGACCAAAGATGGAGAATATTTTTTATATACTGGACTGCTGGAGTTAGCCCTTGTTGTGGGCTTTAATAAAGAACCTAAGGCAAAGTCGTGGGTTTTCTGGGCAAGGTTTGCTACTGCCTTTTCCTGAGGCTAAGAGAATTCTATGGCTTGAGTGGGAATTGGAACCCAGGACTCTGGTCTTGATCCAAAAGGCAAACCACTGTACCAAGCTCTCTTTCTCTCTAGCCCGGAACTTTCTAAAATGTGTGTCATGACATGTTAGTGAGTGGGCTGCATGGTGTGGGTGTGTCACACAAATGCATGGAGAAAATAAATTGATTTTTTTTTTAAAAAAAAAACAGTTTTGGGCTGGAATGGAGAATGACTGACTTGATAGCAGTATGCATGAAAAAAATCTTGGAGTCCTTGTGGACATCAAGTTAAACATGAGCCAACAATGTCATGTGGCAGCTAAAAAAGCCAATAGGATTTTGGCTTGCATAAATAGGAGTATAGTGTCAAGATCCAGGGAAGCCATGCTAACCCCCTGTTCTGCCTTGGTTAGACCACACCTGAAATACTGTGTCCAATTCTGGGCACTGCAATTGAAGGAGGATTTTGACAAGCTGGAATTGTCCAGAGGAGGGCAACCAAAATGATCAAGGGTCTGGAGAACAAGCCCTATGAGGAGCGGCTTAAAGAGCTGGGCATGTTTAGCCTGCAGAAGAGAAGGCTAAGAGGAGACATGATAGCCATGTATAAGTATGTGAAGGGAAGTCATAGGTAGGAGGGAACAAGCTTGTTTTCTGCTGCTCTGGAGACTAGGATGCAGAACAATGGCTTCAAACTACAGGAAAGGTGATTCCACCTGAACATGAGGAAGAACTTCCTGAATGTGAGAGCTGTTCAGTAGTGGAACTCTCTGCACTGGAGTGTGGTGGAGGCTCCTTCTTTGGAGGCTTTTAAATAGAGGCTGGATGGCCGACTGTCGGGGGCGCTCTGAATGTGATTTTGCTGCTTCTTGGCAGTATGGGGTTGGCCTTGATGGCCCACAGGGTCTCTTCCAACTCTAGGATTCTATTAAAGGTTTTTGTGAGATAAGTTGTGTCCCCATATATTTCATTATTACGATGTACAAAGGCTCGGTTTGACCTCTGGTTTGCCAGTAAAACTAAACTGCTGTGTTGTGAAAGGATGCATGCCTAAAAAGTGTGTCACCTAGATGAAATGCCTGGTAAAAGTACCATATCTAGTGCTGGATTTACTATTGTGCTTAGGTGTGCTTAAACACGGGCCCTGTTGCCCATGGGGGGCAATCTTCCTGGCTTGTGTTTTTTGGGGGGTTTTTTTTTTGGTGCAATTGTAAATTTGAAGGCCTTTTGTTTAGGAGCGATTCCAGACCTAATGATAAAGTTGATAGTCTATGGGAGTGTGCCACAAAGCAGGCAGTGTAGTCCTACTCTGTCAAGACCCAAGTAAGTAAGGGGCCCAGTGGTGCAGAGGGATAAGGCGCTGAGCTGCTGAGCTTGTTGACCGAAAGGTTGCAGTTTCAAATCCAGGGAGCAGTGTAAGCTTCCGCTGTCAGCCCCAGCTTCTGCCAACCTAGCAGTTAGAAAACACGCAAATGTGAGTAGATCCACAGGTACTGTTCCAGTAGGAAGGTAACAGCGCGCCTTGCAGTCATGCTGGCCACATGACCTTGGAGGTGTCTACGGATGACGCCGGCTCTTTGGCTTAGAAATGGAGATAAGCACCAAACCCCAGAATTGGACACGACTGGACTTAATGTCAGGGGATAAACTTTACCTTGAAAAAAAGACTCATACCCAACAATAAGTTCATCACAGGACAGAGCTTCTTGAAAGTGTGGGGCAGGACCTCTCTGTTTGGAGACAAAGGAGAACGAAGCAGTCAGGTGCCCTTCTTGGATGGTCCTAAATCCAAGAAGAAGAAGATGGTGATGTGGGGAAACCTGCTACGGGCAGCAGCAATGGAGGTCAATGGAAATGACTCCTCGGCGAGGATTAGGCGACAGCTGTCGGTCTGCAAGCCTTAAGCCAGGGCGAGGCGGGGAGGGATGGGGCAGAGCAGAGTTGGCGCCTCGAGGGAGAGGCAGCAGGACACGGCGCGCGCGAGGGAGGCAGGCAGGCAGGCAGGGAGGCGCCCCTCGGTGCCCACGGGAGCCCGCGCGAAGCTGCCAAGGGAGCCTCTGCGAGGAGGGCTCCACCACTCTGAGCCCGTGAAAGGACCCACGCGGGGAAAGAAGGGGCTCGGGCCGCGGGGGACGCCGCTTGGAGCGCCGAGAAGGAGAGAGAGCGCCTGGGCTGGCTCCGGAGCACCTCCGGCGAGAAGGTGGAGCCCGCCAAGATGGTTACCATGGTGACCAAGCTCGTGCACTACCTGCATCTCAGGTAAGCGCCCCCCCCCCCCCAAGCTTGTCTCTCTCCAGCAGGAAGCCACGAGGAGTCTTTGCTTTGCCTTGCCTTTCACTTCTCTGCCGCTCTCAGAGAGGCACGCTGGATTTGTATTTTACCCATTACGCATCTCCAGCACCTGAGGACTCCTCTCTCTCTCTCTGTCTCCTTGCCTCTCTGCCTTTCCGTCTCCACACACACACACGCGCGCACGCGCGCCTTTCACCTCTCGTGCTATATCCTTCGCCCGCGCGCACAGATTTCCTTCACACCTAGGCATCTGGAGCTTCATTCCCTCTGGTGGCTTCCCACCCACACGCTTTCCCTGCCACCGACCTTCTCTTGGTTTTCTGACAGGGGCAAAAGCTGTCAGACGTGCAAAAGCTGGCGCCCACCCCTCGGCACTGGCCCAACGCCCTTGCCTCTTCCTCTCTTTCCACAAACACACGTGATGGTGGCCACTCTCAGGAAAGGTTACTTCTATCTCTAAAGACGAAAAGGATGGATCTGGCACAGGAGACTGGGCTCAATGCGAAGATGGGTAGATTGGGAGCACAAGGACGCCCCCCCCCCTTCTCTGATTTAAATCAATGTAAACACACAGAGAAGATGTGTATGCCATAGATATCCTATTCCAAATACTCCTGTCATTGGTCATAAGTTTGTAAACGTGCTCTCAGCTGGAGACATCTATGATCAGCACACTGCTGCTTTTATATGGGAATTTTGGGACTAGAAAAAAATACTTAACATTAAAAAAGATCATTCAGTGTTTATTTACAGTTTGGTCATATTACAAAATCTAGCCAGCTATCCTAATGAGTAGTGAAAGGAGAATGTTTGTATGCTTGTAAATGATTATGGCACAGATATCATCCATCTATTATTCAAAGCATTTCTATCCAGCCTTTCAACCATTGCTTTTGGTGTTCATCTTTTTCCTAAACCGAGACCCCAAACTTTTAACAAAAACCTATCACCTTAAAAAATTATGTTGGCATGCCTGCTTGTGGAAATTACAGTCAGTCCCTGAGTTACAAAAATCCCACTTGCATATGACTCATAGTTAAGAACAGGGCCGAGACAACAGGGAGAAATCTTTCCATTGGAACAGAAATTTACTCCTGAAAATGTTATTGTTGGTGAAAGGTGAGAACTGAAGCTTTCTCATCAATCCTTGTTTCCACAAAAGGCCAAATTTTCCAGAATCCAGTTCTCCCAGGAACAGTAAATGAAGAGAAATATTCTGAACAGGGCACAGACAGCAAAACAAACACCACAGGGGTATTAATCTTTCCCTATGCTACCCAAAGTAATTATATATGTGTGTGTGCGCGTATCATATCTCTCATTGGAGTTACACTTAAAAATGTAACTGCTCCGACATATATACAAATTCAACTTAAGAACAAACCTATGGAACCTATCTTGTTCTCAAATGTTTTCTTGGCCAGAATCACTGGGTTGCTGTGAGTTCCATGTTCCAGAAGCATTCTCTCCTGACATTTCACCCACATCTCTGGCAGGCATCCTCTGAGATTGAGGGGTCTGTTGGAAACTAAGCAAGCAAGACTTATATATCTCTGGAATGTCCAGGGTGGGAGAAAGGACTCTTGTCTGCTTGAGGCAAGTGTAAATGTTGCAAATGGCCACCTTGATTAGCATTTGATGGCCTTGCAGCTTCAAAGCCTCACTAGTTGCTTCCTAGGGGATCCCCGGACCCACTAAGAAAATCCAAGAAAATCAAAGTATTAATGTTTTGGACTTTATAAGTTTATTTGAGTTAATACACATTTTTAAAACTGAGAAATTTGCAGGATGTATGTACACAAAATTGATACTGTAAATTATAACTGGTCTTCTGATGTATGTATATATATATATATAGAGAGAGAGAGAGAGAGAGAGAGCGGCAGGGAAGGAGGGAGAAAATTGTCCCTTTTCTGTCTTTATATGTTAACAGTCCTTAAGAAGGACAGTAAATTTTACTAGGCTGAAAAGCGTTGGGCTAACTGCAAGAATAAAAGTATCTCTTTTAACACCACGACACTTTCCCTCTTCTCTACATCCCTGTCAAAGCTACTGGCCATGCTGGTTAAGGGATTTGGGGCATGACTGTGCTACAAAATAGTCCTATTTTTGATACTAATCTGCACCCATAGAGCAGGGGTTCTTAACCTTTTTTGTTCCATGAACCCCTTTGCTAGTCAGGTGAAAACCATGGGCCCCTTCTCAGAATAGTTTTATGACACTCAACATCAAAATGTCTTTAAATTAATTTTTAATATAATTCAAAATTATCCCACAGTTTAATCTAACACAATGCAACATCTGTTCAAATGCTTCTGAGATTTTCTTCTGTTTGTTACCTATTCTGTATTGCCAAATAGTTGTCCAACTATGTCACACAATAGTTTCTACACAGCAAGACTGTGATCATGTGTGATGTAGCGTCGGGTGTAACAACTACTCCGAGTATGGATGAGCACATGATTTTCCGAGATATACCTTAACTATAAAACATTCTGAAATTAACACCACTGTAATTTATTGAATACATTCGTAAGTGAAGGAATTGCTAGATTTCAGTTAGAGGTCAGAGAAAATAAAGATATGCAATAATCAAAGTGGGATGTAACTAAGGCATATGTCATTATGGTCAATGATACAATGCAATGTTTTTTTTGGAAATATGAACAGTTTATGAGAATATGAACAATATGCACATGACAGTACATTTGAAGTATATTTGAAATAATTGCTTATCACTCCCAGAAATAGCATTATGTTTCAATGCAGTTGACTAGAAATGTATTAATATGTTACTGATCTCACTTTTTAATACTACTAGTGCAATCATTAATAGGCAGTAAAACTATTAAATGTCCCAAGAAATCAATAATTATAAGTCTTAAAGAAATCAATGTTATTTTTTTAAACCACCAGTTAAAATAGCCAGTCAATTGTAGACTTCCTAAAGTATTGCACAATTAAACAAAACACAAAAATTAATTGTGCACTAGATCTCTGTATAAACAGTCTGCAGTTTGGTTGTGTTAAGATGACTAGTGAAGGTTAACATGCCAAGTGTTTTCAGTCTAATATTCAATGAATTAAAGATCTCAAACTGAAGTACATCCATTATCCTCAATTAATCCAAGCGAATTTATTTTCCCCTATGGGAATTTTTCAAACAATGTTTCTCTATGGCTGGGCTTCTTAACCAGGAGTCTTTTGGGGATCTGTGGAAAGATTTCAGGGTGTCTATGAACCTGAATTGGAAGAAAATCAGCTTATTGCGACATGTTTTGTATGGAATTGCTCTTAGCCTCTTCAGTTGATACAAATTAGTGCAAAATGACTGTTGATGAGAGATTATGCATGTTATTAGTTACAACAGTTTCTTTGCTACCTTCTTTAAGTGTGATGGCTTAGTGCTATGGAATTCCAGGAGTTATAGGAGTTTGGTGAGGCACTAGCACTATGTGGCAGAGAAGGCTAAAGACACTGTAAAAATCCCAGCTCCCATAATTTCATAGCATTGGGCCATGGTAATTAAACTGGATTAATGCTGCACTGTAGATGCATCCATAGAGTCCTCTTTGACTTCGGCCTAGGCCAGGGGTCAGGAACCTTCGGCTCTCCAGGTGTGGTGGACTTCAACTCCCACAATTCCTTGAGGCTCGGCATTCGCCCCAAAGGCTTACCTTGGCCTAACGAGGTTTGTTTGGCTCTATGTTACGCTTGTCTTTCCCCCTTTGCTGCCCGTCCTCCATGAAAAAGAGCCAAACAAACCTCGTTGGGCCAAGGTAAGCCTTTGGGGCGAATGCCGAGCCTCAAGGAATTGTGGGAGTTGAAGTCCACCACAGCTGGAGAGCCGAAGGTTCCCCATGCCTGGCCTAGGCCATTGAAAGGACTACATCTCCTCAAAGAAACCTGAGTTTTGTCATCTTGGGAAAATACTTTTCTTTTGGTCCCACCATCTTCACAAGAGAGAACCTTCTTGCTGGCTTCTCCCAAGTTGTGAGTATGATTATCTAGATCAGAAGTTATCAAACTGTTCTCTAGGGAGCCCATGAGGCTTCTCAAGAGGTGTTTAGGGGCTCACGTGCAACTCACCTCCTCTGGGGTTTCTGCTGTTATCATCAACATTATTATTGGCTGGATGGACATCTGTTGGGGGTGCTTTGGTTGTTTTTTCCCTACATGGAAGAAGGGGGTTGGACTGGATGGTCTCAGGGGTCTTCCACTGAAATACTGTTAAGTTTATATAGGTTAAAATTGCTCATTTTAAATATTGTATTATTATTATTATTATTATTATTATTTTACTGACACAAGCACAGTATGTCACAGCAAACGAGATCTATATGCTGGATTTCATATCAAAAAAGTCAAACACTTCCCAAGCATCTAGGACTGTGTGATGTATTTTTGAATGATGCGTGCAGATCCAAGTAAAGTGGCCTTTTGCAGTTGACAGATCGTGATTTTGTCAATGTTTATTTTTTTCAAATGCCGGCTGAGATCTTTTGGCACGGCACCCAGTGCGCCAATGACCACTGGGACCACCTGTGCTATATGACGTGTGCTATGTGGTTTATGCCAGAGCTTTTACAGTTCAATAATAATAATAAAAATAATAATAATAATAATAATAATAATTATTATTATTATTATTATTTGGACTGTGTGAATTATGAGTTCACAAACACTCTCCATCCATCTGCCCCTGGCCCCGCCCATGCCTGATATATAATATAATATAATATAATATAATATAATATAATATAATATAAAGACATTTCTTGGGACTCCACAATAAACTTTTGCTTCAGAAAGGGCCCCATGGCTGAAAAAGTTTGAGAACCCCTGCTCTAGATATTTCTAGGCTACAATTCTCATCATCCCACATCATCAACCAAACTGACTGGGATTGAGTTGCAGTCCAGCTATGTCCCTGTACCTGATATATATGATAAATACATTGCATTCAATGAAGTAGGCTATAATTAATGAAAACTCATCCTATAAAACTTTTATTACTATTTAAGGCATCATAGAAATCTTTGTGTGACATGTGCTATGTGTTTCTGCAATAGGCTAGCTGCTTGCTCTTTAGAAAATAAAATGTGTTTACACAACATTATAAATAAATGCAGAGCAAATGTGAACAAATACTTGAGAACAACAAACAAAGGAGACAGAAATGGGTAGAACAGATCCAAATGACTAATGCAAGAAACATTGAACAAACAGAGCAAGACAAAGAAGAGACAGACCAATAAAAAGACAAGACAGTATTTATAAGCAGAGAAGTCGCTAGTATTACAAAAGACATTTGTGTGGCACATCAGACAGCAGCAACAATAGCAATGAGATGATTTTTCTATGTTATAGTCCTAACCATGCTGTAAATTTCACTGAACACAGCAGATCTTACATGAATTTCATTGTACTGTCCATCTCCATTTATGCAAGTTCATATGCTAAGAGGGCACAGAGGTTAGGCAGAACTGTTCAACATCTACTTTGCTTTGGCCTTCTCCCAAAAGGAAAACAACGCTCAGCCTTGAGGAAATGGAGCAGATAATGCAGTAGGGGAAATGTTGCAAGAATAGGTAAAGAGGTAGGACATTAACACCTGGCTACTCTCAAGTCTCTAGGGCCAGATTCCTTACATCCAAGTGTATTAAAAGAACTGGTAGAAGTAATCTTAGAAACACTGGTAATAATCCTTGAGAAATCCCGGAGAACAAGATTAGTTCCAGCAGACTGAAGGATGGCCACTGTTGTCCCCATCTTCAAAACAGGGAAAAAGAAGGCCCAAACAATTACCACTCAGTGGGCTTGATATTACCACCAAGAAAGATTCTAGAATTGATAACTAAAAAGATAGTCTGTAACCACTTGGAAAGGAATCTTATGATAACCAAAAGTAAACATGGATTTCTCAAAAACAAGTCATATCAAACTAATCTTATCTCTCTTTTTTTGATAAAGTTACAAGCTTTGTAGTTGAAGGGAATGCTGTGGATGTAGCATATCATGATTTCAGCAAGGTCTTTGACAAGGTTTCCCATGGTATTCTCACAAACAATCCAGTAAAATGAGGGCCAGACAAGGCTACTGTTTGGTGGATTTGTTATTGATTGACCGACCAAACCCAAAGAGTGTTCAACAATGCCTCTTCTTCATTCTGGAGAAAAATGACTAGTGCAATGCAGCAGGGTTCATCCCTGTGCTATTCATTTATATATGTAACTTGGGTGATGGAATAGAGGGCATGCTTATCAAAATATGCAGATGATACCAAATTAGGAGGGATAGCTAATACCCTAGAGGATAGAATCAGAATTCAAAAATATTGGAGAGCTAAGCCAAAACCAACAAAAGGAATTCTCTGTTTCATTAGAAGTAAACAATATTGTAACTAGTGAAATGCTTTTGAGAGCATACATTTTGAAACAGGGTAGTCATTCTACTAAAAAAATAACCATCTGCATACCAGCTGGAGATTTTCATTGAATGCATAATTATACTGCATATTATTTTTCCCTAATAGAATCAAGACATATTAATAGTGTTGAATCATTTTGAAGATGTAGTTTGATGTATTTGTGTCAGTTAAAAACATCAGTTAAATAGAGCTTTCCAGACAATGGCATGGCCAGTTGACACACTCCATGGGGCTTTATGAAAGCCTTGGTGGCAGTGATCTCTGGCACGGAGGCAAGTTCTGGCCAGTGAATCACTCTCCAAATAAACGGGACATCGGGAGATCATCGGGAAAAGTGCCCACAAACCTTGCTATCTGCACATTAACCATGGAAATCCAAGTCGTTGGTGTGATTGGAATAGGGAAGGGTGAAAGATACTATCATGCTCATGCTGTTGAAAGCAAGCTTGCAAGGGCAGTAACCTTTTTTTTTTAAAAAGATGTATTATCTGGAATGTATTATTATAATCAAAGAAATCTTCAATTTTGCAGTGGCTCATTACCTTGCCAACTTTCTTCTTTTAGGAAGAGAGACTGTAATGATTGTTTTTAATATTGTACTGTATGTGAAAAAAGTTTAATTGGATGGTGATGCAAATGGACAAAGAGGGCAGTACCATTAAAATGGAAAGTTTGTTTTTCCTCTTTTTGGTGAAAATATGGGTTATTCCTAAAGAGTAAGAGTTCTAATGTGAAAAGCCATTGTTTTGATGAAAGGATACATTGTTTTTGCTGAAAAGAACAGATAAGACTACAACCTCGCAGTGCTACCACATTTATGGAAGTACTGTACAACAAAAACTTCTTCACTATGCAAAAGAGGTTTTATATTAAAGATGACAATGTTCAAAGAAATTAATGAGAGTCTTAGAAGATTTAGAAAGTCTGGATGATCAAGTAATTTTGAGGGAAATATATAATGAAGTGAAGTTGCTGAGTGGGGAGGTAAAACAGTTGCTGACAAAATGAAAAAAGAGGTGATTTGTTCTGAGAATGGGAAAATGTGGAAACTCAAATCTGTAATGACAACTTCTGGGATGGAAGATGATTGGGATAGCTCCTCATTTCATCAGAGATGAAAGAGGAGGAACCACACTAGAATTTGGAAAGGAATCTGGAGAAGCCTGCTGAGATAAAATAATTTAATATCAGAGATGAGATTGTGGTTTTGGAGGACCTTGTTGAAGTTATGTCAAAGAAGAGATGGCAATATTGTCAGAAGAATGGACAATGGTAAAACATTTGTTTAGGGACCTGAAAAAGACATGGAAGTGGATAGAGCACCCACTATATTTATGGGATAATGTACTCATCTCAATTTTTTTTAAAGTTTAGGTAATTTATTTTTTACAGTGGCAGAAATTGGGTGAGAGGAATTCATGTTAACTAAATGCAAAGAGTTGACTCTGTTTGGTTTTGGGATAACATCCATATTACTTTGCTATTTGATGTTTTATTTATGAAAACTAATACTTTTTGCTTATATTAAATTTAAAGAGAGGTTTGAAAAATGTCATAAGCTGAACATATATCTTTGTCAGGCTTATAACCCTTCTACCTACCTATGTACCTTTGGGACAAGTCAGGTATATATATTTGAAAGGAGATTAATGGATTTTGCATTTAAATTTAGTTGATATCTATGTCAAACATATCTTACTATATTTTTAGTTAGATGTGTTTGGAAAATGAGCAAGTTTTGTTATCATTATTAAGGAGAGACAGGTAATAAATTATTATTATTATTATTATTATTATTATTATTATTATTATTAAGAGGAAAGTGGATTATTTGGAATATATTATTCTAAATGGTTAAAAAAGATTGATTTAGAGATTTAGGATAATTCTATGCTTAACTATGTGAACTGATAAAGCCTAATAAGATAGTAATGTAGTATTTGATAAAAATAATGACCAACGAGGAGGAGACTGGTACCATCCAGGTGGATGGAGTGGATCTTCCAAAAGTCAACACCTTCAAGTATCTCGGATTGACATTAACTTCAGATGGCAACCTCTTTGATGAAGTCAACACACGGATTAACATGGCTTGGATGAAATGGCACTCAGTAGCAGGTGTACTCTGCGACAAGATGCCCAATCACCTGAAATTAAAAAAAATGATCAAACTGCTGTAAGGCCTGCTGCAATATATGAAGCCGAATGTTGGCCAGCAACAAAGGAAGCAGAACACCCCCTTGGTGTTATCAAGACGAAGATGCTATGACTTACAGCTGGCATCACACGCCTTGGCCACATCTGCAACGATGACATCAGCAATGCTTTGGCATTGCTCCAATTGCTGACAAACTATGAGAATCATGCCTCAGATGGTGTAGTCATACTCTTCAAGGTGAAGATGAGTCCATTCACAAGATTGCTCATGATTTAGAAGTGCCTGGCAAGAAGCCAAAGGGATGACCAAAGCAATGCTGGCTGAACACGTTGTACAATGATCTGAAGACTTCTGACATACACTCTGATCAGGCGCACAACCAGGTGAAATGGCACCAACAAGCCAGTAAAGTGGACCCAGCCATGAAGCGGGACAAATGCTGAAGAAAAAGGAGGTTTGATAAAAAATACTAACCTTCTGTTGGCCTTTTTGTACAAAATATGTTTTGGCAAGTTTGGATTTTGATATATCTTTGCTATATCTTGTAGAAAAGAGGATAGTAGATTTATGATGAGAGAGGTACAATCTGATTATATATTTAAATAACAGTTGAAAAGATGAAAAGTCGCTATAACTTTCTGTATCTTTTTTTCTTTTTGGTATTTTCTGTTTCTCTGTTTTTATTTTCTTTTTTCTGTTATGTAAATATGTATATTGTTCTATTTCATGTATTTTGAAAATCTTAATTAAAATTTTGAACTCATTTTAAGCTTCAAGTATTTTGGAAATCTTAATTAAAATTTTAAACCAAAGTGCTTTGGCATACATTCTAAACATGTGGGGATTAAACCATAGTTGTCCAACTAAATCTGGTTGCCATTAGCTTTGCAGTTCAATCACTCATTAGTTCTTGAGTGCAGTTTAAGAATGTGGAAATGATAATTGGTGATATGGTTGTGGTAATTTATCAATTTTGCTTACCACTGGATACTCTTATAACAAAATCCCAAGAAGAGGATTATCATATGGATAAAAAAGATTAGAAATCTGTCTTTCATAGCAAGGTAATTCCATCAATTATATTTATTTATTTATTTATTTGATGCATTTATTAACCTCCATTCTCAGCCCTTTAGGGCGACTCATGGCGGTGTACACACATATAAAAGACAATTTACAGAGAGGCAATTACAGCAACATATAAACTACACAACAATTACAAAGCTACACTATAATAATTATAGGAATATATCCTAATTAATTCCCTCAAATAATTATGTCTGCATAATTCTAATAAACATTGGTCTGTTGCAATATCCCTTTAGTTTATAAAATGCTTTGCTTTGCTATTGTACTTCTATTCATTTATTTCTTTGGTAAAAATCCAGGTGAAATTTCTGCGGTCCAAGGCTGTTTTCTGGGAATTCCTAGAACCAGTTAAAACATATTAGTCACATACATGAGTTGACTTTTTTTTTAATCTCTGAGACATATTAAAACATTTTCTTTTCTCCTCTTTTTTTTTTTGAAGATATATTTTAACTATGACATTTTTGGATTACAGCTTTAAAGCAAATGTTAAAAACCATCAAGGAGAAAATGGGCTTTTCGAACCAGAGAACAACCTTGGCAAACTGATTTCATTTTTTAAAAGTTGAGGCATTCTAGTGCTAATTCAAGAAACTACCTACAAACAGCTCCCTTTCAAAGAATAGACATAGTGGTTTCAGAAGTAACAACAAAGAGCAAAACCCAGTAAAAACAGAGCTGTAGTGCAAGAAATGACACTTCCTTTGGCTCATCTGGAAGAGTTCTATCTAAATGTATAGTAGGCTGATTTCAAGCTTGGTTTCCATGTGACTACAGTTCATCTGTCCTGCTTTCAATGGGATTGCATCTCACTTGAAGGACAAGGTTTTCATCCTTGAAGGGCTAATAGAATTAGGTTTGTGAATAAAATGTTCAAAAATACTTGAACTTTATGACACACTTTATGATAATAAATTCTAAAACAACACAGCCTAGTTAAATGGTTATATGTAATTCAGTGTCTTATCTGCGGAGCATGTTATAACAAACAGGTCAATGTAAATGAATGAATATAATGCCAATGATGCATCATTTGCTTAGCAACCAGAACCATCTTATTTTTGTTTCTGACCACATGCTTAATTGTTTGACTAACAGAAATAACCATTATCCATTGGTTATCAAATCTGTCTCACTATTGTCAGAAAAGAGCAAGGCTTTGGACCACAGGATATCTTTATTAACATTTCTTTCATTTGCATCTTAATTCAGAAATGCTCATTATGGCAATAGCAAATTTACTGAAATTTACACTGAGAGCTTACTAGAAGCACAGACAACATAGAATGCTCTTGTCTTCTAATTTTGAAGAGGCCTGTGGACCTAAGATAAGTATTCATACCATGTTAAATCTTAGTAAGAAATATGGTTACTAAACAAATAAGATATAGACATAGGAGCAAGCTTTTCAAACCAGATCTGTCTATTCATCATAGAAAACAGATGGCCTTTCCTATACAGCTTTTGAAAATGTTGTGAAAAATAATAATAACAACTAATTACTTAGGAATTGCAATGAGTTACAAATTCCTTTTTAAAAAGTAATGTTCAAGCTGTGGGAACAAAGCCTGAAACTACAGCGGGTGGCAAAGGCCTAAAGTGCCCTACAAGCCCTCCAATATTTTACAGTTGAAAACAGACTTGTGTGGCTAAGCAACATCATAATATATTTAACATGTCAAAGGTTTTTAAGAAGGAAGAACATAATTGCTGAAGCAATTAGCTTTTGCCTGAGACTACTGGGAAGAGAAGGATTCTGCCTCCTCTCTTCTCCTTCCAGGTGAGTTACGTGAGAGCAAACTACTTTTTCACTTTAAACTCTGTATGGAGCAATTGAAGTAAACAGAAGATGGAGTGGAAAGGTGGGGGAAGGAGGAGAAAAAGTGGACCGATAGAGAATTAACTGATTTTGATCCTGCCAGGTTTGGCCAGTTGGATGATAAGCTTCTTCCATGTACCTGGCACCTCAGTCCTCCTGCATGTGTTGTTCCTGAAAGAAAACCCAAGGACACTCAGCAACAAACCTTATGGTCAATTTTTGTGCAGTGTTTTCCCCCTCCCCCACCCCACCCTTTTGAGGGTATCACATCAGTTTTTCCAAATAGAAACTGTTAGGAAGCTCTTGCCCATACCTTGTTTAAAAGTGATACCACTAAATGACATGCGAATTATATCAGGTACTGAAGGCCACCTGCTATAATTAAAGTGTAGATGGTACAACTGGGACTACTTTCTTTCTGAAGCACACTGCTAGTTGATACCATATGCATTATCTGAATTATCCAACTCCTGCAAACGTGTTTGCCTGGGAGCAGCATTATATTTCAACCAGCAGATGGCAAACAAACAACAAAAGGCAGGCACAAACTATTTCCACCCAGAAACATTTGAAAAATGCTTAAAACATTGTAAAAGGAATTTATTCTTAATTACATTTGTATAGTTATAGCTTCGGGAGCTGATTTAATCTACAGGCTACTTACGGATTAAATATTTAGAGCTGTTTATGTACATTATCTATGTACACTGGATTCATGTAAAAATTGCATTAGTTGGTACCACTCCTAAGCAAAGAGCAACACATGCTTCCCTTCTTTTTAGCCAGGTTAGGTAATATAAGGAACAATAAGTATTTCCAAAAGTTTAACTTTTTTTGTGTCAGAAACTGCAAGTGCTTCTGGTGTTAGAGAATTGGCCGTCTGCAAGAACATTGCCCAGGGGATGCCCAAATGTTTTACCATCCTATGGGAGTCTTATCTCATGACCCCATAAGGGAAACTGAAGCTGACAGATGGGAGGTCACCCCGTTCCCTTTGAGTCAGCAGCCCTGCCAGAAAAAGGGTTTAACCCATTGCGCCACTAGGCGATCCAAAAAGTTTAACCGAGGATTTCCTAGTTGACAGCACCCTGTGTGTTATAGCTACAATTATTTAAGTATTTATACTGACAAAAATCAAAGGAATCAACATATATTTAGATTTTTCTTTTCAAAGAGTGAATTTAAACTTTCAGCAGAACCTCTGCTACAAAGTAAACCTGACTCCATTCTTTAGAATTTCCAGATAAACAGTTTAGGATTTGGTTTTTAATCATTCTATAAAATTAGTGATAGCCTGGAAGTATATCCTGTGCCTTTGCCCCATAAACAGCATTTTAAGTGTTTGGTTGAACTCTGGGTGCAAATCTACAGTGTACAATCAATGCAGTTTGACACTCCTTTAACTGCCATGGCCCAATGCTTTGGAATTCTGGAAGTTGTAGTTTGGTGAAGCACCTGCACTCTTTAGCAAAGAAGGTTCAAGACTTTGTAAAACTACAACTCCTATAATCCCAAAGCACAGACTCATGACAAAATGGTTGCTATGTAATAATAATAATAATAATAATAATAATAATAATAATAATACTTTATTTGTAGTCCGCCTTATCTCCCCTAGGAGACTCATTAATCTATAGTGTAAATGCACCCTCTGGTTGGTACTGTATATTTACTTGGAACATGCTGGATGTTCCTCACTCATTATTGTTATAATGTGTTGTTAATTTCATTTATATTTATAATGTAGCTAAAAACATACATAAGATCAACATTGACAAAGAATTACTCTATTACCAATACTAAAACAATTTAAAACATGCCATTAAAATGGAAAACTAATCAAAAACAGTGCAATTAAAATAATACAGCACCCTTTTAAAAGCCCTTTATTCAGTTTTAAAAAGCAAGTCCGAATAATAATTAAAATATTTCCCAACTGACAAAAGGGCAAGAAGGGCCTTATTTTGTGAAGGATGTCTGAATCCGAGACAGCCTCCAAGAAGACCGGCCAGCTGTGCTATGGATTCATGCAATGCCATGCTCTATGACTTTGGCTCCAATTGGCCAGAAAATAATGAAACATCATAGGAAAAGATAATCTCTTCTTAAGAATAAATGTGTCTAATTCTATTATTTGCTATACACAGAGCCTCCTATGGGTACATACAGTTATGCTTATTTAGTTTCAGAAATCAAACTTAAGGTGGTAGATTTTGGTTTTGAAAGTATTCTGATAGGATAGTACCAAAGTTATTTGGGGGGGAAAGTGCTTGACCAACAAACTAAGTAAATTTTGAAGTGATTGCCAAATGAACTAAAAGAATTATTACATATACTTATTGTTTTTTTAAAAAAGAAACAAATTAGGAGAATGTGTTAGACATGGAAAATATTAACATGTTTCTTTATCGACTTTATTTTGGAAGTCTGAAGTGCAGAGAAAGTAAGTTGCAGCTGCAGGCCTCCCTTGCGGCAAGCATCTATTTATCCTATTGGTTTTTTTTAATGTTTTATGCATTCTTTGGTCATTAAATTAAATTAGTCTGGGAGATCTCATATTTCTGTGCAACAAATCATATTAGGCAGGAGGGAAATCAGTTTCAAACATTTCACTTCTTTATTTAATTACACCCTGCCTTTTTCCCAGCATGGAATCCAAGGTGGCCCACATCAAACTAAAAACAAATCACAGTAGATAACAAAAGTTTTAAAAACCATCAAACGTTATATTAAAACACATTAGAACACAGTCAAAAGATAACAACGTATCACACCTCGCCAGCCAGCTGAAGGAAAGGTGGGAGCAGACCAACTAGGCCAGTGTTTCTCAAACTCTGCTCCTCCAGGTGTTTTGGACCAGCTCCCAGAAATCCCAATCAGCTTACCAGCTGTTAGGAATGGTGGGAACTGAAGTCCAAAACACCTGGAGGAGCAGAGTTTGAAAAATACTGAACTAGGCTGTCTACTCTATAGGAATGAATTTCACAGCTTGGGAGCAGGCACTGAGAAGGTTATCTCCCTTGATCTCACCACCAAAGAAAAATCCTTCTTGATGAGATCTTAAATTTCAGGCTGGCCCATAGGGTACATTTACACCGTAGAATTAATGCAGCTTCATGCCACTTTAATTGCCATGGCTCAATGCTACGGAATAACGGAAGCTATAGTTTTAGAAGGTCCTCAGCTTTCTCTGTCAAAGAATACTAGTACCTTACCAAAATTTAACTCCCTTGATTTCATAGCACAGTGATTCTCAAACAAGATGGATGGGGTCAAATGCAAAAGTATTTGAAAGAAAATGTACAATACCAATTAAATCCATGTCATGTCCAGACTAAAATACAAAAAAATGTGGAAAAGTCAAGTGTGTGTGTGTGTGTGTGTGTGTGTGTGTAAATACTCTTATAAGAACTGTAGTTCCAAGAATTCTCCAGTCATACCCTTTAAGCAATCATTGGTGGAAAATCCATTAAGAATGGTAGATTTCAAGTTTCTATGCAAATCCATATTGATTTGGAAGGAAGTTCCATTGAATGCAGGGAAATATTGTTAATCCACAGCATTGCATATCTGTCTACTGAGAAAGATCTTTGGAACTTTTATACATGTCAAGATCTTTTTCATTATATATTTCACTGTTAGTGTTCAATATGTATCTTCTAAATCTTTGCCACAAGTTTCTATTGGCTGATTAAGAATAGTTACAAAAGCAACCACCAGAGAGCACCAATATACCCCTTTTGGAGCTATCTATAGAATAAAACAAGTTTGAAAACTATTATCTTGTTTAAATGAACTATATTCATTTACATAGGTGAATTAGGTTTTAAATTGTTTAAAACGGCACTATATTTTATAATTATTTGATTATAGTTGCCATTTTTTGGGTTATATGTACTGCCTTTTGTGTTTGCCTTGCTTATTTTTTTGTTACTGAGTTATTTTTGACAGTGCCTGTGTTTATTATTATTTGTTTCTATTTTCTTTCTTGTAAGCGGCTCCGAGTTCCTTCAAGGAGAGGGAGTGACATATAAATAAAGCTTTATTACTATAGGCTAATATTCTACAGAGATTCCCTTGTTTCAGTATGATCTATATGTGTCTACTCAGAGTTAAGCTCCAACAAATTTGATGGGATTCACTCCTAGATAAATACTATACAATTAAAGACTCAAGTGTGGGGAAAACTGTAGTACTGCATCAGCTTTCACTGAAATGTAAGACATGTAACTATCTAAGTAAGCAAAAATTTACTTTAATTGGATCAAAGAAGACATTAATGATTCAAGTGGCTGGGAAAAATACAAGTTGATCTTTCCCAATGCACTGCCTTATGAAAGAACAATCCAGAAGAATTTACAATTTACAAAATAGTGAACCTTATGTCAGTGATTTGGTTGTGTAACCCATCCAATCTTCTATAACCTTATAGAGGTCAAATATTTTACTTGAAATTTACAGTGGCACAACGTTAAGTTAACCTATCTTCACCCTCTTAATCACGAATCATTTCTTCAATATAACAATAATGTTTTGCTTAATTTTAAAACACTGAATGTGAAGGCTTGCTTACACACTCTGGCGCCTATATAAATGCACACACCACTTCGCTGCTGTAGTTTGTTTATGGTCATAAACAAATAAATATTAGATTCACAGTATGGTGAGAGAGACCTTTCTTTGCTCATGCATTGGAATCAGCGGGAAGCAAAACAAATATAGCACTGTTTTCATTGGAGTCTTTCATTATTCAACAAAATACTATCCATAATATAAAACAGATAAAAGGAACAGATTTCCATGCTTGTGCATCATAACATTAAAGAAAATGAAGCAAGAGCAGTAGGACAGAAAGAAACCACTTTTGAACTGAGCAATTTTTACAAGGTTGAACACTGATATTCTGTATCTTTGCACCAAACAGAAATTAAACAGCTAGCTTTATGGTTTATGTTTCCCACAAAGTTCTTTTAAAAAGAAACTTTGCCCTTGATAACCCTCTGTTGTTGGTCTTAATGCAACACTCACAGCTTCCTTTCCTTTCATTTAGTTAGATGTCTTTAAAATGTGACATCTGAGAGGAGAGGATGCCACATTTAATAATCGGCGCTGACAAGATTACCATCTGCCAGCTGCAAAAGGCCACCTTACAGGGATCTGTATGCATTATTTGGCGATACATCACACAGTCCTAGAAACTTGGGAAATGTCCGCCGTGTGATCCAATAAAACAGCCAGCAGAGTGTCTGCTGTGGACTCATCTTGTTGTGTTTCAAATAACAACAACAACAACAACAACACTTTATTTATATTCCTTTGCAATGGTGCATGGTGAATAGAGCTAAAATTTGATGGCACTGGAAAGTATATACTTCCAGTTTTCTGTAATTAATTTTGAAGAACTATTATAATGAGGAAAGAAACTTAGTAAGCCTTGGTGCATAAGCTGAAATGACTTTGCACTTTGTATATAGCAAACTTTGCCTCCACCCTCTAATATCCTTACAGTGTTTTGAGCATTGGACCAACCCAGCTCAGCCATAGAAATCCGATGGGTGATCTTCTGCAAGTCATACTCTCACAGCCTTAGAGAAAGGCAAACTCCTTCTGAATAAATCTTGCCAAGAAAATTCTATACTAAGGTTTACAGAATTTTCTTATTGGTTTGTAGTGACTTGAAGGCCAATAACAATAACAATCAGAATGTTTTTTAGACTGGTGCCACACTCAAATGCAATTGATGTTTGTTTTTACCTGTGAATTGTTTGCTATCTATAGCGAGTAAGAAGATAGATTACAAAGAAAGAGGTGGAATTGTTACCAATATAAAAAAAGGAAAGGGTGAAGAGGTAATATTGCAAGTTCTCAGAACAGGAATAGGAATACATGAACATGAATTCTTCTTCCATTATCATTACAGAACAGAATGGGGTTATATAAAGTTGAAAAACATATACAAAATAAAATATATAAACTCAAACAAATTCTAATGACACGGATCTGTGCTTGTTATTGCCAGTAATATTATGGACATCAACTACAACTATAGAATTTATTTATTTATTTATTTACTTACAGTATTTATATATCGCTTTTCTCACCCCTGTGTGGGACTCAAAGTGGTTACACAAAAATAACTGCAGAATGAGACAGCACAACAAATAATAAATGAATTGACGCTTGACTGAGGATCATATTATCCCAATAGTAGCAGCTTGGGGAATTCAGCAGAAAAGATTATTTATAGGCTGATTCTATGAATGTCAATTTTCGAGTTATGTCTGATAGGTCAGTGTACCCTGTGCAGCTAACGGATCTAACTAAATAATTCTAGCCAAGTAATTCTAGCCAAATAATTCTAGCCAAAATCTTTTTTTAGCCTTTATAAAGTACATTTTAAGAATTAGCGAATTAACAGTATGGAACAATTTGGGTTTTTAGCTCCACATGAAGTGAAACACAAAATTATTCTATTCAACCTAAATTCATTTGAATGATGTGCACTGAGCATCTTTTCACAATTGACAATTAAAATCAGTGTTTTAAATCTGGACAGTCACATTGATTGGCCGGTCAAATAAATGTTTTAATTTACTCACTGTGTATATATGTGCACGTGGGATTTTGGATTTTGAAAATGACAAATAAATAAGTATATCTGCCTTCATATAATTTATTTTTTCTCTTGCATGATCCACTGACTCATCATACAATCATCTCAGATGGCTGCCTCATCGCTCAGGGTGTCACTTAGATCAATGCCAGTTTATTTCTGGACACCTTCTTCAAGTTCCAACATAGATAAAAACCAGGACTCACGTGACCAAGATGGTCCATGTTTCACAGGCATACAACTGAGTTGGAAGTACAATAGTTTTATAAATAAGCCTTTTAGTATCTCTATGAATGTCCTAATCTTTGAACACTCTCTGCTTCATTTGAAACAAATGATGTGCTCATAAAGCTCAAACAGTGTTGTATTTCGGCATTGATGTCAACTTTTGTAGGGAGGTGGCTGCTTAGCTTAGCGGAAATGGTCAACATTTTCTAGAATTACACTATTAAGCTGTATTGCTGGCATTGCAAAGAGATTTGTTTGTGCCTGTTGGTAGAGCACTTTGTTTTGTTTTATTAATTTTAAGTAAGTGTCCAAGCTTTTCATATGCTTCTGCGAAGCTCTTTAAAGTCACTTGTAGGTCTTTCTCTGAATGTGCACAGACTATCCTATCAGCATACTGGAGTCAGTAAAAAGATCTGCAGTCAAAAACTAACTTAGCTATATTTATGATTTAGGTCAATATGTCCACCAGGGGCAGGACACATGCAAATAAATATGTATAGGATGGAACTGAAAACTGGGCAAGTGACATTCTCTGGGTCAAAAATCACTGAATATGAATGAATAATGAATGGCAGTTCCATGCACCTCAAGCTATGTAATATAGAGGGCCAGCAACTCTTCCCCAGGTCTCATATTTGTGACCATTGAGTATAATTGTTTCCTTCTTTCTTGGAAAACTTACAAGGGATGGTCAATGGTTTGTTGACTAACACAGATTAATGGACCAACAGTTTGAAAAACACTGGTGTAACCAACCACTGGAAAGGAACTTTTCTGGTGAAAAGCTTCATCAATAGCATAGGTATGGTATAGTGGTCTAGATGTTGTTAGATTGCAAATCCCATCAGCCCTAACCAGCATAGCCAGTGGTGTGTGATCATGAGGATTGCAGTCCAAAATAACCTTTTGTTGTGTGCCTTTAGTTGTTTCCAACTCAGGATTTTCTGAGTGTAAGAGTGCATGCCAAAAACTGGTGAGATTTCACAGCTGAGTGAATATTTGAACCCTGTTATCCAGAGTTGTAGTCCAGTACTCAAACCACCATGCTACATTTTCCATCTATAAACTATTCCAATGTGAAATTGATTTTAATCTTTCAAGTATAATCTGAACATTTGTCAGAGTAGCCCTACTGGTACACTATGTAACAAACATTTGAAAAAGTGTTATTGAAAGTGTTATTTCCTCTTTAATTTTGCGGCACTTACTTTAAAAGTGTTATACTCCAGAAATGTCAGTTTTTGTAGCTGCCACAAACTGTGTTGAATGACGGGGTTGCCATGAGTTTTCCAGGCTATATGGCCATGTTCCAGAAGCATTCTCTCCTGATGTTTCACCCACATCTATGGCAGGCATCCTCAGAGATTGTGAGATGAAACGTCAGGAGAGAATGCTTCTGGAACATGGCCATAGAGCCTGGAAAACTCACAGCAACCCTGTGATTCCAGTCATGAAAGTGCTCAACAACACATATGTTGAATTAGTTGAGGTTCAATGAGATATTCATTGAAAAGCTACAGCAAAATGGGCTGCAAGTTGTCCCACAAAACCAAGTTTTTTTTCAGTTTAATAAACATGTTCCATGTTTTTTAAATGATAGAACCAATTAGGAAATGACATTTATAACCCAGGAATATAATCATGTGACATAGTGTAATTAATGATAGTCTTTCAAATAAATATAATAAAATTACCAAGTTCATCTCCAAAGCAAACAAACATTTTTTGTTAGCTGCATTGCCCACCCATATAACGTGGGCATATTGATTGTCTGAAATGAAACAAAGATCTTCTGTTTGGCAAATGCATTTTTCTTCAGTCATCATCATAAGCAGTCAAAGAAACAGAACGGACACAGATAGGGGAGTGGATAAAGGACCATAGGAGTGGTTTGCAAATGACATGGTCTTTTCAAAAGAAAGTCAAAGCAAAGATAAATTATATGTGGCCAGAAAGACTTATTTTAACATGAGTCTTATTCATAGGCTAAGAACACTGTTATTTATTTATATAAAGCATTCATATACCATGCTTTAGCCAAAAAGACTTTCAGAGCAGTTTACAATTTAATTTCCAGGACATTCCCTGTTCTTGGCTGTACAATCTGAATTTACAACCAGATTCACTGCTTGCTTCTCCACTGTGCCCATCATGTACGTTTCTTCCCAATTCTGTTTGTTGTGTGTGGTACTGGGTTGCTTGCCGTTTCCCTCAAAGCCTTTTCTTATGACAATCTGAGAGAGGTATAAGAGAAAAGAAGCTCACCACAGAAACCAATGACTGTTTGCTTGCATTCTGTTTTTGTTTTTAAAAGCGAAACTCTGAAGGCCATTTTTTCATGACTGTTGTTGGGACTTCTGCTGGAGGCACTGAAAAACCATCCTGTAAAGTCCAATAAAAAAAGGACTAAGAAGCATGCTCAGTTTGTGCTGTGTTGCACAAAAAGCTCAGAAAAGTGTGGGGTAGGGGGAGGGGGAAAAGGCCCAAGATGCCAGAAGGCCAGAAGAATGCACCTGCACAAATGGCTTGTAAACTGTGATCGTTCATGCTAAAATAAACTGCGCCCTCCATATATATACTGCACACACACATACATACAGAGAGTGTCCTAAAAGTGCATACACTCTAATTGGTATTAATATAGCAATTATGGCTGGTCCACGAGGTCACAAAGAGTCAGATATGATTGAATGAATAAACAATAACAATGGCAATTATTTGAAGGTTAAGTAAATACATTTAGCTGCTTTGGGTCTTGATCAAGAGAGTAAAGCAGAGTATAAATGTAACAGCAACATATTTATATTGAGGAAGAAAGGCTATCATCGCAATTTAACCAGAGTTACAAATATCTTAAATTCCACTTTTATCTCAGGTGTTTTAATTTTCTTTCCTTTGTAGCCAAGCATGGCTCATTCCCTTTCTCTCCAAATGCGAAGTCTGTGCTGTAATACATTACTTAAATGCTAAGGGCATGAATGCTGCTGCAATTCATTTTTTTCAGTTTATGGAGAGGATGTAATGTCAAGACAGCATGTCACAAAATGGGTATGGAATATATTGTGAGACGATGAAGAAACTTAGCAGAGCCATCCAAAACAACATCATGAGATGCTGATGGTGGGAGTCTGTCTCCTTCATGACAAAGCGTGTCCACATACCACTCATGCAATACAAGAGTTCTTGACTTCATTTGGTTGGGATGTTTTAAGCTACCCCTCTCACAGCCCCAGTCTCGTACCCAGTGACTATCATCTGTTCACTAAATGGAAGGAACACCTTGGCGGAAAACACTTTTCCGACGAGGAGGAAGTAAAAATCAAGGTGATGAAGTGGCCAAAAAGGCAGTGGGAAACTTCTATGACACGGGCATCAAAAATTCATCCCATGGATGACAAAATGCATTGAACTGAATGGTGATTGTGTGGGAAAATAATGTAAAACCTATACTACAATCCATGTAAGCTTTATTAAAATATATTCATTCTTTGTATTTTTTAAAAAATCTTGTAACCTTATTTTCTGCATAATCATCCTATGTGTGTGTGTGTGTGTGTTTGTGTGTGTGACTGGAATAACACTTAAAAATGTACCTGTTCTGACTTCCATACAAATTTAACTTAAGAACAAACCGACAAAACCTATCTTTTTTGTAACATGGGGACTGCATACCTAGATCTGCATCCTTCCTTTCAACTAAGGCAGAGTTTCTCAACAAGGGGTTCAGGACCCCGGGGGGGGGGGGGGGTTGCAACGGGGAGAGTGTCAGAGGGGTTGCCAAAGACCATCAGAAAACACAGTATTTTCTGTTGGTCATGGGGGTTCTGTGTGGGAAGTTTGGCCCAATTGTATGGTTGGTGGGGTTCAGAATTCTCTTCGATAATAGGTGAACTATAAATCCCAGCAATTACAACTCCCAAATGTCAAGGTCTGTTTTCCCCAAACTCCACCAGTGTTCACATTTGGGCATATTGAGTATCCGTGCCAAGTTTGCTCCAGATCTATCATTGTACCGGGCTGCATTAAATCACTACTGACTGAGAGGTCATGAGTTTGAAGCTAGCTCAGGTCGGAATAAGCACCGGACCATTAATAGTCGAGCTTGCTGTCGACATACGCAGCCCGAAAGACAGTTGCATCTGTCAAGTAGGAAATTTAGGTACCACTTTATGCAGGGAGGTTAACTTAACTAATTTACAATACCATAAAAAAACCTTCCAGCAGTGTGTGTAAGAATGAGGAAGTACTCCATCAAGGTGTCACAAGTGGACAGTGAAATGCTAGCTCCCTCTGTGGCTGGAATCATGCATACCCTCATGAAGCTAGAAAAGCTGGAATGTTAAACTGCCTCTGTGTCTGTCTATATATGTTGTATGTCTAAATGGCATTGAATGTTTGCCATGTATATGTGCATTGTAATCTGCCCTAAGTCCCCTGCGGGGTGTGAAGGTCAGAATATAAATATTTTAAATAAATAATTAAATAGTTTTGAGTTCACAGTTCTGTCTGGATGAAGGTGAACTACAACTCCAGGTCAATGCCCACTAACCCTTGCAGTATTTTTTGTTGGTCATGGGAGTTCTGTGTGTCAAGTTTGGTTCAATTCCATTGTTGGTGAGGTCAGAGGCGGTCCTGGGTAATTTTCAACGGTAAGCAAACAGTATTTTGGTGCCCCTCCCAACCAGTAATTGATATATATTTTCTGTTTGTCATGGGAGTTCTGTCTGCCATATTTGGTTCAATTCCATCATTGGTGGAGTTCAGAATGCTCTTTGATTGTAGGTGAACTATACACCCCAGTAACAACAACTTGCATATGTCAAGGTCTGTTTTCCCCCAAGAGCGCCTCAAGAGCGCCTCTGGCAAAATCAACTATACTATAGTGCTGGCGTTGGCCTTTAAAGCCCTAAACGGTTCCGGCCCTAGCTACCTATCTGACCGCATCTCTGCCTATGAACCCACGAGGAGTTTGAGATCTTCCGGGGAGACCCTGCTCTCGATCCCACCTGCTTCTCAAGCTCGACTGGCGGGGACGAGAGATAGGGCCTTCTCGGTGGTGGCTCCTCGGCTGTGGAACGCCCTTCCTACGGACATTAGACTAGCACCATCTCTAATGGTATTCCGCAAAAAGGTGAAGACCTGGCTGTTTGTGCAGGCGTTTGAGTAATTTAGTGCAATCTGGTAATGGAACATAGGAATGGAACAATGGACGATGAACCTGGACTACGCTTGGATGATGAGAAGATTGGGTACGGTTGTTTTTTGTAATAATTGTGCATTGTAATTGCTTATTGGTAATTTATGGATAATGTGTTAAGTCAATTGTTATATGTTGTATGGAACCACTGCTGTTTCTACTGTTTTTACTGTTTGTGAACCGCCGTGAGTCGCCTTCGGGCTTGAGATACAGTGGTATATAAGCAAAGTAAATAAATAAATAAATAAATAAATACTACAAATGCTTACTTTGCGTTATGGGTTGAGCCACCCCTGGGTGAGGTTCAGAATGCTCTTTGATCGTAGGTGAACTATAAATCTCAGCAACTACAACTCCCAAGTGACAAAATCAATCCCTTCCCCAACCCCACCAGTACTCACATTTGGGTATTTGTGCCATATTTGGTTCAGTGAATGAAAATACATCCTACAGATCAGATATTTACATGACACTTCATAACAGTAGCAAAATTATGAAGCAGCAACGAAAGTAATGTTGTTGTTTTTTGGGGGGGGGGTCACCACAACAGGAGGGAACTGTATTAAGGGGTCGCGGCATTAGGAAGGTGGAGAAACACTGAAGAAAGTCTTGCGGGACGTGTGGGGTGTGCTGGGGCGAATAACGGGGTGATGACGGCGGATGGATGAAAGACTCCATGGCTTTGCGAAGAGGAAAAGAGAAAGCTCTGAGCCGGGACTCCAGTGGGAGGAGGGCAGGAAGGAAAGGAGGGCTGGGCTGCGGGAGCTCCTCCTCCTCCTCCTCTTCCCTCCCTCCCTCCTTCCTTGTGCCTGGTCCAAAAGGGGGCGTGGCCATGCTAATGAGGCTGAAACTCCGCTGGGGCGGGGAGGCCGAGCAGGAACTTGGCGGAGTCGTCGTCGTCGGCAGGGCTGGCGGCGGGGAGTCCACTATGCCCGGGCTGCTCCCGCCACCATGAGCCGCTGGTCTGCTTCTCCCGGAGTGGTGCTGACCGCCTACCACCCCAGCCATGGCAGCCTTAGCAGCAGCGAAGCGGCGGAGAGCAACGCCAAGGAGCCCGCAGACACCCCGGCGTCTCCCTCCAGGTGAGTGAGTGAGTGAGTGAGTGAGTCCCGGGCGAAGGCACGAAGGAGAGGCGAAGGCACCCGGCTTCCTTCCCTCCCTCCCTCCCTCTTTGTGTTCTTACCTGTTGACGTCAGCGCGCCGGCCGGAGCCAGGTACGAAAGGCTTGCTGCCTTCAAAGGCTTCTTCGGCTCCTGTGGCTCGGGTTTAAATGTCACGAGGGGGGACGAAGAGAGCCGGGGAAGCGGCGCCCAGGCATGCATCGTGCCCACAGGTGCCAAGCTGAGCCTCGGTGGCGCGCTCACTCCTGGGAGCATCCACAGCCCTTGACCTACTGTAATGCAGTCCAGAAAGTTGGGTCAAGCAACAACACGCTCCCAAAGAGGAAGCTCAAAGCCAGGCATGAGCAAACTACAGCCCTCCCTCCAGGTGTTTTGGACCCCAACTCCCACAATTGCAGCCGAAGTTTGCCCATGTCAAAACTACAGCGCCATGATCCCATAGCACTGAGCCAAGACAGTTCAACTGGTGTTAAACTGCATTCTTTCTTTCATGCACCCCCTGATCCAGTAGTCCCTGGAGCACAGTGGGTTAAACCCCTTGTGCTGGCAGAACTGCTGACTGAAAAGTTCCCTGAACCCCATGGCGCAATGAGTTAAATCCTTGCACCTGCAGAACTGCTGACCGAAAAGTTCCCCTGAACCCTGTGGCGCAATGAGTTAAACCCTTGCACCGGCAGAACTGCTGACCAAAAGGTTGGCGGTTGGAATCCAGGGAGCAGGGTGAGCTCCCATCTGTCAGCTCCACCTCCCCATGTGGGGACATGAGAGAAGCCTCCCACAGGATGGTAAAACATTCGGGCATTCCCTGGGCAATGTCCTTGCAGACAGCCAATTCTCTCACACCAGAAGCAACTTGCAGTTTCTCAAGTCGCTCCTGACATGCACAAAAAAAATCCCCAGAACCCACAAACATTCAACACTTGGCATACAGGGAAAACTCTCTATCACAACACAGTTATATTTGAGAGAGGTGTGTGTGTTGTTAGCAGGGTCACAAGATGTTTCTTCCCACTAGGGAATTAATTGTGTATCTTATATACAGGCAGTTCCCAAGTCAAAAACATCAGACTTACAAAACAACTCATGGTTAAGAACAGGGGTGAGACAACAGGAAATATGAGAAATCTTCCCTTTGGAAGGCAAATTCACTCTTGGGAGAATTATTATTCTGGGGGAAAGGTGTCTCCACTGAAGCTTTCTCACCAATCCTTGTTTCCACAACAAGCCACTTTGTTCAAAATCCAATTCTCACAGGGACAGAAAATGAGGTGAACTCTTCTAAACTGGGGCATAGACAGTAAAACACCACATGGGGTGTTAACCCTTCCCTATGCTATCCAATATTAAAAATAAATTTGTCTGGGGTTACACCTGAAAAAAGTACCTGTTCCAACTTACAAATTCAATTTAAGAACAGTCCCCAATGCGCTCATGTTGACGTGCTCATCCATACATAGTTCTTCTAGTTCTTCCTATTGAAGGAGTTAACTTTAAAGCAGTGTAGCTGTATTTTTATTTCATAGAATCATAGAGTTGGAAGAGACCTTGTGGGCCATCCAGTCCAACCCCATTCTACCAAGAAGCAGGAAAATTGCATTCAAACACCAGCTGCTGTTTAAAAGCCTCCAAAGTAGGAGCATCAACCCGGGGCAGAGAGTTCCACTGCTGAACAGCTCTCACAGGAAGTTCTTCCTAATGTTCAAGTGGAATCCCCTTTCCTGTAGTTTATGTCTCCAGGATAGCAGAAAACAAACTTGCTTCCTCCTCCCTATGACTTTCCCTCACATACTTATACATGACCCTTATCATGTCTCCTCTTAGCCTTTTCTTCTGCAGGCTAAACGTGTATTCCTGTTGATGTCCCCTATTGGGGCTCTCGCTATGGAACAAAAGAGTGATACTTTGCTCTTCTGCTTTATCTCAAAGCAAAGCATGATTTTCCAGAGTCTTTTTTGTTGCAATAACTGACAAAAATATGACCAAATAGGTTGACATCTACTCAAGTCATGTTTCCTCAACCTTATTTTTTTCTAATGGCTTCGGTGCTTTTCTGTTTTAGTTCCTCAAGGCAGTGGTTCTCAACCTGTGGGTCCCCAGGTGTTTTGGCCTACAACTCCCAGAAATCCCAGCCAGTTTACCAGCTGTTAGGATTTCTGGGAGTTGAAGGCCAAAACATCTGGCGACCCAAGGGTTGAGAACCACTGCTCTAAGATGTGTATGTTGAAGATACCTGCAGATATCTTCAACACTACAGTTTTATGGCAATAGTATTCACATCTGAAACATGGGCAACAGCAAAGTTAGAGGAAATAAAACTGGCGGTGACTCAGAGATCAATGAAAAGAAAGATGTGTGGCATGACAATATCAGATAAAGTCAGCAATAAAGAGCTTCATTGAATAAATCTATGAGACAAAACAAAGATGGGCAGGGCATATAGCATGAACAGAAGACAACTGATGGACATGTTGACTGACGTACTGGATACCAAGAGATCACAAGCATCCCTTGGGTAGATCTCATATTCAGTGGGATGAACCAATGAGGTATTCGGCCAGAAAAGCACAGGATCGTATATTTTGGCAAATGAGAGATTTGCATGAATCCCGAAGGAGTGGACCGATGACAAATCAGATCCGATAGGAAGATGTGTTTAGTGAGTGCTGGTGATGAAACTTTGCATTCAGGTGAAAAGATTGTGGATTGTGAATAAAGTGCTGGACTGTTGGATTGTGAATAAAGTGCGCCCAGTTGGATTTGTGGCAGTGGCAAACGATAGTTACTTGGACTAGTAAAATGAAGCCAAGGGATCATCAAGAGATCAACCTCTTCTCTTGCAAGATCTACATACTCTTTGAACTCTTCTGTTCCTTGGGATGTTTGTTTGGGGAACTAAATGGGTAGCATATCTGCGGGATTTTGGTAGTCACAGTCCAAAAGTCTACTGTTGTATTTGTCTATCCTTGTACATTAAGCTATTTTGGATTGAAGATGGACTTTATGCTTCTCTTAGTCATTGGAAACTGCCACATCTTGAATGCAAAAACACATTTGGATGCTTTTCAAATAATCCTAAAATGTAATCCTATGAGCATTTTATGTAGATGTCCCATATAATTTTGATAGAACTTGCTTTGCTGGTAGGCCAGCAATGTTCATGGTATTACAGCGTAAATAATGTCTTGAAGCAGTATTTAAATTAAAGGTCTCCAAAGGGATTTTCCTTTCTAAGACTGCCATTCCTTGACTCTTCCCAAGGACATAATGTTCACATGGATATAAACTGGGGATTGTCTGATTCTTTTTTGGTGTTGCTGGACTACATTCCTTACTTTGGCTGCATCTGAAGAGGGTGGTGGTTAAGTAACATCAAAAGAACAACATGATTCCCACCCAGATCCAAAGTTGGAAGCTCTGTTCCTATAGCTGACTCGGTTTGCCACGTCTCTGCAAGAATGGTAAACTATAGTGGGAAAAGTTAAAAAAGAGTGATTGATTGTAGCATGTTACTAGGCATTGCAGTCCTACTCTCTAATTGTGGCTTTCTGATTTGATGCTGCCTAGAAAGGCTCAAGTTAGAAGCATGATCCCTTTCTCTGAGACACTGATAAAAGTTGTGCAGCAGTTTCCTATTTCTGGTTTGAAGCAAGGATCCCTTTATTGAGGAAGTGGTTAGCATTTATATTATTAATGCAGACCCGAACATCCTAACTTCAGGGAGCTGCCAGCATTGTAATGTTTGCAGCACTTCTGTAGCAAATGGAGGAAGTGCCAGATATTTGGTTGCTCTTGTTTTCCTAGCTCTTCCTCCACCCACAAATACATGCTTGAGACCAGATGTGCCTAATTTAATTTCTTTCCAAGCAAACATTTAAGCTTAGTTCTCTCTTCTCTCTAATACAGGTCCCGTCAAGATAGAGTAAAATGGTTTGATGTGAAAATATAAGGTATTTCTTTGAATAAGAAACCTTCACTTTTATGATGACTGAGGGAATATGTTTATGATTTATTGTGTGAAGGAGATATGGAACAGTTTTTTATGATGTTCTTTTCTGTTTGCTATTCATGTAATTTGAGAAATGAAAAATTTAAGCACAACTTTGGAGAGGGGGAAATCTTGGGGGTGATAGGAGCTGAAATTATAGAATTAATTGAAGTCACATTAGAACTCCTGAAAAACAGACATCTTTCTGTAGTTTGGTGTGAAATTGTCTGCATATAGTTTATAATGTATGCACTTGGGCATCGTTCACTGCATATAGATGCCTCCATGAATTATTCTTTGTGGAAAAGCCATCTCAAGGTTGTTATCTGTACAGTAAGACTCCACTAACCTTCAAACCTATATCTGTGGTATCACTTACCTGCATCCAGGTATAGTCTCTTTTGTAATTTCCTCCTGGTGAAAGTATGATAAACTTCCCCCAGAAGTTACCATAGATTTGCATATGAGGACACATCAAATTCATAGATTGTTCAGTGTAACTCTATGGCATGCTGGGACTGAAAGTGAATTTATTTATTGGCATTTGGTTGTACCTGCACTTTCCCATAACTGCAGTCTATCTAGGAACATAAATATCAGGATTCTAATATGTTGGGGAAAATGCATGGGCTCTTTTGTTCCACCCTCAATGGTCTGGCCTTGTTGAATCTCCTTTTGTCTTTTTTGTTATTTTTTAAAATGAGGAGGAGGGGCACCCAGTCACAGATCTCTGTTGTCACACCTTGTTGATGTGGCTATTTTCCATTTTTATGTGGAGTAGAGCCAGCTACTTTGTCTTCCAGAGAATGCCAGAGACAAATAAGGCAAGCTACTTGATAGAATAACAGGCTTCTCTATTGCTTCTATCAGAAGTAAAAATGACAGTTTGCCTTTCAATAAGCTAGTGAGATAAGGTGCCAATCAGTGTCTCACAGCAAACCGGCAGCAATTTGATATGTGTAGAGAGAATGACATTCTCATCACTGAAGTAATGAGCCTTATAATGAATTTGTTCCTTGGTCCATCTAGCCCAGTACTGATATCTGACTGCTAATTATGAATCAGAATGCTTTCATATAGGTTTCCTTCCTAGCTCTGCCTAGAGCTGACTGGGATCTCCATTAACTTAAAAAATCAGACACTAGGTAGACTTGATTTAGCTGGGCTTCCAAAATATGAAATTGGGTCTATTTAAAGTGGTAAATGCCACCACTTTGAGGAGCTTCCACTGCCTTGCCTTTGACCTCCTTACTCTCTTTCTTATCCCACTGTATACTTGACCATCAGAGTTACCCCCAAAGTCCTGGAAACATTTGAAAAAATTCTGCTTCCTTCAAATACTTTGTCTCTTGCTACTCCATATACATGGAATTATCTTCAATAACTCCTGCATGATGCCACCTCTCTTCATTCAAATGCATTTCCATACAGACACTGGCAATAATTCATAATTTCAAAAAATCCCTTAGTTCTCATCTTTCCCTGGTCAGCAAAACAAAGCTGAGCAGGACACTTCTGGTGTTCCACCACAGCAGTCATTCTACTTCTAGTGTTCTACTCAAACATCCAGGTCATTCATGTAGGACTACATTATTTGGAAATGCTGACCATTCCTCAGTTCCAACGAGTTTCACAGAACTCAGATTCCAATTGAAGCCTTCTGCATATCTTGAAGGGAGCTTCCTAGTTACTCCAGTTACAGAAATAATTTGGTTGTAGGCAGACCAATGACATGGTTTATTACTTATTGTTCTTCCCTCTTTATTCAGACTCTAGCCAAAGATTTTTGTCACCCAGAAAAATGGTAATAGAATTCTTAGCCTCATTCAGCTATTTATTTACATATTTAGTAGCCTAGTCTGCATTGTCAGCTACAAAACTAGCTGCTTGTGTCATTAAGACACACACTGTAGCATAAATACTGATTTTACACTTAGTTTGATAAATTTGTAGCAGCCTGTAAAATAGTTTAAAATAGTGTCTAACGTTTTAACTATTTATTTCTAATTGTATGTGTTATATTCTGTATATTGTGTAAAGACCTTTGGTTACATTCAGTAACATTTACATCGCATCCATTGCAAGTGTTGTAAATGCAGGTGACTCCCCATGTCCTGTGGTGTTCATGAATACTACATCTTCTGTTAGGATCCCTATCAGTACTCTTCTGTGAATCCCAAGAGTACTGAAGAGGATTTGCAATAAAATAGAAAAGGTATTCTTCAGCTATTGTACTTGAGTGTAAATCTAGAATCATTTCTTGAACTTTGACCCAATATTATATAGTTTCCCCCCCTCATAGTTATTGATTTGAAAAGGTTTTATTTTACACTTCTCAATATTTTCAAAATGGGAATAGTATAAGAAGAAGCTGCATGTTGGAAAGTGCATATGGCCATTTTCTAATGTAGTTTGATGGCACATTCTAATTATGGCTGTTCTCCAATCTTAATAATAATAATAATAATAATAATAATAATAATAATAATAATAAACAACTTTATTTATACCCCACCACCATCTCCCCAGGGGACTCAGGGCAGCTTACATGAGGCCAAGCCCAACAACACATCAGTAAATAATAAATCAGTAAGCAAATAAAACAATATAATTAATATAACTCACATATAGACAATAACACGCAAATATTTAAAAACCTATGACCGGGCCAGATGTAATAGTTTAAAATTTTAAAAAAATAAATGTTGGGCATGAACAGAGGTAGGATGTATCTAAGTAGGAGGGTTTTAAAAGAAATTTAGTGAGGGTAATCCAGTCTTGAATAAAATCTCTGGTCTTCTCCTCTTTATTTTTTAGCACTTGGACAAATAATGCTGAATAGTTGGGTCTTCTACATTCACTGTTAACTATTTTATAATTGTGTTTGCACAGCTGCAACGGACACTTAAGCTACCTAAAAAACTTTTGTTCCTAGCTGTGGAAGTCTTAAAATAATTATCACACAAAGGTATATCATTGTACCCTGTAGAGCATTGTCCAGAACAAATATTCCTGTTTCCTTTAACTTCTGATGGCTTCCTCATCTTCAGGAAATAAGGTTCATATGGTTGTAAGCATTTGTACCACAGACCCAGAAAAATAAAGGATGTGGAAGTAGCTGTAGCTGTGTATTCAGTGGATTTAACTTCCCTTTTGGCAAAAAGTGTAACTAAAAACCACACTGCTGAGGAGGCTTGTATTTGGCAGCAAGAACCTGACATCATTTGATGTGTGTGATATCTAAATATGCACATGTTAATGTATCTCATGACTTGAAACACACAGTTCTTGCCCACAAAAGGATAGTGAAGAGTATATTGATTGTCAATTAGTAAAGGAGACCATGCATATTTCCATTTAGATATCTGACCACATGCACAGTGAGGGGTTGGTTGTCAACTTTTCTGCATTTGCTCTCCTGCACACATTATTGTGAATATGCATTCTGGTCTTTGATGAAATACGCAGTAGAAGGAATTTCTGTTGCTGCCATTTTACCATTTAGTAAACTGGGAAACAGTGATTCCTTCCGAACCCCAAAGAAGTACTCATTTTCCAGACCCAAGTTCTGGCAGTCTTTAGGAGGAGCCTGAAGACATGGTTGTTCCAGTGTGCCTTCCCAGAATAAGGAAACTCCTAGCAATATGTCCCTAAATGCACTTTATCAATGATTTAGGATTGTCTGCACACCCCTTTCCTCTCCGAAATTCTATCCTAGTTATATATTTCACCGGGTCATGCTCAGCATTATTTTTTTAAATTTTAATTATTACATTTGGCCCAGCCATAGGTTTTTAATTATTTGTTGTGCTATTGTTAATGTTTACTGCTGTTTTTTGTTTATGAGTATTATATTGTTTTGTATTGCTGTTGTTGTTTTTGCTGATGTATTGTGGGCTCAGCCTCATGTAAGCCGCACCGAGTCCCTTGGGGAGATAGTAGCGTATTATTATTATTAAGTTCTGTAAGTCCAGCAGGAGGCACCTGCTATGCGTATATATCTGAAAATGGACAAAATATTTGGATCCATTGACCATTGTGATATATTATGGAAACATTGATGTTAGTGTTTGAGTTTATGAAAGTGAAAAATCTATATTGTAGAAAGTTTAGCAAAACAAAAGAATTTGGAGTGGCTGGAAGAAGATGATAAAAAATTAGAACTGAAATTAGAATATATTTTTTATAAGGGTAATAGAGGAAAGGGTAAAAAGAAATGGTATAAAGATTTAAACAACCCCTTTTTAAAAAATATTTTGGAGATTTGGGGAAAATATAAAAAAACCCTAATGCCAGGTATTTCTCCTATCATGCCAGTTCTAATGACAGAAAACTTTCCAGCAAATTTGAGAAAAGAACTTGAAGCAGAATTTAATGGAAGAGGTCTAATGAAAGTAAAAGACTGGGACTTGAAAATGGTAAATATGGAAAGGATAAAAGAGGAATTAAGAGACTTAGATTGGTACAAGTATTTACAATAGGGTAAATGGTCAAGTGATATAAGGAAAAAGTATAATAGAGGTAGGGAATACACAAAAATAGAAAAGATGATAACTCAAAGGGAGACTAAAGAAGAGAATATAACATTAAAAGGTACAGTAAGTGATATCTATCAACTGTTATTAAAAATGAACAGGAACAAGAATATTTAAAGGAAGTATGGGAAACAGACTTGGGGGAAAAAGTGAATAATCAGGAATGGGTAAAGATATGGAGTATGAGATTACTAAAAAATATGTCTATAAGAATCAAGGAAAATTACTATAAAACGATATGGAGGTGGTATCTAACTCCCATTAGATTAAATCAGATTGATAAAAAATACTCAAATCAGTGTTGGAGAGGTTGTCAGGAAATAGGGACGTACTTTCATATGTGGTGGTCATGTAAAATTATACAAAATTTTTGGGAAAGCATATTCAAAGAAATAAGAGCAATAATAAAAATAGAGATTAAGACTACACCAAAATTAGCTTTATTACTTATACATGACGATACAATCCCATCACAAGAGGAGAAAGAATTGGTTTCTAATTTGATAATAGCAGCTAAATTGCTAATAGCAAAATATTGGAAAGAAAAAAAAGAAATTCAATTAGAAGAATGGTATAGGGAAATCTGGAATATAGCTATTAATGATAAGTTAACCTGCAATATTAAAATTAAAAGGGGAATATGGAAACAAACAGATTTCTGGAAAATATGGGAAAAATTTATTGAGTATATTTTTAATGAGGGAAAGGGGTACAAGCCAGCAACAGAAACAATGACATTTTGGAATTGTGAAATAACATGAGTAGGTTGGTCCTGGTGAAGGGGGCACAAACTAAGGGTAAAGGGAAGAGGGGGGAAATGGTATAATACTAATTATAAAGAAATAAAACATGTATAAGTAGATAAAAGGTGTGTGGTAGAGATATACATTGTATAAGTTGTAACGGAATGATAAGAAATATGCTTAAAGATGTATTTGATTATTTTTACTGTTAGATTGTATATAATATGACAAATTCTTCTATCTAAGATGTTGTAAAAAGAGGGAAGAATGTGTGCTTATACATGTTGTTTGATAAATGTATAATAAAAAAATATTAATAATAAAAAAAAACAAAGTGCAAAATCAAGATGTTTCTATGGCCTGAATTCTTCCTAGATAGGAGAAAGTTTTCAACAGTTGTGTGTACATGCCTTTAAGTCACCTGTGGACTTGTGGTGACAATAGTTATTGAAGCAAAATTTCTCAGTATGCTACTGGCATTAACAAAGCCTATAAGATCTCTTTCCATAGCTGATTAAACAATATGCCTAAGCAATGCAGGTGATAAATCTAGCCAAGTATGCATTTGAAGATTTCTCAGAGGAAGCTTAGTCATTTGTGCCTATATAACCTTTGTGCCTATTTCACCTTTGATTACAAATCTTTCAATTTTACTTGCAGTGAAACTGCTTGCAAAGGCAAAACTGAAAGATTTGTAATTAATAAGATTAGACTTCCTTTGCAACAATGTTATGTGGCTGATAAGAGTTGCTTTTTGTTTTAATGAAGTGATTTCTGGCACTATAAGCAGATATCTTGATAGATAATTTCTTTCTTGCCATTTGCTTTAGCTGATAAGCAGAGCAATGAAGTGTGCATGCAGACTTTAAGCCCAAGAATAGTTTGAAATGCATATGGCAAATGCTTGCAGCCAACTTTGTATGGGGGATGTCAGAGGACAGATTCAGTTTGTGTCACCTAATCTGTCTCTCAAGATACAGGCAGTCCCCAAATTACAAACAAGATGGGTTCTGTAGGTTTGTTCTTAAGCTGAATTTATTTGACAGTCAGAACAGGTACTTTTTAAAGTGTAACTCTAGCCAAATTTCTTCCTTCCTTCCTTCCTTCCTTCCTTCCTTCCTCCCTCCCTCCCCCCCTCCCTCCCTCCCTCACTCTCCCCTCCCTCTCCTGAACAGGGGCACAGACAGCAAAACAAACCCCACAGGGAAGTTAACCCTGTGTGTGTGTGGTTGCACGCGTATGCTTTGGCTCATATAGGGAAGGGTTAACAACGCTGTGGGATTTGTTTTGCTATCTGTGCCCCTGTTCAGAAGATTTCACCTCACTTTTTGTCTCTGTGGTAACTGGATGTTGAAAAATGTAGCTTGCTGTGGAAACAAGGATTGGTGAGAAGGTTTCAGAGAAGACACCTTTTCCTCTTGATAACCTTTTCAGGAGTGAATTTCCCTTTCAAGGGGTAGATTTCTATCATTTCCTGTTGTCTCACCCCTGTTCTTAACTATGAGTAATTTGTAAGTCAGATGTTAATAACTCAGGGACTGCCTGTATATACTCAAGGCCCCAGCATGATTTGAGTGATTTGAGCACTAGAGGAAGGCAAAGTCAAACCTCCTCAGAATAAATTGTGCCAAAATAATATCTAGCAGAGGGTCATCGTAAGGTGGAAACTACTTGAAGACGCATAGCAATAATCAGAAATGTCTGCAAAAGGATCTTATCAGAGACTAACTGTGGGGTTGTCTACATGGACCTACTTCAATCTCTGTCAGCGTCAGTGTTGAACCAGGGTGGGGGTGGGGTTTTGGGTGGATGGCAAAGGTAGATGGGAGGTCCCCTGGTTCTTTCTGCCACAAAGCACTAATTATTTCCATTTTGTTGGTGTACAGTTGCCTTTATTTTTTGAATGGGTATGTGATGAATTGCCTACCTTTTAGGCCAGGGAAAAGCTCAGAAAGTAGGCCCAAGTATTTCAGCAGCCATTTTGTGAGATGGTACAGGGAGGCAGCCATCTTAGAGTACTAATGTCCTAGAGGGGGTGGAGCTTAGGAGCAGCCTGAAGGGAAATGTGGAGAGCCTTTGTGATTGGCTGGGAGAAAGTGGGCGGAGCTTAGTTGGAGTGCAGGAAAGAAAATTGCCTGAAAGGGTGCATTTTAAAATCTGACAGTTTAGTCAGGATCTGAGGGTTGAAGAAGAAAGTTGGGTTTGAGAGTGTTAGGAGAAGAGAAGTTAGAGTAGCCAAAATGGTCAGTTAGAGAAGATTGATAGCTATCAGGTAGAATAGCTGGAATAGAGAATAGAGAGATCCAAGGGAAAGGATTGTCTGCAGTTTTAGGAATTCTAGTCAGAGGGAAGTCTGCTAGTTTCCTGAGGGAGTGAAGAGTTGGTTTTGGAACCAAGTATTTAACTGTTTTAAAGTATCCATAAGCTTCATCTCTTTTTTGCAACCGTTACGCTAAAGTGCCTGTATTGTTGAAGTTCACACAAATAAACAACTTTGTTCTTTGCTCATCAACAACTGTCTCAGTGAGCCTCTATAAAGAAGTATTCTTAACAAGATAGGGAAACGGAGTTTCCAGATTGGTGGCAGCGACATTTTAAAGAAATCTCATTGCTATTTATCTCAGAGTTCAGAGCCCTGAGTGCCAATCCAGCACATTCCAGCCTACTCAAAAGCTCTGGTTAAACAAGAACTGTAAACTACTTTTAATTTGGGTGATTGCCAGTTTCCACACTAAGGTTACCTCAGAATAAGGTGTTTGGGGAAAAAGTTGTCTACAGCCTCCAAGTATTTAGGCCATTTTAAATAATAAATCTATTACATTTGGTGATACAATGGTGGGATCTCCAAACTAATGGTGATCCTCTTCACGTAATAGATTCCCCTCTCTTTTCACAGGGTACATAATTACACTTTGATATTAGTACAGCTACCTATACCAACATTTTAATACTAGTCATTTCACTTCACTTAATAGGATGATCAAAGTCTTGTTGACACATATGTATTGTGTGTGTGTGTGTATTCATATATTCCCATGCTTGAAGAGGGGGAAAACTGAACAGTAACTGCTGTATGATGAGAAACAATGTAAAGTATAGCATGGTTATCTCAGATCTGTCCTTTAATACTGAACCGAGCTCGCACAGGAGAAATGTGTAGTGTTTGGTAACTCACTTTTTATGGCCTCAGTTAGTAGACTTAGCTTGTTCCATCCACCTAATTTACTTCCACACTTGAGAATTCAAAGACATTTCCAAGAGACTTTGCATTTCATCATAGTAGCCTGTAGGTTCAAACTATTGGGGGGCAAATAGAGTTTTCAGAGAACAGGCTTTGTAACTTCAAAACTATTGTCTCTGTTTTGTTTTTTTTTTTCCTTCCATTTATCTTATGGCATTGAAAGAAGCCCACTTCTGTCTAAATACTCTTTGTACAAGACCCCAAGTAAAATGCAGATACCAGAGCTATACCATTTTTCCCACTTTATTTCCCTGCATGCCATTTTACTATCTCAACCAGATAAAGTAGCCGGTGAGGCTTCAAAGGGCACTGTGACGTATTATATGCCTTTTGAGTGGTCCAATAAAAGATAAATTTTGAATCATAAGTATTACCTCATGACTGATGCAAAGGAATCTTGTAAACCAGTGGTTCTCAACCTGTGGGTCCCCAGGTGTTTTGGCTCACAACTCCCAGAAATCCAGACAGTTTATCAGCTGTTGGGATTTCTGGGAGTTGAAGGCCAAAACATCTGGGGACCCACAGGTTGAGAACCACTGTTGTAAACCCTTTCATGATGTGAAGCATAATGAAGTATATATAGGTCTATGAAAGCTTATGTTTGGTTGCATGTCTTTGTTGCATATAAGTCATAAGGTAGAATTCAATAACGCCAACCTGTTAGTTTGGAATATCAATATGCAAAGATATCTTGTAGCACTTTCAAGACTAACTGAGAGAAAGAAGTTAATTATTTCTGTCAGTTTTAAAGCTGCTACAAGTAATCTTTGCATACTGATACTCCAAACCAGGGATCCTCAAACTTTTTAAACAGAGGGCCAGGTCACAGTCCCTCAAACTTCTGGAGGGTCGGGTTATAATTTGGAAAAAAAAAGAAGAATGAATTCCTATGCACACTGCATATATCTTATTTGAAGTGCAAAAACCCACTTAAAAACAATACAATAATTAAAATGAATAATTTTAACAAATATAAACTTATTAGTATTTAAATGGGAAGTGTGCACCTGCTTTTGCCTGATGATAGGATTGTTGTTGTTGTGTGCTTTCAAGTAATTTCAGACTTAAGTTGACCCTGAGTAAATTACCTCGGAGGGCTGTATCCGGCCCTCGGGCCTTAGTTTTTGAAGACCCCTGCCCCAAACTAACAGGGCAGTGTTTTTGAATTCTACCTTATGATTGATATGCAACAAAGACATGGATCCAAATTTATTGTTTTTCTTTCTCCTTCCCAACTCATTTCCCTTTTTTTGTCACATCATGTGGATCCATATTGGGAAACATGCAGCCCTCTCCATTTTGGTAGATTGTGACTCCTATCATTCCTTACTGAGAGAAATACTAAAAAGCTGCATGAGCATTGCAGTCCAAGAGCACTCAGATTCCCCCTGCCCTATGTTTTTATGACAGAGATTTTCTTATTGGTATTTGTAAACTGATCTGGGAGTTTTTGCCACCTGAAGAGGAAGGTAAACAGCATCAGATAAAGAAACAAATTCCTTTGACTATGTTTCTCTTATGCTCATTTTAAATATATACACATTTCTTAAACTGCAGATGACACCAGTGATTTTTGTGCCCATGTCTGTAGCTTTAATAGTGAGAATATTTTTAATTGTTATCATTGTTTTATCAGTATTTCGTTCATGGAACAAATTCAGCTGGAGAAGCAAGGTAGAAGAGACAATTATTTATTACTGTAGCTATGTAAATATGCATAGTCTCTGTCCATCTCATTTTAAAAGTGCAATAACATATTATGTTTGCATATGCAACTAGCACACCTAATTTGCAAGAAGACATGCAAATCTGGTGCCCACAACCCAGAAGATGCAAAATCATGTGCTGTGTTTTCTGCACATTACTGTTCTTGAGCTTTTCTTCATTCCAACCAAGTCAATGCTGGGATTCAGAAAGAGAGAAATGTCAGAAAGATATATGGCATTTTATCTCCAGGTGTATATGAGTTACGAATTTGACAGTAAATATTAGAAAACAGTGGAGTTTTAAAAATCTGTAGAACGACTATCTGCATGTTCCCTTTTGCATTTAGACTATCCCATTATAGCAGCAGTGATGAATGTATGGACATAAAGATGTTGTTGGAACACAAACCCCATCATCCCTGACCTTTGATCATGATGATTAGGGTTGCTGGTTGGAGGGCCAAAACATTTGAAATCCAATTCTCATGTGTGTGGTCGAAGAAATACCCATGAAAGTTCTTAAAGATAAAGTCACAACATTAAATACAGGAATACCTCAGCTAATGAAGATGTGCTCTTGGACATTAGTTCTTCTTTAACAGAAAATTTATTACCAAAGGCAGAAAAAACACGGAGGCAATAATGATAGGGTTCTGTTTCACAAAATGCTATTCCCTCTTGTGCTGTTAACACTCTGCTGGGAATTCAAGGAAGTCCTATAAGAAAAGAATGTTTGCTATTGTGTCATTCAGTAGTCCTCATATGGCTCACTTCTGTCCAATAGTTCACTAGAAAATGGTTGTGAAGTTGGAGCATTGCTGAAATGCCAGAATTGTGTCCTATTCAGTCAATGCAAAATGTGTGACTGTCAGCAAAAAAAAAGTGGCTATGCTTCTAGTGTTCCTCCTTTGTTTGGTACAGTAGAATTTACTCATTCCTTGACATCATGACATTCCATTTATGCTTGTCCTGACCAGCAGCAGCCAGTCATGTGAGGTGAGTACAAAGGCAAAGTTGTATATTTTGGTAGCAGAAGAGAAATATCTACTAGTCAGCATGAAGGAGAGGTAGTTGTGTGGCATCTGTTTGTTGCAGCTTTATTTTGAATGGTTCTTCCTGGTTGAACCCTGAGAAGTAGGAATTTGTTTTTAATTAATAATTCTATGTATAGTTTAATTATATCTTAGACATGTTTTTATATATTTACTTTCTTCTTTATAAGTGCATTTGACCCTCTATATCTATGGGTTGTGCATCCATGGAAGCAGCCAACTACATCTCCAAAATATTAGATGTAGTTGGAAAAAATAAATTTCAAAAAGAAAACTTTTATTTTACTACACACAGAGTTATAGGCATGACTATTTTAGTCTCCTGCCATTTCACAAAGCTTCAAGCTCTCTCTGGCACTTATTTGAGTCATTCCTCATTTTATATAAGGGATACCAGTAAGGTATTGAATATAATGGGATTTGAGCATCCATGGATGCTGTTATCCATAGAAGACCTGGAACCAAACCCCTGCCTATCCCAAGGGCCCACTGTACTTGTTTTAATTTGTGTAATCAGCATTAAATACAAATTTGGGAAGAAAGGCAGGATACAAATGGAATTTTATTCTTCAACTTCATCCATGAACAGAACAACATTCAAAATCCTCCAGCTAGAAGGATCTTGTTGGCTAGGTGATTGTGAGAGTGGTTGTCTCCAAATGGAACTTTTTCAGTATCTGTGCATATGCAGGATTGGATCTCACTTTTCAATGTAACATTTGCATAGGCTGTAAGATAATTTTACTATGAGCCAGAGAAGAGTTCAATCTGATCCTAATGCTGTAAAGTTCCTGGTCTAGGATTTTAGATGCCAAAAAAAGTGATGAGTACCTGGTCTTTATGGGAACAAGGACAAATTTACATCATGTATCATGTAACCCAGTAGCCGAATTTAGATATGGCTTACTCTGATTTGCATGAAAGATAGTCTGTAGTGCAGTGGCTCTCAACCCATGTGTCCCCAGGTGTTTTGGACTACAATTCCCAGAAATCCCAGCCAGTTGTTAGGATTTCTGGAAGTTGATGGCCAAAACATCTGGGGACCCACAGGTTGAGAACCAGTGCTGTAGAGGGAACCAAATACATTGGTGTGATCTTCACTATTATTTATTTATTTATTTATTTATTTACCTTACTTATATACCGCTGTTCTCAGCCCGAAGGCGACTCACAGCGGTTCACAACAAATACGAACAGCAAAAATTCAGTGCTACAGTATAGAAACAGTTAACAACCTAACACATTACACAATTAATAAACAGTTACCCATTCACTGTCGTCTCGTCATCAAAAACATGTTCCAGATTCGTCATCCATTGCTCCATTCCAGTGTTCATTAACCAATCATTGCACTAATTATTGGAACGCCTGCTCAAACAGCCAGGTCTTCACTTTTTTGTGGAATACCATTAGAGATGGTGCTAGTCTAATGTCCGTAGGAAGGGCGTTCCACAGCCGAGGAGCCACCACCGAGAAGGCCCTATCTCTCGTCCCCGCCAGCCGAGCTTGAGAAGCAGGCAGGATCGAGAGCAGGGTCTCCCTGGAAGATCTCAAAGTCCTGGTGGGTTCATAGGCAGAGATGCGGTCGGATAGGTAGCTTGGGCCCGAACTGTTTAGGTCTTTAAAGGCCAACGCCAGCACTTTGAATTCAGCCCGGTAGCAGATCGGTAGCCAGTGGAGTTGGCGCAACAGGGGGGTTGTATGCTCCCTGCGCTCCGCTCCTGTTAAAATCATGGCTGCCGAGCGTTGGACTAGTTGGAGCTTCCGAGCTGTCTTCAAAGGCAACCCCATGTAGAGAGCGTTGCAGTAGTCTAAACGGGATGTAACCAGAGCGTGGACTACCGTGGCCAAGTCAGACTTCCCAAGGTACGGGCGCAGCTGGCGCACAAGCTTTAGCTGTGCAAATGCTCCCCTGGTCACCGCCGAAACCTGGGGTTCCAGGCTCAGCGATGAGTCCAGGGTCACACCCAAGCTGCAAACCTGCGTCTTCAGGGGGAGTGTGGCCCCATCCAACACAGGCTGTAACCCTATGCCCTGTTCGGCCTTGCGACTGACCAGGAGTACCTCTGTCTTGTCTGGATTCAATTTCAATTTGTTCGCCCTCATCCAGACCGTCACAGCGGCCAAGCACCGGTTCAGGACCTGGACAGCCTCCTTAGTAGCAGGTGGAAAGGAGTGACAGAGTTGGACATCATCTGCGTACAGATGACACCATACCCCGAAACTCCGGATGATCTCCCCCAGTGGCTTCATGTAGATGTTAAACAACATGGGAGACAATATTGAGCCCTGAGGAACCCCACAAGACAAAGGTTGTGGGGTTGAACAGGTGTCCCCCAACAACACCTTCTGAGATCGACCCTCTAGGAATGACCGGAGCCACTGCAAAACAGTACCTCCAAGATCCATCCCCGCGAGGTGTCCCAGAAGGATACCATGGTCGGCGGTATCGAAGGCCGCTGAGAGGTCCAGCAGCACCAACAGGGACACATTCCCCCTGTTGAGCTCCCGGCGCAGATCATCCACTAAGGCGACCAAGGCTGTCTTGGTACCATGTCCCGGCCTAAAGCCAGACTGTGCCGGGTCTAGATAATCCGTACCTACCAAGAATACCTGGAGTTGTGAGGCCACTAACTCACTAACTTCACTAACCTGGTACATTAGATTATAACTTCCACCATCCCTGGTTGGACTACATTCACCATCACACCATATTGACTTAGATGATATCCTTTGGCTAAACACTATAATAAGCTTTTTTTAATGATTTAGGAATAGATTAAAAATGTTTCTAATATGGTATTGAAATATTACATTTGTAAGTAGCTCAGGGAGGATGAGGAATAACTGGTTTTTATCTACAATGCTCTTTTATAAGCTATTCTTTTCATTGGAATTCATTTCAGCATGCTTCTAAAGGTTATGCCAGAGATAACATAGTAATAGTTCTGAGAGGGAAAAGATCTTTTGTAGTGAATGGAGCCTTTGGAAAATAGCTTTACATTCCTCTTTTGTGTGAGTAGTTAAATGGTATGTGAAAGGTAGTCATTCGTTCCAACAGCTCCAGTGTGAACTGTGTATAAACCCATTTAGACACAATGATTGCATAGCAGCCTGTTGTTTCTGTAATACTGGACTTAGGCCTCAAAAGGGGAAGGGAAGAAATACAACTTCTTATCATGATTGAAGCAAACAGTTAAGACTCTGCGAAAGGTTATGTTTATCTTGCAACAATGCAAGAGCTAATTACTAAAGAAAAGCTTCAGAATATATATGCACATGCCTCATTCTTGACAGGAATCGGCCTTGGGTGCAAATAGTTTTTATGATAACTTGCCTTGAAACCGATGTCTTTGGGTCAATCTGTGGATGGAGAAGCATTTGAATGATATCATTGGAAAGAAAATATATAGTACGTTCCTTGATGTTCACCATATTCTTGTCAGTCAAGCAGGTAGCTGAATGCTTTCCAGTTTCCTTTGTGTCCACTAAATTATTTTCAGCAGGTGGAATAGTTTTTGAGTGATATCATGGATAGGAAAACATGAAACCCACTCCTTGGCATTCACTTCAGCCTTCATGAGGTGTTAGCTGAAAGTTATTATAGTGTATAGCTTGCCGAGCATTTCATTTACCAAGCCTCTACAAGGAAGGTTAAGATGAATCTCTTCTTGCCCTTTTCCAATTGGCCAATGTTTTTTTGGTGAACATGCTGCAAGGATTTTTAATATTGCACTGTTTTGCTATTTTTTGTCTATTAATGGATCTGTTTGAAATTATTTTCATTCTATAGCCTTTTAATAATATTTTTCAATGTGTTTTACTTCTATCTTTATAAGTGTTTAAATTTTGTATGCTGTCTTGAGTCCTGGCATTAAGGAAAGGGAAAATTATAAATGAATAGTTTTTTTTAAAGATAATGAAAGGTAAAAGTTTGGTATCCCTTGTCTGAAATGCTTAGAACCATATGTTTTTTCATATTGTGGATTTTTTTTGGATTTTGGATATTTGCATTCACTCAATGAAATATCTTGAAAATGGGACCAAAGTCTAAACAAGAAGGACATGTTTGTTTCATATGAGCTTTATACATATAGATAAAAGGAACAACTACATTCACTGTCAATCTTTAAGTAATTGCAAATGTATTTTTCACTAATGATAGAATTCCAAGGAGTTAGATATTTGGGGTGTGGTATTTTAAAAATAGATTAGCAAATACATCTCATTCATATATATGTGTGTGTGTGTGTAGGTGAAGGAATTGTCAGATTTTGACAGTATAATTGATGGCAGATTTATATATTTTCAGTGGCAGCTACTGTCTCTGATGCCAGTAATGTGATGAATGTATTCTCGACATGAATGCAGCTATCTAAGCTGCCAAATATATCCCCAAAACAGGTTCAGTACCTCAGATAATACCTTTAAAGCCTGGACTAAAATCCAGAGTGAATTCATCACCCACTGGCACTTAAGCCACCAGCAGCTACTGTATATGGGTAGCTGAATGGAGTTCAGAGTATTTCTTCCTCGGTGCTCAGACAGCAAAGGGCAGCTACTGCAATAGACTATAGGACTGTACTGTGTGTAGATGTATTGTTTCTTCTGAAGAATGCTATAATATAAATGAAGGCTACAACATGTACCTAATAGGGGTGTGCATGGTATTGTTTTTCTAAACGGGATCTAGGAAATTAAAACAGAATCTTTGGAAACTGAATCCCCAGATATGGAATGGGCATTGGTGCTTGGTTTGACTCTGTCAAGCTGATCTACATATATGAGGGTGAGCTCCTCCATTTTTCTGTGACGTCCTGGCTTCTGAGAGAGAAAGATCGTGTGCTAGCTAGCTAGCTAGTGTTTTATCTCAGTACCGTCGCTGCTTAGGATTGCTTTTAGGATTCCAATATTTTGCCTGGGCAATTTTATTAAATTTTATTAGTTTAATATATTTCAGTCCTTATTTTTACTATTTTGCTAGGGAAGTGAGGTGGGCATTTGTTTGGGGGGGGGGGGCTGTGAAAGGGCATTTTTGGGGTGTTCGGTTAAATATTTCTTTACCTTAGGGGGTTGGTGAAGGGATGGGATAACCTTGACTCCCTTGAGTCTCCTCAGGGAGAATTCAATCTCTCCCCAACCCTATCTATCTTCTTGCTTCTGTACTCTGTCCTGCACCTTTCTTCTCCCCTCAAAAATTATTTTTTTAAAACAAAAAAAGCCTTTTCTTGTTTTTGTTCACCTTTTTGAATGACTCATTTATTTCCCTCCCCTGCCTTACCTTCTGGCCTGTGTGTACTCCTGCCTCAGTTCACCTGGCTTGACAACCATGTAAAAATGCAAAAGCTTAAAAACAGTATTTGTTTTTATTAGTAAAAAAAACTTTTAAAACTTCTTATAAATTGGGGGATGTGTGAAAGTTGGTAGAAAAGATGCCCTGCTGCTGATAAAATAGAGTTTTAAAATAATATAGGGAAACAGAAATTCGGGACATAAAGATCCAGCATGAATATTCCAGAGAATAAAAGCAGATGACTAACAATTATAGAGTGCATACACTGGTTTGGTTTTACTTTACAAATGTGCAGCCTATTTTTGGATGAATTATATTTCCTAGACCATAATAATCAAAGGAATCATCATTCTTATCTAAGTTGACTTTCAATTCAATAGCCTTCATTCAATATGTTACTATGGGAGTACACTGCTTTGCCAGGACAAGACTTGGAGATGCCCACAGATTCTCCTGATGTTGATTTCTAAAAGATAGAGCATGATCTGTATATTGATATTTTTAGAAAATCATTCTTAGACATGATAGACATTAAACAATGTAGAGGCAAGTGCTGGGTTAGAAATGAACCCTCTGAGATCACAAATCAAGGTACTGTGTGGCCAGAGAGTATTGGCTAGATAAATTAGAGTGGAGGAATTGCCAACAAGACCTCTCTTACAATGGCTCTCAGTCGTACTGATATATCCAAGATAATCACAAGAGTCAAACTCCCATTGCGTTTCTCTCATGCAACAGTAACACAGGTGACCAAGACAATTCCTAAAACCCAGCTGAGACAGATTCAGGAACCTGTTTCATTCATGATCACTTTCATAAGTAAACTTTTAATTCTTGCTCATGTTCACAACACAAGAAGGAACAGGTTCATTAATATTCTCCCAACTGTACAGAAACAAGAAGTTTTCTATTCAGTTCTTGATTCCTATTTATACATTTCTATTTGCAAAGACATTGAGTTTCCTGCACTGAAATCAGTATTTTCTGAGCAAAAAAAAAGAAAAGAAAAAAAAGAGGCTTCAGTCCAGTATCCACCATGATCTTTGAATGTATTCCCTACAATATGAAGTTCATACTGTAAAGAAACCTACATTATTTAGTGGGAACTGAAAAAAGGTTAGGCCTTGGTTGGAATAGTTGGGGACAATAATTAACTTACTATCTTCATTATTTTTGAACTTATTTTGCTGTTTTTAACACAAGTTATCCTAGGAGAGTTTCTCCATATTTGGAGTGTTTATCTCAAAGTACACTCACAAAGTGCTAGATGATTCAAGTGGCTGTTGTCTTAGCCTGGGAAAAGTTCTCTCTTCACAGATAGTTATGTGACCCTGAAAGTTGATGAAATGAGTTGGAATGCTTTTGAGAACAGAGAATTAAAGATTTCCTCTCCCTGCTTTCCTTCACACTGTAATCTCATGAAATGTTTAGTGCTGCTCAAATGTTGAGAAAAAAATGATAAAAACGTTCGTTGAATGACTTGGGTTATAACTTTTTATGTATTTTGTATTGCTACGATCCCTGCTGCATTTTAACATGTCTTTCTTCTGGTATTTACATTTTCTAGCCGCAGATCTGGCCAATATACGATGAACCATGACAACTCCAAGAAGCCCTCAGGGAAGCCTCCCTACAATCGTTCAGGTTCTCAAGATTCGCTGGATGAATTATCCATGGATGACTATTGGAAGGAACTTGAAAACATCAATGAAGCCAGAGACAATGATCATGAGGAACAGCAAGTTGTTGTTGTCAAAGAACCTGATGGTAATCGAAATAACGTTTACTAAAATTATTTCTCTGACATAAGGTTCAACAGCTCAACTTTGCACTTTTTAATCATATGCTAACTTTATTATTATGTAGAAGGGAAGACATTTCAAAAGATCCCCTCAACACACACACATTGGCAAGATTCTAAAAGTTCTTGGACTGATGATGAAAATTGCATTTTGACGAAAAATCTGTCTGCATAAAAAAGTTGGATTAAAGAAGGATAGAAGTACTGAAGAAGTATAGAACAGGAAAGTAATTGTAAAAGCTTTGTATGTTACCTCCTACTATGAGGGAATTTGTTCTCCATTCATATTTGGCAGGAATGTTTGGATGAACAGCTAGATCCAAAGTTCCTTGCCAATTTTTGTATCTCACATTCCCTCTCACTACTGGCACTGAGAAAGCTGATCCTCCTTGCACTCTAAGCACAAACTCTTGTTTTTCTACTGTGTCATTCTGGCTGATGTGATGAGGTTTGACTATACATAGTTGTTCTCCAGTGACCCTCTGAGACAACATTTCCTGTACATTTATTTCCACTGTTTGTTCAGAATCCCCACTTAGTCCCAAATCTAATGACAGATCACCTTGCTGGTACAATACAAACAGCCATTTGCCGTAAAATTACATTTTAGCCTAGATCAAACTAAACTGATTAAGGGTTGTATTAACAAAATAATTGCTAACAATTTATGTTTGGGAGGGATTGAGAGAGAGAGAGAGAGAAAGAAAGGAAGGAAGGGAAAAGGGAGAAATAGAGAAAGGTATAGAACTATCAAAAGCAGAATATTAATCAATTCAAGGTGTCAATCACATATATTATTGACTGTGAGGGAATACTGGTGCAGGGAGTTCTTATCTAAATGTAAAAACCCAAATATAGAAAGGAATCATAAAAAATCTGCAAGAAAGGAGAAACAATGGCATCTTTTAATGATTTCAGCTACAAAGGCAAATAGGTTCCTGCAGAGCAAAGATTTTGGGTGAAGGCAAAGGCAAGTGAATGATCATACTTCCTGCTATATCTAATGCCAACATGTTATTGTTATTACGCAGCAAGATTCTGTTTGCTATGGGAGAGGTTCAAGAGACTGCTATGAAATACAATATGACTCCTCTATCTGCAGGTGATACATTCTTAAACTTACTGTGAAAATAGGACACCATTAATATTAACAAAGCCTATTGAAATGAACAACTGTAAGTTATCATATGGCCATGCTGGAAGAAATAGATTTTTTTAGAAATTTACCAGCATGATTCTACATTAACCTTCAGCTATAGTGTTGCCTGAAGGACCTAGAAAATTCATAGAAGATGTAATGTGTAAGATGCAGTCAGGTGTAACCATGGTTACCTGTCCTGCAGGTATGGGAGTCATACTGTATACTAAAATGAAGACCAATTAATTCCACTAGCCTCATAATTGCCTGGAGTTGAGACAGATATTTTCCAAAGCTTATTTAAGTTTGAGGTGATATCCTTTCATAAATGAGAAAATACAACTTGGGACATAACTGAGATTATGGCCAAACTCTTCCACCAGAAATTTGAGAGTAAATTGAAAAACTTGGCTGTATCTAATTTGAATAATCCGTTATGACCCATTTGCTTTCTGATATGACATCAACATATAGGAGGGTGTACCCTGAAAGGCAGCTTATAAATCTTTTACAATACAGTAGTAGAAATGATATTTTATGTCTTTAGCAGAGTGTGTAGTAGGCACACCTAACATCAACTGTATCTGACATATATGTTCTTATTTCTCTTTTTCTGGCTCAGAGGGAGAATTGGAGGAAGAGTGGCTAAAAGAAGCAGGTTTGTCAAACCTCTTTGGAGAAGCTTCTGTGGACTCTCAAGAAAGTATGGTGGTTTTGGCTACTTTGACCCGAACCCAGGCAGCAGCAGTTCAGAAACGAGTGGATACTGTCACACAGACCATGAGGAAGAAAAACAAGCAGTACCAAGTCCCTGATGTGAGAGATATCTTCAAGCAGCAAAATGAGTCAAAAGAAAAAGTAAGCTGCTGGTTTGCTTTTGCTTTTAAAAACTCTATATTCTAAAATAGGCTACAACGCAAATAAAATATACTCTCTTACCCATAAGAAAGAATCTAAACTGTGGATATTTCCAAAAATCTCTTATATGGTACTATAAGAATACTGAAATAACACATTTTTTTCAGTTTGTCTAGGATAAAGATAAGAAATTTCTGCTGAGGTGATAGGGAATCCATACAGGTGTTATAATGGTTTGCAGCATTTCCATGAAGCAGGAATTTATTTATTTATTTAAAACATTTATATTCCACCCTTCTCAGGGCGGAGCACAGCATATCTATGGGAAACATTCAATTTCGGAATATAAAATAAACTATAAATATACATGAACACTAGAATAATATTGTCTCCACTTTAAAGCAGTTGTTTAAAACCATATCAGATCAAACATACTAGATCCGATCAGCAAGTTTCCTATTGTTCACAAAGTGAAACAGCCTTTTCAGGCAGCAGATTCATAGATCATAAAGCACATTTTAAACTGTAGATTTCTTTGTCACTGTTTGAAAAAGAGTTTTAATGCTCTTTTTGTTTTATTTTTCATTTTACTCTTGTTTTTATATCTTTCAAGTTAAAAGTTAGCAATATTGTGATGTTAAAAATCAGAAACATGCTAAAATAAAATATTTCTCAACATCAAAGACATCAGTAGAGATAACTTATCACTAACTTGTGGTCTGAATAATAATAATAATCTTTATTTGTATCCCACCCCATCTCCCCAGAAGGACTCGGAGAGGCTTACAACATAAATAAATACAATAAATAATATATGCAAGATAAAATAAAACAGTTAATAACATGATAGTCAATATAAAAGAGAAAACAAACAAATTAAACAATAAGCAGTATAAAAAATTAGTTAAAACACAGTGGTTCTTATAAATTAAATAAAAGCCAAAATACCCGAGTAAAAGTATATCCACAAAACAAAGACCTCATCCACATTAAGGGGATATTAACTAATCATTGTTAAATACACTTCTGGTCTGAATTCAAGGAACTGATGATAGCATTTCAAACAGTTAATGGCTTGGAACCTCAATATTAGAAGGGTAATCGCTTTCTATAGAGATTTCCCCAAGAACTGAGGGAAATAAGAGGGGGCAGTACACCGTAGGGAAATGTGGAAGAGGACATTTGAGTTAAATGTAAAGTCCCAGTTTAATGGTTTCATGAAATTAAAATGTTGTTTTTTTCTATTAAAGACTTGCAGTCTAATGGTTTTATCCACTTTGCACTTGTGCACAGTATTCAACACTTGAATTTGTTTTAAATGGTTATATTTTAAATTTAATGTTTTAAATTATATTGTGGAACATGTTAAAATGAATTATTATATTATGTTTCAGTTAATTCCCACTGTTTAAAAATCATATGCTACTCTGAAATATTTTGATATGAGGTGTGATATAAATAAAAGAGAAAACTGTTGAGTTTTGAGGGACTTTTCTCTCTTTGTTGAGGTTATCTTTATTTACATATTATATGAGCCATAAACTGGAATAGCAGATATTTTGTTGAATTAGTTGAGCCCAAATATTATGTACCAGTAATGTCCAAAGAGAGATTAAACATAAGTATAAATGTGTGGGTTGAAGGCATTGATCATAACCATGACAATGCAGTTTCCAAAAGCAACTTAGTGTTACATTTTTTTGGTGTAAGAAGCGACTTGACAAACTGCAAGTCACTTCTGATGTGAGAGATTTGACTGTCTGCAAGGATGTTGCCCAGGGGGCGCCCAGATGTTTGATGTTTTACCATCCTTGTGAGGGGTTTCTCTCATGTCCCTGCATGGGGAACTGGAACTAACAAAGGGAGTTAAACCCTTTAGTTACACTAAAGAAAGGGGAATATCTCTAGCATAGACCGTCTCTATTCAGCATTCCCTACATATCTGCGGGGAATACATTCCAAAATTCATCTGAAACAAGTCATAGCGAAACACTTGAATAACTATTGAAGGGGCAAGACATACAATAAAGCAAAAAGGCATATGGAACAAAGAAGTTTCTAAAGCTTCAAATAATTACAGATAAGATCAGTCTGCAAATGTGTTTCCACTATCACAGCTGTGTTTCGTGTTTAAACTGTGCTCTTTGAACTCCTGTGGGTAGCAAATTCCACAAAAGAAGCCAGCACTCTATACATAAGGGCTTCATTCATCTGTGTTCTGACCCTGGTGTATTCATGTTTTACCCTATCCCATTTAGGCCTTGAAAAAAAAATATGAGTCAACAGAGAAGGATTGCTAATGTACTGAATTTTTTTTAAAAGGATTCCACTCTACTGGCATATGTAGATTGACTAGAGAATCAAGGACAAGGAGGAGTTGCTTTTGCGTAATGAATTTGACCTTGGATTAATGTGTACACTTCATTTACATTAGGGAAGCCAATTCATGTATTCCCAGAAGTTTGTAATTGTAAGAAATGACTATTTTTTGTCAGAAATGATCTGAATTAATTGTGCCCAACTGGAAAAAAACAAAACCATGACACAAAAGTGATTCCAAACTAAGGGAGGTGGGCTGAACTTTTGCTTTGTAAGTGAGCTGCAGTGTTTGGCAAAGTTGGTCTGGGAAAACTAAGGGCAAAAGGAAACATTTCTGCAAATCCAGCTTGGTCTTTGGGGCAAGACTTAGTTTTCCTAGAGTAGCTCCTAAAGGAAGGGTCAGCAGTGATCTGTAACCCAGATTTTGACCCAAACTGGATGAGAATGTACAACTTCTAGTGGTTCTTTCTCTTTTTGTGTTGAATACTTCTGAAACTCCAAAGCTTGTTTCTGAGTCTGAGTGCTGCAGAATTCACTGGCATTTTTAGTAATGGCAACTAAAAAGACCAGTGCAGTGTGGATTTGAATGTTGCTCTTCCCAGAGGAAATCTACAAATGGCAAACCTCCTAGCAAGTTCTGAACTGTTTCCCCCCTTTTGCATGAAGGTTTATACCATGGCTGGTTTAGATTAAGATTAATATTTGTGTTAGATAATGCTCTACTTAAATATTAGGACACTTTCAAATCTCTGTGCAAGAGCAGTGTCTCAAGGTTAATAAAATTCAAGAGTGGGAAGAAATAGAAATTTATCAAGAATATTTATTAGTTTCTTATAAAATGGTGAATATAAGATTAAAACGTACTCAGCAGATGCTTTGGCCACAATTACTTTATGTAATGTATTCCTATCCAACATTCTCAAGCATACCAACATTGTTATTTATCATATATACTCATGTATAGGTTGATCTCATGTATAAGTTGAGGACAGGTTTTCAGGCCAAAATTACGGCCTTTGATATGACCCATGGATAAATCGAGGGTCATTCCATGGAGAGGGAAAAGCACCAATGCCATATCGGGGGGCCGCCACCTTGGCTACCTCCACCATTTCCCCACCCAAACATTCAAAAAGGCCAGAAGCAATATTTGTTTAGTATTTACAACATTTGTATCCCATCCTTCTCTACCCTGAAGGGGACTCAGAGCGGCCTCACACATTGGCAACAATTCAGTACCATGGCATGGATTTAATTCTATTGGCATGATGATTCCCAATAGATATCACAAAAATGAGTTGTATGAGTTGCCTATTATTGAGTGAGTATTCAGTTAAAGCATGGGATGTGTTTTTATTTTTTATGGAATTAGCATTGTTTGCTCTCAAAGTATACATCGTGAGACCAAAATGAACAGACATCCATTAGGGATTGTTGATGAAATAAATTTCCTTGCATTTTTTTAAAGTTCTGCCTATTAAGCATGAATTAACATAACAGCATAGCTCATGCATTGTTTAGAACGGAATCTAATGATTGTTCTATAGGTGTCCAAAGGAATATTATGAGTGTGAACTTTGTACAGATCAGTTATTATGCAGGAGTCCACATGTTATTGAACTGCTACTATCATCATTCTTCATCATTCCTCGTCATTAGGTATGTTGTCTAAGGGCTGCTAGGAGTTAAAGTTTAGGAAACATCTGGAGGCAGCATAATTCTTATGCATGATATACACAAATTGATAGGATAAGATGTTCTGTTAGTTTGAATTTGTGTTATGGTTTTTAGGCCCTTCTAAATGGATCAGCTACCTCTTAAAATATCAGACATGTTGTTGACAATATTGATTTAGTTCAAATGATAGAGTTGGAGAAGACCACAAGGGCCATCCAGTTCAACCTCCTGCCATGCAGGAGTCCAACACTCTGGAGTCCAATATGAAGTTTTTATATGACTCCGTTAAGCCACAGCAACTTTGTAATGTCAGTTTTAAGAAGATTTGCCTGTGCTTATATTGAGATTTAGATTAATTTTCTTTCCCTCTGCACTTATTTTCTGCATTTTAGGAAACTGGCAGTAAACCCCAGTCAGTAAGAACAAGAGAGGCACAAGAGGAAGAAAAAGAGGGTAATTGATTTTTTTTTGGTATTGTTCTATTACTTAGAAGTGACGTCGTCATCATTATCATCATCATCATCATCATCATCATCATCATCATCATTATGTTTATTTATATCCCGCTTTTTGTCTCCATAAGGAGACTCAGCAAGACTAACATTAAAAGCATTACAATTTAAAATGTACAAATATTAAAACGGTATTTAACATCATTAGAAATAAAAACAATTTAAATTGATAAAACAATTCAAATTAAATTCATAAAAACATATAAAATCACAGCAGCCTCTAGATCCTATCAACTTCAGTGAGCATGACTGGAAACCCAAGACCATATTGAGAAAAGCTAGAAAAGGGAAACAAGAGTAGACTCTTACCAGCATGTCACAACAGCCTTGCTAGTGGTTCCATAGCTTTCCTGAGTTTTTTAAACTAAAACCTAGGCCCCTTCTACACTGCAATATAATCCAGGTTATCAAAGCAGATAATCCAGATTATCTGCTTTGAACTGGATTATATGAGTCTACACTTCCCTATAATCCAGTTCAAAGCAGATTATCTGGATTTTATATGGCAGTGTAGAAGGGGCCTCAATGAGTTGGAAGTGTGGTTTGTTGCAAGCCCAAACTATCATGTCAAAAGAAAATTAAAATAGAAATAGGGAAGAGGAGAGGAAATATAAAGATGCCACATTGTTGTTTCAAGACTGAATTTGTGAAAATATTTCAATATATTTATGGAATGCCAGGAGCACCCAATATGTTAGCTGTTCCAGATAATGTTGTCCTGAAACTCCCAAGATCACTTGCTGTGTCTGTTTTGGCTAGGGCTGTGATCAGTTGTAATCCCATAATATGACGAGAGCCATGTAGTATCTAGCTCTGATGTCTCCATCAAGGGATGATTGCTCAGGAGCTATAGTATATTTTGTCATTGTCCAAAGTAATGGACAAGTTAGTCATTGTTTATCATGAAAGTAAGATTTATTTATTTATTTATTTGTGCTGAAATGTAAGTTAATAGAGGCCTCCTCTATCCTTCTGATGCTCGCTGGATGTTTGGATCTGACCATAGACACAATAGGTAGACCATATAAATTTTTAGCACAAGGTATCTGGAAGGCACCATGTTTTGAAGGGTTGTTTTACAGTGTGCAGTCTTCAAAGGTTTTCTGCTGGAGGTTTACACTTCAAACTAGAAATAAGCAAAAGAAGAATAAATAGCTTATGAGCTGAAGATGATTCATGCAGCCATGTGCCTGTGGTATAAAACACTATATCGTGGTAAATCTGTGGTCTGATGAAAACTAGGAAGCAGATGAATAAACTAGCACATGCAATGGGAAAAAGAAACATGTGAGAATGACTCATAGAATTGTAGAGTTTGAAGATACCACATGGGCCTTCTAGTCCAATCCCTGCCAGCCCCCAACCCCCTTCCATTGCAGACTAATGTAATCTAAAATCATGTTTTGATAACACAAGTGGCACAATCCCTTTTAACTAGATTTGTTAGTTCAAAAGAGCAGCTGAAATGGGTTATTAGGACTTTTTCACTTGGCTATTGGTCCATTTCTGGGATTAAGGTGGATCTAACTATTAGTAATTGAAGATTACAGGATACATCTAATTGTTTATCAATCAAATGGACACCACTGGCACCAGTTCCCTCTATCATGTGGCTTCCCCATTTCCTCTACCATTGCAGTTTGATGCATGTCTTCCTGAGGATTGGGGGGGGGGGGGCTCCAGAGCAGATTTGAGGGTGACAAGGAAGGATTAAGTAGCATTGTGTATGTGGAGGTCAGCTCAGGTGACACTGGACAGAACCCAGTATTTCTAAAAGTGTCACATCCTCCGCAAGGAAATAGAACCCCTCATTATGTGGATGTGTTCCTAAGATATGAGCATTTCTACTTGGTAACGTCCTTATGTTTTGAAATATACAGAAGCAGCCAAGTGAGATTTATATGTGCAATCCAAGTCTCAATCAAGGAAAACTTAAAATAGAATAAGGAAGCACAGTAAGATGGAAAATGTCTGACTAATTAGAAAACAGGGATTGGTGAACTGTAGCCAGAAATGCTAATTAATATATCTGATTTTTTTTAAAAAAGGAGAAAGAGAAGAAAGGAAGGAAGGAAGGAAGGAAGGAAGGAAGGAAGGAAGGAAGGAAGGAGGGTTTCTAAACTTGGCAAAAAACAAGAGGGAGGAAAAAGCATGCTTTCAAGAGCAGTGAGAATCCTAAACACAAAATTAAAATATTCCATTAATTTACAAATATGTTGCAAAATACAAAGCACAGGGTCAACATGGAAGGACAAAGCCGTAAATCCAAAATTGTATGAAGTCCAAAGATAACGATCAGCTAAATAATGTGCGTTCCCATGGCCATTAATAAGATTTTTCTTCTCTCACTTAAGCCACCCAGCACACACTCATTAGTAAGAACAGTTTCAAAAATTGGAGAACAGCCAAACTGCTGGGTCAGCAGAAGGCAGAGAGAACGCTTGAAAAGCCCAGGGTTTGTGCCAATAAACTCTTCTGCAGAATCCTAGCCTGGAAAAGCACCAAGCATTTATTTAAGAATTTCATAACATCTGGTTCTTCTTTTCCAGTGCCTCTTCATGAGCTTTTCAGAAATGGGAAATCCTGAAAGGCAATTTCCATCTGCTAGCTCTCCACAGAACTGAATGAAAGGGCACAGCCAAGGCAGCCCGTCTGAATCCTGATAGGCCACAACTGTTGGCAACCCTTCTGTCATGTGGAGCTTTGCTTCCAGGATCAGAACAAGATAGAAATGTGTTCTGGGTGCTGAATTGTCCAGGCTTATCTTTGTACAAATGTAGCACCTGTTCCTAGGCTGTGCCAGGGATTCTTCAGGAATAATCAATGTCATTTTAAAAGAGCACAATAGATTTTGTTCTGTTTTGTGTTATTGTAGCAATGGGTATTGCCTATTGTTTCAAAGACATCAAAAATCCTTCAAGTGGCTGAAAAGATTTCAACAAAGTTGGAAGTGTATTTGTGGTTAAGACTGTGAAGTTAAGACTTTGAATAAATATATGGATAAATTAAATGAAGAAAACATAGTCCTTTTACGTCTTGACAGAGTACTGTTAGTTCACATTCAGATAAAAGACTGAAGTGTAAAATAACACATGATCAGGCAATATAGGCTGAGTATTTCTTATCCAAAATGCTTGGGATTTAAATTTTTTCTCAAATTTTGGAATACGTACATTTGTATATACCCACATAATATGTCTAAACACATAATTCATTTATGTTTCATATACCCTTTATACACATAACCAGAATTTATACAGAATTTATCCAGAATATTTTTGATAATTTTGCACACGATGCAAGGTTTGTGTGCCTGGAATAATTAGAAAGCAAAGGTGTCCCTATCTTGTCCACTTATCTGAATACAATAACAACAACAATGATAAATGTTTATTGTTTGCCTCTCCTTTCGACTTCAGCCAGAGCACAACATAATTCAATACATTTATAAAATCACATATTAAAACAATTTCAATGCAACCATAAAAGCATGTATTACAACATGTACATATTAAAATACCTGAGACAAAGGTTAAAACACAATAAACATAGCATGTGATTTAAAACCAATTGGGTAGATCTAAGTCTTTAATTCTGTTTTAAATTCTGACAGCTCATTAAGCTATCTGAGGTCTCTGTACAGGTCATTCCACAGTTTTGGGGGTGGCAGGGAGAGGGTAATGAAAATTTCAGTCCAGTTCTGTCTGCCCCCCAGAGGACTTCGGTGTCAGGGTGAATTGTACAGGTTGCATTCTGCTACACATGTAGTCTGTACTGGCCTAGATTCTGTCTGTTGCACTGAAGTGGAATACACAAAGTTCATGATAGACATTTTCAAACAACTATAAAATTCGTTTTTTGGAGGAGAACATTTACACAAAGTGATGGATCAGTGTAAACCAGAAGAGAATTTGTCTCAATATTATTAACTCTGTTTATTGGGCTGGATCCAGTTTAGCCCATTTAGTTTATATAACAGAGATGAGAGTTAATATAAACCCATGAAGTACAAATCAGGAGAAGCCATTTTTGTGCACATCCCTCCTGTCTTCCTTCAATCTCCACACTGCCTCTTGTGCTGCTGGAAAGTCTTCTAGTTCTCCTGACCAGACTCCCAGGGAACATAAGTACTGAAGGAGAAAGTAGAGACCAGCTATCATTGTCTTCTCTTTGGTGAAGTACAGCATTCTATGAATAGATCTCCACATATCTCTGGATTCAGTCAATCAGAAGAGAAGATGGAGATGAAATTTGATAGCTACCTTTAAGTATTTGGACATCATGTAGATGATAAAGTAAACTTGTTTTCTATTACCCAAGAAGCAAGGACACGAAGCAGTTGATTCAAATTGAAATAACATATTGCACCATTAGGAAGAATTTCTGTACTATATGGAAAAGGCTGCCTTGAAGGATAGTGAACTGTGTCTTCAGAGGTCTTCAAGCAACTTTTGGATGGCCATCTTTCATGAATACAGTAGTTGTGTATTTATGCATGGCAGGTGACCCTTATGGTACCTTCCGACTGTGATTTTTATGATGAGTCCAAAATCTGGTAAATTCTTTATTTTTATAAATTCGAAATATATTATAAAGGAAAAAGTATTATGTAAAATTAATGGCTATTTTACTCATTTTCATTTTTTATTTTGGTGACTTCTAGCACACAGCCAACATCTTGATGATAACAGCCCAAGAGATGATGTGCCAGCAACTGAAACAGATATAAATCTGGAAATATCATTTTCTGAACAGGCAGCTAGTCTCAAAGATAACCCAATAAGCAAAGTGTCAAAGGACAAAGAAGATGACACACTCCTTCCTGTAAGTGCTTCTTGCAGTAATACACCTTCAGTTTTCATTTGTCACCCTATCTTTGCATCTTGTGACGGCGCATGTGGCGCCTCATATATTTAGAATTGTTAGTTGCAGGATTTTAAACTGCCATTTTATTTCTGTCTACCTTGTACATGTATAGTTAAATTTTATTGGTTACTATAGCTGTCAATTTATTGTTGTTGTGCACCAATTGGTTTGTTTCCCCAGTTCAGTTGTTTAGGCTCCACCCCTTCCAAGGGAGAAAGGGAAGGTCTCTCCCTCACCTTTTTTACCTCAGTAAAAGACTCATTGGATGGACGTGTCCAAAAGCTTGGCCCAAAAGCCCCTGGTCAAGGCATTTTTTGCTATCAGTTCTTAGGTTTTGACCCCTGAGTCTTATTCTTTATGTTCAAACCTCCTGAACGAAATTGTGAAGACCTCAGGCGCCTTCATTCCAGTTCTTTGGCACCATAGGAAGGTCTTGTCCTTCAATTTAGGCCACTGAACTGGGGTTGTGGTTTGCTCCGGCATCCATAGCCATTGAGAGAGAGGGAACAGGAAAAGCTTCTCAGCTTATTACTCCTAGGACCCTGGACTTAGAGTTTATAAAGTGTTTTTTCCCTGTTAAAACTTCAAGTTTGTACCTAAGAAAGAAAGCTAACTGTTAACAATAAACATCATTTTGAGTTAACTGTTGTGTTCTGGTCCTTGGGAGTTCCAGTTTCCCTAAAGGAGGGCAAGAAGCAATCCCCTGGGGAAAGCAGTCACGTCCATGCCTCTTTCTCTATAGCCCCAGGCGCGACGGCACACATCTTCAAAATTATCTATAATAAAGTTGTTATTGTTGTTCATTTGTTCAGTCATTTCCAACTCTTCGTGATCTCATGGACCAGCCCACAATTACTTAGTAAATGTTGCATCTTGTTGCTTGACTACTCACATGAAGGAGTTGTTTTTGTATGTTTGACCCCATGCTAATTGTGTGCATAGCTCCTCCTATACTTCCCTGCTATCAACTTACTGTCATGGATACCTAAATTAAGGAAGTCATAGGATGCAGACGTGGAAGTTGCCACACCTGAATTAATATCATGTATACAGATGGCATTTCATATACCAGGGTTTGATACTAGGCCCCACCACAGATACCTAAATCCACAGATTATCAAGTCTCTTATTAAAATGATTATAAAATTATATGTCTTGTTTAAAAACTATAAAGTAAATGCTTTATAAACTTCAGCATCTTTTGGTAAATGTAGAAGCCTTGCATAGGATTGCTTGTCATGCCGCCTTTTTCCGTTGCAAGCCATCCACAACTGCAGTCAAACATTCTGGATTTTATTTTCTATTTATTTAAAATCTGTGGTTGGTTGCTTCTATATATGAAAAACCCAGAGATACGGAGGGCCAGCTGCACTTTCCTTAAGTCATAACCACAGCAGCAGTACTGCAAAGATGTACAGGGAGCCCTTGGCATCTGCTGGAGTTTGGTACAGGGTCCCATTTTATACAGTGGTGCCCCATTTGGAAATTTAATAGATGATTTTCCTACCCCATCACACCTTCTACTTTTCTCTGCATTTAGAATTTATTCATTTGATTTATCACATGGTAGAGATTTGCATCCTCCCACCAAGATTTCAATTATTTATTTTTAAAAAAAATATCACTCCAGGTTGTAGGAAATGGTTTTAAATTAACCCTGATTTTCCCCAAGCCTCTTTGTTCATTGCATTGGCAACTGTAGAAAGTGGTTTTACATTAACCCTGATTTTCCCCCAAGGTAATTGTAAAAAAGTGGTTAAAAATTGGGGAAATTTGTGTTTTGGCTCCTCCCACACATGGTGTCATTGTTTTATTTACAAGCGGACAACAGGGATTAACATCACACAGAGAAATTGGCCACTTTGCTCATCTTTATGCCGATAATTTAAAAATAAGTCAATTCCCAACTGGCTCAGGAATTGTTGTGGAAACCAACACGTTAGAAAGGGCAAAATACCTCAACCCCACTTTTGAAACTTGCGTCAAGTGAAGGGCACCATGCCGTTTCTTAAATGTGTAGAAATGCTGATTTTACTGCATGGGATGAAGTCCATAGAATCGGATGAGACTACATGGGCAATGCAGTTGAACTCAGATTTTACCTTTCCTTTATTTCTTTGTTGTTTTAAAAAATCATAAATTGAAATTAGGATTTATGTATTATAATCTTAAATCTTCCATTTAGAATTTCAGATTGCCAAAAGACAAAACGGGTACAACCAAGATAGGGGCCCTTGCACCTCAGGATATGAAGAAAATCCATGCCTTGGCTCTCATTGAACTGACCGCGCTCTTTGATATACTTGGAACAGAACTTAAGCCACAAAAAGCAATAAAAAGTAAAGTAAAAGGTGAGCAGCTTCTGTTTGCAGTATGCATCTATGTGTGTGCATGTGCTTTTATATGCATTTATGTGATAATTTTAGCTGGATAGCTAACATTGTGATTTCTGCTCTGCCATATAAAAAATCCTGCTAGTACTTTGATTTCAGCCCAAATCTATAAACAGAAATCAATGCATTATTTTACAAATGTGAGATATGACCATGTCACTGACTTCTGGGTAGCCAGTCACATTTGTATGCCCTTATAGTCCAACCCAAGGTACATGCTTTTATTATCCATATATTACAGCTTCAAAGTTTCATGTGTGTTTGAATCCTTGCTAAAGAAGTCAGTACAATATCTATAAAGCCCTAAATGGTTTCAGCCCAGCTTACCGGTCCGAATGTATCTCTCCCTATAAACCATATAGGAGTTTACGATTGTCTGGGGAGGCTCTGCTCTTGGTCCTGCCTTCTTCGCAGTCACAACTGGCAGGGATGAGAGACAGGGCCTTCTCAGTGGTGGCCCCTTGGCTGTGGAATTCCCTCCCTAGGGATATTAGATCAGGCCCCTCCTTCCGTAAAAAAGTGAAAACATGCTTTTTGAGCAAGCCTTTGGAAATGTAGTGCAATAGATAAAACATGGAATTATGTGTGATTGAATATTGGAATGGCTCAAATGAATAAAGAAGGGGAGCCAGGAGGACATTGCCATCTTGTCCCCTGTGACATCAGCGCCCCTCCCCCAACACCAACGGCCACTCTGGGGCCAGAAAAAAGAAGGGGAGCCAGGAGGACGTTGCCATCTTGTCCCCTGTGACATCAGCGCCCCTCCCCCAACACCAATGGCCACTCTGGGGCCAGAATTGTTTTTATACTATGTCTTGAATTTTGTTGTTCCTATGTTGTACACCGCTGTGAGTCGCCCCTGGGCTGAGAACAGCGGTATATAAGCAAAGTAAATAAATAAATGATGTCTTGGATAATGATGATAACAGTGAAGGTATTGGTTTTCTATGTTTTTTTAAAAGGCCTAATGTGTGTATTTTATAATTCTGTTTGAAATGTTGTTTTTAGTTGCATATTGTTGAAGGCATCGAATGGCTGTAAAGCCTCCTTGAGTTGGAGAAAGACAGGGTAGAAATGTCATAAATAAATGGATAAATCTATCAGCTCAGCTGTTAGTAGATCATGCTACTTAGTAGATAAGGCTGCCATATGCACAGAAAAGGGTTAAGTGATATCCAAAGTGGGAATGGTAGATCAGTATCTCCAAATGTTTTCATTGTGTGACTTATCAGCTCCATTTGCCACTGGTAATATGTTGGCACTTACTACTAGTGATCTTTTGGCTGATGTGTTTTCAGTGAACCTTTTCAGTAGGTTTGACCTTCATATTTGCATCTTGCTCCACCTCAGCTCCACCCCTGCATCCTTTTGGAATTTTTGTTTGCCCTAAAGCCTTCTGGTCTGAATTATTCAGCAACTTGAGCCCTGAAACTTTTCATAACCGTGATTTATTTTAATTTGTGAAAAGCTATCTTCAGTGGCTGTAGTCCCAGGGCAGGAATAAAATAATAATTATAAAAGCTTGATTGGCAGGCAAAGAATCTCTGTAAGATATTCATTCTATGGGGTATAACAAAGCAAATGCAACATAGTAGAATTATCAAGTTGTTCTTTATTTAAAACACTATATAATGTGTGTGATTTTGGTATTTTATTTCCAGTGGGCCTGTTCTTTAATTTTTATTTTGTGGGGCATCTTTTTTTCCAGTTTGTCTTATTTCTAAATCATATGATTCAGATGTTTTTTTTATGTTTATTCACCATGGTAATACAAGTTGAGCATCCATTATTCAGGAATCCAAATCTGAAATTGCCTAAATGGGTAGGTGATTGCTCATTGATGGCTCAGTGTATAAAATGTTTTTTTATTTAAACTATTAGATATAATTACTTCCGTGCTATGTGTGTAAAGTGTATGTGAAACTTGAATGAATATTGTGCTTAGAGTGGGGCCTCATCCCATTATGTTCTTATGTGTAAATACATGTACGTATTTTTAAAAATTCTGATTAAATAAATATGAACTTCAAATGTATGCTTATATACAGATTTACAGTTTATTTTAGGTTGAGCTTTTGTTATATATTTAGCTCACCCTGGTGTGAATACTGTCCATCTTCCATGTGGCAGACAGAGATAATTTCACTAGTATTTTGCACATGTTTTTAAAAATGTAGATGTTATTAGTTTTCTTTCGATAGCTTTGAAAATTTAATAACTCAATTCCAAATAAATATAATGTTGCAGTATATTTAAAAGGACAAACAGGAAATGTTCACATTTTGTTAGCTCCTTACATTTCAGACCTTCTCTTTAATGTTTTACAATGACTTGAAACATGCTACCAGTTAATCAAATAGCTTCCTGGCCTAAAACCTGCAGTCAGGGTTCAGCAGAGATGATAGTGCAGTAGCTAAATAATTGAAAGCAGCAGTAAGTGATGAGAGAAAAACTGCAGGGAACAATTGCATTCTCTGAATGCAGTTTTGTTCCATAGTCAAAACAATAGCTTGTTCCAGTGCTGAACCAGCCACATAAGAAACTTGCCCTCCACAACTACCTGCCATTTGTTTGTACTAAAACTACTCCACGTATTTCCTGAAGGAGAGATCCTCCTTTAAAACAGTGCTTCTCAACCTGTGGGTTCCCAGGTGTTTTGGCCTACATCTCCCAGAAATCCCAGCCAGTTTACCAGATGTTGGGATTTCTGGGAGTTGAAGGCCAAAATATCTGAGGACCCACTGGTTGAGAACCACTGCTTTAGAAGAACACTGCTTCAGTTCATTTCATAAATGTAGTATCTGCATTCTCTGGCTAGAATCCTGTCTACTAGAGTAGATCTCTTGAATCAGTTGTTGAATAATGACTCAACACAATGGTAAATCCCCTTGATTCAATGGATTTCCTCCAGTCAGGACCAGCAGCTGGATTTAATAAATATATTGGGGCTATTGGGCCTTTTCCTGTTTACTCCAGTGTTTATATTCCATGTGATTTTTTTTTTTACTGATAATGCTTCGGTCTGATATTTTTCGATAAACTGACATAGGTTCTTAAGCTTGTATAGTACAACCCCATTATCCACAGACACAATATCCATGGTTACTCATGTTCCAGAAAATACCCTCCCCAAAGTGTTTATACACCTCTTTGGTATGCTTTTGATCCAGTTATAGTCAAAATATAAGGTTTATTTTTAGCTGCATTTTCAGGTATTTATAGGGAACCTTGGGAGTGGGGATATCATGCTTTATTAGGGTTTTGTGTATGATACAGACATTTGATAATTTAGTACATCATATTTTATATTCTGTAGCACCATTGATGAACATATATGCACATGTTTGTCCATAAAGTAGATCTATTTTTCATCTCCATACGTTTCCTCTTCCTGCCATTCCAATAGATCTGCCCCAGGGGCTTCTTAATCCTATGGATTAACAAGTGGTTAATCATTGGCCATGGCCCAAGTGGAGTAAGGAAATGTAGAATTTGTGTACCTCAACTTACCTGTGCATATACTCCATATTCTGTTGACATGATGTTTATAGAAGGGCTATAAGAAAAACTGTATTAGAAGAGAGACTTGAATTAGGTACAGCCATGGCTTGCTTATTTCTGCTTAATGAATTTTATAGCTGAGCTTTTAATCAAGGGTTTTCCTCCATAGTTGCAATGTATGATTTATTATTAAGGTGCAACGATGTTTTTACACATTGAACAAAACTTAGAAATAGCCATAATAGCCAATTTATGCTAAAGTAAATTGCAAAAATATATAAAATTGAAGGCACAAAAGTTTTGATGCTGTTACTTAATGGAACGAAGAATCCCTTATTAATAGTAAATTGAAATAACACATAATGTCTATGGGGTAATACAAGCAATACATATTTATGGCATCTCAGAACTCTATAGCTTCTTAACTTTAATAGAATTAAAGTGGGACAGCTTTGTTGGGTTGCTGATGCAACATTTTAAAAATACAGATTTCTACAGGTTGCTCTTTCCAGTATGGTACAAGAATAGGGATCTGGCAGAATTATAAGATTTCACAAGTTTCCTTCTTTTATGGATGGACAAAGAGAAATGAAGATTTTTTTTCCTATTTCTAGCATGAACCTTTTTTAATTATGCTGATTACAAAGACTATCTATCTATCTATCTATCTATCTATCTATCTATCTATCTAAGAGATAGGTTCCACTGTGGAATTTATCCCAAGGTAAGTGAGCAGAAAATTGCAATTGATATAGGTCTAGTTGGTCTGAATCTGTATAGATTTAACAGATAGAAAAATACTATTTTTGAAAATGTTTTTATACCTACCATCTCATGAGAATATTGTATTGTCTCTCCTGTCTTTCTACAGAATCTGGTCTTTTTGGTGTTCCACTGTCAGTCTTGCTAGAACAAGATCAGAAGAGAGTATCAGGTGTAAGGGTGCCATTTATCTTCCAAAGAGTGAGTGTGTTGACCATATCTTCAACAGTCCTGGATTTCAGCATATCTTAATACAAGCATGTCTGTGTGTTCCAGTTATGCTGTGTGCCTGAACTGCAGCATTCATTAATTATTGTATTTATTAAGAGTATTTATGAACTGCTCTTCAGCCACAAAAGTGCTCAGAGTGGTTTTCAGATTGTTAATTTGACTTTTCCCTGCCCTCAGGCTCAGTATGTATGTATGGAGAAGTGGGTGGAAGTGGGAAATATAAGTTAAGATTTGAACTCTGAACTAATGTTTGTACTGTAGCATTTACAATATACTTTCAGGACTTTTTAACATTATGTTCCTCCAATATCACCATCCATGCCACCTGAGAGCAGATTTTTTAGGGCATGTGACATGAGAACACCCCTCTTTTTTGGTGCTGTTTATGAATGTACTTCTACCAGCAGAACAAATGTCTTGGATGTTTACAATTGAAACAAATTCTTTCAAAAGAGTTGCATGTTCTTTGGACCCTTTAAAAAGTTGCTGCTAGCACTGCAGCATCCTAAAAGCCAATTTATATAGTGTCCTAAATTCAATTGCTAGTTTCAGCTAGAGGAGATCTATTAAGCTAATATTTATGTAAATGGGTCTATTTTAGTAGAGACTGCTTTAGTGGAGTTGTGTATAACTACCCATTGAAGTATTCTAACTCTACTACAGATTAAGTCAGAAAACTCCTCATCAGAAATGTTGTTCTGCAGAGCCCGTTGACTCATTCTTCTTCACCAGTATGCCTTATGTGTATAATCCACTCAGTGTGTAATAGAATTGAAAAAAGAAGCCTATGGATGGGCTTTGATTCACAGTTTATAGTGCTTTGTATTGGTTCTTGTAAAACATACCGTGCAAATAAATAATATAAATTAGACAATTCCGTTACATGGTATGCATACTTGGGGATAATGTGAACAAAATGTAACCTAGTGTTTTTCATACTTGCCATATCAGCCAGCTCATTTTGTGCTCCAGAGGCATGGACTCTGTTTTTTTGGTAGTCTGCATCAAGAAACTGCATGTCCTATCTACTGAACCTAACTATCTGTGCAAGTACAACTCTAAACAAATAGATTTCTTCTGTGGTTCATACAAAACTTCTTCCTTCACTAAAACAATTTTGTGGGAGACAGGGTGGAATGTATTTCTGCAAATGACTCGTGCCCATTTTCTATCAGAAGTAGAGCAGATGCAGTGTGAAATGGCCTTGCACTACTTAGCCTTTCAAGTAAGTAGTATTTTACAGACAGGACTGGGTAACTTGATCCCAAAGATATTCTTGAGTGGATCAGATCAGATTACAACAAAAGCAAAGCACCCCTAGTTTCCCAGATGTAGTTGAACTAAACTTGTTTTCATTTCACCCAGATTGGCTGAGGATGATGGGAACTGGAAGGCTGGAGGTCCCCACCTTTTTGTATAAAAATGGTTTAAATACAGACAGCTTCCTTCGTGGAGTGGGAAAAGCTTATGTATTACCATGGTTACTGTAATATCAGTGTTCACTCTTATATCTGTGCCAATGTTTTAGCAACAAGCAGCAATCTTGAAATGCTTTCCATTTTCATTTACAGCTCATTTCCCACATAGAAGAGGGAAAACTGGAAACGGAAGGACTTCTTCGAATACCTGGTGTTGCAGCAAGAGTGAAGGTAAAAGGAAATTTCAGCTCTGGGAAGATTGTACAGTGTCCATTATAGTCCCATTACACTTGTGTTCTGTGTCAGATGGAACACTAAAATCTTTAAAGTATTTCCAAGATACAAACATTATTAATGACTCATTGAACAGTGGACTGTTGTTTGTTTTTCAAACTGAGAGTGGAAACACAATGGAAAATTGGATCCCACAGGATAGATGTGTGTGTTAAAAATTATTACATTTCCAGATGAGTTGTTAACAACTCTATGCTTTTCATATATAGCAACGTACGTATTTGTTTGTTTGTTTTTAAATGAGAGAGAAGGTGAAGAACAATTTCTTTATTCTTCTTACATATTGACTTTTCATTGCTGTGTGATGTCCACTAGATTGTGATTTGCCACCTGAGTAAACAAGCTTTTGCTGTCCCTCCCTTTGAGAGTATTTGTATCTGTCCTGTTTTCTAAAGAACTCATACTACTATCTTCTGCTTCGTATATTCAGTGTGACCACTGTGCCTTTTAAAAGATTTCCAGTAAAAGATTTCATAAAATGTGCATCTGGGACAGATTTACATAGGTTGACAGGTGAAATAAAGGGCAGGACTCCTATTACTTTGATGATTATGTAGAACTGTCCTCCTCAAAGTGGTGGTTGATGGGTGGATCAGTAAGTGAAAACAAAAAAGTTGTAACTAAGGGGCACTGTTCTGCTAAATTAACTACTTGGAAGGTGAACTAGCTTTGCAAGGAACAGGTCGGAGACTATATAGTTGAATAAAAAAAATATTAACTGACAAGAATTTTAGACTTTCTTTCCTCCTGAATCTCATTACAAAGTCTTTATAAGAGAGGTAAGTTCTTTGAGAGATAGACACAGTTCTGGCCAAACTGAGGCTTTATTTTTTCTTATTGTCTCCTTCTTGTATGGCGTTGAACTGTCTCTAAGGTGGTCTCAGTATTTAACTCTGACTGGACTTGAGTATAGCTCTGACTGGATGTGCTATTTGTAGACCTTCTGGCCATCTTCTCTCTTCACCTTCTAGTCACGAAAAGGCTGACTCTTCTAAGAACCAGAAGTGACTTGCCTGAGGCTCCACCCCTGAGGGGATTCTTAAAGGGACAGAGAGACAGTGGCTTCAAATTCAAAGAGACTGTCTGGATTGACACCCCAGAAACTGTACATAAAATATGTATCCCTCTAACTAAAAAGGTCTTTACCCCTTAACTAAGGGTAAACAGTGACGGTCTTCATGGGGCACAACAGGCACAGATAAGGCACTGCTCCCTGGCACACTGGGGAAAAGCATGTGCCATCTCTCTAAATCAGATTGCCTAAGGTAAACTTGTTGAAATTCTCTCTTCTGGGCAGCTAATAAATAGACTAGGGTACTGTCCCTTATATCACCTGGCAAATATTGTATGAGGCGATTAGAAAAGCTATACCCTTAAATGTTCTAAAAACCAAATTCTTAATATTTTGGACTTTGATTAGCTGAGGAAGACTAGCAATAGCTATCTGAAACAGCATGGAGGGAGTCCATCAAAATCTCTGCAACATTTGATCTTAATTTTAAGTTGTTATGGAAAATTCCTCAATAAATTGAGAAGGGTACTTTTATGCATGATTCTAAATGAAAGTTTCAAACTTAACAACATCTTGCACTACTGACTATTATTAGTTAAAGACTGAGTATAAAGCACCATTGTAAAATGAATGTGCAGTTTAGTTACATTCATTGTATTATAGATACAGGAAATGCAAAATGATGTCTTTAGCACCATTGATGAACATGCCGTGACAAATAGAGGGGAAGGCAAGCAATTTGTGTAATTAATTAATGCAGAAAGCTAGCACAATATCTTAAAATATAAGTGACATTTTTTCATCAAAGTTTCAGACTGGTATAATATTTTTAAAGGAGAGCCAGCATGATGTTGTAGTTTGAGTTTTAGGTTGTGATTCTGGAGACGGTGGTTTGAATCCCTGCTCACCCTTGGAAACCCAATGGGCGACCTTGGGCAAGTTACACTGCTTCAGCCTCAGGGGAAGCCAAAGCCCCTTTGACCACATCTTGCTGGGAAATCCCCATGATAAGATCATCATAAGTTGGAAACAACTTGAAGGCACACAACAAAACCAGTATTATTTTTGAAATCCTATTTTCAAAAAGCATAAAATATGATGTGTGTGGCTCTCTGCATTGGCTTTTCTTTTGCTCTTGTGCCTTTCAGAATCTTTGCCAAGAGCTTGAAGCAAAATTTTATGAAGGAACATTCTGCTGGGAAAATCTAAAGCAGCATGATGCAGTAAGTCTTCTGAAGCTTTTTATCCGAGAACTGCCTCAGCCACTGCTTACAATGGAATATCTTAAGGCTTTCCAGGATGTGCAAAGTAAGTACATAGCAATTGTGTCACATACTGAGTCTGCATCATTGATGCAAGTCAATACTTGTTTTGCTTGTAATGTGGGATGATCAAACAACAACTTATATCCTTACTGGACACAGTTAATCTTCCCTGGCTTGCAGTTTTATGGTGTGTATCCAGTCGGTGTCACTTTGGAGTCCTTTTGGATCCAGTACAGATTTCTATCACCACCAGAGCAGGAAGCAAGGCAGATTTGTTTCTAACCCTGCCCATATTCCACTTCCTACACTGTTTCAAGTGCCTCAACTTCTGAATCATTGGGAGTGGGGTGCAGGCAAAGCGCACTGTTGAAAATGATATGCCCTCATTCTGTTGACCAGCACATTTCACCAGCAGAATTACAACACTTAAATGAGCCTCCATGAAGTTACATGCAAATTGCTCTGGATACTTCATACATCTGAAAACAAAGATACAACATTGCTTTCTATAAAAATGTCTTGTTTATTTGGCTTTTTAAAAAAAAGGGATTTATTCCTTTTTGTATTGGAAGAATAGGCTATTGAAAATGGTCCGGAATTGATTGCACTATAAAATGCCTTATACAGTCAGCTCTCCACTTTTGCTGCATTTAGGGGCACAGAACCCTCCAAAAGTAAAAAACAAACAAAAAAAACCCACAAATTAAAAAACCCCCAAGGTTTTTTAAAAACATGAGAGTACATATATCTAGAAACATCTGGGTCCTCCAGAGCATAAATAAAACTTACATCAGATGTTGACCATAGAATCATACTATGAGAGGCCATATTGATCGAATCCCTGAATAATAAAATCTGCAACATTCAAACCCCAAAATGTGGACGGCAAACTGTGCTTTAAATTTACGAGAACATTTATATTCCTATTTAGAAATATTATATATTTTAAGAAAAAAAAAACACATTGCAAAAGTTGCATCATTGTTGTAGATATCATTATTTCTGCAGTTTTTTCTGAATAGACAAAGTATATATTCCATATTTTCCAATTTAGTGTTTATTATATAACTTCTCTGGTCAAGCCGAAAGAGGTAGTGGCTAGATATATTACAAAAACAGGTATTCACTTGCTTTCATCGAGCACAGGCCAGATATGTACATACTAATGTGTGATAGTTCACATTGTGAAGCACCAGAACAGAGAAATAATGTAGTTATAAGTTTAAGTCATGTATTACTTTTATATGCTATTTGCTTGTTTAAAAGGATTGTGCATGAGCAATGTAATGTTTTCACATGAACCCTGGCAATATCTGAAAGTATGAAGATTTTTAGCATTGGTATGAACATATTGTGTTTGTGTAGGCTTCATTTTTTCAAGTTGGATTTTATCCCTGCCATGATGGCTAAGTTGTAAATAAAAATGTTAAAGAAACTATCTGCTGAGACGTTTTAAACCTTTCTGAGCACTGCTGATAACAGCATTACTGTTGGCCTGAAATGATTGCTTAGAAATCCTGCAGAGATTGGGGATTCATGGAATCAGCATTAGAAATTACTTGGTATATACTTACACTAAACATGTGCTTAACAAAGAACATTAGGCTCCAGTAAGTGTCACAAATGAATTTCCTTTTCACATGCATAAATGGCAGTCTTATATGGGAAGGATTCCTCTCCTATTAAATATTCATACACTAAGAAATGTTGTTGTGTAAAATAAAGAAGCAAAAGGAGGCCAGACTCATTATCTGAGACAGAATAACTCCTGTCACTGTTGAGTCATGAGACAACATCTGAAATCAAAGTGAAATATGTTGCAGTAGTGTTTTCAGAACTTGCATAGGAAATAAATATGTCTTGCCAAGAAAGTTTCACACCATCTAATGTTTTTGAGTAAATGCAGAATTATTAGAAATCTGGTATTTTCACATTTCATTGGCAGAACTTCCAACAAAGAAGCATCAGCTACAAGCACTGAACCTATTGGTCCTCCTTCTCCCAGAGGGAAACAGAGATACTTTGAAGGTTAGGCAATTATAATATCATATTTATATTACTGAATCCAGGAGGAGATGGTTTGTGTGTTCTGCATTAAAAGCAAACGTCACCACTACAAATAACTGAAGAATAAGCTTGCTGCTTTCCTACCAGCTGACATTTCAGACTTATGTTTCTACAACAAATGTGTTTGGAATAGACTCAGAAGACAGGAATAATAATAATAATAATAATAATAATAATAATAATAATGATGATGATGAAAAGAAAAAAGTCTGGATTATTGATGTCACCATACCGGGTAACAGCCGCATTGAGGAAAAAGAACAGGAAAAGCTCAGCCATTATCAAGGTCTCAAAAACCAGTACAGGTGGTCCCAGTGGTCATGGGCACACTGGGTGTCGTGCCAAAATATCTCAGCCAGCATTTGGAAATGATAAACATTGACAAAATCACGATCTGTCAACTGCAAAGAAGTATTGTCAGTACTGTGCAGTGTAAGATATTTCTGTAAAAGTTAAATGCCTAAGGAAATAATATTTCTTTAGGCATTTGCTAGGTCCTCCAGTGTGATTCTATGAGATGCTTCACCCTGAAATTATCATATAATTGTGTTGAAGGACCTAGCAGATACCTAGAGGGGAAAGGTCTCTGTTGATATTACTAGTCTTCCAGTGCATGTCTATGTTATGTTGGGACAAGAATGCATTTATTTAACAGTGTTCCAAATTATCTGCAGTTTCCAGTAATCAAAGTCTGTCTGGATATGTATCATACAAGATATTGGGGTCTTACTGTATATTTAGCCTGAAGAATAGAAGGTAAGGGTGGAGAACATAAGACAGTCCTTGAAATATTTGCAAGACTCTTACATAGAAGAAGGAAAGAAGAACTCCCTCTTCCCTCAGAAGGCAAGACTAGATCTAATAATTTTAAATAATCAGATATTAGATCTTGATAATCAAAGTTTGACAATGGAACTAGCTTTTTGGAAGGATAACATATTCTTCACTGGAGGTCTTGAGACAGAGGCTGGACATCCTCTGCATTAAGCAAAGGATGCAGTGAATTAGCCCAAGACATTCTGTTTAGCTCTATGATTCTATCATTCTCTTTTCTACTATTTCTACTATTACACCACCACCAATTTGCTGCCAAGTACTGAGATGGGTTTTAATTGATATTGAACACACAGTTCTTGTAAGAGCCAAAGAATGATTTTTATTTTTTTTTGCAATCTGAGAATGGGATGCATACCCAATGTAGTTGAGCAAGATGAAGCTATGTGGTATAGTAGAGTACTGGATTATAAATAGGAGACCTAGATTCTCCTCTCCAGGATGCCATGAAAATCATGGATAATCTTGGGCTTGTCACACATTTAGGTTGTGAGAATAATGCAGAGATGGAAGCAGTGTTCATTTGAGGAAAGGCAGGATATAGATGTAAGAAATTAGCAAACTATGTATTCCCTCAAGAAACCTCTAAACTGCATTTTGATGTCCCCAGGAAGCTACTCTAAAATAAAAGATCACCTATTTGTCTTTCTATTGGAGGTAAAAAAACATTTTCCCCCAAATGAGGCATGCTTATTACATGTAGTTCAACTATCTTTCCGCAATAGTCTGCTTGGATGATATTTTTTAAATCTCTTTTATGATCTTGTACATAATGTCTTCTCAAATGGCACTCTCACTTTCAGGCACTCCTTGAATTTCTTCAAAGAGTAATTGATCACCGAGATAAGAACAAAATGAACCTAAAGAATGTTGCCGTGGTTATGGCTCCAAATCTCTTCATGTTTCATGGTTTGGGTTCGAAGACTACAGAAAAAAGCGAGTTTGTTATGGCGGCTGGGACAGCAAGTGTCATGCGTTTTATGATTAAATACCAAAATCTTCTTTGGACTGTAAGTTTGTTCTTTGTTGCCCTAACAGAATTGCTTTGAGAAATAATTAATTTTCTTTTACAGAGGGTGCAGGTGACTCAACATTTACCCTTTTGAGAAATTACCATAAAGGTTACATAAGAGACATTTAGAATTTGGGTGCAAATGTTTGCATGTACACTTATTTAATATACAAACAACATCATTCTTAATTTTCCAGTTGATTTTTCAAGTTCAGTGGTTAATGGCTTAATGCATTTATGGAATAAATAATGTGCTTTATGTATTTTATTGTATAACTTTAATATTTATTTTTACAGTGTTAAATAATCCATGTTTTGTTACCTTTATTTTGTATTTCAGAATAAGATAAATGTATTTGTTTACTATATGTAAAATATTTATATGCTATCCTATGCAGCATTCAGTCCTAGGACAGCTGACAAATTAAAAACATTCAGAATCCATTACGCCAGATAAAAATGTCCAGCAGATATCACACATACCCCACACTGACCAAGAAAGGCAGAAAGGAAGGAATTTTCCCTGTTAGAAATATACTTAGCTTTGATGAACTATTTGTGAAAGCCCTATAGTGGATGAAATATTTTGGAACATCTGAGACAGTTTTATTACAGCTACACTTTTCTGAGCCTGTTAAAGGATGGTGTTTTTACTGCTTTGTTTTATGATTCGATTATTTCTTGTTTTATGGCTTTTAATTTGTTTTGCTGTAATAGTGTTGGAGTATTCTTAATTATTATCATTTTTAAATAGTTGTAATCTGTCTGAACTGTGAATTGGATGGAAAGGAAAGGTATGAATTCTAGAATCAACAAATATATCAAAACACACCACTATTGAATACATACACCAAAACATATGGTATAAAAATCAAAATACAGTGATAGCAGAATGCAAATCCAAAACTCATGGTTCAAAGTTGTCCTGGTAGGTCAACTGAGATGGGTCTTCAGTTGCATATTTTATTCTGACAACTGATTTAGCTGTCAAAGCTCTTCTGGCAGGTTGTTCCACAGTCTTGGGGCGGCCAATGAAAAGGTAATTTCGGTGATGGTTGCCAGTCAGTTCTGACCAGTGTCCTAAGGGGTAGATTATATGGGAGGAGGCAATTCTGTTGGTAACCTGGGCACAAACCATGTGGATGTATCTTATGTGCTTTTCTGTAAGCTGCCCTGAGTCCCTTTTGGGAGATGGTGGCGGGATATAAATAAAGTTGTTGTTGTTGTTGTTATTATTATTATTATTATTATTATTTAGAGGATAGTATATGGATGTGTGTTTTAGTGGTTTTCTACATCTAAAAACATTTGCATATGTTTTATTTTGTCTTTTTCTTGAATAAAACATAGTTTTTTAAAACATAGTAATAATATCCTTAATAACATTTTCTGTGCTTGTAGATTCCTACATTTCTCGTGAACCAAGTAAGAAAGCAAAATGCCGAAAGTCAAAAAAAGGAGAGAAAAGAGAAAGCAATGAGGAAATTGCTGAAAAAAATGGCTTATGACCGAGAAAAGCATGAGAAGCAAGACAAAAGCAACCATGATGTAAAATGTCTCAATGATGTAAGCAAGCATATAACATTCAATAAATGATATTTCACCTTGAAACAATAGGCATACTACTAGGGCAAGAGATAAGTGTAATGTTAGAGTATGGCTTTTGTAGTTACATCTTCCTTTTCAGTACATATAAACGGAAGCTATGGTGATTATCTGAAAAACCTGATCTCATTAAAATGATGCCTTAGGTATTAGTAAAGCAGTGTGTGCAATATGTATGAACTTCTGTTGGCCAAAATATTTAAAATGGTTATCTGTTGAAATGTTGCACCCTTTGTTTGTTTGTTTGATTTTTGGTTTTCCTGCATAGTTTAGATACCCCAGGTCAAGAAAACAAAACTGAGGGTGTTTTCTTGAAATAGCCAGTATGTTCCTTCATGATTTTATTGCCATAACTACACCTTCCTTTCCTGCCATGTCCCCTGCCTCAAGCTGCATTTGAGAGCCCTGGAACTCATGAATGCTTAATTTATTGTTGCTCATTTTACAAGCTGTTGTGTCTTGTACACACCTAATTTTTCAACCTCATTTTTACAGTTCAAGATCACGTTTCTTGACCTGAATGAGAATGTGGACAGTGTGCCTATAATAACAGAGGGAAATTGAAAACCACTTGTGAAATTACGAAGATTTTATTTCTGTCATTGTTACAGTTTATTTTACCTTTTTTGTTGCTTTTTTATGGAGGCTATTAGGGCAGTACACAACCTACCAAAATAAACCAGTAATATCTTTAATAGGCAGAAATCAGAAATGCTAAAACACTAAAGGCACTAATCCAATTTAATTGCAATTTTAAGGCCTACACTGAAAACTTATGCCTAAGTACCTTCTTGAAAAATTGAGAAATTGGGGTTCATTTTAACTCTTGCTGGGATGCTTTCATGCACTCCCAAAACTGGAACACTTTGACATATCCCCGAAATAGCAACGTACAACATATTGCGGACCAATAGTCACAACAACAAACACTTTTTATATACATAGCAGATTAAAACACAGTCCTCCCAACACACTTTATGAAAGCATCTATAGCAGCAGCAAAAGTCAATTTTCATTCATGCTCCCTTTAAAAATCCATTATTTATTTGTTCACGTACTACTTTCACAGCGAATACATGCTGGTTTATTTGATGATTAAACATAACTAAAAGTTAATTATATTCAGTCTGTATTAGGATCAGTGTAACATAAATATGACAGAATCAAATGTAAATATGACACATAACAGTATACATCCCAAATATTTGCACTTTGCAGTGTTCTGCATACCAATTCTCTTCCAATTTGTGCAAACCCATTTTCACTTAGAATTATATTTTCAATTGTGGTGAATTAGAGACATCTTGTGGAGGGATGCCGAACTGCACCAACCTGAAGGATAATTTTTTAGCATCTTGGAACCAAAGTAGAAGTGATGATGGCAGTCATGTTAATTTTTCTGCCATATTCACATATATGAATCGACGTGTATCTAAGACATTTGATATTTATTATAGTTCCTAGGTACAGAGCATGTTCTACACCAATAAATTGCTAACTAGAAAAGGGATTTGGAGCAGGCATAAGATTTTCTTATTCCAACATCCCACGTAGTACCTGCTGAAATTCTCTCTTCTATCAAACTATGGAAGATACATTTGCTCTGTGATACCTTATAACTGGAAGCGAGATTATTTTGGCAACATGCATTTTGTTGTGGTGAGAAGAGCAGGATAGTGCATTGTATAAATCAAGGGTTCTCAAACATTTTCAGCTGTGAAGCCCTTTTTAAAGCAAAAGTTTCTCTCTATATTATATTTAATGCATATATATCATGCATGGGCCTGGCCAGCGGCAGATGTATGGAGAGTCTTTGTGTGAACTAATGCACACAGTGCAAAAAAAAAAGCCAATGAAAAGAAAGAAAAAACAATACAATATTTAGAAGAACAATTTTAACCAACAGTATTTCAGAGAAGACCTCTCTAGGCAATCCAGTTCCCTTCTGCCATGCAGCAAAAACACAATCAAAGCATCCCCTACAGGTGGCCATCCAGCCTTTGTAATAATAATAATACAAGAAACCCCAGAGACTATCCAGTTCACCCCCCTTCTGCCATGCAAGAAAAGCACAATCAAAGCACCCCCTACAGGTGGTCATCCAGCCTTTGTAATACTACTACTACTACTACTACTGCTAATAATAATAATAGAAACCCCAGAGATTATTCAGTTCACACACCCCTTCTGCCATGCAGAAAAAACACAATCAAAGCACCCCTGACAGGTAGCTATCCAGCCTTTGAAATAATAATAATAAAGAGGCCATCCAGTCCAACCCCCTTTTGCCATGCAGGAAAAACACAATGAAAACACTCTCAGAATGACGGGAGGGAAGTAGGGTTTTGGAAGCAAAGAAAGCCAGGAACAGGGGGAGTGGCATCTCGTCAACAAGAAAAAGGGTTTGGGCAGCAAGTGAGGCGGGATAAGGGTCTGTGCCTCAGGAGAATGCTGCTGCTGTTTCGGCAGCTCAAAACTATAATTTCTCTGCATTTCTCAGGAAGTGGAAAGAAGAGGAGGTGGGAAGCAGCATTGCGCCACAGATCCCCCCCCTCACTTGAGAACCCCTGGTATAAACAATTATTTGCCTTTGTAGATTTGAATCTGCTTGGGTTCAGCACTGAACAAGACTTGAAATGGTCAGGCTCTTTTACTTCCATAAGTACTTCTAGAGTAAAAAGCATGGTTAATATTTGCTACTTGCTAGTTACCACAGTGTGTGATGTCTCAATATTTGGAATGAGTTTGGGAGGTGTCATCTCCCATGCCTTATGCTTTAATTCGGTTTTGACTGTAGGACAGTGTTCTCAACTTGTGGGTTCCCAGATATTTTTGGCCTTCAACGCCCAGAACTCCTAACAGCTGGTAAACTGGCTGGGATTTCTGGGAGTTGTAGGCCAAAATACCTGGGGACCCACAGGTTGAGAAGCACTGCTTTAGAAGGACAAACAATAGATATATTTGTTTCTGGCCTTCTGGTTCTTCATAGCAGCAGGAATAGTATTCTTCATAGCTCCAACCCCATTCCCTGGTCCCAATTTTTCCTCTACAAATAAACCAAAGTTTTTTGGGGGATTTTGTTTTGTCTTTTTTTTAAAAAATAGGCAACTTACTGTAATGTGTAAACTAAGTTTAAATAGATCTATTCCACATTTTCCATAATGTGTTCTCTGCCTCCACTGTTTTAAAATGACAAAGCTACTTTACAATTTCTGTTTCCCCCTTATTAGAGGTAAATTATTTGATAAATAGGATATGGGGAAATTGCTGGAAACCAGCGATATTTATAGGTGTCATCCACTCATCTAGTTTTCTGATTTATTAAATTCTAGCATATAAAGAGCCAGTCTAGTAATAAAAACTCTGCAGTGGTTATGCTAAAGATTATATGAACAATTTGTACTTTAATCAAAGGTTATATAGCATATATGGGATTTTTTTTAAAAAAAGAAGAACCCTGCTTTTTAAAAATAGGAATGCCATTTGTTATTTAATATCAGATACAGCTCATTCAGAATTTGAAATATAACTCATTTCTTTACACTCTTTTGTTAAGAGTTTCGTAACTGTTCTGTTACACTGTAGTATATTTGAAAGAAGCGAAAGCATTTGATTTGAAAATACATCTTTTTAGTAATCTTGAAATACTGTTATAATAGTGTAAGCACAAAATCAAAAGAGAAGTCTTGGTTTCTTTTCAATGTAGAAAGAACATTTGATTGGTATGTAAATCGGATATCAAAACTGTGCATTGAATGACATGGTGGAAACCGTCTTGAAAGTTCTGATAACAACTTTACCTATTAATATATATGAATGCTGGTAGCGATATGTTTTGTGATCCATCATAGAATAGGTATAAACATTTTGTTGAATTGTTTTATAGGTGAAAGGAAGGGGGGACCTGCTTTGTATAGAACAATGTGCTTAACTTGAACATTCAGTATGTGATCTGCTCCAATTAATTATTCTGCACTGTGTTTTGAGAAGCCCCTCAAAGCCAGCTGCAAGCTGCCATGTTCCAATTTCATTATTGCTTTGCAGACCGATGTTCCTCAGGGAGTAATACGGGTGCAAGCACCTCACCTTTCCAAAGTTTCCATGGCGATCCAGCTGACAGAAGAATTAAAAGCTGGTGATGTCGTTGCCAGATTCCTCAGCCAAAAGAGGTATAAGCCTGGCTTCTTAATTTTCCTAAATGCTTCATTATTAGTATTTCTTTTTTAAATTGTCACTTTGAATTCTACACTGAAAAAAAAAAAAGGGGGGGGGGTAAATTGACTTCATTTTGGCAAAGGAGCTCAAGGGATACTTAATTGATAAGTATTACTGCCTTCAAACTCACTTGTTTTAGAAGTCAGGATATGAAACTTCATCAACAGGAGTGCTTCCAGTCATTGTATAGAGCCTTAATAAGCTGTCATGTTTTGCAGTGTGCACATATGCACCTTGATACGTCAAGAAGTTTAGGAATGATTTTTTGAGCTGGATAAGAAAATCAGGGTGAAATGAACATGTGTGTGCAATTTTGGGTGACATGAATGAAGATAAAAGATGTGGCATTTACAAATATGTGGAGACCAAAATCCACTGATAGTGGTGATATGGATTTTGGTCAGTGGATTTTGGTCTCCACAGTTTCAGGGGAACCCATTTTTCTTTTTGCATTTACAAATATACCATGATATCTCATGAACATTAGGAAAGAATTGGTGAGTTGTCTAATGAATTTAAGAGTGTGTGTTTTACATGACATGGATTGAAAAAACAAAACTGAGGAAGAATTTTCTTAAGATTAAAAAAATGTCAATGTGTTTAAAATTAAACATTGAAAAGGATTTTTTAAATAAAAAAATAAGCTACCTGGTGTCCCTCACATGTTCTAAACTTCCACTTCCCCAAATCCTAACCATTTTTGACCATTCCATCTGGGGGTTTTATGAGTTTTAAGCCTGACATCTTGACTGCCGGGTTTCCTATATTGATATAAATCAATTACTTTTCACATTTACATTAAAAAATCCCACCACATGTGAGGAAGTAACTTGGCTCGTACAATTCTGTGTGTGTCCTTAACTGCTACTAGCACATTCTAGTCAACCCAACTTTCTGGAGATGACCTGGTGGAGGCCAGGAGGGCTGAAGACTAGGATAGGAATTGTTCTCCATCTTATCCATTTCTTGCTTTTGCATCAGGGTGTATGGCTCTAATTTTTGTTGGAAGAATGTAACACTGTTTATTTTGCAAAGCCAGGTTGGTATAAGGAACATTCAGCCTTATTGTTGGACTTCCAGTTTTGGACCTGTCTAATTCCCTGACCTGTTAATAGACTGTAAATGTGCATATAGTAATGTCATATTTTTGCCAAATAACTATCATCTGTTAGTTCATTAGAATGATGGGATCCATTTGTCCCCCAGTTCTCCTCTAAACCACACTACCATCCCAAGGAAATGTTTCCTTTCTCCACTGACTAGCTTTTGAGCAGATAGCAATTGTATGCAAGTACACTTGCTCCAAAATTTGGATTTTCAAAACTATTGCGTTTACAGTATTGGCATGAGTAGTTCAGCAGATGTATTGCTCCAAAGGAGTGCTGATCCTCCCTTATACTTTGATAGTGAGGTCAGATGGCTTTGTAGAAGCATTGCTCTACAACTGAAAATGTATCAACACTGTCAACATCAGGCCTAAAATCTTTATGAATATGTAAAATTATGGAAGTGTTTTTAATTTTTTTAATATTGATTGCATTTTTGTAAAAATAATAATGTAATTGTGACAAATTGTTTGATCACCCAGTATAAAAATAGCCAAAAAGTTTACATCTTTTCAAGTATGTGAATTGCTTCTCATAATTTTGATTCCATGTTATTCACTGGCTTTAATTTCTATTATCGTCCAAGTATGATATGTTTATTTCCATTAGTTAACAGATGGAAAATGATAATTTTAGTACATGGACAATTTTCTGCACTGTAGAACATTTTCCTAAACACATACAGCAGCTTTTAGTTGTGAATGATTTGGTCCACTGCCTAATCATTTTGTGATATTACTTTTCAGTGGAACTGTCCAAGCACTGAAGAAAGAAGAGGTGTTTTTATATGAAGTTGGAGGAAATATTGGTAAGACTGTTCGCTTTATAAAACTAGTGTCGATTCAAACTTTGGTTTAAATGTGTGGTACAGCATAAATGTGATGTGTGAAGATATTTTGCATAAGTACTTCAACTAGAGTGTCTACATGCCAATAGCATATGAAACCATGTCAAGGACCAAGCTTAGAAATGTATACTTTTTGAGTATGAGCTATAGTAATTTACCTGCACAACCTGCTGCATGGTGATTGGACATAGGACAAAGAGATAAGAAGAGTAAATTGTGATGACTGATTGTATATAGCTTTGTGTTGTGGTAGAAAATAGGGAGCAAATATCAATGCACATTTTAGCCAGAGGACATCACCATTTCACCCCGAATACAACAAACTGATTTTGGAAGCCAAGTAGGATTGGGTTTGCTTATAAATTAGATAGCAGACTACCAGGAAAAACACAGGATTTCCAAGTAAGACAAGAAAATAATCCAGTCTGAAATTCTGGCTGTAGGTCAATTCTAGGAAAAACAAGTGGTCTGACATGGTCTAATGTAACTCAATATCCTAAATACCTTAAAGGCATTCGATCCTGTTTGATTTTAGAAGCTAAGCTGATCCTGCCATGTGCTGTGGGCTATGTTTCAGAGGAAGACTTGACAAAACCACCTCTGAATATTTATTGCCTAAGAAAACCCTATAAAATTTATGGAGCCACCATAACAAGCTATTTGAGGGCCCAAGCACATGCACACACACCAGTTTTATTTCTATGTCACCCTGAGAACTCACAATGTAGGGGGGATATAAATATTTCAATACAATAAATACATAAACCTTGGAATATCCTGGGCTTGCTTCCTTGGCAACTGGCTTATGGATAATGTGCTCATGGTCTTCCTCATGATATTTTGATTTTGTGATGATGGGTGATTTCCATCTTAGAGCCAAGAATCAGCCAGAATTAAAGGCTGTCTTGCTGTCTTGGGAAAGCTTGCAAAAAGCTTTTAGAGCATAATGCTACCACTTATTTCAGATCCTGTTGGGGCTTAGCAGCAAGATGCTGAGGATTCTGCCTCGGAGGATGAGGAGAATGATGGATTTTTCACTGGATCTATGTGTGATCAGGATGAAACACAGACAGAAATGCAGGCTGTAGATCAGAGAGAAGGACCGACAACTGCAGAAGAGATAGATGATATTTGGGATTCCATTTCTCTTGAGAATTGGCCTTCTTGGCCTTCAGAAGATGAGGAGTTACCCCGTGATATGAGATTAGGCCTCCACACAGAGAGAGCAAAGGAAAGGTTAATTAGGTGGTCAGAAAGACTCCTGAGAAGCAGTCCTTGAAACACAGGTGTCAAAGGGCTGATCTCATGGCTTCATGGTCAGATTTGAGCTTAAGTTAAGTGATGGCTTCCTAGTCTCTTCAGAGCAGACAATGATGCCATAAAATCAAGTTTATGTTAAGCTCTCAAGTTGCCTACATTCCTGAAATAGTTTTGTCTTGGAAAAGTTCCTGTTTTCATGCTTATAAATTAATGTTCCTATTTCATGCTTATGAATATATGGTTTTATGCCTATGCTCTTGACTTCATGGACTTCATGTACCTTGCTTTCATGCATTACTTGTATCTTGCTATCTTGGACTATTAATCTTGGTATTTTGCACTACTTCTATTTCATAGCACCCTTTCTACTATTTTTTGGGAATTGCCATTTCTGCTTTTGTATATGCTTTTTGTAAATAAACTGTAGTTAGCTACTTCTGGACTGTGGTGCTGGGTGAAAAGGTCTTCTACAGCTAGAGTTCATCAGATCCTCATATTTCTTCTCTATGTGGCATCTTGCCTCATTTTCATTGCTTGTGTTTCTCTAACAGGTGAACGCTGCCTAGATGAAGATACCTACATGAAGGATTTGTATCAGCTAAACCCAAATGCAGAATGGATTATAAAATGTAAAAACTGCTGAAGTTGTGAATCTATGAAGAAAGTGATACTTTTTTTTTTGTAATGCTGTAAATATTCAGGTGTACCAAAATAAAAAGGAGAGTGTGCTCATTTGATACTTGATGCACTGTCAAGCGGAAGTTGTCAGTGCTACACTTGGCTTTCAGGAAGCCTCCTTCCCCCTTTCCCAAGTTATTGTGAGCTACTGTAGCAATGCGGGATAAGAATTAGCTGTGCAGAGCCAATGTATACAGTTCTTTTCCTATGGGAACCATTGTGCCTTTGAAATGGTCCCATCTGATTATTTGTACTTTCCAGTTCATTATACCTTCATTTGTAAAACAAAAGAAAACAAAAACTAAGGGCCAGTTATTTTCTTAACCAAGATACTTATAAACTGTGTGGTAGGAAAAGCATTTCTTTATGGGTCCCAATTCTCAAAATGTGGTATTACAGGCATGAGAAAACCAGGCAGTGGTGGTGTGATATATGTCATGGGAAGAGGTACCTGTTTACCATTGTAATTATCTATTTATTTATATGGTTGATACTCCACATTAGCAGAATTTACTTTTGTGGGTTTGGTTATTCATTAATTCGATTAAAATAGTTTTTCTAGGAATCTCTAGGTTCTCCGGTATGTTTCTATAGCAAACGTCCAATGTAAATTGACCATAGAGTTGTGCTGGAGAACCTAAAGATTCACAGACATGTAATTATCTCAGGTAAAAAAGAAATATTTTTTAAAAATCTCAGTTTTTTACTTTTGTGAGGTTCTTTGCCTCTCAACCCAGTGAATGTAGAGGGCTGACTGACTGTGGTTTCAGGTCCTGCAAGATGATCTGTCCTCACTGTTTCGAGGAATATATTTCTGTGAATGGCATGATGTGATCCTATTGATATTGGTAGTTTTACTTGCATGTGATTCACATGATCATCATAGTGCTATGAAAGTGATGCTATTCATAGATGGAAGTAAATCTCTATGAACTTCCCTAGGTGGAACCCTCTTCTTAGTTCTTAAAAAAAAACACTCACAGAAGAATTCTAGGATAAAGTAAAAATATATAGAAATAAAGACTCACATCCCTTTGTACAAAAATGCAGCAGAAAAATAAAAAACTGGCCTGTGGAATCTAGGAAACTATGAAAATTGCATAGATCCCCCAGTATGAAAGATTAATATGCAGTAAGAGTGGGTAACATTCTAATGCTACCGTCCCATTTTCAGCATGTGTTAATTCTTGCTATCATTCGCTACCTTCCCCTGACTGACATCTTCCAGATTCATAGGATTATTTTGTCTTCATTCTTAGTCACCACATCACTGCTGGCTGGAATGAGGGGAGTTGTAGTTCAGTATCATAACATCTGGAGGTCTTAGGGCTGGAGAAAACTTCCTTGTGTCAATTAAGCCATTAGCCATAAAGTTACTGTTCTGTCATTGTTGTCACTGCAGCTTTTATGGTTTGTTCATCTAATGGCAGAGAAACAATAGTTGTTGTGTGGCCACTGGGAAGACGTAGAGCTGTGGAAGGATGCTGTTTGAATGTCATGTGCATCACAGATATCTCCAGTGAATTTCATCCTACTGTAAAATGAAGTAACATCAGCACACCTTTAATATCAGTGAGCCTACTCCTTTCTCTCTTGGGAATTTCCACTAATTCGGTCACTGCAAATTAGTGGAGAGAAGAAAAGTTTGTCCTCATCAGTAATTAGTTTTCAGTTCCCTTTCAGATGCTCTCTGTTTCTGCTGCTATATGCCAACAATTAGCAGTGTGAGTGAACTTTGCCCTCCCTCAATGGCTGTGGATGTAGTAGTAGCCACTTGTTGCATCTATTCATGCCCGTTCATCAAAGGCATGGGGTCCATTAGTGAAATGGATTCTCTTTTGAAGCATCTATGCACTTCCAAGATCAGTTCCAGAAAGCTGAAGGATCTTGTGTAGCAGATTTGGAGAGGACATGGGACTGCAAGAGAGAGAAAGGAGAGGCAGACTCCCACTGTTGATGAGAAAATTTACTTCCATAATGTTGAATGAGTATTTTCCTTTCAAACCACTTCTGATAAAATGGAAAATTTTAAAGTCATTGCTTATTAATCTAGAATCTATGTTTTAAAGGTCATGTAGGTGCACTATGCAATAAATTGTGTTTATGATACTTTTATAGTCCTTAACTGCTCCAAATAAGATTAATACATGAAAGAAAATCTAGGTATTTAAATCAGGAACAATTGATACTGTTGAGAACAGCAGTAGTGGTCATTAAAAACAAACTACCAATGACCTGTAGATTTAATGGTTTTTTTTATAAAAATAACTTCATTGATGGATTAGTGCCATTATCTTTTTATTAAAATTTGAAAAAGCTTTTTATATATAAATGGATTTTCTTAATGCTGTTTTAATTTGAATTATTACATGTGTACATAAGATTACACAAAAGATATACTGACAAGTAGGTGAATCAGCTAATTTGTTTTGTTTTTACACTTCTGTAGATTTGTATATAAAATAAGATGTTTCAGATGAAAAATAGTGGGTCTGGTTTTCTTTTCCTCCTCTACATCTTGTTGAATTGAGTACAACATGGTCTTTGAATCAGAAGAAAAATATCACTTGAGGAGTCAGAAGAAAGCAAAAATTCCTCTCTCTTTTTTTTTTGGTAAAGTTGCAGTCGACTTTGTGGCAAGGTGATTTTCAGAGTTAAAATCCATTTTTCTGCATTTAGGGCTCCCCCCCCCCCCAAAAAAAAGAATCATATCCGTTTGAAACTAAGGAATATCATGTCCTTCCATACCACATGAATTTAATCGACTGTAACAATCATCTTCTAGTTTTTGTATTCATGATTAATGACATGGATTTGAACCCGCCCTTGTTTCTTTTTTAGTACATTTGGACATGAGTTTAACAGTCTATCCCACCATCAATTCATTGTGAAAGATGAAAACTTCTTACTGGAAATGAACTATTGTAGCTTTGTGGGAAAAGTTTACATTTTTTCTTACGAAATTTACAACGTGAAGAAGAGTTCTGTTAATTCAAAATATTTCACTTGCCGTAAGCATTAGCTGGTTCCAATGAAAAGTGACCAATTTTGCTTGACTGGTGGGATCAGTACTGGGACTGGTGAAATAAAATGTGTCAGGGTTTCTTTTTGCACCTCTTGACATATCTTTCACTTTAGTTTCTTGATTTAGAAGATAAATATGCTAGTTATTCAGTCATTGTGCTTCCTGTGATGTGACCACAAGCCCTTTCTTAAAGTGACTTTATTATGGGAGTTTTGTTGGCAAGTTTTTTTTTCAGAGCAGATTTGCCTTTGCCTTCTTTTGAGGCAGTGAGAGTGTTACTTGCCCAAGGTCAAACAGTGGGTTTCTATGGCACAGTGAGGATTTGAACCTGGTCTCTACAATGCTTCCTGTCGTAGGCCCTGTGTGTAGAAGAATGGGAGGGTTAGTAAGCTCCCACGTTATATATTTTCTCACCAATAAAGTTATTGCTTTTGGGGGAATTTTGTGAAATGTTGCTGTGTTGCCAACACATCTACTTCTGAATAGGATACCCATCCTAAGAAAGCCAGTTTTTAGAATTACTCCAGAGTCCCAATCACCTTAATTTGGTCTTGTGCATTGATATATGTCTATTACACTTCCTTGCTTCATTTGTGAAGGCAACTACAGACAGTCCCTGAGTTACAGACATCTGACTTACAAATGACTCATAGTTAAGAATAGGGAGGGGCAATAGGAAGTGAGAGAAACCTACCCCTTGGAAGGGAAATTTACCCATGAAAGAGTTACAAAAGGTGTCTCCACTGGGGCCTTGTTTCCACAGCAAGCCATTTTTGTCAAAATCCAATTATTATAGGGACAAAAAGTGAGGTGAAATCTTCTGAACCTGGGCACAGACAGCAAAACAAACACTACAGGAGTGTCAACCCTTCTCTATGCTATACAAAGCATGCATGTGTGTGTGGGAACTGCTTGCAATTGAATATTAACCAACTTTTGTTATATCTCTATTTCTGTGACTAATTTATTTTGCTTTTCCATTGAAAAAGATTTTGCACATTCCTAGATACAGTAGTTTTCCACCTTGTTCCCTTCTTTATTTTCATCGCTAATGCTTGTTTTCACTCTCTGTTGTCTTGAGGTGCAGCCTCCATAGGTGGCAGCATCACTCTACCATTGAGTTCTGATGTTAAAAAGCAAAATCCACTCAAATATGAAATGGTTGAAATACTCCTAGAAATTGTTTGAAACCTTGGCATTTATTGCTAAAGTGGCTATCCATCAATACTGCTTGCATGCCAGTGATATTTGAAGACACGAAAACTTAAAATGTTGGTGCTAGGTGTTTCCTAAACATAAAATATAGTAGGTGTGAATCAAAATACTATAAATACTATATAAGTGCATGCATGGCAGAAATTTTCATCTTGCTTTAGCAGAGTTGTTATCTGCATTCCTTCAGAAGGTTCACTTTGAAATACTAGAAACTTTCCCTTTCTAACCTGTCATTGACAGTGAGAAGCATCATTCATTTTGTACATTTTTATCGGTTAAAGTGCACTCTTTGTGCTGTTCGGTTAGCTATTAGTAGGCATTATCTGGTGGAGAAAAGAGAGTAAATACTTTAAAACTTGAAGAAATTCTCAGGTAGCTATATTGTATTTCAAGTGGTAAGAAACATAATTGAGTGATATCACTATACAAGAACATTTTGCCTTGTATCCCAGTACAGTATCGAAAAGGCAGTATAGAAACCATTATAAATAAACCAGAACTCATCTGAAGAAAGAAACATTAGTTGTGACTAAGATTCTTCATCTTAAATGAAGCATAAAAAGGTTATAAAGGTACCTGTCTAGCATGAAAGATCTTAGATAGAGATGAATTATACTTCTTTTTTATAATTAAATATCTTCCAGAGCTCATAATGAGATACTGCCTGCAATATGTGTGCTCGTTTTAAAAAATATTACTTCTGAAACACTGCAAAAACTGCTTACCAGCGACGATAATAGTATCAGTATATTCCATCATGGTAAAACCTGTCTGTTTCAAATTAGTTTTAGGTATCCATGGAGCTGTTCATCCCTATCTTTAAACATGAAACACTGTAGCATATCCACAGCTGCAGTCTAAATAATTGCTTCTTAAACTGTGGGCCCTGATCCCAAATGGGCCACATTAGTTCAATGTTGGGGTAGGAGCTGCAGTGGCGCAATGGGTTAAACCCTTGTGCTGGCTGAACTGTTGATCTGAAGACCTGAAGGTCAGAGGTTCGAATCCATGAGATGGGGTGAGCTCCCATCTGTCAGCCCCAGCTTCCCATGTGGGGACATGAGAGAAGCCTCCCACGGGATGGTAACACATTGGGTTTCCCCTGGGCAATACTCTTGCAGATGGCAAATTCTCTCACACCAGAAGCGTCTTGCAGTATAATCTCAATTTGCTTCTAACACGATAAGAAAAATGTTGGGGTCATAAAAAATTGACAACAGTAAAAGATTCCTGAGTGCCACCCATTTACACAAATCTGTTAGCAACAACTTGCAGTGTTACTAGTGCACTCTGTAGAAAATGCTTTGGAAAATGCTCCACAAAAAGGAAAAAAACAACTTGTTTACCTAGCCTTGGAAATGCTGATTTATTATCAGTAGATGTTTGGTTTTTTCACCTGTTTTATATACCTACTAGCTGTGCCCTGCCACGTGTTGCTGTGGCCTATAGTAAGAATTTTTGAAGTTGAGGTAAATATCTGGACTATTATGAAAGAGAGGTACCTACCTATTCCTTCCCCCCTTTTTCTTCCCCTCCCCTTTCCCCTCCTTCCTTCCTTCTCTACCTCTTTCTTTCGTTCCTTCTTTCGTTCTTTGGTTTCATCCTCCCTTCTCTCTTTCCTTCCTTCCCTCCCCCTTTCTCTACTTCTTCCTTTGTCTCCTTTCTCTCCCCCCCCCCCGTTTCCTTTCTTCTTTCACTTTTTATTTCTTTTTCTCTTTCCTTCTTTCTTTACTTCTTTTCTGCATTTCCCGCCATTTTTCTTTTCTTTCTACTTTCTCTTCTTCCTTCCTTTGGTATCTCTTTCTTTCCTTCCTTCCTTCTTTCTCTCCCTCCTTCTCTCTTTCCTTCCTTCCCCCTTTCCCTCCTTCATTCCTTCCCTTTTTCCCTCCCTCCTTTCTTCTCTCCTTCCTTCCTATCTGTTCCCCCCCAATACCAAGGTAGAGTCTCTTCTAACTCTATTCTAACATTATATTATATAGTAGTATATATAACAATAATATATATAATATAATATATATGTATTATATAGCAATATATATATATATATATATATATATATATATATATATATATAATAGTAATATATAAAGCATTGTAATTATGTGTGTGTGTGTGTGTACACCAACCAGTGATCCAACATCCATCCATATGTGTGTGTGTGTCTACACTGCCATATAATCCAGTCCTAAGTAGATAATCTGAATTTTATATGGCAGTGTGGAAGGGGTGACTTTGGGTGCATCTACACTGTAGATTTAATAAAGGAGGATGAAGCTGGTGAGGGGAGGAGAAAAAGGAAGGAAAGAAAGGGAGGGAGGGAGGAGGAAGGGAGAAAAGGAAAGGCAGGAAGGAAGGAGGGAAGAGAGAGGGAAAGAAGTAAAGGAAGGAGAAGGAAGGGAAGAAGAGGAAGGGAAGGAAGGAGGGAGGAAAGGAGGGGATTGGACTGGATGGCCTTTAGGGCTCCCTTGCAACTGGTTGGCCATCTGTTGTGAGGGCTTTGATGGTGGCAGTAAAGAGAGACAGAGAGTCAGAGTGTATGCACAGAGTGTGGTCTGCCTCCCTCTTTTTTCCTCCCTCCCCTCTCTCCTCCCCCTCCTCCTCCTCCTCAGCCTCTGCCCTTTGGTCCCTTGCCTTAGTGTTAGTTAGGGGCTATTACCGCCATTGCTGCTTTGGAATCCTCATTCTGTGTCCTCAGCACGAGGGGGGATAGGGGAGGTGTGTTGTCTTCTTCCTTTTTTGAATGTAAAGGTGTTTTTGTGGGGTTATTTTTTCAGTGATGCCACTCCTTGGATTGTGAAGCCCCATAGTTTTTTTTGTTTTTAAGGTATTCATTATGCACAGAACATTTTTATATATATAGACTAGCTGCCTCAGCCAAGTGTTGCTGTGGCCCAGTCTGTTGATCTGGCAAATAAAGTAATGAGAAAGTATTGGTTTCTAATATATGTAATTTCTTTATTCTTGTGGGTTAACAGTATTTCTTGCTGTTTCTTTGTCAGTGTTGATGTGGAGAGTGTCTAGTTTGCCTTCTCTGGAACATGCAACATATAATTGTCCTTCTTCGGGAGTCCCTTTCGAATCTATGATATTATGTGTGTGTGTGTGTGAATCATATCTATCTCTATATCTATGGCTAGATGGCTCTTTGTCAGAATGGCTTTGATTACATTTTCTTACCCTGGTGAAGGGAGTTGGACTGGATGGCCTTGAGTATTTTCCGTTGGTCATGGGGATTCTGTGTGGGAAGTTTGCCCTGATTCTGTCATTCATGGGGTTCGGAATGTTCTTTGATTGTAGGTGAACTGTGAATCCCAGTGACTACAACTCCCAAATGTCAAGGTCTCTTTCCCCCAAACTCCATCTGTGTTCATATTTGAGCGTATTGAGTGCTTGTGCCAAGTTTGATCCAGATCCATCATTGTTTGAGTCCACAGTGCTCTCTGGATCTAGGTGAACTACAACTCCCAAACTCAAGGTCATTGCCCACCAAATCCTTCCAGTATTTTCTGTTGGTCAAGGGAGTTCTGTGTGTGCCAAGTCTGGTTCAATTCCATCGTTGGTGGAGTTCAGAATGCTCTTTGATTGTAGATGAAATATAAATCCCAGCAACTACAACTCCCAAATGACAAAATCATAATTTTTTGAGTGATTGTCACTCCTTGTGTTGTGAGACATTTTGTTGCCAAATTTGGTGTGATTTCATTCATTGGTTCTTTTGTTTTTAAGGTACTCATTATGCACAGAGCATTTTTATATAGATAGATCGATATCTGGGATCACAGGCAGAAAGGGGTCACATGTGGAAAAAGTTTAAGACACTCTGGTCTAAATAACACCCAAACACACAGGGTTACTTCCTTATAACTATTTCCTAAATTAGATTTAAGACATATGATGTGTGGGAAACATGTGGCCATCCATATATTGAATGTCAGCTCCTATCATTCTTGATCATTATCCAAGCTGGCTAGAGCTGATAAAAGTTGCACTCCAATGTTATCTGTCAGAGCACAAATTCACGATCCCAATTTCCCATGTATGCAGTCTTTGAAGCTGGAAAAGAAGCAGCTGCATTGAGTATTTTGCTAGTATGATAAAAGACTAGTATACTTCTTCAGATGCTGGAGTCCAGGAGACCAAGTTTGAATCTTCATTCAGACATGCAAACTCACAGGATGATTTTGGGCAAGTGACACTATCAGCCAAAGAAAAAGATGATGGCAAACCTCCTTTGAATAAATATTTAGAAGAAAATGCTGTGACATTGCCATCATATGTTGGATTTAAATTGAAGGCACATAATAAGCAGAATTCATTTGAACGAATGAGTGGTAGGAATTATCCCACAATTCAGAAATATACTAATTTATCAAAAATCCCTGAATCATCCTACCACAGAGGAATTGGTTTTATTCTCTCTTCCCCTGATTTCCCCTTGTGCTTTTTGTCTTTAGGTGAAACATGAATCTGCACACAATTCATTTCTTTGAATCTGCCTCATATTCCCCACAAGATGTTGACATTGACTTTGAGGATCCTAAAGCAACCCCATAGATAACACACTGTAAGCTTTCCCATCCTAATACACCCAATTCTAAAGGGAATGGTGTGAATATGCAAGTGGAATGCCTCTTTAGACCTGCTCATCCCATCCGTTCCATTTGTGAATCTTAGGAACATTTATTCTCCATAATAGCCATGGTGATCTGAGTGCAGTGGGCAAAAGATCAGATGCTTGTTCTTAAACCTCCTTGTAGAAGCTGTAGCAGCTAATTAAAAGTTTCTGCAGGCGGCCAATTAGTTTGCCTTGTTGAAAAAAAGTACTTTGGCTGGATTTCATGCCTCTTGAAGAGTATTAACTGCTTGAGATTTAGGCAGAAGCTCTTCAGCTGACATGGGCTATTTGTCTCCTACCCCAAATTTGGCACAGTCTTTTGAGACTCATCGGTACATATTGTGCCTTTCTATTAAGGCTGTAAGCCGTTTGCACCACTGTTGAATTATCCATTCACGGGAGAATCTCAACAGAGCTACAGAGAAATCTATCTCCCTCCTTTATCCTGTTCTAGGGATGCATTGGGGAAATAAAACAGGGCACTGTGCAGCTCTCATAGCCTTTCACGGGTCTTGCTGCCTGTCCAGTACAAGCTGGAGAAAGAAGATGAGAAGAAGTACACAAATAATGAGGGTGGGGAATAGCTGGGAGTTGCCGAACAACAACCTGGCTGTGAGACCAAGCTTTTGGGACAGTGCAATAAAGCAGCAAGAGGAAGTCTTTCCATGCCAACCAGACTGGATCCAGATGATCAAGACAGTGAAACAGTGGATTTTAATGTCAAGATAAATGTTTTTAATGTTTATGTATGTGTAGAATTTATTTGTGCACCGGCACTGAATGTTTGCCATTTGTATGTTGTGCTCCGCCTTGAGTTCCCTTCGGGGTGAGAAGGGTGGAACATAAATGTTTAAAATAAATAAACAAACAATACCTGGAAGGCTTCATGATTCTCATCCCTCTCATCCCTGGGCTAAGTGCTTGTATCAAATTGTGATGTACAAGTGCTGAGTGTACAATGCTAATGGGTCATGTCCAGTGTATCAAAAAATTAGTACTCTAGATCAGAGGTGGGAAGCCTATAGCTCTACCAATATTTCTAAACTGTGACCTCCAGACCCTTTTACCATTGAAGTGCTGACTTTATCTGATGGGACTTGCTGTCTTTCCTGTTCTTGTTCTGAAATGCATGTGGTATCTATACACACATTTTCTTCCATCTATATGGGAATAGTAGAAGTGTGGATGATGCTCCTTTCTGAGTAGAGGGAGGATTCTCAAAATCCCTGAGAATTATAGTAACTGTCTAGAATGGTATATCATATCAGTTATTGTTGTTACTAGAGCTAAGATTTGCTATGGTACTGTAATGAAACTGACAGTATTTGACAGCCTTTGGTAGCATTCAAAGGTATTCAATCCTAGAGAAAAATCTACCTATATTTTATGTGCATTTAAAACTCATGTCTGAGCTCACAACTGCTCCTGTCAGAGAACCCCCATTTTCATCTTCTGTGGCTCTTAAGATCTGTCTTAGATCACTGTAGGACCATGTGACCTGTTTCTCAGCATATGTGCTCTGGCTGCCTTGACATGTAGAACTTCCTTTGATCTTCTCCCAAGAAGATACTGCTATGGATCTTGGCTTTGGCAGTTTAAGTTCCCTGTTGTCCACTATTTTCTTCCCACCATTATTGTGCATATAGCTGCCAAGCGTGTATGTATATGTCCTCCAGTAAAAAGAATAAAAGAACTATCCAAGGTGCAATAGACATGAAAGGTTTCATATCAAAACCCATGTAAGATTAATTAAAGCCATTAGCCTCTACAGCTACGTGTTGGCAGGCTGTGTTTAAGGATCAAACTTGTAAAAACTGTCCAAGAATTTTGTTAATCTAGACTTAGGGCTTCGTCACATTGATGACCCCGCCTCCTCAGGTCGATTCGTCAGCCTCCATGTCAAACCGGCAGAGCAGCAGGACAATTTCAGTGACCCATGCCCCTCAGGCAGCGAAGCTTTCCCGTGACACCTGGAGAAGCATCACTGTGTGGTTTCCCCCTGCACTAGTCCCATGATTCCTTATGGAACATGGAAGGCCTCCCATGTTCAGGGCCAAGCGTCCTAGGATGCTTGCACTCCAGTTCACTGAAGTCAGCCTGCATCATATGATGGGCTCTGTCAATCAGCTGTGCTGCAAGCATCCTAGGATGCTTGCAGCCCATTGTGTGATGAGGTCTTATATGAGGGCTAACATTATCTCTCCCAATAGGCATTCCTGATATTACAAGATGCACTTTCATTGATAAATGAAAATACCAGCAGCTATAAGTCAGTTTATTCATTTGGATTTGGTTTTACTTTTATTCGTTGGATAGTTTTTATTGATAGTCTAGCAAAAGCCAGCTTCCATGAATAAGTGATGTAAGGTACCTATCCTACAGGCATTTATAATCCATCCCTCCATACTCCACTGAGTTCATCCTGCTGCAATGCAATATCCACTGATTTTTATAAGCTGTTGTGTTTTACAATTAACAGAGTTTGCTGTGCATGTCTTTTAATGCACAGCTAGTCATGAGCTGAATACTCAACCATTAACTGCTGTGAGCACTGAACATCACAGTAATAGAAAAACATGATCAAGCATGAAATCCTATAAGCATACTTATGCGGTTCTATAAAACACAAGCAAACGTCTCTGATCATATTTTGTTCTCTTCATAAAAACATTTTAGCACTGATGTGATATAGCCAAGACCTTGGCTTGGATGAAAGATGACTGCTTGTATCTTTGTGTTTGAACAAACTATCAACAAGGTTGCAAGTGGTGGACTGTATATACAAGTTGCATTGTCCTCTCTCCCTGCTTCCTTTGTTATAGCCCTTTAGTCAAAGGACCATAAGACAGGTAAAGGCAGAAAGTCTAATGATGCAGAAACAAAAATTAGGGGCCAGTATTCCAGGAGCAAGTAGTAGAAATTGACTCCTGCAAGAATTGCTGTACTTCTTTAACCCACTATTTTAAAAGAACAGCCATTGTACAAGAGTTATCCAGAAAGTAAGTTTACAAGTCAGTTAGCTCTCACAGGGAATTTTATCAGGGGAAGTTGATATCACTGTCATGTAGTGGGAAGCCAGCAGAAGCGAGCGAGCAGTGTTAGACATCAGTAGCTCATCAACTCTCATTTTGGTCAAGGTTAGAGACGAGCGTCCTCATTTCTTTTCCCTCCAAGTGCAAAGCTAGCTCTGTAATGTGCTACCTAAATGCTAAGGACATGAACGCTGCTGTGATTCATCGTGAAATTGTTTCACTTCATGGAGAAGACGTAATGTCAAGAGGCATGTTACAAAATGGATATGGAATGTATTGTGAGACCATGAAGAAACTTCACAGAGCCATCCAAAACAAATGTTGTGGGATGCTAATGGCAGGAGTCTGTCTCCTTCATGACAATGCGCATCCACACACCACACATGCAACACAAAGAGTTGTTGACTTCATTTGGTTGGGATGTTTTAAGCCACCCCTCTCACAGCCGTGATTTTGAACCCAGTGACTATCACCTGTTCACTAAATTGAAGGAACACCTTGGAGGAAACCACTTTTCTGATCACAACAAGGTGACAATTGAAGTGACGAACTGGCTAAAAAAGGCAGAGGGAAACTTCTGTGACACAGGCATCAAAAACTCATTCCACGGATGACAAAATGTATTGAACTGAATGGTAATTATGTGGAAAAATAATGTAATACCTATGCTACAATCCATGTAAGTTTTATTAAAATATATTCATTTTTTGTATTTTTTTTGTAATCTTATTTTTTGGATAACCCTCATAGCTCATCCTCAGTGCTGGTACCTTCTCTACAAATACATCCACCTCCACCACTCACTCCTGAACCCTCTTTGCTATAGAAAAAGGAGGAAGAGCAAATGATGGTAGTGGTTCTAATAATGCTTATGTGCAGTCAAGAGAGAAGCTCTTTTGGCATTTGAAAACTGGTATCATACTCTATGTCCTTAAAAGGGTAATGGCTATGTAGGGAAGGGGGCAAAATGAGGCAATTGCCCCTTAAATAGGAATTCAGTTGCTCCAAATGGACTGTTCCCGCTCTCCCAAATTTCTAGCACTGCAATAACTTAAATTAGTTCAGACTTTAGAAACACAGTGTAGGAAACAACAATTGTTGTGTGACTTCAGGTCATTTCCAATTTATAGCAACTCTAAGCTGAACCTATCATGCGGGTTTCCTGGCAAGATATAGTCAGGAGTTTGTCTTTGCCTCCCTCTGGGGCTGAGACTTCAGTGGGTTTATTCTCCACATTCCAGTGCCCTACTCCAAGACTCAAATGACTACAACACATTGACTCTAGACCTAAATGAAGTAGGCAAGCTAAGTTAAAAAGGGAATGTGAACACACACACACAACAAGTTATGTGTCTCACTCTCTGCAATGTTAGAAAAGTGGAGACACAATGCCCTCATTTTGTATATTGTTGTATATTTGTAAGTTCTGCATACTATTGGGAATTCTGACTTGGAAGATCTATGCACATGCAACCTTCATCCAACTGGACTTCCCCTGCCTCTAGGTAGAATAACATGGGCATTTCAGGTAGCATATTTTGAGTGACCTGATGGGTGCTAAATTGTTAGTGACTGAATTAGATTTTATTGTATTTTTTACCACTAGAGAAAAGGGAAAGATGGAAAATTCTGCCTCATTGGCTGTTGCTAGGTAATATATTTTCAAACTTGAGTGAATGAAGGATGCCATTTACTATTTTGTGTCTCAACGTATTGCCAGGGATGAAGGTTCTAGGAATAGAACTGTTAGGTACTTCCTCCTTGAAAGTGTTGAGAAAGACTAATGAGAAAAAGTCATGTGGTTGCTATATGTAAGTGGCTCTGTTTCTCTGTACATCCCACTGAACAAATGTGGTGACTTGATGCAACCTCACAACTGAGGTTAGAAAGTTCAAAGTTCCTGCAAACATAAAACTGTAGTTCAGTTTGAGAATATTTCCATAATACCTCCAACAATGTAATAAATGTATGCACAATCTTAAGATAAAATGACAGAGTAGCTTTCAAACTTATTTTGTTAGGAAAGAAGATGGAAACAGGTTTTGAACACTGTGTGGCCTCTAGGATGATGGTGAAACACTTTATCTCAAGTCAGGGTGAGAAAAGGGTAGAAGCTGACAAGTAGTTCATAGAAAGAAAAGCCACCTATTCAGGAAAACAAATGTATTGTGGGAGACTGCACAAATGAATAAGTCCCTTGTGGGGCGGGGTGGAGTGTACCATTGGATTTTGGAATTTAGAAATCTGGATTTTCCCAAGGCATTATTTCAATGAAGATGTCTGTTATAAATCCTGTCATGTTTAGTACTGTTGTCCTGATTTATGTCAGTATTTTGAATGGCTTGACAATTGGATGCTTTTGTACTGGAAGTTAAACCAGAAAAGAGGCTTATTTTATAGCATAAAGGCTTGTTTCCCCATCCATTGCAATTGCGGCTTTTACTGAAAATGACCTATAAAAAGCACTGTAGGTTGGCTATATTCTTAGGCCATTCTTGTAACTTAAAAGCATGGCTCAAAATAAAGGAATTGAAGAGAAGAGAAGTGCTTAGGATGAATCCAAAGGGCAGCTTCCCACTGACTGGACAGATTAGTGTTATTGAAGAACTATAAGAATACATATGGGCAAGCCACAAAAAATCTGAAAGGAGTCTCACACAAGAGCCCTTAGAAGTATGATGGTTCTTCTAATGATCTGTGTCAGGAAAAGGAGAAGCAGATCCTCTCTAGGTGTTTTGGATTGCAACTTCCACTAACCCTGGGGTCCTGGGGCTGAAAGAATTTACCTTCCAAATCCTCCACAAGGCACTAGGAGCCTGCTCAAGCCTGTCACTTGCTAATCAGCTCAAGGGTTTGTGCTGTAATCTTGTGGCTTGTGGGCTTTTTGTCAGTTTCAACATCTGACTGTTATAAGTATTTTGTGAGGACTACAACAGGGGTAGCGAACCAGCATGATGCAGTTGTGAGAGTGTTGGACTAGGATTTTGAGATCTCTGCTCACCTACCAGGCGACCTTGGGTGAATCATATTCTCTCAACCTCTTAGAATGGCAATGACAAACCTTCTCTAGACACATTATGTGAAGTAAACCTTATGATTGGGTTGTTCTAAGTTGGAGTTGAGTTGAAGGTTCTTTATATGAACAAGAGGAGTGGAGGGCAGGAAAAGTTGGTTCTTTCAAATGTAGTTTGACTACAACTCTCAGTTTTTTACTAGTTACTATGCTGGTTATGGCTGATGGATTTGCAGCCCAGCAATATTTAGAGGGTTGCATTTTGACAGAACTGATTGACTACAACCACTCAAGAATAAAAGGGGCAGGAACAATAATAAAGAGGAGAAGTTTCTCTTTAATTTGGGTGATATTTCTCACCACCTGTAGCCATTTGAGGGAAGTGAGGAAAAACCAGGTTTCATTCTTTCTTTGGCCTCTTTTTCCAGAGGAAGGAATATAGGAGAAGTCTGTTGTAGATTTGTAGGAAAGGAGTGAGTAGCAAGTCAAAGTCTTTTTTGTTTGCTTGTTGTTTTTGCAGAGAAATGTATGTTTAGAGTTTTAATGCTCTTGCATTTGCAAACATGAAAATTTTATGGTACGTTAAAGGCTAACCAATCTTATTTGGCATGAGCTTTTATGATATGCAGCTCACTTTATCAGATGCATAGAGAGTTGCTTAAGATGGAAGATTATTATGCATATGTGTGGAGTATGGTTCTCAGGGATCCTGAGACCTGTATTCCAGAAATGTCACCTTTCCAAACTCTGTTTAAAACAAATACAGTGTTCCCTCACTACTTTGTGGGTCGCTTTTAGTGGGCTCGCTGTTTTGTGGATTTTTGAAAATATTAATAAAAATATTAAATATTTACATCCAGTGGAGGCCAAGGACCCCAAAAGTGTGGTGGCCTAAGGTGTGGTGGGGAAGGCCTGCTGCTGCCTGTATGTCTCCGGAGGCTCTGCGGAGGCCAGGGAGGCAGGTAGGCACCCTTGGGATGGGCCGGGAGGCAAGTAAGGAAGCGTGGGTAAGAAAATAATATATACAATATATAAAATAATGTATAAATATTAAAAGTAATATGGCATCCCTACTTCACGGATTTTCACTTATCACGGGTGGTCCTGGAACAGAACTCTCGCAATAAGTGAGGGAACACTGTATCCATTTTAAAACTACATGTCATTGTCTGTGTATGTATTCTTGTGGTGGTATGATAATGTAGCTCTTAAGGTCTTTTTTTATAAGAACACTACAAAAGTATCTGCATTTCTGGTACTGTTCCATTATCTGGATGGACGCCACCAGGGGGGTGCTAGAGAGAGAAAGATAGTCCATTTTTCATGGGGCAGGAAGTTGAAGAAGGAAAACTACTTCCTCCATTTTTTCTGGTCATTCCTCTCCCCCTTCCCATATCATAAACAAGGGTTGTTATCACTATGGGGGCATGGGTGGGGAGAATAACAGGAAAACAGGGGGAAATGCTTTAACTCATTCAAGCCGCCCTGAGTCCCCCCTAGGGGGTTGAGAAGGGCAGGGCAGAAACGCTAGAAATAAATAAATAAATAAACCCACCCCATAAAATGGACTATCTTTCTCCCGAGTGGCCTCCACTCAGATAATGGAACAGTAATGCATTTTCTATCCTATTGCATTTCCTCTTACTTAACACTTTCCCTATTCTATGTTGACTAAAGAAATACTGGGTTTAGTCTACACTCCCTCCTGAAGCACTACTGGTGATTTATTCCATGTTGAGTACTGGACCAAAATTAAGGCTGCAGTTTTCATTAATCAAGTTTTGTGCCAGTGAGCCAATCAAAAACTTGTTTGAGATGCAACAACTTAAATGTCATTGTAGTCTTGTATTGTGACACTGAGCTCGGAAAGCCAGGATGTTATTGTAGTATAAGTCAACATTGCTAAGCTATCCTGATCATCACCAGGTAAGTCAGTTTTAAACAGAACACTGCATGACACAGACTGATGGAGAGAAGAAAGAGGAGAAGGAAGAAATTGCCAAAAAGTATCTTAAACATGTTGTAACACTGTACATACATAATGAGATAATCCTGGAGATGGGACCCAAGTCTGGACACTAAACCTACATTTCATCATAGTCTGAAGGTAATTTTATAGACGAGGGTGTTGTGTGGTTTTCAGGCTGTATGCCAGCACAGATGATGCCAGCCACAGATGCAGGCAAAATATCAGGAGAAAATGCTGCTAGAACACAGCCTTACAGCCTGGAAACCACACAACACCCCAGTGATTCTGGTTGTGAAAGTCTTCAACAATTTTATACACTATTTATCACAATTGTGTGAATTAAATCAAGTTTGTGTATACTGAACAATCAGAAAGCAAATATGTCATTGCCTCTGCCCCCCCCCCCCCCATGCCTCCCAATAGTTTTGGACTTTGGAATTCCAGACAGGGATGGACAACCTGTATTTGTTATGGCTGTTCTCAGGATACACACACACACACACACACACACACACAATGTTTCTGTTTTCCCAGATTTTGTCACAATTCCATATGTTAATTCAAATATCTACACACTTGAATGTATTTCTTTTATGTTGTGATAAATATAGGGACAAAAACTACATTTCTCTACTTACTTATTTGGTGTACATTAATGGAAATGGAAATAGTCATTCTAAATTTCAAAAAATGGAAAATTGGAAATGCAAGTTGCTATCAACACCTCAGAACTCTGTTTTTTTTAAAAAAGCAACAAACTTTTGGAAGAGCCTTATAGCAATTCCAAGAAATCACTACCAGCAGCTCCAAAAGGTGATATAAAGTAATAGAATGAATAGATGTGGAGGTGATAATAATTGTCAAAATATCATAAAAATCCCAGAGTGGTATTGCAAGACTTCATGCTTCTTAAACCCAATCTGAAAAGCCCATAGTCTGCCACAATTGTAGCCAGTGTCCTGTTTACCAACATGTCTATTCTGATTACAAACAGTGTTCCAGAGTTTAGGTGGACCTTTCTTGCAACCTGGAGCTGCCAGAGACTGAACCTGGGACCTTCAGCCTGCAAACTCTTCACTCTTCTACAGAGTGATGGCCCAGCCCCTTCATTGCTGGAGAAAGGTGTCACACCCAGCTGGTTTGCTCAAATGGCTTATGATCTGCATAGCTGGAGCATGAAAAAATGCCCTTCCTTTTGAGGAGAATGAGAGAAAGCTTGACTTGGAACACCCAGCCATAAGTGCTAATGTATCAAATGTGATTTGTTCCAGGCAAAGTGGAAAGTGCCCAGCCTTCTTTCCCCTTTTATAGTTCAGCAGTACACTGGATTTTTGGCTCCCTTAATAATGACTGTGACAACCATTACATATACCGTATATAAAATAATTACTTTTCCTTTTCTCCTGGCATTACTTGAGACATGTCCTTAAAACAATGCAGAGAGATTGAATCGAACCTCTGATAGGACACTGCAATGAAGCAATTTTAAGTTAAAATAATAAAATGGATGGGAGTTGTTGAAGTCCATTCACCATGAATTACCTTCAATGCATTTGCCATTTCTGAGTTTCTAGAGCATTTTTTCAGTAATTACATAGTTGCCTTTAGGGGACCGTCATTCTTCTATCAGCTCTTTTAAATTAAGTCTAAAGATGATGTGACAAATTGTTTTTTAGGCAAGTAAAGAATCCATGCAAGACTAGAAGAGAGAAACAACGTAATGTAACTATTAGTGAAGTCATCTGATAAAGTTCCAGTACCATATTTCTGTATATATAGAGAGACTTTTATGGACCTCTTAACACAGGAATGGGCAAAGTACAGCCCTCCTTCAGTGGTTGGATTTCAACTCCCATGAGTCCTAGATGAGGAATGCTGAGAGCTGTAGATGGTTAGTTGGAGTGGGGCAGAAACATCCCCCCTTTCTTCTTTCTAGCTACTCTGCCAATGCAGACAACATTTTAGTAGTTGTCTACAGATGTTTACTGCTTGAAGGGTATAGAGCAGTGGTTCCCAACTTTTTGTCCTCCAGGTGTTTTGGAGTTTAGCTCTCACAATTCTGAACAGCTAGTAAGCTGGCTGGGATATCTGGAGGTTGAAGTACAAAACAACTGGAGGACCAAAAGTTGGGAACAACTGCATTAGAGCAATGGTTTCAAAATTTGTCTTCCAGTTGTCATGGACTTCAACTCTCAGTAGCCTCAGCCAGCTTGGCCAACAGTTAGGAATTCTGTGAGCTTCTGAAGTCCAAAACATCAATTGAACATAAGAAAGCCACTTTATGATAAAAGTAGTTTGACAATGGAACCAATTGCTTAGAGGGGTGATAAGATCTCCTTTTCTAGATGTCTTCAAAAGAGACTAGACAGCTTCATGTTGAAGACGCTTTACTTGAAGATGCTGCATTGAACACTGGTTGGACCTAATGTTCCGGTATGTCCCTTCCAACCCTACAATTCTATGATTCTATGACAATAGAAATAAAAGTATAGTATGCACACCAACTGAATTATTTTTCTACATAGAAACTTACAATCTCATCAGGTGGGCAAAATTGCATGTCCTATGACACTTCGACTTCACTTGAGGCACGAAGCTTGTCAGCTCCCATCTCATGACGCTGATCTACTTCTGGTGATGCTCCATGCCTCAAATAACATGGAAGTGTCACAGGAGGCAGCAGCAGCAACATGAGAGGCTCCCCATGTTACATTTAGGAAACAACCAGGCAGAAGCTGGGTGGTGATGCTTCCTCCGTGAGATGAGGTGAAGGGGAAGGTGGACAGTGCAGGGTGCAGGGCGACGAGTTGCCTATGCCCCTGCCAGATTCACCATGATGTGCGGCAAATCCCAGGCTTAATGTGATGAGGCCCTACATGACCAAATGCCTGTTCAATTAAAAATAACTTTCCCTACTGACAGAAGGCGAACATGGAGAAGATCAGCATAGTCTTGCCCTCTACCACCAATATAAATAGTAGACTAAAAACAAGTTTTCATTGCCACCAGTGGAAATATCACCCATCCCCCCCCCCCAAATGCCACTAAAGGCTGCATTTGAGAGGACTCCCCTCCCTCTCTTCTAATAACACTCATGAACAGCTCAAGGTCAAAACCCCAATGAAAGTCAAAACAGATTCTGACGTGTGTAAAGAAAAGCATTGAAGGTGTGTGTGTTTGAATGGATGAAGTATTTTGAAGATGAAAAGTATTTTGTAAAGACTAAACATTTATTTTATCACTGCTTGGTGATTGTCCCGGTTGTTTTACAAATTAGCTAGTTAATAAGGCTTTAATGGTGCTCATTTATCTCTTCCATATCAGGTGTGGACCACAGTTGTTCTAACAGCTTCGCAGCTTCTTTCACTTATGTAAAGCACATTTTCATCTGTGAGGCTTAAATGGTTGTTGAGTGCTGTTCAGCTCCTGCCAATGCTCATACATTGTACATTTAAAAAGGAATCCTGAAATGGAGCATTTAGTTAATGTGAGTAAACATCACCACCAATGTGGGTTTCATATTCACATTACACTCGAATCACGAAGCACTTTAAACTACAGGCATGAAAAGGCCTTAAGTTTTTACATTATAAACAGCAAACTCAAGCAACATCACAGGCCAAAACTATGACAGTAATAGTAGGTTGTTAGAAATTGTGGGAGTTGAAGTCCAAAACACCTGGAGGGCCAAAGTTTTCCCATGCCTGAGATAGAGCATAGCAAGCAGAAGATCACTTGGAGATCGCTTAGTACATTCCATGACTTAAGACAAGTTGAGCTTTGGTCTGCCTGTCCAACATTTCAAAAAGTACAGTAGAGTCTCGCTTATTCACATAAATGGGCTGACAGAATGTTGGATAAGCAAAAATGTTGGATAATAAGGAAGGAAATAAAAAGCCTATTAAATGTCAAATTACATTATGATTTTACAAATTAAGCACCAAAACATCATGTTTTACAAGAAATTGACAGAAAAAGCAGTTCAATACATGGTAACCTTATGTAGTAAATTACTGTATTTACAAATTTAGCACCCAAACATAGCAATGTATTGAAACAGCTCTGAATCTGGGTGCGAGGCAGATTGCTTTGGATAATACAGAACATTGAATGAGTGAAGGTGGGATAAGGGAGACTCTACTGTATTCTGTACTACTTCCTGTGTTGCCACTGCAGCTGCATGTGCCATTTCGCCTTCTCTTTTATAACAGAGCCTTGCCACAAGTTGCAGTGTACTGTAGGATGGGAGCTGGCAGGCTCCATCCTAAAAGGAAAGGTGAAGAGACTCATGCCACCTCATTCGCCTTAATGTGATGAGGTCCTTAGGTCAGTTGTTGTCTTTGGCCCAGCACAGGACGTAATTCCAGGCCTTCCCCAGGGTTCTTGCAGTGCTGAACACTACAGTGTAAGATTTATTAATGGTACCCAGCAAAGACGCATTCCAGCCCTTTTGTTGGTGGGCTCCAGCACTCCTCACAACCAATGGTAGTCTCGGGCCCCCAAATGAACTGTACCCATACTTATCCCATTGGTGGGCAATCAAATCAAATCCCTATTATTGGAAATATAGGCTTGGAGTGAACTCTCTTCCAGGTCTTGGTAAATGAAAGATGGCTTCCCAAAGGTTATAGCATGCAGAAGTAAACAAAGAAAATTGAATTTAGCAAGTACAATCCATCTTCCTCCTAATAGTTATGAGAACTGTGAAGGCAGGTTAGCAACAGGGAAACATTAATTCACTCATCTATTCTCAACCTTTGTATCTTTGCTCAGCCTCAATGGCTAAGTGAATGCAAAAAGTATGCAACACGGTCACTAATACAAATTAATCAATTCATGTCACTGGACAGCTATTAATGTTTGGAAGGGGCTCAACTCATTTTTAGTGTAAGAAATGATATTGAGCTTTGAAACATAGTGGAAGAAAAAATAGATGCAGGATTAATGTGTTGAATTTTCACAATTAGAATATAGATTAGAGCAGTGGTTCTCAACCTCTGGATTCTCAACCTCTGGGTCCCTAGGCTTTTTGGCCTACAACTCCCAGAAATCCCAGCCAGTTTATAAGCTATTAGGATTTATGGGAGTTGAAGGCCAAAACACCTGGGGACCCACAGGTTGAGAACCACTGGATTAGAGGAATCTGCACAATGTGTATATTAGATGCCCAGATTTGCAATATTTTGATACAGTTGTGGGGAGGCACAGAATGTAATAGGATCCAGAAAGATGGAGATCACGACACTTGTCTTACATCATCATAGGCTGAGTTAGGAGACTGAATTTCACACATGCTCCATGTTCTGTGCCTGGATGTAGGGTGTGGGGTACTGAATTCCCCACTCCCTCCAATGTAATGACGCCTGCAGCCATGTGACAAGGTCGTATATCTCTACTAAAGGATTGGAATATGTGAATATAATTGAGTTCAACATTTTCTCTTTCTAATCTCTCTTTGTAATTTCTATGTTCATAGACCACAGCTTGGAAATCACTTAATGTTGAGGAAAATTTAAATATTCTGCAACTGGTTTTTGGGTATTGCTGTTTCTAGTCCTGGAGTGGAATAGGCTCATTGAATCATTGGGATTTACATATTTGTTGAATATCATTTTGCAATGGATTGAGTAGGTCTGCTCTATATGGAATAGCAATTGGAATTTTATATATCACCAACAAAAATGCAATTCTGTAATCTTCGTGTCTACCTTTGTATTTAATATAGTCACTAGTTTTATTTCAGAACACATTAGAGTGCAACCCTATATATATCTACTTAAAAGTAAGTCTCACTGAATTCATTGGAGCTTACTGTGAGTTAAGAGAGTGTAGCATTCCAGCACAGAAGGCATTTAATATTCTGCCAATAGGCCCGAGACACTTGAATGCTTTCACATGCCACATGCTCTAAAGGAGATGAAGCATCAACTACCACCAGTGGGACTATTTCTTGGTGCCATTATCCATCCAGTTAAAAGACAAGACTCTTAAGTGAAATTATATAAATCATACAATTAAACTGTTCAGAGTTATATCTCAGTTCTTATTAAAATCAATAGCAAATTGCCTGCTGCATTAGGGTACTCGCTTATCAACGCCAGGCACTGTCGGGCTCACTTATCAAAGCCTATTTAATATTTCCTTGTTGGGTGAAGAGGTATTTGTTTTAAAGTGATCATCCCAGCATGGCAAATCAATGATCCTCTGCAAGCAATAAGCCAGATAGTCAGCAGAGCTGTCATAAAGCATGTGCTGCTACAAGCATTTCAGACTTTTTATAGGTTCCTATGCGAGCAGGAAGTGACAGTGTGGCAGAGATCTTTAAGCCTCGCCACGGCTGAGTTGTCCCAAGTACTAACAAGGATATTTAAATGTATCATTCTGCTCTAGTTCCATTCCATTAGAGTAGAAAATGAAATTGACTTGTTCTGCTTGGCAAAGTTGCTTCATCCCACAGTGCTACCTTCAAATGAGCTTTAGAAAGGCCTTGACTTTGAATCAGAACTATAGATAACTGGTTGGAATGTGAATGGCCTTGGGATGTCTGCACTAGCTACGGTGTCAGGACTATGCTGTCTGACAGTGCTTAAATCCACAGGAAAAAGTGGTGTGTGCATGTGGACTATTGTTACAATATCAGGTGTGAAATTGTTCCAGGCCCCAAAAGCAAACCATACTAGCTAACTGGATGAATTGGGGGGAAACATTGCTCACAATTGCTGTGATTACAGCAGTTGGATTGGAGCTTGATCCAGGCATCGACCAGCCCATGTCTGACTGATAAATCTGCCCTCTGGCCCACTCATGGAGGAACACTAGGGGACCAACAAGGTGGCAATCAGAGCCTCACTCACACGAGATATATCCTGGTCCCTAGCCCCTCTGAACCACTCCCTCCCCCATGAAGATCTGCACTGATGATCCTAGGCAAGCTGAAAAATCTGTCCCAGATCCAGGACTCATGCCAAAGTTGTGATGGAGAACACTGGAAAGAGGACAGATGGGTGTGAAATGTCCAATGAAGTGAGTGCCAAGGCTGAGGGATGTGAGTGGAAGATATACCTCTAAGGTAGACACAGGGGCGGCTCAACCCATTACGCAAAGTAAGCATTTGCAGTATAGTTGATTTTGCCCAGGGGCACTCTTGAGGCTCTCTTGGGGAAAATAGACCTTGACATATGCGAGTTGTAGTTACTGGGATGTATAGTTCACCTACAATCAAAGAGCATTTTGAACTCCATCAATGATGGAATTGAACCAAATATGGTACACAGAACTCCCACAACGAACAGAAAATATATATCAGTGATTGGTTGGGGGTGGGGTGCCAAAATACTGTTTGCTTACCATTGAAAATTACCTAGGGCCGCCTTTGGGTAGACATGATTGAAAACACCTGGCACATCGAGGTGTTTCTAGACTGTCCTCAGCCAGTCAATCAGTTCAAACCTGGAGGTTTAAACTGATTGGTTGACTTCACCACATGAATGCCATAGAGTGGCCCGGGAGTCCAGGGCTGGAGGGACACCAGGCAACAGCAGATGCAGCCAGAGCACTGCAATGACTGGCTGCATTTACAGAAGGCATCTACTTTCACAAGGGTTAGGGGCTCAGGACCCTTGCAAAAGTGGAAAAACCCCAAATAAAAAAAATCTGCTTTTTTTTTTATCTGAGAGAACAATTCTTAGGATCTTCCAGTACAACTCTATGGTCAACTTCTTGTCATGCTGGAAAACCTAAATATGTCTAGTAGGCCTGGGTAACAACGGAAAAATTTGTTTCTAAAATCGATTTGTAATTGGGGTTTTTTTTTGTTTCGATATTTAAAATAATTACAAAATTTTCCCTTAAAAAAGTTCGGTATTTACGAAATTTCGTAAATATTTACGAATCAATTCGTTAAGATGGCGCCCGCGTTGGCGCATGCGCAAAGCATTTACGAAATTTCGTTATTTGTATACATCGCTAATAACGAATCGATTCGTTAAGATGGCGCACTGCGTTAGCGCATGCGCAAAAGGCATTTACGAAATTTTGTTATTCGTGCTAATTGCACTGTATTATATTATATATAGCACTTTGTGTTGGCAAAAGGAGCGCACTGGTTGGAACTACACAAATAATGAGCGAGCACTGTATTATATAGCACTTTGTGTTGGCAAAAGGAGCGCACTGGTTGGAACTACACAAATAATGAGCGAGCACTGTATTATATAGCACTTTGTGTTGGCAAAAGGAGCGCACTGGTTGGAACTACACAAATGACAAATGCACACACAGGCACACAAGATTCTTTCCTTTTTTTAGAATATTTTTTGATTTTTTTTAAGAATAAAAGAAAGGTATTTTTCAAAAATATTTAAAAATGGAAACTTAACAAAATGCTCTCCCCGCTGTGGAGCCAACAGCCACAAGACAGGGGGAAACACACACATACAGGCTCACAAGATTCTTTCCTTTTTTAAGAATATTTTTTGATTTTTTTAAGAATAAAAGAAAGGTATTTTTCAAAAATATTTAAAAATGGAAAATTAACAAATTAAAAAAAACCGCCCTTGCTCTCCCAACAACAGAATTAAGGAATTAAGGAATCAATGCAAGGAAATCCAGCTTAGCCAGCCAACCAAGCCAATGCAAGCCAATGCAAGCCAATGCAAGCCGCCCTCCCGGACCTCCCTTCTCCCTCACCTCCACAACAATGAGCAAAGCGGCCACATGGAGCCGCTTTTAAAGGGCTTCCCGGCCAATCAAAATCAGCCACAGTGCACTGCTTGGGTGCTTGGGAGTGCCGGATTGGCTCCCAGGCACCAGCATCCTCCATCCCATTTCCGAAACGGGCGGAAGCTCGTAAAAAGGATGGAGGATGCCGTTTCGTTATTGAAAAACCCTTCCGGGTTTGAAAAAATGTTTTGTATTCATTTCGTAATTGCTAAAAATAACGAATATTTAACGAATTACAAAATTAACAAACGAAACCGCCCAGGCCTAATGTCTAGAGATAACATATTAAAAATTCTGAAAATAATCAAATTATTAAATCTGCAAAAATTAAATCTGAAAATGTAGAAGGCCAACTATAGTTCTAATTAGGAGCGTAGAGTGAATTAGTTTCATAGGCAGAAAGGAGATTGCTTTAATTTTCAAGCTGAGTGTGGAAATAAGATTTTGTGTGAAAAAGAGTTCTTTCTACTCCTTTTGCATTTAAGTCTCTGAAATACCCCTCATCCTGTGGCAACTAGGGCAGCTTACATGATGCAATTACATGAAATGCCATTCAACACCTTGAAGTCTGATGGCATTAAATTGGCTAGCATGGAAGTCTTTGACTGTGTGAGAGAGATCATCAATATAGCTGAAGCTAAGTGAAGCACAGCAGACACATTTATGAACAATCATGGCAGTTTCACTGCAATGGGAATGAGCATGTAAAGGGATTCTATTTCAACAAGACTTTTTGTTGCTGAGTCTCTGAGAGCAGATCTCTCCTCACTCTCTGGCACATCCACTCTGAACATACCCTTTGACAGATGAGGTGATTGCTGAAGTTGGCAGATCCTGATATGATTTTGAAGGGTTGAGTTTGTTCATGCTGATTCCCTGTTTCATCTGGGATAAAGCTAGGCAATATTTTCGAGGTGCTCAATAAATTGGAAAAGACATATCTTTGTTATAGCCAATTGCGCCCTCATATTTGTATTTAGGAGCCCCCGGTGGCTCAGTGGGTAAAACCGCTGAGCTGCTGAACTTGTTCACTGAAAAGTCACAGGTTCGAATCTGGGGAACTGCTGTCACACGCTGGGCCTGAAATAATGTCTGTTTACAGGACGTGCCTTCTGTATGCCCAATAGGATGCCGGGGTGCCTCAGCTGAAGGGCCCCTTAGATTTCCCAACACAAAGTTCTATTGAGGCTCAAAATTTGGGCCTAAATAATCAAACAAATGAATTAAATGCTTTAAAACCTTGGAAAACTGGTAGCTTCCTCAATCTGCTATCAAGGGCAGGCAACTGGTGGTAAACTGTTCCTTTCTTCCTTAGGGAAATCTTCTGACCCCTCCCTGGGCAATCTTTTTTTACCTTGCTGGCGTGAGGTCCCTACGTCCGGCTCCAAGTTACTTGATGCTCAAGTGCTCACTTACCAGACAATGGTTGCTGTAGATCTGCCAAGCTGAAAGGTGTCCTTTAGTTTTACTCCACGAAGGCTGTAGGAACTGTTCCGTTGCCCCAGCAAAGGCTGGCTGTATCCCCCCAGCAAAAGCTGTGGGACTATCCCTTTACTCCCCCCGGCAGAGCTGTGAGAAGTGAAGCCTTTGTGCAGGTGGGAAAGAGAATCCCACATGTCCTGCTGTTAGGCTTCAAACAGTGAGACTGAACAAAGGTCCTCCCTTGCCTCCAAAACCCTGGGAAAAGGGTGGGTCTAAAGACTCTAACGATGATTGCCAGGTTGCTGGCCCTATGACTGAAACTTGGGGAAGCTACATGATTGCAAAAAGCATGGCTTAAATAAATTCATACAAACTAGCAGTGCAAGAAAAAGAGGTTCAAATCTCCTGGAACTGCCGTGCCAGCACAGGGTGAGCTCCCGCTGTTAGCCCCAGCTTCTGCCAACCTAGCCATTTGAAAATATGCAAATCCGCATAGATCAATAGGTACCGCTCTGGCTGGAAGGTAATGGCACTCCATGCAGTCATGCTGGCAACATGACCTTGGAGGTGTCTATGGACAATGCCAACTCTTCGGCTTAGAAATGGAGATGAGCACCTATAATAAAGATCAACGACCAACTGGGCAGGGGGGACAAGCAATCCCACTGCTGCCACCAATATAACGAAGATCAACAATCACTTAGGCAGGGGGGACAAAGCAATCACACCCACTGCCCACCAGTGTGAAGGGTTAACGTTCAGCTGGACACTACTTTAACAAGGATAGAATGACTAGGACAAGGGGGGAAGACTCTCTTATCCCACCTCAGTAATATTGTTAAGTGACCAACTATGCTAATGATGTTAACGACCGATGTAATTGGTAGATTTGCCGCCACCACCTCAATTAATGTCTGAGGAAAACATAAGTGTGAATGTGAAATTGGTAAAGTTTGTTCAAACCTTTGGTTCCTCTTCAACAACTGCTTCTTTTGCTGACTGGACTGAACTAGAGTTGTCTTTAGACTTGCTGAGATCTACTGATTGTGACAGACCGAGGCAGACACCAGTTTGAAATGAAACTAGAAACAGGTTTATTTGAAAACTTGATGAACAAATCAACTCTTAATAAGAGTGGTACAAAAGCTTGATGCGGTTACTGAGGCTTAGCTGTTTAGACAAGCAGTCTTTCTTTAAGACTATAACTTTTGTTTTCTGTGAGTTCCTTGCTTCACACTGCTCACTTCACTGACACAGTGTGTCCCTGAGAACAGCCCACTGACTGCCTCACAGAGCAAAATAGGCTTTCCTTCACTGACCCTACTCTGTACAGTGAACCATGAACCTTTGCCTTTCCTGTTCTCTAACTACAAGGCTCACTTCAAAAGTTCTCTCTCCCTGTCTAAATTCTTCACAGCTCCCTCTTCCTAACTATCCTTCTACACTCTTCGATGTTTAAAGCTCTTCTCCCCAGCTTGTCAAAAGACACAGCCTTTTTTCCCTCTCAAAACTAACTCCTCCCCTGACAGCTCTAGCCAATCAGGAGCCGACTGACTCCTCCCTCCTGCCTCTTAGCTCTCCTGCCTATCTCTCAACATGTCAGCTACTGACTTTCCAGGCTTCGGCCTTCCTGGCAAAAGGTTAGATTCATCACAGCACCCATCCCCAAAGTCGGACATGGCTGGACTTAATGTCAGGGGAAAACCTTTACCTTTACTATTTGGTGTGTGTGTGTGTGTGTGTGTGTGTTTTGGTCATTGCCATTATAAGGTAAACATGGATTGAAATTAAACATCTGGTTGCTAAGGATCTGTGAATAAACCTGTCATGAGAGGAAAAATAGATAGTCATATGAAAAAGCTATCCCCTTAAAATCCAATTGATGCAGTTATGACAGTGTAGGATGGGATGATTTATTTCAGGAAACAAAATGTTATGAGTAGGCCATATGCATTAGAGTGGCTTTAAACCGATTGAAAAATCTACATGTAGTTCAAAAGGCATGTAAGGAACTTTAGGTTTAGCACAGACATGCCACACACATTGGAGAATGGCTTACATGTGTTAAGGTAGGGCATACATTTGTCATAGGTAGGGTGTTCATATCCTGCAAAATTAGACTTAGTATTCCAAAAAGATATACAAAAGTGAGTAATACTGAGAAGGGATTCAACAACACATATACCTGGTTTTTCCTTATACTTTCTCCTACTACAAACATTGAATTTTAGAATTTAAAATGGCAACCACAGATAGCTTTATTGCAGCAATCACAGGACTAGTTCCTGCTGTAGAATGAACTTCTATCTGAAAGGCCTGTGAATAGTTTTTAGTAATGACAGTCAATCTGTTTATTTTCTGATCATCATGTCTGCATCTTTGGTAATATATTTTTTTACAGAAAAGATGTTATCGTTATGAAGAAATTTGACATGTTTTGGGGAAGAATCATTGTTAAACATGCCCGTGCTAAGTGAGGGTGTGACATTTGCAGTTAAAAAGAACCTCAAGTAACTTAGCAGAGTCAAAGTCAGATTAAACTGAGCAGGGGACCTTTTAGACTCCACAGCTATAGTGTTATAATTCTATTTTAACTTCATTGACTGTATCAGTTGGAATGCTGAGATTTGTCATTCAGATACGGATATTTAGAATTCTCAAGGAGCTCTTCTAGTGCTTTACCCAACCAAAGACCCGAGTTCCATAGAATGTTGCTATGGGGATTAAAATGGAATCAAATTGCTCTGATTCTGGACTGTGAATGGGCCCCAGGTGCTTGAATTTGTCAAGTCTTTGTTCACCATTTGATATTCCAGGGTTGGTCCTATGGTTCGATGGCATGGGGCAACTCTCTCAGGCAGCAGGTGTGAAGGGATTTGGAGTGTGTGCTATGCAGACAAAAAGACAGGAGTATCTATTTGTGTTGTAATCTGGCTGTTGTTGTGTGCTATAAGTTTTGGACCTCTTCACATGGCCCAAAGGGGGCCTGCCATTTTGCAAGCTTTTGCCAGCAAAGGGAAGGTCTGTGGAGTGGCTCGTGGCACCCCACACGCCCACCCTCCTCCTTTAATAACATGGAGGGCAGGAGAGGATGCTTTGGCACTCTTTCCTTCCCCTCCATCAGATGGCAGAAAGTGCAGCAACGTTGCCCTGCCA